>NC_080428.1:415000-2815000 GCF_029873635.1 Malania oleifera
ATTGTATTCACAGTTTAGGTTGTGAATCGGGGTTGAGGAGGAAGTTACGCCTCTTGTATGCAGTAGATTGTAAGGGAAGCTCCGTCCTAGTTAAAGGAGTGGATTGTTTAGTGGAATCCATGAGTGGGTTGCTCAAGGCGAGGACATAGGCTAGGGTAGGCCGAACCTCGTAAAAATAGTGTTTGTCTTCTCTCTTCCCTTAACTCCCTTTAATTTTTGCTTACATTTAAATTATATGTTTATTGTGTATGAGTTGAGCATTTGATAAGTTTGTGTGTAATTGGGTAAAATTGTATACTTGATGAAGACACACATTAAATGATTAATTGTGAAATATTAAGCTAAGTATTAAGTAGATTGCAAGATTGTAATTGATAGTTTTCAAAATTAGAACTTAAAGGACTTAATTTTTAAAAATAACCAATTCACCCCAATTTTTTGTTGTGTAAATTACACCTACTGGAAACGAAGGATGAGTATATATCTTTTAAATATTGATTGGAAAGTGTGAAGAATAGTTTCTAAAGGAAATCATGTTCCTATGAAAGTAGTTGATAAAGTAAAATGTACCTAAGATAGAAGATGAGTATACTGATGATGATTGGAAATCTGTTCAAATAAATGCTACTGTAATAAACCTTCTATACTGTGCACTAGACATCAATGAGTTTAATAGGGTAATGATTCGTAAAACTGCTAAAGAGATATGAGAAAAATTAGAAGTAACATATGAAGGCACTAAAGAAGTAAAATATGGTAGGATAGATATGCTTACTAGTGAATATGAGGCATTTAAAATGACTACTGACAATTCTATTCAATCCATGAACACTAGATTCACATACATCATGAATTCATTAAATGCTCTTGGTAAATCTTATCCTACTTATGAGTTGATCACGAAAATCCTTAGGGGACTACCGCCAGTCTGGGAAGCTAAAGCTACTGCTATAACCGAAGGAAGGAATCTGAAAGAGATGTCAGTAGATGAACTAATCGGATTGCTCATCATTTATGAGCTAGCAATAAATGAGAGGAAAAATGGGCAAAATAAAGCAGCTCTTAAGGCATCGTCTAGAAGTGCTAGTAAAGGAAGTGACTTAGAATCAGAAGATGACATGACTTTGCTAACAAAGAAGTTTGAAAAGTTCTTGAAGAAGAATAAGAAGTTTAATAAAAAATTCTAGAACTCAAAATCGGAAAAAGGAGAGTCCAGCAAGAGGAAAAAAGGAAGATCCGCTAACTTGCTACAATTGCAGAGAGGTTGGACACATCAAGCCTGAGTGTCCGAAACTAATGAAAGCCTCCAAGAAAAAGAAGAAGGCTCTAAAGCTGGTTGTGTCACGCACAACATAAGCAGTTCAAATACTGAGTCCAGTGATGATTTGGTAGCCAATTTGTGTTTAATGGCACATGATGATCTTGAGGTACAATCATCTTTCTCAACATCTTCTTATTATTCGAGTGATTCTGAAAATAAAATAGCATGCTTCCTTATAATGATTTGCAACAAGGATATTTGTACACTCTTAAAATTCCTAAGAAAAAAACTAAGAAAATTTTTGATTTGCAATATAAAGTACAATAACTCTCAAAGATTTTTGAAAAACTTGAATGAGTCCCATGCATGTAACGACCCAAAGAATAATGGTATTTAAATAATAAAAGAAAAGGAAATGGAAACCAAAAATAAAAGGAGGCAATCGACTGCATTCGTCGACGACGTTGCATTTTGGAAAGGATAATCCCAAGGAATTTTCAGCTCCTCATCGACGAATACAGGGGACTCGTTGATGCGGGTATAATAGGAGCTCGCCGATGAGGTTAGGATTCGTCGATAAGAAGATACCAGGATAGGATTTTTGGAAGCTTGAAATACGTCGACGAGGGTTGAAGTTCATCGACGAACTTTCTACAGGACTCCATCGATGAATCCCGCAGTATAAATAGGGTTAAATAAGAATTTTCAGTCATTTTCCTGTGCCGAATCCCTCTCTCTCTCCCCATATGGTTTCTCCTCCTTCTCACTAAGATTTTGGGTCGAATTTCCATCGATTTGACGATCTGAAGCCACCACGACGCTCCTGGGAAGTTCTCTGCAAGTCTGCTGGAGCAGATCGTCAGTGGGGCTGAGTTGGAAACCATCCCAAATCCAGGGTAAGACTTTCTACTCAGTATTTGGTTATTTGACTGTTGTAGGAAGTGTTATACACGTAGAAACACTGAACTTTAGTTTTGGGGAATGTTGTTTCTAGGGTGTTGAGTTGGGAACCCTGCGGGTGTAGGATAAATTTTCTTAGGGACTTTTCAAGAATCAGGTAAGGGGATAAACTAAGCTAGTTCTTTTAAGGAAATGTATGTATATATAACATTTGATTTCAGGAGAGTAAATATATTTATATATATGATTTATACTTGAGAAAACACTGTTGAAAATGATGGTATGCTGAATATATGAAAAACTTGTTTAGTGTGGCATGCGTGGAAATTGTTATGAAATATTGTTTTCTGGAAATGTGATTATGATATGGATTTTTATAATGGAAAACCGGCGCATGGGCTGAGTTATGTGTATGATTTGCTGGTGTACGGGCCAAGCTATGAATATGATTTGCCAGCATACGGCCTGTGCTATAGAAATAATTTGCCGGTATATGGGCCAAGCTATGGAAATGATTTGCCAGCGTACGGGTTGCACTATGATATGATTTGCCAGCGTACAGGCCGATCTATGGTAAAATGTGAAATACCGGCGTACGGGCCGATGATTTTCATGATATACGTATATATGAAAAATGATATGAAAGATTTGATAATTAATGGTATGAAATATTCATGTATCACAGTTTCAGTATATGTTATATGTTATCAGAACTTGGTTGGCTTGGTCTAGACTAGCACTTGCACGGTACCATTGCTATGTGTCCATGGTCATCATGATCATGATATTTGTGTTAACACCGCTGTATGGAGTGGTGTGAGATTGGATGGTCGATGTGGTTTATAAGAAGTGTGTGAGCACCCTTGGTGTACAGACCAGATCTAGCAGACCCATCAGACTTACAGACTGTACTTTTGACTTGGCAGTGGTCAGCCAACCATTGTTAGGTCCTGCCTTCAGGCCACACAACCCTGTCATGTGGGGGTAATACATGACAACAGTCAGCTAACCTACCAGGAATGTTTTTGTATTATTATTATATGAGATGAAGTATGTTTATGAAAATGCAGCATGTTCTGCCATATTTTGATGATATATATATTTTTCCTAGATTTGACAAAACAGTTACTGAATATGTTCTGTATGGTGTATGTATAACACTGAATACTCATGTTGTCACACACTAGTATTAGCTTATTTCCCTTACTGAGAGGTGTCTCATCCCAAAATTTTATAAACTTTTTAGAAGCTCCAGATAGGAGAGCGGGAAAAGCCCTGCTGATCTAGTGCTATTTGTCTACCTTTTTTGAAGGGTAAGTTTTAGTAGGGATAGTTAGATTTTGTGGGAAATGTCCCTAGATTTTGTTTTTGGGATGTATATATTGAAATACAGTGGATATAGTGATTCTGGTATTTATGGTAATATGATGAATGTTTTCGTATTTATAATATTGTGATTGTATGTTTCTCGCTGCTTAAGCTTCCATTATGTGATCTGATGTATCCTTGGTACCCACAAGTCCAGGTGGATTATGATTTGCTGAGGTGAGTTTTGTGATTTTGTAATATAAAAAAAAATGTGGAAATTAAGTAGGTTGTCACAATGCATCTGTGATAAAAGAAAAATATTTAGAAATCGAGAAATTGGAAAGAAATTTGAAAGATAATTCTAAAATTATTCATAAATTCACAGAGGGCCACAGTAACTTTGAAAGACTTCTTGGGCTACAAAGAAATTCCCTAGATAAAGAAGGAATTGATTTTAATGGAAAGGAAAATTTCAAACAAAAACATCTTTACATGGGCTATTTTGTAAGAAAATCAAAAGTTTATGCTCCATCAAAAGATTCTTATAAATATATTACATACTTTAAATGCAAAAGAATGAGTCATATAAAATTTGATTGTCCTTTTTGTCGCGACGTCCCGTGGGCTCGTGTGCCCCGGGCGGCGAAATCAAAAATCAATTTAATATTTTCATGGAAAAACATGGATATCGGAGTCGCCACTAACCTTTAGTGCGGTTAGAACACATGATTACTACCCCGTTAGGGGTAGAATCGGTCTACATTACTAGAGTTGGGGCCGGGAGTTCGGTTACGCGAGGGGAAGGTACGAGCACCCCCTACGCGCCCGTTCTTACGAACGGTACCTAATTAATTTGAAATTATCCCTAAGTTAATCTAATAATTCTTTAAATTACTCCTTTTTATGAATTTATAAATACATGTAAAAAATAAATAAATAAATAAATATATACATATATATATTCCCTCAGAGCTTAGGGTACGTGATGCCCGAAGGCTCATACCCCCGCAATAAAATCATAGGGATTATAAAAATAAAAAATATTTAATAATATATATATATAATAAAATAAAATAGTAATAATCATTATAATAATGAACATAATAATAACAATAATAATAATAATAATAATAATAATAATAAATAACAATAGTAAAAATAATAATAATGGTACTAATGATAATAATAATAATAATATTAATATTAATAGTAGTAATCCCATAATGACAATAATAAGTAATATTAATACGCACATATTAACAATAAATACATATTCTAAATATCATAATGGTAACATAATAATTTCAAACATGATAATAATAATACACTATAAATAAAAGGTAATATTAATAATCTTCCTAATGGTACACACTCCTAATATTCTATAAATACCTTTACACACATATGGAAATAATTGATAAAAGAGATAAACCAAATTTCAAATTAAAACATGGAAACCTATGCACAAGTAAAGAAATAACGAAATTATGGAAACAAGGTATTGCTGAAAATAATAAATACAGGATTGTTGCCAAAATTAATACACAACCCTAACTATACAAATATTAAATACAAAGTGAGTACAATAATGACCAAAAACCCTAAGTACATAATTTATATGAAAGCAATTTCAACCCTAAAAGTACATCAAGATACAATAAATCAAAATATGAGAATACAATAAATCAAAACATGATATACAATGTTAAGAATATATAGTAGTAAGGCAGCAATTTTAAATATACCCTACTATACAATATAATAACATAACTTCAAAATACCAAGGTTACCAAGATAAATGATATTGTGTACATTAAAATGCTACAAATATGATAGTAATAAATATATAATATGTAATATCCATTATAATATTGAACATACCTTAAAACTAACATTATAAATACACTAAAATACTAAACACAATATTACTAGATATATCAACATGCTAACCGTAACCAAAATATAAAATATGCAAATCAGCTATATAAACCTAAACATAATAATGAAACAATCTACATAATAAACACAATAATAGCATATAACAATAATAAAACAATGTACATAATAATAATACCAACCATATACAAACAATAGAATATTAATACTAATAAAATCAATATGATAATTAATATAATAATAACATCCAAACCATACTGTAATTTTACTAATAGTAATATACAAACCAGTAACATAAGAATAACGCAATCATGTAATTAATAATAATATACAAACTACGTAATACTAATACTAATATAATTAATATAATAACAATGCTAATATTAATAAACCAACTATATAATAATATTACTAATAATGATATATAAATCATATAATACTAATAATAACAATACACCTATGATGTGATGACAATATTAGAAATATTATACAAATCATACAATAATATTATTAATGGTAATATACGAACAATCTAACAACATTATTAATAATGATATACAAAACAACATAATAACATAATATATAAATAATAATAATATTGCTATCAATAATATACGAATAATAATGCTAATATGGTCAATATAGTATATACATATAGAGGCAAATATATGAAAAGTTTAAACTTTAAGTATTAAAACCCCAAACCAAAACCAATATATACATGTATATATATATATATATATATATATATATATATATATATATTAACACTAATAAATATATAAATATATATGTGTATTGTGTGTGTCAGTGTTTGCCTGCAGTAGGGCTTACAGAGGGGGCCGGAGACGGGTGTGCCGTCTGGCTGTGCGGAAGCAGGAGGCCGCCGGGGTGACTGCTGGTCTGGCTGTGTGAGAACGAGGGTGTGCGACAGTGACGATGACGCTGTGCTGTGGTGTCCGAGAATGTTGCAGAGGAGAGCTGCTGTAGGTCCTGGGGAGAGAGTGATGATGGAGAACGCCAGTGATGGTGGATGCTGCTGCTGCTATCGCCGGAGGCTGGAATGGTGCGGTGGTTCTCGGGCGTTGCTGCTCTGCTGTGACTGACGAGTGGGCTGCTGGGGGTTCTGCTGCAGGCTGGAGGACTTGCTGGTCCTGCTGGTACTCGGGCTGGCTGGTGGTCGCCGGAGATGGTTGGAAGATTGAGGTGTGAGGTGGCCGGAAGCGATCTGCATCGCGGCGGTGGTGCAGAGTGTGATGGAGAGACGAGAAGAGCTCTCAGAGTCTGTTCTCTGTGTTGTCTCTAGAATGGTGGCTGGTGCAGTGCAGAGGTTGGGAAGATGAAGGAAGAGCTGCGGCTGAGTGTGCAGGGGCTGCTATGGAGAGAGAGGCTAGGTTTCTTTTTTTTTTTTTTGTTTGGTCTCTCCCCTGCCTTGGCTGTGCGCTGCCCCCCCCCCTTGCTGTCCGTTTCTTTTGTGCAGCGCCCACCTTTTTATAAAATTTTCAACCCTAAAAAATCCTTCTTTTCTTTTCCTTTTTCATTTTTATTCTCTTCATACTTTTATGGTAACAATATATACAATAATAATGATAATAATAATGAAAATAAAATAAATAATAATAATAATAGTAAATATGATAATAGTAAAATGGTAATAAAATAATAATAAATGAAATTTTAAAATAAAATAACAAAGATAATAAAATAATAATAATAGTAATATAATAATAATAACAATAGCAAGATAATAAAGTGATAATAATAATATTTTTAAAAATATTTAATAACAATAATAATAAAAATAATAATAGAATCAAAATAATAATAATAAAAATAATAATAATAATAACATAATAAAATAAAGATAATAAAAACACTAATAATAATAGTAATAATAATAATAATAGCAAAATAATAATAATATTGGGCCTGGGTAAAAATGGGGTGTCTACAGCTGCCCCTCTTTGTAAGTTTCGTTGCTTCAAAGTAAAAGTAGGAACTCTCCTACGTTATTTGTAGTAACAAACTTGCAAAGATAAAAGACGCTGATTTTGGACCGGGCCCAATGCATCAAAAGTGACCAAAGTGTGGCTTCTCAAAACTAACCAGTGAAGGATCAACATGAGTGAGACCGCAAAAGGGTTAATAAGAGTGGACCGTGATGGGTCAATAAGAGTGGGACCATGATGGGTCAATAGGAATGGACCGCGATGGGTCAATAAGAGTGGACCGCAAAGGGTCAATAGGAGTGGATAAGATGATCAAAACAATTTAGTTGAAACTACTCGCATGAACGAGATAATCAAGAAAGCTTTGAGGTGATCCAATACCTCGGTGTGATCATGAACAACACCATTTTTGGATATGAGGACCGATGCCTTAATTTCAATGTAGATGGCTCAATTAGGACCAAGGAAATGGTTACCCTGTATGGGTGAGGATGAATCAGGTACGAAGTCTTGAGATTTTCTGGAAAGTGTCCTCAAGCATAAGGTTCTAAGTCCTGAAAATTTGCTCCACTGAGGATGATTAATCGAGTGCAAGATCCTGAGACTCTTTGAAGAATAAGCTCATATAGGTTTTAAGTCCTGAAAAATTCTTCACTAAGGATGATCAATTAGGTGCCAAGTCCTGAGATCTTTTGGATGATCAGTATTTTGGAAAATGGTTACTCTAGTGAGGGTGATCAATCGGGTGCGAGACCATAAGATTCTTCTGGAAAATGTCCTCAAGTGTAGGGTTTAGAATTATTCTACCAGGGATTATCGATTGGGAACAAAAACCCGAGCTTCTTTGGCTATCCATAGATCACCCTCTTTGAGACTCAACAACCAATGCATTAATTGCTTCCTGGGGTCAACTGCTACAGTTTCAAAGTATGTCAATTTGTGCATGGGGGCCAGCTGCCCCAGTTTCAAAATATGTCTAGATAAGAATGGCTCAGTCAATGATGCAAAAGAATTATTCAAAAGTTTATTCAACCAAGAAAGTATGAGTGAATGGTGCTCTATTGCTATATGTATGTATGTTGCTACCTAAGGTGCTAGAAAGTAGTGATATGTTGCTATGTGTGCATAATGATGCGTGAATGCAAGGATGTATGCATGTTGCATGAGATGCCCTTTCTTATACAATGCATATAATGTATGGTAATGCATGAAATGCATAGTAATGCATGAATATATTCTCCTTCCATCGTGCTTGTAATCGACAACCCAATCTCTGATCTTAGGGGTGCTTCCAAATTCCACGTTGCCGTTGATTCTGGTCATGTTTCAAATTCCAAAAGGCGCTCAAAATCTGCCCCAGTGTTTACATGTCACCGGTTATGGCCCTGTTTTCGACTTTTATTCTATCCTGAAAGCTCCTGAATTCGTTCCCATAGAACTTAAAAACTGCCCTAGTTTCGATCTTTATCCACTGATCTTGGCTATATTATCATTGTGCACTCTGATATGAAGGCATCGGAATTAGTCCAGACAAAACTCAAACCAAAATCTGCCCCAGTTACCATCATTTGTTACTGATTTTGGCTTCAATTTTCTTGACTCATCCGGCCATGGAGGTGATTGGCTTGGCTCAAATGAAATTCGATCACAAAATATACCTTAGTTGAATGGATCTGTAGCTGATCTTGGCCTTGTTTTCATATTCCAATCTAGTAAGAAGGTGCTTGAATGGGTCCCACTGAAACTTAATTCTGCTTGAATAAGCGGATTTTGAAACTTGACATGACATTTGCCCCAGTTAGACTGCTCTTTCTCTACAGGGATCTTCTTTATATAAACTGCTGGTAATTCCGAAACCCTTTGATTATCCATCCTCCTTTAAAACTTTGAAGGGCAAGGAGATTTTTTTTTTTTTTTGATATAATACATGATGATGTGCCAATTTACCAACAAGCTCATAACAAATCCAATTCCGATCTTGGCCATATTTTCAAATTCCCAACTGACATAGATGTCAGCATGATACCTACCCCAGTAGATGCATTTGTAGCTGATCATGTCCGTTTTACATTTTCTCCACAAGGATGTTCTTTGGATTGCATCCTTAATGTTTTAAAATCTCTTTGAAATTTAAATGAATAAGCATGCAATCAGATAACTCAATCTCAATGGGAATATGGATGGAATGCACAAACTTGCTTGACTTTGCTTGATTTTCCGTGCTTGTTAAATAGGAGACAAATTTTACCAGTACTTTGACACTAATGTAACTTTGCTAGCTTAGAGAATCATATCAATGGGCAAAACCTTTTTTCTTTTTTTTTCTTTTTCTTTTTTTTTTAGCCTCATAATCATAACTTCTCCACCGTATCACCACTTAGAGGTTCTTTCTTGCTTATTTGAAGTTTGTCTCAAACTCCCCGTCTTGAATTATAACTAGTATCTCATTAGGTAGTTTGATCAATATTCCAATCTCAAGGTGGACTTTAAGACATGGGACGAAACGTAGGCTTAGGATTTAGGTTTCACCAAGAATAAGGAAACTAAGGCTCAAAAATCCCATCCCTTAATAAAAATTTCTGCCCCAGTGGTGCAGTATTCGCGAAGTATTGATCGAACTTGTCATTTGAACAAGTTGCCTACGTACCTTTGCAGGATCAAGTCATTACGTAGTTTAGACTCAACATTGAGTCTGACAAATCATTTGAGACAACAACGTATACCAATCTGGTTAGGACTTTCATTTGGACCGTAATGTAGGCTAGGGGTATGGGTTAAAGAAGAAAAGAGTTAAATAAGGCTCAAAATCATTGATTTCATCAAGGGTAATTTGGTCAAAGATCACATATGTAGCATGTCCCTTATTTTTCTTTCTTCTTCCTTTTCCTCTTCTTTCTCTTCCCCTTTTTTTATCTTCTTCTTCTTCTTCTTTCATCGCAACTTTGGCTTTTTCTTTTATGAAGGAATTTAACTTCATTTTCATCTGAATTCCATTTAAGACTGATTTTTTTTTTTTTCAAACTGCCCCAGTGTGGGGTGTGATCCTTTGACGGGTTGATTAAGAATTGAATTGTTCAAGCTCAAAAAGGGGCTTGAAAGGGATTTCTTCTTTGACTTTCTTTTGGGTAGCAGAACAATGGCCTGCCATCATTTTAGTAGTGATCATTGCCTCAAATGATTTGTTAAACACTAGGAGACCCAAACCCTGGTTGAATTTTTGATGAACTGACTTTTGAGAAAAGATTGGTTTAACATTCAGGCTCAACTTGGTTAACAAATGGTAAATCATTGTTTGGTACTTTATGGGAAAACTGGTCAATCAAAGATAGCCACCCCTCATTTGATTAGAATATAATCATCATACCTTTAAGACACCAATCATAACTTAGATAACAAAGATAAGAGACTTTTTCATTGATTTCATCAAATAAATGTAGGACAAAGCTTGAGAAGTCATTTCTGTATATTTCTCTTATGACTCTTCTTCATTTTGAAATCCACATCCCACAAAGCTCCTTGACAGCCCCTTGAAGTGACCTTCTTTACTGAACTTCATTTTGGAGGCTTTTTCTTCATCTTTTTTTTTTTTTTTTGCCCCATTGAATAGACCCCTGAAATCAACTTATGGCTCCAAGTCCTTTGTACTGATAAAATTATTTCCTATGTCACTTACACAAAATACAAGCAAAAATGGACAAAATTTGGCACAAGGTAGTGGTTCAAGGAGGATGAAATGAGATGAGACTGAAAGACATTCTTATTTCATTCAATTTCAAAATGATTTAACTGAAAAGCATGGATGCATTACTCTTGTCATCACCCTTAGGTGATCAAGCACATCATTTGGTATCATGTAAGCTCACTTTTGAAGTTGAAAACCAATCAATCTTCCAACCTGATGACATTTATTACATTCCTACTATGATCACGCAACGAGTTCCCATGATCCTAACCTTTCTCTATAGGGAGATTATCTTGCTCCACTCAATACTGGAATCCTGGATCTTTAACTTTGCCACCTTGGCACACCGATTTTGCTGAAAATTGGGATGTGATTATAGACTCATTGGAGATGACTATGCATGCATAGTAATGAATTTGAGCATGGAATGCACGATTAGGTTATGCAATGGGTGTTTATGCATGGATGCAACTAATGCACTTATATATACAAACAAAGATATGAGCGTGCATGCAACTTATCTTGCATGACTATGTATGCAATGAAGTGCATGAATACTATGTAACCTAAATGACTACTTTGCCAGTATTCTAGAAAAATTCCACTAATAAGAGATTTCAAGATTAACATAACCATGGATGGGCCACGATTTCAATTCAAATCTTCCCTTAACCATTCCTTTCCTAATTAATGGTCCATGTGCCTCAGGTTCTATGAAGGGTTAGATTATGATCTGAGGCTGGGGTTGACCCAGGTTAGTAAACTCATTGGATTTGTTCAATACGGGCTTGTGGACTTTAGTGTGCACTTGGGCCTCAAGTATATTAAAATATGGGCTCTAATATATTTCATGATGGGATCAAGCCCTAGTTTTAAAAGGACTTGGGGTTGGATTGCTTATAAAATATTGGCTCGGATCTTGGGGTAATAGGGCTGAAGCCCGTTTTTGGAAATCGGGGTTTGACCCTTTTTGAAAATCAGGCTTGGGCCGAATTTTTACTTAGGAAAAGGTCAGGCCTTGGTTTGTTTTTTAAGAATCGGGCTGGAATTATTTGAAAAGGGTTGGGCCGACCCATATTTTAAAAATGCTTAGGCCAAGTTCTTCATTCTTTGAAAGGATGGGCCATGGTCTCATTATTGGGCTTTTCCAAAATACTGGCTAAGTAGTATGTATGTTTAAAATGGATGTCAAATGCATGATATAATTCAAAGTCTCTCACATATATACAACATATTATACATGGAGAAGGATGTGGATCCTGTCCCGACCCAGGGTAGGTATGTATATACAAGGTTTTTCATGGCTCTATCCTAGTTAAGGGAAAACTATGGACAAGTGCGTGTGGGTAGGCTCTAATCCCTATTGACAAAAAGGTCCCCAATTTGAAATTTCATCCTCCCCCATAGGGGTTCGGACAAAACTCGCATTGAGCGGGGTGGTTCGCGGGTCCCATCAAGCTTAAGCTACGAAGGGACAAACGCTATTACACCCCTATCTAATCTTAGCAGGTAAAGCTCGGGTATAGAGCGTGAAACTGTGTGAATTTAAATTTAACCTAATCCCACTATCCCCACATTTATTCACATGCTATAAACAATATGGAAACAAGATATCTACAATTAATATATATATTCAAAAGATAAGGAAACACAATATATGCAATTAATATGTTCATTCAAAAAATTTGGAAATAAGGAAACAAAATATTTACGATTAGTATACAAAATATCTATAATTAATATACTTATTCAAAATATCTTACAATTAATATGCTTTATTCAGAATATTTGGAAACAAAATATCTACAATTAATATTCACAAAATTAGGAAACAAAATATTTTTAATTAATTTTGGTTATTTACAAATTATGGAAGTAAAATATTTTCAATTAATCAAAGTTATTTACAAATTACAATATTCACAAAATAAGGAGTAATTAAAAGTTTTATTAATTTTGGACTTGGGATAATTTCTAATTAATTAATAGCTCGACTCTCTATGTTCCCAGTGGAGCCGCCAAGCTGTCGCGACGTCCCGTGGGCGCGTGTGCCCTGGGCGGCGAAATCAAAAATCAATTTAATATTTTCATGGAAAAACATGGATATCGGAGTCGCCACTAACCTTTAGTGCGGTTAGAACACATGATTACTACCCCGTTAGGGGTAGAATCGGTCTACATTACCAGAGTTGGGGCCGGGAGTTCGGTTATGCGAGGGGAAGGTACGAGCACCCCCTACACGCCCGTTCTTGCGAACGGTACCTAATTAATTTGAAATTATCCCTAAGTTAATCTAATAATTCTTAAAATTACTTCTTTTTATGAATTTATAAATACATGTAAAAAAATAAAATAAATAAATATATACATATATATATATTCCCTCAGAGCTTAGGGTACGTGATGCCCGAAGGCTCATACCCCCGCAATAAAATCATAGGGATTATAAAAATAAAAAATATTTAATAATATATATATATATAATAAAATAAAATAATAATAATCATTATAATAATGAACATAATAATAACAATAATAATAATAATAATAAATAACAATAGTAAAAATAATAATAATGGTGCTAATGATAATAATAATAATAATATTAATATTAATAGTAGTAATCCCATAATGACAATAATAAGTAATATTAATACGCACATATTAACAATAAATACATATTCTAAATATCATAATGGTAACATAATAATTTCACACATGATAATAATAATACACTATAAATAAAAGGTAATATTAATAATCTTCCTAATGGTACACACTCCTAATATCCTATAAATACCTTTACACACATATGGAAATAATTGATAAAAGAGATAAACCAAATTTCAAATTAAAACATGGAAACCTATGCACAAGTAAAGAAATAACGAAATTATGGAAACAAGGTATTGCTGAAAATAATAAATACAGGATTGTTGCCAAAATTAATACACAACCCTAACTATACAAATATTAAATACAAAGTGAGTACAATAATGACCAAAAACCCTAAGTACATAATTTATATGAAAGCAATTTCAACCCTAAAAGTACATCAAGATACAATAAATCAAAATATGAGAATACAATAAATCAAAACATGATATACAATGTTAAGAATATATAGTAGTAAGGCAGCAATTTTAAATATACCCTACTATACAATATAATAACATAACTTCAAAATACCAAGGTTACCAAGATAAATGATATTGTGTACATTAAAATGCTACAAATATGATAGTAATAAATATATAATATGTAATATCCATTATAATATTGAACATACCTTAAAACTAACATTATAAATACACTAAAATACTAAACACAATATTACTAGATATATCAACATGCTAACCGTAACCAAAATATAAAATATGCAAATCAGCTATATAAACCTAAACATAATAATGAAACAATCTACATAATAAACACAATAATAGCATATAACAATAATAAAACAATGTACATAATAATAATACCAACCATATACAAACAATAGAATATTAATACTAATAAAATCAATATGATAATTAATATAATAATAACATCCAAACCATACTGTAATTTTACTAATAGTAATATACAAACCAGTAACATAAGAATAACGCAATCATGTAATTAATAATAATATACAAACTACGTAATACTAATACTAATATAATTAATATAATAACAATGCTAATATTAATAAACCAACTATATAATAATATTACTAATAATGATATATTACTGCTGGTCTGGCTGTGTGAGAACGAGGGTGTGCGACAGTGACGATGACGCTGTGCTGTGGTGTCCGAGAATGTTGCAGAGGAGAGCTGCTGTAGGTCCTGGGGAGAGAGTGATGATGGAGAACGCCGGTGATGGTGGAAGCTACTGCTGCTATCGCCGGAGGCTGGAATGGTGCGGTGGTTCTCGGGCGTTGCTGCTCTGCTGTGACTGACGAGTGGGCTGCTGGGGGTTCTGCTGTAGGCTGGAGGACCTGCTGGTCCTGTTGGTACTCGGGCTGGCTGGTGGTCGCCGGAGATGGTTGGAAGATTGAGGTGTGAGGTGGTCGGAAGTCACGATCTGCATCGCGGAGGTGGTGCAGAGTGTGATGGAGAGACAAGAAGAGCTCCCAGAGTCTGTTCTCTGTGTTGTCTCTGGAATGGTGGCTGGTGCGGTGCAGAGGTTGGGAAGATGAAGGAAGAGCTGCGGCTGAGTGTGCAGGGGCTGCTATGGAGAGAGAGGCTAGGTTTCTTTTTTTTTGTTTGGTCTCTCCCTTGCCTTGGTTGTGCGCTGCCCCCCCTTGCTGTCCGTTTCTTTTGTGCAGCGCCCAGCTTTTTATAAAATTTTCAACCCTAAAAAATCCTTCTTTTCTTTTCCTTTTTCATTTTTATTCTCTTCTATGGTAATAATATATACAATAATAATGATAATAATAATGAAAATAAAATAAATAATAATAATAATAGTAAATATGATAATAGTAAAATGGTAATAAAATAATAATAAATGAAATTTTAAAATAAATAACAAAGATAATAAAATAATAATAATAGTAATATAATAATAATAACAATAGCAAGATAATAAAGTGATAATAATAATATTTTTAAAAATATTTAATAACAATAATAATAAAAATAATAATAGAATCAAAATAATAATAATAAAAATAATAATAATAATAACATAATAAAATAAATATAATAAAAACACTAATAATAATTGTAATAATAATAATAATAGCAAAATAATAATATTAAAAATAATGATAATAATATTGGGCCTGGGTAAAAATGGGGTGTCTACACTTTTAAGAACAAAGATGTTAAAATGAAAAAGGTATGGAGAGTTAAAGGAGAGTCAAGGACTAATCCCCATGGACCGAAGAAAAAATGGTTACCAAAAACAATTACTTAAATGTCTATTGCAGGTGTGCTTGAGAGCATCCTCCTTGAAAGATAGATGCTATATAGACAACGGATGTTCATGTCATATGACTAGGGATAAAGCCAAATTCGCATCCATCACACCAAAGGACAGAGGATTTGTCAGTTCTGAGGATAGTGCAAAAGGAAGGGTCATCGGTGTAGGTAAAGTTAGTAATGATTTATCATTTTTTATAGATGATGTTTTACTGGTTGATGGTTTGAAACATAACTTACTAAGCATAAGTCAACTGTGTGATAAAGGTTATAAAGTATCGTTTGAACATGACAAGTGCATTGTAGGACATAAAACTGATAACGAAATTCTATTCACTATTAAGCATCATGAAAAATGTATATACCACCAGCTTTGATATTTAACTTCTCAACGTGTGAAATGTTTCTTTGCTATGAATGAAATTAGTTAGATTTGGCATAGGAGACTAGGACACGCAAACATGGACTTAATAACTAAACTAGTTAAGGTAGACTTAGTTAAGGGATTGCCTAAGACAAAATTCGTGAAAGACAAAATCTGTGATGCATGTCAATTAGGAAAACAAGCAAGATTTAGTTTTAAGAAGAAGAAAGTAATCTCTACTACTAGGCCACTTCAAATGCTACACTTAGATTTATTTGGTCCGAACCAAATTCAGAGTTTAGGAGGAAAATCATACGCATTTGTTATCGTTGATGATTATTCTAGATTTACATGGGTACTATTTTTAGGTCACAAAGATGAAGCATGTGAACAATTTATTAAACAGTGCAAGAAAATTCAAAATGAAAAAGGATACACTATCACTAAAATTAGAAGTGATAGGGGTAGAGAATTTAAAAATCAAGGTATGGAAGAATGCTGTGATTCATTAGGAATATCTCATAATTTATCAACTCCTAGAACACCACAACAGAATGGTGTAGTTGAGAGAAAGAATAGGTCTATACAAGAAATGACCAGAACTATGCTCAACGAACATAAACTACCTAAGTACTTCTGGGTTAAGGTAGTAAATACCACCTGTTATGTTCTAAATAGAGTCCTGATTAGACCAACTCTAAATAAGACTGCATATGAATTATGGAATGACCATAGATCAAACATCTCATATTTCCATGTCTTTGGCTGCAAGTGCTTTGTACTTAGAGACAGTGAACATTTAGAAAAGTTTGATGTGAAATCTGATGAAGGTATTTTTCTAGGATCTGCCTTAGATAGTAAAGCCTACAGGATATATAATAAATGAATATTAACGGTTGTAGATTCCATTCATGTTGTATTCGATGAATCCAATCCATTTGCTCAAAATACTGATGAGGATGAAATTGAGATTAATAAGGAATTTGAAAGACTGTCTATTGAAAATAATTTAGATAAGAACACTAAAGTTAAAGAAACATCTTCAGAAGATAATCAAGTGGAAGAAAGAGATTATTGAACCACCTAAAGAATGGAAGTACATAAAGAATCATCCTATAGATCAAATTATAGGAGAACCATCACGTGGAGTAACTACACGATCCTCATTTAGAAATATGATTAGTCATTTTGGTTTCTTATCACAAGAAGAACCTAAGAATGTGAGTGAAGCAATTAAGGATGAATCATGGGTAATATCTATGCAAGAAGAACTAAATTAGTTTGAGAGAAATAAAGTCTGGACATTAGTTTCTAGACCTGAGGATAAGACAGTTATTGGAACAAAATGGATATATAAGAACAAGAAAGATGAACATGGAATAGTTGTTAGAAAGAAGGCAAGAGTAGTAGCTCAGGGATACAACTAGGAAGAAGGAATAAATTTTGAGAAAACCTTCGCACCTGTAGCTAGAATGGAAGTCATTCGAATGTTGTTAGCTTATGCAACTTTAAGGATTTTAAGCTATATCAAATGGATTTCAAAAGCGCATTTTTAAATGGTTAAATAAGTGAAGAAGTATATGTAGAACAACCCCCAGGTTTTGAAAACCACAAGCATCCAAATCATGTTTATAGACTAACTAAGGCCTAGTATGGTTTAAAGCGAGCTCCTAGAGCTCGGTATGAAAGGCTAAGCAGTTTTCTATTGGAAAATGGATTTACTAGAGGAAAAATTGATTCAACACTCTTCATAAAAGCTAAAACTGAAAATTTTCTCCTAGTACAAGTATACGTAGATGATGTCATATATGGAGCAATAAATGAAGAGTTGTGCAATGAGTTTGCAAAGTGTATGCAAAACGAATTTGAGATGAGCATGATGGGAGAACTTAACTTCTTCCTAGGACTTCAGATCAAACAAGAAAAACATAGAATCTTTATAAATCAATAGAAGTATATTAAAGACTTGCTCAAAAGGTTTAATATGGAAGATGGTAAAATTCTAGGAACACCTATGAGCTTTTCTTTGAAATTAGACAAAGACGAACAAGGTATACCAGTAGATGTTAAGCTCTATCGTGGGATGATTGGCAGCTTACTATATCTGACTGCTAGCCGGCCTGACATAATTTTTAGCGTATGTTTATGTGCAAGATTTTAGGCTGTGCCTAAGGAGTCCCATTTATTAGCTGTCAAAAGAATACTTAGATACCTGATTGGAACCACTAAACTTGGATTATGGTATCCTAAGTATACTTCTTTTGAGATTACTAGCTATTTGGATGCAGATTTTTTCGATAGTAAAGTAGATAGAAAAAGTACGAGTGACACATGTCATTTCTTAGGACATTCTTTAGTATCTTGGCTTTCAAAGAAGCAAAATTCAGTTGCTCTTTCCACAGTTGAGGCAGAATATATAGCGGTTGGAACTTGTTGTGCTTAAACGCTTTACATGAAACAACAACTTATGGATTTTGGATTACTTTATGGCACAGTTCCTATAAGATGCGACAATATGAGTGCAATAAACATCTCAAAGAATCCTATATTACATTCACGAACTAAATACATAGAAATTAGATATCATTTTCTTTGTGACCATGTGCAAAAAGGAGATGTGACACTTGCGTTTGTATGCACAGATGAATAATAGGCAGACTATTCACAAAACCACTTTCAGAGGATAGGTTTATCCAAATTAGACGTGAATTAGGTATGATGCATAGTCGAGAAGTTTCTTAAAGTTACATTAGACTACATAATTAAGGGGGAGCAACTTTAACATTAACATTTGGTTAAACAATTCACATTTGATTAAAATTTCCGCATTTGGCTAAAGTTTCTTTCATTCGATATTAAACTCAAAGCATAGTTATTGCATGTTAAATTTTTTTACATAACACATGTTGATGCTTAAATAAAAACATCTAGACTTTAAGGACTGATTTGCTTATCCATGTCTATGAAAATTGAAATACTGTGTATGTTTACATTGAAATTTAATTCCATAACACAAACATACATTAGAAAGGAGGAGAAGTAAATTGAGTAACACAAGAAGATATATTTCATAGTACAATTTTGAAACTTAAAGGCTGAATTGTATTTTGATTGCAAAGATGAGATATATTTATGTCAGAATATTTTTTATATACCTTTTTATTGATGTCGAAAAGGGGGAGAAATTAGTAAGATAAAATAATAAAATGATTTGTGGGAGAAGTTACCAAGAAAAATAAAATCATGATTTTTGTTTTGTCAAAAAAAGGGAGAAGTAAGCAATTTTTTTTCCCTTTAAAATAAAGGGGGAGAAGAGTATAGTATAGACGTATATACTAGCAAAGATATTGTGTATTTTACAATGTGTATGAACTTCATTGTGTGTAAACTATATTATTGTATTGCTGAATTCTAATTTATGCATTATCTTAAGGGGAGCTTAGTTAGGCATAACTTATTTTTGCTTGTGTGTTTTTCATCATAAAAAAGGGAGAGATTGTTGACTCTATGAGTCCAATCCTTTTTTGATAATGACAAATCACTTGTATTTGACCTGTGCAATTGAGTTTGTGAACAGGATTATAAGTTAGAATGCACGAACAATAAGCTTGATATGGAAGCATGAGGAACCTAAAGTACATATCACTTGACTCAATCCATGGAATGCATGGGTATTTAGAATTGAATGTATTTACATATTTCGTATGATTTAATTTGAAGTTCAAATATACCCTAGACATACCTTAGGACTCATGCATTCCATGAAAGATTCATTTACATTAGCTCTAGGTTGAATAAATTTTTTGAGGCAAATTTTAGAGGCCTTGTCAACGAACCCCTTAGCCTCATCGACGAACGTATGAAGGCCACTCGGCGATGAGAATTGTTTTCTTGTCGACGAAAAAATACCAAGAGCCCAAAAAGTTCAGACATTGCCCTTGTCGATGAACTTATGGCCTCGTCGATGTACGAGTGTTGTACACTTGTTGATGAACATACCCATTTATCGATGAATATCGTGGCGCTGAATGATGTTTCAACGCGGACACGGACGTAAAACCTTTATTTTTAAAAGATCCGACAACCAGGATTTAATGTGAGAGTGAAAACACTATTTTAACACACCCTAAACCCTAGAGACACAAGTAGAAAACTTTAGAGAGACTAATCTTGTGATCTTGTGCTAAGTGTGCCTCCACTCAAAAAAATTTGCCAATACTCTACTGCATCTATACTCTCTGGGCAAATCATCTTAGCTTTTCAAAGGAATTTCATCTACACATCTTGCAAGCATTCCTTGGTGATTGAGATTTGATAAATAAGTAGTTGGTTTGTTATTCCAATATATATATACCTCAATTTTTTTTTTCATACATATATATCTACTATTTTTATTGAGAAGAAAAATCCATGTGTTATTACTTGAAAAATTTATTTGAGAAAAGATTTTGCTAAAGTTGAATATTTGTGATATTCAAGTTTTTATTTGCATTCAAAGACTCAATATTTTGTTACTGCATAAACTATTTGATTAAGTTTTTAGAGCTTCTAAATACATATTTTTGAGAAATATCTTTTAAGTAGTTTGTTTAAATCTTTGCAAGATTCAAAGTTATACTTTTATTCAAAGATTTAAGTCTACTAATTATTTGATAGTAAGAATATAGATCTGCGTTTTATTCAAGATTATTTTTAAAAAGGATCTTAATTTATATTCTTACATATAGTACTTTAAAATCAAACCCTAAGTTTCTCCAAAGAATTTATTTATAAAATTATTTTTGGGAGATATTGATTTAAGGGTAGATTTGTAAAGCATCTCATTCTTCATATAAAGATCATATTGCTACATACATATTGAGCTTCAAGCTTTTATCATATGAGTATGTATTAGGATTCTATTGTACTCACTAGTTTTGTGTAGAAGCATTTGAGTTTTTGTAGAAATTGCAATTTACTATTGTATTCACGGTTTGGACTGTGAACCGGGGTTGAGGAGGAAGCTATGCCTCTTATAAGCAGCAGATTGTAAGGGAAGCTCTGTCCCAGTTAAATGAGCGGATTGTTTAGTGGAATCCTTGAGTGGGTTTCTCAAGGTGAGGCTGTAGGCTAGTATAGGCCGAACCTTATAAAAATAGTGTTTGTCTTCTCCCTTCCCTTAACTACTTTTAATTTCCGCTTACATTTAAACTATATGTTTATTGTGTGTAATTGGGTAAAATTGTATGCTTGATAAAGACACATATTAAATTGATTAATTGTGAAACATTAAGCTAAGTATTAAGTAGATTGCAAGATTGTAATTGATAGTTTTCAAAATTAGAACTTAAAGGACTTATTTTTTGAAGATACCCAATTCACCCCCCTTTTGGGATAACACCATAATTCACAAGGCATGTTCACCACATAAAACTCCATAGTGTAAATATTCAGGTAGGAGCTATGTGCGTCCAATGCAATGCGCAACCATAATCATCTTTTATAGGAACAACCTGAAGAAGTACTATATCATTTAACCCCCTTATAAGGTATCTTGCAGTCACTCAAAATGTACTAGTTTGGATCAATGTGCAAAAATTTGTATGTCTTAGCATACTGTTTGTTTAATTTTTTCCTTTTGCCAAATCAAATTACTTGAACTAGCTGAGTACTATAACCAACACCGTCTACTCCTATGATCATCCCCCCCTATACAACAGGACAATCACCAAAACACTGTTTGAGCTTCCTGTCATTTAGACTTGACCTCTTGAAATAGTAAAAACCTAAAAGAAATAGAATATAGTATATTTCAGACTTCACTTAATTGTCTTGTATTAAAAATGTTAAAAATAAAGAGTTTGTTTAGTTGTGGAAAATATTTTATATTTTTATTTCTTAATTTCCAATTAATTACAAAAAAAGATACCTTGTTATTCAATTTTTCGAAAGCTACAAAAGAAATCAAAAACCTAGTAAACAATAAAAAGATGTTAACCAAGTATCCTATGAAAGTTTTGAAATTTCAAAAACAAGGTTGCATTTTTCTAATCATTTAGAAATCGGAAATGGAAATAGAATTATTTTCTACAAGTGAAAATATAGTAATAGTTTGACTAGTAAACATATATGTAATAGTATTTTTAATATGATGATGCTATTATTCAAATATAAAATTTAATGAATAAAATACAAGAGAATTATCTTTGGCTCCTTAAATAATAATTATAAGTAATTATGCATGTGATTAGCTTCATAATGTTTGCATGTGTATGCGTGTATATATATATATATTAAAAAAATAATTCATTTATCTTACATGCTCAACAATGAATATCTTACATTCTCACAATCATCCTATTTTTTAGAATACTATATTGCTAAACAAGACATTGTGTTCCCTATACTTTATTTATAATCATAAATTCTTATAATGTCAAATTTTTAAAATAATAAAAATTAGAAGAAACAATATTAAACATGTTGCAATAATATTTAAATTATATAATAGTAAATTAGATAATTGGCTACACATTTCTTTGTTATCATACTCATAAAATAAAAGAATAATGCACGTTATATTATAATGTACTAATGTTGACCTTTTGAGTTCGATACCTATTTTGATGCTGACAAAGCACTTGGATCTTATGTGTGTATTTAAGTGATTGAATAGGTCTATTATTCAACACACATAAAGGGACTGAACATGGAAGCCTAAGGGACTTGAGGAACACATCATCTGGTGCATTCCATGAAGTATCGAAAGAGCAAAAGAAGAAGAAGAAGACATATTTACTTTATTTGTAAAAGCATTTAGTATTTGGTTTGTAATAATGTATCTTATGCATGATATGATTGAAAGCTCAAACACGACCATAGACCGACCATAGGGACCCAACCTTTAATAAAAAACCTATCTCATAAAAGATAAAATCATACAAGGTTTTAAAAATGAGAAAAAGAAGAAGAAGAAGACATATTTACTTTATTTGTAAAAGCATTTAGTATTTGGTTTGTAATAATGTATCTCATGCATGATATGATTGAAAGTTAAAACAAGGCTATAGACCGACCATAGGGACCTAACCTTTAATAAAAAACCTTTCTCATAAAAGATAAAATCATACAAAGTTTTAAATATGTGTTTGAAATTAAAATGAGGGCTTAAACTCAAGATTTTTAGGTGCTCAATCAACCAACCCATAATAGCCTTATTAAGCTCAGTCAACTGACCATTAGTCAGCCGAACACTTTTGATCTACATCTTCCTTAGTCAACTGACGGCCTATAATATCTGAGTTTACTTTTTGGCCAGTCAACTGTCACTTTGCTCGGTCAACCCAAGTTCATTATTTGGCCATTTATCAGGGCTTAGAAGACAGATGAACGAAGAGCAAAATATGCTCGATCGACCAACGAATGATGCTTAATTGATCATCCAAAAGCGACAGTTAATCGAGTATTAAACGTTTGAAAATCGCCCTTGTTCAGTCGACCGACGCCTTACTCAATTGACCGAACCTCTTGGGTCAGACCCATTTTTGGTGCTTAAAACGTGTTTAATTTTAATTAAACAATTTAAAAAATTCCTAATATGTCCCAAATGGTCATATTTTTCCCAACTCTATATATATCCCCTCATAAGTCAATTTTTGATTAATGCTTAGATTGAAAATCCTCCCAACAATATTTTGTGTGCTTTATCCATTTTTACTCTCTTTCTCTTAATTCCTTTGAAAAATTCTTGTTGAAAGAGAGCCTTGATTATTACTCACTCTCTTCACTTGCAAAGTTATTGCATTTGAAGACTATTGGAGGATTATTTATTTGGGATATATATATTTTTATATATCAAAAGCATCTACTCTCACTATCGTTTATTTTGCAAATCATTTTTAGAGAGTAAAGCTAGAGTTTCTCCATATATTTCCTTCATAAATATCTTTGGATAAACATATTCTTGCTTGGGGATCTTTGTGCACATCTATTGGAAGATCCAAAGGCTCATTTTTGTTTATTTGCAAAAATCCTTTTGAGCCAAAACCTTAACTTCCCTTGAACTTCATTTGAAAAATTATTTTTGGGAAAAAATCTTGGGTTATTGAAAAGAGCCTTGAGCATATTTTCAACTATAATATCCTTGGTTGAAAGGTCTCTTTATTTTAAGAAAATTACTTTCACACTCGCTCACTTTTATTGGGAAAATCATTTTTGAGAGAAAAATTTATATACGCTATTGAACTTTGTTTCATATCGTACTAGAGTGCATTGAGCTTCATTGGGTACACATCTACTTAGTTTAGAAGCACTTTGTTTGTATGAAAAATATTTCATTGAATACCTATTGTATTCCCGGCGTGTGATCATTGGAAGAAAATGCACCATCCTGTAAGGTGTGGGTTTTGGCACCACCTGTAAAGTTTGGTTGGATCTTGGCACCGCTCGTAAAGTGTGGCTGGCTTTTGGCTCAACTCGGTAAGTGTAGCTGGGGTATTCCTTGCCCCCCCCCCTTAAGGAGAGGGTGTATAGGTTGGGCTTAGCCCTATAATTTGAGCCATGGATATTCCTCACCCCGTGAAGGAGACGTCGTAATCGGTGGCACTCCACCCATTAAATGAGCACTGAGTGGAATCCTTAGGCTGTTGGCTCAAGGTGGGGACGTAGGCAGTATTGGCCAAACCCCGATAACAAATATTGTGTTGGCTTTCTCTTCCCTTATACTCTTTATATTTCTGCACTTTAATATATGCACAAGTGTGTTTATATTTGATTTATTATGAATGTTGTGCATGTTTTAAATACTTGAATATTTGGTGGAATTGGTGAATGCTTAGAAATACCTTAGGTTGTGCTATACTGATTGTGATTTGAACCTAGCTAGGTAGAATTTTTTAATACTCAATTCAACCCCCTCTTGGGAATACACTACTTCTAACAATTGGTATCAGAACCTCATAACAAAAAGCTTAACCACTTTAGTTAAAGATCGTAATGGCTCAAACTAGTGTATCCCCATTTCATAAGGGTCAATCCCTTTCTAGGCCTCCATTGTTTTGCAGTGTCAATTACCCTATCGGAAAATTAGAATGAGCATATTTATAAAATCAATGAACTAGAGGGCCTAACAAGTGATTGTTAAAATAATTTGTATGCCAGCAAATGGAAATGATATGGATTTAATGCATGCAAATTCATATGACATTGCCTCATTATACTGTGCTTTAGAGTCTAATATTTTTCATGAGATCATGGCATGTAAATGTGTGAGAGAAATGTGGGAAGAGTTGGAAAAGGGATATGAGGAACCAAAGAGGAGTCTACTACTCCGAATAATTCGACCTCAAATGATCCAGAAGAGGTAAACAATGGGCAAATTGCTTTAATTGATAAAAAGGTTGAAGAAGTACATGTTCCCTTTTCTACCTCAATTTAAGATTCATGTGACGTTTATTGTGATGATTCTTGTGTCAAATTCTATGATGTACTTTATGATGAATCATCTATTGTTTCTGATGATAATATTGTTAATAATGCATGCAATGATTCATATGATAATAATTGTAACAATTTCTGTGATGAATTACGTGTTAAATCCAATGATGAAAGCATGCCTATGTATAAAGAATTAGAAAAAGTTTCATTGAAAATACATAAATTTCTAGTTAGGATGAATAAAAAGAAAATATTTTTTGAAAAATGTAAGAAAAAGGTTGGCAAAATAATTAAAAGATTTAAAATGAAATCATGTCACCTTAGAAAGGAAAAAAAGGTGGGAAAATATTGAAAATTATTTGCTTGGAGGAAGATTCTAGAATAAACGATGAAAGTGAAAAGATCAAGTCAAAGAAACCCTTTGAAGTTAAGAAATAAATCTTTCAAAAAGGGCTCATCGTATAAAACCCATAATCATGCCTCTTCAAGTAAAACTAGGATCAATAAGCAAAATCTTTCACATGTATTTAATTTTTGCTTATGTAGAGACCCGAAGAATTAAAGAAATTAAATAATAAAAGAGGGAGAAAAGGAAATTTTGAAAGGGGTCACTGCAGGATCTCATCAATGGGGACACGTGTCTCATTGACAAGAAATTACCGAGAGGGCTGTTTGTAGGGTCTAAAATTCGTCAATGATGAATAAGTGTTCGTCGACAAACTCTCTACTTGGCCTCTTTGATGAAGTGACGTGTCTTATCGACGAAGGCAGGAGTATGAATAGCTCTAACTCATATTTTCAGCGAGAAAATGGCATGCAACGTCCTTCTCTCTCTCTAACTTCATCCTCCCCACCTTCTCTCTAGCTTTCTAGCTTGATTCTTTGCCGGATCGACGATCTGAAGCTGCCACGTTACTCTTGGGAAGACTCTCTACAAATCTACTAGAGTAATTTGTTGGTTAGGCTAACTTGGTAACCATCCCAAAATATGGGCAAGTTAGTTAATTTCAGTTTTATTGGGCATTTGGCATTTTTGTACTGAGGAGAATATGTTAGGAAAGATAATATTAGAGTTTTGCTGGGGAAATGTTAATTTTAGGGTGTTGTGCTGGGAACATTGCAGGAGTAGGATTGAGTGTTTTGGGGCTTCTCGGTAAGCCATGTAAGGGGATAAACTAAGTCAAAAATTTCTATGAAATTATTTATTATTTTAAAACATTAAATTTCCAAGAAAATATGTATATTATATAATTATGCTTGGGAAATATTGTTATGAATAAGGATATGTTTTAAATGTGTTTTATAAGAAAATATGGTTTTGAGTACATATTTTACATTCAGTCGGTTACTCATTTCTGTGTGGCATGAGTTTAAATTTCCATATAATTATGTATATCAAAATAATATATGCTTTTCCCAGATCAAACATGATATGATAGTTTTCAAGGCAATTATGAAAAAATACAGGAACCCTGATTTTACATATTAAACAGTATAGAAAAATTATGATCAGTATATTATGATATGCCGACGTAGAAGTCGTGATTCATGTTGTGTTATGCCAGTGCATATGCCGTGATTCATGTTATGTTATTCCGGCGCAGATGCCGAGGTTCATGTTGGCGCCGATGCCATAATCATGTATGATAAGACATAATTTATGAAATATTTAGATGATAGTTATTATTATGAAATATGAAACAGCTATGTTCAGTATATGAAACTTATTATTTGATATCAGAACCCAGGTGACATGGTTTAGTTCAGTTTCAATAGCACGGTACCGTAGCTATATGTTCAAAATTATGATAGTGCCACCATACGACCAGTAGTGTGAGAGATGGCAGTCGATGTGGCTTCAGTGTAGAGTGGACTAGTCCCTTGGCATCCGGGACTAGGAGGGATAGGCCTATCATACTTACAAACTTGTGATTGATTTAGCATGGTCAGCTAGCCATTGCTAGGTCCTGCCTTCGGGCTGCACAATCTTGTCATGTGGGGGTAAAACATGACATTAGCTAGCTATCCATCCTGGGTGTTATTTCAGTATTTTACAGTTATATAAGATGATTTTCATGTATATAAATCTAGAATGTTTAATGATGATATGACAAATCATGTTTTACACAGTTCTGCTACAGACATATTTTACCAAATATGCTTATTATATTGTTTGTATGTATAACACGAAAATGCTTATAACACCACACACTGATATTAGTTTATTTCCATTACTGAGAGGTGTCTCACCCTAGTTAAATAAGCATTTTAGGAAATCCAGGTAGAGGAGCAGACCGAGCTCTGCGACAGTAGAGACCAGTGAGGCTACCTTGTTTGAAGGGTGAGTTGTTGAGCTAGGGTCAGGTTTATTTTTGGGTTATGACCCTAGGATACATTTGGCCTTGTTGGTGGATGATTGTATATATAAAAAGTTTAGTAGAACTTTAGTATTGTGGCTAGTTGGATGATATGTATGTGATTACGTTTTCTACTGCATAGGTATCACAATGGTATTTTGGGTATATCCTTAGTACCTATGGGTCCAGGTTGTTTATGTTATTCAGTTGAACATGACTTCAGAATTATTATTATATTAAATATAAAAGAAAATATATGGTAAATTACGTAGGTCATTACAGTTTGGTATCAGAGCCTAGGTTGTTAGGTTATGTAGACTTTAGAGTGCAGCGGAAACGATACCACAATATAGGAAGAGGATTTGAGGTTTTGTTTTTTAGTTTAGAGGTAAGACTTTCATGGTGGTTTCTGTGTATTTCCTGGGGTAACGATTTCAAGAAATCCATAGTAAACTATTACCGAGTTGTGTTTCTAAAGTGTAGGACTGGATCTTGAAATAAGATAAGGATGTGAAGATTGAGGATTTTGGTTAGATGCGTAAGTTATAAGAATAGGGTCCCTAAGTCATGATTATTGTCTTTTCAGGATAGCCCTTGGAGGAGGTAGTGCCCATGCGAGCGGTAGTGATGGTGCAAGGCCCTCGAGTGCAGGCGGGGCTGACTCTGATGTGGTATTACGCAGTGTGGCTCGGCAGGTTATGACTGAGATGGATAGGAACTCCAGAGAGCAGGATAACCCATCTGCAGGCCATGGGTCAACGATAGAGAAATTTACCAAGATGAATCCTCTGGCATTTTCAGGAGGAATGGATCCTGCAGCTGTCAAGAATTGGATGTAGGAGATCAAGAAGGTTTTGGTAGTATTGTAGTGCACGGAGGGGCAGAGGGTCCTCTTCATCACCTATAAGCTGACAGGGGAGGCCGAGAGGTGGTTGACTACGGTGAAACTTCTAGAGCAGCAGAGGACAACGCTGATAGTTATGACATGGGATCGATTTAAAGAATTATTCTTTGACAGATATTTCCTAGCCACTGTTAGGGAAGTTAAAGTGCAAGAGTTCCTAAATTTGAAGAAGGGGCAGCAGTTGGTCTAGCAGTACGCAGTGAGGTTTATCGAGTTGTCTCACTTCGCCTCGTATATTGTTCCTGATGAAGTAAAGAAAGAAAGACAGTTTGAAAGAGGATTAAGGCATGAGATCTACAAGCATGTAATGGTGTTGAAAATACAGGACTTTGCTGAGTTAGTCGATAGAGCAACTTTGGCCGAGGCCGGTGAGCGGTTGGGTGCAAAGGAATAGGGACAGAGGAAGAGGTCCACACCTTCAGGCTTTTAGCAGGGTTTTGGTCGAGGTCAGTAGAGGAGAGGAAATTATGGTAGGGGTTAGAGGCAGGAGACTGGGGGCCATGAGGTTTATGGTGCTTAAATCTACCTTGTATGTCAGATTTGTGGGAAGAGGCATCTGGGGGATTGCCAAGTAGGGAGAGGTATATGTTATTGCTGTGGAGGAACGAGGCATCTGGCACGAGATTTTCCTACACCTATTGGTATTGCTCCTACTCCCAGGCAGTTCAGGGGAGGTTACTAGGCGCCTTGTGGATGTCAGCAGAGGAATGTAGACCCAGCAAGGGTTTATACTCTGACACCACAAGATGCTGAGATGGCTGCAGATGTCGTGATAGGTACCCTTACTATTTTGTCTTGCCATGCTATTGTTTTATTTGATTCAGGTCCTACTCATTCTTTTGTGTCTGCAAATTTTATTAAATTGTCTGGAGGCGAGACCTAGTTATTAGATGTAAAAATGTCAGTAGCTACACCAGCTGGTTCAATGGTAAAGTGTCATAGGATGCTTAGAGGTTATTCCATAGAAATTTAGGGAAGAGTACTACCTGCTGATTTAATTGTACTGGACATGTATGGGTTTGATGTAATATTGGGTATGGATTGCCTGGCAGCTAACTATGCTAATATTGATAGCCATTTGAAAGAGGTGATCTTCAAACCACCAGGCAAGCAAGAATTCAGGTTTGTGGGGTCGCAGGTGTGTTTCCCACCTCAGTTAGTGTTAGTCATGCAAGCGAGAAGGCTACTCCTGGATGATTATCAGGGATTTATGGCTTTTATGAAGGAGGTGTCAGGAAATGAGTTAAAGCTTAGCAATACACTAGTGGTTAAGGAGTTTCTAGATGTTTTCCCAAAAGAATTGTCAGGATTGCCTTTTGACCGTGAGGTTGATTTCCCTATTGACCTTCTTCCGAGGATGACTCTGATCTTTAAAGTTCCTTACCGAATGGCTCCAACAGATTTGAGAGAGCTAAAGGATCAGTTGCAAGACTTACTGGATAAGGGTTTTATTCAGCCCTGTATATCATTGTGGGGAGCTCTAGTGTATTTATAAAGAAGAAGGACGGGTCTATGAGGATGTGTATAGATTATAGGGAAATTAATAAGGTGAGAATCAAGAATAGGTATCCTTTACCTCATATAGACGATTTATTTGATCAGCTTCAGGGTACGTGAGTCTATTACAAGATTGACCTCAGATCAAGCTACCACCAGGTGAAAGTAAAAGTAGAGGATGTCTCAAAGACAGCCTTCAAGACCAGGTATAGGCATTATGAATTCCTTGTTATGCCTTTTGGTTTGACGAATGCTCCTACAGTATTCATAGATTTGATGAATAGAATCTTTCATTAGTATTTAGACCAGTTTGTTGTGATTTTCATTGATAATATACTGGTCTATTTGAGGATTTTTGAGGAGCATGAGACCCACTTACGGCTGGTACTTCAGATGCTTAGGGAAAAGAGATTGTATGCCAAGTTCAGTAAATGTGAATTTTGGTTGGAAAAAGTGATATTTCTGAGGCATGTTATATCAAGGGATGGTATTTCTATGGATTCCAGTAAGATTGAAGCTGTAATGAATTGGGCTAGGCCGAAGAATGTTAAGGAAATCAGGAGTTTCTTAGGGTTGATAGGTTATTACCGTCGATTTGTTGAGGGGTTATCAGCATTATTAGGGCCTTTGACGCTTCCAACAGGAAGAATGTCAAGTTTGAATGGGATGACAATTGTGAATGGAGTTTTTAGGAACTGAAACAGAGGCTTGTCACTGCACCAGTGTTAAAAATTCTATCAGGGGGTGATGGTTATGTAATTTACAGTGGTGCGTTTTGAAAAGGCTCGGCTGTGTATTGATGCAGCATAGTAGGGTTGTAGCTTATGCCTCCCGATAGTTGAAAGAGTATGAAAAGAACTACCCTACCCACGATTTCGAATTGGCTGTAGTGGTACATGTGTTAAAGATTTGGAGACATTACTTGTATGGTGAGAAATGCGAAATATTCTCCGATCACAAAAGTTCAAAGTACTTTTTCACCCAAAAGGAGCTGAATATGAGACAGAGGAGGTGGTTGGAACTTATTAAAGATTATGACTGCACTATCAGTTACCACCCAAGGAAGGCAAACGTGGTAACTGATGCTCTGAGTAGGAAATCAGTGGGACCAGCATCCGCAGCTATGGAGGTTCAGCATCCGATCTAGATGGATCTATAGAGACTCAGTGTAGAGTTGGTAGAGAGTGATCCTCATGCATTTATTTCCAGTTTGGTAGTGCAACCTACTCTATAGGAAAGGATTAAGACAGCATAGAAGAATGACGTAGAGTTGGTGGAGTTGATCGAGAAGGTGCAGGATGGACAAGGGGAAGAGTTTAGTATTTCAGATGATGGAGCTCTGCTGTTCTGCACCAAATTATATGTACCTGTAGATGCTAATATCAAGAGGACGATTTTAGAGGAGGCTCACAGGTCCTTGTACACGGTTTATCCAAGCAATACTGAAATGTATAGGGATCTATGGGAGTCTTTTTGGTGGAGCGGCATGAAAAGGGAAATTGTTGAGTTCGTAATAGTATTTGACGTGCCAACAGGTAAAAGTTGAGAACCAGAGGCCAACGGGCCAGTTGCAGCCACTTTACATCCCAGAGTGGAAGTGAGATCATGTATCTATGGACTTTGTGACAGGTTTGCGATCGACATCGCATGGTTAGAATGCTATTTGGGTGATCGTTGATAGATTGATGAAGACCGCGCACTTCATTCCTGTTAAAGTCAACTACTCTATGGACAAATTGGCAGAATTATATATTCAGGAGATTGTACGATCACATGAAGTGTCGGTGTCTATTGTATCAAACCAAGACCAATGATTCACGTCACGATTTTAGAGGAGTATGTAGGAGGCTCTGGGGTCTCAGTTATCTTTTAGCACGACGTTTCATCCTCAGATAGACAACTAGACTGAGAGGGTGATTTAGACATTAGAGGATATGCTGCGGGTGTGCGTGCTGGATTTTGGGGGTAGTTGGACTTAGTATATGCTGATGGTAGAGTTTGCATACAATAACAGCTATCAGGCCAACATTGGCATGTCACCTTATGAGGCTCTCTATGGTAGGAGATGTCAATCTCCTCTTTACTGGTATGAGATTGGCGAAAGGCGAGTTTTGGGACTAGAAATTGTGCAGCAGGCGTACGATAGAGTTCGGCTCATCAGAGACAAAATTAGTGCAGCTCTGAGTTGGTAGAAAAACTACGCTAGTACGCATCGCAGGGAATTTGAATTTGAAGTTGGGAACCATGTACTTTTGAAGATAGCGCCATTGAAGGGAGTCATGAGGTTTGGGAGGAAGGGTAAGTTGAGCCCTAAGTTTATTGACCCATTTGAGATACTTGAGAAGGTTAGGTTAGTTGCCTATCGGCTGACTTTACCACCAGAATTATTTAGAATTCATGACGTATTTCATGTTTCTGTATTAAGGAAATGCCCCAGATTCCTCTTATATTATCAGTTATGCTGAGTTAGAACTCAGTGATACTTTGGCTTATGAGGAAACTCTAGTGCAGATTCTGGATAGGAAGGAACAAGAATTGTGCAGTAAGAGGATTCCATTAGTAAAAGTCCTGTGGAGAAATCACACAATGGAAGAAGCTTCTTAGGAGTTCGAGGAAGATATAATACTGAAATACCCGCATCTGTTCAGCAAGGAATAGCAGTAATCAAGAAGAGATACAAGTAGATATATAATGTTCCTTTTGCGGGTTAATTAGTGCATGTAATAGTATTTTTGGTAGTAGATAGTATTTTGGTTGTGGGAGAATTTTATTTTATGTATATATATAGTCTCATAGAACCATGAATGTAACCACGGTATTCCTTCACCATAAGTGAGGGCAAGTAATAAAATAAGTAGCCCATTTTCTTTAAGGGATGGTGAATCCCTCAAATAGTAAATTTCGAGGACGAAATTCTTATAAGAAGGGGAGAATGTAGAGACCTGAAGAATTATATAAATTAATTGATAAAAGAAGGAGAAAAGAAAATTTTGAAACGTTCGTCAACGAGGTTTATTAGGATCATTGACGGGGACATATGTCTCATTGACGAGAAATTATCGAGAGGGTTGTTTGTAGGGTCTGAAATTCGTCGACAATGAATAAGTCTTCATCGACGAACTCTCTACTTGGCTTCGCCGATGAAGTGACGTGTCTCGTTGACGAAGGCAGCAGTATAAATAGCTCTAACTTGGATTTTCAATGAGAAAATGGCATGAAACCTCCTTTTCTCTCTCTAACTTCGTCCTCCCCACCTTCTCTTTAGCTTTCGGGCTTCATTCTTTTCGGATCAATGATCTGAAGCTACCACGTTATTGCTGGGAAGATTCTCTATAAATCTGCTGGAGTAATTTGTTGGTTAGGTTAACTTGGGAACCATCCAAAATTTTGGTTAAGTTAGTTAATTTCAGTTTTATTGGGTATTTGGTGCTTCTGTATTGAGGAGAATATGTTAGGAAAGATAATACTAGAGTTTTGCTAGGGAAATGTTAATTCTAGGTGTTGTTCTGGGAATACTGCAGGAGTAGAGTCGAGTGTTTTGTGTGCTTCTCAGTAAGTTAGGTAAGGGGATAAACTAAGTTAGAAATTTCTATGAAATTATTTATTATTTTACAGCATTAAATTTTCAGGAAAATACGTATATTATATAATTATGTTTGGGAAATACTGTTATGAATAGGGATATGTTTTAAACGTGTTTTATCAGAAAATATGGTTTTGGGAACAGATTTTACATTTAGTAGGTTACTTGTTTCTATGTGGCATGAGTTTAAATTTCCATATAGTTATGTATGTTAGAATAATATGCTTTTCCCAGATCAAACATGATATGATAGTTTTCAAGGCAATTATGAAAAAATACAGGAACCATGATTTTACATATTAAACAATATAGAAAAATTTTGATCAGTATATTATGATATGCCGATGAAGATGTCATGATTCATGTTGTGTTATGCCGGCACAGATGCTGTGATTCATGTTATGTTATGTCGTGCCGGTGCAGATGCCGAGGTTCATGTTGGCGCAGATGCCATATTCATGTATGATAAGACAAAATTTATAAAATATTTACATGACAGTTATTGTTATGAAATATGAAACAACTATGTTAAGTATATGAAACTTACTATATAATATCAGAATCCAAATGACATGTTTGAATTCAGTTTTAGGAGCACGGTACCATAGCTATATATTCAAAATTATGATAGTGCTATCACACGACCAGTAATGTGAGAGATGGCAGTTGATGTGGCTTCAGTGTAGAGTGGACTAGTCCCCTAGTAGTCCGGGACCAGGAGGGACATGCCCATCGTACTTACAGACTTATGATTGATCTAGTATGGTCGGCTAGCCATTGCTAGGTCCCGCCTTCGGGCTGCACAACCTAGTCATGTGGGGGTAAGACATGACATCAACTAGTTATCCATTCTGGGTGTTATTTTAGTATTTTACAGTTATATAAGATGATTTTCATGTATATAAATCTAGTCTGTTTTATGATGATATGAAAAATCATGTTTTACACAGTTCTGCTACAAACATATTTTACCAAATATGCTTATTATACTGTTTATATGTATAACACGAAAATGCTCATAATGCCACACATTGATATTAGTTTATTTCCATTACTGAGAGATGTCTCACCCCAGTTAAATAAACATTTCAGGAAATCCAGGTAGAGGAGCGGACCGAGCTCTGCGACAGTAGAGACCGGTGGGGCTACCTTGTTTGAAGGGTGAGTTGTTGAGTTAGGGCCGGGTTTATTTTTTAGTTATGACCCGAGGGTACATTTTGTAGCGTCCTGCTATTTATTTTCAGTTTTTTTTTTTTTATACTATAACATTTATAATCCTCTGATACCAAACTGAATTAAACCCAACCATGAACCTAAGTAACGAGAAGCGGAAATCAAATAAATATAACCATATATAATTATATACAGTACCAGAGTGCTAAAATGTTTCCCAAAATACACACATATGACTGTTTTCCAAAATACCCTCAATTGGCTATGGCTATACAAAAATACTCCCAAAAATACTCACTCTATTGTCAGGGCAATACTGAGGCCCTTCTATCTGCGAGCTTGATCTACTCGCCTACCTGGATCACCTGAAAAATGTTAAAGTAATGGGATGAGCCAACGCTTAGTAAAATGAAATATGCTATTGCTAGTGTGTGGCAAATGAGTTACAATACCATGAAAATCTGTTTCTATATATGGTTATGTATAAATGAATATGAGAATAAAAGTACAAATAACATATAAAGCCACCACCTGTACCCATGTCGCTTAACATAACTGTATTTTTAGGTTTCTATACATAATACTTCTACTATACATAAGTATACCCAATGCTACTGTAAAACTGTATATATATATAATAATTTAAAACTTCCCTGTGGATAACTGTGTGTCATGATTTAACCCCTCATGACAAGGTTGTACGGCCCGTAGGTGGGATCTACCCTAGCTGGTCGACCAGGATAAACCACTATACTCCATCAGTCTGATCAACCCTTCTCAACCCATATTTGATGGGGAGCCTGTCCACTCGTGGGCTCTACACAATCGACTGTTATACCACGTATTATCTGAATAGGTGGTTGCACTCTATACTGTATGTGGAAACGGTACCGTGCTCTATAAACTGTATCTGTAATGTCCATCAGGGTCTGATACTATATAATACGTTTCTATATACAACTATATGTTTTACCATGATTCTGTAATAACTGTATAAACTATGACGCTGTGATAAACTGTATCTGTATCAATTGTATTTTCTGAAATAAACTGTAAAACTGCATGTCATGGTACTGTAAATTGTATCTGTATCAACTGTATAATCATGGTATTCTGTAATTACTATAAAATATTTCCTCTGTCTATATATTCTGTAAAACATAACACTGAAAAATACTATAAAGCATGTTTCTGTACTATATCTATATTCTCAAGCCACACAGTAATTTTAAAACATATTAAACATACTTGATAAACCGTATAAATTTCTACTGTGAATAATAATCTAATAAAAATATACTTTTCATATTGAAAATCATTTTAAACCTACCTAGCATAGCATATTTCCCTTACTTGTTTCTGCTAAAATCTCCCTACTATGAAGGGTCCTACACCCGCAGGGTTCTCCACTCAACACCCCGAAAATCATAAATCTCATAACAAAATATCCTTATTTCTACGTCTATTACATTTCCTACAACTGCTACTAAACCAAATTTTGCTTAAAAGAGCTTACCCTGAATTTGGGATGAAATCCAACTTTATCCCACCGACGATCCGCTCCAGCAGACTTGGAGAGAACTCCCCTAGGAGTGTCGTGGTGGCCTCAAATCATCGATTCAACGAATGACGGGGCTGAAATCGAAGAGATATGGAGGTGGAGCCGTAGGAGAGAGAGAGGGAGTGAATTTCTGTAAATTTTCTATGAAAAAATCCAACTTTCAGCTATTTATAGAGACGGATTCGTTGACGAGACACGTCACCTCGCCGACGAGTCCTATAGAAGTTTGTTGACGAACCTGCACCCTCGTCGAAGAATTTCAGACTTCCAAAAATCCTCTCTCGGTATCTTCTCATCGAAGAGATCCTGAAGAACCCTCGTCGACGAAACCCCTGTGTTCGTTGACGAAGTCGGCTGCCTCATTTTGTTACTGTTTCCATTTTCCTCCCTCTTTATTATTAAAATATCATTATTCTTTGGGTCGTTACACATTTGGTCTTTTTGGTGGATGATTGTATATATAACAGGTTTAGTAGAACTCTGGTATTGTGGTTGGCTGGATGATATATATATATATATATATATATATATATATATATATGTGATTACGTTTTTTGCTACATAGGTATTAGAATGGTATTTTGGGTATATCCCTGGTACCCATGGGTTCAGGTTGTTTATGTTATTCAGTTGAACATAATTTCAGAATTATTATTATATTAAATATAAAAAAATATGGTAAATTAGGCAGGTCATTACAACTTATATTTTGAAAGAAAAGGGCACTTTGGTTTACTTGTCTATGTAAAAGTGTCAGAGGCATGGATAAGGAAATGATGTGTGTAATCATGAAGGCAAACCCCTTAGGACTTGATAAAGAGACAGACAAATTATTTAATTCTTCCCTAGTTCTTAGGTTCAGAGGTAGAGATGACTAAAAAGCTTGGGGAGTGGTACCTTATATCTCTGAGATGAAAAACATAAATCATATTGAAAAGTAAGGTGTACTCCCAAGAGGGAATGAATTGGGATTTAAAGATTTCTCTATGACTCCTTTTATTAATTCTTTTTCAACTCTTTTCAGTTTTAGCAATCACACATGTAAGGTTTGATTTTAAATTACAAGTTCAGCCAAGACACAATTTAATTTAAATCTTTATGAATGAACTTGAATGCTTTGCAACTTTATTAATTCTTTTTTCAACAATCAAAATTAAAACTCAATAAGTCAATTCAATCAATCAAGATAAGCTTCACAATATGAAAAACTAAAACAATTCTAGCAAGCTTCCAAGATTCAATCTTTTGATATTGAGCTGCAGCTATTGAATGACCTGTATAATGAACGTACTCCCTTAGAAGGTTTCCGTAAGATTCAATCAATATACTCCCCTTTATTCAAGGTTTCTGTAATTCCCAATCACAAAATAATTTCCAGTGATTTAAATAAGCATCCATGCAGTTAATATGTGCTGAAATTTACAAAGAATATGAAAAAAGTGACATCGAGATTTTTATTAGGTTCGTCTATACGCACCTACGTCCTCACCTTAGGCAAACCACCCAAGTGTTAACTTTGGTGTATTCCTAAGAGAGGGGGGGGGGTGAATTGAGTATTTAAAAATTATTGCCTAGGTCAACCAATCTAGTAGCAGCATTACACAAATTTAGGGTCTTTCGATTTAATTATAAACCCAATCAACACATGTACTGCATATAGCAAATCAAGCATACAATATACATGTGCTGGAAATGAAAGCGCAGAAAATAAATTTGCAAAAATATAAAGAACACGCACGATGTTATTGGGCTTCAGCCAACTGTGCCTACGTCCTCGCCTCTAACTCACAGGCCAGAGGATTCCACTAAAACTTACATAACGGCTGGAGCGGCACCAAATACAACCAGATCAATTAGCACAAGGCTGATCTCAACCTTTACAAACTCTCCTTGTGGGGCGGAGAAGGCCTTAGGTCAAATTCCCAGGGCTGACCCCAACCTGATCCTTCTGGGCTAGATCAAGCCCCCTAAGGCCATGCTTGGAAATACACCAAAATGTTCACTCAAATGGTACAGTAATTATGCTTTCATGTAAAGCAGATATGTACCCAATATGCACAATCACATACACATCAACAATGTAGGTTATGTAAGCTCAGTGATGCAAATGGTTGTGCTAACAACACTCAATATGGTATAATCAGTGATATGCTCAAGATTGTTCAAAACAAGCAGTATCTTGGAATCTAAGCAAAGCCCAGTTCAGTAGCAAATCAATATTCCAAAGATATGAATATGATAATCAAACTAGTTCAAGAAGATTTTCCTTAATCAAATAAGCACAATACTAGTTTGAAAATATTTTACTTGTTTGAAAAATCTTTGCACAACAAAAAACCAAGTTATTGGGCACTTGCAATAATAATGTAAATATTATAAGCTTACTAGTTTATCCCAACACAAGATTTATAATATTGAAATTTGTGGGATAAAACTAAGCCAAACTCCCCAAAAATAATATCATAATCAACCAATCAAATGGGAGTATTAGCACTATCTAATAAACACAAGACAACTCAATAAACTCTCACAATATCAAGATATATTAAGGCAATAATTATTTGAGAATATTTTGGGAAAAAATGGGATTTTAAGATAGAGAGGATTTTTACTAATTATTTTGGCTAATCTTACCCTAATCCTCACAAATGAACCCATATTTATAGGCAGGGGTAAATTATAACCGTTTGGGACTTGTTGGGAATTATTAGAAAAGATTCAAAATGTTTAAACACCCTTAACCCAACTTAACCTGATTTACCGCAGTTAAAACAATTTTAACCTGCCGAGGTTCGCGTGGCTTTAAAAGATATTTAAATAAGTTCGGTCACCCATGTCATGCTTTGGCAACCCGAATCAAAGTTAGTAGCCTTTGTTTGTGACTTCGGGTGCCCGGTCATAGGGTCGGTAGCTCGAACTCGTGTGTTCGGTCGCCTGGGGCTCAATTTGAACTATATCACTCAGTGGCTCGAGTTGGTGGAATGTCCTTTTCAAAGGGTTCGGGCGCCCGTGGACAGTATGCACAAAATGGTTTGGTTGCCTGAGAGCCTGAGTCAACTATTGACTTATCAACAGTTCGGGCGCCCGAGGAGTTTTGAACTCTTGGGGTTCGGTCGCCCGAGCTTTCTCAAATTTCTTAGAAATATTCAATTTAAGAACATTTTTAACACTTTTGTATTTTGTATGATATATGTGAGAGTGTTGGGACCTAAAGTCATACTAGGGTCTTACTGAGGCCGTTTTGCGATAGTCCCCAAAATCTAGCGTTAGGGTGCCCAAAGGTCATTCAATCCTTATGAACATTCTATGGTCATTTTGAACTTACAATTACCTACATGCATGACATGCAGAGATTATTATAGATCGATATAAATTATTACTGACCCAAATAATATAAATTACGACAATAAATAATCTTCTGGGTCTTCAGGCTTTACTTCATATGCCATCAATTGATTTGCTAATATGAACCTACACACAAAATTGGAAAACATTAAATACCAAGAGTATTTTTCATTTTCAAAATTGGGAATGACCTATAAGATCAACACCAAGGATTTCACTATACCTCTCCTTTAATTGGGTGAAGCAAATCTTTTACACACTCCTTCAAGTAGGATGGAGCCCTCCTTTCCAAGTGATACCCCACGCTTGATAGTCCAACGATTCAATAATCATGAACCGTAAAAAACAACAAGAACAAGAACAATTCTTGTGTACAAAGATCACTCTCAAAATAGAGCGGATCAGTATAGGTTAAAGCACAACTAATATACTTCAATTTAAAATATCAATAAAGAATTAAATTGAAGTTCAGAAAATTTATCATTAGGATCTTCTTTCTTTGATTGAAAAACTCAATATATGTGCACAAAGATCGTTGAGAATAGATTAGTAAAACTCAGTAATATCTCAACAAAGAGTGTGACCAGGAGAGCTTTTAAAGAGTATTAACAATAAGACTTGATTGTTGAATGTAATTCTTGATTGTATGTAGTTGTATATAATCCTTTTTGGTTTTCCATGTATTTTTTTTTGAGTTAAAAAGGTTCTATTTCATGTTCCTCAAGTTCCTTTGAGTGTTTCCCAAGTTTTCGTAAAGATTGGGGTCTAAGAAATCTAATTTGGAAACATTTCTGCACTGTTTAAAAATAGCCGTTACGAAGTTCAGTTGACTAGACTTATCGGGGTCAGTCGCTTGGACTTTGTATTTTAGCAAAATATCAAAGTTAGAATGGGGTTAGTCAACTGAGCTTGTTCTGTCTTCTCAAATTAATTTAGGATAAATGTCAATCGCTTGACCAGAATAGGTCAATCGCCTGGACAGTAAAAAATTCATGCTTTTATATTGTTTATTTCCAAAAACTTTTGTGAGCTTTTTCTTAACAAATCACTTTGAGTCTTTTGAAGATATTTTTCAGGATTTTTAAAAATTTGGCCTCTAAGTCAATAATTAATCCTAATGAGCTTCAAAGCATCCATATTGACTTTTTAATTGAAGTACTTACATAAGACTTTCTTAAGACATAAAAACAATCTAAATGCGAAGTCTTCATGTATGTCTTTCTTTGAGTCCATCTTGACCTTGAGCTTCAATATTCTTTAAGCTTGCATCAATTTTGTTTATCTTTGAACACTTAAGCTTTCATTTGATCACTTCTTTATAAGTAGACTTTCAATAAAGGCTTGTGATCACTTTGATCTTGAAATTATATGTTTGTTTCCTAAAACACCATCACTTTAACCAAAGTATGTTAAATTCCCTTGATTTGGTATCATCAAAATAAGATTCTAAGCCTTGTGAGACCAACAATCTCCCCCTTTTTGATGATGACAAACAAAGAGCAAAAATGAGTAAGCCTTAATAAGGCTCCCCCTTACAATAAACATCAACTTAACAATATTTGTAATATCATGATCATTTTCAATATCATACTTATATATTTCATTTCATAGTTGAGCCAATATACATGCTTAGGTATGCAGATGTCATGCTTAATTTTTGCCCAAAAATTCTCCCCCTTTTGACATTGATCAAAAAGAGCAAAAAATATACTTATCAAGGCAATAAGCAACCATAAACAAAAGTATATATCCAGTGAAGACACAAAATAGAAACTTTGTATTCATCATGCATAAAAAGATAGACAATAAGTCCCAAAAAGCATGAGAAAATACAAAAGATTGTATATCATAATTTTCAATAATTTCTAGTAATGAACAAAAATCATGATATTATTACTTAACAAGTATAACTTCCCCTAAATGAAATGTATTTCATATTCAATATATTCATAATTTCATTCTTGAAGGACAAACTATGTATAGTATGAGTGTAAATATCATGTGAAGCTATTATCATTCTCAGTTATGCTTTTAGACTTATCATGTCATGCTCATGCTTAGTTTTCTAAATTTTCTCCCCCTTTTTATATCAACAAAAAGGATAAACCGAAAGAAATATAATGCAAAGGTACTAAGGATAAAAAAAAATTCGCATTTAGATTGCAATAATAAAGTCTATAATCCAGTATATATTTCAATCAAAACATGGTCATTCATTATTCAGCATGCCAAAAAGTATATAACATAGTCCAACATCAGCATGTGAACTAAGATGGTCAAGAGAAAACAAATAAAAGAGCTAAGCAAAAAAGATTATCATGTCGAACATTTCAACCCAGCTTAGTGTTTGGTTTCAGAATTTCTCTTGTTTGATTTTATCTCTTTTCTATTTTTCCAAGCTTCAAATATCTTTCCAAATTCTCTTATTGAAGTATATGACTTCTTTAACTTCGAAGATAAGCCTTGTATAATCTATACTTTGATTGTGGCCAACAATGCCATGTTTTTATATTCTTTTAATTCAACATAATAGTTATGAATAATCTCAGAAGCTTATCTTTTAGATTTTCCTACCTTGTTTCAACTTGTTCTATATACTTGTTTATTAGTTTGAACAAGGATAAATTTTATTTTTAGAATTTTTAGAATTTTCTGGATTTCTTAGATTTTCTTAGCTTCTTAGGTTCTCTATTATAGTAGATATTTCAACTATTGATAACTTACATTTTTAAGTATTTATCTACTATCCAAGCACATTTATATTCATTGCTAAATCTCTTAAGATTGGCTACTTTAAACCCTGTAGGCTATGGAGGCATTACCATATTTAAGTACAAATTTATCTTTCATAATTCCTTATAAGAATGACTATTCCTAAGATCTATGGAGTCCTTGGTTTGTGAACTCGACTTTCATCTTGGTACCCATACTTTCTTAGGTCTTGATGCTTTAACAAGAGATGTTTCTTTTACTTTCCAAACTTGCTTAGTTTTCACACCCTTTCTCTTTAATGGACATTCAAACTTAATGTGTCCTTTCTCTTTACATAGAAAACATGTAGTATGTATGTAAGCATTTGAGGAGGTGCTAGTATAGTCTTTGGAGGCTTTTGCAAAGTACCCCATGTTGAGGTTCTTTTTCTTTGTGTTCTATATTCCCTTGAATCCTATATCTTCTTTATCTAAAGACATTTTTTGTGATCCAATCATTTTATCAAAGTTCTCCTTTCTTTTAGTGAAATTGTAAATTATTTTATTTTGATCCTCAATTTTACTTTCAAGGCACAATGTTGGCCTAGCATGGCTTTCGAATCTCGTTTTAATGATAATAAATGAAGGTTGATTTAACATGTGTTTTTTAGTGATGATGTTTCAGGAATGCTTAAACAAAAAAAAGTTCAAAAGAATCAAAAGCAATACAGGTTCAAGATCACTAAGGACTATAAAGCCACATTTATATTTAAAGTGATCCAAAGGAAGCTCAAGCAAAACCAAAATGATCAAAGTATGTGGAAACCTAAAGTTGACTCAAGCTTAAGTCTAAGTGGATTGAAAGCAAAGATACCATGGAAGACTTCAAGCTTAGGGTTTTTTTAAGGCTTTAGGACAAATGATGTGAGTACTTCATATTGAAATATCATGTGGAAATGTTTTGAAGCTCTTTAGGGGTTATTGTGGACTTAGAGACTTTGTTTTAAAAACCCCAAAAATGTTTTTATGAGTAATCAAAGCAAGAGAGTAAAGTGTTTTTGAAAACTGTATTGAAAATCAGAATTTATAACTGTGCAGGCGACTAAAGTGTATGTTCAGAAGCCTGAGGATTTTCTTTAGATGACTGAAGATTAAATGCAGACGACTGAAGAATTTCTGAAGAGGCATTATAGCCTCAATCGATTGACCCTTGTCACCTCAATCGATAGACCCTGCTTTTAGTTAAAATTTCACTGTTTAGAAAACTTCAGACGACTGAAACCAACTCCTCAGTCGACTGAACACTGTTAATGGCTATATTTTTTAAATGTTTTAAAATTCTAATTTAAATTTCTTGTGCCCCAAATTTCGTAAAAACTTAGGAAATACTCCAAGAAATCTTGGGCAACACGAAACTATCTTTATGAACCTATAAATACATGTTTTAGCAAATCAAACATACACCAAGCAATTGAAAATCTGCTCTCAAGCTGAAAGCTCTCTTATTCTCTCAAAGCTCTCTCTTGCTCACTCTTTCAAACTTCAAATTGTTGAGTTTTTCTGAAGTGCTGATCACTCTTCTCTGAGTTCTAAACATCTGCATTACTGATTCTCATATAGAGAATAAATTTGGTAAAATTAGTCTTGAGCTTCAATTCTATTTCTTTTGATATTTGATGATGAAGTATATAGTGCTTTCAACTGTACTAATCTACTCTTTTGAGAGTGTCATTGTATACAAGATTGTTTCTTGTTTCTCTTGTAGTTGTTGACGATTCAAGGATTGTTTGGATCGTTGGACCAAGCATGGGGTATCGCTTGGAGAGGGGACTTTATCCTTAAGGAGGGATTTGTAAAGGTTTACTCCACCCGAAAAGGAGTGCTATAGTGGAAACCTTAGGTGGTATTGGCCTAAGGCGAGGACGTAGATTAAGAAGACTCTTAACTTAAGAAAGTACGCTGATTAAACTTTTGCGGAAACCCAAAAGGGAGAACGTTGTTTAATCGTTTGTGGAAATCTTAGCTAAAAGAGAGCAAACAATTTTCATTCATAACAAGGCTTGAATCAAACACATATTCACAGGGCTACAAATAAACTCAACCTTAAGTTCTTTCAAAAGCTGAAAATTGTCACAGAGCTGCATATCATATCTCGATTGGGTATTTTAAGGTTAATTTTTTTAATTGTTGATTGGTTATTTGATTGATTGAATATTGGTTTGTGGATTGATTATTCAATTAAGTGTTTGTTGTTTAATTGCTAAATCAACAAGAGGTTGAGAATCCTTAAAAGGATTTAAAAGAAAATTTTAATAACCTAATTCAGCCCCCTTCTTGGGATATCTCCTTGACTTTCACAAAGTATTTCTGAATCTTTTATTCCTTTGCAATTTTGTTGCATCCTTACTAGCTCTTTAGTCATCTGAATTATTTTGCTTTTAAGTTCACCAATGACTAGGTCCTTTTCTTTTTCAATAGAAGTTTGAGATTTTAAATCTTCTAGTTCTTTCATTACTTTTTCATTCTTGCTTTCCAATCTCTTGATTTTTAAATCCATTTCTCTTTCAGCAAGATTTTTTGATTCTAATTCTTTCATTACAACTTCATTTTTTTTTTCAATGAAGTATATCTTTTAGTTACTTTAACTAGAATCTTATGAAATTTGAATAATTCTATTTTTAGTTCTTCATGAGATGGTCTACTCTCATCACTAGATTCATCAAATGAACTATATTCATTGTATGAATTATCACAATATTTAGATGAAGAGCTTCGTTCCTCATGATCATCCCATGCCATAAGACAACCATTTTCAACCTATTGATTATTTGATTCACTTTTTGAGCTACTAGAACTTATATTGTCCTATGTAGTTGCATTTATTGCCTTTTTCCTCTTTTTTTTAGAATCCTTCTTGAGGTGTGGACAATCTGGTTTTATGTGTCCAAATTTCTTGCAATTATAGCATGTAGGAGGTTCTTTCTTTGTTTTTTTTTTTTTCATTAGTTTCTTCTTTATCTGATTTGGAGTCCTGGAATTTTGTTTTATTTTTCTTTCTTAGAATTTTTGCAAGTCTCTTGGTTATGAGTGCTACATCATTTTACATCCATTGTCTCTTCATCTTCATCACTAGAACTTTCATTTGAGGCTTTAAATGCAATGGATTCGTTGGTTTTAGATTTCTGTCTGGTTATTTCAATTATCACCATCTCATAAGTGAGAAAAGATCCAATTAACACATCTAAGGAGGTATCTTGAGATTCCTTCCTTCTCTAATTACTGTGGCCTTAGGTTCCCAAATTGGTGGAAGTCCTCTAAGAATTTTTCGAATCATTTCATAGGTTGAGTAATTTTTTTATAAGGCACTGAGGAAGTTTATTATATGGGTGAACCTAGTGTACATACTAGTAATAGTTTCATCCAAGTTCATCCTAAAAGCCTCATTCTCGCTTGTGAGCATGTCGATTCTACTATCTCTAACATCAATTGTTCCTTCATAGGTTACCTATGATTTTTCCCATATTTCTTTGGTTGATTTGCATCCCATGACCCTATTGAATTCATTTACATTAAGAGCACAATATAGAGCATTCATAGTACTTGAATTTACTTGCAACATCTTAAGATCATTATCGGTCATCTCTTTTTCTTCCTTAGGTACATCTCTGTTATCTATGATTTTAGTAGGGATGAGGTCACCATGTGTGACTACTTTCCAAACTTTCCAATCCATGCTTTGTAAGTATACTCTCATTCGTTGTTTCCAGAAAGTGTAATTTACACCACAAAAGATAGGAGGTCTATAGGAGGATTGACCTTCGGCGAAGGGAGATACACCTAGGTGTGCCATATAGATCTTTATGTAGCTTCTAATTTAAGATTTACTACAACCTCGCTCTGATGCCAATCGAAAAGCAAGGTGTACTCCCAAGAAGGGGGGGGGGGGAGTGAATTGAGATTTAAAGATTTATTTATGACTCATTTTATTAATTATTTTTCAACTCTTTTCAGTTTCAGCAATCACACATATAAGGTTTGATTTTAAATTACAAGTTCAGCCAAGACACAATTTAATTTAAATCTTTATGAATGATATTGAAACCTAAGGTGTAGCCCCAAGAGGGGGGGGGTTGAATTGGGTTATTTAAAATTCTTAAGACTTTTTATAAGTTCTTGATTTTTTGCAATCTTTTAAAAACTTCTTATATTCTTGTTGATTAGACAATCCACACAAACACTTACTTCAACTATTCAATCCGCAACCACAACATACACAACCAATTGAATAACTATTCAAGCCAAACAAACACCATACAGGTAATTAATATTAGCTTTGCAATATTCAGCAACCCTGTTTATGAATGTGCAAGTCCTATAGTTGGCCTTTGAACTGAAAACTAAAATAACATCCAACCCCTTTTTCAAAATTAGAATTTAAATAAACTTTTAGCTAATAGGTTTTGGGTTATTAACCAATCACGTACTCCCTAGCGGTTTCTGCAAAAAATTGATTAATCGACATACTCCCTTTTGGTTTCCGCAAGCCCAAGAACAAATTAGGCTTTTTTTTATTTAACTTCCAATTTGTGCTATTTTTTATAATTGAAAGAATTACAACATCTGTGCAATTTAAATTTTGCTGAAATTTAAAGAGAGTAAGGGAAAGAGTAACACCTCTATAAGAACCGGAACCATAGTATGTGGATTAAATATTTGAAAGAAGGGTAAAGTGGAAATTTGGGCAAGCTTCATCGATGAAGTCAGAGTTCGTCGACGAAGTCCCTATTATTCTCGGCAACGAAATTTAGTGTCTCGTCGATAAGGAGATCCCGAGGGATTTTGGAAAATCTGGAACCTCGGGCTCGTCGATAAGGCCACCCTCTCGTCGATGAAGGTAATGGTAGACTTGTCAATGACGACGCCAATTCATCGATGAATCCACCCGAGTCAAAGGGCTATAAATGTCCAAAAGGGTTGCTTCCAAGCTAAGTTAGCTTAACTCTCTCCCTCTCTCTCTCTCTCTAGAACTCGAAGCTCTCTCTCTCTCTCTCTCTCTCTCTTGATTTCTTCGTCGTTTGTCACCAGATTCATAAATCAGACATTACTATGAGGATCAGGGAAGGATTCTCTATGTTTCTAGCATACTGGAATCTCGTTTCGAGTAGTTTTGGGTTTTGGGCCAAAATCGAGGTAAGGCTTGGTTTTCCTTTCTGATTCGAAATTTGTGAAATAGTATGAATTGTAAGCATGTATTGTACTGTGGTTTGTAGGTTTTGGAGTCTCGGCTCGTACTTTTGGGGACCGTAGAGTTCGTAGTTGTAATTTGGGTTAAGGCAAGGGGATTCAGTTTATATTAGTTACTTTTCGAAATCGGGATTGGTAAGCTTGTAGGCTATGATCATATGTATGTTTTGGTATCTTATTTGGGTAAATTTATTAGGTAAAACATGGGATTTTCGGGTTACAGTTTTTGAAAAAATTTGGGGGTTTCGGGTATCATCTCTACTTGTTTGGAAAATCGATTGTTTTGTTTAAACTATATTATTAAGATGACTGTTATCCATATTTGCATAAACTGTATACTTGAATTGGAAAACGATAAGATTTATCGTAAACCAAATAAGTGTGGAATGTATGGTTGTATGTAATTGTTCCAAATATTTTGTAAAACAGCTATGTGGTGGCTAATTACAGTACGCTGATGAGTATAAGAACATGAGTTCCAAAATGATTCTAGGTTTTGTGAAATTGGCTAGGGGCGGCTAATTATCGAAACAACTATGTAACGGCTAATTACTGTACGTTGTGCCATGTACCAGTGTGAAAATCGTGGGCGAGAGTGTCCGGCTCTATATCCGAGGGTGTGAAATATCACTACGTATCCCGACTGGTCACCGAGGGGTGTGAGCTACACTATATTGGCAATGTCATTATTGTGAAGCTTCGGGTTTCATGGAGTAGTTGCATATTGGCAATGTAATCACTATGAAGCTTCAGGTTTCATGGAGTAGTTGCGTATTAGTGTTAGCTATATCGTATTGGCAATGTAATCGCTGTGAAGCTTCGGGTTTCATAGCTTAGTTTCATATTAGTGTGATGACACTGACCGTATGTTTTAGGTATCGTATTTACTGGAATGAATTTGTGAAAATACTGGAACTGTATGGAATTTTATGGCAATGTTTTCAAACTGCATCGTATTGTACAGTGTTATGTTTTATGTAAAATAACACTGGTATGCCACACACTGATATAACCTACTTTCTTCCTTACTGAGAGGTGTCTCACCCTGAATGTACGTACACATATTTTTTCAAGTTCTTTAGGTAGCCGTAATTAGCGTCCTAGCATCTAGAAGTAGGGGTGTCGTTAGCTACTGCTAGTGCTTGTTAGGTACGGGTTTTGCATCCGGGTTGTAGGGATGGTTTTTGTAGACACCCGAAGTACGCTTTGTAATTGTGGGAATGTATGTCCTAGCTTTGTATAGACTCTGGTGTGGTAATGTATATGTATATAAAGATCATAGTCCGTTGTGTATCTGATGAGTATGGATGTGTATGCTTATGATTGTAAGGGCTTCTATGTATCCCACAGGGTCGGACCCTCATTTGGTATTATATCATGTATGTTTTAATTGATACAGAGACATGTTAGGTTACTATATTCACACCTGGGACCCATCTACGGGTTCGGAGCATGACAGCTTGGTATCAAAGCTTACCAGGTTGCTAGGTCTTGTAGACTTGGTTAGGTGTATTGATGTGTACATACCAGAGTATAGAATGTAGGAAATGGGTAGTGTAGGTCGAGGATTGTGTTGTTGCTAGACGGGAACTCATTGGCGGTGTTCTATATTTTTCTTGGAATGACGATTTTAGAAAGATCATGGAAAACCATTGATGGATCCGTGTCAATGTGACGGGACAGACCTAGACCCGTGGGACTGGTAGTTGACATGATTAGGTGTTTGATTGTGTTAATTGTGTACAAGGTAGGAATTCTAACTGATTCCTATTGTTTTCAGAAAGGTGCCCAAGGATAATAACTTGGAGAGTGGCTCTGAGGAGACGACAAGCAATGAGTCTCCTTCTGTGTCTCATGGTTTGGCAAGACAGGTGATTCGAGAGATTAGGTGGAGTGTTAGGAGATGCAAATGCTCTCCTACTGATGCAAGGTGTACCATCAAGAGGTTCACACGTATGCACCCTCCGATATTTACGGGAGGACCGGATTCGATAGTGGCAGAGGACTGGGTCGAGAAGACCGAAAGGATTTTGGAAGTCCTCCACTACACTGAGAGGCAGAAGGGCATGTACACTACCTTCCAGCTGATTGGGGAGGCAGGGCGTTGGTGGACTGCGATGAGTCTGCTTGAGAGGCAGAGAGCTAGTCCATCTGGTATGACATGGGGCCGCTTCAAGGAGGTATTTTTCAAGAGATACTTTCCGATCACCACTCAAGATGTGAAAGTTGATGAGTTCTTGGGCCTGACGTAGAGGACTATGACGGTCCAGAGGTATGTCGCCAGATTCATCGAGTTATCTCGGTTTGCACCGTACTTGGTTTTGAATAAGCATAAGAAGGCTCGGAGGTTTGAAAGATGTCTGAGGAAAGACATTCGCCGTCTCGTGGGGATGTTGCAGATCTGTGAGTTCTTTATCTTGGTGGATAAAGTCACCATAGTTGAGACCAACCATCGGGGGGACGAGGTGGTATAGGAACAGAGGAAGAGGCCAGTTTCTTCTGGTTCTCAGAGTGGTCCTCGGTAGGGACAGTGGAAGAAGAACTATAGTTCAGGTTATTGACAGAACACGGAGTGGCAGAGTTATCAGGGGGATCCCTCCTCCATACCGTGCGCCAAGTGCCATAAATGGCACGATGATGAATGTCAGCCATTCTGGGGTAACTGCTACAACTATGGCAAACCAGGCCATATATTACGGAGCTGTCAAGCACTGAGGAGAGATACGCTTGCATAGAGCCAAAATCGTGGGAGTAACCAGATACCTCAGGGGAACTACTAGGCAACCACGACTTTGGCGAGAGTATATTCACTAACTTCAGCAGATGCGGAACACGTTGGGAACGTGGTGACAGGTACCATGTTATTGCTTTCGAACAGAGCTATTGTTTTATTTGATTCGGGAGCAACCCATTGGTTTATATCTACTAGTTTTGTGAAGTTATATGGGGTTGAAACCCGAGCTATAGATGAGAGATTATCTATGGCTACACCGACTAGGAGTGTAACGATCTGTAGTAAGATGTTAAGAAACTGCCCAGTTGTAATCCATGGGAGACTGCTACCAGCAAATCTTATAGTATACGACGTGCATGGTTTTGATGTCATACTGGGGATTGATTAGCTATTCTCCAGTTTTGCGGTGATTGATTGTCGTAGGAAGGTAGTAGTGTTCAGACCTCCTGGGGAGCAGGAGTATGAGTTCGTAGGATTATGTGTGCGTTCGACACCACAGATTCTATCGGCATTACAGGCGACGAGGTTACTCTTGGACGGATGTCAGGGGTACCTAGTTTGCGTGAAGGAATCGTTGTGGGATGAGTTAAGACTCAAGGATATTTAGGTAGTCACTGAGTTTCTGGATATGTTTCCTGATGATTTACCCAGTTTACCTCTGGATCGTGAGGTGAAGTTTGCGATGGAGTAACTACCTGGCAAGGCACCAATCTCTAAAGCTCCGTACCAGATGCCTCCAGCAGAACTGCAAGAGTTGAAGGAGCAGTTGCAGGAACTATTGGACCAGGGTTTTATTCGACCGAGTATTTCCTCCTGGGGAGCTCCAGTTTTGTTTATAAAGAAGAAGGATGGGTCAATGCATATGTGCATTGATTACCATGAGATCAAAAAAGTGACGATGAAGAACCATTACACGTTGCCTCATATAGATGATCTCTTTGACCAGTTGCAGGGAACGCATGTCTTTTCAAAGATCGACCTACAATCAAGGTATTATCAGGTGAGGGTTAGATTTAAGGATGTAGCAAAGACTGCTTTCTGAACCAGATACAATCACTATAAGTTCTTGGTTATGCCATTTGGATTGACCAATGCCCCAACAATGTTCATGGATCTGATGAACAGGGTTTTCCATGTGTACCTAGACTAGTTCGTAGTGGTGTTTATCGAAGACATTCTGGTATACTCAAGGAGTTCGGAAGAGCATGAAAACTATTTGAGGTCGGTGCTACAGATCTTGTAGGAAAGGAAGTTGTATGCCAAGCTGAAGAAGTGTGAATTCTGGTTGAATCAGGTCGCGTTCTTAAGCCATGTGGTGTCTAAGGACAGTATCTCAGTTGATCCTAGCAAGATTGAAGTTGTGGTTGATTGGGCGAGATCGAAAAGTGTGTAGGAGGTTTGGAGTTTTCTGGGACTGGTGGCTTATTGTCGTCGGTTCGTAGAGTGTTTCTCTAAATTGTCTGTACCTTTGACATGATTAACGAGGAAGGAGGTGGAGTTTGATTGGACTAGTGATTGCGAGCAGTGCTTTATTGAGTTGAAGCATCGGCTAGTTACTACTCCAGTATTGACCATTCCTTCAGGGGATGACGGTTTTGTGATCTTTAGCAATGTGTCCTTGAAGGGTTTAGGATGTGTTCTCATGCAATAGGGTAAGGTAGTTGCTTATGCTTCTCGGCAGCTTAAGGAGTATGAGAAGAATTACCCTACACATGATCTGGAATTGGCTGCTGTAGTTTATACATTAAAGATCTGGCAAAACTACTTGTACGGTATTTAGTGTGAGATTTTCACTGACCACAAAAGCCTTAGGTACTTTTTTCACACAAAAGGAGCTGAATATGAGGCAAAGGCAGTGGCTAGAGTTGATCAAGGACTATGATTGCACGATCAGTTATCACCCGGGGAAAGCTAATGTGGTAGCTGACGCGTTGAGTTGGAAGTCAGAGCATGCAGCTGTGTCTGCAGTTATAGCTCAGCATCATATCAGACAGGATTTGGAAAGCCTTGGCGTGGAGTTGGTGTTTGGTGATCATCAAGCTTTCATTGCTAGCTTGGTGATTCAGCCAACCTTGTTTTAGCGTATTAGAGCCGTGCATGCTAGTGATGCGGAGTTAGCTGAGATTGTGGACAAAGTGCAGTAGGATTTTGTTGCGGATTTTAACATCTCTGATGGAGGTAAGTTGAGGTTTAGGACCAGGCTGTGTGTTCTAAATGACGATGAGTTCAGAAGGACGATTCTAGATGAAGGGCATCGTTCTTTGTATACGGTACATCTGGGTAGTACAAAGATGTATTAGGATTTGCGCGAGTCCTTTTGGTGGAGTGGTATGAAAAAGGATATTGCTCAGTTCATGGAGCAGTGTCTGACATGTCAGTAGGTAAAGGCTGAACATTAGAGGATGGTAGGGCCGTTGCAGCCTTTGCCCATTTCGGTGTGGAAATAGGAGCACATTTCCATGGACTTTGTTATCGGATTGCAGCCAGTGCTTCACGAGCAGAATGCTATTTGGGTAATTGTGGAAAGGTTGATGAAGTCTGCTTACTTTGTACTAACGAAGGTTAGCTACCCTTTGAGTAGGCTAGTGTACCTGTATGTGTATGAGATAGTGAAAATGCAGGCGGTACCGATGTCCATTGTTTCTGATCGAGATCTGAGGTTTACTTCTCGATTCTGGAAGAGCTTGTTGAAAGCAATGGGGACGAAGCTTACTTTTAGTACGACGTTCCACCCCCAGACTGATAGACAGTCGGAGACGACGATACAGATCTTGAAGGATATGTTACAGGCTTGTGTATTAGACTTTGGTGGTAGTTGGATTCAGTTTCTGCCATTGGTGGAGTTTGCCTAAAACAATAGCTACCAGGCTAGTATCGGAATGGCACCGTTCGAGGCTTTGTATGGTCACAGGTGTCGATTTCCTTTGTATTGGGATGAGGTTGGTGAACCTCAGGTTTTAGGACTTGAACTCGTGCAACAAGCGTCTGAGAAGGTGGGTTTGATTCGGGAGAGGATTAGATCGGCTCAGATACGATAGAAGAGTTACACAGATGTTTGCCGCCGTGAGTTGGAGTTCGAGGTGGGGGGTAAGGTATTCCTTAGAATTGCTCTGATGAAGGGAGTGATGAGATTCAGGAAGAAAGGCAAGCTGAGCCCGAGGTATATTGGACCGTTTGATATTCTTGAATGAGTGGCTCTCGTAGCTTACTGAATTGCACTTCCCCCTTGCTCTCTTGAGGATCCATGATGTATTTCACGTATCCATGTTGAGGAGGTACATGTCGGATCCATCGCATGTTATTAGTTACATGTCATTAGTGATTGGGGATACCTTGGCATATGAGGAAGTACCAATTCAGATTTTGAACTGGAAGGTTCAGAAGTTGCGTACCAAGGAAATACCATTAGTAAAGGTATTGTGGCAGAATCATGCAGTTGAGGAAGCTTCTTGGGCATTGGAGGTAGAAATACGCCGAAAGTATCCTTAGTTGTTCTGAGTATTAGTTGGATAGCAAGGTTGGTGGGTATGTATGCATGTATGTAATACTCTATTATCGTAGTAGTATTGTGTGGTTATTCTCTGGGAGAGTCTTGTAGTATTGTGAGCTCCCGAGGCCGTATATGTATGCAACCATGGTATTCCTTCTCCATAAGTGAGGGAATGTATGTATATATGTATGTATGTATCGTAACGGGGCTACATATAAATGGACGTTGATTTCTCTTAGAGTATGTATGTATCGTAATGGGGTTGCATATAAATGGCCGCGAGTTTCTCTTAGAGTACTTATGTATCGTATCGGGGCTGCGTATAAATGGCCGCCAGTTTCTTTTATAGTATGTATGTATCATAACGGGGCTGTGTATAAATGGTCGCCTGTTTCTCTTAGAGTATGTATGTATCGTAATGGGGTTGCATATAAATGGCCTCAGGTTCTTCTTAGTGTATGTACGTATGGTGTCGGGGCTGCGTATGAATGACCACCAGTTCACCTTAGAGTGTGTATGTATTTGGTAGTATGAATGTGTTTGTAATAAGAGATTACAAATTTCGAGGACAAAATTTTTGTAAGGAGGGGAGGTTGTAAGAACCTGAACCGTAGTATGTGGATTAAATATTCGAAAGAAGGGTAAAGTGGAAATTTAGGCAAGCTTCGTCGACAAAGCCAGAGTTCGTCGACAAAGTCCCTATTGTTCTCAACGATGAAATTCAGTGGCTCATCGACGAGGAGATCCCAAGGGATTTTGGAAAATCTGGAACCTCAGGCTTGTTAATGAGGCCACCATCTCGTTGACGAAGGTAATGGCGAACTCATTGATGAGGACGCCAATTCATCGATGAATCCACCCGAGTTAAAGGGTTATAAATATCCAAAAGAATTGTTTCCAAGCTAAGTTAGCTTTACTCTCTCCCTCTCTCTCTCTCTCTTTCTCTCTCTAGAACTCGAAGCTCTCTCTCTCTCTTTTCTTGATTTCTTCGCCGTACGTTGCCAAATTCATAAATCAGACATTACTGCGAGGATCAGGGAAGGGTTCTCTACATTTCTAGCGGATCGGAATCTTATTTTAAGTAATTTCGGGTTTTGGGCCAAAATCGAGGTAAGGCTCAATTTTCCTTTCTGATTCGAAATATGTGTAGTAGTACAAATTGTAAGCATGTATTGTACTATGGTTTGTAGGTTTTGGAGCTTTGATTCGTAGTTTTGGGGACCGTAGAGTTCGTAGTTGGAATTCAGGTTAAGGTAAGGGGATTCAGTTTATATTAGTTACTTTTCGAAATCGGGATCGGTAAGCTTATAGGCTATGATCATATGTATGTTTCGGTATCTTATTTAGGGAAATCTATCGAGTAAAATACAGAATTTTCAGGTTATAGTTTTTAGAAATTTGGAGATTTCAGATATCATCTCTGCTTGTTTGGAAAACCGGTTGTTTTGTTTAAACTGTATTATTGAGATGATTGTTATCCATATTTGCATAAACTATATACTTGAATTGGAAAATGATATGATTTGTCATAAACCAAATAAGTGTGGAATGTATAGTTGTATGTAATTGTTCCAGGTATTTTGTAAAAAAGCTATGTGGCGGCTAATTACCATACGCTGATGAGTATAGGAACATGAGTTCCAAAATGATTCTAGGTTTTGTGAAATCGGCTAGGGGCAGCTAATTACCATATGCCGAAATAGTTATGTGGCGGCTAATTACCATACGCTGCGCTATGTACCGGTGTGAAAAACGTGGGCGAGAGTGTCCGGCTCTATATCCAAGGGTGTGAAATATCACTACGTATCCTAGCTGGTCACAGAGGGGTGTGAGCTACATTGTATTGGCAATGTAATCGCTGTGAAGCTTTGGGTTTCATAGCATAGTTGCGTATTAGTGTGACGATACTGACCTTATGTTTTGGGTATCATATGTACTAGAATGAATTTATGAAAATACTGGAACTGTATGGAAATGTTTTCGAATTGTATCGTATTGTATAGTGTTATGTTTTACGTAAAATAACACTGCTATGCCACACACTGATATAACCTGCTTTCTTCCTTATTGGGAGGTGTTTCACCCCAAATATACGTACAAATATTTTTTCAAGTCCTTCAAGTAGCCGTAATTAGCATCCTAGCATCTGGAAGCGGGGGTGTCATTAGCTACTGCTAGTGCTTGTTAGGTGCGAGTTTTGTATCTGGGTTGTCGGGATGGTTTTTGTAGAAACCTAAAGTATGTTTTGTAATTATGGGAATGTATATCCTAGCTTTGTATAGACTCTGGTATGGTACTATATATGTATAGAAAAACTATATTTCGTTGTGTATCTGATGAGTATGGATGTGTATACTTATAATTATGAGGGCTTTTGTGTACCCCACGGGGTCGGACGCTCATTTGGTATTGTATTATGTATGTTTTAATTGATACAGAGACAGGTTAGGTTACTATATTCACACCTGGGACCCATCTGCGGGTTCGGGGCGTGACAACCGCTATTTTTACGAGGTTCAGCTTAACCCAACCTACGTCCTCACCTTAGATCAACCACCGAAGGATTTCACTATATCTTGTTCCTTCCAGGTGGAACAAAAACCTTTATAATAACCAACCTTTTTTTCAGGAAGAGAAACCTCTCCAAGCAATAGCCTATGCTTGGTCCAATAATTCAACAATACCTTGAACCGTCAAAGATCTAGTAGAAAGGAATGGATATATGCGTACAAAAACACTCTCAAATACAAAGCAAGTTGTACAAGTTAAATCTTAAATCATATTTCAAAACCAAAACTAAATAGAAAATGTGAAGCTCAAGGTTTAGAAGTCACCAAAGTTTCTTTCTTATTGATATAAGAATTTTAGATGCAACTTAGAATCAGAACCCTTTTTTCATCCAACAATTTTGTAGAATTTCCCCCTAGTAAATGTGTGGTCAAGAATGAGCTTTAGAAGAGTTTTAGCATAGAAATCATGTATTACTAGAATGTATTCTTCATTTAGCAAGAAAGGTATTTATAGACCTTTTTAAAGGAAAAGTTTTCTCATTAATCATGAAGCATTTAAGTAATTTTTAAAAAAATATTAAATTATAAAATTAATTTTGAAAATCTTCCATTTAGGTAACTTTTCAAAACATATTAAATTATAGAATTAATTTTGAAAATCTTCCATTTAGGTAACTTTTCAAAAAATATTAAACTATAAAATTAATTTTGAAAATCTTCCATTTAGGTAAACTTTTTTAAAAATATTAAATTATAAAATTAATTTTAAAAATTTTCCTGCAAGTTTGAAATTCAAAAATTCTCCATAGAGTCAATCGGCTGACTCACTTGACTGGGTCACTGACTCACTCGACTAGGTCACTTTTTGCACTAGTTAGTCGGTTGGGCAATCTTCTCTTTTCAAATATTTTCTATTTATGATTTCTTTAAAATCTAGTTTACTTGAAAAACTTAATTATAATTTTTCAAAAACATTTTCAAGAGTTTTTTTTTTTTTTTAAGTTCTAGTCTCTAAGTTTTTGTATCTTAAGGAGCTTCACATATCTAAATAGTGATGACTTGAAGTACTTACAAATATCCTTCTAAGCATGATCTCCTTAATCACCAAGTCTTGTAGCCTCTTGAGGTTCAGTCTTTACTTCAAGGTTTGCTTGGCCTTTAAGCTCTTCATGTATCTTTTATTTCTTTAATGTTTTGAGAAACTTTCATTTGCTTGACTTTGATCTTTAGCTTATGTTAGAATTGGTGTATTCCCAAGAGAAGGGGGGGGGGGGGGTGAATTGGAATTTAAAACTTTTTCACTAAGGTTAATTTATCGAACAACAGTAAATACACAACCTAGACTCAGTCTATATAATTTCCAAATGTGTACATAAGTATAATGTGGAAATTAAGTCATACACATCATTCACCCATAACATACATGTGCGGTAAGTATAAACTGCAGAAATATAAACAAACACATGATATGTTATCAGGTTTTGGCCAACTGTGCCTACGTCCCCACCTCTAGCTCGCAAGCCGGAGGATTCCACAAATAGCTTACTTAAGGGTGGAGAGACACCATTTACAACTAGGTCAAATTAACACAGGGCTGACCTCAACCTTAACTAAGTCAATTAGCGGGCTGACCTCAACCTACACGCCTTAATAGGACGACGCACCTAGCTTTCCTAACCGGGTCTAAGCCAATCTAGGACTATTCCAAGGCTAGTCTCCCTCTTCAGGCTCATGCTTGGATATACAACAAATGTGTATATAATCAGATGGTACAATGATTATGCTTTCGTGTAATGCAGATATGTACCCAAATGCGTGCAATAACATACACCACAAATATGATTCAATATGTAAGCTTAATGTGGTCTAGATGGTTCAACTCTCAAAGTATTTTCTATCAGTGTAATGTATATGTGAGAGTGTCAAGCAAACAATCTTTGTATCACAAGCTATGTTCAATATAATAGTTTACACAAAGATTCTAGCGAGACAATATGTATATTTCAATGAGCAGGTTTCCTCAATCATATGATGCTCCAGTAATATATATATTTGGTTTGCAAAAGATATTTAATCTTTGTATTCAGCAAAGGATATGTGAGTTGATGAATATTGCAACAAAGATTTTATCACATAAAAAAATATCTCTTCAAATGTTTTTCAAGATAAAAGCACAATGGATATTTGAAAATGATTTTGAAAAGACTTTGCAAACAAAATACTATATGATCTTCTCAGGATATTGCAATGAAGGTGCAAGCTTAGAAGATCTAACAAAGTCTTCATAGGGTAAATTTATCAACAAAGTCCCCTAAGAATCCTTAGGTCTTGCTCTCAAATAAAATCATGCCAAACAAATAAAACAAGGAAAGCAAACCCTTCCAAACACACACTCAATCCACTTATAGAGAGTTTGAGCAATCAAAGAAGGTAAGTATGAGTGTTTGAGTAAGAAAATGAGTAGTATAGGGTTTTTATTTTTCAGAGAATTCTTCCCTAATCAAAGTGGCTAATCACTTCTAATTTTCTCAAATGATCTCATATATATAGGCACGAGAGAAAATATGACCGTTGGGGACCTATTGGGTATTCTTAGGAAAGTTTAATGACATTTAGAACATTTTAACCCTGTTTAAAACATATTAATTGCAGTAAAAAAATCAGGGCAATCCGAGAGGTCCGGTTGACCAGAACAAGTTTGGTTGACCAAGTCTTATATGGTTCGGTCGACCAGGGGACTTTTGAACTGAAGGCTTGGTCGATCAGGAGAGAGCGATTCCTCAATTTTCAGAGGTTCGATCGACCAGGACATTTTGAACTACCTGGTTTGGTCGACCAAACCGCTTGGAATTCTCCCGAGGACCCTCCGGTCGACCAAGTAGTTGGAGTACAAAAAGGATCGGTCGACCAGATGGTCAAACTTTTGACCGCAGGGGGTTTCGATCTACCAGGGCCTTTTGAACTACCTGGTTCGGTCAACCAGGGCATTGGTCAACTGTTGACCCAAGGAGGTTTCGGTCGACCAGGCCAAAATGAACTGGCTTGGCTGGTCGACCGAAAGTGCACCATGTGTGCATTTCGGTCCCGCTTCGAAACAAACAAGCCCTATTCAAGTGCCTAACAAGCATATGTGTGAATGTGTGTGTCTTAGGGTCATTTGGGATCTAATTTGAAGACACCGAAAAAGTCCAGTGTCAGTTGACCGAAAGGAAAACCCTAAGGTCTTTCTATGGTCATTTCTCATTCAAGGTTTGTTTGAGCTTATGTATTATCATACATGTGATGTGTGTGAGCTTATTACAAACCAGAGCTCTAGTTACTATTACAGACCAATGAACTGAAACATATTACAATTGAAAAACGTGTATTGGTCTTCAAGCTTTAAGCTTTGTGCCCATCTTGATTTCAACAATCTTAGTTCCTACACAAAAACCTCAAACACTAATTAGATACAATGAGTATTTATCATAATCAAAACCGGGCGTGACCAATAAGGTCAACAGCTTACTTCCATGATTAATCGTGAGTGTCCTTTTACTTAAAACTTGAATTAAAACCACTCAACAACACATGTTAAAACATCCTTCATTTTGTTATCATCAAAACAAGATTGAAAAGTTCAGTTAGACCAACAATCTCCCCCTTTTTGATGATGACAAATAAGGAGCGAAAAAAATATGAGTGAGCCTTAAAAAGACTCCCCTTTACAACAAGCATCATTTTACTCTCTATAATATTTGTAGTTTCAAGACCGATTACAATATCATACAATCATGCTCATCATACTATATACAATATCATGCTCATCATACAATAGCATGCTCATTTCATCATTCAAGTTCAAGATCATTCAATATCAAATACTTCCCCCTCTTTCTTTTGATACATATCTCATGTTCAAATTTTTCACTGCTCAATTTTATCATGCTCATTTTTTGCTCAATACTACTCCCCCTTTTGATATCAATCAAAAAGAAAAAAAATAAGTTCAAATGAATATATGAATACACACTTTTCAATATATTGCAATATAGTATATTTATAGTGTGCTTCAATAGTCATATTTCATATTTGACATTCTTATTGCATATGTGTTGTGACATATTTGAATTTTCAATCATGCATATGGTGCCCAACATTCATATTTGTGAAAAAAATACTTCAAAAATCACATTTGTCATGCATAATGCATCATTCAAATACCAAGATCATGACAATGTTACCAATATCGTTACATGCTCATAATTATGTTGTATTGCTAAAAAACCAAGTGATATATTCATGGATACCAATATACTTCTTTTATTACCAATGTTGATGTCATATCATGCACTGCTCATGGATGCCAATTTTTCATTTATTCATGTGATCCATCATAAGCATACATGGTTAAGTCATTTCAAAACTCATGTTTCTAAAACATGCCTAATAACTTTGTGCTCAGATTTTTAAAACTATAGTAAACCATAAATCATTAATATTTTTGCATCGTCGTTAAAGATTTCAAGATACCAATTTCAAGATATACACATATAGCATATGGCACATAAGCATGAAGTCTATTATTCAAAAAACAAGGGGAAAGAAAGCAACCAAACTAAGTGTTGTATCATTCACCATATCAAAGTACATGCCAAAACAAACTTAGAGCGTACGAAAAGACAAACCCTAATAAGTTGACTGACTATAGATTTTTCTTTAAGCTTTGTCCTTTCGGTTAGTTTCTCTACTATGTAGTAGACCAAGTTCTCTTCTAATGGTTATGAATCTATCTTCTGAGAGTGGTTTAGTGAAGATATCAGCCCATTGATCATTTGTATTAATGAATTTTAGAATGATGTCTTCTTTTTTAACACGATTTCTTAGAAAGTGATGTCTTATGTCAATGTACTTGGTTCTTGAGTGTGAGATTGGATTTTTAGATATGTTTATCACACTCGTATTATCACACTTAATTGGTATAGTTGTGTATTTCACATTGAAATGTCTTAATTGTTGTTTCATGTACAGTGTTTGTGCACAACAACTCCCGACTGCTATATATTCAGCTTTAGCAATTGACAAAGCCACAGAGTTTTGTTTCTTAGAGAATCAAGAAACTAAAGATCTTCCTAAGAAGTGGCATGTGTCACTTGTATTTTTTCTATCTATTTTACACCTTGCATAGTCTGCATCTGAATAGCTAATCATTTCAAAACTGGTGTCCTTAGGATACCATAGTCCTAAGTCCTTAGTGCCTATTAAGTATCTTAGGATTCTCTTAATAGCTATTGGGTGTGATTCCTTAGGTGCTGATTGAAAATGCGCACATATACACACACTAAACATTATGTTGGGTCTACTAGCAATAAGATATAGGAGACTTTGAATCATACCTCTATAGTTCTTTGTGTCTACGAATTTTCCTTTTTCATCTTTGTCTAGGCTGATGGTGGTACTCATAGGTGTTCCTATGGGTTTACTATTTTCCATACCGAAGTTTTGTATCATTTATTTTATGTATTTTGATTGACTTATAAAAGTCTCATTCTTTGCTTGTTTGATTTGAAGCCCAAGAAAATAGTTTAATTCCCCCATCATGCTCATTTCAAATTCTTCTTGCATACACTTTGCAAATTCTTTACATAGATGTTCATTAGTGGCACCAAATATTATATCATCTACGTAGATTTGAATTAAAAGAATATCATCTTTCTTAGTTTTAATGAACAAGGTACTATCAATTTTTCCTCTTGAAAACCCCTTCTCAATTAGAAATCCACTAAGTCTTTCATACCAAGCCCTAGGGGTCTGTTTTAATCCATACAAAGCCTCAGTTAGTCCAAATATATGATTAGGATTTTCTATATTTTCATCACCAGGGGGTTGTTCAACATATACCTCTTCATTAATATACCCATTTAAGAATGCACTTTTGATATCCATTTGGTGTCACGCCCCGAACCCGCAGGTGAGTCCTAGGTGTGAGTGTAGTAACCTAACCTATCTCTGTATCAATTAAAACATACATGATACAATACAAAAAGAGGGTCTGACCCGGTGGGGTGAATGGATGCCCACATACATACACACGAACATCCATACTCATCCAAAGTATGCAACGGAATATAATCTTTTATACACAACCAGTATCATACCAGAGTCTATACAAGTTAAGATATACATTCCCATAATACAAAACATACCCAGGTGTCTACAAAAACCATCCCGACAGCCTGGATACCAAAACTCGTACCTAATTGGTACTAGCAGTAGCTACGACACCCTTGTTCCCAGATGCTAGGATGCTACTTATGGCTACCTGAAGGACCTGAAAAACATTGTACGTACATTCGGCGTGAGACACCTCTCAGTAAGGAAGAAAGCAGGTTATATCAGTGTGTGGCATACTAGTGTTATTTTACATACTTCATAACATTATACAATATGATATAGTTCGAAACATTTACATACAATTTCATACAGTTCCATACCGTTCCAGTATTTTTACAAAAACAATTTCTTTACATACGATACCCAAAACATATGGTCAATGTCGTCACACTAGTTCGCAACTACACAAGGTCACCTCGTCTTACAGTGATTACATTGCTACATACGCAACAACGTTGCGACGATTGAGGCCCAATAGTGATTACATTGCTCCATACGCAACGACACAAGGTCACCTAGTCTCACATTGATTACATTGCTACATACGCAACTACAATGCGATGACTCAGGCCCACAATGATTACTTTGCTACATACGGTGTAGAACACACCCTTCGGTGACTAGCCGAAACATACTGGTGATATTTCACACCCCGGATATAGAGCCGACCACTCTCGCCCACGGTAGTTAACCGAGACATGGCTGTTTTACAAATCCCTGGAATCATTTTGGAACTCACGTTCCTATACATTTCAGCGTATGGTAATTAGCCGCCACATAGCTGTTTTACAAATACCCGGAACAAATACATACATCCATACATACCACACTTAATTGGTTTACAGTAAATCATATCGTTTACAAATTCAAGTATACAAATTCAAGTATACAGTTTATCCAAATATGGATAACAGTCATCTCAATAATACGGTTTAAAGAAAATAAACGGTTTTCCAAACAAAGTAGAGATGATACCCAAAATCCCCAATTTTCCCAAAAACTGTAACCCAAAAATCCTGCATTTTTACCTGATAGATTTTCCCAAATAAGTAGTCAAATCATACATACGATCGTAGCCTACAACTTATCGATTCCGATTTCGAAAATAAATTGATTTAAATAGAATCCCCTTACCTTAACCCGAATTCCAACTACGAACTCTACGGTCTCCAAAACTACGAACCGAGACTCCAAAAACTACAAACCATAGTACAATACATGCTTAAAATCTATACTACTACACATATATTGAATTTGAAATGAAAACTGAGTCTTACCTCGATTTTAGCCCGAAACCCGAAATCCTCCAAAACGAGATTCTGATCCGCTAGAAACATAGAAAATCCTTCATTGATCCTCATAGTATCGTTGTATTAATGAATCGGGCAACGATCGATAAACAAAACTAGAGAGAGAGTGTAGGGAGAGTTATAGAGAGAGAGAGAGAGAGAGAGAGAGAGAGAGAGAGAGAGAAAGAGAGAGAGTGTTTGGGGAAACTTAGCCCTAAAGCAACCCAAAATATCCTTTTATAGGCCTTTGACCCAAGGGGATTCATCAACGAATTAGGGTCCTCGTCAACGAATTCTTCACTAGCCTCCTCGACGAATCGGCAGCCTCATCGATGAGCCAGATATTTTACATTTTCCTGGACCTCTCAGCATTCACTCTTCGACGAGCTTCTAAATTTCATCGAAGAGAAGCCTTCAGCCTTCGTCGACGAATTTTGTGCAAATTCCATTTTTACCCTTCTTTTATATAGTTAACCCCTATATCATGATTCGGGTTCTTACAAACTCCCCTTTTTACAAAAATTTCGTCCTCGAAATTTGCAATCTCTCGTTACAAACACATTTATACTACTACATACATACATACTCTGAGGTGAAACGACAGCCATTCATACGAAGCCCCGTTACGATATATACATACATACTCTAGAGAATATGGCGGCCATTTATATGTAGCCTCGTTTCAATACATACATACATACTCTAGAGAATACGACGACCATTTATACATAGCCCGATTATGATACATACATACATACTCTAGAGAATACAGTGGCCATTTATACGCAGCCCCATTGCGATACATACATACATTCCCTCACTTATGGCAGAGGAATACCGTGGTCACAATACATGGTCTCGGGAGCTTACAATACAACAGGACTCTCCCAGAGACTAACCACCAAATACAATATGATAACAGAGGATTACATACATACATACTCATACCACCTGCTATCCAACTACTACTCAGAATAACTTCGGATACTTCCGACATATTTTCATTTCTAGTTCCCAAGAAGCTTCCTCAACCTCGTGGTTTCGCAATGATACCTTCACCAACGGTATTTCTTTGGTATGAAGCTTCTGAACTTTATGGTCCAAAACCTGAATAGGTATCTCCTTATACGCTAAAGTATGCTCAATTTCCAACTCACCGTAACTGATAACATGAGATGGATCCAACACGTACCTTCTCAGTATGGATATGTGAAATACATCATGGACCCTCGAGAGTGCTGAGGGTAGTGCAACTCTGTAGGCTACCGAACCCACTGGCTCAATAACCTTGAATGGTCCGATATACCTCGGGCTCAACTTGCCCTTCCTCCCGAATCTCATCACTCCCTTCATCGGAGCGATTCTAAAGAATACCTTGCCCCCTATCTCGAACTCTAACTCACGGTGGCGAACATCCGCGTAACTTTTCTGCTGACTCTGAGATGATCTAATCCTCTTCAGATCAAACCTACCTTCTCAGACGCCAGCTGCACGAGTTCAAGTCCTAAAACCTGACATTCCCCGACCTCATCCCAATACAAAGGAGATCAACACCTCCGACCATACAAAGCCTCAAACAGTGCCATCCCTATACTAGCCTGGAAGCTATTGTTATAGGCAAACTCCACTAGTGGTAGAAACTGAATCCAACTACAACCGAAGTCCAATACACAAGCTTGTAACATATCCTCCAAGATCTGTATCGTTCTCTCTGACTATCCATCAGTCTGAGGGTGAAACGTTGTACTAAAAGTAAGTTTCATCCCCAGTGCTTCCTGCAAGCTCTTCCAAAATCGAGAAGTAAACCTCGGATCCCGATCGGAAACAATAGACACTGGCACTCCGTGCATTCTCACTATCTCATGCACATATAGGTCCGCTAGCCTAGTCAAAGGGTAGCTAACCTTCATTGGTACAAAGTGAGCAGATTTCGTCAACCTGTCCACAATTACCCAAATAGCATTCTGCTCGTGAAGCGTTGTTGGTAATCCGGTAACAAAGTCCATGGAAATATGCTCCCATTTCCATATCGGAATAGGCAAAGGCTACAATGGCCCTGCTGGCCTCTGATGTTCAGCTTTTACTTGCTAACACGTCATACACTACTCCACAAACCGGGAAATATACCTCTTCATACCACTCCATCAGAAGGACTCGCGCATATCTTGATACATTTTCGTACTACCCGGATGTACCGTATACAAAGAACGATGCGCTTCCTCCAAAATCGTCCTTCTGATATCATCGTCATTTGGAACAGACAACCTGGTCCCAAACCTCAACACACCTCTGTCAGAAATGTTAAAATCCGTAGCCGAACCCTGCTGCACTTTCTCCACAATCTCAGCTAACTCTGCATCCTTTGCCTGCGCGGCTTTAATACGCTCAAACAAAGTAGACTGAATCACCAAACTAGCAATGAAAGCTTGATGATCACCGAACACCATTTTCATGCCAAGGCTTTCCAGGTCCCGCCTGACATAATGCTGAGTTACAACTGCAGATGCTGCTACATGTTCTGACTTCCGACTTAACACATCGACTACCACGTTAGCTTTGCCCGGATGGTAGCTAATCGTGCAATCGTAATCCTTAATCAACTGTAGCCACAACCTCTGCCTCATATTCAGCTCCTTCTGCATGAAATAGTACTTGAGGCTTTTGTGGTCAGTGAAAATCTCACACTAAACGCCGTACAGGTAGTGTCGCCAGATTTTCAAGGCATGAACAATAGCAGCTAACTCTAGGTCATGCGTAGGGTAATTCTTCTCATACTCCTTAAGTTACTGAGAAGCATAAGCTACCACCTTACCCTATTGCATAAGCACACATCCCAAACCCTTCAGGGACGCGTCACTATAGATCACAAAACTCCCATTCCCCAAAGGAATGGTCAATACTGGAGTAGTAACTAGCTGGTGTTTCAACTCAAGAAAGCACTACTCACACTCACTAGTCCAGTCAAACTTCACCCCCTTCTTTGTCAATCATGTCAGAGGTCCAGACAATTTAGAGAAACCCTCCACGAACCGACGATAGTAACCCGCCAGTCCTAGAAAACTTCGAACCTCCAGTACACTCTTCGGTCTAACCCAGCCGACCATAGCTTCGATCTTGCTAGGATCAACATAGATACCGCCCTCAGACACCACATGGCCTAAGAACGCGACCTGATTCAACTAGAACTCACACTTCTTCAGCTTAGCATACAATTTCTTCTCTCGTAGAATCTGTAGCACCAACCTCAAATGGTTTTCATGCTCTTCCGGACTCCTCGAGTATACCAGAATGTCATCTATGAACACCACTACGAACTGGTCTAGGTACTCATGAAACACCTTGTTCATCAGATCCATAAATACTACTAGAGCATTAGTCAACCCGAACAACATAACTAAGAACTTATAGTGGCCGTATCTGGTTCGAAAAGCAGTCTTTGCTACATCCTCAGATCTAACCTTCACCTGGTGATACCCTGATCGCAAATCGATCTTTGAAAAGACATGTGTTCCCTCCAACTGGTCAAAGAGATCATCTATACGAGGCAAAGGGTATCGGTTCTTCACCATCACTTTGTTAATCTCACGGTAATCAATGCACATCCGCATCGAGCCGTCCTTCTTCTTCACAAACAATACTAGAGCTCCCCAGGGTGAAACACTAGGTCGAATGAATCCCCTGTTTAGTAATTCTTGCAATTGCTCCTTCAACTCTCGAAATTCTGCTGGAGCCATCTGGTATGGAGCTTTAAAGATTGGTGCCTTACCATGCAGCAACTCTATCACAAACTCCACCTCCTGATCCGGTGGTAAACTGGGTAATTCTTCAGGAAACACATCTGGAAACTCATTGACCACCCGAATATCCTCAAGTCTCAACTCATCCCGTGGCGGTTCCTTCATACAAGCTAGGTACCCCTGACATCTGTCCAAGAGTAGCCTCCTCGCCTGTAGTTCCAATAGAATCTGTGGCGCTAAATGCACACACGATCCCATAAATTCATATTCCTACTCCCTAAGAGGTCTGAAAACCACCACCTTCCTACGGCAGTCAATCACCCTATAACTGGAGAACAACCAATCCATTCCCAGTATGACGTCGAAACCTGACATGTGGTGTACTACAAGATTCACTGGTAGTAGTCTCTCCTGAATCACAACTAGGTAGTTTACTAACATCTTACTACATATCGTTACCCTCCCAGTCGGCGTAGCCACCGCCAAACATTTATCCAAAAGTTGGGTTTCAACACCACACAATTTCGCAAATCTAGCAGATATAAATGAATGAATCAACTAAGACAACAACTTTATTTGAATGCAATAACATGGTACCTATCACCACATTCCCAACGTGTTCTGCATTTGCTGGAGTAAGTGAATATACTCTCGTCGAAGTCGTGGCTGGAGCCATGGTTGCCTGGTAATTCACCCGAGTCACCTGATTACTCCCACGGTCTTGGCTCTGTGCAGGCATAATCCTCCTCTGTTTTTGACAACTCTTCGCCATGTGGCCTAACTTGCCACAGTTGTAGTAAACACCCCAAAATGGCTGACACTCACCATCGTTCCATTTATGGCATTTGGCGAACGGTGGAGAGGATGGATCTCCCTGAGCATTCGGCCGCTCGGTATTTCACCGATAACCCGAGCTGTAGCTCTTCCTCTTCTTCCACTGTCCCTGCCGAGAACCACTTTGAGGACTAGAAGATATTGGCCTCTTCCCCTGATCCTGTACTACTTCATCTCCCCGAAGATCAGTCTCAACTATGGTGGCTTTATCCACCAGGACAGAGAACTCATGGATTTGCAGCATCCCCACAAGATAGCGGATGTCTTTCCTCAGACCCCTCTGGAACCTTCGAGACTTCTCGTGCTCATTTGAAACCAAGTACGGCACAAATCGAGACAACTCGATAAATCTGGCAGCATACTTCTGCACCATCAAAGTTCACTATGTCAGGCCCAAAAACTCATCGGCCTTCACATCCCGAGTGGAGATCGGAAAGTATCTCTAAAAAAATACCTCCTTGAAGCAGCCCCACGTTATACCAGATGGACCAGTTCTCTGCCTCTCAAGCAGATTCACTGTCGTCCACTATCACCCTGCCTCCCCAGTCAACTGGAAGGTAGCGTACAAGACCTTCTGCTTCTCAGTGTAGTGAAGGACTTCCAAAATCCTCTCAGTCTTTTCGGCCCAGTCCTCCGCCACTATGGGATCAGGTCCTCCCAGAAATGTCGGAGGGTGCATGCGTGTGAACCTCTCGATGGTACACCCCGCATCAGTAGGAGAACTCTCGCGTCTCTTAACATTCCGCCCAATCTCTCAGATCACCTGTCTCGCTAAGCCACGAGACACAAAAGGAGACTTATCACTTACTGTCTCCTCGGAGCCACTCTCCAAGTTATTATCCTTGGGCTCCATTCTGAAAACAGAATAGGAATCGGTTAGAATCCCTACATCGTACACAGTTAACACAATCATAGACCTAATCATGTCAACTATTACTCCTAAAGGTCTAAGCCTATCCCATCACACTGACACGAATCCATCAATGGTCTGCCCTGTCTTTACTGGAATCGTCATTCCAGAAAAAACACGGAATACTGCCGACACATCCCAATCTAGTAGCAGAACAACCCTCGACCAACACTACCCATTTCCTACATCCTATACTCTGGTATGTACACATCAATACTCCTAACCAAGTCTACAAGACCTAACAACCTGGTTAGCTCTGATACCAAGTTGTCACACCACAAACCCACAAGTGGGTCCCAGGTGTGAGTGTAGTAACCTAACTTGTCTCTGTATCAATTAAAACATACATGATACAATACAAAAAGAGGGTCCAACCCTGTGGGGTGAACAAATGCCCATATACATACACACAAACATCCATACTCATCCAAAATACGCAATGGAATACAGTCTTTTATACATAACTAGTATCATATTAGAGTCTATACAAGCTAGGATATACATTCCCATAATACAAAACATAACCCAAGTATTTATAAAAACCATCCCGATAGCCTTGATACCAAAACTCGTACCTAATAGGTACTAGTAGTAGCTACGACACCCCTGTTTCCAGATGCTAGGATGCTACTTATGGCTACTTGAAGGACCTGAAAAACATTGTACGTACATTCGAGGTGAGACACCTCTTAGTAAGGAAGAAAGCAGGTTATATCAGTGTGTGGCATAGTGGTGTTATTTTACGCACTTCATAACACTATACAATACGATACAATTCAAAACGTTTACATACAATTTCATACAGTTCCAGTATTTTCACAAAAACCATTCCTTTACGTTTGATACTAAAAACATACGGTCAGTGTCATCACACTAGTTCGCAACTACACAATGTCACCTCGTCTCAAAGCGATTACATTGCTACATACGCAACTACGCTGCGATGACTGAGACCTAATAGTGATTACATTGCTCCATACAAAACTACACAAGCTCACCTAATCTCACATTGATTATATTGCTACAAATGCAACTGTAATGCGATGACTCAGGCCCACAGTGATTACATTGTTACATACGGTGTAGAACACACCCTTTGGTGACTAGTCAGAACATACTGGTGATAATAACACCCCGAATATAGAGCCAACCACTCTCGGCCACTGTAGTTGATTGATACATAGCTATTTTACAAATCCCTAGAATCATTTGGGAGCTCACGTTCCTATACATTTCAGTGCACGATAATTAGCCGCCACATAACTGTTTTACAAGTACCTGGAACAAATACATACATCCATACATACCACACTTATTTGGTTTATGGTAAATCATATCGTTTACAAATTCAAGTATACAGTTTATGAAAATATGGATAACAATCATCTCAATAATACAGTTTAAACAAAATGAACTGTTTTCCAAACAAAGTAGAGATGATACCCAAAATACCCAATTTTCCTGAAAACTATAACTCGAAAATCTCGCATTTTTACCCAATAGATTTTCCCAAATAAGTAGTCAAATCATACATACGATCGTAGCCTACAAGCTTATCGATCCCTATTTCAAAAATAAACTGATATAAACAGAATCCCCTTACCTTAGCTTGAATTCCAACTATGAACTCTACGGTCCCCAAAACTATGAACCGAGACTCCAAAACCTACAAACCACAGTACAGTACATGCTTACAATCTGGACTACTACACATATATTGAATTAGAAATGAAAACCAAGCCTTACCTTGATTTTAGCTCAAAACTCGAAATCCTCTGAAATGAGATTCCAATCCACTAGAAACGTAGAGAATCCTTCACTGATCCTCATACTATCATTGGATTACGAACCGGGCAACGATTGGTAAACAAAACTAGAGAGAGTGTGTAGGGAGAGTTCTAGAGAGAGAGAGAGAGTGTTTGGGGAAACTTAGCCCCAAAGCAACCCAAAATATCCTTTTATAGGCCTTTGACCCGAGGGGATTCATCGACGAATTAGGGTCCTCGTCGATGAATTCTTCACTAGCCTCGTCGACGAGCCAGATATTTCACATTTTCTTGGACCTCTCAGCATTCACTCATCGACGAGCTTCTGAATTTCGTCGACAAGAAGCCTTTAGCCTTCGTCGACAAATTATGGCCTCGTCGACGAATTCTATGCAAATTCCATTTTTACCCTTCTTTTACATAATTAACCCCTATATCATGGTTCAGGTTCTTACATTTGGTATAACTTAAATTCTTTGTAGGAAGCATAAGCTAACAACATTCTAATAGCATCCCCTCTAGCTACAGGGGCAAAGGTTTCATCATAGTTTATCCCTTCTTCTTGGTTATACCCTTTAGCTACAAGTCTAGTTTTGTTTCTAATGATTATACCATTCTCATCCTTTTTATTTCTAAATACCCTTTTAGTTCCTATTATCAAATGATTTTCTGGTTTGGGTACTAATTGCCATACTTTGCTTCTTTCAAATTGGTTTAATTTTTCTTGCATGGCAATTATCCAAGCGTCATCTCTAAGAGCCTCTTCAACATATTTAGGTTCATTTTGAGATAAGAATGCATAGTGATTACATAGATTCTTTAAAGAAGATCTAGTAGTTACACCTCTAGATGGTTCACCTATAATTTGATCTTGAGGGTGATCTTTTTTATACTTCCATTCTCTTGGTAATTCCGGGTTTTCTATAGGTTCATCTTTTGGGTTTTCTTCATTTATTTCCTTTTCTTTCTTGATTTCTATCTTATCCTTCTTTTTGACAATATCATCCTTTTCTTCATTTTTGACTTCTCTTGAGAAAGGATTTGACTCATCAAAGTCTATGTGAATTGATTCAATTATGGTGAGTGTTCTTTTGTTATAGATCCTATAGACCTTACTATTCATAGAATATCCTAGGAAAATACTTTCATCTGATTTAGCATCAAATTTTCCTAAGTTGTCTTTGTTATTGAGTACAAAACACTTACATCCAAAGACATGAAAGTAAGTTATGTTAGGCCTCCTTCCTTTCCATAATTCATAGGGTGTTTTGTTGAGGCTTGATCTAATAGAAACCTTATTGATTACATAGCAAGCTGTATTTACAACTTCGGCCCAAAAATACTTGGGTAAGTTATTTTCATTAAGCATAGTTCATGCCATTTATTGAAGGGTTCTATTTTTTCTTTCCACAACTCCATTTTGTTGTGAGGTTCTAGGTGCTAAAAAGTTGTGACTTAAGCTATGTTCATTGCAAAAATTTTCAACATCTTGATTCTTAAATTTTCTTCCTTGGTCACTTCTTAAATTTGAGACATTATACCCTTTCTCATTTTGAAGCTTCTTACATAGAGTGATTAATGAATTACAAGCTTCCTCTTTGTTAGCTAAGAATAACACCCATGTGTATCTAGAGTAATCATCAACAATTACGAAGGTGTATTGTTTTCCTCCTAAACTTTGAGTTCTAGTAGGGCCAAACAAATCTAAGTGTATGAGTTCTAGGGGTCTACTAGTTGATATATGTTTCTTATTTTTGAAGCTTTTCTTGATTTGATTTCATAGTTGACAGGGATCACACACTTTATCCTTGACAAATTTGGTTGTAGGCAAACCTTTAACTAAAGTCTTTTTAGAAAGCTTGGATATAAGATCCATGCTAGCATGTCCTAGCCTTCTATACCAAAGCCAACTATTTTCACTCATGGTAGCTAAGCAAGTTATATCTTGAGAGTTCAAGCTGTCAAGGTTTATGCAATATACATTGTTCATTCTATGTGCAGTGAATAGTGTCTTATGATCCTTAGAATTCTGAATTATGCATTTTTCTTTCTTAAATATTACTTTAAATCCTTTGTCGCTAAGTTGACTAATGCTTAATAAATTCTTCTTTGGACCATCTACTAACAAGACATCATCTATAGTGAGTGAAGAGTCTTTACCTATTTTACCTATTCCAATGATCTTGCCTTTTGCATTGTCACCGAAGGTTACAAATCCTTCATCCTTTTGAGTAAGAGAAGTGAATTTAGATTTATCTCCCGTTATATGCCTTGAACACCCACTATCCAAGTACCATTTATCTTTAGACGGAATGGTCCTAAAGCAAACCTACAAGAAAGGATTTATGTTGTTACTTTAGGAACCCAAACTTTCTTAACTTTCTTTAAATCTTGTGTAGTTTTAACATTTATTTTCATTTCACTTTTTACTTTAATGTACTTTTTCTTGAGTGGACAATTAAGCATCATATGTCCTTTATTTTTACACATGTAGCAAGTAGTATGCTCATAAGTGTTTGTTGATGAAGTACTTGCATAATGTTTGGATTGATTTACAAAATATCCCTTAAACAAGTTTTTCTTTCTTTTGTTCGGTGTTCCATTGTAACCAATTCCTTCTTTGTTGTTTGTCATCCTTTGTTGTCCTACCATTTTTTTGAAGTTATTTTTACCTTTGGTAAAGTTGTAAATGACTTTTTCCTTTTCTTGAATTTGGCCTTTAAGATCATTTATTTCTTGCACTCTCTTGCTATCTTCGTTCACTTGAGACTTAGCTAATTTTTGAGACAAACTATCTATTTTCTTCTCAAGCTCTTCAATCTTTAAGTCTTTTTCTTCTACAACAAGTTTTGAGGATTCAAGCTGATTTCTAAGTGTTTCGTTTTGTTGTTTCAAGCATATGTTCCTCTTTGAGACCTTAATGAACTTATTATGCAGAGAAAATAATTCAGCTTGAAGTTCTTTATAAGAAGGCATCATTTCACATGAACTACTGCATGATTCATTACATGAATCTTCATAGAGAGAGAGTAGTAAGAGTTTACCTCTTCGTTGTGTGCTGTGAAGCACATGTTTGCTACTTCTTGATCGCTTGACTCGCTCTCTGATTCACTCTAACTTGTGTCATTCCAAGTTGCCTTCATTGCAAGCTTTCTTTTCCTATTTTCCTTCTTAAGTTGTGGGCAATCTAGCTTGATGTGTCTGACCTTTTTACAATGATAACAAGTGGGAGTTTCATTTTTGCTTTTGTATTCCCTTTTATTAGTTTCACCTTTTTCAGCTTTTGATTTGTTGTATTTTCTAGTGAATTTCTTGTTTCTTTTGAGGAATTTTCCAAGTCTTTTAGTTATGAGAGCTAAGTCTTCATCTTATAATTAACTAGATTCATTATCTTCTTCACTTGAATATTCTTTCAAGGCTTTTAGAGTGATAGATTTTTTATTTTTATTTTCAGTACTTCTTTCTTTCAAAATCATTTCATAGGGTAGGAGTGATCCTATGAGTTCATCTAACGAAGTTGTTTTGAGGTTTCTCCCTTCCGTTATGGCTGTGGCTTTCAGTTCCCAAATAAGTGGAAGTTCTCTTAAAATTTTACAAATCATCTCATGGGTGGAGTATGTTTTTCCTAAGGCACTTAGTGAGTTTATGATATGTGTGAACCTAGTGTACATGCTTGTTATAGTTTCATCAGAATTCATCCTAAAAGCTTCATATTCTCTGGTTAACATATCAATTCTACTTTCCCCAACATCTACTGTGCTTTCATATGTTACCTCTAATTTATCCCAAATTTCTTTAGCTATTTTACACGCCATTACTCTATTGAACTCATTTGCATCAAGTGCACAATATGGAACGTTAATTGTACTTGAGTTAATTTGCAGCATTTTGTAATCTGATTCGATTAGTTCTTTATATTCTTTAGGTACTTCTTTTCCATATACTAGTTTAGTAGGGATTAGATTTCCATTTGTGACAACATTCCATGCCTTGTAGTCCATTGTTTGAAGGTAGATTCTCATTCGTTGCTTCCAAAAAGTGTAATTTAGTCCACAAAAAATGGGTGGCCTAGTTAAGGATTGACCCTCACCAAAGGGAGCTACTCCTATTTGTGTCATCTAGATCTTTATATAGCTACTTGTTAGGTTTTTCTATAACCGCGCTCTAATACTAATTGAAACCTAAGGTGTATTCCTAAGAGGGGGGATGCATTGGGTTATTTAAAATTCCTAAGAGTCTTTTTATAAGTTTTTTATTTTTTACAATTTTTTAAAGACTTCTTATATTCTTGTTGATTAGTCAATCCACACAAACACTTACTTCAACTATTCAATCCGCAACCACAACATACACAACCAATTGAATAACTATTCTAGCCAAACAAACACCATACAAGTAATTAATATTAGCTTTGCAATATTCAACAACCCTGTTTATGAATGTGCAAGTCCTGTAGTTGGCCTTTGAACTGAAAATTAAAATAACATCCAACCCTTTTTTCAAAATTAGAATTTAATAAACTTTCAACTAATAGGTTTTGGATTGTTAACCAATCAACGTACTCCCTAGCGGTTTCCGCAAAAAATTGATTAACGAACATACTTCCTTTTGGTTTTTGCAAGCCCAAGAACAAATTAGACTTTTGTTTATTTAACTTCCAATTTGTGTTGTTTTTTATGATTGAAAGAATTACAATATCCATGCAGTTTATATTTTTTTGAAATTTAAAGAGAGTAAAGGAAAGAGAGCAACACCGCTGTTTTTACGAGATTTGGCTTACCCCAACCTACATCCTCGCCTTAGATAAACCACCTAAGGATTTTACTATATCTTATTCCTTAGGGATGGAAGAAAAACCTTTACAGTAACCAACCTCTTTTTCAAGAAGAGAAATCTCTCCAAGCAATAATCTATGCTTGGTCCAAAAAATTCAACAATACCTTGAACCATCAAAGATCTAGTAGAAAAGAATGGATATTTGCGTGCAAAAACACTCTCGAATACAGAGCAAGTTGTACAAGTTAAATCTTAAATCGTACTTCAAAGCCAAAACTAATAAAAAATGTGAAACTAAGGTTTAGAAGTCACCAAAGTTTCTTTCTTATTGATATAAGAATTTTAGATGCAACTCAGAATCAGAACCCCTTTTTAATCCAGCAATTTCGTAGAGTTTTCCCCCAGCAAAGGTGTGATCAAGAATGAGTTTTATGAGAGTTTTAGCTTAGCAATCATGTATTGCTAGAATGTATTCTTCATTTAGTAAGGAAGGTATTTATAGACCCTTTTAAAGGAAAAGTTTTCCCATTAATCATGAAGCATTTAAGTAATTTTTCAAACAATATTAAATTATAAAATTAATTTTGAAAATCTTCCATTTAGGTAACTTTTCAAAAAAATATTAAATTATAGAATTAATTTTGAAAATTTTCCATTTGGGTAACTTTTCAAAAAATATTAAATTATAAAATTAATTTTGAAAAATTTTCATTTAGGTAACTTTTTTAAAAAATATATTAAATTATAAAATTAATTTTGAAATTTTTCTCGCAAGTTTAAAATTCAAAAATTCTCCATAGAGTCAATCGACTGACTCACTTGACTGGGTTACTGACTCACTCGATTAGGTCACTTTTTGCACTAGTCAATCGGCTAGTCAGTCTTCTCTTTTCAAATATTTTCTATTTTTGATTTCTTTAAAATCTAGTTTACTTGAAAAACTTAATTATAACTTCTCAAAAACATTTTCAAGAGTTTTTTTTTTTTTAAGTGCTAGTCTTTATGTTTTTGTATCTTAAGGAGTTTCATGTATCTAAATAGTGATGACTTGAAGTACTTACAAATATCCTTCTAAGCATGATCTCCTTAATCACTAAGTCTTACAGTCTCTTGAGGTTCAGTCTTTACTTCAAGGTTTTCTTGGCCTTTAAGGTCTTTATGTATCTTTTATTTCTTCAATGTTCCAAGAAGCTTTCATTTGATTGACTTTGATCTCTAGCTTACTTTCATGATTAATCGTGAATGTCTTTTTACTTAGACCTGAATTTAAACCACTCAACAATGCATGTTAAAACGTCCTTCATTTTGTTATTATCAAAACAAGAATGAAAAGCCCAGTTAGGCCAACAATGACCTTGAATGCTTTGCAACCTTCTTAATACTTCTTTCAATAATCAAAATTAAAACTCAATAAGTCACTTCAATCAATCAAGATAAACTTCACAATATGAAAAACTATAACAATTCCAGCAAGCTTTCAAGATTCAGTCTTTTGATATTAAGCTACAGCTGATGAATGACTTGTATAATGAACACACTCCCTTAGAAAGTTTCTACAAGATTCAATCAACTTACTCCCCTTTATTCAAGATTTCCGCAATTCCCAATCACAAAATAATTTCCAGCAATTTAAATAAGCATCCATGCAGTTTATATGTGATGAAATTTAAAGAGAATAGGAAAGAGAGTGACACCAATATTTCTACGAGGTTCGGCTATACCTGCTTACGTCCTCGCCTTAGGAAAACTACGCAAGGATTTCACTATACCACTCCTTTAATAAGGCGGAGCAAACCTTTTACACACTCCTTCAAGGAGGATGGAACCCTCCTTTCCAAGCAATATCCCATGCTTGGTAGTCCAATGATTCAAAAATCCTGAACCGTAAAAAATAATAAGAACAAGAACAATTCTTGTGTACAAAGATCACTCTCAAAATAGAGTTGGTTAGTACAAGTTAAAGCACATCTAATATACTTCAATTTAAAATATCAATAAATAATTAAATTGAAGCTTAGAAAATTTATCATCGGGATCTTCTTTCTTTGATTGAAAAACTTAGTATATGTGCGCAAAGATAAATGAGAATAGATCAGCAAGACTCAATAATATCTCAGCAAAGAGTGTGAGCTGGATAGCTTTTGAAGAGTATTGACAATAAGGCTTGATTGCTGAATGTAATTCTTAATTATATGAAAGCCACATGGGATGATACAAGCTCGAGTGAGTCGGAGAACGAATCCAGCGGACAAGAGATGGCAAACATGTGCTTCATGGCACACAACATAGAGGTAAATTCTTACTACAACTCAACAGAGGAATCAAGTCATGAATCATGTGATGAGTCATGTGAAAGTATGGCATCATACAAAGAAATAAAAGCTGAACTGTTTGTTCTCCATAATAGATTCACACAAGTATCAAAAAGGAACATTGCCTTAAAAGAAAAAAAATGAATCACTTAAAAAACAACTAGATATATCAAAATTAGTTGAAAAAGAAAAAGACACACATATTGATGATCTTATGAAGAAAATAAATGACTTATCTCAAGATCAAGCTAAATTACAAGTGAATGGTGAAAACGAGAAGGATTTAGAAATAAAATATCTTAAAAGTAAAATTGAAGACCAAAATGAAACTATTTACAATTTCATTAAAGGAAAAGGGAACTTTGAAAAATTGCTTGGAAAACAAAAAAATGACACTAGATAAAGAAGGAATAGGGTTTAATGGAATTGAGAAAAGGAAAAAGAAAAATCTTTATATGGGATACGTTGTTAAAGAATCAAAGTACTAAACAAGTACATCTTCATCTAATATTTACCAACATATTACTTGCTTCCTATGTAAGAAAAGGGGACACATAAAATTTGATTGTCCACTTAAAAGAAAGAGTGTAAAAGTCCAGAAAGTTTGGAAAGTTAAAGAAAACAAATATGAATTAAAGAAACCTAAGAAACTTTGGATACCTAGAAGTAACGTATTGAACCCTTCTTGTAGGTCTGCCTTAGGTCAACCTCATCCAAAGACAAATGGTACTTGGACAGCGGGTGCTCTAGGCACATGACCAGGGATAAAAACCAAGTTCACCTCTTTAAGATTTAAAGATGGAGGATACGTTAGATTCGGAGACAATGCCAAAGGTAAAATCATTGGGATCGGTTAGATAGGTAAGGAACCTTCACTTATATATAGACACAAACACACCCACACACACAGATTTATAGGATAACAACAAACACACTATAATATTAGAAGTATGATTAAATATAAAGCTCAGATTATAATGATATATTTTAAGCCACATAGATGTAAGTTATACTGTGTATTATTTTACAGGCTATCCTAGTTTTATTTATTTATCACTAAACTATTTATGTAAACTAAGTTGCCACACACTGGTAATAGCATATTTCTTCTTACTAAGAGTTGTCTCATCCCAGTAAATTAACATTTTTTAGGTTATCCAGTTAGACGAGCAATCAGGCTCGAAGGTAGGGAGGTCGGTTGCACTGCCCTGTTTGTTGGGTAAGTGTTTTTAGGGAAGAGTATTTTTGGGTAGACACCAAGAGTTTTGATAGATGAAATTGGAAATATATGTATTTATGTACATATTTTTTGAGAAAATACTGAATTCTGGTATTGTGTATATGGTTGTACAAAATTATGTATTCCACTACATAGGTTTTTCCAGTAGTTGTTATAAGGGTATCAGAGTAAATGATTATTAGTCTATTTATATTTTATTTGGAAAAAAAAAATGGTATGGAATTTTGAGGTTGTTATATTTTGGTATCAGATCCTAGGTTGCTAGGTTCCGTAGACTCTAGAGTGCAGCGAAAAACAATATCAAAATATAGGAATGGAATTTTGAGAAGGATAGAGTCGGATATCAGTGAATTAATGTTGGGAAAGTAGAGTGAGAATTTAGTGTTCTATTATGCAGTCTGGAAGCAGGAACTTCAGGGTGGTTTCTATGTTTTTCCTGGGGTGACGATTTTAGGAAAACCATAGTAAACTATCGTCGGTTTCTTTTCCATATCGTAGAATTAGACCTTAAATTAGTAATAGGTAGTATGAAGGCATTTTAGTTAGATTAAAGTTAGAATAGTATCATGAGGTTTGGATTCTTAAAGTGATTTGTTATTATTACCAGATGGACCCTGGAGGTAGTAGTGCTCACGCTAGCGGCGATGATGGAGCACGGCCTTCTAGCATGGGCAGAGGGGACTCAGATGCTATTTTACATAGCGTAGCTCAGTAGGTTATGACTGAGATTGCACGGAGCTCCAAGGAGCAGGGAGGTTCATCTATAGCCTAGGGGTTGTACAATAGAAAAGTTTACTAAGATGAACCCTCTAGCATTTTCAAGAGCAACTGATCCTGCAGTTGCTGAGAAATGGATGCTAGATATGTAGAAAGTATTGATGATGCTTCATTGCACCAATCAACAGAGGGTCCTCTATGCCACGTACAAGTTGTCAAGTAATGCCGAGATATGGTGGATGACCATGAAATTATTGGAGGAGCAAAGACCCATACCAGAGCCTATGACCTGGAGCTAGTTCAGAGAGATATTCTTTGACAGATATTTTCCCGCCACTATCGGAGAGGCTAAAGTGTAGGAGTTTTTGAGTTTGACTCAGGGGCCATTAACGGTTCAACAGTATACAGTAAAATTCATCGAGTTGACACAATTTGGTCCATACATAGTGCTAGATGAAGCTAAGAAGGACAAGATATTTGAAAGGGGTTTGAGGCGAGATATATATAAGCAGGTGGTGGTTCTAAAGTTGCAGGACTTCTTTGAATTAGTTGACAGGGGCATAGTAGTAGAGGAAAGCGAATAGACAGATGTGGGAGTACCGACCTAGAGGAAGAGGTCGGTGCCTCTGATATTTTAGGTGGGTTCCATCCAACGCCTATGGAGACGACACTGGTTCAGAGGAGGCCAGAGATAGATGATAGGATATCGAGGGTTTCAAGGTGAGCAGGCTTACCCAAGTTGTTCCAAATGTGGCCGAAGGCATCCAAGTGAATGTAGGATGGGAGAGAATGTCTTCTATCAGTGTGGAAGACCCGATCATAGGGCTTGGTCACTAGTTTGTAGACCATTCTAGGGTGGTTACTAGGCACCTCATGGAGGCCAGTGGAGGAATACAGCACTTGTGAGGGTCTACGTATTAACACCGGGAGATGCTGAGGTTGCTGGAGATGTCGTGACAGGTATTCTTACTACTTTTTCATTTAAAGTTGTTTTTTTTTTTTTACACAGGTGCCACCCATTCTTTCGTATCGTTGGGATATGCTAGGTTATCTGGGATTGAGGCACAACTGTTAGATGTTGAATTGTTAGTAACCACGTTGATTGGATCAATAGTAAGGTGTAAGAGAGTGCTTAAAAATTTTCCAGTAGTCATTCAGGAGAAAGTTCTACCAGCCAATCTTGTGCTTTTAGATATGTAGGGATTCAATGTGATATTGGGTATGGACTAGCTAGCTTCTAATCATGCCAGCATAGATTGTCATCAAAAGAAGTGATTTTCAAACCCCCAGTTGAGCAAGAATTCAGATTCAAGGGATCATGGGTGCACGCCTCGCCACAGTTAGTATCGACAATTCAGGTGAGGAAGCTACTTCAAGGTGGTTGCCAGGGTTATATTGCATATATAAAGGAAATGCTAGAAGAAGAATTGAAATAGTCTGTCATTCCAGTAGTCAGAGAATTTCTAGATATATTTCTAGAGGAATTACCCGGCTTATGACCAGACCAAGAGATTGAATTTACTGTGGATCTAGTACTAGGGTCGGCACCAATATCTAAAGCACCGTATAGAATGGCTCCAACTGAACTGAAAGAATTGAAAAATCAATTACAGGAGTTGATGGATAAAGGGTTTATTAGGCCTAGTGTGTTGCCTTGGGGAGCACCGGTCCTGTTCGTAAAGAAGAAAGATGGGGCTATGAGAATATGCATGGATTATAGAGAGATAAGCAAATTGATAGTCAAAAATAAATATCCTTTTCCCAAAATTGATGATTCATTTGATCAGATCCAAGGGACCTAGGTCTACTTTAAAATTAATCTTCGATCAAGTTACCACCAAGTGAAAGTTAAAGCAGAAGAGGTCTTAAAGATGGCTTTCCAAACCAGATATGGGCACTACGAGTTTTCGGTAATGCCGTTCCAATTTACTAACGCACCGATAGTGTTTATGGATTTAATGAATCAGGTGTTCCATTAGTATTTGGACCAGTTTGTTATGGTATTTATTGATGATATACTGGTCTACTCAAAGATTTTTAAGTAACATGGGGATCATTTGAGGCTAGTCTTACAGGTGTTACGGGAGAAAAAGTTATACCCTAAATTTAGGAAATGTGAATTCTGGTTGAGGCAGGTTACTTTCCTCGGGCATGTGATCTTTGGGGATGACATATCTGTTGATCTGAGTAAAATAGAAGCAGTGGTAAATTGGGTGAGACTAAGAAATCTTTAGGAGGTCAAGAGCTTTCTAGGTCAAGCAAGGTACTACCGACACTTTGTGTATGGTTTTTCCAGATTATTAGGTCCACTGACACGACTCACGAGGAAGAATGTAAGGTTTGAATGGACCGATGATTGTGAGTAGAGCTTCTAGGAGTTAAAGTCGTGATTGGTCAGAGCACTAGCGTTAGCTATACCATTAGGAGAGGATGGGCTTGTTATATACAGTGATGCATCCAAAAAGGGACTCGGGTGTATGTTAATGCAGCATAGAAGAGTTATTGCCTGTGCTTCTCGACGGCTTAAAGAATATGAAAAGAACTACCTAGTACATGATTTAGAGTTAGCTTCTGTAGTGTATGCTCTAAAGATCTGGAGGCACTATCTTTATGGCGGGAAATGCAAAATCTTCACAGACCATAAAAGTTTGAAGTATTTCTTCACCCAGAAAGAATTGAATATGAGGCAAAGAAGATGGGTAGGGCTCATTAAAGATTATGATTGTACGAACATCTACCATTCAGGGAAAGCAAACGTGGTAGTTAATGCGTTGAGGAGCCAAAATTCAGTGAGTATAGCATTGTTAGTGGTGGAGGTACAACATTCGATTCAGATGGATTTGGAGAGGCTAGGCATGGAGCTAATAAAGGATGGTCACCAGACATTTATTGCCAATCTGGTGTTACAGCCTACCTTTCAGAAGAGAATTAAAGCTGCTTAGAGAAATGACGCAAAGTTGGTGGAATTGATAGTGAAGGTGCAGGACGGACAAGGGGAAGAGTTCAATATAACAAGTGAGGAAGCCCTATGGTTTCGTACCAGAATGTGTTTGCCTACAGATGCTAAGATTATGAGGGCTATTTCATAGAAGGCACACAGATCCCTATACACAGTTCATCCTGGTAGCACTAAAATTTATCAGGATCTCCGAGAATCCTTCTAGTGGAGTGGCATGAAGAGAGAGATAACGAAATTCGTGGAGCAGTGTTTGACATGTCAGTAGGTAAAGGCTAAGCGCTAGAGGCAAATAGGACAGTTGTAGCCACTCCACATCCTGGAGTGGAAGTGAGACCATATATCTATGGACTTTGTTACAGGGTTACTACCGGTGCTACATGAATAGAACACCATTTGGGTAATTATAAACTAGCTGACGAAGACTGCCCACTTCCTACCTATTAAGGTCAGCTTCCCTATGAATAGACTGGTAGAGATATATATTCAGGAGATAGTTTGACCTCATGGAGTGCCAGTATCTATAGTTTCAGACCGAGACCCGTGTTTCACATCACGGTTTCAAAGGAGCTTACAGGAGACTTTGGGGTCTCAGTTATCATTTAGCACAACTTTTCATCCCCATACTGATGGGCAGACAGAGAGGATGATCCAGATACTTGAGGATATGCTACGAGTGTGTGTACTAGATTTTGGGGCTAGTTGGACCCAGTATATGCGTTGGTTGAGTTTGCGTATAATAACAACTATCAGGCCAGCATCAGGATGGCACCATACAAGCCATTGTATGGTAGGAAGTGTCATTCTCCACTGTACTGGAATGAAATGGGTGAGAGGCGAGTTTTGGGACCAGAATTAGTGCAGCAGGCATACGATAAAGTTCGACAAATTAAAGATAGGATAAGTGTAGCTCAGAGTCAGTAGAAAAGCTACACAAATACTCACCATCAAAAGTTAGAGTTTAATGTGGAAGATCAGGTGTTTTGAAAGTAGCACCACTGAGAGGTGTTATGAGGTTTGGGAGGAAGGGTAAGCTAAGCCCTAGGTTTATTAGTCCATTCGAGACACTCGAGAGAGTGGGTCCAGTCGCCTACAGGTTAGCGTTACCACTAGCACTATCCAGGATACACGACGTATTTCATATTTCCATGTTGAGGAAATAAATCCCAGATCCCTCCTATATAATTAGTTACGAGGAGATGGAAGTCAGGGATACACTAGCATATGAGGAAACACCAGCATAGATTCTAAACAGAAAAGAACAGGAGTTACGTACTAAAAGAATTCCAGTAGTAAAAATCCTGTGGAGGAATCACGCAGTGGAGGAGGCCTTGTGGGAGCTAGAGAAGGAGATACGATTAAAATACCCACAGCTCTCTGATGGGGATCAGTAGTACTCCGAGGTGACAATTCAGAGAAAATCAGTATTGCTTATTTCAGTGCAAATTAATTAAAGTATGAATGTATATTAGATTATAGGATAGATAGTGTTTTTATTTTTGGGAGAATTTTATTTTTATGTATATATTTGTAATCTCCCAGAACCCTAGTTGTAACCACGGTATTCCTCTGCCATAAGTGAGGGTAACTAATAAAATAAGTAACCAATTTTCCTCGGAGGACAGTGTATAACACATATAGAAAATTTTGAGGATGAAATTTTATAAGGAGGGGGGAATGTAAAGACCCAGAAAATAATAGTAATTAAATAAAGAGGAAAAGGAAAATTTAAAGGAGGTAAAGCAAGGTTCGTTGATGAATGCTCTAGCTTCGTCAACAAACTCCCTTATATGGTTTATGGACGAAGTTTAGTGTTTCGTTGACGAAGAAATACCGAGAGGGGGTGTTTTGGACCTAGTGATTCGTTGACAAGATTCTTACCTTCGTCGACAAACTACCTTCTTTGTCTCGTCGATGAGCCACGTGTACTTGTTGACGAAGCCATGTGTCTAGTCACCTATATATCTGCGAAAACTGGGTTTCAGTGAGGAAATCAAATGCTATTTCCTTCCTCTCTCTTTAGAAAAATGCCTGCTCTGACTTCTCTTTACAAATCCGGCCCCATTTCTCCCCAGTTCGACGATCAGAAGCTACCACGATGATCTTGTGAAGATTCTCTACAACTTAGCCAGAGCATAATTTCGATTTGAGAAGTTTGGGAACCATCCCAAAATCATTGTAAGTAGGTTATTTAAGGGATATTTGGCTTGTAGGTTTTTTTGAACCCAGGTTTGGTTGTAGATGTTATTATATCGGCATTTGGGATGATTAAATTTGGGTGTTGTGAATTCAGAGTTTTGGGGCCTATGCTGCAGGAAGATTAGGGAACCTAGTGGGTGTGCTCAGGAACCCAAGTAAATGATAAATAGTTTATAAATTCAGGAAATGTGAGTATGGAAATTATTCTAAAATTCAGTTGATTAACAGGGAAATATGTACGTGCATGATTTCAGGATTGTGAAATTATGAACGCCATAGGCGTAAGTTAGAAATCAGTAAATGAGCCTAGTTTGTTAGGTAAGGGAAATATGCTATGCTATGAACTTTAGAAATTTTATCAGTAATATATATGTGTTTTAGGGTAAATTCTACAGATTGTAAATTATCTTAATTATCAGAAAATACAGATTTTAGTACAGAGGTTTTTATTTATTTGGTTGTGTGGCATGAGTTAAGATTAGAACAGTTTAGAATTTATACAGTTTTTCAGAATATCCTGATATACAGTATTTTTGCATAGAAATATCTTTACCGAATTTTACAGAATTATGAATTACAGTGCATGCACAGACAGATATTTTATAGTATTTGCAGAATACGATGATTTCCAAAATTTCAAAACCATAACACTCAGATATTACTGTCTATTCAATTCAGATATTACAGATAAGATGTTTCAGTTTACTCAGTTCAGATATTATAGATCAGATATTACAGTTATTACAATTAAGATATTACAGTATTTTCAAATCAGTTTTACGGTGTTATGGTTATTTTAGAATCATGATAAAACAGTAAGATAATTATATATTTTAGTATTATATAGTATCAGAAACTAATGAATTATTTTAGTCAGATTCAGTTAGCAGAGCACGATCTTGTTACTATTTTAGATCAGAGTGCAACCACATATCGTAGATAGTGTGTGGATTTTCGTCAACTGTGTCTTGGAGGGATTGCAGGCTCCCTAAAAATCTAGGTTGAGGTGGCCAATTTGACGAGGGAGAGTTAAGTTATCGAGCTTATGGAGGGATTATAGTATGACTGGTCTGATGATTGATAGAGTTTCAGTTGACTTATCCTGGTGGGCCAACCAGAGTTAAGTCTCGCCTATGGGCCGCACAACCCTGTCCTAAGGGGTTAAATCATGACATAGTTTTTCAGGGTAGCTTTCACACACACACACACTCACACACACACATATATATACAAATTTATGAGATAACAACAGATACACTATAATACTAGAAGTATGATTAAATAGAAAGCTCATATATTACTAATATATTATAAGTCACATAGGTGTGAGTTATACTATGTATTATTTTACAAGCTATCTCAGTTTTAGTTATTTATTAGTAAATTATTTATTTAAACTTAGTTGCCACACATTGGTAATAACATATTTCTTCTTATTGAGAGTTGTCTCATTCTAGTAAATTAACATTTTTCAGGTGATCCAGTTAGACGAGCAGATTAGGCTCAAAGACAGGGAGGTCGGTTGCACTACCCTGTTTGTAGGGTAAGTGTTTTCAGGGAAGAGTATTTTTGGGTAGACTCTAGGAGTTTTGATAGATGAAACTGGAAAGATATGTATTTATGTTCATATATTTTGGGAAAATACTGAATTCTAGTATTGTGTATATGGTTGTATAGTATTATGTATTCTGCTGCATAGATTTTTCTAGTAGTCGTTACAGGGGTATTAGAGTAAATGATTATCAGCCTATTTATATTTTATTTGGAAAAAAAATGGTATGAAATTTTTAGGTTGTTACATATATAGTGCTTTCGACTGTACTAATCTACTCTTTTGAGAGTGTCATTGTATACCAGATTGTTTCTTGTTTCTCTTATAGTTGTTGATAATTCAAGGATTATTTGGATCGTTGGACCAAGTGTGGGGTATCACTTGGAGAGGGGGCTCTACCCTTAAAGAGGGATTTGTAAAGGTTTGCTCCGCGCTGAAAGGAGTACTATAATGGAAACCTTAGGTGGTTTTGGCCTAAGGTGAGGACGTAGGCTGGGGATAAGCCGAACCTCATAAAAATCTTGGTCTCACTCTTACCTTTCTCTTTACTTTCTGCATATATATATATATATATATATATATATATATATATATATATATATTGTGTGGTGTGTATGCAAAGTATAGCTTGCTGAAAATCAAAAATCGAGATTACGAAGACTCTTAACTTAAGAAAGTACGTTGATTGAACTTTTGTGGAAACCCAAAAGGGAGTACGTTGTTTAATTTTTTACGAAAATCTTAGTTAAGAGAGAGCAAACAATTTTCATTCATAACAAGGCTTGAATCAAACACATATTCACAGGGCTACAAACAAACTCAACTTGGAGTTCTTGCAAAAGCTGAAAATTGTCAAAGAACTGCATATCATATCTTGATTGGGTATTTTATGGGTTAATTAGTTTAGTTGCTGATTGGTCATTTGATTGATTGAATATTGGTTTGTTGATTGATTATTCAATTAAGATTTTTTTGTGTAATTACTAAATTAACAAGAGGTTGAGAATCCTTAAAAAGAATTAAAAGAAAGTTTTAATAACCTAATTCACCCCCCTCTTGGGATAAATCCTTGACTTTCACAAAGTATTTCTAAATCTTTTATTCCTTTGCAGTTTGCTTGCATCCTTACTAGCTCTTTAGTCATCTGATATTTTGCTTTCAAGTTCACCAATGACTAGGTCATTTTTTTTCAATAGAAGTTTGAGATTTTAAATCTTCTAGTTCTTTCATTACTTTTTAATTCTTGCTTTCCAATCTCTTGATTTTTAAATTAATTTATCTTTCAGTAAGATTTTTTTATTCTAATTTTTTCATTACAACTTCATTCTTTTTTTTTTTTTTCAATGAAGTATATTGTTTAGCTACTTTAACTAGAATCTTATGAACTTTGAATAATTCTTTTTGTAGTTCTTCATAAGATAGTCTACTCTCATCACTGGATTCATCATACGAACTAGATTCATTGTATGAATTATCACAAGATTTGGATGAAGAGATTTTTTCCTCATGATCGTCCCATGTCATAAGACAACCATTTTCAACCTTTTGATTGCTTGATTCACTTCCTGAGCTACTAGAAATTATTTTGTCCTATGTAGTTGCATTCATTGCCTTTTTCCTTTCCTTTTTAGAATCCTTCTTTAGCTGTGGACAATCCGGTTTTATGTGTCCAACTTTCTTGCAATTATAGCATGTAGGAGGTTCTTTCTTTGTTTTCTTTTAAATAGTTTCTTCTTTATCTGATTTGGAATCTTGGAATTTTCTTTTATTTTTCTTTCTTATGATTTTTGCAAGTCTCTTGTGTAACAACCTGCCTATTTTTCCATACACACACACACACACACACACACACACATACTTTTCCACATATAACATACATAATAATCCTGCTAAGCTGTCATAGTCGTGATCAACCTGGACCCATGGGTACTAGGGATATACCTACCATACAACTCTGATGCCTAAGAAGCGGAAAACATAAAATCACATACAAACCATAAAACACCAGAAACTATACCAGAGTTGTACTAAATCTGTTATATACATATACATACATCCCAAAAAGACCAAAAACTATCCTAGGGTCATAATCACAAAACCCATATGACTTTATCTCATCTACTTACCCTATTGACAGGGTAGCTCGGCCAACTCTTACCGCTGCGGAGCTTTATCTGCCCTTCTACTTGGATTTCCTGAGATTTTTGTATAGCTGGGGTGAGACACCTTTCAGTAAGGGAGACAAACTAATATCAGTGTATGGTAACATGAGTATTGTTTGTGATATACATATAAATAGTACATAAATTCATATTTGGTATAAACAATTGTATCATATTTGAATAAAACATGATTTAGCATAACATAGTTTAAGATACTAAATTTATGCAGTGCAAAATCATCTTATATAAGCATATCACACTTGAATTATTATCTAGGATAGATAGTTAGTTAGCTATTGTCATGTCTTACCCCTCACATGATAGGGTTGTGCGGCCTGAAGGGGTGACCTAGCAATGGCTGACCGACCATGCTAAGTCAAACATCGGTGTGTAAGTACGATGGGTTTGTTCGACCTATGTCGGACTACCAGGGGAACTGCGACACTCTCATAAAACCACATTAACTGCCATCTCCCACACTCTACATAAGATGTGTGGTAACACAAACATATTTATAATCATGAACATATAGCTACAGTACCGTGCTTCATAAAACTAAACTAAGCTATCTAGGTTCTAATAACATATAATACATTCTATATTAAAGCATAGTTGTTTCGTATTTCAGAGTAATATTTGACATAAACATATTTTATGATTTCTTACATATCATACATAATCATGACATCAATGTAGGCATAATTCATAACATAAAAATCATGGCATTTACGCCGGCATATTTCATAACATAAGAATCACGACATTTACGCCGGCATAATTCATAACGTAAAAATCACAACATTTATGCCGATAATTTTATAACATAAGAATCATAGCATTTACGTCGCCATAATTCATAACATAATAAACATACATTCTTGCACTATTTAACATAATCTTAAGAACATAGTTCTTGTACTGTTTTTAGGGTTTTCCTGAAAACTGCTATAACATGCTTATCTTAGAAAAATCATAATATTTCAAAATAACATAATTTTCATGGAAATATTATACTCATGCCACACAAATGTAAGTAGCCTCATAAACTCATAATTTGTTCTGAAATCATATTTTCTTATAAAATGTGTTAAAATCATTTCTCTATTCAACAACAATATTCCCAACATAATTCTATATCATACATATTTTCCTGAAAATAAATGCTATTTAAATCATAATAATTTCATAAAAAATACTAACTTAATTTATCCCCTTACTTGACTTACTGAGAAGCTCACAATTTAAACCAAGCCTACACTCATGTGTTACCCAACACCACACCTTGAAATTACATTTTCCCTAACAAAACTTCAGTATTATACTATCTAAAACATTTTCCTTTGTCCAGAAATACCAAATACCTTATAAAACTCAAAATACCCAACTTACCTAGATTTTGGGATGGTGCCCAAGCTGTCCTAACCAACAAATTACTCTAGTAGACTTGAAAAGAATCTTCTCAGGAGTAGCGTCACGACTTTTGATCATCGAACCGGTGAAGGACGAAACTGGAATGGAAGAGAGAGAAGGTAGGAGAGACGTTTTTTTTAGAGAGAGAAAACCTTTGCATGAAAATTTCTTTGGCTGAAACTTGAGTTTGACATATTTATAAAACAAAGATTCGCCGACAAGACACTTCACCTCATCGACAAGTCCATGAAGGGAGTTCATCGACAAACACTTACTCCTTGTCGATGAGTTTCAGGCCCTAAAATCAACCCTCTTGATAATGTCTCGTCGATGAGACACGCGTCCACGTCAACGAGCCCCAGAAGCATGTTCGTTGATGAGCACTCTGCACTCATCGACGAGACCCTACTGAAACCCCTTTTTGAAAAATCTTTTTCTCTCCTTTCTTTTATTATTTAATTACTATAATTATTTGGGTCTCTACATCTTGGTTATGAGGGCTACATCATTTACATCCATTGTCTCTTCATCTTCATCGCTTGAACTTTCATTTGAGGCTTTAAATGCAATGGATTCCTTGGTTTTAGATTTCCCTTTAGTTCTTCCATTTATCACCATCTCATAAGTGAGAAAAGATCCAATTAATTCATCTAATCAGGTATTCTTGAGATTTCTTCCTTCCATAATTGTTGTGGCCTTAGGTTCCAAAATTGGAGGAAGTCCATTAAAGATTTTTCGGATCATTTCATAAGTTAAGAAATTTTTTTCTAAGGCATTAAGGGATTTTATTATTTGGGTGAACCTAGTGTACATACTAGTAATAGTTTCATCCGAGTTCATCCTTAAAACCCCATACTCGCTTGTGAGCATGTCGATTTTACTATCTCTAACATCAATCATTCCTTCATAGGCTACCTTTAATTTTTCCCATATTTCTTTGGCTTATTTGCATCCCATGACCCTATTGAATTCATTTACATCAAGAGCGCAATATAGAGCATTCATAGCACTTGAATCTACTTGCAACATCTTAAGATCATTATTGGTCATCTCTTTTTATTCCTTAGGTACATCTTTGTTGTCTATGATTTTAGTAGGGATGAGGTCACCATTGTGACTACTTTCCAAACTTTCTAATCCATGGTTTGTAAGTATATTCTCATTCGTTATTTCTAGAAAGTGTAATTTACACCTCAAAAGATAGGAGGTCTATAGGAGGATTGACCTTCGGCAAAGGGAGATACACCTAGGTGTGCCATATAGATCTTTACGTAGCTTCTAATTTAAGATTTACTACAACCCCGCTCCAATGCCAATTGAAAAGTAAGGTGTAGTCCTAAGAGGGGGTGAATTGAGATTTAAAGATTTCTTTATGACTCCTTTTATTAATTCTTTTTCAACTCTTTTCAATTTCAGCAATCACACATGTAAGGTTTGATTTTAAATTACAAGCTTAGCCAAGACATAATTTAATTCAAATCTTTATGAATGAACTTGAATGCTTTGCAACTTTCTTAATGGTTCTTTCAACAATCAAAATTAAAACTCAATAAGTCAATTCAATCAATCAAGATAAACTTCACAATATGAAAAACTATAATAATTCCAGCAAGCTTTCAAGATTCGGTCTTTTGATATTAAGCTGCAGCTGATGAATGACCTGTATAATGAATGTACTCTTTTAGAAGGTTTCCGCAAGATTCAATCAGCATACTCCCCTTTTTTCAAAGTTTTCACAATTTCCAATCACAAAATAATTTCCAGCAATTTAAATACGCATCCACACAGTTTATATATGCTGAAATTTAAAGAGAATAGGAAAGAGAGTGACACCGATATTTTTACGAGGTTCGGCTATACCCACTTGTGTCTTCGCCTTATGCAAACAATGCTAGGATTTCACTATACCACTCCTTTAACGAGGTGAAACAAACCTTTTACACACTCCTTCAAGTAGGACGGAGCTATCCTCTCCAAGCGACACCCCACACTCGGTAGTCCAATGATTCAACAATATTGAACCGTAAAAAAACAACAAGAATAAGAACAATTCTTGTGTACAAAGATCACTCTCAAAATAGAGCTAATTAGTACAGGTTAAAGCATAGCTAATATACTTCAATTTAAAATATCAATAAAGAATTAAATTGAAGCTCAAAAAGTTTATCACCGGGATCTTCTTTCTTTGATTGAAAAACTCAGTATATGTGCACAAAGATCGGTGAGAATAGATCAAAAAGACACAATAATATCTTAACAAAGAGTGTGAGCAGGAAAGCCTTTGAAGAGTATTGACAATAAGGCTTGATTGCTGAATGTAATTCTTGATTGTATGTAGTTTTATATAATCTTTTTTGGTTTTCAATGTATTTATAGAGTTAAATAGGTTCTATTTCATGTTCCTCAAGTTCCTTTGAGTGTTTCCCAAGTTTTTGTTTTATAAAGATTGGGGTCCAATAAATCTAATTTGGAAACATTTCTTCGCTGTTTAAAAATAGCCGTTACAAAGTTTAGTCGACTAGACTTATCGGGGTAAGTCGCCTGAACTTTGTATTTTAGTGAAATATCAAAGTCAGAATGGGGTTAGTCTCCTGGACCCATAGGGGTCATTCGATTGGGCTTGTTCTGTCTTCTCAAATTAATTTAGCATAAATGTCAGTCGCCTGACCAGAATGGGCAGTCGTCTGGATAGTAAAAAATTCATGCTTTTATATTGTTTGTTTTCAAAAAATTTTATGAGCTTTTTCTTGCCAAATTACTTTGAGTCTTTTGATGATATTTTCTGGAGTTTTTCAAAATTTTGTCTCTAAGTCAATAATTATTCCTAATGAGCTTCAAAGCATCCATATTGACTTTTTAATTGAAGTACTTACATAAGACTTTCTTAAGACTTAAAAACAATCTAAATGCAAAGTCTTCATGTATGCCTTTCTTTGAGTCCATCTTGACCTTGAGCTTCAATATTCTTTAAGCTTGCATTAATTTTGTTTATCTTTGAACACTTAAGCTTTCATCTGATCACTTCTTTGGAATGTAGACTTTCAATAAAGGCTTGTGATCACTTTGATCTTGAACTTATATGCTTGTTTCCTGAAACATCATCACTTTAACCAACGCATGTTAAATTCTCTTGATTTGGTATCATCAAAATAAGATTCTAAACCTTGTGAGGCCAACATATATCTCGAATAAAATCTCAAAAGCATGCTCTATTAAATCCACTTCCAAATGGATAAGGCAATTGTTCCTAGTATATAATTCTTATTGCTTAACTTAAACTCAAATATGAATATCTAAAGTTACGCATATTATTTCCATTGCACAAGTTTGAGTTTTAGGAAATGAATCTTGCTATCTAAACATCTTATCGTAAACTCATCTAGAAAGCCTCAAATGCCTAATGAAAATTTTAGTCATCACTTTAGGCTTAAGCACTAATGATCTTAAATTTCTACTTTATTAAAGTGCATATTAACTATCATCCTTTCATTGGCTCATATCCTGCCCTAAAATATGATCATATCCAAAGGGTACTTTCCTTCCTCCAAAGAACATTGTTCTAAAATATTCATATACTCCTAAATGCTCTTTGCCCGAAATAAGTTAGGACAAATTCTCCAGTTTCTGTATCCAGTAAAATGTTTTGCTTCTCCTAAATACACTTCTGAACTTAATAGAAATTTAATCTTTAAGAGTATTTATCCAAATTCCCTTCTGAAAAGCTCTCAAACTTTAAATCAAATCATTTAGAGCTTTACATCTTTATCATAGTGTTCAATGGCTAATGTCATTGCCTAGGTTTTAATCTAGATGAAGAAATTTCAAAAGAAACCTATGCATGAGCAATTAAAATTAAAAGTCATTCGAACTTGAGTCTCTCACGTATTAAGATTCATAATAAAAGAGGCAGAAATAGGCTTACTACATCTAAGAAATATTCATTGTGACTTTTTGGTTTGATAAGCCTATGTTTTCAATGCCAAGGTTGAATCACTGAAATTATTAGGACCTTGGCTTAAGAGTTTGAAAATTTGAAAAAAGACATAAAATGAATAAGTGCATAACTTAGGGGGAGCTTCTCTCTTTCACGTCTACATAAATTTAATGCTTTCATATTATTTTTCACTTATATGTCTTGATGAGAATAATACTGCAGCCTACTATCCATTGCTTGCCTAATGATTATATCTTTTGTTGGATAGTATATATTTGAACTACTGAAATGCAAGCTTGTATGAAACGCCAATAGCATAGCTAGGGCAGTGTCTTGTGTATTGCATGCTAGTAGTGGATACATGTTCTTGCATGCTTGAAATGAATGGTATTTGCATGATGCAGATTATTATGAATTGCTTGCTTGAATCTATTAGGTTTTTGGTACAAATTTTTTTTTTGAGAAAATGTTCTATTTACAGACGGCATGCTACTGAAATTTCGTTAAAATTTTCCCAAAAAAAAAAACAATGTGCCAAAATGACCATGATATAACACATGCGAAAATATTTTTTTTAAACAATGAGTGAATGATAAATGCATATTGAATTTTCATCCTTAGTTGAAAATGCATGCTTGAAAATATTCAAAGGAATCCCTAGGAAAAAGCATTAAGGACTCATTTGCACCACACGTGTTTAGCTTTTTGAATATTGAGACTCTTCTAAAAACCCTGAACATCATATTCGGCACTTAAAGTTTCATAATTCGATATGGATTATTCTTGGTTTATGAGCATTAGTGTATGCCTTAATATATCTATTTATGATGCATTTTTGTCCTATAGGGACAACTATTTAGTATAAATATAGTTAATAAATATTTAGTATAGTTGTGTTGAAAGTTTCAGAACAATTGCTTATACTGCTTGGCACATTCAGTGAAATTAATCTTTAATCAGTATAAGCAGTTCATTGCATCTAAGCTTGTACTTAAATCGAAAGGGGGAACATCTAAAATTAAATTTTTATCTTGTTGTGCTCACTATATTTTAGCTTAGATCTAGGATGAACTCTCTATGGCATGTACTTAATTGTGATGATTTTATTGAATATTATTAAATGGAAATATCTTGCTGAACCACAGCATTTTCAAAAATTTGCCATGTGATCCTTATTTATAACGTGTTGATATGCTTAGGATCCATATGGTTGCTTTTTCTAGTTATATTATGAATTGTGCTCAAATGTTAAACTACAATAATAATACTTGCTTGAGCCTTCCATTAAAGTTTCTTTTTCAACAAGCATCGTCCCCAGTACTTTTTGAAAATATCAAAGGGGAAATATTTTTTATATATAAACTTTATGACAAGAAATTTTTTTCAAATCTAAAACTCTTTATCTCTTGCCTTATTATTCATATATATATATATATATATATATATATTTAATTGCATAATTGGTTCGGTAATTAGATATGAAAATGCATGCGAACTAGTTAGACTAAAAGAAATCATGCTAAAACCTACTCTCTGCATTCATATGCCATGTGCTTTGAACTCAAATTTTTCACGGGTCTAATGAAAGATTTCAATTGCAATGGTTTGTGTATATTTCTAGTCTAACCAAGTTTATCATGTCATTTCAATATTTAATGACCATTTAATTGCTATATTTTTCAAACAGTTCTAAATTTTTATATGCCATGTTTTTTAAATCAAATAGGGATATTTTTTTTAAGATAAATCATTTAATGCTCAAATGGTTTTATAACATAGCTTAACCCTTTTTTTTGTTGATGCCAAAAGGGGGAGAGTTTTCTGAGTAAAATGAAAACTAATTTAAAAATATTTTAAAGGGAAAAATATTTTTTAATGGGGTAAACATCTAAGCTTAAAGCATTTTCATCTGAGCTTAAGTGTCAAAACTAAATGCATGATTAAATTGCAATGTCTTCTTTATGTGATTTGCTTGATCCATATTGTTTATTTTTATCTCATGCATATTCTTAGGGGGGGGGGGGGCCTTTTTAGACTAAACCCATTTTGCTCTAATGCATTTGTCATCATAAAAAATGAGGAGATTGTTGACTTTTTGAGTCCAATCCTTGTTTTGATGCTGACAAAGTACTTGGATCTTATGTGTGTATTTAAGTGTGAAAGTTGAGGTGTAGTCCCAAAAGGGGGGGGGGGGGAGTGAATAGGGTTTTAAAATTTCTTTTAATTCTTTTTATGAGTTCTTTGACGTCTTATTAAATTTAGCTATTACTCAACAAAGCTTAGTTTATTATTCAAACACATAGCAAAGAACTTAGTTCCTTATTCAATATTTAACACAACACAAGTAAATCAAAACTTAAACATTCAACTAATCAACAATCAAAGTGTTCAATCCACAAAATACAATATTCAACACTTTGACAATTCTCAGCTTTTGTATGTAGTCTTGTGCATATGAATTTGATTAAAGCCCTATAAAGAATGAAATTGATTTCATAATTTGCTGCACAATCAACACTCTTTCCAAAAGTTTAGAATTTAAATAAAATTTCAGTTAATATGTCTTGGGTGTTGAATCAATCAATGTACTCCTTTACGGTTTCTGCAATTTATTGATCAACCAATGTACTCCCTTGTGGTTTCTATAAGCCCAAAAACAAATTAATCTTTGAATTATTTAATTTCCAAACTACGTAGTATTTATGATTAAAAATTTAAATCATCCATGTAGTTTATAGGTATGCTGAAAAATAAAGAGAGTAAGGGAAAGAAAAGGAGACCAAGGTTTTTACGAGGTTCGGCTTATCCCCAGCCTACGTCCTCGCCTTAGGAAAACCACATAAGAATTCCACTATACCTGCTCCTTTCCAGGTAAAACAAAACCTTACACACTCCTTCAATAGGCTAGAGTAATCACCTCTCCAAGCGATACCCTACGCTTGGTCAATGATCCAACAACCTAGAATCGTCCAAGAACACTACAAAAAATACAAGATATTCGCTGTGTACAAGAACACTCTCTTAAAGAGTAGATTAGTACAAATTTAGCATTATGTACTTTAGAATTTAAATATCATGATGAAATAAGATGAAGCTCAAGTATAGAATTGACCAATTCCTTCTCTAAATGAATATCAATAGTAGGAACTCAGAGTAGGATGGATCAGCAACTTATAAATTCAGCAAATTGGATTTTTTAATGAGTGAGCAAGAGAGAGCTTTTCAAGAGCAAGTTGCTTTCAGCAGATTTTTTAATTCTTCCTTTCTTGGTGTGTAAATTTGATTTGAAAAACCATGTATTTATATGCTTAGAAAAGTGTTTTCGTGATGCCCAAGTTTACTTGGAGTATATTCCAAATTTTTAGAAAATTTGGGGCACAGGCAACCTTAATTTAAAATTTAAAATATTTAAATTTTTTGACCGTTAACAGTGTTTAGGTGACTGAACTTTCGGGTTCAATCTTCTGAAGTTCCTTAATGCTTTGAAAAATTTAACTTGACACAGGCTCAGATGTCTAAAGCAAAGGTTCAGACTTCTGAAGTTCCTGTTTAGACAACTAAACTAACCGTTCAGACGTCTAAAGGTGTTTTAACATCCACACTCTTACGATCTTTAAGCTTCGTTTGATCATCATTCTTTGGCATATAAGTTGTCATCCTTGTATTCATATACTTGAATCCTGAAATATCATTACTCAACCAAATATGTTAAGTTTCTCTTATTTGTTATCATCAAAATAAGATTTTAAGCCTTAGAAGGCCAACAATCTCCCCCTTTTTGATGATGACAAGCAAAGAGTAAAAATTGAGTAAGCCTTAAAAAGGCTCCTCCCTTACAATAAGCATTATCTTAACAATATTTGCAATATCAAGATCCATATCAATACCAATTTCAATATCATACAATATCATACTCATATCACATCATTCAAAATATCATGCTCGAATTTTGCCTAGAATTTCTCCCCCTTTTGACATCAATAAAAAAGAGTAAGATATTAATAGAAATGTAAATACTAAGGCATTGAGCAAAGATTTTCATTCATCATTTATAAAAATTTATCTTTGCTTACAACAATCTCTCCTTCTTTGACATTAATTCATGATACTAATTGTTTATTTCATGATACCAATTGAAAATTAAAAACATAATATAAGCAACAAGTCATAACACTCCCCTGAATTTAATACATTCAGTTTTTCATTCATGAAGTGAACTATATATTCGTGAAAATACCAAGTGTACTTTTTAAATTTATCATCCCATGCTTCAAATATTGATTTATGTCATGTATGTGTTCATGGATACTAATACCAATATCATGTCATTATCATAACATACTTATTATGCTGTCATGCTCAAATACCAATTGATATATTCATAGATACCAATATAATATTCATATCATAAGCTTCTTAATTATGCTTAATAATTTCATGCTCAAATTTTCAATGTATAGTCAGCCATAAATCATCAATGTAAGTGAATTCAGTATCATATATATCAACATTTTAGCATAGCATAGCTTAGCATTTAGTTCATATTGACATGTCATTAATATCTCACCACATATGCATATCAAAATATTAGCATGTATATATTTCACAACAAATATATCTCAAAATATCAACATTTAGCATATCAGCATATACAAGTATGGAGCATATTATTATCATTTGTGCTACAATTTGCTCAAATTGTCTTTATGTTTCTAGTATTTTTAACTACTTCTCTTTTTGTTCAAATATTTTTCATATTGCTTTAGATTTTCTTTCTTTTGATTTCATATTAATTCCAAAATTTGCTTTTCGAATCTTAAGCCTTGTATGATTCATTCATTGATGTAGGTCAACAATTTTTATTGGAAAAAAAAAATATTTTCATTTTATTGAAAATTGAATTGAGTGACTTTCTTTATTTCTAAGAGGTATGACGAATCCAAATATCTTTGGATCCTTAGCTTATGAACTTGGTTTTTCATCACCCATACTTTCTTGGGTTTGAATGGTTTAACAAGAGATGTTTATTTAATTCTCCAAACTTGTTTAGTTTTCATACCTTTCCTCTTTAATGGATATTCGAACTTAGTATGTCATTTCTTTTTACATAGGTAGCATATAGTGTGAGCATAGGCATTAGAAGAGGTGCTAGCATAATTTTTTAATGCTTTTATAAAGTATCTCATGTAAAAATTCTTCTATGCCTTCTTTATTTAAATACATTCTTTGAGATCCAATCATTTTGTCAACATTTTCTTCTCCTTTAGTAAGATTGTAAATGATTTTGTCTTGATCCTCATTTTTCTTCTTAAGATCATTTAATTCAGAATTTTTTACATTTTTACCCTTTTCTTGGTTTTGAGATATCTTAGTAATTTTATTTTCTAATTCAAAAATATATGTCTTTTTCTTTATCCATAGAAGTTTTGGACTTTAGATTGTCTAGCTCCTTTATTATTTTCTCATTCTTGCTTTCTAATCTTTGAATTTTTAAATCTTTTTTACTTTCAACAAGTTTTAAAGATTCTAACTCTTTCATAACTCCTTTATTCTTGTTTTTCAATGATGTGTATCATTTAGTCATATTAAATGACATCTTATGAACCTTGAATATATCATTTTGAAGTTATTCATAAGAATACATACTTTCATCATTGGATTCATTAGATGACTCACTGCAAGAACTATTAAAAGATTTGGATGAGGAACTTTCCTCATCATCCCAAACCATATAGCAAGTATAAGCAACCTCTTGGTCACTTGTGTAGTAACTTGGATAATTATAGGAATTAAATAATTAAGAAAAGAGAGAGGAGAAATTTTTCAAGGGGGTTCAACAGGGTCTCGTCAATGTGGGCGCATGTCTCGTCGACGAGAGTTTATTGAGGGGCTATTTTCAAGGCTTGAAACTCGTTGATGAGGGTTAGGAGTTCGTCGAAGAACTCCCTTTTTAGACTTGTCAACGAGGTGTCGTGGCTCGTCGACGAGACCACGTGGACAACACTCTATATATAGCCCCAAAGTTGATTTTCAGCGGAAAAATTCATTTTATCCATTTTCTCTCTCTCTAACTCGTTTTCTCTCACTTTGCTCTACAAATCTGGCTCCGTCTCTCCCCGATTTGATGATCAAAAGCCACCACAGTGATCTTGGGGGGGTTCTCTACAACCTAGTTGGAGTAGAAATTCAATTTGGGAAGTTTGGGAACCATCCCAAAATCAAGGTAAGTGGATTTTTAGGTATTTTCAGTATTACCAATTTTATCTGAGCTCGGATTTTGTGTTGTGAGGGTATATACTAGTGTTTTGTGGAATAAAATTAGGGTGTTATACTTTTAAGGTTAGGGTGTTTTTGGGATTCTGCAGGCATGGGTTGAGGACCCCAGTAGATATTTTTTCAAGAGGCAGGTATATTAAATTTTAAGAAATTGTGAATAGGTAGGTTCAAGAAATATGAGTGAGATGATCTTCTAAAGAGTTCAGTGATTTATTGAGAAATTTGTATAAATGTGTTATTTTAGGATTTTGAGGATAGTGCGCCATGAGCGTGAAAATAGAGTTGGAGGCGAGCCTCCCAGCCAGTTAGGTAAAGGAAATATGCTATGTTAGGCATTTTAGTATGGTTATCAGAAAATTATAAGTTTTACCAAATTATTATTTAGTTCATAAATTATTAGTATATCAGAAAATACAGATTTCAGAGCATAATATTTTTATTTATTTAATTGTGTGGCATGAGCTCATAATAGATCTTTACAGTATTTATACAATTTTCATATAATGTTTTACAGTATTTACAGATTACCATGATTTTCAAAACTTTTAAGCAATAACACTAAGATATTACAACTGATATAGTTAGATATTACAGGTTAGTTACTATAGATTTTTCAGTTCAGTATTACGGTATTTTTAGAATAGTTTACGGTGTTATGATTATTTTGAAATCATGATGAAACAACAAGATAATACATATAGTATATATAGTATTAAATCCTGATGAAGTAGATTAGTTATCATCAGAGCACAGTACTGTCGCTATTTCAAATCAGTGTGCAACCACATAACTTGGATAGTATGTGGAAGTTTACCAGCTACCGTGCCACGAAGTTTGTGTTAGGGCCGGGCTGAGAATTGGTGGAGTATAGTTTACCAATTACCGTGCCATGGAGTTTGTATTAGGGCCGGGCTGAGGAGTAGTAAAGTGTAGTTTGGCTTATCCTGGTAGGCCAATTAGTGTTAAGTCTCACCTACGGGCCGCACAACCTTGTCATGAGAGGTTAAATCATGATGTACAATTTTTCAAGATATTATCATAGTTATTTTATGTATATAGATTTACAAAACAACAGCACATATTCTATAATACTAGAATTATGATTCAATAGTACTCAAAGATGTCAGTTGTACTTTAAACTATATGGATGTACTATGTACTATGAGATGTTTTACCAGCTAAATTTAGTTTCAGTTATTTATTAGTATACTATGTTTGTAAGCTCAGTTGTCACACACTAGTAATAGCATATTTCCTCTTACTGAACATTGTTTCATCCCAATGATTTAATATTTTTCAAGTGATTTAGTTAGGCGAGCGGATCAGGCTCGCAGATAGAGAGGGTGAGTACACTACCCTATTTATAGGGTAAGTTTTAATAGGAGATTGTATTTTTGAGAAGTAACCAGGAGTTTTGGGTATATGATACTGGATGATGTGTAATTATGTAATTATGTTTTGGGGAAAATTGGTTTCTGGTATTGTAAATATGGATGTATGTTTTTATGTTTTCTACTGCTTAGATATGTAAGATGGGCACGGTTTTCTCAGTGCTCACTTGCAGCTTGGAAGGTTATAGCAGATAATTTAGGGGTATCAGAGTAAATAGGTAAAAAAAATGGTATAGTTTTTGGGTCATTACAACTTGATTCATTTTCGAAACTACTTGAACTTAGATTATCCCACGTAGTGGCCTTCATAGCCTTTTTCTTTTTCTTTTTAGAATCTTTCTTACATTTTGGACAATCCGGTTTTATGTGTCCATCTTTCTTGAAATTATAACATATGGGGATTTTTATTCTTTGATTTCTTTTCATTGGTTTCTTCTTCATCCGATTCTTTTTTGAGTTTCGAAATTTTCGTTTAAATTTATTCTTTCTTCTAAGGATTTTTGCAAGTTTCTTAGATATAAAGTTGAGTTCATCCTTATCCATTTCATCTTCATCTTCATCACTAGAGTTTTTGTTTGAAGTTTTAAAAGCATATTGATTCTTGGGCTTTAGATTTTCCACTTCTTTCAATATTCATAGACATTTCAAATGTACGAAGGGATTCAATGAGTTCATCTAGGGATGTATTTTTGAGATTTCTTCCTTCCGTTATAATTGTGGCTTTTGGTTCCCATATTAGAGGAAGTCTTCTAAGGATTTTACAAATCGTCTCATATGTTGAGTATGTTTTTCCTAAAGCATTAAGGGAGTTTATAATATGTGTGAACCTTGTAAGCATGTTTGTAATTGATTTATCTGGGTTCATCTTGAAGGCTTCATACTTGCTTGTGAGCATGTCTATTCTACTATCTCTAACATTAATGGTTCCTTCATAAGTAACTTCTAATTTATCCCAAATCTCTTTGGCTAATTTACACGCCATGACCCTATTAAACTCATTTATATCAAGAGCACAATATAATGTAGTATGTTTTTCCTAAAGCATTAAGGGAGTTTATAATATGTGTGAACCTTGTAAGCATGTTTGTAATTGATTTATCTGGGTTCATCTTGAAGGCTTCATACTTGCTTGTGAGCATGTCTATTCTACTATCTCTAACATTAATGGTTCCTTCATAAGTAACTTCTAATTTATCCCAAATCTCTTTGGCTAATTTACACGCCATGACCCTATTAAACTCATTTATATCAAGAGCACAATATAATGTAGTATGTTTTTCCTAAAGCATTAAGGGAGTTTATAATATGTGTGAACCTTGTAAGCATGTTTGTAATTGATTTATCTGGGTTCATCTTGAAGGCTTCATACTTGCTTGTGAGCATGTCTATTCTACTATCTCTAACATTAACGGTTCCTTCATAAGTAACTTCTAATTTATCCCAAATCTCTTTGGCTAATTTACACGCCATGACCCTATTAAACTCATTTATATCAAGAGCACAATATAATGTATTCATGGCACTAGAATTTACTTATAACATCTTATGGTCATTGTCAGTCCATTCTTTTTCTTCTTTGGGAATTTCCTTGTCATCTATAGTTTTAGTAGGAATTAAGTCACCATGTGTGACAACATTCCAAGCCGTCCAATCCATTGTTTGAAGGTAAATTCTCATCCTTTATTTCCAAAATGTATAATTTAAACTACAAAAGATGGGTGACCTAGTTGAGGATTGACCCTCTCCAAAGGGAGCTGCTCCTATATGTGCCATCTAGATCTTTATACAACTACTTGTTAGGATTTGTTATAACTCCGCTCTGCTATCAATTGAAAGTTGAGGTGTAGTCCCAAGAGGGGGTTGAATTGGGTTTTAAAATTTCTTTTAATTCTTTTTATGATATCTTTGACCTTTTATTGATTTAGCTAATACTCAGCAAAGCTTAGTTTATTATTCAAACACACAACAAAGAATTTAGTTTCTTATTCAATCCAAAATTCAATATTTAACACAACACAAGTAAATCAAAACTTAAACATTCAACTAATCAACAATCAAAGTGTTCAATCCACAAAATATAATATTCAACACTTTGACAATTCTCAGCTTTGGTATGTAGCCCTGTGTATATGAATTTGATAAAAGCCCTTTGATTTCTCAATTTTCTACACAATTAACACTTTTTCCAAAAGCTTAGACTTTAAATAAACTTTTAGTTAATATGTCTTGGGTTTTGAATCAATCAACGTATTCCCTTACGGTTTCTGAAGTTTATTGATCAACCAACGTACTCCCTTTAATCTTTGGCTTATTTAATTTCCAAACTACGTAGTGTTTATGATCAAGAATTTAAATCATCAAAGCAGTTTATAGGTATACTGAAAAATAAAAAGAGCAAGGGAAAGAGATAGGGACCAAGGTTTTTACGAAGTTCGACTTATCCCAGTCTACGTCCTCGCCTTAGTCAAACCACCTAAGGATTCCACTATACCTGTTCCTTTCCGAGTGGAACAAAACCTTACACACTCGTTCAATAGATTAGAGTAATCACCTCTCCAAGCGATACCCCACGCTTGGGTACTTCTTTAATAGGCTAGAGTAATCACCTCTCCAAGTGATACCCTACGCTTAGTCAACAATCTAACAACTTGGAATCGTCCAAGAACACAAAAAAAATACAAGATATTCGTTGCGTATAAGAACACTCTCTTAAAGAGAAGATTAGTACAAATTCAGTACAATGTACTTCAGAATTTAAATATCAAGTAGAAATAAGATGAAGCTCAAGTATAAAATTCACCAATTCCTTCTCTAAGTGAATATCAACAGTAGGAACTCAGAGTGATGGATTAGCTTCAAAAATTCAGCAAATTGGATTTTGCAATGAGTGAGCAAAAAAGAGCTTTTCAAGAGCAAGTTGCTTTCAGTAGATTTTCAATTCTTTCTTTCTTGGTGTGTAAATTTGATTTGAAAAACCATGTATCTATAGGCTTAGAAAAGTGTTTTCGTGATGCCCGAGTTTACTTGGAGTATCCTCCAAGTTTTTTTTGGAAAATTTGGGGCACTAGCAACCTTAATTTGAAATTTAAAACATTTAAATTTTCTGACCATTAGTAGTGTTTAGACAACTGAACTTTTGGGTTCAGTCTTCTGAGGTTCCTTAATGCTTTGAAAAATTTAACTATACACACGGTCAGATGTCTGAAGCAAAGGTTCAGACTTTTGAAGTTCCTGTTCAAACGACTAAACTGACCGTTCAGACATCTGAAGGTGTTCTACCTGTTCTGTGTTTCAAAAATAAAACCTTCAGTCTTCTGAAATAAATCTTCAAACTTCTGAAAAAAATTTTCATATGTCTGAAGTAAAACTTTAGTCATCTAAGGTGCTTCTTCAGACTTATGAGGATTCTCCTCAGTCGTCTAGGCAGTCCACTTTCAGAATTTTCATTTTACTTTTCTAAAATACTTTTTGCTCTCTTACTTTGATTTGTTATAAAACATTTTTCAGGTTTTGAAATAAGATCTCTAAGTCAATATTTAACCCTAGAAGAGCTTCAATCATATTTTCATAAGATATTTAAAATATGAAGTACTTAGAGACTTCTTAAGACTTTGACATTCTAAGTGCTTGAGTCTTCATGCTTGTCTTTCTTTGGCTCTTTTGTCTTCAAGCTTTAAGCTTTTAGCAAGTTTCTTTTTAACATCCACACTTTCATGATCTTTAAGCTTCGTTTGATCATCATTCTTTGGCGTATAAGCTGTCATACTTGTATTCTTATACTTGAATCCTGAAATATCATTACTTAACCAAATATATTAAGTTTCCCTTGTTTGTTATCATCAAAATAAGATTTTAAGCCTTGTAAGGTCAACAAAGTGATTGAACAGGTCTATTATTCAACACACATAAGGGGACTAAACGTGGAAGCCTGAGGGAGTTGAGGAACACATCATCTGTTGCATTCCATGAAGTATCAAAAGAGAAAAAGAAGAAGAAGAAGACATATTTACTTTATTTGTAAAAGCATTTAGTATTTGGTTTGCAATAATACATCTCATGCATGGTATGATTGAAAGCTCAAACAGGACCATAAACCAACAATAAGGACCCAACCTTTAATAAAAAATCTTTGTCATAAAAGATAAAATCATACAAGGTTTTAAAAATGTTTTTGAAATTAAAATGAGGGCTTAAACTCAAGATTTTTTGGTGCTCAGTCGACCGACCCATAATAGCCTTATTAAGCTCAATTGACCGACCATCAATCGACAGAACACTTTTGAACTACATCTTCCTCAGTCGACCAACGACCTATAATATTTGAGTTTACTTTTTGGCCAGTCAGCTGACACTTTGCTCGGTTGACCCAAGTTCATTATCTGACCATTTATTAGGGCTCAGCCGACGGATGAACAAAGAGCAAAATGTGCTCGGTCGACCGATGAATGATGCTTAGCCGACCGAGTATCAAACGTTTGAAAATCACCCTTATTCAGTCGACTAACGCCTTACTCATTTAGTCGAACCTCTCAGGTCAGGCTATTTTTTAGCTCTTAAAACATGTTTAATTTTGATTAAACAATTTTAAAAATTCCTAATATGTCCCGAACAGTCGTATTGTTCCCAGACTCTGCATATACCCCCTTATAACTCAAATTTTGATTAATGCTTAGATTGAAAATCCTCCTAAAAATATTTTTGATGCTTTATCCATTTTTACTCTCTTTCTCTTAATTCCTTTGAAAAATTCTTATTGAAAGAGAGCTTTGATTATTACTCACTCTCTTTACTTTCAAAGTTATTGCATTTGAAGATTGTTGGAGGATTATTTATTTGGGGCATATACTTTTTTTATATATCAAAAGCATATACTCTCATTATCATTTATTTTGCAAATCATTTTTAGAGAGTAAGGCTAGAGTTTCTCCACATATTTCATTCATAAATATCTTTGGACAAACCTATTCTTGCTTGGGGATCTTTGTGCATATCTATTGCAAGATCCAAAGGCTTACTTTTGTTTATTTGCAAAAATCCTTTTTGAGTCGAAACCCTAACTTCCCTTGAACTTCATTTAAAAAAGTATTTTTGGGAAAAACTCTTGGATTATTGAAAAGATCCTTAAGCATATTTTCAACTATAATACCCTTGCTTGAAAGGTCTTTTATTTTGAGAAAATTACTTTCGCACTCTCTCACTTTTATTAGGAAAATCATTTTTGAGAGAAAAACTTATGTACTCTATTGAGCTTTGTTTCATATCATACTAGAGTGCATTGAACTTTATTGGGTACACATATGCTTAGTTTAGAAGCACTTTGTTTGTACGAAAAATATTTCATTGAATATCTGTTGTATTACCGGCATGTGATCGTCGGGAGAGGAGGCACAATCCTTTAAGGTGTGGGTTTTGGGACTGCCCATAAAGTGTGGCTGGTTCTTGGCATCGCCTGTAAAGTGAGGTTGAGTTTTGGCTCGACCCGGTAAGTGTAGTTGAGGTATTCCTCGCCCCGTAAGGAGAGAGTGTATTGGTTGGGCTGAGCCATATAATTTGAGCCAAGGGTATTCCTTAATCAGTGAAGGAGAGGTTGTAATCGATGACGCTCCAATCCTTGGGCCGCTGGCTCAAGGCGGCGACATAGGTAGGATTGGCAGAACCCCGATAACAAATATTGTGTTGACTTTCTCTTCTCTTATACTCTTTATATTTCTGCACTTTAATATATGCACATGTATGTTTATATTTGATTTATTATGAATGTTGTGCATGTTTTAAATACTTGAATATTTGGTGGAATTGGTGAATGCTTAGAAAAACCCTGGGTTATGTTATACTCATTGTGATTTGAACCAAATCTAGGTAGAATTTTTTAATACCCAATTTACCCCCCTCTTGGTAATACACCAATTCTAACAACTAATATTAATTTTAAAAAAAATATAATCTTATATTATATTAAACTCATTTAATATTATTATTTTTTGAATGGTAAATTAATCTTACTATTTTAAAACAAGACAACTAATTAATAATAACACCATAAAATATCTCTATAAAAGATATAATTATTCTTTATATATTATTGCATATACATGTTCAAATTTGATAACCTCTTTTGTAAGCAAACATGTAGTTCCTTTGTAATATATTCTTTTTAAGTGCCACTTCAAAATAGTCCACTCTACACATCAAGCTCCAATCACTTACCAACCCCATCTCATGTTATATTATCTTACCAATGGAAACCCATCTCATTAAACCCAATGCATGTACGTGTGTGTGTCTATATATAACAACTCATAAATCCTAAATTCTAATCATTGACATATAATGCAAGTTGCTTGCCTAAAAACATTAATAATTATAATCACCATTTTCTAGAATAACTGCGATCTTCAAAGAATCAAAGTAAGAAAAAGTAACAATAACATATCAATGAACAACGATAAATTTATTCTCACATGTAAATTCATTTATTTAACCAAACAGTATATGAAAAGAAATTTACATTTCATAAAAAAACACATATAATATAATTCCATGCTATCAAAGACAAAATCTCATATGTGTTCATCATTTATTCAAATAAATTTATTATGCATTCATCAATTATACATGAAATATTCATACATGAGAAAAAAAAACCCCGACTCTATAAGGACACTTCAAATCACCACATTTACTTCAATATAACTAAATTCAATATATAAAATATTAATTCTACTACAAACTAATACAAATTTCAACTCAAATTCTAGAATCTTGCTCAAATTGCAAACAATAACAATTAGGTTTAAATAACTTCATGTAGGAAAACATACCTAATTTTCCTTCCCTTATATACTACCTTCTCAAAGTTCGGATTGTACTTCGTAGTAGAATGTTTGGATTGTACAATCTGAATACAACGTTAACCGCAAACTTTGTTACTCGTTAGACGACACCCCTACCCCCCTTGGCTTTCTCTACTCTTGGTCTCTTTTGTGAATTGCAAACAAAGAGAAAGGAGGAAGAAATTGTTTAAGCGACTACTTGAGATAGCGTTTTTTGACACCATACAATAGCGGGCCGTGCCCCCGCCCAAAAGAAAAGATGCTAGATTATCAAATGTCTTTTAAATAAAAACTTTGGATGGTCCTCATTTAATAGATGCTGAATGGTTGAATGTCTTTTAACTAAAAAATGTTTGGGCCATCAAATTTTTTTTTATCCACGTCAATTCTGGAAATAAAAGTTCCACCACAACTTCTCAAATAATTTTAATTAAAATAAATTTAAATTCTCCCCGACTTTCCCCTACCCTCTCCTCTCTCTACCCTCTCTGCACTTTCTCTCATCCCTCGTGCTTATGGAAATCTGGTTGGAGGCGGTTCATTTCAGGCGTAAAAAATAAAAATAAAAATTAGGGCCTTTCTTTGCTGTTTTGAGCCCTATTGCGCTACAGAAGTCGATCAAATTGAGAGATTCGTCAACTGATTTGTAGGGTTTTGGGACTTGAAAGTGGTGGAGCTTTGTTTAAAGAACATTCGGCGGTGGTTTCTTCAGTTGAGTGAAATCTGGGTGCTGCAATTTACCAGTTTGTGTTTGTTTTCGGGTTGGAGAATTGGAGTGCGTGAGTTCACTTAGCTATTCTGCATTAATTTGCAATTATGGTTTTGATTAATTTATTCTCATCATTATGATTTTGATAAAATAGAATATGTTCCAATTGTTCTATATGAAATTGGTTGTGCTCTATTTTTGCATTTAATATGATATTTAGATATATGAAATGATTACAGTTCATGAGTAATGCAATCATCTTATGTTTTATCAGCCACATCACTGTTGAAAGCATCTGTTTCTTTGCTTTGCATTGCTTTGTTAGTGGAGGACACAACTTTAACTCACCAAAAGGAAATTTTTGTCTCTGTGGTTGTTGGGAGGTCAGATAATACGATTATATGATTGGATTGCCCATGTACAATGTGAGAGTTCTTCTACTAAAAATGCTTTTGATTCTGCTCAGAGGTGGATCCGTTTAATTTTGATAGCAGCTTATTCAAACTGTTAGATGTGGGACCCATATACTATTTGTCTTAGCTATTCAATTGCGAAAACCCATGAAATCGTCTATAATGCATGTGACTTTTAATTATACAGCCTGCAACATGCAATGTATCTAAAGCCTTTGCGGAAGCTGGGTTTTAATTTTAAAAACAAGGTCAAAAGAATAGTATTCACTTGTTTTAGTAACTTAAATTTTGCAAGAAAATCCAGTTTTTCTAAATAAATTGTCACCTTAGCAAATTTGCAGGTTTTATTTTTGCTTCCAAAGTTCCAAGAGCCCAAGTGTCAGAATAATTTTCTCTTTAATGAGTTTATTCACCTCCTTTTGCTTTGTTGGGTCATTTGGACCTCTTCTGTTCAAGCTAGACACACTGATCTCAAGACACTGATTTAGGTTTTCCCCTCAAGATTTGCTAGTAGCTCCACACCCCCCCCCCCCCCTCCGACAATAGTGTGGGTGCATATTGTTGCACTTCTGGCTGGCTTTTCCATTGGGTGCTTGAAGCTTTTCTTTGGTTAGCTTGAAGGGTTTTGGAATCTTCTTGTGAGTGATGTTTGCTTTGCGTCTTATTTATCACTACTTTGTATTGGTATATAGTTTTAATTATGCTGCTAGATGGGATTTCCACTTCTTTCTCATCAAGTTCTATTTGCATTTTTGTGATTTTAGTTTTTGACTCCATTTTTGCATTTTCTTGTTGCTTCTTGATCTGTTTACATTGTTCCTTAATGCTGCAATTCAAAGTCTCCTATTGATTTGAATTTTTCACTGTCAATCAGGACTCGTTTTGTAGCATGGGTGTCTTTATTTTCTTTTGCCATCCACTGTTCTTGTTTTTGCAGTTTTTCCCTAATATGCCAAGTACAAAATATTTCACTATATATTTTGTAGGCGCAACAGTAAGGTTGTCGCCATGTGTCCTGGAGGTCATGGGTTTAAGGCGTGGAAACAGCTTCTTACAAAAATGTAAGGTAAAAGGCTGCGTACTATAGACCCATTGTGGTCCACCCCTTCCCCGGACCCCGCATACACGGGAGCTTTGTGCACCAGGCTGCCCTTGTTTTTTTTTTTTTTTTTCATGCATACTCCACATCAATTATGAGTACTTCAGGCAACTTAATACAACAAAGGAGGGAAATAGCTTAGACCAATTGATGTCCAGCATCTTGAAGGAATGTTGTAAAACCTTACCCAGATTGAGTTTTCTCCAGTTTAATGCTATTACTCATACTTTTAATAGCTATTATTTTACTGTAAAGGATACAAAATTTTTGTGAATAAATGCTAGAGATTAACCAAAAATTTTTCGGCTAAACCCCCCTCCTGCTGCTGTTATTGCTGCTACATAAGATTTGCTCACAGCAGTGCTGGCATCGGCATTGTACAGACGGGTGTAGGAGTGGTTCAAGCTAATGCTGTGTCCAGACCTTCAAGTCATTTTTGTTGATGGTTCGTGGGATTGAACCCTATTGTACAGCTACAATGACATTCTTCCAACCAGAGATGTCAGGTTTAGTGGAACTAAAATCTGTTTTTTTGTCTTTAGGGTATCTTGAAATGAAATATGGTTGGGAGCTAGCTGTTAATTAATTGTTAAGCAATACATACAGAGGGCTCAGTGTAAGTAATGACTAATGAGTGCAGCGAGCCATGCACAGTGCTATATATGGACAATACTTCCAAACCATCCTTTCTTTCATCAGATTGAATTAATACTGCACTGCCATTAGAGCTACTTTGGGTGAAGCCCTTTCAATGTTTTTTTTTATCTCCTTGATATTGACTGAGTAAAACAGTCCCTGTTAACTATTTTTCCTAGCATGGAAAGACACTGCTGCCATCATTTCAGTGACCAAACCCATTTCATTGTTTAAGGTGTATATTGTTCACATGTAAATTGGGAGAATGCTTATTGTTTCATTATAAATTCATTGCAAAAATAGGTGATATATATTGTACATTACTATTATTAATTGATTTATATTTATAAATTTTTTCTCTTGGGTGTTCATTGTAGTTCTAACACATTTAAATGTAGATCAGAACCTTTTGAGAGAGAAACAAGGCAATGATAAAAATTGGATCAGACCACATCTTAAATGAGTATTTATTTATTTATTTATTTTACTGTTACTGATAATGAAAAGGAAGAATGAATGAAGATCATTCGTAGTTGCTTTTGTTATGTGGATATTGCTTTTATTTCAACTATCGAACTTCTTAATACAATAGCAATTTTTTTATTTGTTTAAATTTTAGTTTGCCATTAAAACATGTGATATTGATAGAATCAAATTGTTGGGATTTATTTTGTCTAATCTTTCCTTAAAATTCTGCATGTGCATTATAAATGAATGCTTTATTTTTTTTTTCTTTAGTTAAAAGTCATCTTTAAAAGTGTTAACTTCTTTAAAAAAAATATTAGATTTATACATATTAATGTATTTTTAAAAATTAATGAGTATTCCATTTCATTATTAATTACTTATACCCAACATGAGAATGGAATGGAGAAAATGACAGTGCCTATTCCATTCAGGTGTGATTCTATGTTTGTCACCAAATAGTGGAGTGTGAATGTCCATTCCACTCTCCATTCCATTCCATTCTCCAATTCATTTCATTCTTATCCTATTCCACTTTTGCATACCAAAACATAGCATAAGTTTTTTATATTTTTGGGTGCATGGAGAGGAGTTGCTTAGCATGAGGGTACCAAATTGAATTTTCTGATTTTGAGGCACAAATGCAAATTATAATATCAATAAAACACATATAGTGTATTTAATATATCACAAATAGCAAAGCTATTTCAAAAAGAAAGTAATGAAAGTATTAAAAACATAACTTCCAATCTTAGCAAAGAAGACCCCTGATGTTAGTTAAATCATGGATGAAGAAATCTTCCTCTGATGTTAGTTGAATCATGGATGAACAATTATTTCTCTCAGAGATTCATATAAGTATATAGATCCAATCGTAAAATAGAGCGTCCAAATTAATCAAGTTTTCAAAGGCCAAAGAACCTCAGGCTATTAATAGATCGATATATATATATATATATATATATATATATATATATATGTATGCACACACACAGTAGACGATCAGTCAAATCCAGGCGGACCTCTTGGCGGGGTATGGCGATTGTTTGCAAGAGGCGGTGAGTCGTCAGTGTAATTTTCTTCCCTTTGCAGCGAGTCATTCCCTAAATCCACTGCAATAACCTGTTTCAATTTAAGTTTAAGAAGAAAAGAAAACTCTGCTCAGCCGAACCATGTTTTTAAAATCACAAACAAGACAGCATATTATAATGGGAAGCACAATAACTTAAAATATTCAATTTATAAGAATCCACGGGTGCCACACAAATTAGGTTCCTTCCTTCACATTGAATAGTTTTGTCATATGATTTTGAACAGTTTGTTGTATAGGAATTGCTTCTCCGGTAGATTTGTTTACATTTGCATTGGTGGCTGAGGATTAGTTTCTTCATGAGTGGTCGTGATTTCGATTTTGATATTTGCATATATAAGACATTATTATTATTATTATTATTATTATTATTATTATTATTATTATTATTATTTGTCAATCCGTAGCCACTTGAATAAGCAGTAAATATACCACAAAAAAATAAAGTCGGATGATAACTAGCTTATTTCATGGTCATGTGCATTATTGTGCAATTGTTGGGGTGACCATGCTTGAATTTCCTCCATATGGTTTAAAATTATAAATGGTGTTTTTTCGAGTCAATTAAGAGAAATATAATGTTTTATTATTATAATTTAAAATGTCAATACATAATTTCTCTTAAAAAAATTAAATTTATAGGATGAAATTCAAATTTTAAATTTCTATTTTAACAAATTTATTGTTGTACTTTAAGAAATGAATGAGTTACGATAAAATGTTATATCAAGGAAAATAAATAAATAAATAAAATGCTTACCACAAAAAAAAAATTATGTGTGTGTATGTAGGTATGTATGGATATATGAATGCTTATATTATGTATATGTATATACGTATGCATGTGTTGCATTTATGTATATATGCGTGCATGTGCTTAAAAGTGTGATAAAAAGGCATTTTATTTTATTTAAAGAATTAACAACTCAAAATAAAATGAAATCATATCGAAAATGAATGTGTAAAAACTTGTTTAATTTTATATTTACGTGCATATGCAAGCTTATCGGGTATATATATACTATACACACATGCACACATCTAAGTTATGTGATTGAAGGTCTATTAAACAAGTCATTAGGTTGCCAATAATTTAATTCAATGAAATTAAGTATTTGACCTATTCTTTTTTCTCAAATCCTTATAATGTGTCATCTCTTGATGTTTTCATTTGTATTGAATTTGTAACGAATAAGGATTTAATACTTTAAATGAAAATTAATTTTTGTGTGTGTGTGTGGTGTAAGAGAGAGAGAGAGAGAGAAACTCTTACCTTGCGTATATGTTTGATCAATGGACTTTTCATGTTTGACTTGAAGCTTCCAATTGACAAGAGATGATAGCAAAATTAATCCCATATGTAAGAAATAAGTCACTTCTATGAGTTCCACAAAGTAAGAGAACCAATGTTAATGAAATAATAGTAAATTTAGATTCACTAGTTGTAGAAATTACAATGCACAATGAAATTAAGGAGAAGATTAGAAACACAAATATCAGTAATTGCAGTGAAACTTTGTGTGCCATTTTTGCACGAGATAGATCAATTGATAGAGTTTGGTTATGGTGATAGAGATGGTGGGAGAAAAGAGTACGTGGATTGTGTTTATATAGCGTGCAATCAATAAATAATTAGACAAATAATTAAAAAATTGATCTAAAAAAAATAAAAAAGTAAAAAGTGTGCACAGGTCATTTTTCTATCGTTGCTTAGCTCCCACTTGCCTAACTTAGCAGTGGCAATTCATTTGGGATGGATTTATCTTTTTTTCCAAAGAAGGGTCAATGGGTTACGGTGACATGATATCTGTAGCCAAATAGGACGATTTATTAGTCCTGGAGATTGCCTAATATGTGACTTATACGACGACAACACATTTACGCATAAAATATACAAGCGTTTGACCCACACACAGCGTAGAAAAAGAACAATAGAAAAAAACAAAAGTGGCTCTGGAGCCGAATCTTATATTTTAAATAAATATGTTTTAAGTTATGTTTAGAAAAGAAAATTTATCTTTGAAGTGTTCATTTCAAATGCATGAATTTTAAATTATTAAATTTAAAAAATATATATATTTATAAATTATTTATTTGAGTGATATTTAAAAGTTATTGTTGATATATAAAAATTTGAATCCAATCTCCTCTTATGCAATTTGTGACAATCAACAAAAACAAAAGTTTTAGATACTCTCAGTGGTTTTCAAGAGTCCTTCCCGATACTCAAGTTAGTATCGAGATACTATATAAACCAAATAAGTATAGTATAAATTATAATTTTACTGTCATCTGGAAATAAGCTCTAAAGTCCCCTTCTATAGATGAAGTTTCTTTTAGTATTTAATATTAACTATCTTTAAGTTGTAAAAAGTTATACAGTCTTAAAAGGATGTCACTTTATTTTTCCTTGATTACGTAGAAGTTACACCATCTTTACTTATTGGTAATTATGTCTTTAGTTTTAAAGTAACATTTTGTTTCTCTTCGCTCAACTATTCATATACTTTGTTGGGGATGTGACTCATATTCAAAGCGGATCACATGTACCAAAGAAAGTTACGTGAAGCGAGAGACAATTGTATGAGAGGAGTCTACAAGTCTAAGGGCAAACCGTCGACGAATTGGGCCCTAACCATTGACGATTTTAGGTAGTACGCAGAAGGTCTTTTTCTCAGCACCAAACCGTTGACGGTTTGGCTAAACCATCGATGGTTACCATCGGCGCAGATTATGTGATTTCAAATCGTGGGCTTGTAGATTGGGCTAAAATGGAGGGATTTCCATCGAGGATTGACACAAATGTGGTTTAGATATATTAGAACACTTTTGTGCCCATTGGGTTCATGCTTAAACAATATTATAACCTAAAGATCGTAGGTTTTGACATTGTTCATAGTGAATACCGAAGTGCTGCTCTTGTGGACGTAGGCTATTGCCAAACCACGTAAATCTTGTGCGTTGTAGTTGTGTTTTGGATTTTTCTTATTATTATTTGATTTCTTCTTGAGTATATTTCATCATCGAGTGATTGCATTTGGGGTTGTTGATTGTTTTGTGTTTTATTGCATGCTTCCGCTGCGTTTGTTCAAGTTGAACGAACGTTAACAAGCGGTATCAGAGCTATTGGTTCTACAATGGCTGGGGTCTCTTTGATTAAGTTTGATGTGAACAAGTTCGACGAAACTGGTAATTTCGGGCCTTGACAACGAAGGGTGAAAGTTCTACTAGTGCAACAAGGGATGGTGAAGGCTTTGTACGAAAAGAAGTTGGATGACAAGAACGATGCAAGTTAGAAGGAGCCTGAAGCAAAGGCGGTTTCCACGATCTGACATTATTTGGCCAATGACGTTGCACAACGTCATGGATGAGGAATCGTCGGTTGCGATTTGGTTGAAGCTCTAAAGTTGGTACATGTCCAAGTTGCTTACAAATAAGCTATATCTTAAACAAAAGAATTATTGACTTAAGATGGTGGAGGGTTTGGACCTTACTCAGCACATCAACACTTTCAATCAGATCATCAGCTTTGAAGCGCGTTGATATTATGTTCGAGGAAGAGGATAAAGCATTGATGCTGTTGAATTCCCTACTGACATCTATGACATATGAAAACTTGTTACGATGCTAAATTGGGGAAAAGAACCCTGGAGTTGGAGGACATCACGAGTGTGTTGTTGGGATCCTACCAAAGGAAGAAGGCTAGTGACGAGGGTTCACATGCTGAAGGGCTCGTGGTGAAGTTGAATTAGGATCAAGGGAGAAGTGGTTGCCATGGTGGATTGAGTGGCCAGAGGGCTCGGTCCATGTCCCAAAAGAAGAGGATGTGCGGTGTTTTAAGTGCGAGAAAAGAGGGTACATAACTGAGTGTCCGAAAAAAAGGAAGGGAGGTGCTGCAAGCAAGGAAGCTTCGTCAATGAGAGCGAATGTAGTTGAAGAAGGAGACTTTAGGAGTAGTGATAGTGATATGCTCTTGGTTTCATTAGGGTCGGATGAGTTCGCAAATTCTTGGATTTTGGACTTTGCATGTTCGTATCATATGATGCCCAATAAGAACTGGTTCACTATGTACATACTAGTCAGTTATGGTTCCGTTCTGATGGCCAAGGATGCTGCATGCAAAGTGATTAGGATAAGGACTATCAGAATCAGGATGTATGACGGTGTAGTGCAGACATTGTCTTATGTGAGGCACATACTATAGTAAAAGAAGAATCTAGTTTATTAGACACCTTGGATTGTAACGGTTTTAGTTACAAGTCCGAAGGTGGGGCAATGAAGGTGAGCAAGGGAGTTCTGACCATGATGAAGGGGAAAAGAGTGCCGGGTAATATTTACACACTGTTGGGCACCACAGTTGTAGGTGGAGTTGCAGCTGTAGAGTCTGAGTCTAACAGTACGTTTCTGTGGCATATGTGGCTAGGGTATATAGGAGAGTGTGGGACGAAGGAACTTCATAAGAGAAATCTTTGGAGGGGGTAAAATCATGCAAGCTGGAGTTCTTCGAGTACTATGTGCTTGGGGAAGCAAAATAGGGTTAAGTTCATGAAAGCCACACACAAGTGATGAGTCCTTAAAATGCACTATTTTAGGTCCCCATTTACCTTTGTTTTGTCTTTTTTTTTTTTTATCTTGTATATACCCTTTGTTAACATAATTCGGAGTTATGCAAGGTTTGTTCATGTTTTAGGAAAAATAGGTTAAAACTGAGGAGTTAAGCATTACGAGAAGCCAAGGGAGTAATTAGAAAGCTCAAAGCTTAAAGTAGCTGCTCAACCAAGCCCCTAGAGCCTTGACACACATCAAAATAGAAGAACACACTATTCAACCATGCGGTGCAACCAGCAACACAAGGGGCGACCGGCTCACAAGCTGCAGACTCCAAGGTTCAGACTAAAGAAGAAATGCTACAAGGTTCAACCAAGTGTTCGACCAAGTGACCTTCAGGGGCAACCAAGTCGAGATACTGAAGATTATTGAGTTAGTGATACTGAGAGTCTCAACCAACTGCTCGACCAAGAGACCTTGAGGGGCAACAAAGTCGAGTTCCTAAGCTGAGCTGAAGATTGAGATACTGCAAGTCTTGACCATCAACTCGACTAGCAAGACTTTGTGATGCGACCAGGTCAAAGATGCTGAAGTTTGAATTCCTGATTTTCTGCAAGCCTCGACCATGGCATGACCAGGGGAAAGCATGGGTGCGACTTAGTCGACAATGATGATCTTCTGTGCAAGATTTGTTGCAAACCTTCCTATTTTGAAATTCAAATCTTGTAAACCCTAATGGGTATAAATATTAGCTTCGAATATGTTCTCAGGGTTCCTCTTTGGCCTCTTTTGGGTTAGTGACAGACCTAAAACGTCATTGAGAGCCACAGTAGATTAGATTTACATACTTTTGATTTAAATTCCTGTATTGGTTCTTGGTTGTATGCTTGATTGTTAGTGACAGACTATTAATTTTGCAATTGAAGCCATCTTTTACTTGCTTTCCTTAACATGTTTTCATTTAAATACCTTGCACACTTGCTTTGATTTCAATACCATGCTTTTACTTTCATGCACCTTTAATGCTTGGATTATGATGAAGTCTTAGGGGATAGGATATCACTACTATCAATTTAGTCAATTATACGTAGTAGGCTACGAATACCAAAGAGGTTCTCATGATTGTTTGACAGCGTATACACCGGTTCCCGATTGTGCTCTGGACAATTGGTGCACCCTTGCTACCCTATGCCATCGAATGACTCCTTTCACCATCTAGCGTAATACGGACAACTGACCAAACGTAGTTTACACACACGACAGTCTAGGTCAGATTCATAACCTGAGCATTGCTTTGTAGGAGTAGAGATAATATAGAATTTACATGCTTTTAGTAGGTTGTTAGAAAAAAATTTGAAAAATGTCATCTTTTCCCTTTTTATTCAAGGTTATAATAAACTAGATTAGAAGTGATTGATAACTGCACCTTAGTCCTTGAATATCGACACCCCGACTTTCTCACTTTCTACAAAACTTGGGATTAGTTAGGTTTTATAAATTTTATTTTTGGTAGTTGAGGATCCAAACCTTGACTAGATGAAACTCTACCAAATTTTGGCGCCGTTGCCAAGGACTAGGTCACGATTATAAGCAACTTTATAGTTTAGCATATTATTGCTTTGTTTTTATTTTATTTTTATTTTTGTTTGATATGTTGAAGTTTTGATTGTGTGCTATATTTGTGTATGCTGGGTTTGCGTTTTTGGATCCTCAGTTAGTACCTATAGACCCCGAGATTGAGAGATCCCATAAATCCATTACGAAACCCACCTCTAATCTCGAGTTTACTGAGTCGTCCGAACTTAAACTCATGGCCAAACGTCCATTGGTTCCCGCCATTCAAAATCTGGAACCCCAAGCTCCTCACCAACTTGTGGTGGCAGAACAACCACTTTGGCCTCTTAGGGACTACTTTGTACCCAACACCTACACATCGTTGTCTTGTATCCGATTCCTAGATGTCGAGGCGGCACAATTCGAGATCAAGACTTCCATCATATCGATGCTTTCCAATTTCTATGGGAATTCAAATTGAAATCCTTAGAAGCATCTGGATGAATTCCTCGAAATTTGTTCCACCATTCGAATATATAATTTTGGTGATGATGCCCTCCACTTAATGCTTTTTCCATTCTCTCTGAAGGATAAGGCCAAATATTGGCTAACATCCTTAGAGCCGAACTCGGTGACTAACTAGGCCACCATGCAACATGAGTTCTTGAAAATGTACTTCCCAATTGGTAAGCCTAACTAGCTTAGGAGAGCCATCACTAGTTTCGCACAAGTGGATGAGAAACTATTTTTTGAGACATAGGAGCGCTTTAGGGACCTCTTATGTAAATGCCTGTTGGCCTTACAAGGCTTAAAATATTATTTTGATGATAAATAAGAAGAATTTAACATATTTGGTTAAGTGATGATATTTTAGGACTCAAGTATGTGAATACAAAGTCAAATGCTCACAAGAATCATTCAAAGACTATGTTCCAAAGAAAGATGATCAAATTGAGCTTAAAGAGTCAAAGCATGGATTGAAAGATGATTTAATAAAGTTTGAAGATTATGAGAACATGGACATTAAAGAGGACTTCCTAAAAGCTTAAAGTGTTTTAAATCTTGAAGACAAGATAGAGCCAAAGAAAGACAAAGCAAAAGAGCTCAAAGAAAGACAAGCATGAAGACTTAAGAGCTTAGAATGTCAAAAGTCATAAGAAGTCTTTATGTAAGTACTTCATATTTAAATATCTTTTGAAATATTTTTAAAACTCTTCTAGGGTTAATTATGGACTTAGAGACCTTAGTTCAAAACTTGGAAAATGTTTTATAAGAAATCAAAGTAAAAGAGCAAAAAGGATTTTTGAAAGCAAAAATAAAACTTTTGAAGTTGGTTTGCCTAGATGGCTAAGGTGTACCCTCAGAAGTTTAAAGATGAACCTCAGACAACTGAAGTTTTACTTCAAACGTCTGAAGAATTTCTTTAGAAGACTGAAGAATTAGTTCAGTCAACTGAAGATTTATTTGTTGAAACTCAGAACAGGCAGAACACCCTCAGAAGACTGAACCCTTAGTTTAGTCGTATGAGCTGGGACTTCAGAAGACTAAACATGAAGTTTAGTCATCTGGCCCTGTGTCCAAACTATATTTTTCAGTGCTTTAAGGAACATTAGAAGACTTAACCCGATAGTTTAGTCGTCTGAACACTATTAAGGGTTAGAAATTTTAAATTTTTTAAATTTCAAATAAAGGTTGCTTGTACTCCAAATTTTCTAAAAACTTGGAAGATACTCCAAGTAAACTTGGGTAACATGAAATTACTCTTAGAAGCCTATAAATACATGATTTTGCAAATCAAATAAGAAACCAAGAACAAAAGAATTGAAAAATTTGTTTGTTAGCTGAAAGCTCTTGCTGCTCTCTCTTACTCAACTCATTGCAAAATCTGAGTTGCTGAGTTGTTGATCCATCCTACTTCTGAGTTCTTAATTGCTAATTATCATATAGAAGGAACTCGGTGATAAATTCTTTTGATCTTCATTGTATTTCATATTGATATTTAATAATTGAAGTACATAGTGATTAAATTTGTACTAATTTGCTCTTTGTGAGAGTATAATTGTACGCAACTATTTCTTCTTGCTTCTTGACGATTTTAGGTTGTTGGATCGTTGACCAAGTGTGGGGTATCATTTGGAGAGGCAATGCTTTAGCCTATTGAAGGAGTGATCGAGTGTGGGGTATCACTTGGGGAGGCGTTGCTCTAGCCTACTTAAGGAGTGTTTAAGCATGGGATATCGCTTGTAAAAGATTTGTTTCGCCTAAAAAGGAACGACATAGTGGAATCCTTTGGTGGTATTGGTCAAAGGCGAGGACGTAGGCTGAGGATAAACCGAATCTCGTAAAAAAAGCGGTGTCACTCTTTTTCCCTATTCTCTTTAAATTTCCAGAATGTATTAACTGTGTGGATGATTTAAATTTTCTAAGCATAAAAACTACATGGATTGAATTTTAAATAAACTGAAGATAAATTTGTTTTAGGGAGTTGCGGAAATTGAAAGGAAATACATTGGTTGATCAATATTATCATGGAAACCGTAAGGGAGTACGTTGATTGATTCAACACCCAAGACTTATTAACTGAAAGTTTATTTAAAGTCTAAGTTTTGGAAAGAGTGTTGATTGTGTAGCAAATTGAGAAATCAAATCAATTAACTATAGTGCTTACATATATTCAGAGGGCTGTAAATGAATAAATATTTTGAATTCTTGCAAAAACTAAAATTGCTAAAGTGCTGCAGATTATATTGAGTGGTTGATTACTTTAAGTCGATTTTTGGTTGAATGATTGTTTAAGTTTTTGATATGAACCCACAAGCTCCGATTGCACACGATGATGTGCACGTGCCAAGGGGACCCATCACAAGAGCTAAAGCTAAGAAGGTCAAGGAGGCTATGCAAGGACTAATCGAGAAGTTGCTTGAGCAAGAGTCAATGAGGGCCATGGACACTAAAGAAAAAGACTTTCTTGAAGAGCCTAAGATGCTAAATTGTCTAAAGGCGTGTGAAGCTGGAACCTTAAGCCAATAAAGGTTGTTTGCGGAATTTTTATGGATTAAATAGTGGGCCAATTGTGTCGATTAAGTATGACATGTGACTCGCACATGTTTCATTAAATGACATGAAACATGGCATGTGACTTGCACATGTTTCATTAAATGACACATGACATGTGACTTGCACATGTTTCATTAAATGAGATGACATGCTTAAGGTTATGTGAGATTATTTTATTGGCCAGATTGATGTCATAGCTTATTTTTATTGGCCGAACTGATGTCATGGGTTTCTTTTATTTTCTATAAGTAGTCAACTCTCTATTGTATTAAAGGATGATTATTTTTGCTGAATACAATTATAAGTGAGGTTTATTTCTCTTCAAGTTCTTCATTGAACTTTCACCGAACTTATCAAAGGTGCTACCTTTGTGGCGTTCATCCATTAATTTGATATTCTTGGTTTGTGCTTCACGTCAAGCAATAGGTCAAGGATCTTATACCATGTCGAATCTTATTTTGGGTTTGTAGTTTTGATAAATCTGATTTGGGGTCTCCGGACGTCTATTCTTGGGGTTTCGTATCAGTTTTGGTTTACTTGAGTTGTTTGTGTTGTGTTGAAATATTGGTTTGATTGAATAATGTTATGAGGATTGCTTGTTCACTTAAGCTTTTGATTTGTATTTAATAAATTAATAAGAGGTCAAAGAATTCATAAAAAGAATTAAAAGAAATTTTAATAATCCAATTCACCCCCTTCTTGAGACAACTCCTTAACTTTCAATTGGTATCAGAGTTGGGTTGTAGCAAATCCTAACTAGTAGCTACATAAAGATTTAGATGGCACACATAGGAGTAACTCCCTTTGGAGATGATCAATCCTCAATTAGGCCTCCTATATTTTGTGGTTTAAGTTACACATTTTGGAAATAACGTACGAGAATCTATTTTCAAACAATGGATTGGTAGGCTTGGAAAGTTGTCACACATGGTGACTTAATTCCTACAAAACTTGTAGATGGAAAAGAAGTACCTAAAGTAGAAAAAGACATGAATGACAATGACCATAAGATGTTACAAGTAAACTTAAGTGCTATGAATGCATTATATTGTGCTCTTGATATAAATGAGTTTAATAGTATCATGACATGTAAATTAGCTAAAGAAATATGAGATAAACTAGAAGTAACTTTAAAGGTATTATAGATGTTAGAGATAGTAGAATTGACATACTCACAAGCAAATATGAGGATTTCAAAATGAACTTGAATGAAACCATTACTAATATGTACACTAGGTTCACACACATAATAAACTCTCTAAATGCCCTAGGAAAAACATACTCCACTTATGAGATGATCCGAAAAATCCATAGAGGACTTCCTCCTCTATGAGAACCAAACGCCACAGATATAATCGAAGGAAGAAATCTCAAAAATACATCCCTAGATGAACTCATAGGATCCCTTCTCACGTATGAGATGTCTATGAATGAAAGAAATGGTAAATCTAAAGCTCAAGAATCAATAGCCTTTAAAGCATCAAACAAGAACTCTAGCAGTGAAGATGAAGAAGATGAATTAGCCTTCATATCCAAGAAACTTACAAGAATACTAAGAAGGAAGAATAAATTCAAAAGAAAAACCCAAAACTTAAGTTCAGATGAGGAAGAAACTAAGAAGAAAGAAACAAAGAAAGAACTACCTACATGCTATAATTGCAAGAAAATTAGACCCTAAAACTGGATTGTCCAAAACTTAAGAAAGATTCTAAAAAGAAAAAGAAAAAGGCAATGGAAGCAACTACTTAGGATAATCTAAGTTCTGTAGTTCAGAAAGTGAATCAAGTGACCAAGATGTTGCTTATATTTGCTATATGACATGAGATGATGAGGAAAGCTCTTCATCCAAATCAATTAATGATTCTTGCAGTGAATCATCTAATGAATCCAATGATGAAAGTATGCCTTCCTATGAAGAATTTCAAAATGAATTATTCAAGGTGCATAAGATCTTAGTTAATGTGACTAAACGATACACACCATTGAAAAATAAGAATGAAGGAGTAATGAAAGAGTTAGAATCTTTAAGACTTGCTGAAAGTGAAAAAGAGTTAAAAATCCATAGATTAGAAAGTAAGAATGAAAATGTGATAAAAGAACTAGAAGTTCTAAAGTCCAAAACTTCCATGGATAATGAAAAAGACTTATATATTTTTGAATTAGAAAATAAAATCAACAAGATGTCTCTAGACCAAGTAAAATTGCAAGAAAAGGATAAAAATACTTAAGACATAGAAATCAGTGATCTTAAGGAAAAATTGAAGATCAAGCAAAAATAATTTACAATTTCACAAGAGGAAAAGAAAACTTTGAAAAAATGATAAGTGCAGAAAGAGTGTCTTTAAATAAAGAGGGCATAGGGTTCAATGGAATTGAAAATACAAAGAGAAAGAACCTCTATATGGGGTACTTTACGAAATCATCCAAAAATTATGCTAGCACCTCTTCTGATGCCTATACTCACATTACATGCTTCCTATGTAAAAAGAAGGGACACATAAAGTTTGAATGTCCATTAAAAGGGAAAGATGTGAAAGTTAAACAAGTTTGAAAAGTAAAAGAAACATCTCTTGTTAAACCATCTGGACCCAATAAAGTATGGGTACCAAGCTGAAAGACTAATTCACAAACCAATGACATTAAAGATATTTGGATTAGTTATTCCCCTTAAAAATTAAGAAAGTCACTTAATTCATTTTTCAACAAATGAACTAGTTGAAATAAAAAATATCAAAGATGAGTTTAAGAGCTTATTGATAACTATAACAATTATAACAAATACAAAATGACATGGTTGGCCAAAATCATAGGATGATTTGTACAAGGCTTAACTTAAAAAATATTAAGATTTGGAAAACAATATGAATTTTGGGTATTCTTATGAAATCAAAATAAAGAAAGTATGAAGTACTTTGATTAAGAAAAGAAATTTAAGAATAAGAAATACTTAAGAAATATGAGAAAAATTTGAACAATTGTAGCACAATGCTCCATGCTTATATATATGCTGATATGCTACATGCCAAATACTGATATTCTGATATGCATATGTGATGAGATACTAATATGAACTATATGCTAACATGCTATGCTAAAATGCTAACATGTATGATTTTTATATTGCCAAAGACATGATATTGACTTGACTCATATTGAGAATTTATGGCTCACTATACATTGTAAACTTGAGCATGAAATTATTGAACATGATTATAAAGCACGAATCTTGGCATGATAAAATATTAATATTGATATCTATGGAATATATTGGTATCCATAATTATGATAATTGATACTTGAGCATGACAACATATTTGTATCGATGAGCATGTGATGATATTGATATGATATTGATATATGAGTATGAGATTAATTCTTGATCATATCAGTTTACATGCTAATGATAGATCACATTATCTCTTGCATGATTGACTAATGGATAAACATAAGCATGTTATGACATAGATGATATTGAAATAATATTGGTACTCTTCTTGATATTGGTGTCCATGAGCACTTAACATGAAAATAAATTTTTGAAGTATGGCATGATAAATTTAAAAACATAGTTGGTATCTTTATGAACACAGAGTTTTCAATTGGTATTACAAATGAAAATCTGAATTTATTGAATATGAGATACATTTCATTTAGGGGGAGTTAGACTTATTAAAATAATGATATCATGATTTATGCTTATTAATAGAAATCATTGAAAATTATGATATAATTTTTTTTTTTTTTTTGTATTTTCTCATGCTTCCTTGGGACTTGTTGTCTACCTTTCCATGCATGATGAATGCAAACATTTGATTATGGTTGTTCAATGCCTTAATATCTATATTTTTCTTGATATCTTACTCTTTTTGATTGATGTCAAAAGGGGGAGAAATTTTGGGCAAAATTTGAGCATGATACTGGATACTTAAGTTGTTATATTGGTATTTGATCTTGAATGATGTGATTTTGATAGATGAGCATTAATATTGAAATTGATCTTAAAATTACAAATATTGTTAAGATGATGCTTATTGTAGGGGGAGCCTTTTTAAGACTTACTCAATTTTTTGCTCCTTATTTTTTATCATATAAAAGGGGGAGATTGTTGGCCTTACAAGACTTAAAATCTTGTTTTGATGATAACAAATAAGATGAACTTAACATATTTGGTTAAGTGAAGATATTTCAGGACTCAAGTATGTGAATACAAAGTCAAATGCTCACAAGGATCATTTAAAGCTTATGTTCCAAAGATAGATGATCAAATGAAGCTTAAAAAGTCAAAGCATGGATTTAAAGATTATCTAATAAAGCTTGAAGAATATGAGAACATGGACATTAAAGAGGACTTGCTAAAAGCTTAAAGTTTTTTAAAGCTTGAAGATAAGATAGAGCCAAAGAAAGACAAAGCAAGAGAGCTCAAAGAAAGACAAGCATGAAGACTTAAGAGCTTAGAATGTCAAAAGTCATAAGAAGTTTTTATGTAAGTACTTCATATTTAAATATCTCTTGAAATATTTGTGAAGCTCTTCTATAGTTAATTATGGACTTAGAGACCTTATTTCAAAACTTGAAAAATGTTTTATAAGATATCATAGGAAGAGAGCAAAAAGGATTTTTGAAACCAAAAATGAAAATTCCAAAGTTGGTTTGCTAGACGATTGAGGCGTACCCTCAGAAGTATGAAGATGAACTTTAGACGACTGAAGAATTAGTTCAGTCAATTGAAGGTTTATTTGTTGAAACACAGAATAAGTAGAACACCCTCAGAAGACTGAACACTCAGTTCAGTCTTTTGACCTTATGTTCAGACTATATTTTTCAGTGCTTTAAAGAACATCTGAAGATTGAACCCAATAGTTTAGTCGTCTGAACACGGTTAACGGTTGGAAATTTTAAATGTTTTAAATTTCAAATAAAGGTTGCTTGTACCCCAAATTTTCTAAAAACTTGAAAGATACTCTAAGTAAACTTGGGCAACATGAAATCACTCTTAGAAGCCTATAAATACATGGTTTTGAGAATCAAATAAGACACCAAGAACAAAAGAATTGAAAAATCTATTTGTTAGCTGAAAGCTTTTGCTACTCTCTCTTGCTCAACTTATTGCAAAATCTGAATTGCTGAATTTTTGAGTTGCTGATCCATCTTACTTTTGAATTTTGAGTTGCTAATTCTCTTGAGCTTCATTGTATTTCATATTGATATTTAATTATTGAAGTACATATTGATTAAATTTGTACTAATATGCTCTTTGTGAAAGTGTCATTGTACGCAACTATTTCTTCTTGTTTCTTGACGATTCCAGGTTGTTGGATTGTTGACCAAGTGTTGGGTATCACTTGGAGAGGCGCTGCTCTAGCCTATTGAAGGAGTGACCAAGTGTGGGGTATCACTTGGAAAGGTGTTGCTCTAGCCTACTTAAGGAGTGTTTAGGCGTGGGGTATCGCTTGTAAAAAGTTCGTTCCGCCCAGAAAGGAATGACATAGTGGAATCCTTTGGTGGTATTGGCCAAAGGCGAGGACGTAGGTTGGAGATAAGACAAACCTTGTAAAAAACATGGTGTCACTCTTTTTCCCTATTCTCTTTAAATTTCCAGCATATATTAACTGTGTGGATGATTTAAATTTCCTAATCATAAAAATTATGTGGATTGGATTTTAAATAAACTAAAGATAAATTTTTTTTTTTGGGACTTGCGGAAAGCAAAAGGAAGGACGTTGGTTGATCAATATTATTGCGGAAACCGTAAGGGAGTACATTGATTGATTCAACACACAATACTTATTAACTGAAAGTTTATTTAAAGTCTAAGTTTTGGAAAAAGTGTTAATTCTGTAGAAAATTGAGAAATCAAATCAATTAACGACAGGGCTTACATATATTCACAAGGCTGTAAACAAACAAATATTTAGAATTTCTAGAAAAGCTAAAATTGCTAAAGTGCTGCAGATTATATTGATTGGATGATTACTTTAAGTCGATGATTGGTTGAATGATTGTTTAAGTTTTGGTTTACTTGAGTTGTTTGTGTTGTGTTGAAGTACCGGTTTGATTGAATAATGTTTTGAGGATTTCTTGTTCACTTAAGCTTTTTCTGTGTTTTTAATAAATTAAGAAGAGGTCAAAGAATTCATAAAAAAGAATTAAAAGAGATTTTAATAATCCAATTCACCCCCCTCTTGGGACAACTCTTTAACTTTCAATGTCTACACCATCAGGTCCCTAAGTGACAATAAGTTCAGACCTTCTATGAAGGATTGGAAGAACGAGATAGGTCCATGGTAGATGCATCTTGTGGAGGTACGTTCCTCACTAAACATGAGAATGAGGTATGGGCTCTCTTTGAGAACCTCACCGAAAATTCTTAGCATGTAGTTTCTGCTCGTAGGCCATCATAGCCTTCCATTTCCAAACCTAAGGGAGTCTACGAGTTAGTCGCGGGCCATGACCTAACTCCCACACTGCACACCATAGTTCAAAAGCTCGATTGGTTCTTGTCCTTAGGACAGCAACCACAACCCGTGGCATGTGCAGATGTGTGTAGCATTTGTTCTGATCCTTTCCATTCTACTTATAATTGCCCCATGCTCCTCCCCAATTTGAGTTTGTGTAGGAGGAAGTTAAGGCTACCTATAATTGGTACGATCGGCCAGCTAATGACCTATACTCAAACACATACAATTCTGGGTGGAAACAACATCCTAACTTCTCATGGAGGCCGCAAGCTCTGCATTACCAATCTCAAAGACCTCAAATAGTACCCACTGCTACACCTCCTTGCCCATACTAAAATACCCAAAATCCTCTCATGTCTGCCCTTAGACCTTCATCATACCAACATCCATCTCATCCTCAACCCCAATATGATAAATATTTTCAAGAGACGGTGTTGAGAGTCCTCAAGGGCATTGAGGTTGGTAACCAAGTGGATAAGCAATTACTCTACCACCCTCACTCCCAGTCTATTGCCAAGCTAGAAGCCTCCATGGGTTAAGTAGTTACTTCTTTAAGTCGAAGAAAGGAGGGTAAATTGCCAAAGTAGCCTCTAGTGCACCCTAAGGGTCAATACGGGGTAGAATGTGAACTGGACGCTAGTCCTCCATCGTATCATGAGCAAGCCCAAGCAATGACCACTCTTCAGAGTTGTAGGGTAGTAGAAAATGGGGTAGAGGAGAAGTTGAGTAAAGGTAATGGTAAAGAGAAGATGGGGGTAGAGCCCAATGATGAATCTTGCACCCCCTCCTCCTCTAATAAAGTGATCAATCCTGAAGTTTCCACACCCTCTACTGGAGGAGCAATGCCACACTATACCCCTCATAGGGCCTTTTATGTCCCTCCAGTGCCATACCCTGCAGCCCTTTAGGCATGTTCCAAGCTTAAGAAGGAAGAAATTGAAGAGTCTACATTGGACACCCTTAGGCAAGCAAAGATCAATCTTCCTCTCTTAGATGCCATCAAGCGAGTGCCTGCTTACACGAAATTTCTCAAGGATTTCTACACCCAAAAGCATAAATCTAAAGTGGATCTAAACAAAAGAGTCAAATCGACTGAGAATGTGAGCTCGATTCTTCTAGGTTCTATTCCCCCAAAACTTAAGGATCTCGGCGCTACCACCATCTCATGTGTAATCAGCGATTGCACCATCGATAAGGCCTTTTTAGATTTGGGAGCAAGTGTGAACATATTACCTTACTCGGTCTACAGGAAATTTGGCTTAGGAGAACTGCAGCATACCCCGATCACCTTGCATTTCGCTGACCAATCTATTAAGAGGCCTGAGGTGTTGTGGAGGATGTCCTATTAAAGGTTGATAGGTTCATTTACCCTATTGATATCCTTGCCTTAGACATGGAATTACCGATCCGTCGCAGTAATCGGGCCCGATCCTTCTAGTTCGACCATTTTTAGCCACAACTAATGTTTGCATCCAGTGTAGGACTAGTGTCACAGAAATATCCTTTGGAAATATGCAGCTCCGGCTGAATGTGTTTTGCACCCCCTGACACCCACCTGATAACATTCCCTTTGAGGATATAGACACGATTTATGAGGGTTTCAGGATGGATGCCCATTGAACTCTTTCGAGCCATTCCCTTGAGACTAGGCCTCCATTTGATCAGCCTTCTATTTCAAGTTTAGTGGATCTAAATGAGCATGCCTTTGCTATTAGTGAATCAGTCTCTAACTTGGACAAAAAGGCTCTAGAAAGCTAGGTTCAAAAATCTTCCTACTCTCTCTAGCGTTCTAGCGTGTCCTTCCATTTAGGTCCCACCATCACTTGAGTTGAAGCCTCTGCCATCTTTTCCCAAGTATTTTTTCTTAGGCCCCCTAGGGACCCTACCTATTATCATATAATCCAACTTGGATAGTTCGCAGTAGTCAAGGCTCATTCACATTCTTAGAAAACATATGAAAGCCATAGGGTGGTCGATGGCGGACCTTAGGGGTTATAGATCTATCCATTTGCATGCATCAAATTCACTTGAAGCCAAATGCTAAACCCATTCGTGAGATGCAACAGAGGCTTAACCCCAATATGAAGGAGGTGGTTCTGATGGAAGTGGTCAAATTCTTAGATGTTGGGATCATATTTCCTATATCAGATAACAAGTTTGTGAGCCCTACGCAAGTGGCCCCCAAGAAATCAGGGATCAAAATTTTTGAAAATGATAAGGGTGAAGGTATCCCTACTCATGTCACTTGCGGGTAGCGGGTGTGTATAGACTATCGAAAACTTAATAAACTCACCTATAAAGACCACTTCCCATTATCATTCATTGATCAAATATTAGAGAGGCTAGTAGGAAAAAATTCTATTGCTTCTTGGACAGATATTCTGGATATAATCAGGTTGTAGTCCACCTAGATGATCAGGAGAAGACTACCTTCACTTGCTCATTCGACATGTTCACCTATAGGACAATGGCTTTTGGGCTATGTAATGCGCCGATGACCTTTCAAAGGTGTATGCTAGCTATATTTTCCTACATGGTTGAAAAATTTCTTGAGGTGTTTATGGATGATTTCTCCGTGTTTGGACCTTACTTTGATACATGTTTGGATAACCTGCCCAAAGTCCTTGAAATATGTGTGGAAACGAACTTGTCTCCATTAGGGGGATTGAAGTAGATAGGTTTAAGGTAGACCTGATTTCTAAACTTCCTCCCCTTACTTTTGTCAAACAAGTGAGGTCATTTCTAGGGAATAATGTTTTCTACCAGCGATTCATCAAAGACTTTAGCAAAATTTCCAGGCCCTTGACCAACTTGATAGTAAAAGATATACCCTTCGAGTTTGATAATGATTGTATCAATGCATTTGAAACTCTTAGGATGCTGCTATCTTCTACTCCGATAATGCAGCCACTCGATTGGTCCCTCCCTTTTGAGATCATATGTGACGCATTGGATTACGCTGTCGGGGTTGTGTTAGGACAACGGGTGGATAACTTACCTCATGTGATCTACTACTCTAGTAAGACTCTTCAAGGAGCACAACTGAACTATACCACCACTAAGAAAAAGCTTCGAGCAGCAGTCTTTGTCCTTAATAAATTTTGATCTTACCTCTTAGGGTTAAATGTCATTGTCTACTCTGATCACGCAGCTTTACAGTACCTCCTCACTAAGAAAGAGACCAAACCTAAGTTGATTAGGTGGATTTTACTTTTGCAGGAGTTTGATTATGAAATCTGGGATAAGAAGGGGATGGAAAACCTTGTAGCTGATCATTTGTACCGAATTTTAGTTGAGAGGTCTATCGATCCCTATCCAGTTCAAGATTCCTTTCCTGATAAGCAACTTTTTCTCGTGTCCTCCCAGTGCCTATGGTTTGCTGCAATTGCTAACTATTTAGCCATGAGAATTATCCTTCATGATTGGACACGAAGGGAGAAAGACAAGTTCTTCTCCCAAGTGTGCCAGTACATATGGGAAGACTCAGATTTGTTTAAAAATAGGTCCAAACTCGATCATTCGACATTGTGTCTCTGAAAGTGAGCATCACAATGTTTTGGAGTTTTTTCATACCTTAGAATATGGTGGTCACCTTAGTGGGAAGAAAGTTGCAGCCAAAGTACTTTAAAGTGGCTTCTTTTGGCCAACACGTTTTCGGGATGCTCACGAATTTGTAAATTATGTTCACGGTGTCAGCAGAGTGGGAACATATCCCGACGTGACATAATGCCTTTGATCCTTATTTTAGTGGTTGAGCTTTTTGATGTTTGTGGGTTTGATTTTATGGGTTCCTTCATTCCATCTCATGGAAATATGTACATACTTGTGGCAGTGGATTATGTTTCGAAGTGGGTCGAGGCAGCTGCTACTAAGACCAATGAATATCGAGTGGTTGTTCACTTTCTTAAGGGTCTTTTTAGTCATTTTAGTTGTCCCCGAGCTATCATCAGTGATGGGGGAACTCATTTCCTCAATCATCATTTTGCTACACTCTTTCGAAAGCATCCCATTACCCACAAAGTTGCCACACCATATCACACCCAAACTAGTGGGCAAGTCGAGGTTTTAAACTAGGAGATGAAAACCATCCTTGAGAAAACTGTGAGACTGGATAGAAAGGATTGGTCGACTAGCTTAGATAATGCTCTATGGGCATTAAGGACAGCCTACAAGACCCTTATTGGTATGTCCCCACATCGATTGGTCTATGGTAAGGCTTGTCATCTCTCGGTTGAGTTAGAACACCGAGCATATTAAGCTATTAAGAAGTTCAATTTCGATATAGAAGTTGCAGGTGCTCATCGCCACCTCAAACTCAGTGAGTTGAAGGAGATTCGAAATGCCTCGTTTGAGAATTCCAAGATGTATAAAGATAGGACAAAAGCCTTTCATGACTAGCACATCGTTGTGAAATCTTTCGAGCCTCACCAAAAAGTATGGTTTTTCAACTCGAGGTTGAAATTATTTCTGGGCAAGCTACGCTCTAGATGGTATGACCCCTATGTTGTGAATCATGTGTTTCCTCATGGTGTGGTTGAAATCAAGGATCCAATGACTAACGTACTTTTCAAGTTTAATGGTTAGCACCTAAAATCGTGTGTAGAGGGAGTTAGTGAGGGACTTGTTGGAAAAGTTTTTTTGCGACCTAGTGTATCCACCTTGAGCTTTCATGGCGTCTAACTAAAGACGGTAAGCTTAGCACTTCTGAGAGGCAACCTGATTTTTTTACTTTCCTTTTTGAGGCCTTAGGATGTACATAGTAGAGTAAGTACAGTTTAGAGTCGTTAGGATAGATTTTAGGTAGTTGGGGGTGCAACTAGGGCTCGACCAACAAGCACAAGTGCGACCTAGTCAAGCCCTGTAAGTCCTTTGAGCTTCCAAAGTACCGTTAAACTTAACCAGGAGCACAACCATCACTTCTCTGGTGAAACCTAGTCAAGTCTCTGAACTTTTCTAAACTTGCAAACAACCGAGAGGTTCGACTATGAGCGTGACTAGCACTAAGCTAGGTGTGATCTGGTCGGGAGTCAATGCTGCTATTCAAGCTAAGGGGCATAACCAAGCGTGACCATCACAAGAGTTGGTGTGACTTGGTCGAGACTATCAAAAGTCGTTAAAATCCCTTTTCCCTCGTGATTCTTCAACTCCTAATCTCCTCGCCCCTCTGTCGATCTTCGTTGCCCCTCCTTCTCTGACCTAGCCGCCAAAGCTTCCCCCACCTACTCGGAGCCTTTGGCAATCCTTCGTTAGCCTGCCCTAGCTCCAGTAGACTCCACAAGATGCTATGCCCTATCCTTATGAAGCTAGGGTTTTGCCTCTCCTCGCCTATGCTTCCTCGACCAGCGCCTCACACTGCCTTAGAGCAAAACCGCTCTCCACGTCCCGCCACCAAGTAGTAGTGGGTACAAGGCCTACCAAGGAGAGGATCTTCTTTAAGGGGTCGAGTGACACCAGGGGCATAAGAAGGGATTTCAAAAAAGATAAGGGCTCCACGAGTGCACTATGATAATGTGCAATTGCCTACCACCAATCAATAGTGGGTTCAAGGCCTACCGAGGAGGGGATCTTCCTCGAGGGGTCGAGTAACTCCAGGGGCGCAGGAAGGGGCTTCGAAAGAGGCAAGGGCTCCCAGGGTGTCCCTCAAGAATGTACTGTTGCCCTCAGCATAGTTTGTTCCACCTCCTACTACAAAGACACCCCCCAACCACCGCCCTTCCCCTTCCATACGTATGTGCCAATCATGCCATTTGATGCTGCCTCCAGACCTCAGGGAGACATGTCTAACCAGACAGTGCCACTTCGAGTCCTCTAGTCACACAGACCATCTGCCTCTCTTACTCCTAACCGGCGTCACCTTTTGGAGGAAATAGCGTTGGTCCGCAACGCCGCTCTAGCAGTAGAAATTTCGTTTTGCTCTGATTCAGATTCAAATTCCAACTCCAATTCTAACTAGGCTTGCACTAGTGATGAGTCCCTAAAATGCATGATTTTAGACCCTCATTTACCTTTGTTTTTGTTTTTGTTTTTTTTTTATATTATGAATATACCCTTTGTTATCATAGTTTGGAGTTACGCAAGGTTTGTTCGTGTTTCGGGAAAAATAGGATAAAACCACAGAGTTAGGCATTATGAGAAGCCAAGGGAATAATTGGGATATTTAAAGCTTAAATCAAATGTTTAGCCAAGTCCCTAGCGCATTGATGCAATCAAGGAAGAAGTATATTGCTCGACCATATAGAGTGACTGGCTACCAATAGGGGCGACCAAGGTAATAGATGTGGACTCCAAGGTTTAGGCCTGAGATAGAAATACTTCAAGGATTGACTAAGTGATTGACCAAGTGACCTTCTAGGGTGACTAGGTCTAGAGATTGAAGTGGACTGAAGACAGAACTACCGAGAGTCTTGACCAAATGCTCGACCAGAGAGACCATTACGGGCGACAGAGTCGAGTTCCTGAGATTTTCTGAAGCTCGAGATCCTAAAAGTCTCGGCCATTAAATCGACCAACAAGACCCAATGGTGCAACTACATCGACAAGATCTGAATTCAAATCCTTGCTTTTCTGGGAGCTCCGACTAGGGTGCAACCAAGGAAGAACATGGATGCGACTTGGTTGAAACTAACAATCTGCATTGTGAGATACTTGCAGCAGTTTCCATATTTTGAATTCCACACCTTGTAAACCCTAATGGGTATATATAGTAGCTTCAACAATGAGCTTAGGTTTCCTTTTTGGCCAATTTTTGGTTAGTGATAGACCTAAAATGCCATTGAGAACCACTATAGTTTAGACTTACATGCCTTTGTATTTACATTCCTACTTTGGTTCTATTTTTTTTATGAGTGGTCGTTAGTGACAGACGATTTTTTATGCAATAAAGAAGCCATATTTACATGCTTTCTCTTTATTGCTTTCATCTTTACATGCTTTCATTTAATCACTTTCCTTTACTGCTTTCATTTACCATTTGATTATGATGAAATCTTAGAGATAAGATAGCACTTCTACAGCTTCAGTCAGGTACACGTAGTAGGCTACAGTCTCCCTTAGAGGTTCTCGTGATCGTTGTGATAGAGTATACTCCAGCTCCCGACCGTGCTTCAGACGGCTGTTGCACCTTTGCTACCATATGCCATCGAATGGCTCCTTGGACCATTTAGCCGATTCTCATTTAGCTTAACATGGTAAACTAACTGAACTTTGATTACACACACGACATCCTAGGTTAGATTCATGATTAAGCATTGCTTTGTAGGAGTAGGTTTATTTAGATTTTATATGCTTTCCAATGGATTGTTAGAACACTCATTGAAAAATACCATCTCTTTACTTTTCTCTTTATGCAAGGTTATAATAAACGGATTTGGAAGTAGTTTGATAACTGCGCTTTAAGTACCTGTGGATTGACACCCAACTTCCCCCTCTTTCTACTGAACTTGAGATTAGTTAGGTTTTATAAATATTATTTTTAGTAGTTAAAAATCCAAGCCTTGGCGAGGCTACCAAATTTTGGCATCATTGCCAGGGACTTAGATACGGTTATAAGCCAACTTCAATTTTAGAGTATTGTTGCCTTGTTTTTATTATTTTTATTTTTATTTTTATTTTTGTTTGCTAATTCCGAAGTCTTAAATCTGTGTGCTTCAAGTGTGTATGTTTGGTTTGCATTCTTTGGAGCCAGTGATAGTTCACTTAGATCCTAAGATTAAAAGATCACGTAGCTCTTCTAGGAAACCTACCTCTAATCTTGAGATAGCTGAGTTGTCCAAACTGAAACTCATGGATGAATGACCACCGATTCCCGTTGAAAAAATCTCAGAACCCTGAGCTCTTTGCCTACTTGTGGTGGGAGAGCAACCCTTTCGGCCTCTTAGGGACTACTTTGTACTTAATGAATACACTTCTCCGTCTTGCATCCGGTTCCCGAACATTCAGGCAACGCAATTTGAGATTAAGACTTCTATCATCTCGATGCTGCCTATATTTCATGAGAATTCTATAGAAAATCCTTACCAGCATCTGAATGAGTTCTTGGAAATTTGTTCCACCATCCGTATACCCAATTTTAGTGATGATGCACTCTATCTTAGGCTCTTTTCGTTCTCTCTGAGGGATAAAATCAAATATTGGATGACGTCCTTAGAGCCGAACTCAGTGGCCAACTAGGCTACCATGCAGCATAAATTCCTAAAGAAGTACTTTCCAATTAGGAAGACTAACCAACTTTAGAGAGCCATCATGAGTTTTTCACAGATGGATGGGGAACTCTCTTTTGAGACTTAAGAGTGCTTTAGGGACCTGCTCCGTAAATGCCCATATCATTAGGTCACCGAGTGGCAATTAGGGCATACCTTTTACGAAGGGTTAGCTGAAAGAGATAGGTTGATGGTTGATGCATCGTGCGGAGGTACTTCCCTTACAAAGCATGAGAATGAGGCCTAGGTTCTCTTTGAGAACCTAGATGAGAATTCTTAGCAGCATATTGCTTCTATTCGTAGACCCCCCAACCCATCCACTTTAAAACCTAAGGGAGTTTATGAGTTAGCCGTAGGCTATGACCTAGTGCCTACCCTGCACACCATCACTCAAAAAATAGATTAGGTCTTGTCCTTAAGATAGCACCCGTAGCTAGAAGTATGTGCAAAGGTGTGTGCAGTCTGCTCTAATCCCTCCCATATATGCTATCATTGCCCACATGCGCCTTCCCAGCCAGAGCTGGTGCGGAAAGAAGCGAAGGCCACCCACAATTGGTATGATAGGTCGTTGAACGACCCCTATTCCAATACATAAAATCCTGGGTGGAAACAACACCTTAACTTCTCCTAGAGGCCATAAACTCCGGGTTTTCAATCCCAAAGACCTCCATAAGCCCCTGATGCTCAACCTCCTCACCCATACAATAATTCTCAAAATCATCCCATGTTTGCTCCTAGACCTTCATCATTTCAGCAGCCACCTCCTCTTAAGACTAAATATGATTCTTTTCAGGAGACGATGCTGAAAGCCCTCAAGAGCATTGAGGCTAACTACCAAGTAGATTGGCAGCTCCTTCACTCTCACTCCTAATCTATTGTGAAGCTGGAAACCATCATGGGGCAACTAGCTACTTCCTTGAGCCAGAGAGATTAGGGAAAGTTACCAAGTGAGCCCCTAATAAACCCCAAGGGACAATACAGGGTGGAATGTGAACCGGATGCTAGTTCCTCATCATATCTCGAGCAGGCCTAGGCGGTGACCACTCTCCAAAGTGATGGGATGACAGAAAATGGAGCCAAGGAGCACTTAAGTGAGGGAGAGAATGAGGAAAAGAAGAGGGTAATACCCAACATTGATTCTTGCACCTTATCTTCCTCTAGTTTAATACATGAACCCTCTATTCCCAATTGTTGACTTTTTGGTCCAATCCCTATTTTGATGCTGACAAAGCACATTGTTCTTATCTGTGTGTTGAGTGCTTGAATAGGTTTTAATTTGGCATACACATAAGACAAAAGAAAATGAAAGCCAGAAGGACTTAAAGAGCACATACTCTTAGCGTACTCCATAGAGACACAGAAGAGCAAGAAAGAAGAAGACATACACTTTAATTTTTAATTGCATTTTTGTTTTCTATTTGGTCTATAATAATACATGGCATGCATGATATGAATGACAAGCTTAGATGACTATAGAAAGGCCTTAGGGAACCTATCCTTTTATACAAAACCTTTTTCAAAATTTCTTAAAGCTAGCGAAAGGTTTTGGGGAAAAAAATTAGGGTTAAAATGATTTTGACAAAGACTTCTCGACGTTGGATTTTTAGGCTTAATTAAAAAGCCTCAGTTGACCGACCTATTCATGTTTTATATCCCTCAGTCGATCGACCGCACTGTTTGCCCCAAGTCAAATGTTTGAACTAAGCTTCCACGGTCGACCGACCTCTAAAGCTTAACTTTTTACCATGCTCATCTGACCTGCCATATTAGTTCAAAAGTACCCTTGACTGACCGACCTAATGAACTGTCATACCAGCCCTAAACGTCAGCTGACCGAACCTATGAAGGTTCGGAACTGCCCTTGGCTCAGCCGACCGCCGCTCTACTCAGCCGACCAAGTCCTTTGAAAAATTCAGGATTTGGCTGTAAAATGGTTGCCAAAGAAAAGGCTAGGTCGACCAAACCTCCCAGGATTTTTAAATTTCAGTGCTTAAAACTAAAATAATTTTTCTTTAAATAATTTTAAAAATCCCTAATATGTCCCTAACGGTTAAAACTTTTCAGGACACTATATATACCTTTCGTAACTCATTTTTTAATAAGGAGATTAGAAAGAAAATCCCACAAAAATATTTTTTGATCTTTATTCATTTTACACTCTCCTAGACTTATTATCTTGAAAAGTTTCTTTTGGAGAGCATTTATTTTGGGCATTCATTTTATTCAGATTAAAAACCATTTACTCTCTCTTTCATTCATTTTTTACAAATCATTTTTGGAGAGTAAATCTAAAGTTTCTCCATATATTTTCATTGATAAATATCTTTGGAGAAAACTTATTTCTTGCTTGTGGATCTTGCACATCTATTGCAAGATTTCAAAAGCTCACTTGCTTTTCATTGCAAAAATCATTTTGAGCTACACACCCTTGCTTCCTTTGAACTACTTTGTTTTATCATTGTTGGGAAAATTTATTAAGGGTTCAAGATCTTTGAAACATTTATTGTCTACTCATTTTTCATCAATGATCATATACATATATTTGGGCAAAAACTTTTTGAAAACAAAAACCCTAGGTTCTTCTACACTTTATTTGGAGAAATATTTTTGGGAGAAAAACTTTTAATAGGGTTTGAATCTTTGAAGTGCTTTATCATATACTTCAGTTTCAAAGATTATAAAATTATTTTTAAGAAAATCACATACTCACATTGAGCTTTAATGCACATAATTTGTGAGTGCATTTGAGTTTCATTGTTGTACACATTTGCTTATTGTAGAAGCACATTATTTTACACAAAAATTATTATATTTTTTGTATTCTCAACATGTGGTCGGAAGAGGATTGCACTGGCCTGTAACGTAGACTGGATAGTCCAGACCTGGTTAGGAGAACCAGGTGCACCTATCTAAGGTGTGGTTGTAAAGGTTGGGGTCAGCCCTGTAATTTGACCTGGGGTATTCCTCGCCCAGCAAGGAGAGGAGGTTGTAATCGGTGACGCTCCACCCATAAGCGAGCACTTAATGGAATCCTCTTTCTTGTGAGCTTGAGGCGGGGATGTAGGCAGGATTGGCCGAATCTCGATAACAAATTTGGTGTTGGCTCTTTATTTCTTACACTTTAAATTTTTGCACATGTATGTTTAATTATTAATGTATTGATTGCTTACATACATGCTTTTATTATCTGTTGAATTGGTAAATGCTTAAAAAGACTCTAGGTTGCGGTATACTGATTATGATCTAAACCTAACCTAGGAAGAAATTAAATATCCAATTCACCCCCCTCTTGGGAACACACCAATTCCGACACCAAACCTACCACTAAAGGGACCAAACCTCACTATGCCCCTCATAGGGCATTCTATGTCTCTCCAGTATCATCCTCTGCAGCGCCGCTTGCACCTTCTTTATTTAGAAAGGAGACCTCCACTGAATTCATTAGGGATGCATTTATACAAGTAAAGGTCAACAAGCCTCTCCTAGATAATATCAAGCGAACACTTGAATATACTGAGTTCCTTAAGGACTTGTACATGTAGGATCATGAGTCGAGGTTACATATTAGGGCACCTCATTCCTAAACTAAAAGACTCCGATTCACCCACTATTTCGTGTGTAATTGGTAATTACACCTTTGATGGAGCTATTTTATATTTAGGGTTAAGTGTGAACATCCTTCCATACTTGTCCTACTAGCCACTTAACCTAGGAGGGTTGCAGCCTACCCAGGTCGTATTGTGTCTGGTTGGTTGATCCATATAGAAACCCTGGAGTGTGATAGAGGATGTTGTGGTCAAGGTGAAATAGTTCCATTAACCAGTTGATTTCATTATCCTAGATATGGAACCTTCCAAGAATCCAATCCCTATCCTATTAGGATGACCATTCTTAGCCATGGCTAACATCTGCATTCAATGTAGGACATGGATTATGTATATATCCTTTGGCCATAAGAAACTCCAACTGAAAATATTCCATGATTCCTAACATTAACTTAAAGTCGTTCAAGCTGTGGACGAGGGTATGATTGATAAAATTGTTGGGGAAAAGGCTCTCTCAATGCTGTGGAGCGACCTTTTGGAGAGTACACTTCAGCCTAAAAGGCCCTCCACCTCTAGCCTGGAGAACCCTTACAAGAAACCTCTTGCTAACCATGATTCGGACTAAAGTTGGAGGTTCGCAAGAAAGGGTGTGACAAGGAAAGAGGGGAGGACAATTTTAACTTCAAAATGGGATGAGTTCGAAATGAGCTTAAGTGCGTCTGGCTGAAATTGGTAAACTTAGCTCTTCCAGGAGGCAACCCGAGAATTTTTCTTTTCTTTTTGAGTCCACATATTGTACATTGTAAAGTAATTATGGTTTAGAGTCTTTAGAGTAAGCTTTAGAATAAGTTGGGGGTGCGACTAAAGGGGCGACCAGTGCGCACAAGGGTGACCTGGTTTAGTCCCTGAACTCTGCTAAGATTTGAAAATACCAAAAGGATCAACCATGTTCGCGACTAGCACTGAGATGGTACGTGACTTGGTTGGGAGTTATGCTCATGTTTAAGTTGAAGGGTGCGACCAAGCTCTCCCAGTATGAGAGCTGGGGCGACTTGGTCGACATTATCAAAAAGTCATTTAAAACCATGTTTAAACATTCGAACATTCCACTCCCGCTCTTTAAACTTCTCAGTCATTTTTTGTCGCACCTCCCTATGACTCAGTCGCCTGTCCCTCACTCATCATTCCTGAACCATAGGAACCTTTTTGGTCAACTCGATCAACTCCGACCACCTGCCTGTTGTTTAAAGCACTACTCGGAAACCTAGGGTTTTAGCTTTCCCCCCTTTGGTTTGCTCTATTCATGATTGTTGGAGCTTCTTCAACGATGTCTCCCCAAACTCTTTCAGGGCACGACTGATCCCAACCCACCGCCAGGCTGCTACATATTTTAGCTCTGTCATGATGGGGATCTTCTTCATGATGTCTTCCGACTCCAAGAGGGAATATGAGTGCAATAAAGACTCTTCATATACGGCTTCGGGTCTTGAAGAGGAGGGACCCTTCTTTGACAGGTCGACAAACTCCAAGGGGAGCTTCGGAAGAGATAAGGATGGCAAGTTTGTTTTCAGAAGTGCAGCTGGCCCCACCGCATTCCGCTACATCACCCATACCTAAGCATTCCCCGCATGCAACAATAGGATTTTCGAAAGTCAGGTTTCCTCAACCACTGACATTTCGCACATTTAACTTGACTTTGCCTTATGATCCCACTAGGAGGCAACCCACCACGAGGCTTCCGGAGCCCATGCCTGATCTACAACCGCTGCCTTACCCCTTTCAATCATACCAGTCACTTATGCTAGCTTCCATGCTTGATCAGCCAATGCCACTCTGGGTTCTCCAGGCGCGTTGACCACATCCCCCTTTTTCCCATACTCGACTTCAGTTCCTAAGGGAATTAGCACCAACCTGTGATGCTGCGTTGGCCACACCATTGATATTTTGCTCTGATTTAGATTCTAATTCCAACTCTAATTAAATTCAGCTTGGTAGGATCCAGATTGTGCTTACTTTCAGGTCATGTCCTGTGCTTATGCGACACATGTTTTCTATTTTTCTTTTATTTTCTTTTCTGATAGCTCACCATGTTTTTGTTGGCTATATTCGCACTTGTAATGCTTCTTTCTAAAGTGTAATGCCATTGCTGTTAATGAAAATCACATGGTACTTTTGCTTAGTCTTTTGTGCTATAGTACATTATTGCATGCATTCTATTTCTAGAGTATATGTATTTGATGCAGGTACACTGATTGATATTATTTGCACCATGTTAGGTTTTCCTCCTTTTCATCCCAAGTACTTTCTTTCCACACTTCAGTGACGGGCAGGTAAACACTACATGGTATTTTAAGCACAAACATTACATGGTATTTTAAGCACAAAAATGACCAAAATTTAAACTTTTCAATGAACACTATTTATTTTATGCCATGCTAGCACTATTTATACCCTTCACATACTTTTATATCACTTACATGTTACATGCATAAACTTATTAGTTATATGATTTTATTATGCTCACTAACGAAGTAGTGAGTTAGTTGTGTGTTAGTCTTACATAATATGGTCAATATATGTTTTGAAACTCTAGGATAATTGACTAATGATTCATTCATGTTAATATGGTGGTGTAAAGATTGGTATTTACATGGTATCTCACGAGACTAGGATGTACTTACACGTGATTTGTAACACTTAGGGTTCCTTGAGAGCACTGAGAGGACACCCGTGGCGACTATGACACCTTGTGAGGTACTGTTGAGCAGTTTATATTTCTTATGACCTTTTTATGTCAAAAGCTGAGTTTATGAAACTCAACTTTCCCTTTGTCTAGATTCTTTTTGTATACTAGTCTTTTTTTTTTTTTTTTGGCATTTGCTAGCTTAGAGGTGACATCAAGTGGGGAGATAGAAACCTAGGTCTTGTAGCCTACTCAAGATGTGAAGAATGAGCCACCCTTAGAGATAGATTTAGTTCATGGACTCTTGTTCGAGTTTAATTCCCATTAGTGGTATGAAGACAACAAAAAAGTGTAATGATTGTCCTAGCTGACCATGAAAAGAAAGAAACTGAAAAGAATGAGCAGAAGAAAGAAAAAGAGAAATACAAATGCAAAAGAATGAAATGAAAGAAGTACATACCTATTCCAAACGAATTTTAAATGGTCAAGCTAGGAACACGACACCACACTTCTACATGTGTGAAGAATTTTTAGCTGACCAATGCATTTGTTGTATCCACGCCTAGTTTATGAACAAGTTTATCTAGGATGGTCTTGGTTGGCTATGGCAAGTAGGTAAGAAGATGCTATGGTGAAGGAACCGACACCTCATGAATAGGCTGGATTCCTTTCGAGACTAGTTCACTCCATATTTTAGAATTGTTCCTTAATATATGTGGGATGTTTGATCATGACATTTTTCCTCACATATAAGAGTGAACCCATTTTATTGAGTGTTTTTAAGGGTATACCAGTGAGGTTGAGTCAAGACGACCATTCTGTAGGTGACCAAGGGTATCCTGAGTGTGGCAGATCATGCACTTTACACATGCCTTGTGATATTGCCTATTTATACTTGGATTTACATGACTATATTAACTTTGAATTTGAATTGCTGGTTGATTATCTGTGAGTTATTTTTTTCTTGATGACTATATTATGCTGAGACTTGCATAGGTGATTTTCTTCGGAGTTGTGTGTATAGTGGAGTCATGTGTGAAAGATCCTGTGTGTAAGTAGATGATATATCTATATATGAAAGGGTATGGCAGTGTTGCATGTGTTTCTACTGTTTATTAGAATTGATGTTTGAGGGTATCGTCCTAGAAACCCTCACAAGTCTACAATTCGTCCACTAGGATTATCCTAGGGGTTTAAAGGCTCGTTGTATACAGTAAATGCAATTGTGTTTCCCATGAAGGAGGAGGTAGATAGGATTTTGTAGTTTTCTTAGGTTTTATTTTTGCTAGAGGACTAGCAAAGTGTAAGTTGGGGGTTTTGATGAGTCCCTAAAATGCATGATTTTAGACTATCATTTACCTTTGTTTTGTCTTCTTTTGTTATGAATATACCCTTTATTATCATAGTTCGGAGTTACGCATGGTTTGTTCGTGTTTCAGGAAAAACAGGTTAAAATCACGCAGTTATGCATTACGAGAAGTCAAGGGAATATGTGGGATACTTAAAGCTTAAATTAGATGTTTAGCCAAGTCCCTGGAGCATTGATGCAATCAAGAAAGAAAGATCTTGTTCGACCATGTGGAGCGACTTACTACCAATAGGGGTGACCAAGGCAATAGAAACGAACTCCAAGGTTTAGACCTGAGATAGAAATACTGCAAGGGTGGACCAAGTGACCAACTAAGTGACCTTCTGGGGCGACTAGATCTAGAGACTGAAGCTGACTGAAGAAAGAACTACTGAGAGTCTCAACCAAATGCTCGACTAGAAAGACCATTACGGGTGACAGAGTCGAGTTCTTGAGATTTCCTGAAGCTCGAGATCCTCCAAGTCTCGACCATCAACTCGACCAATAAGACTCAATGGTGCGAATACGTCGACAAGATCTAAATTCAACTCCTTGCTTTCTCGGGAGCTCTGACTAGGGTGCAACCGAGGAAGAGTATGGATGTGAAAACTGACAATCTGCATCACGAGATACATGTAGCAATTTCCATATTTTGAATTCCAAACCTTGTAAACCCTAATGGGTATATATAGTAGCTTCGACAATGAGATTAGGGTTCCTATTTGGCCAATTTCGGATTAGTGACAAACCTAAAATGCCATTAAGAGCCACTGTAGTTTAGATTTACATGCTTTTGTATTTACATTCCTACTCTAGTTCTCTTTGTGTATGAGTGATCATTCGTGACTGAAAATTTGTTCTGTAATAAAGAAGCCATCTTGACATGCTTTCTTTTTACTGCTTTCATATTTACATGCTTTCATTTACTGTTTGATTATGATGAAGTCTTAGAGATAGGATAACACTTCTACAACTTCATTTAGGTGCACGTAGTAGGGTACAGTTTCCCATAGAGGTTCTCGTGATCATTTTGATAGAGTATACTCCAGTTCCCGACCATTCTCTGGATGGCTGGTGCACCCTTGCTACTCTATGCCATCGAATGGCTCCTCAGACTGTTTAGCCTATTCTTAGTTAGCTTAATACTGTAAGCTGACCGAGCTTAGATTACGCACATGACATCTTAGGTCAGATTCATGGTTGAGCACTGTTTTGTAGGAGTAGGGTTAATTTAGATTTTATATGCTTTCTAGTAGATTGTTAGAACACTCATTGAAAAACACCATCTTTTTACTTTTCTCTTTACACAAGGTTATAATAAATTGATTTGGAAGTGGTTTGATAATTGTACTTTAAGTCCCCGTCGATCGATACCCGACTTCCCCCACTTTCTACTAAACTTGGGATTAGTTAGGTTTTATAAATATTATTTTTGGTAGTTAAAGATCAAAGCCTTGGCGAGCCTTCCACCTAGTCCTTGGTATTCATTTTGCGCTCTTTGCTGATGTATCGTGCTCTTGAGGCACACTTTTGTTGTTTTTCTTTTCTTTTCTTTTCTTTTCTTCTTTTTGTATTTTCTTTTCTACATGCACACCATGCTTTTGTGGGCTATACCTATGCTTGTAATGCTAATTATACATTGTACTAACTCTGATTTTAATGTAAAATACATGGTGCTTTTGCATGTCTTGTGTTTCAGTGTATCGATGCGTGCTATTTCTATTTCTGTATTCTCTATGGTTGCTACATATGCAAGTACACTGGTTGATTGTAATTGCACCATGCAGTGTTTCCTTCCCTTTCTTTCTAGGTTCTTTCTTTCAACACTTCAGTGACGACACTAAAGTTTTAAGTTGGGGGTTGGGGGTAGGAACACTACATGGCACATTTCAAGCTAAAAAAAACATTTTTTTTCTTAATTTTTTAGGAACATTACTTACTTTATGCCATGTTAACACCATTTGTACCCTTTACATACTTCTATACAACCTAGATCTTATATGCATAGTGATAAGTCCCTAAAATATATGATTTTAGATCCTCATTTACCTATGCTTATCCTCATTTTATTATATATTGACCCAGAGTTATCATTGTTTAGAGTAATGCAAGGTTTGTTTGTATTTTCAGGAAAAACAGGTTAAAACCATGGAATTAGGCATTACAAGAAGCCAAGGATAATTTGGAGGATTCAAAGCTTGAATTGAGAAGTTTAGCCAAACTCTAGAAACTTTAGAGCTTAAATGGACAAGAAGATGATGCCTGACCATATGGTGCAACCAGCAAACCACAGGGGCGACTTAGTCTTCCATTGCAAACTCCAAGGTTTAGAATGTGATCGAATTGTTGCAAGGTTCGACCAAGTGACTCACTAGGGTGACCACGTTGAGATGTTGAGAAAGAACTAAAATTCAGAAGTATCGAGACTTTCAACGAAGTGTTCGACCAAGAGACCTTCAAGGGCGACTATGTCGAGATGTTGAGATTTCTTGAAGAACGATATACTGCAAGTCTCAACCATCAAGACCTTGAAGCGTGATGAAGTTGAAGGAATTGGAGATTTGAATCCCTAACTTCCCGTGAGTCTCGACCAGGGCACGCACAAAAATGACGAAGGAGCAACTTGGTCGACAACGATGATCTGCTAAGTGAGATCTTCTGCAAACCTTCCTAAATTTCAAAAAAAACTTTGTAAACCCTAGAGCCTATAAATATTTGCTACGAAAACGAGCTCTGGGTTCCTCTTTGGCCTCTCTTAGGTTAGTGATAGACTCAAGATGTCATTGAGAGTCACTATAGATTAGGAGTAGCTTAGTTTTTAATTCCTGTTTTGGTGTATGCATGAAGTGTTTGTCAGGCTGTGACAACCGGCGGCGTTCGTGTGCTATCTGTGTATATTACAGGATCACTCCGTTTGTAATTCCCGACATTAGTGACAGACGTCTTGAATAATAAAGGGATGATCTTTTTACTCTTGCTTTCATTTACATGCTTTTGTTTACTGCTTTCGATTTACCTGTTGTGTGTTTGATGAAGGATTGCGGATAAGGATAAGCACTACTACGTATCAGTTAGAGGGAAATAGTCGGCTATGGAACCGAAAAGGTATTTGTTCATCATTGAGATAGGGTATAATTTGGTTTCTGACTGTGCTCCAAACGGTTGGTGCACCCTTGCTACCATGTGCCCTCGATCACCCCACTCCCGCTTTGGACCACTCGAGTTAGTACTTCTATGGAAGTTTGGATGAACGTAGATAGAGGCATGGTGTCCATCATCTAATTTGGACCACAGTATTCCTTTGTAGGAGTAGGGCAACTTTTAGATTTACTTGCTTTCCCATAGTCTAGATTTACTTGCTTTTATTTAACCTATTTCGAGTAGTTAGAAACATCTACCATTGCAAAACATCACCTTTGACATCTTTTTTATAACAAGGCTATAATAAACTAACTTGGAAGTGGTTTACTAATTGCACTTCAATTTCCTGTAGATCGATACCCAACTTACTCACTTTATATTGAGCTTGGGATAGTTAGGTTTAAAAATATTATTTTTGGTAGTTAAGGACCTAAGCCTTGGCGAGCCTACCAAATTTTGGCGCTGTTGCCGGAGACTTGGCTGTGGTTATAAACCAACTTCCGCTTTAGAGTATTGTTGCGTTGTTCTTTGGATTTTCCCTCCTTTAGTTTTCACTTTCTTAATTTCTATTTTCTTTATTTTTTTTTTATTTTCTGTTTTTGAATTCTGAATCCGTGTGCTTATACGTGTGTATGTTATGTCTGTGTTCTTTGGAACCTAAGATAATTCCTATAGATCTTGAGATTGAAAAATCTCTTAGGTCCTGTAGGAAACCTATCTCTAATCCAAAGAAAGTTGAGTTATTTGAACTGAAAACAATGGTCGATGATAACCCACTAGTTCCTACTGAACAAATCCCAGAATCCCATGCTCCTCACCTATCTATGGTGGGAGAGCAACGCCTGCAGCCTCTTAGGGACTACTTTGTACCTAATGCATACACATCGCCATCTTGCATTTGGTTCCCATATGTTCAGGAGACCCAATTTGAGATTAAGACTTTAATCATCTCAATACTGCTCAACTTTCATGGGAATTCTACTAAAAATTCTCATCAGCATCCGGATGAGTTCTTGGAAATCTGTTCCACCATCTGCATCCCTATGTTTAGTGATGATGCTCTCCGTCTTAGGCTTTTCCCATTCTCTCTATAGGATAAAGCCAAATATTGACTGACATCCTTAGAACCGAACTTGGTGACCAACTGGGCCACCATGCAACATGAATTTCTTCAAAAGTACTTCCCAATCGGGAAGACTAATCAGCTTCAGAGAGTCATCACAAGTTTCTCAAAAAATGGATGGGGAACTCTTTTTCGAGACTTAGGAGCGCTTTAGGAACCTACTCCGTGAATGCCCACATCACCAGGTCCCCAAGTGGCAATTAGTCCAAACTTTTTACAAAGGGTTGGTTGAGAAAGATAGGTCTATGGTTAATGCATCGTGTGGAGGTACTTTCCTTACTAAGTATGAGAATGAGGATTGGATTCTCTTCTAAAATCTGGCAAAAAATTCTCAGCAGCACATGATTGCCACTCGTAGACTCCCTAATCCATCAAATTCTAAACCAAAAGGAGTTTATGAGTTGGCCACTAGCCCAAACCTAGCCCTGACCTTGCATGACATATCTAAAAAGTTAGATCAATGCCTATCCTTAAAACTGTAGACAACAGCGTGTGCAAAGGTTTGTGTAATCTACTCCGACCCTTCCCATACATGTTACAATTGCCCTCACACGCATTCCCATCCTGAGCTTGTGCAGAAGGAAATAAAGGCAACTTACAATTGGTACGATAAGCTGTCTAACGACCCTTATTCGAATACCTACAATCCCAGGTGAAAACAACATCCTAACCTCTCATGGAGGTTGCAAGATCTAGGTTTTCAAAGGCAAAGACCTCAACAAAACTCTAATGTTGTGCCTCCACACCCCTATCAAAATTTCCAAAGTCATCCAGACTTTGCCCCTAGACCTTTAACCGTTTACCATCCGCCTCCACCTCAACCCAAATATGATTCATTTTATAAGACGATGTTGATAGCCCTTAAGCGAATTGAAGCTGACTGTCAGGTGGACCGATAACTCCTTCACTCCCACTCCCAATCTATTGCAAAACTAGAAACCACCATGGGACAGCTAGCCACTGCTTTAAGTAGAAGGGATGAGGGTAAGTTACCAAGTCAACCAGTGGTAGAATGTGAACCAAATGCTGGCCTCTCATCATACTTTGAGCAGGCCCAAACGGTGGCCACATCTCAAAATGGTAGGCTGACAACCAAACAAGGCGACGAGCATCTGAGCATGGGGGAGACCCAAGATGAAAAACTAGAAGTACCCAGCTTGGATTCATGCACTCTCTATTCCTTTAGTCGAGTTTATAGACCATTGAGTCTCACACCCATCACCAGAGAACCACATCTCATTCGCTCCCCACAGGGCTTTTCATGGCCACTTCGTGACACATCCAGAAGCACCATGTGCACCCTCTATATTTAGGAAAGAGGCTTCCACCAAGTCCATCTGGGACATGTTTAAACAAGTGCGAATGAATAAGCCTCTCCTCAACAACATAACACAATCACCTGTGTTTATAAAATTCCTTAGGGACTTGTCAATACAAGAGGCAGAATCAAGGGTGCATATGGATGGTTTGGTTAAGCAAGCTGAGCATATGAGTCCCGTAATACTAAAGCACTTGGTTCCTAAACTAAAAGACCCAGGCTCACCTATGATCTCATGTGTAATTGGTAATTACACCATTGATGGGGCTTTTCTAGATTGAGGAGCAAATGTGAACATTCTTTCATACTCGGCCTACCATAAACTCAACCCAGGAGTGCTGCAACCCACCTCAGTTTCCATATGCCTTACTGATTGATCTCTTAAGCAACCTTGGGGTGGAGTAGAAGATATGGTAGTCAAGGTGGGAGATTACCATTTTCCCGTTGACTTTATCATTTTGGATATGGAAATACCCACCAACCCAATCTCTGTCCTTTTGGGACGACCATTCCTATCCACGGCTAACGCCTGCATTCAATGTAGGACGGGGATTGTGGACATCTCATGGGGCTATAAGCAACGTAGGTTGAACATATTTAACACTTCCTAGGACCTTCTGAACGCCATCCAAGCTGTGGACGAAGGCGTAATTGACAAAATTGTTTGGGAAGCATCTCCTTCAATGCTATGGAACACCCTTGGGAAATTACACTATAGCTTGAAAGCCTTACCCATGCCAAATTTGGAGATTCCCTTGAGCAATCTATGCTAAAACATTATTGGGACCCCAAATCTGAAACAAGTTGGAGGTGTGCAATATAGGGTGTGAGGAAGAGAATGGAGAAACCAATGTTAACTAGGAACCAGGATGAGTTCAAAATAAGTGTTAAAGTGTCTGGCTGAAGATGGTAAACTTAGCGCTTTCGGGAGGCACCACGCTAGTTTATTTATTTATTTATTTTATTTTATTTTTAAAGTCCTTTAGGTAGTTAGAATATACTAACTAGGAGTTAGAGCCATTGGAATAAGTTTTAGGATAAGTGAGGGTCGTGACCAAGTATGCGACCATCACAAGTAAAGGGTGACCTAGTCTGGCCCCTAGGTTGTTCTGTGTGTGAAGAATACTGAGAGGGTCGACTAGGTCCACGACTAGCATTGAGCTATGTGCAACCTAGTTGGAAAAATCACCTTCATTTAAAATCCTATTTCATTCCCAACGTTTCCACTCCCGCCATTGTTACCTCCTAATCGATCCTCGTCGCTCACTTCAAAAACCTAGTCGCCTGCGACGAACCTCCACTTCCGCTTCCTTGCTACCTGGTCGATCATTACGTCAAGCTCTGGTGGCTAGCCCTCAACCACTCCATCTTGGACTTGCCAAACTCAGCCGCAGTAGCAGAGTACCTCCTCTACCACATAGATTGTGCATTTAAGGCAAACTCCATGGGTACCTCACACAGTCCCTCCCGTGCCTGCTTTTATGCCACCCACCATTTTGGGCACTGTGATTTGGGATGCCCTAGTTGAGGTGCTCAGGAAGGTGGTTGGAGCCATTGCCAACCATACTACCCCTGGATGTTCCGCTGACAATCCGTTCCTCATTTTAGATTTGGATTTAGCATCTGGAGAAGAATGATCCTCCCCTATCACAACCGATTTTTGTTTGTGCCCACACAATGCTTTTGTCGGAGTTATAGTCATAGCCCCTTTATCTAATCTTTTGTACTTTTTACCTGAATTGTACATGGTGAAGCTGGAATGCAAATGTCTTTTATGCTATAGTGTCTTCTTGGTTGCATGTTGTTTTGGTTACTATATTTTGTAGGGCACTGTTTGTTCTTCCTGGCACCATGCACTGTCTTATACCTAGCCCAGATCTAATTTTCTTTCAACACTTTAGTGAGGACATTGGAGTTCTAAGTTGGGGGTAGGGGATAGCACATTGCATGACATTATTTCATGCACAAAAATGACACAATTTTTTAAAACTTTTTGCACACAAATTCCAGGGAACCATGTTAACATATTTTACACCTTATACATACACCCATATAACCTAAGGTTACATGCATAAACTTACTTATTATATGATTTCACTATGCTCACAAAAAATGTAGTAAAATCAGTTGTATAAAATTTGCATAACTTGACATTACTCTAGGTAGTCAACTAAGTGGTTTGATTGGGTTAATATTGCAATGTAAACTTTTGTATATACATGGTACTTCATGGGGCTAAGAATACACTCACACATGATTTGTAACACTGAGGGTCCTAAAATTGGAATATCTTTCCCAAGAGGGGGGTGAATTGGGATTTAAAGAATTTTTTCCTTTTTAATACTTTTGTGTTATAACAATAATTAGTGCTCAACCACAATCACAAAATTGAATTAAAGAAATTTCAACCAAAAAAAAAAATCAATCACTTAATAAAAGCCCTGTAGTAATGTGAAAGGTTTGCAGAATTTGTATAAGCTCTGTTGTTAATTTCCACAAACAACCTTCTTCCCAATGTTCAGATTTTAAAAAATGTTCAGTTTAGTAAGTCAAGGATAATCAACCAACGTAGTCCCTTTCGATTTCTACAATCAATGTTGATCAAACCAAAACAAATTAACTTCTGGTCTATTTAACAACCAAACACTTAGAATTTAGAGTTTGATATAGCATCCATGCAATTTAAAAATTTTTTCTGAAAAGTAAAGAGTAGGGAAGAAAGAAGAACACAAGGTTTTACGAGGTTCGGCTTCAACACAGCCTACGTCCTCGATCTTGGAAAAGCCACCAAAGGATTCACTATCATTATTCCTTTATGAGGCGGAACAATACCAATTACAACACTCCTTGGTTAAGGCTGGAGCCTGCCTTCTCTAAACAATATCCCCTTGTTTGGTCCAACGATTCTTCACTCAGACCGTCAATCAATCTGCTGCAAAGATGTAAAATAAGGCGTACAAGAATTTGCTCCTCAAGAGCTGATTAGTACAGGTAAAACCTATATACTTCAGTAAATTCACAGAATCAAATTCAGATTGAAGCTCTAGAGTTTTATCACCGTAGGAATCTTTCAATAGATGAAAGAATTAACAATTGAAGAACAATCGCAATGAGACAATCAGAAGAGCTTTTGAGAATTTCGGAAATGTTGAGAGCAATGAAGAGCTTTCCGAATTTCAGAGTGTTTGAGAGAGAGTTTGATTACTGATTTGAAATCTTGGTGTTTAAATCAATGTATCTTGAGGATATTTATAAATGTAGAATGGTTTCTTACTTGTTCCCCAAGTTTACTTGGAGTAGGGTCCAAGTTTTAAAATAATTTGAGCTTCAAGTAATTTAAATTTTAAAAATATGCCTATTAAGAAGTTTGAAATTTACCGCGAGCTAGACGACTGTGGAATCTTTGGTAGTCGTCTGTCCATGTATTTCATGCATATTTTTCCCACACAGAAAGGTGGCAGTCGTCTGTCAATGAACAACTCAGTTTAAAAAAACATCCTGAATGGTGGCAGTCGGTTGGTAGAACACATACAGACGTCTCATTTGTTACTAGCACTCGTTTGTCAACAACTTGACAGTCGTCTATCATTCTACTGACTTCTTAATTTAAGTTCTTTAATTTGTCAGCCGTATGTCCATATACAGACAGTCGACTATCAAGAGGTTTTCCTTCTTTTCAAAAACATTTTTATCTCTCTCGTTTATGCTTAGATATTCTTGGAATATAAACTTGTTTAACTTTGAAAAACATGTTCCAAGACTTTAAAGTTTCAATTTTCTAAGAGTGTCTTTGCCTAAAGAGCTTCAAAAATGAATATTCATACATAATTTAATTTGAAGTATTTACAAAGCTTGTCCTATAAACAAATTTGACACTTCTTTTCTTTGAGTTCTTTCGTTGCTGATCTTTCAAACTTCCTTGAGCTTTTATTATGGATCACTTGTATTAATGTAAGGCTTTCCTTGTTCCTTGATCCTTGTGAGCTTTCATAAAGTATTTGAAGTTCGAGCAAATCATCTTTGCCTGAAATAATATCACTTGAAAACAATATTAGATAACCTTACTTTATTATCATCAAAATCAAGAGTTGTAAGGCTAGCTAGGCCAACAATCTTCCCCTTTTTGATGATGACAAAGAATGAGTAAAGATACAAAAATAATACTCCCTCTGTCAATAAGCATAGTATGAAAATAATTTCATTTAGACACATAATTTCATTAAGACATAAGTTCAGAAGGTTTAAAGTGATTTAACATTGAAGAAACAAATACATAAAACTTATAATACATAGAACTCATAGTTAACAAATACATACATAGACTCATAGACTCATAGACTTTGCTCACACACATACTCCCCCTTTTGACATCAACAAAAAGACATAATACATTCAGAAACTGAGCATGTGTAGCACACAAAGTAGCAAAAATTTCAAATATCATCAAAAGTCTATAGTCAAGTATCAGAAGCTGTGTCACTATCTTCTTCTTGTTCTTCAACTTCAGCAGTGTCTTCTTTTGATTTTGCTTGAGAGTCTTCATCATCATTTTCATTACTCTCTTTATCTGAATTAGTGTCATTTTGTGTGACACGTTGCTCGATTTTTTCAAGACGCTTATCTAGTAAAGTATATTTATCATCAATATTTGTGATCTTGTCTTGAAGCGAAGCAAAACCATCCCTCATTTCAAAACTAAAGCTGGTATAGTGCTGATAAAAAGGAAGAAACCAAGGAGGCATATCAGCTTCTTCAGGAGCTGGACTATGTTCTTCTGGTGCTGGTCGTGCAGATCTATTACCCCTAAACATCCATCCCTCAGTGTACTTCTTATAACCTATTCTCTTTAAAGTAGTGGAGGAGAATAAGTTGTAATGGGTTCACTTTACTAGTTTGGAAGATGGAGTAAGGATGCCACCATATGGAAACCCAATCCTAGGAGATTCGAGCTTCATAACCATCCATTTGGGTACAAGGCTAGCTAAATCCAATTTCTTTCCTTTTAGAATGCACCACATAACGAAACAATCAAATAAAGAGATATGATCAAAGGATCCTAATCTTGGAATTATATTATAAGCAATGATCTTATGAAGAGTTTGTGCTTGCAGATTGAGCTATTTGTATTGTGGAGGGTTTCCAAAATATACGAGTTGATCGTTCATCACAAGAGGCAGAAATTCTTGTGGGGAAAAACCCTGCTCCATTGTCCATTGTTTTTCTATTGGATTGCACTTAAAATCACCATGCTTAATATGAAGTATTTTCCTTAGTGAGTGTGGAGTAAGCGTGATATTTTAGCCAAATACTTCGGTGTTAAATCCAACATCTTTCTTAACCAAGTTTGAGTAGAAAAGCTTAATCTGATTAGGGTAATATCCTTTAACTTGGAGAAGAACAAACTTATTCCATCCAATATTTTTGAACAACTCAAGAATCTTAGGAAAATTTTCTTCAAAGAAAGACATATCAAGCACCTTACAAAACATTGGATTGATTGTAGAGATGTGATTTTGGTACAAAGCTTTTGCATGAGATGAAATTAACCATTTTTCAATTTTGTTGTTGCTGACAGGTCTTGAAGAAGAAGCTTTGTCCCTTTTCCCAACCGTTTTGGTTCTTGGCATGATGATGAAGCAATAATTTGAGAAACCCTAGACGTGAAGGATTTAGGGTTTTGATGGACTGACATTGTGAGGAGGTTTCGAAAGGAGAAACTTAAGGAAGAGATGAAGAAAGGCTGTTTTCGTGAAGGGTAGATGAGTGGACAGATGTCTGGGGCTTTTAAAAAGAGTATTTTTATGTTAAATGATCATGAACCACAACAAAACAGGTGTCTGTCATCAAGGTGACAGTCTTCTATCAACTGTCTTTCTAGATACACAGTAGCTTGTTAGGTGCTTGCCTGGTGTTTGGTGGTCGTCTGCCCCAAAAAAAAAATTCTATTCTCTCTTAGTTAACCTCTCGTATATGTAACATTCCTAATTCTCATTGGATAAATACAAATTGATTTTCAGCTAGTGGTTTTGTGAATATATCAGCTAATTGATCGTGAGTGTTAACAAATTCAAGAACTATTTCTTTCTTATCTACATTATCTCTTAAGAAATGATGACGTATATCAATATTTTTGGTTCTTGAATGTGAAACTGGATTCTTTGAAATATTTATAGCACTGGTATTATCACACTTATAGGGATTTTTTGATATTGAATTTTGAAGTCCCTTAATTGTTGTTTCCTATATAAATTTTGAGCATAACAGCTCCTAGCTGCTATGTATTTTGCTTCAATTGTAGATAATGCTACGAAATTTTGTTTCTTTGAAAACCAAGAAACTAGTGAGTCTCCTAGAAAGTGACAAGTCCCACTAATACTCTTTCTATCTATTTTTCATCTTGCATAATCCGCATCTGAATAACTTATCATTTCAAAATCAGTTTCCTTTGGATACCATAAACCTAGATCAAGTGTGCCTAGTAAATATCTAAGGATTCGTTTTATTGCAATTTGATGTGATTCCTCTGGAGCCGATTTAAACCTAGCACGCACACAAACACTAAATATGATATCCGGTCCACTTGCTGTTAAATAAAGTAAGCTTCCTAGCATTCATTGGCAATGTTTAGTATCTACTTGTTTTCCTTTTTCATCCTTTTCAAGACTTGTTGAGGTGCTCATGGGAGTTCCTATGGGTTTACTTTCCTCCATATTAAACTTTTTCAACATGTCTTTGATATATTTAGTTTGATTTATGAATGTTTCATTTTTAGCTTGTTTAATTTGTAACCCTAGGAAGTAATTTAATTCTCCCATCATGCTCATTTCAAACTCTCTTTGCATAGTTGTAGCAAATTCATTAAATAAATCTTCATGAGTTGCTCCAAATATAATATCGTCAACATAAATTTGTACTATAAGCATATCATTATTTTTGGTTTTTATAAATAAAATGCTATCTATCTTTCCTCTTGAAAATTTGTTTTAGAGTAGGAACTTGCTTAGTCTTTCACACGAAACTCTAGGAGCTTATTTCAATCCATATAAGGCTTTAGTTAGCTTGAATACATGATTTGGGTTTTTAGAGTCTTCAAATCTTGGAGGTTGTTTAACATAAATTTCTTCATTTATATAACCATTTAGGAATGCACTTTTTACATCCATTTGGTATAATTTAAAATCTTTATTGGGTGCATAAGAAGCATCCTTATGGCTTCCATTCTTGCTACGGGAGCAAAGGTTTCTTCGTAATCGATAACTTCTTCTTGATTATAGCCTTGTGCTACTAGCCTAACTTTATTTCTTACAACTACCTCATTTTCATCCTTTTTATTTCTAAAAACCCATTTAGTTCCTATAATTGATTTATCTTTAGGTTTAGGTATAAGTTCCCATACTTGACTCCTTTCAAATTGATTTAATTCCTCCTACATAGCTATGATCCAAGAATCATCTTTCAAGGCTTCTTCTATATTCTTGGGTTCATCTTGAGACAAAAAAGAATAATGGTTACAAATATTTTTTAATGAGGCTCTAGTGGTTATTCCTTTTGATGGTTCACCAAGAATTTGGTCTTTTGGGTGACTTTTAGCATATCTCCTTTCTTTAGGTAATTCTAAATTTTCTATGGTGTTTTCATTTGAAGCTTCATTATTATTTTCTTCTTTTATTTCAAGATCTTCTACTTTTTGTGAGACATCTTCTTTTTCATCATTCTTAACTTTATTGTCATAATTATTTGATTCATCAAACGTTATGTGTACTGATTCAATAATAGTAAGAGTCTTTTTATTATAAACTATATAAGCTTTACTATTTGTAGAATAACCTAAGAAGATACCCTCATCAAGTTTTTGCATTGAACTTTCCTAAATCATCTTTAGTATTAAGAATATAACATTTGCACTCAAATACATGAAAGTAGGAAATGTTGGGTTTTCTACATTTCCATAATTCATACGGTGTTTTGTCTATACTTGATCTTATGGATACCCTATTTACAACATAACCAGCTATACTTACAGCTTCTGCCCAAAAGTACTTAGGTAGATTATTTTCGTTTATCATGGTTCTAGCCATTTCTTGGTGGGTTATATTTTTTCTTTCTACAACTCTATTTTGTTGTGGAGTCCTAGATGTTGAAAAATTATGATTTATTCCATGTTCATTACAGAATTTATCAACATCTTTGTTTTTAAATTCTCTACCTTGATCACTTCTAAAATTTGTTATATCATAACCTTTTTCATTTTTGTAATTTCTTGCATAAGGTGATTAGCATGTCACAAGCTTCGTCTTTGTTTGCTAAGAATAATACCCAAGTAAATCTTGAATAGTCATCTACTATTACAAAAGCATATTGTTTGCCTTCTAAACTTAAGGTTCTAGTTGGATCAAATAAGTCTAGGTGCAGGAGTTCTAAGGGTCTTTTTGTAGATATGTATTTTTTTTTTTTTCTTTTAGAAGCTTGTTTTGACTTTCTTTCCCTTTTGGCATGCATCACACACCTTGTCTTTTATGAATTTAGTATTTGGTAATCCTTTTACAAGATTTTTCTTAGATAATTTGGATAAAAGATCCATACTAGCATGTCCTAATTTCCTATGCCAAAGCCAACTCTTTTCATTCTTTGCAGCTAAACAAGTTACATTTTGATTTATTAAGTTCTCAAGGTTTATGCAATATACATTATTTATCCTATGAGCTATAAACAAGGTTTTATTGTTCTTGGGGTTTTGAATAACACATTTTTCTTTCTTAAAAGTTATTTTGAACCCTTTGTTACTTAATTAGCTTATGCTTAAAAGATTGTGTTTTAATCCTTCTACCAATAGCATCTTATCAATGGTAAGAGAAGGTTCTTTACCTATCTTTTCAATGCCAATAATTTTACCTTTGGCATTGTCGCCAAAGGTGACATATCCCTCATCCTTTTGTTTTAATGTGGTGAACTTGATTCTATCACCGGTCATGTGCCTTGAACACCCGCTATCCAAGTACCATTTATCCGTTGACGGTGTAGTCCTAAAGCATACCTATAATGAGGGATTCATTGTATTAGTCTTTGGAACCCAAATTCTCTTAACTTTCTCTGAATTGTTTTTAGTTCCATTATTTACTTTCCATTCACCTTGTACTTTGACATATTTTCTTTTTAGTGGGCAATTGAATATTACATGACCCTTAGTCTTGCACATGTAGCAAGTGGTGTGTTCATGTTTATTGTTTGAAAAAGTACTAGCATAGTGTTTGGCTTCTTTGACAAAATATCCCATGTATGATATTTTATTCCTTTTGTTTGTTTTTCCATTATAACCTATCCCTTCTTTGTTTCCATTTAGTCTTTGTTGTCCAATCATGTTTTTAAAATTTTCTTTTCCTTTGGTAAAGTTATATATAATTTTCTCTTTATCTCTACTGATTTTTTAAGTTTGATTATCTCTAACTCCTTTTTATTTAAATCATCTTCTTTAATTTTTCCTATCTCCTGAGTAATTTCTTTTATTTCATCTTCTAATTTTTCAATACAAGAATCTTTCTCCTTTTCACTAGTTTTAGATGTTTGAAGTTGCTTCATTAATTCTTTATTTTGATCTTTCAAAGTTATATTTATCTTGGAAATTTTTATGAATCTTTTATGTAAAGAAAACAACTCAGCTTGTAATTCCTTATAGGAAGGCATGCTTTCACAAGACTAATCACGAGACTTATTGTAAGATTTTGTTGAGGGTAGTAGGAACTTACCTCTTCGTTATTCACCATGAAGCATATATTTGTCATATCTTGTCCACTTGACTCATTTTTCGTCTCGCTGGAGCTTGAATCATCCCAAGTGGCCTTCATAGCTTCCTTCTTTTCTTCTTGTCTTTCTAGAGTAATGGGCAGTCCGGCTTGATATACCCTTGTTTCTTGCAATGATAGCATATAGGAGGTTTATTTTTACTTTTATTTTCTTTTCTATTTGTCTCTTCTTTTTCAGGTTTCTTTTTATTAAACTTTCTAGGAAACCGTTTATTTCTTCTATAGAATTTGCCTAATCTTTTAGTGATGAATGTTAATTCATCCTGATCTAAGTCGCTTGATTCACTTTCCTCTGCACTTGAGCTGTTACTAGAAGCTTTTAATGCAATGAATTTTTTTATGCCTGGGTTCAGGATTTCTTTCCTTTAAAGCCATTTCATAGGTAAGTAATGAAACTATGAGTTCATCTAGAGAGGTGGTCTTAAGGTTTCTAACTTCCATGATAGTAGTAGCCTTTGATTCCCATATGGAGGGAAGGTCTCTTAGAATTTTTCTAATCATTTCGTAGGTAGTATAAGTTTTTCCTAAGGCACTTAAGGAGTTGATTATGTGGGTAAACCTGGTATACATACTTGATATTGTTTCATCTGAATTAATTTTAAATGCTTTATACTCACTCCTTAACATATCTTTCCTATTGTCCCTAACATTTATTATTCCTTCATATGTCACTTCTAATTTGTCCCATTTTTCTTTAGCCGTCTTGCAAGCCATGACCCTATTGAACTCATTAGCATCTAAAGCACAGTATAGGACATTCTCTTTTTCCAAAAGGTATAGTTATGTCCACAAAAGAATGGTGGATGGGTTGAGGATTGGCCCTCACAAAAGGGTGCTACTCCAATATTTGCCATTCAATCTTTTTTATTGTTTCTTGTTAGGAATTACTATAACTAGGCTCTGATACCAATTGAAATTGGAATAGCTTTCCCAAGATGGGGGTGAATTGGGATTTAAAGAATTTATTTCCCTTTTTAATACTTTTGTGTTATAACAATAATCAATGCTCAACCACAATCACAAAATTGAATTAGAGAAATTTCAACCAAAAACAAAATAATCAATCACTCTAAAAAAGCCCTATAGTAATGTGAAAAGTTTGCTGAATTTGTATAAGCCCTGTTGTTAATTTCCACAAACAACCTTCTTCCCAATGTTTAGATTTTAAATAAACTTTTAGTTTAGTAAGTCAAGGATGATCAACCAAATTAATCCCTTTCAGTTTCCGCAATCAATGTTGATCGAACCAAAACAAATTAACTTCCGGTCTATTTAAGAACCAAACACTTAGAATTCAAAGTTTGATATAGCATCCATGCAATTTATAAATTTTGCTAAAAAGTAAAGAGTAGGGAAGAAAGAAGAACACAAGGTTTTACGAGGTTCGACTTCAACACAACCTACGTCCTTGCCCTTGGAAAAACCACTAAAGGATTCGCTATCATCGTTCCTTTACGAGGCGGAACAATACCAATTACAACACTCCTTGGTTAAGGCTAGAGCCCGCCTTCTCTATACAATATCCCCTTATTTGGTTCAATAATTCTACACTTGAATCGTTAATCAATCTGCTGCAAAGATGTAAAACAAGGAATACAAGAATTTGCTCCTTAAGAGCTTATTAGTACAAATAAAAACTATATACTTCAGTAAATTCACAAAATGAAATTCATATTGAAGCTCTAGAGTTTTATCACCATAGAAATCTTCTTTCAGAATTTTAGAGTGCTTGAGAAAGAGTTTGATTGTTGATTTGAAATCTTGGTGTTTAAATCAATGTATCTTGAGGGTATTTATAGATATAGAATGGTTTCTTACTTGTTCCCCAAGTTCTCTCGGAGTAGGGTCCAAGTTTTAAAATAATTTGAGCTTCAAGTAATTTAAATTTTAAAAATATACCCATTGAGAAGTTTGAAATTTGCCGCGAGCCATACGACTGTGGGATCTCTGACAATCATTTGTCCATGTATTTCATGCATATTTTCACACATAGAAAGGTGGTAGTTGGCTGTCCTTAGGGTGGCAGTAGTCTGTCACTGAACAACTCAGTTTTAAAAAACATCTAGAAAGGTGGCAGTCGGCTGGTAGAACACACACAAATGTCTCATTTGTCACTGGCAGTCGTCTATCAACAACTTGACAGTCGTCTGTCATGCTCCTAACTTCTTAATTTAAGTTCATTAATTTGTCAGCTGTCTTTCCATATATAGACAGTCATTTGTTAAGAGGTTTTCATTCTTTTGAAAAACTTTTTTATCTCTCTCATTTATGCTTAGATATTCTTGGAATATAAACTTGTTTAACTTTGAAAAACATGTTCCAAGACTTTAAAACTTCAAGTTTCTAAGTGTGTCTTTGCCTAAAGAACTTCAAAAATGAATATTCGTACATGAATTAATTTGAAGTACTTACAAAGCTTGTTCTATAAACAAATTTGACACTTCTTTGCTTTAAGTTCTTTTGTTGCTGATCTTTCAAACTTCCTTGAGCTTTTATTATGGATCACTTGTATTAATGTAAGGCTTTCCTTGTTCCTTTATCCTTGTGAGCTTTCATAAAGTATTTGAAGTTCGAGCAAATCATCTTTGCTTGAAATAATATCACTTGAAAACAATATTAGATAACCTTACTTTGTTATCATCAAAATCAAGAGTTGTAAGCCTAGCTAGGCCAACAAGTCCTTTGAGAGTACTGAGAGAACAATCGTGGCAACTATGACACCTTGTAAGGTATTTAAGCCATTTGTTCATTTCTTGAGTTTTTGACGCCAAATTCTGAGTTTACAAAACTCAACTATCCTCCTTTTACTGGATTTCCTTTGTCAACTAGTCTTTGTTCTTGTATTTTCCAACCTAGAGGTGACATCAAGTGGGGAGATATAAATCTAGGTCGTGTAACTTACTCAAGACAGAAAGGTTAAGCCAACCGTAGAGACTGACTTTTTCCATGGACTCATTTTGAGCTACACTCCCATTGGAAAACATGAAGACAGTATAAGAACGTGATGATTGTTTTAGCTGACCATGCAAGTGAAAAAGAAACCTAAGTAGAGAAAAAGGAAAACAAAAAAAATATGCACCTGCTCTGAGAAAATATGAAAATATGCATCTGAAAACACACACTACAAGTCTACACGTATGAAGAATCTTCTGACCAATGCATCTGTTGAATTCATGCAAGTCTGGGAATAAGTCCCTCTAGGGTGGTCTTGATTAAATGTGGCAAGTAAGTGAGAAGATGCTAGGGTAAAGGACCCAACACCTTAATAAAGTTTCGATTCCTTTCTTATAAGACTAGTCACTCCACACTTTTAGCGTCAGTTCTCCAAATATGTGGGACGGTTTGATTATAACACTTTTCCTCATATATGAGAGTGAACTCATTCTTCTGAGTGAATTTTGAGGGAATAAACCAGTGAGGCTGAGTCAAGATGACCTTCTGTAGGTGCCTCCGAGCATTTTGAGTGAGACAAATCATACACTGTACACATGCCCTGTGAGGTGGCTTATTCATACTTGGATTTGCATGCTAATATTAACTTTGAATTATTATCATGGGTTAATTCTCAGTGAGTGATATCTTGAAATGGCTTTGTTGTGTTGAGTTTCACATGATTGAAATGCTGCGGAGTGTGTGTATAATGGAATCATGTATGAAGGATTTGTATGCAATAAGGTTATATTTCTGTATATAAAATGGTATGATTATGTTACACGTGTTTCCATTTTTTATTCACTACACTTGTGTTTGTGGGTATCGCACTAGAAACCCTTATGAGACTAGAACTCATCCACTAGGATCGACCTAGGGGTTTAAAGCCTTATTGCATATGGTAAATGCAATCGTGTTTCCCACGAAAGAGGATATAGGTAGGATTAGGTAGTTTTCTAGATTTTGCTTTGCTCGAGGACTAGCAAATTGTAAGTTGAGGGTTGTGATGAGTCCCTAAAATATATGATTTTAGACCCTCATTTACCTATGCTTATCCTCATTTTATTATATATTGACCTAGAGTTACCATTGTTTAGAGTTATGCAAGGTTTGTTTGTCTTTCTAGGAAAAACAGGTTAAAACCATGGAGTTAGGCATTACAAGAAGCCAAGGAGAATTTGAAGGATTCAAAGCTCGAATTCAGACGTTTAGCCAAACTCCAGAAACTTTAGAGCTTTAAAGGACAAGAAGATGATGCTCAACCATGTGGTGTGACCAACAAACCATAGGGGCAACTTAGTCTTCCATTACAATCTCCTAGGTTGAGACTGAGATCGAATTGCTGCAAGGTTCAACCAAGTACTTGACCAAGTGACCCACTAGGGCAACCACATCGAGATGTTGAGACAGAACTGAAATTCAGAAGTACCGAGAGTCTTGATGAAGTGTTCAACCAAGAGACCTCAGGGGTGACTATGTCGAGATAGTGCAAGTCTCAACTATCAACTCAACCATCAAGACCTTAAGGCGCAATGAAGTCAAATGCATCAGAGATTCGAATCCCTAACTTCCCATGAGTTTTTACCAAGGCGCGCACAAGAATGATGAAGGAGCGACTTGGTTGACAAGGACAATTTGCCGCATGAGATCTTCTGCAAACCTTCCTAAATTGCAAAAAAAACTTTGTAAACCCTAGAGCCTATAAATATTTGCTATGAATACAAGCTCTGGGTTCCTCTTTGGCCTCTTTTAGGTTAGTGACTGACTTAAGATGTCATTGAGAGCCAAGATAGATTAGGAGTAGCATAGTTTTCAATTCCTGTTTCGGTGTGTGCATGAAGTGTTCATCGGCCTGTGACAACCGGCGGCGTTCATATGCTATTCGTGTATATTACATGATCACTCCATTTTTAATTCTTGACGTTAGTGACAGATGTTCTAAATAAAAAAGGGATGATCTTTTTACTCTTGCTTTCATTTACATGGTTTTGTTTACTGCTTTCCATTTACCTGTTGTGTGCGTGATGAAGGATTGCAGATATGGATAAGCACTTCTATGTAACAGTCAGAGGGAAATAGTCGGCTACGGAACTGTGGAGGTGTTTGTTCATCGTTAAGGCAGGGTATACTCTGGTTCCCGACCTTGCTCCAGACAGTTGGTGCACCCTTGCTACCCCGTGCCCTCGATCGTCCCTCTCCCGCTTTGGCTCGCTCGGGTTAGTACTTCTATAGAAATATGTATGAATGTAGATAAAGGCAGGGCATCCAACGTCTTATTCAGACCACAGTATTGCTTTCTAGGAGTAGGGTACCTCTTAAATTTACTTGCTTTCCCATAGTGTATATTTAATTACTTTTATTTAACCTCTTTCCAGTAGTTAGAAACATCCACCATTGCAAACCATAACCTTTTACTTCTTTTTTCATAACAAGGCTATAATAAACTAACTTGGAAGTGATTTACTAACTACGCTTCAAGTCCCCGTGGTTCGATACTCGACTTACTCACTTTCTACTGAACTTGGGATAGTTAGGTTTATAAATATTATTTTTGATAGTTAAGGACTCAAGCCTTGGTGAGCCTACCACATAGGTTTACCATTTATATGACCTTGTTATGCTCACTAATGAAGTAGTGAATTGCCCTTGTTTAGTTTCACATATTATAGCTAATATACTGATTGTCTACTTTATGATGATTGACTAATGATTCATTCATTTTAATACTATTGTGTAAAGTCTTATATTCACATGGTACTTCACAAGGCTAGGGCGCACTTACACGTGATTTGTAGCACTAAGGGTTCCTTGAGAGCATTAAGAGAACAACCGTAGTGACTATGACACCTTGTGAGGTACTGTTGAACCTTCAGTTTATTTCTTGAATTTTTTTGACGTCAAACTTAGAGTTAACATAATTCAACTTTCCTTTACTGGATTTTCTTTGCCTACTAGTCTCGGTTCTTGCATTTGTTAGCCTAGAGGTGATGTCTAGTGGGGAGATATAAACCTAGGTCTTGTAGCCTATTCAAGACGTGAAAACTGAGCCAACCCTAGAGATAGAGTTAGTTCATGGACTCATCTTCGAGCTTAAACTCCTATCGATGGTCTGAAGACAATAAATTCTGTGAAAATTGTCCTAGTTGACCATGAAAGAAAAAAATGCATGAGCAGAAGAAAGAAAAAAAAAATGAAAAACATATAGAATACCTGTTCCAAATATAAAAGGGTCAAGCTAGGGACACAACTCATATAATCTTACAAGTATGAAGCTTCTTTGGTTATTTGATGCTTAAGATGTACTCACTCCTGGTCTATGAATAGGTCAATCTAGGGTAGTGAGTAGTTGAGAAGGCACTAGGGTGAAGGACCCAACACCTAATTAATAGGCTATATCCCATTTTTATGAGACTAGTTCACTCCATGCTTAGCATTAGTTCATCAAAATATGCGGGATGTTTGATCATGTCATTTTTCCTCACATATGAGAGTGAACCTATCTTCTTGAATGTTTTTGAGGGTATGTTAGTGAGGTTAAGTCAAGACAACCATTCTGTAGGTGACCAAGGGTATCTTGAGTGCAAAAAATCACTCACTTTACACTTGCCTTGTGATCATGCCTACCCATACTTGAACTTACATGATGGTATTAACTCTAAATTGCATTTTCTAGTTGATTTCCTATTAGTTATGCTTTTTATGATGGCCATACACCGTTGAAACTTGCGTGAGTAATTCATTGCGAAGTGTGAGTATAATGAAGTTATGTATGGAAGAGCCTACCTGTAATTAAGTTATATTCTTGTATATAAAATGGCTTGACTGTTTTACATGTGATCTTATCTGATGTTTATTTATGTTGGTGTTTGTGGGTATCGCCCTGGAAACCCTCATAAGACTACAACTCGTCCATTAGGATCAACCTAGGGGTTTAAAGCTTTGTTGCATATGGTAAATGCAATCGTGTTTCCCACGAAAGAGGAGGTAGTTATGATTTTGTAGTTTTCTTAATTTTTTATTTGCTCGAGGACTAGCAAAGTTTAATTTGGAGGTTGTGATGAGTCCCTAAAATGCACTATTTTAGTTCCCAATTTACCTTTTTTTTTTTTCTTCTTTCATCTTGTATATATATTCTTTGTTAACATAATTCAAAGTTATGCAAGGTTTGTTCGTGTTTCAGGAAAAACAGGTTGAAACCAAGGAGTTAAGCATTATGAGAAACCAATGGAGTATTTGGAAAGCTCAAAGCTTAAAGTAGCTGCTCAGCCAAGCCCCTAGAGCCTTGAAACATATCAAAAGAGAAGAAGGCACTGTTCAACCATGTGGTGCGACCAGCAACACAAGGGGTGGCTAAGTCACAAGCTATAGACTCCAAGGTTCAAACTGAAGAAGAAATGTTGTAAGGTTCGACCAAGTGACCCTTAGAGGCAACCAAGTCGAGATACTGAAGATTACTAAGAGTCTCGACTAACTTCTCAACCAAGAGGCCTTGAGGGGAGACCAAGTAAAGTTCTTGAGCTAAACTGAAGATTAAGATACTGTACGTTTTGACCAGCCGATCAAACAGTAAGACTCTGTGGCACGACCAGGTTGAAGATGCTGAAGTTTGAATTTCTAATTTCCCGTGAGCCTCAACCATGGCACTACCAGGAGAAAGCATGGGTGCGACTTAGTCGATAGCGGTGATCTTGTGCATGAGATTTGCTGCACACTTTCTTATTTTGAAATTCAAATCTTCTAAACCCTAATAGGTATAAATATTAGCTTCAAATATGTTCTCAGGGTTCCTCTTTGGCCTTTTTTGGGTTAGTGACATACCTAAAACTTCATTGAGAGTCATAGTAGTTTAGATTTACATGCTTTTGATTTAAATTCTTATCTTGGTTCTTGATTGTATGCTTGATTGTTTGTGATAGATTATTAAGATTGCACTTGAAGCTATCTTTTACTTTCTTTCCTTTACATGCTTTCATTTAAATACCTTGCACTTTACTTGCTTTGATTTCAACACCATGCTTTTACTTTCATGCACCTTTAATGCTTGGATTATGATGAAGTCTTAGGGGATAGGATTGCACTACTAACGATTCAGTCACTTATACATAGTAGGCTATGGATACCAAAGAGGTTCTCATGATCATTGGATAGGGTATACTCCAGTTCCCGATCATGCTCCTAATGATTGGTGCACCCTTGATACCCTATGCCATCAAATGGCTTTTTTCACCATCTAGCCTAATACAAGCAGCTGATCAAACGTAGTTTACGCACACTATAGTCTAAGTTGAATTCATAACCTGAACACTACTTTGTAGGAGTAGAGATAATATAGAATTTACATGGTTTTCAATAGGTTGTTAGAAAAACATTTGAAAAAAACTCATCTTTTCCCTTTTCATACCAAGCTATAATAAACTAGATTGGAAGTGGTTGATAACTACACCTTAGTCCCTGAGGATCGACACCCAGCTTTCTCACTTTCTACAGAACTTGGGATTAGTTAGGTTTTATAAATTTTATTTTTGGTAGTTGTGGACCCAAGCCTTGGCTTAATGAAACCTTACCAATAAAATAGAGGGAGTACTAGACTACATTCATTCTGATGTTTGGGGATTAGTGAGAGTGGCATCACAAGGAAGACATGTGTATTTCGTGAGTTTTATCGACGGCTACTCATGAAAGGTTTGTGTTTACTTTATGCATTAGAAGTCAGAAACGTTTTCCAGGTTCAAAGTGTAGAAATTTGTAGTGGAGAATCAGACTGGGAGAAAGATCAAATTCCTCAAGATAGACAATGGGATTGAGCACACAAACTCGGGATTTAGAGAGTTTTGCAAGTAACAAAGCATAAGGAGGCATTTTACCGTGCGCTAGACACTGTAGCAAAAATGGTGTGGCGGAGAGGATGAACCGAACCCTGGTTGAAAGAGCTCAGTTCCTTAGGTTATAGGCTGAGCTCACCATGATCTTTTAGATCGAGGCAGTTAATATGGCGTGTTTCTTAGTAAACAGATCACCTAGGGCATGACAAAATGGGAAAGTTGCTAAGGAGATGTGGACTGGTGAAAAGGTAGACTAGTTTGGACTTAAAGTATTTGGCTATCTAACCTATGCGCACATCCTACATGAGAGATCCAAGCTTGTGGCTAAGTCTAGATGGTGCATATTTATAGGATATTAGAAAGGCATAAAAGGGTTCAAGCTATAGGATCCAATGAAAACTAAGGTGGTGATGAGTAGGGACGTGATTTTCGATGAGAAAGTCATGTTGCGACGTACTCAAGAAGAAATAGAAAAACAAATACTAGAAAATCGCAACAACAATGAGCGTTTGATTCAGGTGGAGTTAGAGACTTAGGGAAAATATGCAGGGAGTCCTAGCTTGAGAGATCAGCTAGAGGTGTAGGTGGAGTTAGAAACTTAGGGTGGAGATGACACATGGAGTTCTAGCTCGAATGACCAGTAGCCACGTCGGAGCATAGCTATTAATAGACCCAGATGTATCATCATGCCACCCTCAAGATATGGTTTTGACGATATAGTGTCTTATTCGCTTATCACCAGCAGCAGGGATCCTACTACCTATCATAAGGCGATGCATAGCAATGAGAAGGGTAGCTAGATAGGCGCTATGGGGGAGGAGATAGAGTCATTGCATAAGAATTAGACATAGGACTTGGTGGAGCTTCTAGCTAGGAAGTGGGCAATTGGATGCAAGTGGGTGCAGGAAAGAAGAAGAAGTTTTATAAGGGAAAGAGAGAAGTACAAGGCTCGCTAGGTAGAGAATAGGTACTCGTAGAGAAAGGGAGTACATTATGATGAAATCTTCTCCTGTGTGGTTAGGCGCACTTTCACTAGGATAGTGTTGGGATTGGTGGCGTAACATGATCTGCATATGGAGTAGATGGTTGTAAAGACAACGTTTCTCCATGGTGACTTAGAGGAGCTAATTTACATGACACAACTAGAAAGGTTCAGCCAACTTGTATAGAAGCATTTATTCTGCAAACTAAATAAGTCAATGTATGGGCTAAAGCAGTCTCCGAGCAATGGTATAAAAGGTTTGATGCCTATATGATCTATATCGACTACAGAAGGTGTGAGTACGATTGCTATGTCTATATGAGGAAACTTATGGATGCGTATTTTTATTTCAAAACATCATCGGTTGACTGAACTTGCCCACTCGACATACCAACCTAAGCCGCAGTTAACCAAACCTACAAAGGTTCGAAAATCTCCATAGCTCGGCCGACTGCTCGTTGCCCTAGGTATATCAAAGCATTTAAATTTTGAATTCGCTATGAGTGCTCGGCCAACCAGTCCTTGGCTCGGTAAACCGATCCTATGTGTTTGGTCGACCGACCCCTTGCTTCGGTCAACCAAACCTCTTAAGTTAGCTAATTTTTAAATGCCTAAACATGCTTAAAAATTAATTAATATTTTTTAATAATACCTAACATGTCCCCAACAGTCATATTTTCACATAGCTCTATATTATACCCCTTCATAATTCATAATTAGAATGATAATTAGCTAGAAAACCTCTAAAATTTTTATATATCATTTTTACTCTTTCTATCTAGGTTTTCATCCTCTCTTTGTTATTTATTTGAAAAATCATTTTCAAGAGAGCATCCTTTATCTTGGGCATTTTATTTTTACAAATCATACTGCTTATACTCTCATATCTCATTCATTTTTCAAAACATTATCTTGAGAGTAAATCCTAAGTTTTCTCCATATATTTTCATTGATAAACATCCTTGGAGAAAAACTATTTCTTGCTTGTGAATCTTGCACATCCATTGCAAGATTCAAAGGCTCACTTGCTTGTGCTTGAAAAAAATACTTTTGAGTCATAAACCCTAGATTCTCCAGCACTTTATTTGGAAAAATATTTTTGGAGGGATTTCTTATTTGGGTTAAAATCGTAGAGCACTTATCATCTACATCTTTATACAAAGATTAGTTTATAATAAAATCACCATACTCACATTGAGCTTATGTTCATATCATACATGAGTGCATATTGTGCTTAATTGTGTACACATTTGCTTTTGTGTTAGAAGAAGCAATTTATTTGTACACAAATATTTTATTAGTTGTATTCCCGACGTGCTGGTTGAAAGAGGATTGCATTGGCCTATAACGCGCATCGGATAGTTCAGACCTGGTTAGGAGGACCTGTTGCACCATAAGGTGTAGTTGTAAAGGTTGGGGTAAGCCCTGTGAATGTGACCTGGGGTCCCTTGCCCAGCAAGGAGAGGGAGGTTGTAATCGGTACCGCTCCACCTGTAAGTGAGCATTAGTGGTGAATCCTCTTGCTTGTTAGCTTGAGGCGGGGACGTAAGTAGTATTTGCTGAACCCCGATAACATATCTTGGGCATACTCTATAATTTTTGCACTTTATTTATTGCACATATATGTTATAATTTATTGCTCTGAATGATTGATAAATTGAGATTGCTTTAATTGTCTATGTATCTGCTCAATAGAATACTTGTGATAATTGGAATCAATTTAAAATGACCCTAAGTTGAGAAATATTGTATGCGATTTGATTTTAACCTATGATATAGTTTTATATTTCCAATTCACCCTCCTCTTAGGAATACACCAATCCCAACAATTGGTATCAGAGCCTAATTGCAAAAAAGTTAACCGCTTGTGTTAAATATCACAATGACTCTAGTTGGTGTATCTCCATTTGGTGAGGGACGATCATGGGCCAGGCCTCCTATATTTTGTGGTGTTGATTGCACCATGTGAAAATTAAAAATGAGTGTATTCATAAAATCTATGAATTGGAGGGCCTGGCAGATTATCGTTAATGAAATTTGCATGCTAGAAAATGAAAATGATATTAGTGCAAATTCTAATTCAATGCAAATGCTATATCATGCTTTAGATTCTAACATTATTATTGAGATTATGGCATGTAAAAGTGCAAAAGATAAATGGGATGATCTAGAAAGGAAATATGGAGATTCCAGAGAAAAGAAGAACACTTCTCCTGTTGGTTCGACTATAAATGATCAGGAGAAAGAAACTTGTTGCATAACTACAGTAGTCATTGAGGAGGTACATGTATCTCAATCTCTTTCATTGTATAATGCACGTGATGATTCTTGTGTTGGAATCTGTAATATTCCATATGATGAATCATCTATTGTTTCTAGTGATATTACTGTTAATAAATCATGCACCTATTCATGTGATAATTTTTGTAATAAAGTTTGTGGTGAATCATGTGCTAAAGTTAATAATGAAAGCATGCCCCTTAATGAAAAACTAGAAAAATATTTATTTAAAATGCATAAGTTTCTAGTTCGGGTGTCTAGGCAAAAAAAGGATCTTGAGGAAGGACATAAGGATAGCGAAACAATTGGAAGATCTAAAAGAATGTTATGCGATCTTTGAAAAGAAAAAGATTGAAATTTTTTTTGAAAATTACCTACTTGGAGGATGAAATGAATGATCATTCTAGAATGTCATCCAAATCCATAAATGAAAAGAATTATCATGAAGAATCCTTAGGAGTTATAAGGAAGAATACCTTAAAAAAGAATTCAGGTGCATCTTGTAAAATCCATTGTCATTCGTACGCCACATCGAGTAAGCACGAGATTAGTAAGCATAGTCTTTCACGTATACACGAAAATGGCTTACATTGTAAAATGAAAAGGCACACTAGATATAATTATTCACTTAAAGGTGCCAAAGGCCTAGATAAGAAAATGATATGGGTGATCATGAAGGCAAATCCATGTGAACCAAAGGAAGGATGGATTCCCATTGGAATTACATAATTGTTTATTTCTTCCTTAGTTCCTTGATTTAGAGGTAGTGATGACTAAAAGGGTTAAGAAGTGGGATGAGCTTAAAATGTAAAATCTTAGTATACGCATTCACTTCCAAATGGACATGGCATCTTTCCTAGGTAAATGATTCTTAATGCTTAAACCATGCTTGAATATAAAAATATTAAGTTAAGCATAGTTTGTCCATTGCAAAAGTTTGTTTTTTAGGGAATTCATCTTATATTGTCTATCATTTAACCCTAAACTCATTTTTGAACAGAAAAGCCTTAATCAAAATTCAGTCATCACTCTAGGCTCAAGCACTATGGATCATAAATGCCTACTCTACTAGTGCTAATTAAAAGCTATCCTCATCGTAATCAAAATTAGAGGGATCCACTAGGGCATTCGAGCTTTATTTACAAATCAAAATATTCCGTTTGAGTTTAAGATACAATTCCTCTAATCTTGGTTCACCTATCTCCTCCATAAGAAATCCTTATCAAACCATGACCATATTCGGTAAGGTCTCTTCTACTCACCGGTTTGTATCCTTGCTCCAAATTGTAATCTAAAGGATACATTCCCATCATCAAAAAGCGTCGGTTACTTGCTATTCATACTCTCCAAAATGCTCTTTTCCAAAATAAGTTAGTACATATTCTTTAGAATGCTTATCTTGTATAATGTCCTGCTACTATCAAAATACTCTTCTAAACATATTAATGATTTAATTTTAAGAGTATATATTCACATTCCTTTCATAAGCTCTTAAACTTTAAGTCAAACCCATTAGAGTTTCATATCCTTCGTGATGAGTTGAATGGCTAAGTTGGTTGCACTAGGTCTCAATCTAGATGAATGCATAAAATTCAAGTAGACCTATGCACATGTAGTTTAAATTGAAAGTCATTCCAACTTGTGCCTCTCACACATTGAAAATCATGAAGAGGCATAATTAGGCCTATGACCTTGTAAAAAATGTCATTGTGACTTTTTGGTCCTCAAAGCCTAAGCATGAAAAGCCAAGTCTGAATCATTGAAAACCTTAGTATACTTAGCTAAGAATTTGAAGAATTGAAGAGGCATAAGATTGCAATAGTGCATAACTTAGAGGGAGCATTACACTTTCATGTCTATATAAATTAAAATGCTCTCAACTATTATTTATTCCTGAATCCGTATATAAGGACTGCGCTAAACTCATAATTATCCTCTGCTTTTTACTATGTATATTCGTTGATGGATGATTTATTTTTATGAATTGTTGATTGCTACCTGATTGCATGGTTAGTCTAGAAATCCTCATGCATAGCAAATGCAGTGATGTGAATTGCATGCTAGTAGTGGTTTTTAGGTTGTTGCATGCTTTATATGATCTATCTATTGAGAACAACCATATATTGTGTACAAGTTTTATGGGAAAATGTCTAATTTACAAACGACATGCTGCCGAAATTTCGACAGAAACTTTCCTAAATAAAAACCTTGTACATAGATGATTATGATAAAATAAATGTTAAAATATTTTTGAAAGGATGAGTGAAAAACTAAATGAATATTAAATTTCATCCTTACAAAATCATCACACGATCAAGGGAGCTGAGCTCCATCCTTATAGCAAGAACATAAAAAACTCATGTGCATCACATCGCTTTTTGAATATTGAGGCTCTTTTTATAACCCTGAATATCATATCCAACTCTTAAAACTGAAATGAATTGATATGGATTGTTTTAGGCTATGTGCACTACTTCTTGCCTTAATATATTATTTCTGATGCATTTGAAGTCTATAGGGCGACTATACTGGTTGCATGTTTGAAATGAATTAATCAATATCTAGTATAGTTGTGTTAAGGGATTTAAAATAACTTCTTATACGACTTGGAACTATTAGTGATATTAATATTTGAATAAAAAAAAGCAGTTCATTACATCTATGTTAGGATTCAAATCAAAAGGGGGAGCATCTAAAATTAAAATTCTATCATATCATGCTCACCAATATTTTCAGCTTAGATCTGATTTAAACTCTTTGTGGCATGCACTTAATTGTTAGGGTTTTATTGAATATTTTAAATGAAAATATATTGTCTTACTACAAGTTGTTTGTTTTTTTCCATATGATCTTAATTTAAACTGCTATATCCTTAGGATCTATATGGTAGTATTTTTCTGGTTATATTTTGTATCTGTGCTTAAATGAGAAGCAAGAAAAAATGTTGCTTGCATGCTCGTTAAAGTTTCTTTTTCAACAAGCTCACCCCCAACACTTCTTGATATATCTATTTATTTATTTATTTATAATATTATTTTGCAAGAAATGGTTTTACGTGAAACATATTTTGTTTTCTTGCTTATGTGCTTAAATGCTATATCTTCAAAACCTTTTTTTTTTTTTTTTTTTATGCTCAAATGTTGTATGATAAATAGGGAGTTTTTTTTTTTTTTTTTTGTGCTTAAACGCCAATAAGCGGAAATGTTTTTAAAAAAAATAGGGGAGTTCTCTTAAGCGAAGTTCTTTTTTTTTTTTTTTTCCAAATGACCAAATTTCTTTTACTTGGCTTAACCCTTTTTACTAATGCCATAAGGAGGAAAATTTTCATGAGAGCAAAATGTTTGACCAAAAGGGGAATTCTTTTTAAGGCAAATGTTTTTAATGGGTTAAATATCCAAGCTGCATGCATGTATGCATTTGTGCTATAATGATAAAATTAAATGCAAATATTTTGAATTGTCTTCTTTCATTAATATGTGTGTGTTATATTGTTTAAATTTAATTTATGCATATTCTTAGGGGGAGCCTTCTTAGGCTTATCCTATTTTACTCTGATGTGTTTGTCGTTATCAAAAAGAGAGAAATTGTTGACTTTTTGAGTCCGATCACTATTTTGATGCTAACAAAGCCTCTGTATCTCATGTGTGCATTTAGTATACGAACAGGTCTATATCTTAACATGCATATGAGGTAAAGGGAAAATGGAAGCTAGAAGGACCTCAAGATCATGCATCCTAGCGTACTCCATGAAGTTTGAAGAGCAAGATAGAAGAAGACATCTATTTTCAATTGTATTACATTTGTTTTATATTTTCATCTATAATAATGCATGACATGCATGATGTGGATGATAAGCATAAAATGACCGTAGACAGACCGTAGGGAAATCAAAGGACCACAGACAAGAATTAGGTTGACTGACGTTGGATTTTTTGGGCAACATAGGAATTTCATATGCCTCAGTTGACCAACTGTTGCAGTTCAAAAAGCCTCGATTGACCGAAGCTTGGTAGACCGACTAGTTTGTTCCTTAGGGCCCATGACCGACTGAACCAGAATGGTTCACTTTTCATTGCCCTTGGCATACCGACCCTTTCAGTTTAAAACATCATCGGTCGACCAAACTTTACCACTCGGCATATTGACCTAAGCCATGGTCAACCGAACTTGCCCACTCGACATATCAACCTAAGCCACGGTCAATCAAACCTACGAAGGTTCATAAATTGCCCTGACTCAGCCGACCGCGGCGACTCCGACATTCCATGATTTTTCCTTGAAAATTAAAATTCATTTTTAATTTCGCCGCTTGGGGCACATGCGCTCCCGGGACGTTGCGACAGCTAGTATAAAAAATATTACCCCGAGACGGTCCTGTTCAATTCACACAATGTGTACTAACACCTAAATGTTGTTAAGATGATCTTTAAGTATCTAGTATGAACATATGACTTATGTATTTTCTACCTTAAGAACGCTCCATTTGATCTTACTTATTATTCAGATGCTAATTATGGAGGATGCAAAACTGATAGGAAAAGCAATAGTTGAACATGTCACTTTTTGGGACATTCGCTCATTTCATGGTTTTGCAAAAATCAAACCTCGTTAGCATTATCAACCACGGAAGCTGAGTATATAGCCGCTGGTAGTTGTTGTGCTTAGACCTTGTACCATTAGCATTTCAAAAAATCCTTGCCTGCATTCTAGAACCAATCCTATCGAAATTAGGCACCATTTTGTCCAAGATGATGTACAAAAAGGGGATATTGAACTAGTATACATCAACACCAAAAGCCAATTGGCCGATATTTTAACAAAACCTCTTAATGAGGATAGGTTCTGGAAAATTAGACATGAATTGGGAATGTAAACTGACTCACTCGAGAAATGAGCAACTCGAAGGCTATCCCAAGTATAGGAGTTCTGTCATGTAATATTTAGCCCAAAGGCTAGATCGTCTCCTCAAGGAATGTACTTTAATCTCAAATTTTATGTAATTCCAATCAAAAGAAAACAAATAAAAGGGCACTGAACACAGTTCACATTCAGGTTTTCTGGATTTTGAGATTTCTTTTGACAAATTAAACGAACATGCAAATTAAATTCTAGATCCTAACATGCACTGAATTTAATAACGAGAAGTAGAAATCGTACGCTTAATCAGGCCAAAATTGAAACATGCATTTAAACTTCAGAATAAAAACTAAAGACGATAACTTTAACACGTAATTAAAACACACAATAATAAAAACTCAATCAAACACAAACGTGAACAAGAAAAACCGAACTTTTGACAAAACCAAGAACCTGAATCAAGATAAAATATTAAACGCAAACAAGGGAAAGCAAATACTGAATAAATTTCCTACCCTAAATTTGGGATGAATTTCAAACCAAAAGTGTCGTGGTGGCCTCAGATCTTTGATCCAGCAAGAAACGGAGTTGGGATCGAAGAGAGTAGGGGAGAGGAGCGTTTTTGGAGAGAGAGAGAGAGAGGATGATTCTGTGCTGAAATTCTGTCAAAATCCGATTTTAGAAGTACTTATAGGCCTGGATTTGTCGACGAGACACGTCATCTCGTCGATGAGTCCTGAAGAGAGTTCGCCGACGAACCTGCACCCATTGTTGATGAATTTTAGACTTCCAAAAACCCCCTCTTGATGTCTTCTCATCGACGATACGTGTCTTCATCAACGAGATCCTCATGTGTCCTCGTCGATGAATCCCCTATGTTTGTCAATGAGGCCCTGATTAATTTCTCAGGTTATTACATTCTCCCCTCCTTATAAAATTTCTTCCTCAAAATTTATTATCTGTACCATACATCATTATCTGAGGAAAATGGTCTACTTATTTTATTACTTACCCTCACTTATAGCGGAGGAATACCGTGGTTACATTCTATATTCTGGGAGATTACACATATAAAACTAAAAGACTACTTACTAACTAAATTAATACATGTACCTGCAAAAGAAACACTATCTAACTATTATACTTTACCTGTCTACCACTAACCCTCTTGGAACAACTACGGGTATCTCTGTCTTATCTGCTCCTCGAGCTCCCAAGAAGCTTCCTCTAAAGCATGATTCTTCCACAAAACTTTTACTAACTGGATTTCTTTAGTGCGCAATTTTTGTATCTTTTTGTCCAGAATTTGTACTGGTACTTCTTCATAAGCTGATGAATCCTTAAGCTCTATTTCTACATAACTGATTATGTGGGATGGGTCTAGGACATATTTCCTTAACATAGAAACATGAAACACGTTGTGTATTCTAGATAAAACTAGCGGCAGAGCTAGCCTGTAGGCAACTGATCCTACTCTTTCTAGTATCTCAAAAAGGCCAACATACCTAGGGCTCAACTTGCCATCCTTTCCAAACCTCATAACCTCTCTCAGAGGAGCTACCTTCGAGAATACTCAGTCTCCCACATCAAACTCTAACTCTCGGCAGTGAGTGTCTATGTAGCTTTTCAACCGACTTTGTGCGGTACTGATTCTTTCTTTAATTAGTCGGATCTTATCATACGCTTGCTGAACAATCTTTAGACCCAAAACTCGCCTCTCGCCTACCTCATCCTAGAAGAGAGAAGAACGACATCTCCTACCATACAATGCCTCGTAGGGTTCCATACCGATGCTAGCCTGATACTTGTTATTATAAGAAAATTCAACTAATGGCACAAACTGAGTCTAGCTACCTCGAAAATCTAGCATGCATGCACAAAGCATATCTTCTAATGTTTGAATCTTCCTCTCCATCTGACCATCTGTCTGGGGGTGGAAAGTTGTACTGAATGCTAACTGCGTACCCATAGCCTTTTGAAAACTTTTGGAGAATCGTGAAGTAAACCAAGGATCTCGGTCTAAGACTATGTATACTGATACACCATGGACGCGAACTATCTCCTGAACATATATTTTTTCCAGTTTGTTCATGGAATAACCAACTATAATAGGGATGAAATGGGTGGTCTTCATCAAACGATCAATAATCACCTAAACTGAATTCAATCTCTGTCGCACTGATGGTAATCCCATAACAAAATCCATGGAAATGTGATCCCACTTCCACTCTAGAATGAAGAGTGGTTGTAACTGTCTTGCTGGTCTCTAGTCCTCAGCTTTAGCCTGCCAAAACGTCAAACACTGTTGTACAAATTTGATAATTTCTCTTTTCATCCCACTCCACCAGAAATACTCTCGCAGATCCTTGTACATTTTAGTACTGCCTAGATGGACTGTATAGAGAGATCTGTGCGCCTCCTTTAAAATAATTCTCCTAATCTTGGGATCTACAGGAACACATAGCCTAGTACAGAACCGCTGGGCTCTATCATCTGATATGTTCAAGTCCTCTTCCTGCCCATCTCGCATTTTAGCCATTACCTCTGCCGATTCTGCGTTATCACCCTGGGTGACTTTTATCTTCTCATATAGTGTAGGTTGTACAATCAGGCTGGCAACAAATACCAGAGGACTATCCTCTACTAACTCTATACTAAGTCTCACCAAATTCATCAGGATCAGATGCTGAATCTCCATAGTTGCCAGTACTGGTCCCACTGATTTCCTACTCAGAGCATCTTCTACCACATTCGCTTTCCCTGGGTGGTAACTAATAATGCAATCATAATCTTTAGTTAGTTCTAGCCACCTTCTTTGCCTCATGTTTAATTCTCTTTGGGTAAAGAAATATTTCAGGCTTTTGTGATCCGTGAAGATCTCGCATTTTTCACCATACAAGTAATGCCTCCAAGTCTTAAGAGCGTACACCACTGCAGCTAACTCCAAATCATGCACAAGATAATTTTTCTTATATTATTTAAGCTTTTTAGAAGTAGATGCAATGACCCCGCCATACTGCATCAATATGCACCTGAGTCCCTTCAGAGATGCATGACTGTATATCACAAACCCATCCTCCCCCGATAGGATAGCCAACACTGGGGCAGTAACCAACCTCTGTTTCAATTCCTGAAAGCTCTGCTCACAGTCATCAGTCCATTCAACTCTTACATTTTTTCTTGTAAGTCACATCAACAGACCTGATAAATTGGAGAAACCATCCACAAAGCACCGATAATAACCCCCTAAACCCAAAAAACTCCTAACCTTTTGAACATTTCCAAGCCTTACCCAATTTACCACTGCCTCAATCTTACTCGGGTCAACAGATACACCTACCTCAGAGATCACATGGCCAAGAAAAGAAACCTGCTTCAGCTAGAATTCACACTTCTTAAACTTTGCGTACAACTTTCTCTCTCTTAATGTTTGCAATACCAACCTCAAATGATGCTCGTGCTCCTCAAAACTCCTCGAGTAGACTAGTATATCATCAATAAATACAACCACAAACTGGTCCAAACACTGATGGAACACTCGGTTCATTAAATCCATGAATACCGCCGGTGCGTTAGTCAACCTAAATGGCATCACTAAGAACTCATAATGCTCAAATCTCATTCAAAATGATGTTTTCGAGACGTCTTCTGCCCTCACTCTCACTAGATGATAACCTAACTACAAGTCAATTTTAGAGTAAACCTGGGTCCTCTGGAGCTGATCAAACAAATCATCGATCCTGGGGAGAGGATATTTATTCTTAACTATCAGTTTATTTATCTCCCTGTAATCTATACACATCCTCATGGTCCCATCTTTCTTCTTCACAAATAAAACTGGTGCTCCCCAGGACGACACGTTGGGTCTGATAAATCCCTTATCCAATAATTCTTGCAATTGATCTTTTAGTTCTTCTAATTCGGCTGGGGCCACAGGGATATCAGCTTGTTTCAAGTCTTCTTTTTGCAACTCCTTTATGTAGGCAACAAATCCCTAAAGGTCTTCTTGAATTAGTTTCCTCACCTGAATAAATGATGCAAGTTGTGGTGAAGAACGTACTCACGAACCAAGAAATATGTATTCTTGCTCATCTGTAGGTCTAAAAATCACTTCTTTCAAATGACAGTCAATACTAGCATGATTAATTTCCAACCAATCCATACCCAAAATTATATCAAACCCCTGCATATCTAATATCACCAAATCAGGTGGCAATATCTTTTCCTGAATAGTCACTGGAAAGTCCCTGAGTACCCTCATGCATCTCACCACTGACCCAGTCGGCGTAGTTACAGTCAACCCAATATCTAACAATTGTGCCTCACACCCTATTAATTTAGCATATATCGACGAAATAAAAGAGTTGGTGGCACTTGTATCAAATAAAACAATAGCTTTATATGAGAAAGCAGTAAGGGTACTTGTAACTACGTCTCCAGCTACATTGGTGTCGCCCAGCATCAATGCGTACACTCTCGCGGGTGCAATGTTCCTCTGTTGTCCTCCACGGGGCGCTTAATAACCACCCTGGTATGGTCTAGGAGCTGGTGCCTGATCTGGAAATCCCTAACACAACCAAGATCTATGCTGGGTCTCCAATAATGGTAGCAGATGTTCTCTCCCATTCTGTATTCACTTGGATGTCTACGGCCACGTATAGGACAAGTAGGAACTACTTATCCACCTTGAGAACCATTGCGGCCCACCATCCATCTCTGACCACCTTCATAACGATTTCCTCTCCATGGCCCTTGGCTGGAACTCTCCTGTAGATCTTGAGGCACGGACCTCTTCCTCCAACCCTGAGTTGCAGTACCTCTCTACATACCACTCTCAATAATAGTAGCTCGATCTACCACCTCTGTGAACGTATGAGCCCAAAAGTCGATAACTTGCTCAAATAAACTCTGCTTCAGACTTTCTTCAAACTTCCTTGCCTTTTTCTCCTCCTCTGGTGCCAAATATGGGTGAAACAATACAACTCAAGAAATCACATAGCGTACTATGTCGCTGTCATCAACCCCTGAGTCAGATGCCGGAATTATGCTGCCTTCGCACTCCGCACGATAGCAGGGAAATATCGCTTGAAGAATAATTCTTTAAACCGACTCCATGACAGTGGCACTGGATCTAGCCTCTGCTGCTCAATCATCCGCACTGATCTCCACCAACGCTTTGTTTCTCTTATCAGTTTAAACGATGCAAAAGCCACTTTATGCTCGTCTATACATGCTAGCACTGCTAAAATCTCCTCAACATCTTAAACCCAATTCTCAGCTACAATCGGGTCAAGTCCTCCAAAAAAAGGAGGCTTCATCCGCGTAAACTGCTCGATCGTGTTGCCACACTCTCCTCTGCTCCTAGCCATCTCAGCCATCACTTGCTGAGTGACACTATATAAAATGACATCTATATCTCCACCTCCCATACTGGAGGGTCCTGGTTTGTCACCTCCTATATCTGTACCACTACTCCCTAGATCCATCTTGAAAATACACAAAACATCATTTCAAAAACCTATTCTTGCATAGATCTAATCTATTCATTCAAATGAAACTCTAGTTTCTCTATTAACAACTCCCCTATTCTTACCCCAAAATTCAATCCTATAACCCAAACACATGACTCATCGATAGCTTACTATGGTTTTCTTGAAATCGTCACCCAAGGAAAAACATAGAAGCCACCACGAAAATCCTGTATTCAGACCCCAGAACAAAACCTCAAATTATTTTCCTATAGATTGGTATTGTTCCCGCTGCATTATAGAGTTTACAAAACCTAGCAACTTAGGCTTTGATACCAAACTGTAACAACCTGTTATTTATTTAACATTTTTTTTTCTATATACACATAACACAAATATCATCTGTTTGAAGTACTACTAATAATACCCTAGGCTCAAAGGAGCACTGATAAAACCTTGTATTCGTACATATCTACGCATCGGTATGCAAAAACTGGGAACTACTATATACAATACTAGAAAAACTATAATACTATGAAGTATATTTACAACACAAAATACCTAGTGACAAAATTAAAAACCTGGTATCTACCCCAACTCACTGGTACCAAAATACACCTACCCTCTCAGCAAGGGCAGCACCAAAGCAACCTCTACCCGCGAGCCTGATCCGCTCGCCTAGCTAGATCACTTGAAAAATAATAAGTCATCGGGATGAGTCGACGCTCAGTAAGAAGAAATATGCTATTACTAGTGTGTGGTGGTTGAGTTACACATTTAAATACTGAAATAATACTAATACTGTAATCTGAGTAAGCTGATAAATTGTATAGAATATATGAAATATAATTTAAAATATAGCTGTGTATCTGAGTTTGCTATCTGAATGTACTGATAATATAATAATATGAACTGCTGCCGTGTGATGTATCTATACATAAGAACTTCTGATATACTCTGGAATCTGTATATCATGATATATTCCCTCATGATAAGGTTGTGCGGTCCGTAGGCTGGACTTACTCTAGTTGGCCTACTAGGCAAGTCAATCTCTATCATCCGTCAATCTGTATCAATCTAGCCCACTGCAATCTCTCCGGGCCATCTCTAACCTCTATCATTGTCTAACCGGCTACCTTAACCCAACATGCTGGAGAGACTGCAATCTCTCCTCGCACTATTAGATGGAATCCATATACTATCTAAGTTATGCGGTTGCACGTGTCTGAAATAGCAATGGTACCGTGCCCTAATGTATATATCTATCTATAATATCCACAAGGATCTGATATCGTGTAATATTGTGTACATATATAAATATATAATTATCTTGCTGCTTTTAACATGATTTCAAAACAACCATAATACTATAAATCTGAAATATCTGTAATGTCTGTCTGTAATATCTGTAATTTCTGTCTATAATATCTATAATGTCTATCTATAATATCTGCAGTTTTTGTCTATAATATCTATACTATCTATCTGTAATTTCTGTAAACTCTTTCTGAGTGTTATGATTTAGAAGTCATGTTATTATGAGAAATACTATAAGTCTCATTTTCTGTTGATGAACTGTATATCTGGGTATTTGTAAAATTGTATAATCAACATACTATACTATAATAAACTCATGCCACACATTTGATTAATCAAAACCTCATGCTTTATATCTGTAATCTTACTGAAATAATAATACTCATGATATACTGGAAAATAAAATAACTGATCATCATGCTTGTAAATATATACACGTAATCTACTGATAACTATTCTAAAAATATCCTAGCATAGCATATTTCCCTTACCTAACTTCTGGAAAACCCTTATTGTACTCTGGTCCTATACTCGCAGTGTTCCCTGCTTAACATCTTGAAAACAACATCAACTAAAACAAAATATTAGTATTTCTTTGCATACAACATTTCTTACAACTGTAGGGAAAGCAAATACTGAATAAATTGCCTTACCCTGAAATTGGGATGAATTTCAAACCAACACCACCGATGATCATCTCCAACAGACTTGCAAAGAACTTCACCAGAAGCATCATGGTGGCCTCAGATCTTCGATCCGGTGAGAAACGGAGCCGGGATCGAAGATAGAAGAGGAAAGGAGCATTTTTTTAGAGAGAGAGAGAGAGAGAGAGAGAGAGAAGATGATTTTGCACTGAAATTCTTTCAAAATCCAATTTTAGAAGTACTTGTAGGCTTGGATTCGTCGACAAGACACGTCATCTTGTTGATGAGTCCTGAAGAGAGTTCGTTGATGAACCTACACCTGTCGTCGATGAATTTTAGACTTCCAAAAACCCCCTCTCAGTATCTTCTCATTGACGAGACGTGTCTTCGTCGACGAGATCCTCATGTGTCCTCGTCGATGAATCCCCTGTGTTCATCGACGAGCCCCTGATTAATTTCTCGGGTTATTACATATTTGTAATGTTTTTTTTATGGCATGGACATGGAATCAATCTACCATTCATCATTGTCCACCTTATGGAAGATAACCCGAAGCGCAAAAATGGATGTTTGCCTTTTGCCCACATGCTTACACGATTTTTCTTGCATCATGGCATCCTAAAAGCAAGAATACCAGGGGTTATGTCTACACACGATGATATTTATACTAAGGCAACCCTATGCCGCATCCACTTCATTTGGGATGAACAATCATTGGCTTGGATAAAACCAGACCAACTAGTTGGGGGATCTGTGGATGAAGTCGAAGAGGCTATGGAATAAGAAGAAGCCACAGCAGCCAAAGAACATAACTTCCCTGAGATACATATGGATATTCCCCAGGCTAGGGAACACTCAAACGACCCCATTCTGCAATGCCTTGATAGACTTGAATTGGGGATGAAAGAGCTCATTAACACTACGGAACAAGGAATGAGCGAACGCCTTGATGGGTTTGGATCTCGCCTTGATGGTTTCAGTACCCAGCTTCATTCCATGCAACAAGAAAATCATGCTCATATGGCTTATATTGATTTTAGTCTGGCCACCATCCTTGATCTCCTTCGCCGTAATGAAAGACCCCTCTTTTGATGACGGACAAAGGGGGAGAAAGATTTGTTGGTGTTGAGATTTTGACTGATGCATATTGGTATTTACTATTGTCTTAGCTGATACATGTTTTTGATATATAACTATTTTGGATGAATCATTGTGTTGGCTGATACATACTTATGATATTTGTCTGTTTTGAATGGATATGAAAAACCTTAACTCTTATTCTTGTTTGATTAACTTCTGATGAAGCTTGTTTGATGTTGAATACTTATATCAATAACTATTGAGTTATATTGCTATATCATTACAAGTCATGTTAAGTACTACTGCTTGATATCCTTTGGTAATACTGATATACATATAGACTTCTTGGATACATTAAATATTGTTGGACATACTAGTTATTCGTTGGACATACTATTTATCTATTGGAAATGCTGTTGAATTGTTGGATATACTGACTCTCATTGAAAAGTTCAATTTTAACTTGCTGATTCATATTAAAATGAACTTTTAAAACACTACATGATTGTAAAACTTAAAGTTAAATTATTTTTACCATGCATGAAATGCATATAGTAAGGGCAAGGAATGTTTTCTTAAATTTCAAACAAGTATGCATATTTTGATGGGGAGTTTTCAAGAAATATCCTACAAAAACACTAATGGTTATTCATCATCATAGAGGGGAAGTCCCCTATATTTATAATGAAGGAGGGAAAGAAAAAAAAAAAGGCTAGGTAATGGTTTCGGTTGGATCTAGGGGGTAGGGGCTCGAGTTAGGTGGGATTTGAGGGGTTTAAAGGGCTTGAGGGAGGTAAGGGAGAAGGTCAGATGAGGCTTTGTTGTGTTAGGGACATAAATTGATGAGAAGGTCACATGTGAATGCATGTGCATATGTGGGATGAGATGATATGTATGCATGGTGAGAATGCATATGCATATGCATGATGAGAATGTATGCATGGGGTGAAGTATGCATATGGGTGTTTCCATGGTATGAACGCATGTGCATAGGTGCATGTATAAGAGTGTGCGAGTATGCATGTGTGTGTGTGTGTGTATAAATATACAAATGTATAAACATATTTAAATATGTGTGCATGTACTTGGGCTAGTATGAACATAAATATACATTAGTGTATATATATGCGTAGGTACATAATATATAAACATACATACATACATATATGTGTATATATATATATATATATATATATGTATATGTACTGAAGTACATGTATATGAATAGATATATACATGAGTATGTGTGCTAATAATGTATAATACATATGTATAAATATATGCCTGTATATATGTAAATATATATGGACTTATGTATAAATTTAAGTGTATATGTGTGTGTATTTAAAATGTATCTATATGTATACATGTGTGTGTTTAAGAATAAATGTGCAAATGTGTATGTACACTAGTATATTAACATATGTAAATGCATGCATATATCCAAAACTTCAGTGACTTTTCAATCACAATAGGTGTACGTCGACGTTCGACTTCAAGTCCTTCTCGTTTTATTTTAGTGATTGATGAACTTACTAGGAATATTTAAAATGAGATTCCTTGGTATTTTTTGTTTGTAGAAGATATTGTTTTGATTGATGAAAGTAGGAATAGAGTAGAATCTATGTTCAAACTTTGGATAACCACATAAGAGTCCAAAGGTTTTAGGATAAGTAGGAATAAGATAGAATATATGAAACGTAATTTCAGTAACATAAGGAGTAGTGGAAAGAAGATTAAACTTGATAAGCAATCGTTATTATTAAAAGGAGAATTTTATAAGATGCCTATATGGTCGGCTATGCTTTATTATTAAGAACATTGGACAACTAAAAAACATGTACATGAAGTAAAAGTTGTTGAAATGCAAATGTTAAGGAAGATGAGTGGTAAACTAAGGAATGAACAAATACGCAATATTGTAGGCATAACACCAATTAAAGATAAGATAAAGGGAGGGGTGATGTACATGGTTTGGGCATTTGAAACATAGGCCTCGTAGGGCATCTATGAAGAGGTTGATTTATTGTTTCTGGCATGAAAAGGGGTAAGGGTAGGCTTAAAATACCTTGTAATAAGGTAGTAAGGAAGGATTTAATAGCCATTAATCTAGTAGAGGAAAATGCTCTTGATCATGTGAATTGGAGAAAAATAACTCACGTAGTCAACCCTACCTAGCGAGACTTAAGGCTTGTTATTGTTGTTGCTTTATGGTTCAAAATGTTGGGCAACTAAAATTTATAATGTACAAAAAACAAAAGTTGCTGAAATAAAAATGTTGTGGTAGATGAATGGTATAACATTAAAAATATAAATTAAGGAACGAGCATATGCGCGATAATTTAGGCATAATTTCAGTCAAAAAAAATATAAGTGAGGAGTGACTGAGATGGTTTGGACATTTGAAATGTAGACCTAGTAAAGCACTTATGAAGAGGAATGAGTTTGTTATTGTTTCTGACACGAAAAAGGGTAAGGGGAGGTATAAGTATTTATTTTGCATATCTTGTAAGAGAAATCTATCAAAATATGTTGACCTTATAGGTCACACCCGATTTTGATAATGACACATACTTAGGTATTTGATGATTATCAAGTGTTTGTGCAGACTTAAATAAGCATCCCAAGGAATGAAACTTGAAGCAACTAGAAGCCAATGAAGACTTTAATTTGTATTTTCAATTAAATGATTGTAATATGGGTCTATAATAGTAACCTAGGGTATGGTCTGTATTTTCTTACCTGCATATCATGGATATATGATATATGGTAAGTCCAGTATGACCATAGTAAGACTTTAGGTCCCAACACTCACACATAGATAATACAAATTTAAGGAGTGTCAAAAATACACTTAGATTGAATATTTCTAAGGAAATTAAGAGAGCTCGGGTGACCGAACCCCGAGAGTTCAAAACTCCTCGAGCGCCTGAACTGTTGAAAAGTCAAAAGTTGACTTGGGCTCTCAAGTGACCGAACCTTATTGAGCGTACTGTTTACGGGCACTCGAACATTTTGAAAGGGACATTTCACCAACTCGGGCGACCGAACTTTTTAGTTCAAATTGAGCCCCGAGCGATCGAACAATCGAGTTCGGGCCACCGAATATATGACCGAACTCCCGAACTCACGAATAAAGTTTATTGACTTTGATTCGGGTTGCCGAAGCATGACATAGGCAACCAAACTGATTTAAATAACTTTTATTTCTGTGTATGTTCGGGCGACCGAACCTCGATTCAGCCACTTGAACCTCGGCGGGTTAAAATAATTTTAACTGCGGTAAAATCAAGTTAAGTTTGGTTAATGGTGTTTTAACTATTTGAAACTTTTTTAATAATTCCCAACAAGTCCCAAACAGTTATATTTTTTACCTTACCTATAAATTTAGGCTCATTTGTGAGGATTAGCAAGAATTAGAAAATTGATTAGCCAACAAATCTTCTCTTTACAAAATACACTCTTTGTCCAAATACTCTCAAATCTTTACTTCCTTGATATATTCTGAGTTCGTCAAAGCACATTTTGAGTGTTTGTGATTACTACACTTTGCTAGAAACTCTCATTTGATTGATTGAGTGTGATATTATTTTTGGGGAGTTTAGCTTAGATTTATCCCACAAATTTTGATATTATAAATCTTGTACTGGGATAAACTAAGTGAGCTTAGGATATTTACATTATTATTGCAAGTGTCTAATAGTTTGGATTTTTGTTGTGCAAATATTTTTCATACAAGTAAAGCATTTTCAAACTAGTATTGCGCTTATTTCATTGAGGAAAATCTTCTTAAACTAGTTTGATTATCTTATTCATATCTTTGGAATATTGATTTGCTACTGAACTGTGCTTTGCTTAGATTCCAAGATATTGCTTATTTTGAACACTCTTAAGCATATCACTGATTATACCTTATTGAGTATTGATAGCACAATTATATGCATCACTAAACTTACACTATATCTATATCTTTGATGTGTATGTAACTGTGCATATTGGGTACATATGTGCTTTACATGAAAGCATAATCACTGTACCATTTGATTGAGAGGATACTGTTATATTTCCAGGTGTGGCTTGAGGGGGTAGTAATCTAGCTCGATAAGGATTGTGTAAAGGTTGAGGTCAGCCCTATGCTAATTGACCTGGTTTGTTTAGGTGACTCTCCACCCGTTTAAATAAGAAATTATAGTGGTAATCCTTGTACTTGTTAGCCAAGGCAGGGACATAGGCAATTGGCCAAACCTCAATAACATTTCTACGTGTCACTTTCCTTTACTGCTTTCTGGTACATGCATGGTTAATTAAATTGTATTATTTAATTTTTGGTACATAGTATAATTGATTTACTTTACTTGCACTAGATTGACCATAGGGTTTTGAATATACTGCTATTAGGATACTTCCCTAGGGCGTAAATTTTAAAAGTACCAATTCACCCCCCTTTTGTGAGCACGGTAAAGCTAAGAATTAGTATCAGAGTCACGTAGCATAGACTAGTAGTTATTTTTCAAAAGATCATATATGGCTCATAGCTCTGTGACCCCTTTCCCTGAGGGACCATCTTCCACACGACCTCCGATTTTCAGTGGTTTTAATTATAGCTTCTGAAAATAGAGGATGCGCATCTATCTCGAAAATATTGATTGGAAGGTGTGGAGGATCGTCTCTAAGGGAAATTATGTCCCTATGAAAACAGAGGGTGCAACTAGAGTTCCTAAGATTGAGGAAGAATATGATAATGATGATATGAAAACTGTTAGTTTAAATGCCACTGCTATGAGCATTATATATTGTAGCCTTGATGTAAATGAATTTAATAGAATTATGACATATTCTACTGTGAAAGAAATTTGGGATAAGTTAGAAGTAACATATGAGGGTACTAGGGATGTGAAAGACAATAGGATAGATATGTTGACTAGTGAGTATGAGACCATTAGGATGAATGTAGGTGAGTCCATTCAAAGCATGTACACTAGATTCACACACATCATAAACTCACTGCATGCATTAGGTAAGACCTATCCCACATATGAGATGATTAGGAAGATCATTAGAGGCTTACCTCCTGTTTAGGAAGCCAGGGCTATGACCATTGCCGAGGGTAGAGACCTTAAGGCCATCACTCTAGATGAATTGAAAGGTTCCATGAGTATGAATTAGCCATAAATGAGAGATTCAATGAACACAATAGGGCGAAGAAAGTGACTGCATTAAAAACCTCCACTAACACTTCTAGTGAATGCAGCGAACCTGACACTGATGATGATATGGCAATGCGAACTAAAAAATTTAGTGGATTCTTCAGGAAGAATAGAAAGCCATACAAAAAATATAGGGAGTCTACATCTGAGAAGGGAGAGTCTAGCAAAAGAACAATGCAACAAAGTTGGGCACATCAAACCAGACTGCCCAGTACTTAAAAAGGAGGCTAAGAAAAAAAAGAAAGTCATGAAAGCAAGTACTTCATGGGATAAATTGAGTAGCAGTGACTTAGAATCAGACCACAGCGACTCAGAGGTCGCTAATCTGTGTTTGATGGCACATGGTGATAAGCTATTTTCTTCTTGATCATTATCTTCATATTATTCATCTAATGATTGTGATTCTAATTGCATGCCTACGTTTAGAGAATTACAATGTGAATATATTCGTGTATCTAAACTATTAAGCAAAATGACCAAAGAAAATGATGATTTGGAAAAGAAATGTGAAAATTGGTCAAAACTGTTTGGTATTGCAAAAGCCTCTCATGCTGCGATTTTAAAAGAAAAAAGATATGACCATTGTTGAGCTTGAGAGGAAATTAGAGGAAAGCTCCAAAATCATTTTTAATTCACCGTGGGCAAACGCAATTTTGAAAAACTACTTGGTGCCCAAAGAAATTCCTTAAGTAAAGAGGGTCTAGGTTTTAATGGTGTTGAAAATGTTAGATGACCTAACCTTTACTTAGGACATTTCACATGTGAGTGAAAATCTCATGTCCCTCCTAATGATCCTAAATGTAGAATGAAATCTTTTAAATGCAAACAAATTGACCATATTCAATTTGATTGGCCACTTAGGAACAAGTATGCAAAAATTAGGAAAGTTTGGGTAGTTAAGGGTGATCCAGCTACTAACCCCTGTAGACCCAACAAAATTTGGGGACCAACATCAATTACTTAGTCTATTTTGCAAGTGTAATTAAGATCGTCCTCCTCTAAGGACAAGTGGTACCTGGATAGCAGGTTCTCACGGAACACAACAGACGATAAAGGAAAATTCGCATCAATCATTCCCAAGGATGGAGGATATGTGACATTCGATGACAATGCAAAAGGACGCATCATCGGGGTAGGTAAGGTTGGTAACGATTTTTCCCATACTATTGATAATGTTTTATTGGTTGATGGGCTGAAGCATAATTTACTAAGCATAAGTCAATTGTGTGATAAAGAATATAAGGTATCATTTGAAAATGATAAATGCATAGTTGAAAATAAATCAGATCACAAAGTGCTCTTTACTGCCGATCACCATGAAAATGTTTATACTACTTCTTTTGATAACTTAGCTTCACAACAAGTAACTTGCTTTTCTGCTGTAAATGAAACTAGTTGGTTATGGCATAGGCGCTTAGGACATGCTAGCATGGACTTGTTGTCAAAACTTGTTAGAAAAAAATTAGTAAAAGGCTTGCCTAAAATGTCATCTGTAAAAGATAAAATTGGTGATGCATGTCAAATGGGTAAGCAAACAAAATCTAGTTTTAAGGAAAAAAAAAAAAAAAATTCATATCTACCACTAGACCACTTGAAATGCTTCACTTGGATTTGTTTGGTCCTAATTTTGTGTAAAGTCTTGGTGGTAAATCATATGCTTTTGTAATTGTATATGACTTTTCTAGGTTCACATGGGTGTTATTTCTTACACATAAAAATGAATCATATGAATAGTTTACCAAGCTTTGTAGGAGAGTTCAAAATGAAAAGAATAGAAAATTATTATGACCTAGAAGGCATATCACATAACTTTTCTGCACATAGGACCCCTTAACAAAACGGTGTGGTAGAAAGAAAGAATAGGTCATTGCAAAAAATGGGTAGAACTATGCTGAATGAACATGACTTACCTAAATATTTTTGGGCTGAGGCCATAAATATTGCTTGTTATGTCATGAATAGGGTGTTGATTAGACCGTCAATTAATAAAACCCCTTATGAATTGTGGAACAATCATAAACCTAATATTTCCTACTTTCATGTGTTTGGTTCTAAATGCTTTGTGCTTAGAGATAATGAAAATCTATGAAAATTTGACTCTAAATCTGATGAAGGTATTTTCCTAGGCTATGTTCTTAATAGTAAATCATATAGGGTTTTCAATAAAAGAACATTGACTGTCATTGAATCTTTTCATGTTGTGTTTGATGAATCTAATCCATTTTGTAAGAAAGATGATGAAGATGATATTGATATTAGAAAATTCTTAGATAAATTATCTATTGAAAACAATGCAAGTGAAAATCTAGAAGTAAATGATAAATCATTTGAAGATAATGAAAATGAAATTCAAGAGTTGCCTAGAGATTGGAAATTCATTAGAAACCATCCTATAGATCAAATCATAAGAGAACCATCTGTGGTATAGCCACAAGATCCTCTTTGAAAAACCTAGTGAGTCATTCTGCTTTCTTGTCCAAGAAGAACCTAAAAATATTAAAGAAGCCATTGAGGATGAGTCTTGGGTGATGTCCATGCAAGAAAAACTTAATCAATTTGAAAGAAGCAAAGTGTGGACCCTAGTTCCAAGGCCTAATGATCATACCATTATTGGAACTAAATGGGTATATAGAAATAAGAAAGATGAGAATGGGGCAGTAACTAGAAATAAGGCTAGACTAGTTGTGCAAGGTTATAATTAGGGAGAGGGGATAGACTTTGATGAAACATATGCTCCTGTTGTTAGGTTAGAAGTCATTCGTATGCTACTTGCTTATGCCGCTTTTAAAAATTTTAAATTGTTTCAAATGGATGTTAAAAGCGCTTTTCCAAATGGCTATATTAATGAAGAAGTATATGTAGAACAACCACCCGATTTTGAAAATCATAAATATCTAGATCATGTCTACCGGTTATCTAAGGCCTTTTATGGATTGAAACAAGCTACTAGAGCTTGGTATGAGAAGTTGATTTTCTACTAGAAAATGGGTTTACCCATGGCAAAATTGACACTACACTCTTCATCAAATCCAAAAATGATGACATGCTCCTTGTTCAAATTTATGTGGATGATATCATTTTTAGAGCAACTAATGATGAGTTGTGTAATGAGTTTGCCAAATGCATGCAAAATGAATTTGAAAAGAGCATTATAGGTGAACTCAATTTCTTCTTAGGGCTGCAAATTAAATAAGCTGAATATGGAACTTTCATATGTCAATCTAAATATGTTAGGGACTTACTAAAGAAATTAAATATGGAAGATTGCAAAATTCTTGGTACCCCTATGAGTTCTTCCATTAGATTTGACAAAGATGAGCAAGGGATCCCTGTTGACGTAAAATTGTATAGTAGCATGATTGGTAGTCTCCTATATCTCACTGCTAGTAGGCCTGATATTATGTTTAGTGTGTGTATATGTGCTAGGTTTCAAGCTGCTCCTAAGAAATCCCATCTATTAGCTGTTAAACGAATCCTTAAGTATCTACGTGGAACTATAGAGTTAGGCTTATGGTATCCTAAGCATACTACCTTTGAGATTGTGAGTTATACTAATGTTGACTTTGCTAGTAGTAAGGTTGATAGAAAGAGTACCAGTGGCACTTGTCACTATTTAGGACAATCTCTCGTTTCTTGGTTCTCCAAGAAATAAAATTCAATTTCCTTATCTATGACCGAAACAGAATATATTGTGGCTAGTAGTTGTGCTGCCCAAACTCTTTATATGAAACAACAACTCATGGATTTTGGATTGTACTATGATAGAGTATCGATTAAATGATACTAGCGAATCAACATCTCTAAAAATCCTATCTCACATTCACAAACTAAACACATTGAAATTAGACATCACTTCCTTCATGACCATGTGCAGAAAGGAGATGTGGCTTTTGAGTTTGTGTGGACTAATGATCAGTGGGCGGACATTTTCACTAAACCACTTCCAGAAGATAGGTTCATACAAATTAGACGTGAATTAGGTCCAATGCATAGTAGAGATGCTTCCTAGCTATTTCATAGTTTGCATAAATTCAGGGGGAGCTTTCAAATAATTTTAAAAGTCTAATAAATAATATAACTGTTGATATCTTGTATTGGCTTAGACTTTGTGAAACTTGATTATTGTTTGTGATGCATAATTCTCATATCTACTGGATGATGATGGTGGTACTTATGTTTTGTCTATTGATCATACTGGAACTGTTGAGTTGCCTAGTTATGGATAAATTATTAGGATTTATAAACTCAAAATAGGTCATTTTTATACAGGAATTTTTGGGAAATGTCTTATTTTCAAACAACATGTTGCCGAAATTTTTAAAAATTCCCAAACTTCTTTTGTATACAAATGATTGTTTCCCAATGCCTAAAGCTATATTTTTTATGGCCTTTTTTGATGTTGTCAAACGGGGGAGATAGATAAGAGGGCAAAAATTGGGTTAACTTAACTTATTGAAAATTGAATTGAATTGAACTTACATGAAAAATTATTTAGAATTTTATATGATGCACATTGTTAGGGGGAGCCTTCTAAGGCTATACCCATTTTTTGCATAATGTATTTGTTATCATAAAAAAGGGGAAGAATGTTGACCTTATAGGTCGCACCCGATTTTGATAATGACAAATACTTAGGTATTTGATGATTATCAAGTGTTTTTGCAGGCTTAAATGAGCATCCTAAGGAATGAAACTTGAAACAACTAAAAGACCCTGAAGACTTTAATTTGTATTGTCAATTAAAATATTGTAATATGGGTCTGTAATAGTAACCTAAGGTATGGTCTATATTTTCTTACTTGCATATCATGCATATAGGATATACGGCAAGCTCAGTAAGACCATAGTAAGACTTTAGGTCCAAACACTCACACATAGATCATACAAATTTAAGGACTGCCAAAAATACACTTAAATTGAATATTTCTAAGGAAATTAAGAGAGTTCGGGCGATTGAACCCCGAGAGTTCAAAACTCCTTGGGCTCCTGAACTGTTGAAAAGTCAATAGTTGACTTAGGCTCTCGGGCGACCGAACCTTTTTGTGCGTACTGTTCATGGGCACCCGAACCCTTTGAAAGGGACATTCCACCAACTTGGGCGACCAAAATTTTTAGTTCAAATTGAGCCTCTGGTGATCAAACACTCAAGTTTGAGCCCCTGAATATATGACCGGGCATCCGAAGTCACGAACAAAGGCTACTGACTTTGATTTGGGTTGCCGAAGCATGACACAGGCGACCGAACCTATTTAAATAACTTTTATTATTGTGTCTATTCGGGCGACCAAACCTCGGTTTAGCCACTCGAACCTCAGCAGGTTAAAATAATTTTAACTGCAGTAAAATCAGGTTAAGTTGGGTTAATGGTATTTTAACTATTTGAAACTTTTTTAATAATTCCCAACAAGTTCCAAACGGTTATATTTTTTACCTTGCCTATAAATATAGGCTCATTTGTGAGAATTAGCAAGAATTAGAATACTGATTAACCAAGAAATCCTCTTTTTATAAAATACACTCTTTGTCCAAGTACTCTAAAATCTTCACTTCCTTGATATATTCTGAGTTCGTGAGAGCACATTTTGAGTGTTTGTGATTACTACACTTTACTAGAAACTCCCATTTGATTGATTGAGTGTGATATTATTTTTGGGGAGTTTAGCTTAGGTTTATTCCACAAATTTTGATATTATAAATCTTGTGCTGGGATAAACTAAGTGAGCTTAGGATATTGGCATTATTATTGCAAGTGTCCAATAGGTTGGATTTTTGTTGTGCAAAGATTTTTCATATAAGCAAAACATCTTCAAACTAGTATTGTGTTTATTTCATTGAGGAAAATCTTCTTGAACTCTGATTCATATCTTTGAAATATTGATGTGCTACTGAATTGTGCTTTGTTTAGATTCCAAGATACTATTTGTTTTGAACACTCTTGAGCATATCACTGATTATACCTTATTGAGTATTGATAGCACAATTATTTGCATCACTAAGCTTACATTATATCTACATCTTTGATGTGTATGTAACTGCACGTATTGGGTACATATCTATTTTACATGAAAGCATAATCACTGTACCATTTGATTGAGAGAATATTGTTGTATTTCCAGGCGTGGTCTGAGGAGGCGGTAATCCAACCCGATAAGGATTGTGTAAAGATTGAGGTCAGCCCTGTGTTAATTGACCTGGTTTGTTTAGGTGCCGCACTACTCGTTTAAGTGAGTAATTATAGTGGTAATCCTTGTGTTTGTTAGCCAAGGCGGGGATGTAGGCAATTGGCCGAACCTTGATAACATTTCTGCGTGTCACTTTCCTCTACTGCTTTCTAGTGCATGCGTATTTAATTAAATTGCATTATTTAATTTTCGATACATTGTATAATTGATTTACTTTACTTGCACTAGATTGACCATAGGATTGTGAATATACTGCTGTTAGGATACTCACCTAGAGCATAAATTTTAAAAGTACCAATTCACCCCCTTCTTAGGATCACGGTAAAGCTAACAAAATATTCACACAATTTGACCATCTCATTACTTTTGTCCCTTGTGCCACCTTATCCTCTTCCTTCGCTCTCACTCTATTTATCTCCATCCTTTTATCTCTCTTTCTCCCCCTCCTTACCTCTTTGAATCTATTTTCAGTCACATCTCTTTTCTTTCTTCTTTAACTTTTATGATTTTTGAAATTTTATATCCTATTTGCCTTGATAAAGTATCATACATTTTCTAGGAAGCGGATTGGGTTCCCAAACCACTACCACATTGAATGTTATATTTTTTAAACACACATATGTTACAAGGCTTGGTGGCTAAAGGGCAAAAGAAATAGGTTGCAGCATCATATATGATTGTCCCTTATCATATTAAATATACGAGAACTTAGGACCACAATTGATATGCAAATGCTATTCCTACTTCTAATGTTTCCAATTTTATGCACATTAAAACATATTTACCCTTTTCTTCACATTCCCCCCAACTTGATATCAATAGGGAATCTATCAAAAGGAAGGAGTAGATGACAAAGATCAATATCTTGTCATAACCTCCAATTTCTATTGTGCTTTGTCATTGCTGAAGAGATTTTAGATTACCGATATGGGTTTGCAACATGCAATTATCATTATCATCAAAGTTAAAATTTTCTTTCTCTTACTCTTCGTTGAAGAAAAATGGATTGATGTCGCTGGTTAGTGCATAATTTGCTTTGGTAATTGGCATTGATCCAAAAGAAAAGAAAATGATGACCATGAGTTAGCATTAAAGTCATTAACATGGGTAAGGAATATTGTATTAGTGGATGGTTGATTTGAATATTACGTGCTTGTACTATTGTGTGCCTCTTTACGAATAAGTTGATAGTGAAGTGAGTTCTGAGAGTTCCGGCACTCTACTAGAAGATAGAAGCTGAAGGGTATCCTGCAAATTAAAGAGCAGCAGCTATATTTTTTCATAAATTAAAGTTCCTGCACATGTTATGACTAGGTCACTGAAGGTTTAAAGATTATTTTAAAATTTTATTGTGAGCAAAAATGATATTTTAAAAAATTAACTAAGCGATAATGTCTTCTCCTTACATTTAATAAGCAGCAACAAAATTAAATATTAGAAGAGATTTATAGTACTTTTAAAATATTAAAAATGATCTCAATATCTATCTAATAAAATTCAGAAACAAAGATAAATAAATTCTTTTATCTGGAAATTGAACCTCATGTCTCACCATTCAAAACGTTAATGTATAAGATACCTGCACATCCTCAGTATAGTTGCATATATACCTCTACTCTATAATAAACAAATATCAACCAAACAGATGGAAAAGGAATCCGATGACATCAATAATAGTTGAGCCACACATAATCAAACATTAGTACTAACATTATACAAATAATATATATATATATATATATATATATATGTATATATTAAAGAGAGAAACACAAAGGGACAGAAGTATACCCCATAAGTACCCAGAACATTCCATCCCAGAAAGTGAAGCTCCCGCCCACGATCATGTTAGATTGGGGCACTGTAGAAAACCACACCTCCTTAACACTGCCACAGTCTACCAAATCCAAACTATCTAGACTGTCTTGGTGGAATTAATAGACATATTTATAACTAAATAATTAAATTTTCAGATCCATTCAATTTCTTCCGGGAGTCCTTGGGTCATGGTGGTTGTTTGCTCCTGCTCCGGGGTAATCTGTGGTTTCCACCTCCATTCTCCTCTCAGCATATCCTCCTTCCACTTCTGCCCACTTTTCTTTACCCCTCAAGTCCACTGCAGTGCCCTGCGAGTTCATGGCACCTCACAGTTAATACGTACTCCGAGTTCAACCTTAATTAACCAGGAAATATAGAAAATGAATAGATGAAAACAGGATGGAATTTCTCTCGGTCATTCCATTTTCATGGTAGACTCAAATCACGATGTGTCCCAGAGAGAGAGAGAGAGAGAGAGACCTGTGCCCATGAATCCTGGACTGATGGATTTTCAATGTTTGAATTGAGGCTTCCTAATAACCAGAGAAAGAGGTAGCTGTTATTTGAGTAAGGAAAACGATTATAAAATTCATTGTTCAGAGTTAGGCAGCCTTACTGGTCGTGGGAACGGCAGCGGAGGAGATCAGAATGAAGGAAAGAGCCATAAACAGAAGAAGAAGTCGAAGTGTGGCCTTGTGCTCCATCTCGGTGAAGCTGGAAGCAGATCTGAAGGGCAGATTGGGAGAGAGCCGAGGATGGTGATAGCGGAAGAAAGTTTGAGGAGGGAATTTATATAGGGCCTTCTTATAAAATATATGGATAAAAAATGAATGAAAATGATGCATAAAGTCAACTTTCATGGTTGTACCGTATATAATTTTTGGGGTGTGTGGTGAGTTCCCAGTTGCCTAACTTTATATCTTCGCTCGTGTAACTTTCACATCATCAGTTATAGTATACAGTCAGACTTTACTGCGTATATAAATGCTTTGATACAAGAAACTTGATACCGTGCCTTTCTTGATACCGCGCCTGTAGGAGGGCAGCCCGCAGCTTTGGATCCCAAATCGGGAGTTGAGCTAGGTGATTGTGATTACGAAAAACTTAAAGATCAAACACAAATACGGAAAGAATTACGAAATACGGGAAGAATTACGGCAAGAACTATGTGATGAATTATGTGAAAGGTTCAATTTCTATATTTTATGTTATTATGCTTCTAAGTAATCTACTTTTTGCTATATAACTCTTTTATTAAATATTTAATAGACAATTGAAGAAGGCAAGCAAAAATAGAAATATATATTTTATGGGTGCATACTTGCAATTTTGATTGTTTAAATAAATGTGTAAAATAAATGCATGAAAAGTATCTATTAACTCTAACTTCATATTTGTTGCGAGATAAAAATTGTGATGACCCGCGACATTGCTCCTTGACTTCTGATGACCTGAAAAGGGTGAAAATAAAGTAGGCTTGAAAGATCAGGGGTGTACTCTGAGGGATTACTTTGATGCCTAAGTAAGGAAACATTTCGAAGAAGTTAAATGCAACAATAAGATTGAATTAAAAGTGAGTTACTTCTGTTTGTTTGCATTACCCCTCTTTATAGTGGCGAAATCTGACCTTTAGGTTGATCTATCATTATGACGCGGGGGCGTGGATAGTTCCGAAAGTTTAAAACGCCAGCGTGGATCTCTCCCTTCATTATTAGGTAAGAACTAATTGCTCGTGTCAGAACATTTGACTTGGGTAATGATCGTTGGACTCTGACTTCCTTTTATAAATTGATACATTTAGGGCATGTCAATATTGTTAATGATTTATCCTTTTGGTTCTTTTGCTACAGCTTTTCAAAGCTAAATAAAAAATCATTGTAAGAATATTTGAAGAATTACACAATATTATTGTAAGTTATTAATTTTTGAGCTAAATAAATAATTTAATACTGCATTTGGGAGTATAAATTTCAGACTTTAAATTTAGTTAACTATATTAGTGACGAACTTTAAAAACGTCACTATTAATAGAGTATTAGTGACAGATTATAACCGTCACTAAAAATCTAAGATTGTCACTATAAATTCTACATTTTTTCAGCTGAAAATCGTCACTAAAGTCATAGTTAAGTGACAGTTTTAAATTCGTCACTAATGCTTGCAGGAGCGGCTATTAGTGATGGTTCAAAAACTGTCACTAATACTTGGGTTTTAGTGATGAATTTAAAACGAGAAAATGTAGAATTTATAATAACGATCTTATACTTTTAGTGACGATTACAATCTATCACTAATACTTTATTATTAAGTGACGTATTTAAAATTCGTCACTAATAGTCTACTATTAGTGACGGTTTTGAAATATTTACTAATACTTAAAAATGGTCAATTTGTAACGATTTCAGAACTGTCACTAATAATTTTAAATTGATAATTTTTTTATTTATTAATTTTTACAAAAATCTGTAATTACATTTTCGCATACATAATATTAAACTATAATTACTAAAAAAAGAAAATTATTAGTGATGATTCAAAAATTTCGACGAATTTTTGGAACCAATACTAATATAGTTAAATAAATTATTTTTATATTTTCTAAGTAAAGAAAATTATTAGTGACGATTCACAAATTTTGTCGCTAATAGTCTATTATTAGTGACAATTTTTATAAACCATCACTAATATCCTACTATTAGTGACGAATTTTCCAAACCGTAACTAATATAGTTAACTAAATTATTTATATATATATATATATTTAAAATAAAAACACTATTAATGGCGGTTTTCATAAACCATCACTAATGATAGGCTAATAGCGATGAATTTTTGGAACCATCACTAATATAACTAACTAATTTGTTTTTATATTTTTTTAAATAAAAACATTATAAGTGACAGTTTTCATAAACCGTCACTAATAATGGGATAATAGCACGATGAATTTTTAGAATTGTCACTAATATAATTAAATAAACTATTTTTATATTTTTAAAATCAAAAAAATTATTAGTGACGGTTCACAAATTTCGTCGCTAATAGTCTATTATTAGTGAAGATTTTCATAAATCGTCACTCATAGCCTATTATTAGTAACAAATGTTTCAAACCGTCACTAATATAGTTAACTAAATTAGTTTTATATTTTTTAAAAATAAAAACACTATAAGTGACGGTTTTCATAAATTGTCACAAATAATAGACTAATAGCAACGGATTTTAGGAACCGTCACTAATATAGCTAACTAAGTTGTTTTTATTCTTTTTAAAAATAAAAACATTATTAGTGATGGTTTTCATAAACCGTCACTAGTAATAGAGTAATAGAGACGAATTTTTGAAACTGTCACTAATATAGTTAAATAAATTATTTTTATATTTTTTGAATAAAGAAAATTATTAGTGACGGTTCACAAATTTTATCGCTAATAATTTGTTATTAGTGACGGTTTTCATAAATCGTCACTAATTGCCTATTATTAGTGATGAATTCTTCAAACCGTCACTAATATAGTTAACTAAATTATTTTTATATATATTTTTAAAAAAAACACTATTAGTAACGGTTTTTTTAAACCGCCACTATTAATAGAATAATAGTGACAAATTTTTAAAATCGTCACTAATATAGCTAAGTAATTTGTTTTTATATTTATTTAAATAAAAACACTATTAGTGACGGTTGACATAAACTGTCACTAATAATAGAATAAAAGCGATGATTTTTTTGAAACTGTAACTGATATGGTTAAATAAATTATTTTTATATTTTTAATAAAAAAATTATTAGTGACGGTTTTATAAATTGTTACTAATAGTAGACTATTAGTGACGGTTTCCATAAACCGTCACTAATGACATACTATTAGTGACGATTTAGAAAAATGGTCACTAATATTGTTGACATTTTCTACTAGTACAATACTATTAGTGACGGTTTATTAACTGTTCCTAATAAGTGCCTTTTAGTGACTCATTGAAATCATTACTAATAACCCAATAATCGTTGCTAAAATTTTTCCGAGATAGTTTTTGCTCAAAAAGTGGTTTCCTGTGATGGTTTGCACAGGGAAACTGGTTTTTAGTGACTTAAGTATTAGTGATGGTTTAAATTTCGTCACTAAAAGTTTCCTACTTGTGGTGGTTGTCAAAACCGTCACTAATACTTTAACTATTAGTGTCGATTTTTCAGAACCGTCACGAATAGGGCACTTTTAGTAATGAAATTAAAACTGTCACTAATACTTCCATCACTAAAAACCAATTTTCTTACAGTGGTGGAACTAAAACTTGACTGATAGAGCATATTCTATTTGAATTAATGTCTAATAAGCATGGTCATATGTGATTATCAATGAATTTAGACATTAGTTGTTAGTAGATAGGCAAATATCAATTGAATAAAATCCTAAATTCGCTAACTGACTCATTTAAATATGGATAAAAAAAGTTCAAACCATAGTCAACTCATTTAACACCACAAAAAAGAAGTTTGTAGCAATGGTATATTCCTAAGAAGGGGGTGAATTGGGTATTTAAAACTTTTCCTAGGTTAAGTTCAAGTAACAGACTGTATTTCACAACCTAGGGTCTTTCTAAGTAGTTACCAATTTGCATGGATAATCAAAGCATGTATGTAAAGTAATTAAAGCAGCAAATAAACAAACATACATGTATAGAAATTAACTTGCGAAAAATAAAGAATAGACACCAAATTTCTTATCGGGGTTCAGCCAATCCTGCCTACACCCGCACCTTAAGCTAGCGGTCTAAGGATTCCACTAATGCTCACTTAACAAATGGAGTGGCACCGTTTACAACACCCTCTCCTTACTAGGTAAAGGAATACCCCAAGTCACATTATAGGTCTGACCCCAACCTTTACAACTACACCTTACAGGATTGTGCTCCTAGTTCTCCTAACCGGGTTTGAACCAGTCTGAGACTTTCTTAACTGGGTCTAAGTCTATCTGGTGCTCTCTTAACCAGGTTTGAGCAAATTCGGTGCATGTTATAGGCCAATGCAATCATCTTTTGACCACACATCAGGAATACAACAATATCAAATATTTTGTGTACAAATAAAATGCTTCTACAAAGTAGATAATGTACAACAATGAAGCACAATGCACTCACATATGATATGAAAATAAAAATCAGGTGAGTATGTGTGATTTTTCTCTCAAAAATATTTTCCAATTAAAATTGGTGAGTATGAAAAATAATATTCTTAAAAATATGAGAAACCTTTCAAGCAAAATAAAATGCGCAAGGTTCTCCTTTCAACATCCCTAAGAAATTTCCCAAAATTATTTTTCAAAAGATGTTCGAGGGAAGCTAGGGTTTTGGCTCAAAGAAGATTTTTGTAAGCTAACACACATAAGCCTTTGAATCTTGCAATGAATGTGCAAGATTCATAAGTAATAACAGGTTTTCCCAAAGAAATATTTATCAAGAAAATGTATGGAAAAAAGCTTTACGAAATACTCTTAAAATGATTTTCAAACATCTAGTATAAGTGAGAGTGAAATGCTTAAAAAGAAATGCCCAAGATGAAATTTCTTTCTTCCAAAAGATTTGTTAAACATAAATGAAAGAGAGAGGGAGTATAAAATTTTGCCCCAAAAGGATTTTTGAAATAAAAGTGAATATGGGGGAACTTTGATTAAGAAAAGATTTGAGAGGATTTGAAAGTTAATCAAAGTTGCTAATCTGACTTGTGGAAGGGGTATATATAGAGTTTTGGAAAAATATGACCGTTTGGGACACACTCAGTATTTTTAGATTTGTTTAATTAAAAAATTAAACTTGTTTAGCGCTTAAAAACACCGCAACTCGAGAGGTTTGGTCGGCTGACCTTCAGTGTTGGCCGACCGAACACACACAACTGTTTTGAATTTTGGATAGGTTCGGTCGACTATGGGAGATGACCGGTTGGCTAGCCAAAAGGGGATTCTGAGACTTCATAGGTTCAGTTGCCCGAGCAAAGGTTTGGTTTGCCGATTCTTGAAGTTCGGTCACCCGGAGCCCTTTTAACCTATAAGGTCGGTTGGCCGAGGAGCAGAGAACGGACCTAAAATGTATGTTCAGTTAGCTGAGCATTTTTGTCATCAGGGCAAGTTCGGTCGGCTAAGGTTTTTTTATAATGTAAAGGGTCAGTCAATCGAGGCTTTTTAATTAAGCCTAAAAATCCAACGTCGGTCGACCTAGTCTTTGTAAAATTGTTTTTGACTTCAAATTCAGTTTAAAACCTTTGTAAGATCTTATCTTTTTAGGAAAAGGTTTTTCATGAAGGTATAGGGTCCTTAGGGTCTGTCTATGGTAGTTCTAAGTTAAGCAAATCATCATGCAGATGCATGCATTATTACAAACCAAAGACAAAAACTAAAATGCATTACAATTCAAATCAAATATATCTTCTTCTTCTTCTTTACTCTTTTGACTTCATGGAATATGCTAAATGACGTATTATTTGAGTTCCTTCTGGTGTCCATTTTCAGTCCCCTTATGTGTGTGTTAAATTATAACCTGTTCAAATACTAAATATACATATAAGATACAAGTGTTTTGTCAACATCAAAACAGAGATCCGACTAAAAAAGTCAACAAAGCCTTTTAGTAACGGTTTAAAATTGACACTAATAATAGAAAGTCATCACTAATAAATGCACTTAGTGACGCTTGCGGTGTGATGACTACAACGGCAGCCTCAACTGACTATTAGTGACAGTTTTCAAAATCGTCACTAATAATGGAGTATTAGTGACGGAGACTGACTATCACTAAAAAGTAGTACCATCACTACAACTAACATAATTTTTGGGCTTAAAATCATCACTAAATACGTACTATTAGTGATGATTTCAAAACCATCACTAGTAGTCACATTATAGTGACAGTTTTAAACTGTCACTATTTCCTAACTTTTAGTGACGGTTATAAAATTGTCACTAAAAGTTTCCAATAATTATTAGTTTTTTTAAAACTTAACATTAATTCTTGTGATAACCCTATAATTAATTTTCTACGCACATAATATTGAACCATAATTGAGGATCAATGAATATTATTCAGAAAACAAAAATATATACAGAAAAACTGTTAGAATGTGTATACATCATATATAATACATGTTCTTTTCACATAACAAAAAATACAAAAAAAAATTAAAAATATTCTGCATCATTATCATTGTGCTCGTCATAGTCCTCATCAACAATTGGTAGACAGCAGACCCTACAAAGTAATAATTATATAAAAAAATTAGTATGATAATTTTGAATACATATGTATTATAAGTACAAATGATTTGAAAGTAATAATGATTATACATAGTTAAACAAAAAATGATACAATTTTAAATATCTAAGTTTGATCAGGGAGGGAGAAGTTTTTGGACACCATCAGCTCTGGCACATCTAGCTCAATGTCACGAACATGTTAGAACTGACCCCACTCGGTTTGGAGAGGGTATGCTCCAACTTGGACACCTAAGTGCTTAAATTATCTATGTATAGCCTGTATTCTAGGTTTTCTTTTAAGCGCAAAATTTTCATCCCTAGGGGGATTTTTTTGGTATTGTCAGCTTCGGCACGGCTAGCTCAATGTGACGGACGTGTCGGAATTGACCCCACTCGACTTAGACACCTGAGTTCAAATCAACTAAGTTTGATAAGTTTTCTTCTAAGTACATAATTTTCAACTAGGGGGGGGGGGGAATTTTTGTGCACCTTTAGCTTCAGCACGTCCAGCTCAACGTGACGGACGCATCATAATTGACCTCACTGGGCTTGGACCTCGTATGCTTGACTTGGACACTTGAGTGCTTAAATCAATTAAGTTTGCTAAGTTTGCTTCTAAACACATAATTTTCAATCGGGAAAGATTTTTTAGGCATCGTCAACTTTGGCACGTCCAACTTAACATTTCGGACGTGTTGAAATTGACCCCACTCGGTTTGGGTCTTGTATGCCTAATTTGAACACTTGAGTGTTTAAATTAACTAATTTTTCTAAGTTTACTTCTAAGCACCTATTTTTCACCCTGGGAGGATTTTTTGGGCACCTCCAGCTCCGATACGTCTAACTCTATGTTATGGACGTATCAAAACTAACCCCTCTTTGTTTGGACCTCATATACCCGACTTGGAAATAGTAGTTCTTAAATCAACTAAATTTGCTAAGTTTGCTTCTAAGCACCTAATTTTAAGCTAGGGAGCTCCAAAACATCCAACTCAATGTCATGGAGATGTCAAAACTAACTCTATTAGGTTTGTACCTCGTATGCCTGACTTGAATATCTAAGTGCTAAAATCAACTAAGTTTGCTTTTAAGCACCTAATTTTTAGTCAGGAAGGAGTTTTTAGGCATCATCAGCTCCAACATGTCCACCTCAACGTCATGGACACATCGGAGTTGACCCCTTTCAATTTGGACCCCATATGCCTGATTTTGACACCTGAGTGCTTAAATCAATTAAGTTTTCTAAGTTTGCTTCTAAGTACCTAATTTTTAGACAGGGAGGAGTTTTTGGGCATTATCAGCTCTAGCATGTCCAACTCAACGTCATGGACATATTGGAGCTAACCTCACTTAGTTTGGACCTCGTATGCCATACTTGGATACTTGAGTGCTTATATCAACTATGTTTGCTAAGTTTGCCTCTAAGCACCCAATTTTCAGCCAAAGAGAAGTTTTTGGGCACGGTTAGCTCCGGCCATCCAGCTCAACATCACGGACGTGTCGAAACTAACCCCATATGTCATTAATTTGAGTTCCACTAAATTTCACTTCATTGCATAAAGGTTTATATCTCCCCACTAGACATCACCTTTAGGCTAGCAAATGCAAATACAAAGACTAGCATGCAAAGAATATCCAGAGAAAGAAAGTTGAGTTCCGTGAACTCGGAGTTCATGTAAATGACTCTCATAAAAAACAAAAGGCTCAACAAAAGCTCACAAGGTGTCATAGTCGCTATGGTTGTTCTCTTAGTGATTTTAAGGAATCCTAAGTAATACAAATCATGTTAAAGTGCGTTTTAACGTTGTGAAGTACCATGTGAATACAAGAATTTATATCACAATATTAAAATGAATGAACTACTAGTTAACCCTCATAGAGTGGCAAAACAAGTAAATTGGCTATATTGTGTGAAACTACACACAAACAACTCACTACATTGTTAATGAGCATAATAAAGTCATCTAATTGATACAACCTAAACATGTAACATAAAGGCTATGTAGAAGTATGTAAAGGGCATCAAATGTGTTAACATGGCATGAAACAAGTAGTGTTCTCTGAAAATTTTAAAATTATGTCATTTTTGTGCCCAATATGTGTCATGTAGTGCTTTCCTAACCCCACTACCTCCAACTTAAAACTTCAGTGTCCCTATAGAAGTATGGAAAGAAAGAATCATGAAAGAATAGGAAGGAAACACTGCATGGTGCTCAAAGATCAACTAGTGTACTTGTGTAAGTAAGCATCCACATAAAAACTAGAAATAGAATGAAAAGCAGTGGTATACTGAAGCACAAAAGACAAGTAGAAACAAATCACCATATATTTCTATTAATTGCTAAGTTAGTACAACTAAAGATGGTAACATCACAAGCACAAGTATAGCCACTCACAAGCATGGTGAGACAAAAGAAGAGAAAATACAAATAGAAGAAGAAAAGAAAAGAAAGGAAAAAAGAATAGTGTGCATAAGCACAATACATATGTAGGAGAGCGCAAACAATGGATCCTAACAACTAGCTCTAATCCTCCTTAGTAGACTCACCGGTGTCATAGTTAGAATCGCTGCCCCCCAAATCCTCGGATATTTCGAAAGGAGTACTCTCATAATATCGGTGAGCCATATAAGATAGAGGACTCGAACTAGACTCCTCCTCAAAACAACTACTAGACAATGTCGGAGACTTGGGTGAAGTTGGGGTAGGAGGTGGCACACGAGTAGATAGGGTTTGTGTCGGCGCGGGTGTAGGAGGTGGTGGGTGTAAGATAGGAGTTGTTGGTGGAGCAAGAGGTGGTGTAAAAGACGTGGTTCCCATACTAGCATCCCTAGGACAAATCAAATTCGCCACCACGCACCATAGGACATGCATAACATGGGTGGGGGGGGGGGTGTTAGCATCTAAAGTGGTGCTAAGGACCATGGGATATCCACTGACAGAATGAAAGCCATCATCATGGAAGGATAGAGCGGTGCATGCTCCGACCCTAGAAGCTATGTGGCCACCGATTTTGCCATTGGGGTAGCCTAAGGAAGGGGAGACGGATGGGCAGGAGAGTTCATTACTGGTGAAGGAGACAAAGTTCGCGATGACTGGGAAAATGAAGAAGACACCTCTTGTGTAGCAGGAGGAGATGGGGGAGCTAGAGGTACTAAGGGCCTAGGGGCTGTGGTAGGAGTTGTGAATCCCAGGAATGTGAACATATCCAATGAGCTTGGGAAGCAAACTCGAACTACCTCCGCTATCACTCCAAAATGATCATCTCCCTAGTCGCCGCCATCTCGTGGCACAACTCAGCTTCGAATGTCTCAAACTCATGGTGTAGGCAGCCTAAGTCGTTCCCTACCTGAGGCACAGTAGGGGATGCTAATGGAGGAGGCGCCGTTGGAGGAGCTTCCTTTGAAGGTGTAGCTGAGGTGGATGGCTTGGCAATCGTCCTCATCTTCTTCTTCAGTGTTCTACAAGGTGGGGGCACTGGTGGGCATGCAGGCTCATCCTCTCGGTCATGGTAGAATACTAGGACTAGGAACTCGAACCCCGGTACACCCTCAAATGAAGCCCACCGGTTAACCTTCAATCATGTCATGGCCACTAGAATAAGGCTCTATTTTCATGTCCACTCGGTGGTGACCTCGCCAATAGGTGGATGTATGTTTAGATTGCTCAGATTGACCTTCATGTACATTAGAATAGACATAATGAGCTAGACGTATGGAATAAGGGGCCTCTTTGGCTCCCTAATAGTTTGACCGCACATAGGCTTTAGTGTAGGTGATGAGTCCCTAAAATATATGATTTCATTCCCTCATTTACCTATGCTTATCCTCATTTTATTATATATTTACCTAAAGTTATCATTGTTCAGAGCTATGCAAGATTTGTTTGTCTTTTCAGGAAAAACAGGACAAAACCATGGAGTTAAGCATTACAAGAAGGCAAGAAGAATTTGGAGGATTCAACGCTTGAATTCAGACGTTTAGCCAAGCTTCAGAAGCTTCAAAGCATAAATGGACAAGAAGATGATGCTCGATCATATGGCACGACCAAAAAACCACAGGGGCGACTTAGTCTTCCACTACAAACTCCAAGGCTCAGATCGAGATCAAAATGTTGCAAGGTTCAAGCAAGTGCTTTACCAAGTGAACCACTAGGGCAACAATGTCGAGATGTTGAGAGAAAACTAAAATTCAAAAGTACCAAGAGTCTCGAAAAAATTTTCTACCAAGAGACCTTTAGGTGCGACTATGTCAAGATAGTGAGATTTCCTGAAGATTGAGACACTACAAGTCTTGACCATCAACTTAACCATCAAAAACCTGAGGTGTGACGAAGTCGAAGGCATTAGAGATTCAAATCCCTGACCTCCTGTGAGTCTCGACCAGGGTGCGCACAAGAATGATAGAAGGGTGACTTGGTCCACAACGACGATCTTCTGCACAATATTTGCTGCAAACTTTCTTAAATTGTAAAACAAACCTTGTAAACCCTAGAGCCTATAAGTACTCGCTACGAACACAAGCTCTGGGTTCCTCTTTGTCCTTTCTTAGGTTAGTGACAGACTTAAGATGCCATTAAGAGCCAAGATAGATTGGGAGTAGCACAAATTTCAATTCTTGTTTAGGTGTGTGCATGAAGTGTTCGTCGGCCTGTGACAAACAACGACATTTTTGTGTTATTCATGTATATTACATAATCACTCCTTTTGTAATTTTAGGAATTAGTGACATATATTATGAATAATAAAGGGATGATCTTTTTACTTTTGCTTTCATTTACATGCTTTCATTTAGTGCTTTTCATTTACCTACTGTGTGTTTGATGAAGGATTGTAGATAAGGGTAAGCACTTATATGTATCAGTAAGAGGGAAATAGTTGGCTATGGAATCATGGAGGCATTCGTTCATCATTGAGACAGGGCATACTTTTGTTCCTGACCATGCTCCAGACGGTTGGTGCACCCTTGCTACCTTGTGCCCACGATCACCCCTCTCCTACTTTGACCCGCTCAAGTTAGTACTTCTATAGAAGTCTAGATGAACGTAGATAAAGGCATGGCGTCCAACATCTGATTCGAACCACAGTATCACTTTGTAGGAGTAGGGTAACTCATAAATTTACTTGCTTTCCCGTTGTGTAGATTTACCTGCTTTCATTTAATCGCTTTCTAGTAGTTAGAAACATCCACCATTGCAAAACATCACCTTTTACTTCTTTTTCATAACAAGGCCATAATAAACTAACTTGGAAGTGGTTTACTAACTGCGCTTCAAGTCCATACTCGACTTACCCACTTTCTACTGAACTTGGGATAGTTAGGTTTATAAATATTATTTTTGGTAGTTAAAGACCCAAGCCTTGGCGAGCCTACCAAATTTTGGTGCCGTTGCTGGGGACTTGGCTATGGTTATAAGACAACTTCCCAATTAGGAAGACTAACCAGATTAGGAGAGCCAACACTAGTTTCTCATAGATGGGTGGGGAACTATTTTTCAAGACATGGGAACACTTTAGGGATATGCTTCATCAATGCCCACAACATCCGGTCTCTAAGTGGCAATTGGCTCAAACCTTCTATGAAGGGTTAGCCAAACGTGATAGGCAGATGGTAAATGCATCGTGTGGAGGTAATTTCCTCTCCAAACATGAGAATGAGGCATGGGTTCTCTTCGAGAACCTCGCCGAAAATTCTCAGCAACATAATGATGCTTCTCGTAGACCCTCCAAACCATCCTCTTCCAAATCTAAGGGAGTCTACAAGTTGGCGGCAAACCACGACCTAACACCCACCCTACACACCATCATTCAAAAGCTAGATTGCTTCACTATATCCCTGCAGTGTCATATCATGCAACACTCCACTCAAACCCCAAGTGTAAGAAGAAAGCTAATGTTGAGTCCATGATTGACACATTTAACCAATTTAAGGTCAACTGTCCTCTCATGGACGAAATCAAACTTCAGCTTAATAGCACTTCTATCTAAGGCCAAGAGGGCATGTATGAGAACATTTATGCTATTTTTGAATTGGCCTCTAGTCTAGAGAGAAGGTTTTGGACATGTGTGAAGTGGGCTAGTGATGGATTAGTGGAGAAGGTTCTTATTATTGATCCTAGTTGAATCTGAAATGAGCCTTCACTACGTCTGCCTGAAGATAGTAAACTTTGCGTTTGGGGGAGACAACCCAATTGTGCTTCTTATTTTTCTTTCTTCTTTGAGTCTATAGATTGTAAATTGTAGACCATATAGCATTTAAGGTCCTTAGAGTAGGTCATAGGTAAGTTGGGGGTTCTACTGACTCAGATTAGGCCAGGGCTAGTTCTTGGGATTTTCTTTTGATGCGCACTTAGTGTATATACTGTCTTTTTTTTTTTTTTTTTCATTTCTTTTCTCTTATTTGTATTTTACTTTGTTTTGCACATCACCATGCTTTTGGAAGGGCTGTACCTATTCTCTTGATGATCTATATACATTGTATCGCCTATGAATATAAATAAAAATACATGGTGTTTTTGGTATCTCCATGTCTTTTGTGCTTTAGTGTATTATTGCATGTGATTCCTGGATTTTATGTTTCTTACTTACGTAGGTACATTGGTTGATTTTTATTGCACCATGTCATGTTTCCTCTTCCATGATTCCCTGGTTCTTTCTTTCCACACTTCAGTGACGACACTGAAGTTTTAAGTCAGGGGTAGGGGGTAGGAAACCACTGCATGGCACATTTCAAAGCACAAAAATGACAACTTATAAAAATTTTTTCATGAACACTGTGTATTTTATGTCATGTTAACATCTATTATACTCTTTATATACTCTTATATTAACTAGATGTCACATGCATAGGCTTATCAATTATATGACCTTATTATACTCACTAACAAAGTGGTGAGCCATTTATGTGTCGTTTCATAGGATATAGCCTAATTACAGACATAACACTCTAGGAGGGACGACTAGTGATTCATTGGTGTTAATACTATTGTGTCGTTCATTCATTTCTTGAGTTGTTGACATCAAACTCTGAGTTTTTGGAACTCAACTTTCTATTTTTCTGGATTTTCCTTGTACACTAGCCTTTGTTCTTGCATTTGCTATCCTAGAGGTGATGTCGAGTGGGGAGATATATACCTAGGTCTTGTAGCCTACTCAAGATGTAAAAATTGAGCCACCCCTAGAAATAGACTTAGTTCATAGACCCCTTTTCTAGCTTAAAGTCTCATTGGTGATATGAAGACATAAAAGGTTGTGAAAAATGTCCTAGCTAACCATGAAAGCAAAAGGATAAAAGGAATGAGAGAAAGAAAAATAAAAAAAGAAATGAAAAATATGTAGAATACCTGCTCTATATATGAGAAGGTCAAGCTAGGGATGCAACACACGATTCTACAAGACTTTTCAGCTGTCTGATGCATGAATTGTATTCACGCTTAGTCTATGAATAGGTCAATATAGGGTGGTCTTGATTGGATGCGGAGAGTAGGTGAGAACACGCTAGGGTGAAGGAACCAACACCTCCTAATAGGTTGGATCCTATTCTTATGAGACTAGTTTAGTCCATGCTTAACGTAAGTTCTTCAAAACATGTGGGATATTTGATCATGACATTCTTCCCCATGTATTAGAGTGAACCTATCTTTCTTGAGTGTTTTTGAGGGTATACTAGTGAGGCTGAGTCTCCGTAGGTGTCTAAAGGTATACTGAGTGTGGCAGATCATGCACTTTACACATGCCTTGTGATGTAACCTATCTATGCTTGAATTTACATGATAATATTAGCTCTGGATTGCAATTGCATGGTGATTCTCTATGAGTGTATTGTTTTTTTATGGCTAGGTACTGTAGATACTTGCATGAGTAAATTGCTGCGGAGTGTGTGTATAATGGAGCCATGTATAAAAAGGCCTGCTAGGTTATATTCTTGTATGTAAAATGGTATGACTATGTTGCATACAATCTTATCTGATGTTCGCTGAGTTGGTGTTTTTGGGTATCACCCTAGAAACCCTCATAAGACTGCAACTCATCCTCTAGGATCAACCAAAGGGTTTAAAGCCTTATTGCATATGGTAAATGCAATCGTGTTTCCCACGAAAGAGGATATAGGTAGGATTGGGTAGTTTTCTAGATTTTGGTTTGCTTGAGGACTAGAAAAGTGTAAGTTGGGGGTTGTGATGAGTCCCTAAAATATATGATTTTAGATCCTCATTTGCCTATGTTTATCCTCATTTTATTATATATTTATCCGTAGTTATCATTGTTCAGAGCTATGCAAGGTTTGTTTGTCTTTTGAAGAAAAATCAGACAAAACCATGGAGTTAAGCATTACAAGAAGCCAAGGAGAATTTGGAGGATTCAAAACTCGAATTCATACGTTTAGCAGAGCTCTAGAAGCTTCAAAGCATAAATGGACAACAACATGATGCTTGACCATGTGGCAGGACCAGCAAACCACAGGGGCGACTTAGTTTTCCACTGCAAACTTCAAGGTTCATACCGAGATTAGAATGCTACAAGGTTCGACCAAGTGCTCGACCAAGTGAGCCACTGGGGCAACCATGTTGAGATGCTAAGACAAAACTGAAATTCAGAAGTATCGAGAGTCTCGACGAAGTGTTCGACCAAGAGACTTTCAAGGGCGACTATGTCGAGATACTGAGATTTCTTGAAGATCGAGATACTACAAGTCTCGACCATTAACTCGACCATCAAGACCCTGAGGTGTGATATAGTTGAAGGCATTGGAGATTCAAACCCCTAACTTCTGGCAAGTCTCGACCAAGGCATGCACAAGAATTACAGAGGGGCGACTTGGTCGATAGTGACACTCTCCTACGTGAGATTTGCTGCAAACTTTCCTAAATGGTAAAACAATCCTTGTAAACCCGAGAGCCAATAAGTATTCACTATGAACACGAGCTCTGGGCTCCTATTTGGCCTCTCTTAGGTTAGTGACAGATTTAAGATGTCATTAAGAGCCAAGATAGATTAGGAGTAGCATAGTTTTCAATTCCTTTTTCGGTGTATGCATGAAGTTTTCATCGACATGTGACAACTGATGGTGTTTGTGCGCTTTCTGTGTATATTACACGATCACTACTTTTGTAATTATTGGCATTAGTGACAGATGTTCTGTCTAATAAAGGGATTATCTTTTTACTCTTGCTTTCATTTACATGCTTTCGTTTACTGCTTTCCATTTACCTACTGTGTGTTGGATAAAGGATTGCAAGTAAGGATAAGACTTCTGCGTATCAGTAAGAAGGAAATAGTCAGCTACGGAATCGCGGAGGTATTCATTTGTTAATTAAGGTGTAATCCCAAGAGGGGGGTGAATTGGGTATTTTAAACAATTCAGATCAATCAAATAAGGTAAGGAGAGCAAACCTATGAAAACAAACACTCAGTCCACTTACAAATTGTTGACCTTATAGGTCACGATGACAAATAATCTTGTATTTAATAAATATCTAGTTCATGTGCAAGTCTATATTAGCAAATACATTAATGGCACGAGAAAGCTCAAAGCTCAAAGACAAATTTATGCTCTAAATTGTAATATATATTTTGGTCAAATTTGTCTGTAATAGTAATTAGGTTATTTGATTTGTAATAAGCTCACACACATCACATGTATGATTTATTACGTAAGCTCAAACAAACCGTGAATGAAAAATGACCTTAGAAAGACCTTAGGGTTTTCCCTTCGACACCGGACTTTTTCGGTGTCTTCAAATTGGACCCCAAGTGACCCTAAGACACTCACACTTGGACATATTTATGTTAGGCACTTCATTAGGATTTGTGTGTCTCAAAATGGGATTGGAAAGCACACTTTGTGCACTTTCGGTTAACTGAACCAGGCAGTTCATTCTGCTCTAGTCGACCAAAACAGGCCTGGGTCAATTGTTGACCCAGGCCTTGGTTGACCGAACCATGTAGTTCAAAAAGCCTCAGTCCACCGAAACCCTCTCTGGTCAACATTTTGACCATCTGGTCGACCGAACCATTTTTGTACTCCAACTACCTGGTTGACCGAGGGTCCTCGGGAAAATCCCCAGCGGTCTGGTCGACCGAACTAGCCAGTTCAAAATGGCCTCGTCGACCGAACCTCAGAAAATTAAAAATCGCCCTCTCCTAGTCGACCGAGCTCTTAGTTCAATTTTCCCCTGGTTGACTGAACCATATGAGTCCTGGTTGACCGAAACTGATCTGGTTGACCGGACCTCTCGGGTTGCCCTGATTTTTACCACGGTTAAATAATTTTTAAATAGGGTTAAAATATTTTAAATATCATTAAACTTTTCTAATAATTCCTAATAGGTCCCCAACGGTCAAAAATTCTGATATGTCTATATATACTCTTTCATTTGGGAGAATTAAGGATTGATTAGCGAAAAAAAAAATCAAATTTCTCTCTCAAGCTAAATACTTCCTATTTCTTATACTATTTCCAAAACTACTCAAACTTACCTACTTCATCTCAGTATCATTTGTAAGTGTATTTGAGTGTTATTGGTTAGAGGTTTGCTCTCTCATTTTGTGAGTGTTTGAATCGATTTTTTCATAAGAGCATAACTTAAGTATTCTTAGGAGGCTTTTCTGATAAACCTATCCTAAGAAGACTTGTGTTGAACTTCCAAGTGTTGCATTCTCATTGCAATATCTTAGGAAGTTTGTATTGGTTTTTGGCTTGCAAAAATATTTTCAAACTTACTCAAATATCTTGTGATATTCATATTGACATTTTTGTGGAAAGATATTTGTGTTTGATATACTAATCTTTGTGGAAATATTTATTCAAGTTCATATCACTTGCTGAATATAAAGATTGCTTAGCTTTTGCAAACCAAGCATATACACTAGTTGAAGTGACTGACACATACTATTATTTGAAATATTTGAGACTTGCATGATATCTTTGTTTGAGCATCTTGATTGAGAACATATTGAAATACAAAGATTGCTTGTTGACACTCTCACGTACGCATTACACTGATAGGAAACATATTTGAGAGTTGAAATATTTAGACCATATTGAGCTTACATTTTAAATCATCGGTGGTGTGTTTGTGATTGTGCGCATTTGGGGTACAAATCAACTTTACGTGAAAGCACCCTTACATTGTACCATTTGATTGTATATTTGAGAGATTCCAGGTGTGGTATGAGGGGGGAGTAATCCAGCTCGGTAAGGGTTGTGGTAAAGGTTGAGGTTAGCCCTGTGTTAATTTGACCTGGTTTGTATAGGTGTCACTCCACCCATTTAAGTGAGCAAGTTATTGTGATATTCCTTGTGCTGGTTAGCCAAGGCGGGGACGTAGGCAGTTGGCCAAACCTCGATAACATATCTATGTGTCACCCTTCTCTTTGTTGCTTTCTAGTGCTTGTGTAATTGATTAAAATGCTTTATTTAATTTCTGATATTACTTGCACTAGATTGACCATAGGATTGTGAACATACTGCCGTTAGGAGGAATACCTAGGGGATAGATTTTAAAAATACCAATTCACTCCCCCTCTTAGGATCACGATAAAGCTAACAATTGGTATCAGAGCAAAGTAGCATAGACTAGTTGTTATTTTGCAAAAAGATCACATTTGGCTCATAGCTCTGTGACCCCTTTCCCTGAGGGACCATCTTCTACACGACCTCCTATTTTCAGTGGTGTTAATTACACCTTCTGGAAACAGAGGATGTGCATCTACCTTCAGAATACTGATTGGAAGGTGTGGAGGATTGTCTCTAAGAGAAACTATGTCCCTATGAAAACTGAGGGTACAACTAGGGTTCCGAAGACTGAGGATGAATATGATGATGATGATGATATGAAAGCTGTTAGTCTTAATGGCACTACCATGAATATTTTATGTTGTAGTCTTGATGTAAATGAATTTAACAGGATTATGGCATGTTCTACTGCAAAAAAAATATGGGATAAGTTAGAGGTCACATATGAGGGTACTAGAGATGTGAAAGATAGTAGGCTAGATATGTTGACTAGTGAGTATGAGGCCTTTAGGATGAATGTAGGTGAGTCCATTTAGAGCATGTACACTAGATTCACACACATCATAAACTCACTGCATGCATTAGAAAAGACCTATCCCACATATGAGATGATCAGGAAGATCCTTAGAGGCTTACTCTTGTTTGGGAAACCAAGACTACGACCATTGCTAAGGGTAGAGACCTTATGGCCATGAGCTTAGATGGACTGATAGGTTCCTTGATCACTTATGAACTATCCATAAATGAAAGACTTAATGAGCATAATAGGGCTAAGAAAGTGATTACATTAAAAGCATCTAATAACACATCTAGTGAGTATAGTGAATCTGACACTGATGATGAAATGGCCATGCTAACCAAAAAGTTTAGCAAATTTTTCAAGAAGAACAAGAAGCCATTTAGAAAATACAGAGACTCCACTAATGAGAAGGGAGAGTCCAGCAAAAGAAAGGAAAAATCAAATGCTCCTACGTGCTACAACTGCAACAAAGTGGGGCACATCAAACTTGACTGCCCACTACTGAAAAAGGAGGCTAAGAAAAAGAAGAAAGCCATGAAGGCTGGGACTTCATGGGACCAATTCAGTAGTAGCGACTCAGATTCGGATCATAGTAACACGGAGGTCGCTAATCTGTGCTTGATGGCACACGAGGATGAGGTATCATCTTTTTGTTCATCATCTTCTTATTATTCATCTGATGATTGTGATTCTGACAGCATTCCTACATTTAGAGAATTACAATTTGAATATATTCGTGTTTCAAAAATGTTAGGCAAAATGACCAAATAAAATAATGATTTGAAAAAGAAATGTGAAAATTGGTCAAAATTATTTAATATGGAAAAAACCTCTCATAGCCTTTATTTTAAAAGAAAAGGATATTACTATTGTTGAACTTGAGAGAAAATTGGAGGATAGCTCCAAAATTATTTTTAAATTCACCAAGGGCAAAGAAAATTTTGAAAAATTACTTGGTGCCCAAAGAAACTCCTTAAGTAAAGAGGGTCTTGGTTTTAATGGTATTGAAAATGTTAGACGACCTAATCTTTACTTAGGACATTTTACACGTGAGTCAAAATCTCATATTCCTCCTAAAGAACCTAAGTGTAGATTGAAATGTTTTAAATGTAAACAGATTGGTCACATTCAATTTGATTGTCCACTTAGGAATAAGCATGCTAGAATTAGGAAGGTATGGATAGTTAAGGGAGATCCTGCTACTAACCCCCGTGGACCCAACAAAATTTGGGGACCAGTATTAGTCACTTAGCTTATTTTGCAGGTATGCCTAAGATCATCCTCCTCCAAGGACCGATGGTACTTGGATAGTGGGTGCTCACGGCCCATGACCGAAGACAAGGGAAAATTCACTTCAATTGTTCCCAAGGATGGAGGCTATGTAACATTTGGCGACAATGCCAAAGGACGCATCATCGGGGTAGGTAAGGTTGGTAAGGATTCCTCTCCTACCATTGATAATGTCTTACTGGTTGATGAACTGAAACATAATCTACTTAGCATAAGTCAGCTATGTGACATAGGATATAAAGTGCCTTTTGAAAATGACAAATGCATAGTAGAAAATAAAACAGATCACAAGGTGCTTTTTACTGCTGATAGACATGAAAATGTCTATACTACCTCTCTTGATAATTTAGCTTCACAACAAGTAATATGCTTCTCTACTATAAATGAAGCTAGTTGGTTGTGGCATAGGCGTTTAGGACATGCTAGTATGGATTTATTATCAAAACTTGTTAGAAAGGAATTGGTTAAAGGCTTGCCTAAGATGTCTTACGTAAAAGATAAAATGTGTGGTGCATGTCAAATGGGCAAGCAAACAAAATCTAGTTTTAAGAAAAAGAAATTCATATCTACTACTAAACCTTTAAAGATGCTTCACCTAGATCTATTTGGGCCAAATTCTGTGCAAAGTCTTGGTGGTAAATCTTATGCCTTTGTAATTGTGGATGACTTTTCTAGTTTCTCACTCACGGTTTGTTTGATCTTACGTATTATCATGCATGTGATGTGTGTGAGCTTATTACAAACCAGAACCCTAGTTACTATTACAGACCAATTAAATGAAATATATTACAATGTTGAATAGAAATTGGTCTTCAGGCTTTGCTTGCTTTGTGCACATCTTGATCTTTAACAATCATAGTTCCTACACAAAACCTCAAACACCCATTTGTTACAATGAGTATTTGTCATAATCAAAAACCGGCATGACCAATAAGGTCAACACAGTGGACAGACGACTGTTGGTTAATAGACAGATGACTGGCTAAATTAGCAAGGCTTAAAATTGGAATACAGAAGCCTGACAGACGACTGTCAAAGCACTGATAGACAATTGTCAGTGAAAAGTGATAAGATTGTGTAGGTTTCACCAGACGACTGTCAACCTTCTATGTTACTAAAAGGCTTAAATTTACACATGGACAGGTGATTGTCACCTTATGGACAGACAACTGTCACCTCATATTCTTGTGATAGAAGACTGCCACTCAAGGGACAAATGACTGCCACCTTTCTGTCTATGATTTTTATAGTTATATTAAATGGACAGACGACTGTCACAACTTCACAGTCATCTGTCTCGCGGCACTTTTCTGTTTTCCAATGGATATAATTTTTGAAATTCAAATATTTGGACACTCAAATAAGTTTAATATATGGAAACAAGTGTGAGTATTCTTAGGGAATAAGCAAGAATGTTTTCTACATCTATGAATACCCCTAAGAAACATTAATTTTTACAAAAAGATCATTAAGAAATCATAGTCTGCTGTCATACTCTCTCTCATTCTAAATTTCTGAAAGTGCTTCAAATTGCTCTCATCCTTGCTCGAATTTAAGAGAAGTTTTTGTTGAATCTCTCACTATGTTTGATCATTGAGTTGCTGATTCTTTCATTGAAAGATACCCACGGTGATAAATTTCTTAGAGCTTCATTCTGAAATTCATATTCTGAATTTACAGAAGTGCATCAGTGTTTCAAATCTGTACTAATCAGCTCTTTGAGGAGCAAGTTCTTGTACGTATTTTTTTTTTATCTTTGTAACAAGGTTTGTTGATGATTTGAGTATTGAATCGTTGGACCAATAAAAGGGAGATTGTTTGGAGAAGGTGGGATCTAGCCTTACCCAAGGAGTGCTTGTAATTGGTTTTGTTCTGGCTGATAAAGGAACGGTAATAGTGAATCATTTGGCAGTTTGGCCAAGGGCGAGGACGTAGGTTGTGTTGAAGCCAAACCTCGTAAAAATACCTGTGTTCTTCTTTCTCTACTCTACTCTTTATTTTTCAAGGATATAATCTGCGTGGTTGCTTTAAATTTCAATTCTGAATGTTTGGTTGTTAAATAGACCAGAAGGTAATTCGTTTTGGATAAATCAGCATTGATTGCGAAAACCGAAAGGGACTATGTTGGTTGATTATCCTTGACCTATTAATCTGAAAGTTTATTTAAAAACTGAACATTGGGAAGAATAATAATTGTGGTACAGGGCTTATACTGAGTGCAGAAAATTTTCACATATATTGTTACATAAATTGAGAGTTTGATCTTGCTGTGTTGATTGTGATTGTTTCTAAGATTTACAACTTAAAAGAACTAATTCTGAATGAACAATTGTTTAAAACCAATTCACCCCCCCCCTTTCATGGGAAGCTATTCCTAATTTTAATTGGTATTAGAGCCTAGTTATAGTAATTCCTAACAAGAAACTATAAAAAGATCAAATGGCAAATATAGGAGTAGCACCCTTTCGTGAAGGCCAATCCTCAACCTGTCCACCAATTTTTTGTGGACATAATTATACATTTTGGAAAAAGAGAATGCATATGTATCTCCAACACATGGATTGGAAAGCATGGGAAGTAGTTGTGGATGGACACCTTATTCCCACTAAAATAGTTGATGGAAAACAGATTCCAAAAGAAAAAAAGGGATATGATTGATTTAGGCTATAAAATGCTTCAAATCAATTCAAGCGCTATAAATGCTTTATACTGTACCTTAGATGCTAATGAATTTAATAGGGTCATGGCATGCAAGACGGCCAAAGAAATATGGGACAAATTAGAAGTGATATATGAAGGAACTATTGATGTTAGAGACAATAGGATAGATATGTTAACAGACGAATATGAAGCATTCAAGATGAATTCTGATGAAACAATATCAAGTATGTACACCAGATTTACCCATATAACAAATTCCTTAAGTGCCTTAGGGAAAACTTACACTACCTACGAAATGATCAGAAAAATTCTAAGAGGCCTTCCGTCAATATGGGAACCAGAGGCTACAGCTATCACTGAAGGTAGAAACCTTAAGAATACCTCTTTAGATGAACTCATAGGTTCACTTCTTACCTATGAAATGACCTTAAAATAAAGGAATCCTGAACCAAATCATAAAAGATCCATTGCACTAAAAGCATCTAGCCACAGCTCTAGTGAAGAAGAAAATGAGACAAGTGACTTAGATCAAGATGAATTAGCATTCATCACTAAGAGACTTGGTAAGTTCTACAGAAGAAATAAGAGATTTCCTAGGAAGTTTAATAAAAAGAAACTTGAAAAAGGAGAGACAAGTAGGAAGGAAAATAAAAGTAAGAATGAACCTTCAATATGTTATCATTGCAAGAAACCAGGGCATATCAAACCAGACTGTTTGTTGTTAAAGAAAGACAAAAAGAAAAATAAGGAAGCTATGAAAGCTACGTGGGATGATTCAAGTTCCAGTGAGACAGAAAATGAATCAAGCAGACAAGAGATGACAAACATATGTCTCATGGCAAATGAAGAAGAGGTAAACTCCTACTATTCCTCTACAGAATCTTATAATGAGTCGTGTGATGAGTCATGTGACAGCATGCCTTCCTATAAGGAATTGCAAGCTGAGTTGTTTTCTTTGCATAAGAGATTCATAAAAATTTCTAAGAGAAATATAACTTTGAAAGATCAAAATAAAGAACTAGTCAAGCAACTTGAATCATTCAAAGCTATTGAAGAAGAAAAAAATTCTTGTATTAAGAAGTTGGAAGAAGAAATAAATATAGGAACTCAAGAGTTAGGAAAAACTCATAAAGATAATTTGAATAAAAAGGATCTAGAAGTAAATGAACTCAAAAAGGCAGTAGAGGATAAAGAAGAAATTATCTATAACTTTACCAAAGGAAAAGAAAACTTTGAAAAGATGATTGGACAACAAAGGCTTCATGGGAACAAAGAAGATATAGGTTATAATGGTAAAGCAAATAAAAGGAACAAAAAGCTATACATGGGATACTTTGTCAAGGAAGCTAAGTATTATGCTAGCACTTCATCAAACAACAAGCACGAACACACCACTTGCTATATGTGCAAGACTAAAGGTCATGTAATGTTTAATTGCCCATTAAAAAAAAAGTATGCTAATGTTCAAGAAGAAAGGAAAGCCAATAATGGAACTAACAACAAAACAAAGAAAGTCAAAGAAATTGGGTTCCAAAAACTAGCACATAGTATCCCTCATTGTAGGTTTGCTTTAGGACAACAACGCCAATGGATAAATGGTACTTGGACAGCAGGTGCTTAAGGCATATGACCGGTGACAATATCAAGTTCACTACATTAAAACAAAATGATGGGGGATACGTCATCTTCGACGACAATGCCATAGGTAAAATTATTGGCATCGAACAAATTGGTAAAGAACCTTCACTCACTATAGAAAATGTGCTATTAGTAGAAGGATTAAAACATGACCTTTTAAATATTAGTCAATTAAGTGACAAAGGGTTTAAAATAATCTTTACGAAGAAAAATGTGTTATCCAAAATCCCAAGAGCAAAGAAACCCTGTTTATAGCTCATAGAATAAATAATGTCTATTGCATAAATCTTGAGAAATTAGTAAATCAAGACATAACTTGTTTGACAGCAATGAATGAAGTAAGTTGGTTATGGCATAGGAAACTAGGACATGCAAGCGTGGACCTACTATCCAAATTATCTAAGAAAAATCTTGTAAAAGGACTACTAAATACTAAATTCATAAAAGACAAGATGTGTGATGCATGCCAGAAGGGAAAACAAGTGAAGACAAGCTTCAAAAAGAAAAAAACACATAGCCACCAAAAGACCTCTAGAACTCTTGCACCTAGACTTATTTGGTCCAACTAGAACCTTAAGCCTAGGAGGTAAACAATATGTTTTTGTAATAGTGGATGATTATTCAAGATTCACTTGGGTATTATTCCTAACAAACAAAGATGAAGCCTGTGACATGCTTATTACATTGTATAAGAAATTACAAAATGAAAAGGGCTATAATATAACAACCTTTAGGAGTGATCAAGGTAGGGAATTTAAAAACAAAAATGTTGAAAAATTATGTAATGAATATGGAATAAACCATAATTTTTCTGCACCTAGGACTCCACAACAAAATGGAGTTGTTGAAATAAAAAATAGAACTCTACAAGAAATGGCAAGAACAATGCTGAATGAAAATAATCTACCTAAATACTTTTGGGCAGAAACTATAAATACAACATGTTACATTGTAAATAGGGTATTGATAAGATCAAAAATGGACAAAACACCATATGAACTTTGAAAGGTAGAAAACCTAATATTTCCTACTTTCATGTATTCGAATGCAAATGTTTTATCCTTAACACTAAAGACGATTTAGGAAAGTTTGATGCAAAATCTGATAAAGGTATCTTCCTAGTGTACTCTATAAATAGTAAATATTATAGGGTTTATAATAAAAGAACCTTTACTATTATGGAATCATTACACATAACATTTGATGAATCAAACAATCATGACAATAAAAATGAGAATGATGAAAAAGAAGATACTCCGCAAAAAGAAGAAGATTTTGAAATAAAAGAAGAAAACAATAATGATGCTCCAAATGAAAACTTTATAGAAAATTTGAAGCTTCCTAAAGAATAGAGATATGATAAAAATCACCCAAAAGAATAAATTCTTGGTGAAACATCAAAAGGAATAACCACTAGAGCCTCAATTAAAAACATTTGTAATCATTATGCTTTCTTGCCTCAAGATGAACCCAAGAATATAAAAGAAGCCTTAAATGATGACTCTTGGATCATAACTATGCAGGAGGAACTAAATCAATTTGAAAGAAGTCAAGTGTGGAAACTTATACCTAAACCCAAAGACAAGTCTATCATAGGAACTAAATGGGTGTTTAGAAATAAAAAGGATGAAATTGGAGTTGTTGTAAGAAATAAAATTAGGCTTGTTGCACAAGTTTACAATCAAGAAGAAGGCATTGATTGTGAAGAAACCTTTGCCCCTGTAACCAGAATGGAAGCAATTAGGATGCTTCTTGCCTATGCAGCCTATAAAGACTTCAAATTATACCAAATGGATGTAAAAAGTGCATTTCTAAATGGCTATATTAATGAAGAAGTTTATGTTAAACAACCTCCAGGTTTTGAAGACTCTAAAAATCCAAATCTCCAAATCATGTATTTAAGTTAACTAAGGCCCTATATGGATTGAAACAAGCTCCTAGAGCTTGATATGATAGGCTAAGCAAATTTCTACTCCAAAATAATTTTTCAAGAGGAAAGATAGACAACACCTTTTTTATAAAGACCAAAGATAATAATATGCTTATAGTACAAATTTATGTTGATGATATTATATTTGGAGCTACTCAGGAAGATTTGTGTAATGAATTTGCTACAACTATGCAGAGAGAGTTTGAAATGAGCATGATGGGAGAATTAAATTACTTTCTAGGTTTGCAAATCAAACAAGCTAAAAATGGAACTTTCATAAATCAAACCAAGTATATTAAAGACATGTTAAAGAAGTTTGATATGGAAGAAAGTAAACCCATAGAAACTCCCATGAGTACTTCAACGAGTCTAGACAAGGATGAAAAAGGGAAACAAGTTGATACCAAACATTATCAAGGTATGATAGAAAGCTTACTTTACTTAACAACAAGTAGACCAGATATAATGTTCAGTGTGTGTATGTGTGTTAGGTTCCAATTGGTTCCTAAGGAATCACATCAAACAGTAGTAAAAAGGATCCTTAGATATTTGCTAGGCACACTAGATTTAGGGTTATGGTATCCAAAAGGAACTTATTTCGAAATGATAAGTTATTCAGATGCAGATTATGCAGGATGCAAAATAGATAGAAAAAGCACTAGTGGGACTTGCCACTTTTTAGGACACTCATTAGTTTCATGGTTTTCAAAGAAACAAAATTCTGTAGCATTATCTACAGCTGAAGCAAAATACATAGCAGTTGGGAGCTGTTGTGCTCAAATTTTATACATGAAACAATAATTAAAGGACTTAAAAATTCAATATCAAACAATCCCCATAAAATGCGATAATACAAGCACGATAAATATTTCAAAGAATCCGGTATCACATTCAAGAACTAAACATATTGATATACGTCATCATTTTTTAAGAGATAATGTAGACAAGAAAGAAATAGTTCTTGAATTTGTCAATACTCATACTCAATTAGCTGATATATTTACCAAACCATTAGCTGAGGATCAATTTGTATTTATCCGATGAGAATTAGGCATGTTACCTATAAGAGAAGTTAACTAAAAAGGAAGAAGTTCAGTTGGTTTGGACAGAAAACTACCAGAGAGATGACAAACGACTGGCAGGCTACTGTCTATGTAAACGATAGTAGACAGACGACTGCCAGTGAGCTAGTAGACGACTGGAAGGCAACTGTCGGTGGACAGACGATTGTCCAATTAGTGACAGATGACTGTTTCACGGCAGGTGATGTATCTTTCACTTAAAAACTCGATTTTTAAACCTTACGAACATCTGTTCATTCGTCTTCCTTCCTCTAAAACATCTTCTCTTCTCTTTCTTCTCAGTTCTTTCTCTCCCAAGCTACACACAACGATTATCCATCATACACCTACTCCATACATATCTAGGGTTTCTGCATATCAAGATGGTTCGTACCAAAACTATGGGAAAGAAGGACAAAGCCTCCTCATCTTCTTCAAAGCCTACAAACAACGATGACATAGAAAAATGGCTAGTCTCTTCACACACGAAATCATTGTATTAGAATCACATATTTGCAATTGAACTAATGTTCTGTAAGATTTTAGACGTCACTTTGAAGAAATTTTCCTGAAATTATGGAAATGTTCAAAGCTATAGGATGGGACAAGTTCATTCTTCCTCAAGTAAAAGGGTATTACCCAGATTAGATTAAGATTTTTTATTCTAACTTGGTTAAGAAGGAAGATGAAATTTCTACTAAGATTTATGGTCAAAGGATTACACTTACCCCACACTCATTACGAAAAATTCTTCATATCAAGCATGGAAATTTTTCGTGTACACCAGTTGAGAAGTAATGGACCATGGAACAAGGATTTTCACCACAAAAATTTCTGCCTTTTGTGATGAATGATGCACCTTTGTATTTTGGACATCCTCCACCATATAAGCAGCTTAATCTTCATGCACAAATCTTGCATAAGATCATTGCATATAATATAATTCCGAGGTTTGGATCCTTTGATCATGTGTCATATTTTGATTGTTTTGTTATGTGGTGCTTACTGAAAGGGAAGAAATTAGACTTATCCAGTATTACACTGAAGTGGATGGTGATGAAGCTTGAATCTCCTAGAATTGGGCTTCCATACGGTGGTATTCTTTCCTTAATCTTTGCCCATTTTCATGCCCTCTCTCTAGCTTCAAAAATAGTAAAAAGAACCCATTACCATGTTCTCTCATCTACTACATTGAAACGAATGGGTTACAAAAAGTATACTGAGGGTTGGATATTTCGGGGCAATAGACCAGCAAGACCTGCACATGAAGAAAGGAGTCCAGCTCCTGAAGAAGCTGATATGTTTGTTCCATTTTATCATAATTATACTAGCTTTAGTTCTGAAATGCGAGAAAACTTTGCTTCTCTTCAAGATAAACTCTCAACCATTGATGACAATTATACCTCATTAGACACTCGTATTGCTAAGATAGAGCATCATGTCATTAAACATGATACTGATTCAGATGATGAGGATAGTAAATATTCTGCTGAGGAAGAAGCTGAAGATGAAGAGGGTCAAGGAGAAGAAGAAGATGATGATGATGAAGAAGAAGAAGAAGAAGAAGAAGAAGAAGAAGTAGGCTCACAGCAATCCAAAGGAAAAGGAATTGCTGAAAATAGTGACACTAACTCTGACATCTAGACTTTTGTTGGTGTTTTTGCTAATCGGTATGCTACACGTGCTTAAATTTAGAATGTATTTTGTTTTTACTGTAAAAAGGAGTATATGTAAGCAAAGACCATGAGTCTTTGTATGTATTTGTTTCTAGCTCTGAAACCCTGAACTTTTGCAATGCTTTGTTATCAGTTTGATGTATTATAAGTTCTAATGTTAATGATAACTTTGAAACCTTTGCAACTTCTAACCTTATGAATTACAAGAAATGATTGAGTATGCTGATTGATAGGGGGAGTATTATGAGTTATCACTTGAGCATAATCTTTAATCAATTGATGTTAATACATTAACACTGGTATCACATATGCTCAAATTAATATTTGCCCTTGATCATTATATACTTAAATTATATTTTTTGATTGATGTCAAAGGGGGAGAAGTGTTTAGCGAAAATCGAGTTTGAACTTAAGCTTGAACTTGAAATGAGCATGAATGATGTATGTTTTTAGCATGAATGATGTATATTTTTTAAAAAATAAAGAAATGAGCATGATTGATGAAATTAATATTGATTCTATTAAGATGAAGCTTATTGAAAGGGGGAGTCTTTTTAAAACTCACTCAAAATTTTTGTTTCTTGTTTCTTATCATCAAAAAAGGGGAGATTATTGGCCTTAAAAAGTTTAATACTCCATTTTGATGCGAACAAACAAGTAGGACTTAACATGCTTTGGTTGAGTGTTGTGTTTTCTCAGGAATCCATATTGAAAGTACTTATGTAGCATGGATCAAAGTCTGATAGTATAAATCAAAGTATGAAGACCATAAAAGCATGATGATTAAAGATCAACATAAGTGCTCAAAGTCTGAATTAATGAAGAAATATCAAGAGGGTTTAAAGAGATGAAAGATCAGACAATTTTGAGAGATCAGAGACTAGCAACAAAGAAAGTTCAGAGCAAAGAAGAATTTTTGAGTACTTAGGACAAGTCTTTGTAAGTACTTTAAGTTTATTCAAGTATGAAGTTTTCATTCTGAAGCTCATTAGGTAAAGAAACCTAGAGACATTAAGATAAAACTTGGAGTATGTTTTTAAAGTTAAAACAAATCTACATTCCAAGCAACAATGAGAGAGAAATCAAAAATTAACTAGAAAATAAAATCATTCAGTGGACAGACGACTGTCTGTTAATAGATAGACGACTGGATAAATTAACAAGGCTTAAAACTAGAACACAGAAGCCTGACAGACGATTGTCAGTGAAAAGTGAGAAGATTGTGTAGGTTTCACAGGACGACTGTCCACCTTCTATGTTACTGAAAGGCTTAAATTTACACATGGACAAACGACTGTCACCTCATATTCTTGTGACAGACGACTGTCACCTCATATTCTTGTGACAGACGACTGCCACTCAAGATACAGACGGCTGCCACCTTTCTGCTTATGATTTTTACAGTTATATTAAATGGACAGATGACTGTCAGGACTTCACAGTCGTCTGCCTGGCGACACTTTTCTGTTTTCCAATGGATATAATTTTTGAAACTCAAATATTTGGAACTCAAATAAGTTTAATATATGGAAACAAGTCTAAGTATTCTTAGGGAATAAGCAAGAATGTTTTCTACATCTATAAATACCCCTAAGAAACATTCATTTCTACGAAAAGATCATTAAGAAATCATACTCTGCTGTCATACTCTCTCTCATTCTGAATTTCTGAAGGTGCTTCAAATTGCTTTCATCCTTGCTCGAATTTAAGAGAAGTTTTTACTGAATCTTTCACTATGTTTGATCATTGTGTTGCTGATTCTTTCAGTGAAAGATACCCACGGTGATAAGTATGAATTTACTGAAGTGCATAAGTTTTTTAAAATCTGTACTAATCAGCTCTTTGAGGAGCAAGTTCTTGTATGTATTTTTTTTCTCTCTTTGTAACAGGGTTTGTTGAAGATTTGAGTATTGAATCGTTGGACTAAACAAAGGGAGATTGTTTGGAGAAGGCGGGCTCTAACCTTACCCAAGGAGTGCTTGTAATTGGTTTTGTTCCGGCTGATAAAGGAACGGTAATAGTGAATCTTTTGGCGGTTTGGCCAAGGGTGAGGATGTAGGCTATGTTGAAGTCAAACCTCGTAAAAATCCCTATGTTCTTCTTTCTCTACTCTACTCTTTATTTTTCAAGGATATAATCTGCGTGGTTTCTTTAAATTTCAATTCTGAATGTTTGGTTGTTAAATAGACCAGAAGGTAATTCGTTTTGGATAAATCAGCATTGATTGCAGAAACCGAAAGGGACTACGTTGGTTGATTATCCTTGACCTATTAATCTGAAAGTTTATTTAAAAACTGATCATTGGGAAGAAGAATAATTGTGATACAGGGCTTATACTAAGTGCAGCAAATTTTCACATATATTGTTACATAAATTGAGAGTTTGATCTTGTTGTGTTGATTGTGATTGTTTCTAAGATTTACAACTTAAAAGAACTAATTCTAAAGGAACAATTTTTTAAAACCAATTCACCCCCCCCCCCCTCTTGGGAAGCTATTCCTAATTTCACCAACTACTCCTTAATAGAATCTTACAATAAGTCTTGTGATGAGTCTTGTGACAGTATGCCCTCCTATAAAGAATTACAAGCTAAGTTGTTTTCTTTACATAAAAGATTCATAAAAATTTCCAAGAGAAACATAACCTTGAAATATCAAAATAAAGAATTAATGAAGCAACTTAAAACATCTAAAATCAGTGAAGAGGAGAAAGATTCTTGTATTGAAAAGTTAAAAGAAGAAATAAAAGAAACTACTCAAGAGATAGGAAAAATTAATAAAGATGATTTAAATAAAAAAAAGTTAGAGATAATCGAACTTAAAAAATCAGTAAAGGATAAAGAGAAAATTATATGTAACTTTACCGAAGGCAAAGAAAATTTTGAAAACATGATTGGACAACAAAGACTAAATGGAAACAAAGAAGGGATAGGTTGTAATGGAAAAACAAACAAAACAGTAGAAAATTATACATGGGATATTTTTATTGAAAGAAGCCAAGCACTATGCTAGTACTTCTTTAAATAATAAACATGAACATACCACTTGCTAAATGTGCAAGACTAAAGGTCATGTAATGTTCAATTGCCCACTAAAAAGAAAATATGTTAAAGTTCAAGGAGAATGGAAAGTAAATAATGGAACTAAAAACAATTCAAAGAAAGTTACGAGAATTTGGATTCCAAAGACTAACACAATGAATCCCTCATTATAGGTGTGCTTTAGGACAACACCATCAACGGATAAATGGTACTTGGATAGCAGGTGTTCAAGGCACATGACCGATGATAGGACCAAGTTTACCACATTATTACAAAAGAATGGGGGATACGTCACCTTTGGCAACAATGCCAAAGGTAAAATTGTTGGCATTGGAAAAATAGGTAAATAACCTTCTCTTACTATTGATAATGTGCTATTGGTAGAAGAATTAAAACACAATCTCTTAAACATTAGCCAATTAAGTGACAAAGGGTTCGAAATAATCTTTAAGAAAGAAAAATGTGTTATTCGAAACCCCAAGAACAATAAAACCTTCTTTATAGCTCATAGGATAAATAATGCATATTGCATAAACCTTGAGAACTTAGTAAATCAAAATGTAACTTGTTTAGCTGCAATGAATGAAACGAGTTGGCTTTGGCATAGGAAACTAGGACATGCTAGTATGGATCTTTTCTCCAAATTATCTAAGAAAAATCTTGTAAAAGGATTACCAAATACTAATTTCATAAAAGACAATGTGTGTGATGCATGCCAAAAGGGAAAGCAAGTCAAAACAAGTTTCAAAAATAAAAAATACATATCTACTAAAAGACCCCTAGAACTCTTGCACCTAGACTTATTTGGTCAAACTAGAACCTTAAGTTTAGGAGGCAAATAATATGCTTTTGTAATTGTAGATGACTATTCAAGATTTATTTGGGTATTATTCTTAGCAAACAAATACAAAGCTTGTGACATGCTAATCACCTTATGCAAGAAATTACAAAATGAAAAAGGCTATAATAGAACTAATTTTAGAAGTGATCAAGGCAGGGAATTTAAAAACAAAGATGTTGATAAATTTTGTAATAAATATGGAATAAACCATAACTTTTCAGCACCTAAGACTCCACAACAAAATGGAGTTGTAGAAAAAAAAAATAGAACCCTTCAAGAAATGGCTAGAAACATGATAAACAAAAATAATCTACCTAAATACTTTTGGGCAAAAGCTGTAAGTACAACTTGTTATATTGTAAATAGGGTATCCATAAGATCAAGTATAGACAAAATACCGTATGAATTATGGAAAGGTAGAAAACCCAACATTTCCTACTTTCATGTATTTGGGTGCGAATTTTTTATTATTAATACTGAAGATGATTTAGGAAAGTTCGATGCAAAATCTGATGAAAGTATCTTCTTAGGTTATTCTACAAATAGTAAAGTTTATAGGGTTTATAATAAAAAGACTCTTACTATTATTGAATCAATACACATAACGTTTGATGAATCAAATAATTATGACAATAAAGTTAAGAATGATTTTATATATATATCACAAAAAGTAGAAGATCTTGAAATAAAAGAAGAAAATAATAATGAAGCTTCAAATGAAAACACCATAAAAAGTCTAGAACTACCTAAAGAATGGAGATATGCTAAGAGTCACCCAAAAGATCAAATTCTTGGTGAACCATCAAAAGGAATAACCACTAGAGCCTCATTAAAAAATATTTGTAACCATTATGCTCTTTTGTCTCAAGATGAACCCAAGAATATAGAAAAAGCACTAGTGGGACTTGTCACTTTCTAGGACACTCACTAGTTTCTTGGTTTTCAAAGAAACAAAATTTCGTAGCATTATCAACAGTTGAAGTAGAATACATAGTAGCTGGGAGTTTTTGTACTCAAACTTTATATATGAAACAACAATTAAGGGACTTCAAAATTCAATATCAAACAATCCCTATAAAGTGTGATAATACCAGCACTATAAATATTTCAAAGAATTCAGTATCGCATATAAGAACCAAACATATTGATATACATCATCATTTCTTAAGAGATAATGTAGATAATAAAAAAATAGTTCTTGAATTTGTTAACACCCACGATCAATTAGCTGATATATTCACAAAACCACTAGCTTAAGATCAATTTTTATTTATCCGATGGGAATTGGGAATGTTGCATACACGAGAGGTTAACTAAGAGAGAAAAGAATTTTTTTTCAGGGCAAACAACTGCCAGACACCAGGCAGGTGCCTAACAGGCTACTGTCTATCTGGAAAGATAGTTAACAGCCGACTGTCAACTTGATGACAGACAACTATCTCGCGGTGGTTCACGTTCATTTAACATAAAAACACTCTTTTTAAAAGCCCCAGACTCCTATCCACTCATCTACCCTTCACGAAACCAACCTATTTTCATCTCTTCTCTGAGTTTCTCCTCTCTAAACCTCTTCCCAACATCACTCCATCAAAACCCTAAATCCTTCACATCTAGGGTTTCTCGAATTACTGCTTCATCATCATGCTAAGAACCAAATCAGTTGGGAAAAAGGACAAAGCTTCTTCTTCAAGGCTTGTCAGCAACAACGAAATTGAAAAATGGTTAGTTTCATCCCATGCGAAAGCTTTGTACCAAAATCACATCTCTACAATCGATCCAATGTTTTGTAAGGTGCTAGATGTCTCTTTCTTTGAAGAAAATTTTCCTAAGTTTCTTAAGTTGTTCAAAAATATAGGATGGGATAAGTTTTTTCTTCACCAAGTTAAGGGATATTACCCTGATCAGATTAAGCTTTTCTACTCAACCTTGGTAAAGAAAGATGTTGGATTTGACACCAAAGTATTTGGCCGAAAGATCACACTTACTCCACACTCACTAAGGAAAATACTTCGTATTAAGCATGGTGATTTTGAGTGCAATCCAATAGAAAAAAAAAATGGACAATGGGGTAGGGTTTTTCCCCGCAAGAATTTTTGCCTCTTGTGATGAAAGATCAACCCGTCTATTTTGGAAACCCTCCACAATACAAACAACTCAATCTGCAAGTACAAATTCTTCACAAGATCATTGCTTATAATATAATTCCAAGTTCAGGCTCTTTTGATCATATGTCATTCTTTGATTGCTTCAACATGTGGTTCATACTAAAAGGAAATAATTGGATTCAGCTAGCCCTGTACTCTAATGGATGATCATAAAGCTCGAATCTTCTAGAATTAGGCTTCCATATGGTGACATTCTTTCCTTAGCTTTTGCTCACTTTCAAGTCCTCACTCCATCTTCCAAACTAGTGAAGTAAACCCATTACAACATATTCTCCTCCACTACTTTAAAGAGGATGAGTTACAAAAAGTACACCGGGAGATGGATGTTTAGGGGTAATAAACCTGCACGACCAGCACCAGAAGAACGTAATCCAGCTCCTAAAGAAGCTGACAAGCCTCCTTGGTTTCTTCCTTTTTATCAGCATTATTCTAGCTTCAGTTCTAATATGAGGGATGGTTTTGCTTCTCTTCAAGACAATATCGCAAATATTGATGATAAATATACTTTACTAGATAAACGTCTTGAAAAAATCGAGCAACGTGTCAAACAAAATGACACTGATTAAGATAAAGAGAGTAATGATGAAGACTCTCAAGCAAAATTGGATGAAGACACTGCTGAAGCTGAAGAAGAAGAAGAAGCTAAAGAAGAAAAAGGATCCACTACAAAAAAACTAGTTTTTAGTGATGAAAGTATTAGTGACGAATTCAATTTCGTCACTAAAAGTTGGTATTAGTGACGATTTTTAAGAACCATCACTAATAGTCTAAGCATTAGTGATGGTTTTAGCAGCCGTCACTAATACGATACTATTAGTGACGTTTTTAAAACCATCACTAATACTTTCATCACTAAAAACACCCCGGTAAACAATTTATGCGCGAAAATTTTTCCTGAAAAATATTAGCGACGATTCTAGGGTATTAGTGACGGTTTTGAAATTGTCACTACTAGTGTTTTCATTTAAAAAATTTTAAAAAAGAAATAGTTAAGGGTATTAATGACGGTTTGGGATAACCGTTACTAATAATGGGATATTAGTGACAGTTTTGAAACTGTCACTACCAGTGTTTTCATTTAAAAAATTTTTAAAAAGAAATAGTTAAGGGTATTAGTGATGGTTTGGGAGAACCGTCACTAATAAGGGGTATTAGTGACGGTTTGGGAGAACCGTCACTAATAAGGGGGTATTAGTGACGGTTTCAAAACCATCACTAATAATTTTTTCAATTAAAAAATTTTAAAAAAGAAATAGTTAAGGGTGTTAGTGATGGTTTGGGATAACCGTCACTAATAAGGGGGTATTAGTGACGGTGTTGAAACCATCACTACTAGTGTTTTCATTTAAAATTTTAAAAAAAAATAAAATAGTTAAGGGTATTAGAGACGGTTTGGGAGAACCGTCACTAATAATAGGGTATTAGTCATGGTTTTGAAACCGTCACTACTACTTCAGACTTCAGTTAACACAAAAAAACCCTAAGGGCCCCTAACCCACGCCACGACCTTTACCCTTTCCTCATCTCTGAGTTCTCAGCTCTCACTCTCTCAAATCTCAATCCTCTCCTCTCTTGAGTCGCCTCTACTCTCCTCTGGTGAACTACTACGTGTCGGACTTGCCGGTGCTGTGAGCCTGTGAAGTGCGAACAATCCCCAGCTTGAGTCGTCGTCTCCTCCAGGCTCCACGAACCACAGCCACAGGCTTCAGTCATCCCCAGCTCCACAGACGACTTGACTCCACACCTCCAGCCTCTAGCTACTCCACGATAAGATTAAGCTCCCTCAGGCCTCACGGATCAAACTCCTTCACGATCCACAGACCTAGAGGACCAAAGGTGGAGCCGTGGAGGTGAGTTGCAAATTTTTATTTTATTTTTTAGGTTCTCTATTACTGGAAACTTGTTGGGTTTCATTATAATTGATCCCTACTAATGCATGTTTTTAGGATGCAATGAGATGCTATTGTGGTTTCTTGATGAGTTTGTGTTGATATGTCAATGTTGCAATTTTAGGATGCAAAGTAAAACTATTAATACATTCAATAAAATATTATGGTATAAAAAGCAAAATTACTAACTGAATGAATATAAAATTTATGATATAAGCACGTGAAATTATTGCAAAATGATTGACATTGCTATTGTTTTAGGTACTGATATACATATGTTTGTGTTTGTGTGTGTGTATAATGAGTCCCCCCCCCCTCCCAACTTGACTTTTTGGTCATATCTGCTTTATTAATTACATTTAGTTTGTTATTAGAAGTAGATGGGAATCTAGGAACCCTTTTCGAGTGCTTCAAACAGTCAAATTATGATTTGGGACACAAGCGGACCTTCTTTTAAGGATTGGCTAGTTGAGTTGTTTTTTATACTAGTTTTGCTTGATTTTAAAGATTATCCATATTGGTGGTTCACATATGTTTAGGGTGGGTTGTTTTCTATATTAGTTTTTCTTGATTTTAGAGATTCCAATCCATTTTGGTGGTTCACATATGTTTAGGGTCTAAATTCTTCCTCATCATGGGACTTCTTTTTTTTTTGAAAGAGTGACTGTTTTAGTTTATACAAACCATCGTATAAAATACCACATCTAGTTAGGAAGTCAGCTACACAATCCTTTTAGAGCTAAGCTAATTGACCCAACACCAATTTTTTTTTTCCGCGGACCTAAAAAATTTGAAGAATTGTGAGGATGTTAAAAAATGTGTTAACATGCCATCAAGTAAAATAATTGTATCATGAGTGAACTACAAATAATATAGTACCACCTTCTCTCTGCTCACCTTGATCCCCCTCACAACTCCCTATCAGCAGCCCTTTCTATCATTTCGCTCAAAACATCCTCCATGAGAAACAAATAAAAATGGGGAAAGAGAATCTACTTGCTTAAACCCCCTAGAAGATCTATAACCACTATTGTACCCAATAATAATCACAAAAAATAAGCATTAGCCATTAGATAAACAACCCCTTATCCAATTCCTCCATGTAACACCTGACCCCTTCCTCAAAGGCACTCTATCCAAGAACTCCCAACTAGCTCAATCACATGCCTTCTCAAAATCAGAAAATCTAATTTGAACACAATGCCCTTTTTCTTTGTACGACGAACATCCTACCACTTCAATGTCTACTAAAAATAGCATACACAATTTGCCTCTCTCCCACAAAAAACACTTTGTGCAAAAGAAATAGTACTACTAAGGAGAAACTTAGACTTCACGTTCAGAGTCCAATACTCCAAACTTCAAATCGTGCTGATCGAACTCTGGTACATGTCTAGAATATTAATAGTTTGGAGCTAAAAGTGTTTGAAAAATGGGGAGGTAAGATGCAAAAACCCAGGAGCAACTATGGGGGAGATTGATGATATCATGTGTCTGAATTTTGGTAGATTTGACTGTGGTGGGAGGCTTCTGTTGGATGAGATTCTCCTATTAAGAAGGAGGTTGGGTGCATCAATGTGGAAAGGAAAGAAAAGGAGGTTAAGAAATGGGTAGATATATTGGATCAGAAAGTGATGATTTGAGTTTTGACTGAGGTGGAGGTTAATTGTTGGATGAGATTTGGAAACAATATAGGAATAATTGGGAGTTGTATCATAAATCTTGAAAGTAATATGAACTTTGCAATTTTATAATTTTCACTTGGTTTGATTTACTTAATGAATTTAAGTTAGTATTTTGAATGACTAAAAAATAGTTTAGAAAATATATTTATTTTTTACATTGCATTTATAATTATGTAGTTTTTTCCTTATTTTTAAAGTACATGTAATTTATTTATGTATTTTTATCTAAAAATTGAAATTGTCAAAAGGTTTACACCTTCATGCCATAAGGCTTATGCCTTGCCTACTTCTCACGGGCTCCTTTTTGCAAAATTAATTATTGTCATTTAATGTGTGCATCGAAACTTAGACCCGTTCAAGAATGGTTACTATACATTCATGCCTCATCGTACATGTGGGATAAATCAATTGTTAAAATTCAATTGATTATTAGTCATATTATGTAGACTAATAATCAAATGAACATGTTGATTATTTGTTTTATTTACGATTAGTGATGTTTGTATTTCAACCATTATTGAATTGTCCAATGTGGACAGTTTAGGAAGTTGTATTTACATTCTTGTCATCATTCACACTTTTGTCATTGTCATTATATATTTTGATCACGTCTCTACTTGTGTTCTCTGGGTGCATAGTGAGGTATGATGACAATTTGTTAGTGATGGAAAACTAGCATACTACTCTTATTGTATGCTTATGAATCATAAACTAGTCATTTATGCATATCACCTGCTAGATTTGCTATAAATAATGATTATTATCCCTATTTACAATTTTTAGAGATTCATAAAAATTTCAACATTATAATGCTGATTTTAAATCATTTTTCAAATTGATATTGAAATCAATATAGATTTATAGAAAGATGGAATTTCCACATTTTTGAAATCCTGAACTTTTAGTCAAAATCAAAATTTAAAACCTCCATGGAGAGGAAAAAGATTAAATGTCAATGCAGGAAGACCACAGGTCAAACGAGAGAAAAGAAACAATAACTAATTTGTGAATGAAAGTGATAGATGTATTGATGCACACATGCACACGCACTATCTCTTGATGTTTGTGCGCATTGTTAGTAGAGCAGTGAGACTTGTTCTTATCTTCTACTGCATTATTCCTTTTTCATGACCTATTTGGAACAATCAGTTTCAAAGTCTCAGGGGAGCATTGCGTGTGACCAACTTCTCTTCATACCTTCACTCTTTCTTTTTTCTTTTTTTTTTTTCCAATGGAAAAATAAAACTTCATTAGAGACAACAAAGAGAGAACGAAACAATAAAGGTGGATAGGACATCCTTAAACAAAACGAAAGAAAAATGAAAAACATAATTGAATCAATAATGTCACCAAAGCAGCCCTTGAAAACAAGCTGCCCTATAGGCTCAAACAAATGCCAATTACCTCACCCTGTCCAAAATAATGCTAGAAATTGTCTCTTTCCATAAAATATTCCATCATTCTACTCCAATGAAATTCCCCATAAAAAAGAACACAGTGCACACTTCCACAAACTCCCATCCTCCTTTTGCTTCCCAAAACCAACAAAAGGAAAGTTTGAGAGCTCCTCCACCAACTTTGGAAAGAAACACTCACATTTCATCCAAGAACTCAAAATAATATATTCCACAAGCTACAAGAAAATCAAATGGGGAACATTCCCTAAACTACTCAAACACAAGAAAACTACATCGGGAGACAAAGCCTTAGAATGCTTGCCACTCTGTAGCAAATTGCTGATGTTAACTTTATTAACTTTAGAAGGGGATTTAGCCTCCCAAATGCAATGGTAAAGAGGAAATAACACATCAACCTTAACCAGATGAGGAAAAATGACTTCTATGAATAATTCTGTAGAAAATCCCAAAACCACATCCTACCATCACTCCACTAGAGATATGACCACCCTCCTACGCAAAAAGCAAAGAAAAAAGCTCATACAGCACCTTCTGAAATAAAATCCCAAGAAAATGTGTTACCATCATGAATAAGAAAGGACAAAATGGCATCATTATGATGAGAAGAAAGAAGATAAAAACAAGCAAAAGAACAAGAAAAAGCAGCACCTCAATGCAAACATCTTTCCAAAAGCAGACATGTTTACCTCATAATAACATGCGGAGAAGTCTCAAATATGTTTGGCCATACATAATTCAGCAAGTGTACTAAAGCATCCTCACAACCTAAACCCCAAGATGACCTATCACTTGTTCTTCTTGGCACTGTTTCATGACAACAACAATCCTTGAAATAAGATTAGCTGCTTGTTGCCTCACCTTAGAACTCTTGTTATTCAAGCGCCACTTAATGGTTTCGCAAATCTGGGGAAGATATGGTTTCACCTGCCGCCCAAGAGCATTTATATCAGACTTTGACATTTCCTTACACGTGCAGCCCAGCGACATGTGGAGAGATAAGCAAACGATAAACAACACTCATTATAGTGAATAAGATAATTTAACAAAACAAACAAGAAACACAGACAAGAAGACTAGAACCTAGGACTTCTTGTCAATGTCTCTGATACCATGTTAGAATACGACTTTACCTAAAATCTTAAGCTTGTTAGGTTATTGACCAACAATGTATATTAGGACTTTGAAAGTTATTTTTTGAACACATGTTACAGATATTATTGAAAGAGACATGTATGGCCTACAAACATTCTACAAATTGTTAGTGTTAACTGCATTAAGAATGACAATCCAAAGAAGATCCTTTGCCTTCAAACAAATTCTAGCTCTCCCCAACCAATTACCAAGGGGCAATGAATAAAAGGAATGGTTTAAGATGATAGTGAAATGATTTACATGAATAAATCCCTAAATTTTCTATACAGATGAACAGATCCTAGTATTTGCTTCATGAGAGTATTTGAAAAAAGATAGCAAATGTAAGAGAGAAGAAAAGCTCCTCGGTTTCCTGTTATTTAGAATTCTACAGAATTTAGAGTCCCAAGAGGTCTCCATGTCAATGGATAGCAAAGAAATAATAAATAGATGAAAATCATAATTCACCTCACCACAGATCTTGCCAAAACAGAACCCTCCTACCATCTCGCACTTCATATTTGATGCAAGGAAAAAAGGAAGGAGATACCTGTGAATCAAATTTTGTGGATTTCCATGGCTAACTCTAGCTATGGAATTAGCATCTCATACACATTCTTGTTTACTAAATTTGCTTTCGATAACCCAATGCCATAAAGAATCTGTTTCTAAAGGGAAGGATCATAACCACTTGCCCATCATAGCAGTGTTCTTAGGCACCAACTTAAAGCAATAAATTAGAAGATCTCACCCCCTCCCCCCCAAAGAAATAAAGGAAAAACACCACTCATCCTTTGACCTGCAAACAACCTTATAATTCACAAGATGATCCCTTCCCTCATCAATCCCAGTCCAAAGAAAATCTCTCATAATCCTCTCTAACCTATTGCCAACCACATGGAATCCTAAACAAAGATAAAACATATAGGGGAATTGAAAAAAGGCATGCCTGGATTAAAGTAATGCAAGCACTAAGAAAAAAAAAACCCTCCTACCCCCATCAAGACGCATAAGAGACCTTGGGAAAGATTGGAAGCCAAAAAACCTTAGCTCTTGGATTACCTCCCAAAGGAACTCCTAATAATGTAAAAAGAAGAGAGACTTGCACATTACTGACCTAGAAAACATAGGGCACCTAAGTCTTATGGCAGATTCTAGGAAAAAAGGGAGTATGCAGTAGGTATATTGATGTCATTGGGGATATATATGATATAATAGTGACTAATGTTAGGACAATATGTGTCACAAAAGGAAGGGTGTTTCCAAAATGAGGTTCCATCATGTGTCGTGTTTGCAGATGATATTGTCTTCAGAATCTATAGGTTTGAAGATAAGTAGAAAGAAGACAAAATATAAGAATTAGAGAAAGATTAATTGTAGTAACCCGACACCGAGAAAAATAATAATAATAAAATAAATATATAAATAAATAAAATTAAAATAAATAAATAAATAAAGAGATATTTTGGAGAAGATATTTTGAAAAGAGATATATTGAGATATTTATATATAAATATCTTGGAGGAGATATTTATTTAGATTACTTAATGGTTAAGTTAGGATTTATTCTATAAATTCTCTTATTCTCTCTCTCTCTCTCTCTCTCTCTCTCTCTCTCTCTCTCTCTCTCTCTCTCTAAGATCCTTCGCCGTTCGTCGTCCGTTTCCAAAAACGGAGGGTACTGCATGGATCAGAAGAGGAAACTCTACACTTTTAGTGGATCGGATCGTCGTTTCGGAGAGTTTCGGTTTTTCCCAAGAATCGAGGTAGGAATCTGATCCTAATTTTGATTGGATATTTGGATAGGAGTAGAAAACATAGTAAGGTTATGTTTTATGGTTTTAGGTTTTCGGTATCTCCGGTTGTCGTATTGGACTGTTTTTGTACGAAGTTTCATTTCGAGTATAAGGTAAGGGGAATTTGATTACAACAGTTATTTTGGAAAACTAAACCGCTAAAAAGCTAGTTTACATTATTATGTATGATTTAACTGCTTATTTGTGAAATTCTACCGAGTAGAATTTGTGTTAATACTATAGTGTTTATTTGTGTTTATACTATAGTAGGAGAGGCTCGAATCCTTTATTTATTCAGTTAAACTATATATATTGAATTTCTATCATTTAGCAGGTTTTTGTATTAAAATTGTGTGATATATGTTGATATGGGAATGAATGGATTTTTTATACTATTGATATACTGATAATGTGAATAAACAGAGGCTAGTGATACACCGAGCCGCATCAGTAAACAAAGAAGGGTAAACTGAGTGGAAAGACACCGATTTGAACCCAATGCTATTATGTGAATTTGTGAAAAATACTGGAAATGCGCAGGTTATCATATTTGTATAAATTGAATTTATGATACACGGAACCATAGCTTGAGAGTCCCGGGAGGGTTGAAAAATACTTTCTTTGCAGGGTGAAATGAAACCACTATTATATGATACGGCACGATATCTTAGCTAGATGTACACGTGCAACCGCATGTATTAAACGATGTGGGTACCAAGATGGTCGGCTAGCAGGGTGAAACCATTTACTGATATTGGGCCAATGGGGGCAGTTATATCATATGTAGGTACTCGGTAGTGTCTGCACGAATAGGGCATTGGACAAGTACCAGTGCATAACCCGAGCCATGGGGTAAAACTGGTTATAGGGTTATTTTGTTGTTGGTCATCTGATAAATCATTAAATGGTTGAAATATAGATGTGGGAATTTTGTAATATGAAATAATGATATACCTTATGCATTACTGTATTGAAAATATTTGATTTATATTCCATATGTTGAATGAAAATATGCATGTATGCAGTCACACACTACTGTAACTCCTTCTTCCTTACTGAGAGGTGTCTCACCCTATCTTACAACCTTTGTTTTCAGGTCCATCCGTGCATCGGTCCTAGTAGATAAAAGGATTGGGGAGGTTATTTTGGTTAGCTTACGTAAGCATCTAAATTTTGTACTAAACTTGATGAAAGTCCTTTTTGGAGGGTTGTAATATGACGATTACTCTAATTCTGAATGTATGTAAATTATGGATGTATTAGTGAACTCTGGTATAAGGCTAGTAGTAATCCCAATGGATGTTTATGTTTTTCCGCGACATTTACATCATGATTATGTATGATTTACACCCGTATGTCCCTGTTTAGGGCGGGTTGTTTCCATATCTTAAATAGGTATAGGTATTTGATGTATGTGAGTGACACCTGAGTCCGTGTAAAGGGCCGGGTCGTTACAATTGGTATCAGAGCCCGTAGCCAGTCGGAAGTATGATTTGATTCATGCTGCCTGGTTAGGGATATATGCTAACCTAAGAAGTTGCTTGTTGTTACAGTCTATAATATACCAGAGTGTAGGACATGGATATGACCTTGAGTTTTGTTTTGTATACCTGGAGACGAAAACAATTGGCAGACTTCTATGTTTTTCTAGATCTTTCGAAGGGTTCAGAAAATCATGGCAATCTATTGATGGTGTTGTTTCCAAGTGGAAGGGCAGAATTTGAGTTAGAATGATGATGTTAAATTAATGGAGTACATCGATATTTAGGATGTGGATTTAAGGAACTGAGTGTATAGTATGATAGTGTTAGTTGACGCTTAGGCTATTACCTTCTAATGGATTCTCATAAATGTTTTCAGAATGTTACGTGAATTCGCACAGCAGCTTATGGCTAAGGTAGTGCGTACGAATAGAGGGCAGGATCGTCCTATGACTGAGTTGGGTTGCTCCATTGAGCAGTTCACCCGATTGAAGCCCTCTGCTTTTGTAGGCGGTACAGATCCAGTTCGTGCTAAGAATTGGATCTAGGAGATCGAGAAGATCTTAGGTGTGTTAAATTGCACTGAAAAGCAGAAAGTCACCTTCGCCACGTTCAAGTTGGTAGGGGAGGCTAAGAGATGGTGGGGGTCGGTAAAGCAGATGGAGGAGCACCGACCGATACCGATAGTGTTGACATGTGCCCGATTCAAAGAGCTATTCTTTGAACTTTTTTTTTCAGCCACAATTAGAAACGCGAAAATGGAGGAATTTATGAATTTGACGCAGGGTTCACTGACAGTGCAGTAGTATGCTGCCAAGTTCCAGGAGCTGTCTCGATTTGCTCTATTTGTGATTCCTGATGAAGCAAAGAAGGCTTGGAAGTTTCAGAGGGGTCTGAGGAGCAACATCCGTAAGCAAACGGCGATTATGCAATTGCAGGATTTTGCTACGTTGGTTGATAAAGCCACAGTAGCAGAGGGGTGTTTACTAGAGGATGCAGAAGTTCAGGTTACGAAGAAGAGGCCAGCGCCTCCTAATTATTCATCTGGGGCAGGACAGAGTAAGTTGAAGAAAAATAGTGGTGGCACGTCCCAGAATGCCGCAAGTATTCCACGTTACTCTTTATGTGGTAAGAAACACCAGGGGCAGTGTTGGTTGTCTACGGGAGCCTGTATGCGGTGTGGTAGACAAGGACATCAGATGAGAGACTGTCCGAGGCAGAGGAATGATGGAGTCACACAGCAGCAATACAGAGGGAATGCTCCAACACAGCGTGGCGGTCAGCAAGGGGGTACTTCCCAGGCTAGGGTATATTCTCTGACTCCTGGTGACGCTGAGAACACTAGTGACGTGGTCATAGGTACTATTTATGTGTTTTTTCATAAAGCTGTAGTAATTTTTTATTTTGGAGCTACGCATTCTTTTATTTCCCGTAATTTTTTTAAACTATGTGCTTTGGAGGTGCAACTGTTGGATTATGAACTGGTAGTGACTACGCCGTCTGGGTCTGCAGTCGGGTGTAGTAGGTTAGTTCGTAACTTCCCTGTGGAAATTCAGGGAAGAATACTACCAGTTAACCTAGTGGTTTATGACATGCATGGTTTTGATATCATCCTTGGGATGGACTGGTTGTCAGCCAGTTATGCTAGTATTGATTGCTGCAGGCGAGAGGTGTTGTTTAAACCACCAGGGGAGCAGGAATTCAGATTCCAGGGGTCGTGTGTGCGTTCTACACCACGAATCCTTTCAGCTTTGCAAGCTAGGAGGCTACTCCTATATGGCTGCCAAGGGTATTTGGCGTTTGTCAAAGATACGCCGGTTGAAGAAAATAAGTTGGAAACAATTGCTGTAGTGTGCGAGTTCCCAGGGTTACCTGCGGACAGGGAAGTGGAATTCGCGATAGAGCTAGTACCAGGTACGACGTCGATATCGAAAGCTCCGTACCGTATGGCTCCAGCTGAATTGAAAGAACTAAAGGAACAACTTCAGGAGCCCCTAGACAAGGGGTACATTCATCCTAGTGTTTCTCCTTGGGGGGCGCCCGTTTTGTTTGTTAAGAAGAAGTATGGGTCGATAAGGATGTGCATCGACTATAGAGAACTGAACAAGGTGACGGTAAAGAATAAATATCCGCTACCTTAGATCGATGATCTGTTTAACCAGTTTCAGGGCACGCAGATCTACTCTAAGATTGATCTACGATCTGGGTATCACTAGATGAAGGTGAAAGCGGAAGACATTCCTAAGACGGCGTTTCAAACTTGGTATGGCCATTATGAATTTATGGTTATGCCTTTTGGTTTGACTAATGCACCTGCAGTGTTTATGGATTTGATGAACAGGATCTTTTATGAATATTTAGATCGGTTCATCGTGGTATTTATCGACAACATCCTAGTGTATTCTAGGAGCACTGCAGAGCATGAGGGGCATTTGAGGCTTGTCTTGCAAATGCTTAGGAATAAGAAATTGTATGCTAAATTGAAGAAGTGTGAGTTCTGGCTAGAGCAGATTGCATTTCTTGGTCACGTCGTGTCCAAGGAAGGTGTATCCGTGGACCTGAGTAAGATTGAAGCAGTAGTGGACTGCGCGAGACTGAAGAATGTTCAGGAAGTCATAAGCTTTTTAGGTCTTGCAGGTTATTATCGTCGTTTTGTGGAAGGATTCTCCAGTTTAGCAGGTCCTTTAACGCGACTCACGAGGAAGAACGTGAGGTACGTTTGGACTGAGGAGTGTGAGTTGAGTTTCCAGGAGTTGAAACGGCGACTGGTTAATGCTCCAATCCTGACCATTCCTTCTGAGGATGGTGGATTCGTTATTTATAGTGACGCCTCTAAGAAGGGTCTTGGTTGTGTTCTAATGCAATAGAGCAGAGTAATTGCTTACGCTTCTCGACAACTTAAAGAGTAAGAGAAGAACTACCCGACACATGATATGAAATTAGCAGTGGTAGTATTTGCATTAAAAATTTGGAGGCATTACTTGTATGGTGAAAAGTGCGAGATTTTTACTGACCATAAAAGTCTTAAGTACTTTTTCACCCAGAAGGAGCTGAACATAAGACAACGTAGGTGGCTAAAGTTGATTAAAGACTACGACTGTGTTATTAGCTATCACCTAGGAAAGGCTAATGTGGTAGCTAATGCTCTGAGTTGGAAGTCTGTTGATGCATCTGTTTTAGCGATTAGAGTTCAGCACCAAATTTGTATGGACCTGGAAAGGTTGGGCTTGGAAGTGGTAAAAGGAAATCATCAAGTTGTCCTTGCCAGCTTGGTGGTCCAACCGACCTTACAAGAGAGGATTTATGTAGCGCAAAAAGAGGATCCAGAGTTAGTTGAGGTTATAGAAGGAGTTTGGATTGGTTTAAAGCCAGACTTCAGTATTTCTGGTGATGGGATATTGAGATTCCGCAGCAGGGTTTGCGTTCTGAATGATGCCGTGATTAAATGGGTTATTCTATAGGAGGCACACTATTCGCTCTACACTGTACATCCTAGTAGTATAAAAATGTACCGGGATTTGAGGGAATCTTTCTGGTGGTCTAATATAAAAAGAGAGATCGCCTGATTTGTAGAACAGTGTCTGACATGTCAGCAGATTAAAGTAGAACATCAGAAGCCGACAGGACCACTTCAATCACTCGACATCCCTGAGTGAAAGTGGGAACATGTCTCGATGGATTTTCTGACGGGTTTACCTGCGGCAATGCATGGGTAGAATGCCATATGGGTTATAGTAGATCGGTTGATGAAGACTGCACACTTCATTCCAATCAGAGTCAACTACTCTCTGAATAGGCTGGCAGAACTTTATGTGCAGGAGGAGGTATGACTCCATGGTGTTCCTATATCTATTGTTGCAGATCGAGATCCACGTTTTACATCTCAATTCTGGAAAAGTTTACAATATGCCTTGGGATCGCAATTGATGTTCAGTACGTATTTTCACCCATAGACGGATGGACAGTCAGAGAGAACTATTCAGACGTTAGAAGATATGTTGCGGGCTTGTATACTAGATTTTGGTAATAGTTGGATGCGATATCTACCGCTTGTTGAAATTGCATATAACAACAGTTACCAGGCGAGCATAAAGATGACACCTTATGAGGCTTTGTACGGTTGTCGGTGTCGATCTCCGTTGTACTAGGATCAGGTAGGTGAGCGGTAGATACTAGGTCTAGAACTGATTTAGCAGACCTCTGCAAAGGCCGCATTGATCAAGGAAAGAATTAAAGCAACTCAGAGTCGACAGAAGAGTTATGCTGATACTCATCGGTGAGAGTTGAAATATGAAGTAGGAGATATGGTATTCTTGAGAATCGCTTCAATGAAAGGGGTGATGAGATTCGGGAAGAAGGGGAAGCTAGATCCTCGGTATGTCGGGCCTTTTGAAATCCTTGAAAGGATAGGTTCGGTTGCTTATCAAGTGGCTTTACCTCCAGCATTATCCCAAGTTCATGATGTATTTCACGTGTCTGTACTGAGGAAGTACATACCAGATCCATTGCATGTACTGAGTTATGAACCTCTAAAGATCAGTGAGACTTTATCACATGAGGAGGTACCAGTACTGATATTAGATCGGAAAGTTCAGCAGTTATAAACTAGGGAAATATCACTAGTGAATGTATTATGGCGTAACCATACATTGGAGGAAGCTTCATAGGAGTTAGAGTCAGAAATACGCCAGAAGTACCCGCAGTTATTTTCAGATGGTACGTAGTTATGTATAGTAGTATAGGTGGTATGGTCTTCGGGAGAATTTTTTGTGTGTGTGTAATCTTCCAAAGCATCACATTGTAACCACGGTATTCCTCTGCCATAAGCGAGGGTAGATAATAACTTTGGGTCGGAGCTGCTTTGAGGGTGGCTGCCAACTCTTCTGTAGGTCTCTGACGTAAGGTAGAGTATGCTTAGTATTAGTTGGTGAATTTCGGGGACGAAATTCTTATAAGGAGGAGAGATTGTAGTAACCTGACCCTGAGAAAAAAAAATAAAAAAAATAAAATTAAAATAAATAAATAAATAAAGAGATATTTTGGAAAAGATATTTTGAAAAGAGATATTTTGAGATATTTATATATAAATATCTTGGAGGAGATATATATTTAGATTATTTAATGGCTAAGTTAGGATTATTTGCTATACTTCTCTTATTCCTCTTCTCCGCTCCCTCGCTCCGTCCATTCTCTCCTCAATCTCATCTCTTCTCCTCTCTCGCTCTAAGACCTTCACCCGTTCGTTCTCCCGTTTCCCAAAACGAGGGTACTCTGCGGATGAGAAAAGGAAACTCTAACACTTTTAGTGGAATCGATCGTCGTTTGGGAGAGTTTCGGGTTTTTCCAAGAATCGAGGGAGGAATCTGATCCTAATTTTGATTGGATATTGGATAGCAGTAAACATAGTTCGTATGTTCTGTGGTTTTAGGTTTTTCAGGATCGCGGGTTGGTCGTATTGGACCCTTTTCATATGAGTTCATTTCCAGTATAAGGTAAGGGGAATTTGATTACAACATTTTTTTTGGAAAACTAACCGCTAAAAGCTAGTTTCCATTATGAGGGATGATTTAACTGCTTAATTTTGTGAATTCTACTAAGTAGAACTGCCGTATTTTAAACGATTTTACGATATTGGTAAAACGAGGATTTCGACGTTGATCCCAAATTTTTTACAAAACACTCGTTAATTTTGTGTTTATACTATAGTAGGAGAGGCTCAAATCCTTTATTTATTCAGTTAAACTATGTATATTGAATTTCTATCATTTAGCAGGTTTTTGTATTAAACTTGTGTGATATATGTTGATATGGGAATGAATGGATTTTTTATACTATTGATATAGAATATGGGAATGAAGTTCCGAATTTGATATACTGATAATGTGAATAAATAGAGGCTAGTGATACACCGAGCTACATCAATAAACAAAGAAGGGTAAACTGAGTGGAAAGACACCGGTTTGATCCCAATGCTATTATGTGAATTTGTGAAAAATACTAGAAATGCACAGGTTATCATATTTGTATAAATTGAATTTATGATACATGGAACCACAACTTAAGAGTCCCGGGATGGTTGAAAAATACTTTCTTTGCAGGGTGAAATGAAACCACTGTTATATGATACGACACGATATCATAGCTAGATGTACACGTGCAACCACATGTATTAAATGATGTGGGTACCAAGATGGTCGGCTAGCAGGGTTAAACCATTGACTGATATTGGGCCAATGGGGGCAGTCGGATCATATGTAGGTACTCGGCAGTGTTTGCATGAACAGGGCATTGGACGAGTACCAGTGCACAACTCGAGCCACGGGGTAAAACTGGTTATAGGGATATTTTGCTGTTGGTCATCTGATAAATCATTAAATGGTCGAAAGACAGATGTGGGAATTTTGTAATATGAATAATGATATACCTTATGCATTACTGTATTGAAAATATTTTATTTATATTCCAGATGTTGAATGAAAATATGCATGTATGCAGTCACACACTGCTGTAACTCCTTCTTCCTTACTAAGAGGCGTCTCACCCTATCTTACAATTTTTGTTTTCAGGTCCGTCCGTGCGTCAGTCCTAGTAAATAAAGGGACTGGGGAGGTTATTTTGGTTAGCTTACGTTAGCATCTAAATTTTGTACTAAACTTGATGAAAGTCCTTTTTGGAGGGTTGTAATATGACGATTTCTCTAAGTTCGAATGTATGTAAATTATGGATGTATTAGTGAACTTTGGTATAAGGCTAGTAGTAATCCCAATGGATGTTTATGTTTTTCCGCGATATTTACATCATGATTATGTATGATTTACACCCGTATGTCCCTGTTTAGGACGGGTTATTTCCATATCTTGAATAGGTATAAGTATTTGATGTATGTGAGTGACACCTGTGTAGACATCCTATTTTTTCCCAGGCCCAGTACAACAAAAGTTGTTATTATTATTATTATTTCTATTATCCTTATTATTATTTTTACTATTATTATAATTATTTTTATTATCTTACTTTATTATTATTATAATAATTATTATTGTTATTATTATTATTTTCATTATTATTATTATTATTATTATTACTTTACTATTAGTTTTCTTATTATTATTATTATTAATATTATCTTTATTTTTAAATATTATTATTATTATTATTATTATTATCATTGACTTTATTATCATGGTTTTTATTTTGCATTATTATCCTTATTATTATTATTATTATTATTATTATTATTTTAAATATTACTTTATTACTATTATCGTACTATTATTATATTATTATTATTTTCAAATCTTGTCATTATTACATTACTATTATTATTATGATTATTATTAGTTGCCATATTCATTATTACTATAAAAGTATAAAAATAAAAAAATAAAAAAGAAAAAGAAAATAAAAGAGGGAGCTTTAGGGTTTTGATTTTTTATAAATAGGAAGGAAAAGAACACTCTTATGGGGGGAAGCACAGATCAAAGAAAAAAGAAACCTTACCTTGCAGTCTCGTGCTGTAGCAATGGAGTTGTCGGCATTTGCGCAATCAACTAGATGAAACCAATCGAGCAACGATTTCTTATCCGATCAATGCAAAACTTTGCAAGGTCTTTTCTAACCCTTTCATCTTAATTATCACCGTTCAAATTATTCTTTTGAGTTTTCCCCCTTCGTGTTAGTTTCTTGCATAGCCGTATCACTGCCGCAGCAGTGGAGTCATCATCGTCTACGCATCCAACTGGACGAAGCCAATCGAGCGGCGATTTCTTGTCCGATCAATGCGAAATTTTACGAGGTCGTTTCTAACCCTTTCTTATTAATTGTCACCGTTCAAATTCTTCTTTTGACTTTTCCCCCTTCATGTTAATTTCTTACACAGCCATATCACTGCCGTAGCAGTGGAGTCATCGGCGTCTGCGCATCAACTGGACGAAGCCAATCGAGCGGCAATTTCTTATCCGATCAATGCAAAACTTTACGAGGTCGTTTCTAACCCTTTCGCCTTAGTTGTCCCCATTCAGATTCGTCTTTTGAGTTTTCTCCCTTTGTGTTAATTTCTTGCATAGCCGTATCACCGCTGCAGCAGTGGAGTCATCCGCGTCTGCGCATTCAACTGGACGAAACCAATCGAGCAGCGATTTCTTATCCAATCAATGCGAAATTTTACTAGGTTGTTTTCTGACCCTTTATTCTTAATTTTCACCATTCAGATTATTATTTTAAGTTTTACGACTTCATTTTAATTTATTGCACAGCTGTCTCACCGCCGCAGCAGTGGAATCGTCGGCGTCTGCACATTCAACTAAATGAAGCCAATTGAGCGGTGATTTCTTATCTGATCGATCTGAAACCTTACTCGGTTGTTTCTGACTCTCCCTTGTTAATATTTACTGGTTTTATTAATTTCTTTGAGCTTCGTAATTTTATCTTCATCTCTTGGACAGCTTGTCCATACACCCACTACACACACTCAGCACACTACCTACACGTACACTGCACATGCTAAATATAGGCTGTATATTATTATATTTATTATAATATTGTCAAATTCTTATATTTCTATTATATGGTATTATTCATAAGATCTTTTAAGATGTATATGTTAGTAAGTTAATTGCTTTTTAGTCATAGTATCACTATATATATTTATCTTGAGTTTTGGGTTTTTATTATTGTGGTATTTATTGTAGACATTAACTAGCCTATTCTCGTTATGGTAGGGTTTTAATAATTTTCTTGTTTACATATATTTGTTGTAGATGTTAATTAATTTATTGTTATTCTCGTTATTTGTTTTATTATTTATTGTTAAAGTTCTGTTTGTTCGTTTTTCCCGTATTGTCATGTATTTATTACTATTATAATATGTGTTGATTATTTTGCGTTTAGGGTTTTTGTCATAATTAAGGTTCACATGTGGGGTTATTATTATTTTGTATATTTAGTGTTTATATCATATGTACATTAATTTTTTATTTGATTTATTTCCATAATTTCCCATTTGATGGTCATATTGGATATTTACATATTAGTATTAGCTTTAAATTGTTTCCATAGTTTCACAGCTTGCTTACCCTTTGTATAATTACCTGCTAGTCTTAGGGTTACTTTATTTAATTTGATGAGTAGATTGTTTCCTTAGTTTTGGTAATTTTGTTTATATATGTATTGATTGTGTGTTCCCATTAGGTAAGTTGCTATTATAATATATAGAATATTATGGTATTATTATTATACTTATATTAGGTATTATCTATTAAGATATTCTTTTTTTTATTTCTAATATATATGGTATTACCTTTTATGATGTCTTTAGTATCTTGATACATATATTATCTTATGATAATTTGTTACTTATTATCCTATTATTATATATTAAAACCTCCCATACTAGTATTTTCCTATAAAAAAATTTAATACAAATTTCAAAATTTGGGAGTGTATTTTCTTAAGTATTTTCTTCATTTTTTATCCCTATGATTTTAAAGCTAGGGTATGAGCTTTCGGGCTTCACGTACCTTAAGCTCTAAGGGAATATATATGTATATATTACATTTATTTATTTATTTATTTATTTTTCATGTGTATTTATAAACTCATAAAAGGAGTAACTTAAAGACTTTTTAAATTAACTTAGGGATAATTTTAAATTAATTAGGTACCGTTCGTAAGAACGAGCGCATAGGGGGTGCTCGTACCTTCCTCTCGCGTAACCGAACTCCCGACCCCAACTCTGGTAACGTAGGTCCATTCTACCCCTAACGGGGTAGTAATCATGTGTTCTAACCACATTAAAAGGTTAGTGGCGACTTCGACATTCCCTATTTTTCCTTGAAAATTAAAATTGATTTTTGATTTCGTCGCCCAGGGCACATGCGCTCCGGGACGTCGCGACAACCTAAGTCTGTGTAAAGGGCCGGGTCGTTACATTAATCTTGACACTCACAAAATTTACTAGCAATAGTAGATTTTGACACTGTAGATTGGTTATGCAAGCGAATGAGTAATTGAAGGAGGTTCAGTCAACCAATTGCCATGGATCTTTTTGTTAGGCTTTAGCTTTCAGTGACTTCAACCAAAAGCATATTGGTTGCCTATTCACATAACAACCATGTCTATGCTTTTAAACAATAATGAAAAGGAGTTTTCATTTATTTAATTAAATAGATTCTGGAAGATGACTTCATGATGACTTCCATTGCTCTCTACTATCCATTTTGCAGAACTTTAGGAGGGTATTACATAGTAACGAGGTTAAGGGCAAGGTTGAAACAAGGGAAGGCTTATGGTGGATACTAGGCACATCAATTGTTCCTTTTTATTCATTTGTGTTCCATGTATTTGTAAACAGACATGTGGATGGTCATGTCTTGTGCCTCAGTTGCTGGATACTACCTAAACCCCATACCTGTGCTCTAGAATCTTGATTATTGTCACCTTGTTTTGAATTTTGCTAGTGTACGACCATGCAACTGAACTGCATGGGGGTGAGAAAAGGTGAAATTTAATAAGAATCACGCATTAGAACGAAACCTTCTAACTTGAATTTATTTTTTAATAAAGAATTCAAACCTTCCAGCTTTAAGAAAACAAAGTTCTTCTTATTAGCATTTGCTCATGGCTTCATGATGATGGCAATCTAATGATGACATGTCTAATGGATTTTGAAGATGTGACAAATACTTCTTTCTTTAACTGTCTTACTTTTTGTTTTTCCTCCCTAGATCTAGGCCCTCTCCACACTTGGCTGAATCTGCCTCCTTTATATGGTTACTTTACTGGAATGTATCCTCAGATGAATCTTATTTTTTTTCTTTATTGAGATATTTTTAAATTCAAGGTGGTTATTTGATATGAAACAATCAAAATGCATAGTTGTAGTTGTTTTCATGTTATTTGCTCCATTGTCCATTAGTCTGAGATAATGATACAAACTCCTTTTTGATTTTTTCGTCCATAACCAGCAAGTCATTTTTCCACTTATTAAATTTCCCTTTGCTTTACCGTAGAAAACTTTAGAATTGGTTACTTGATATCAAAGTAGTGATTGATAATATGAGTTGATACTAAATTGTTAAATTTATGAAACTCTTACATTTGTGTGAGCAAATTGGAACAATGGCATATAGTCACACACATTCATGTGCAAACATATGTACTACATCCAGTTTAAGAACATTCACTTAGAAAGGCTAGTGTGAGTTTTACTAATAGGTGTCCTCACTTAGGAAACAAATCTTGAAACTGAAAAGACATGTTTTGTGGTTGAAAAATTGAATTGTAAACAATAAACAAAACACAACAACCAAGCCCTAGTTCCACTAGTTGGGGTCTACGATGCCTGGCCTAGGGCAATATCCTCTGAAAGCTGGAGTTTCGTCAAACCTGGGTACTATCTCAACCCAAATGAGTCTAGGTCTGCCCTCCACCTCCTACTGTTTCTAACATTAGTATCTAAATCCTCACTATTGTGTTATTTGGCAACAATGTAAGTGCCCAAACCATCAGAACTGCTTGTTTCTTATCTTATTATTCTTATCTTCTATAGGTGTCATGCCTAACTTACCATGAATATGTTCAACCCATAATTATCTTTTATAGTTATACCACCCCTCCATGTCAACGTCTTAGTTCAACAACTTATAGTGTTACTTATTTACCCAATATTATGATCCACATAACATGGCTGGTCCCATCATATACAAAATTTCCTTTTAGCTTTGTTAGATCACACAACATGCTCAAGGTACTTCACTTTACCGGCCTAATTTAGTCATATGTATTAAATTTTCTTCAATTTCTTGTCCAACATGCATAATAGATTCATGGTATCTTGGGATTTTCATTTTATAGTGAATCTCATACCAACTGTGTCTACTCTATGAAATATGTTGTTTATGGTATAATCCATTATATTCTGATATATGTGTTTTATGGGATGCATGAACACATTACATTATTTAATTCTTATTATATGAAGCTCCTGTGCACTCGCAAAATTCATTACTAGTTGGATTATTGTGAACTATTTATTGTAAACACCTAGTTTTTGAGCATATCTCTATGAAAAATGTCATATTTACAGAAGAAATGCTACCAAAATTTTTCAAAAACTGTATATTAATTTTTTTTAACTTTCTTAATTTGTAGGGTTTGTAACTGTGACAATGTCAGGACGATGTCATGCAGTTCGGATGCAGCTTTTCACTTTTTTTGCTATCTGAACAAATTAAATGTATTTGAATTTGAATTTGTATAATGTATTCGTATTTAAATTTGAATTTATATAATATATTTGTATTTGAATTTGAATTTGTATAATATATTTGTATTTAAATTTGATTTATAATTTGAATAATTTATGAATTTTATTGTAATTATGGTTTAATGTTATGATTCTAAATGTAATTTAATTATAGATTTTTACAGGAATTAATAATTGGAAAAAAAAAATTAACTTCACTACTAATCATCCAATCTAAGTATTAATAACGGTTTCAAAATCGTCACTAATACTATGGCTTTAGTGACAGTTTTAAAACCGTCACTAAATTCATAAGTGACAATTCTGCAGAGCAATAGTGACGGTTCTAAAACCGTCACTAATAATAAAGCAATAGTGACGGTTTTAAAACCATCACTAATAATAGAGCAATAGTGACGGTTTTAAAATCGTCACTAATAATAGAGCAATGGTGATGGTTTTAAAACCGTCACTAATAATAGAGCACTAGTGACGGTTTTAAAACCGTCACTGATAATAGAGCATTAGTGACGGTTTTAATACCGTCACTAATAATAGAGAAATAGTGACGGTTTTAAAACCGTCACTAATAATTGAGCATTAGTGACAGTTTTAAAACCGTCACTAATCATAGAGCAATAGTGACAATTTTAAAACCGTCACTAATACTATGATTTAGTGACGATTTTTGGTCGATCCGATGTAGAATCTATAGTAACGGACTTAGGTTTTTAGTGATGTTTTTAATCCATCACTAATACTCTATTATTAGTGACGGTTTGAAAAATTCGTCATTAATAAGTATTAGTAACGGCAGGTATAGCGACTAAATGAAAATCGTCACTAATAACCTTATTTTTTGTAGTGATCACAGCAATCCAAAGAAAAAGGAATTGCTAAAGATAGTGACACAACTTCTGATACTTGACTATAGACTCTTGATGATGTTTGAACTTTTTGCTATTTTGTATGCTACACATGCTCAGTTTCTGGATGTATTAGGTCTTTTTGTTGATGTCAAAAGGGGGAGTATGTATGTGAGCAAAGTCTATGAACCTATGTATGTATTTATTTCTAGTTTGATGTACTATAAGTTCTATGTATTTGTTTCAATGTTATCTAAAACTTTGAACCTTCCAAACTTATGTCTTAATGAAATAATTTTCAGACTATGCTTATTGACAGGGGGAGTATTATTTTTGTATCTTTGCTCTTTCTTTGTCATCATAAAAAATGGGGAGATTGTTGGCCTAGTTAGGCTTACAACTCTTGATTTTGATGATAACAAAGTAAAGTTATCTAATATTATTTTTAAGTGATATTATTTCAAACAAAGATGATTTGCTCAAACTTTAAATACTCTATGAAAGCTAACAAGGATCAAGGAACAAGGAAAGCCTTACATTGATACAAGTGATCCGTAATAAAAGCTCAAGGAAGTTTGAAAGATCAGCAACAAAAGAACTCAAAGCAAAAAAGTGTCAAATTTGTTTAGAGGACAAGCTTTGTAAGTACTTCAAATTGATTCATGTATGAATATTCATTTTGAAGCTCATTAGGCAAAGACACACTTAGAAACCTGAAGTTTTTAAAGTCTTGGAACATTTTTTTCAAAGTTAAACAAGTTAATATTCCAAGATTAATTAAGCAAAGATGAGAGAGATAAAGTTGTTCTTAAAAGAAGGAAAGCCTACTGGACAGATGACTATCTGTTTAATGGACAAATGATTGGCATTTTTTTTAAGGATCATAAACAAGTGACAATAGCATGACAGACGACTGTCAAGTTATTGACAAACGACTGCCAGTGACAAATGAGACGTCTGTGTGTGTTCTGCTAGCCGACTGCCACCATTCTGAATGATTTTTTGAAATTGAGTTGTTTAGTGATAGACGAATGCCACCCTGAGGACAGCTGACTGCCACCTTTCAGTTTTTTAAAAATATGTATGAAATACTTGGACAGTCGACTGCCAGATTTTTTGGTTTGTCAATAAAGCACATACTAAAGATAACCAGAAAACCAGAACCATAATGATCCGAAGAGTTCAACAATCACATGCAAGATCATATGGCAAGTACAAACAGTTGTGGCAATATAAACATGCTTCGGACTATGATATTCAATAAAATATTTTCATTCAAGTGCATGCCACAATGAATTCATTCAAGATCTAAGCTAAACATATGGGTAAGCAAAACAGGGTAGTAATTTAATTCTAGATGCTCCCCCTATCAATTTGAATATGTGCTTAGATTCTTTAACTACTTATACTAACCAAAGATTAATTTCATTACACTTAGTAGTGTAGACACCCCATTTTTACCCAGGCCCAATATTATTATTATTATTATTATTATTATTATTATTATTATTATTATTATATTATTATTATTATTTTGCTATCATTATTTTTATTATTATTATTATTATTATTATTATTAGTTTTCATTATATTTATTACTTTGTTATTATTATTATTACTTTACCATTATCATTTTTTATTCTTATTTATTTATCTATTATTATTATTATTATTATTATTTATTTTCCTATATTGATATAAGTAATTTATTATTATTACTATTATTATATTATTGTTATTTTCCTATAGTGTTATAAGTGACTTATTATTATTATTTTTATTATTATTATTTTTGTTAGTATTTTTATTTATTATTATTATTATTCTTATTCTTATTATTATTTATTTATTTTTGTTATTACTATTATTATTATTTCGTTATCATTATTATTTTTAATATTTTTATTATCATTATATTTTATTATTATTATTATTATTATTATTATTATTATTATTATTATTTATTTTCAAATCTTATCGTTATTATTATTCTACCACTATTATTATTATCATTGTAATTATAATAATTATTATTATATTTAATTTATTATTATTATTGCACCATTATTTTTATTATCTATGATTATTATTTTATTTTTATTACCATTTTTGTTATTATTATCATTATAATTGTATATATTGTTACCATAAAAGTATGAAAAGAATAAAAATGAGAAAGGAAAAGAAAAGAAGGAGTTTTTAGGGTTGAAAATTTTATAAAGCGGGGGGGGGGCTGCGCCCTGCACTACACACGGCTGGGGGAGCAAAGACAAGAACAAAAAAAACCCTAAGCCTTTTTTCCTTCTCTCGCTGGTTTTCTGTCCAAGCGGCAACAGCCGTTGCACCTCCTTCTCTCCGCCAAAGTCTTCTCTCTTCCCCATCCTCATTCCACCAAGCAAACTCCTACAGATCCTCACGCTCCAACCCTAGCCCCTCCATCCTCTCTTCTCCCCCTCTGCTCTCTGTTTCTCCCGCTGCCCCCTCAGTTCCCACAGATTTGCAGCACCAGCGGACTCCTATAGCACCATCTTCCCCGGCCGCCGCTGCAACGCTAGTCACCGTTGCAACTTCCGGCGACCACGAGCAGCCCCTCCGGTCCACGCTGTGAACCTCCACTTTGCTAGCAACCACCCGAGCATGAATCACAGCTAGCCTCCAGCAGCCACCCGAGCACACCAGCGGCCACGCTCAGCTCCGGCCACCCCCAGCGGCCCTGCTACTTTAGCTGCTGCAACTCACGGCTACAGTAACCCCCAGATTTCCAACGGCTGCAAGCCACCCGAGAGCTCCAACCAAAAACCCGGCGTCGGCTGCTGCCTCAAGCAACACACAGCCGTGAACTGAACACGGCCACCCTCTGCTCCGCCTCCAGCCGGTTGTCAGCACCGACCCCCTCTCTGTAAGTCTCTCTGCTGTATATACTTGCACGCACACACTAATACATATATACATGTATACGTATATATATATTGGTTTAGCTTGTACTTTATTACATAGAGTTTAAGTTTTTATATGTTACAGTGTGTATATCTTGCTGAACCCACACATGCGCACACACCCTTGCACACACACACACACACCCACTTGCCTATACTTATTTATGTTTTACTTCCTTTGTGTTTACTGTGTTGCACATTGTTTTTTATAGATTGGTTTGGTTTGCTTCAGTTTTAACATTTAAAGTTTACTCCTTTATTTTGTATGTGTAAAGATTAAATGATTAACAGATTTTTTTTAGTTGTGCAGGATTAAGCTCTTGATTGTAAATATTAAATATTCAGTTTATGATACTTGTTCAGGCTTATTTGTTTATTTATTTATTTCTAAATATTAAATATAGTTGTAGAAACTTCATTGTAGAAATTCATTTTAAAAACTTAAAGTGTGCTTTTTGCTGCGTTTATTATATATATGAAATATTAATATTATTGTTGTCTGTTACATTGTTTGTTTAATATCCATGATATATTTCTCCTGTTATTATTATTGTATACTTTAATATTATTGTCATATTATCATTGTGTATTTATTCGGCATATTATTATTATGTTGCATATTTGTAGTTTTTTACATACTTATGTGATTATTATTATTATGACCTTGTATACTTATATTCATGTTATTATTGATTGCATATTTTAATTGTATACTTAATTTGCATGCACACTTATTATTGTTATTGCCATATATGTTTATTTGCATATTTATATTATTATCGAACGTACATTTTATTGTATAGCAAGCATATTTCTACTATTATTAGTGTGATTGCCTCATATAGTTATTTGCATATTCATTGCGCGTTCTATTGTATATTTGATTACACCTTCATTTTCATATTTCCACGTTAGGTTTTGGTATATTTCCTAATTATCACATGCTTCCATATTGTACCCATGTATATTGGCATAATAGATTATAATTTGAATTGTTGCCATAATTTCGTCTTATTTGTTTCTATGCTGTTTATATTTAATTTCTAGGGTTTGAATTATTGTCACGTTTCCTTTATTGTTAATACTAGGGTTTTGTAGGTATTATGTCAAAGTTTTGATTATTTATAGTTAGGATTTATGCATGTATTTGTTAAGATATATTATTATCATATTGTATAGTTTACATTTTGATTTTAGGGTTGATTTGTTTCTTTAATTATTTCCATATTGTATATATTTATGCATATTGTTATATTATTATATTATTGTGGTGTTGTTTCATTGTTATTGTTGTAGCGAATATTCCTATAGTGCATATTGTTATATTGTTATATGGTATATATGAGTATAATGTTATATTAAGTATATTGATATATTTAGTATTCTTAGATCACACGTTCATATTAAGAATATTGGCATATTTTAGTATTATATTAAGTTTAGTATTTTATTCTATATTATTATTATTATTATTATTATTATGTTTTGTATTATTTATTAGTGTATTTTTTTTTCTTTTTAGTATTCTAATATATATGGTATTGTTTTAGTAACTTTAGTATCTTCATATATATAGTATATGGTGTTTTATTGATAATTATATGTAGTTCAATTTCTTAGTTTATTATCTCATTAATATATATTAAAACCTCCCATACTAATATTTCCTATAAAAATTTTATACATCATTTCAAAATTTTGGGAGTGTATTTTCTTAATTATTATCCCTATGATTTTATTGCGGGGGTATGAGCCTTCGGGCATCACGTACCCTAAGCTCTGAGGGAATATATATGTATATATTATCTTTATTTATTTATTTATTTATTTTTCACGTGTAATTATAAAGCCATAAAAAGGAGTAATTTAAAGAATTATTAGATTAACTTAGGGATAATTTCAAATTAACTAGGTACCGTTCGTAAGAACGGGCGCGTAGGGGGTGCTCGTACCTTCCCCTCGGGTAACCGAACTCCCGACCTCAATTCTGGTAAAGTAGACTGATTCTACCCCTAACGGGGTAGTAATCATGTGTTCTAACCGCACTAAAGGTTAGTGGCGACTCCGATATTCCATGATTTTTTTTGAAAATATTAAAATGATTTTAATTTCGCCCCCCGGGGCACACGCGCTCACGGGACGTCGCGACAAGTAGTATAAGCCATCAATCCAAATCTTTAAAATCAACTATACTGAGTATTTGTCAATTGCATGTTATCATTTGATTAGTATAGTTGTCCTTATAGACCATGGGTGCATCAGAAGATATATATTAAGGCATGCAATAGTGTTCATGACCCAAGAACTGTCCATATCAAATTGTATGACTTTAAGCACTGAATATAATGTTTAGGGTATTCTCAAGAGCCTCGATATTCAATAAATGAAAGTGATGCATATGGATCATTTATGCGCTTCCTATAGGGATGGATCGGAGCCTTTCTAAAAGATTGATGATTATGCTAGGATGAAGTTTAGTTATCTATTTGGTTTCAATCATCCTTTCAAAAATGTTTTAACATTAATTTCATCATAATCATCTTTAGCACAAGGTTTTATTTTGGGAAAATTCCTGTCAAAATTTTGGCAGCATGCCGTTTGTAAATCAAACATTTTCCCATAAAACCAGTACCTAATAATGGGTTGTTTTCAACGAATAAACCATGTAAAACAAACAAAAACCTAATATCCACAACTAGCATGCAAAATATATCACTGTATTCGTCATGCAGGAGGCTTTCAACACAGGCATGCAATTCAGTAGAATGGTCAACTCAAGATATTCAGTATAGCTCAATAGTAGAGATATAAACTATCCAACTAAGATATTTCAGCCATTAATCAAATCATAGATAGTGTGTTGCAATGCTGTGCACATATAGGCATAAAGGCATAAACGATATAAGAATATGTGAGCATTCAAATCTATATAGATATGAACGATAAAAGCTCCCCCTGAGTTAAGCACATGACTCATTTAATGCCTTTTTCATTTTCTAATTTCTTTGGCCAAGAGTTATAAGATCTTCAGTGGTTTATTCTTGGCGTGAATGCTTTAGACTATTAGACCAAAAAGTCATAATGAATATTTATTAAGATGATAAGCCAATATCTGCCTCTGTTCTTAAGAATCTCAATGTGTGTGAGAGGCACAAGTTGGATTGGCTTTCAATTTAAACTGCATGTACATAGGTCTACTTGAATTTTGTGCACTCATCTAGATTGAGACCTGCTACAACCAACATAGCCATTCAACTCATCTCTAAGTATATAAAACTCTAAAGGATATGACTTAATAATTTGAGAGCTTGTGAAGTGAAAATGAGTAAATACTCTTGACAATCAAATTATCATTTAGTTCAGAAGAGTATTTAGAATAAGTGGACATTGTCAAAAATGTTTTCGTGCTTAGTAATCATGCCCATGCTTGGGCAAAGAGCATATAAGATATGTGAATGTTGTGAGTAATGCTCTTCAGAGAATGGAAAGTATCCTATAAATATAATTACAATCTAAAGCAAGGATACAAGTAGATAGGTGAAACCTTACCGAATATGATAATGGTTTGATAAGGATTTCCTACAGATGAGATAAACCAACATTAAAGGATTTTTGTATTTTGGTTCAAAGGGAATATTTTGATTTTATCAATGAAATGTGAATCCCTTAGTGGTTGCATCTAATCTTGATTGAGAATGATGACTTTTAATAAGCACACAATAATTATGGAATTTTAATGAATAGTGCTTATACCTAAGGTGATGACTAGAGTTTGGTTGATGGGATTAAGGTTAGAGATATAATGCAAGACGAGGTCCTTAAAGCTCAATTCTGTACAATGGACAAAAGTATGGTTAAACTTGTGATTTTCATGTTAACATGGGTTAAGCATTTTGAATTAAATACCAGGCATACATGCCATGTCCATATGGAAGTGGATAAAGATTCTTAGTATAACAAGATAGGTGAGTGTGTATACTAAGATTTTCATTATAAGCAACAACCACTTCCCAAACCTATAGTCATCACAACCTCCTAAACCTAAGCCTAGGAACTAAGCAAACATTAAATAAATAAGTAATATTAAGTTAAATCCAATTTTCCTTAGAACCAACAAGGTTTGCTTTCACAATAACCCACATCATTTCTTTGTCCATACTTCTAGCATTTCTAAGTCGGATACGCCCTTTCATTTTACAAGATAAGAAAAATTTATAAGCATGTGACAGATTATACTTGTTTTATTCTTATTTGATGACGTATGATTGTGGGAATTATAATATGAACCCTTTTTGAAAAATTTATTTCTTTTGGCTCTTAAGAATTCATTATGATCATTCCTTTTATATTCTACTTTGGGTGCAACGATAGAATAATCATTTATTTCCTTTTCTAAGCAGATAATTTTCAATTTCTTCTTAATCTTTTTCTTCTCAAGGACAACATGATAATCTCTTAATTCTTTTGATTGTATAGCTATCCCCTTATTCTCAATTTTCAACAATGATTTCTGCTTAGATATTTTAACTAGAAATTTATTCATTTTCAATAAGGTCTTTTCTAGTTTTTCAAATGACAACATGCTTTTATTATTCAATTCAGCACATGATTCATCATAAGAGTTAACACAATAGTTTTCATATGAATCATTGCATGCACGTTCAACGGGACTTTCACAAATATTCTCAAATGATTCATTGTACGATATGCTGCAATGCTTTTCACAAAAATCATCATATACATTATTGACAATATTATCAGCAGATAATTTAGCATGAGACACAACACAACATTCAACATAAGAATCATCACACGAATCATCAATAGAATTTTCACGGTATTTAACAGATGATTCAGCACATGTAGTGACATCAGATACAACACATGAGTCCACAAACGAGCTAGAGTGAGAATCATATACCTCATGTTCTGTTGATGCACTATCCTTATCACTTACCACTCCCTGAGCATCTGAACATGACATCTTTGGAGTGATGGTTTCCTTTTTTTGAATCTCCCCATATTTCTTTTCAAGCTCAACCCCAATCTCCTGTGCACTACAACATGCCATAAACTTGTGAAGAATATCAATATTTAAAGCACAATATAGCATGTCCATGGCATATGAATTTTCATGCATCGAATTAATATCATTTTCTACAGGCATACAAATTCCATTAACAATCACCTGCCAGGCCTTCCAGTTCATTGATTTTATAAAAATGCTCATTCTAATTTTTCAAGTGGTGCAATCGACACCACAAAACATAGGAGGATTGAAAGGTGACTAACCTTCACCGAATGGGGATACACCAGAGTTAGCCATTTCAATCTTTTTGTAAAAACGTTTAAGTCAAGTGCAACGAAGCTCTGATACCAATTGATAGAAAAGGTGTATTCCCAAGAGGGGGGGGGGTGAATTTGAATTTAAAATTTTTCTCCTAGGTCGAACTAGGTGTTAGCAAAATATTACAACCTAGGGTCTTTCTATGCAGTTCCAAATATGCCGATAAATATGATATACCGAAATTTAAATCAAGCGCATCATTCACATAATAACAAACACGTGCGGTAAATATAAAGTGCAGAAATATAAATAAACACACGATATGTTATCGGGGTTCGGCCAACTGTGCCTACGTCCCCGCCTCTAGCTCGCAAGCCCGAGGATTCCACTAATCGCTTACTTAAGGGTGGAATGACACCGATTACAACCAGGTCAATTAGCATAGGTCTGACCTCAACCTTAACTAGGTCAATTAGCGGGGCTGACCTCAACCTACACGCCTTAACAGGATGATGCACCTAACTTTCCTAATCGGGTCTAAGCCAATCCGGGACTATTCTAGGGCTAGTCTCCCTTTTCAGGCCCGTGCCTGGAAATACAACAGATTTTAAAATACAACCAAATGGTACAATGAATATGCTTTCAAGTAAAGCAAATGTGTACCCAGACACACCCAATCACAAACACCACAGTATGATTTAATATGTAAGATCAATGTGGTCCAATATTTCAACTCTCAAATATATTTTCTATCAGTGTAATGCATATGTGAGAGTGTTAATCAATCAATATTTGTATCACAAGATGTTCAGCCAGTAAGTTCACACAAAGATGTCAAGTATTTCAATCAGTAGGATGTCTCAAGCATGTAAATATCAAATGATGTATATGCTTGGATTGCAAAAGATGTGTAATCTTTTTATTCAGAAAATAATATATGAGTGAGTTAATATTGCAACAAAGATCACTATCACAAAAATAAATATCTTCTCAAAGTTATATCGAAATAAATACTACAAGATAATTGAAAATGTTTTGAAGAGATTTTGCAACCCAAAATACTATACGATCTTCTCAAGATATTGCAATGAATATACAACCTCATAAGATTAAATAAAAGTCTTCTTAGGAGAGAGTTATTAACGAAGTCCCCTAAGAATACATAGGTTTAGCTCTCAATAAAATTGTATCAACCAAGCAGAACAAGGAGAGTAAACCTTTCTAATCAAGCATTCAATCAACTTACAGAGAGTTTGAGCAATAAGTGAAGTTAAGTATGAGTGGTTGGGGCTTAGGAATGAGTATTATAGGATTTGGAAATTTCAGAGAATTTCTCCTAACCAAAGTGGCTAATCTCTTGCTAATTGGCACAAATGATCTCATATATATAGACATGAGAAGAGATATTACCGTTAGGGACCTATTGGGTATTATTAGGAAAGTTTAATGACATTTCAAATATTTTAACCTTGTTTAAAAAATATTTAACTGCAGTAAAAATCAGGGCAACCCGAGAGGTTCGGTCGACTAGAATGATTTCGGTTGACCAGGGGGTTTTTGAATTGAAAGCTCGGTCGACTGTAAGTGGGCGATTTCCCATTTCTACGAGGTTCGGTTGACCAGGCCATTTTGAACTGGCTGGTTCAGTTGACCAGACCATTGAGATTTTTCCTGAGGACTCTCGACCGACCAGGTAGTTGGAGTACAAAATTGGCTCGGTCGACCAGATGGTCAAATTGTTAACTAGAGAGGGTTTCGGTCGCTCGGGGGATTTTGAACTGCATAGGTTCGGTTGATCAGGACCTTGGTCAACAGTTGACCCAGGTCTGGTTTGGTCGACCAGACCAAAATGAATTGTCCTGGCCAGTCGACAGAAAGTGCACCAAGTGTACATTTTGGTCCCGTTTCGAAACATACAAACCCTATTCAAGTGCCTAATACATGCAAGTGCAAAGATGAGTGTCCTAAGGTCACTTGGGGTCCAAAATAAAGTCACTGAAAAAATCTGGTGTTGGTCGACCGAAGGGTGTTCCCTAAGGTCTGTCTAAGGTCATTTTCATTTTGAGCATACGTATTAAGCCATGCAGGTTATACATGCAATTATTACAATCAAAACCCTATTTACTATTACAGACCTTTGTTACTTAAATATTACAGATCCGAATATAAATTACAACAAATAAATTATATCTAGGGTCTTCAGAGTCTTCGTTTTCCACCGGGTCTCTGAATGCCATCATAGGATACTACCAAGATAAACCTGCACATCAACTCGGTAGTCATTAAATACCTAAGTATTTGTCATAATCAAAATAGGGTATGACCCATAGCGTCAACAAGTTTCAATTTGAATTTCATATTATGAATTTACTAAAGTATATAGTTTTTATCTGTACTAGTCAGCTTTTGAGGAGCAATTCTTGTACGCCTTGTTTTTCAATCTTTGTAGCAAATTGATTGACGGTTCGAGTGTTGAATTGTTGGACCAAATAAGGGGATATTGTTTGGAGAATACGGGCTCTAGGCTTAACCAAGGAGTATAGTAATCGGTAAAGGAACGGTGATAGTGAATCTTTTGGAGGTTTTGCCAAGAGCAAGGACGTAGGCTATGTTGAAGCCAAACCTTGTAAAATCTCGTGTTCTTCTTTCTTCCCTACTCTTTACTTTTCAGAAAAATTTACATACTACGTGGATGCTTTATAAATTTCTGAAGTCTAAGTGTTTGGTTATTAAATAGATAGGAAGTTAATTTGTTTTAGTTTGATCAGCATTGATTGCAGAAAACGAAAGGGACTACGTTGGTTGATCATCATTAACTTATTAAACTGAAAGTTTATTTAAAAGCTTAAGATTGGGAAGAAAGTTGTTTGTGAAATTTAGCAATAGGGCTTATACAAATTCAGCAAGCTTTACACATTACTACAAGGCTATTATTAAGTGGTTGATTAATTTGTTTTGGTTGTGATTACTCTAATTTAATTTTGTGATTGTGGTTAAGTATTGATTATTGTTATAACACAAAAGTGTTAAAAAGGGAAATAAATTTTTAAAAATTCCAATTCACCCCACCTCTTGGGAAAGTTATTCCAGTTTCAAATACTAGTATGAGAAGTTTCAATATGTGATAATAGGATAATAAGTAACACATATCTACTAAAATATTACAAATATCAAAATAAGTAATAAAATTCGAAAATACAATATATATATAAAGATACGAAAGAGACTATAAAAAGTAATGCCACATATATTAGAATATATAAAAAAAAAAACCCTTAATTTTTAATACCTAATATAAGCATAATAATAATATCATAATATTCTATATATTATCATACTAAATATAATAGCAACATACCTAATATATACCAAGATGTCAAACTCGACATAATAATTGATACCCTTATATATAAATATGACATAGTAACAGAATACTAATACTAAATATGTTAAATTACTAATTAATATGAGTACGCATACATTAAATATAATAATAACATATAACAAAAGCAAAAGAAAGCCCATATATGTTAAACATTAAAATAGATACAACATGCTATACAATAACAACAACAACAACAACAACAACAACAACAACAATAATAATAATAATAATAAACAATATAAATGTTAAATAATAATACCGTATGATAAAAATAAATACACAATGATAATATTAACATGGCAACAATAATAAAGTATACAACAATAATAACAAGAAAAATATATCATGGATATTAAACATCAAAACAAATAATGAAACCCACAACAATAGTATTAATATTTTTATGTATACAATAAACTCAGCAAAAAGCACACTTTAAAACAAATTCACACAATAAAGATTGTACAATAATAATAATAAATTCTTAACACCCCTCAAAAAAAAAAAAAAAAACAAAACAAAACAAACATCAATATTACTGAAACGATTATTAAAAAAAAAAAATTATGATAATAATAATAATAAAATTTACGTGTGTGTGCTCTGTGTATGAGTGCAGGGACGTGTTCTAGTGTGTGATTGGTGTGAGGGTGAAGGGGGCTCGGGTTTGCAGTGGGTGGTAGCTGGAGCATCAACCAGCGGCAGAGGGGGTTCCCAGGGGGTAGCAGAACAGCAATTGGGGCGGAGAGCTTCTCGGGTACGTGGTCTGGCAACACGGCAGTAGATGGAATACTCAGGGTGGCTACCCAGCAAGAGAGGACGTGGAGGATGGACGACGGGAGCAGAGGAGACGCCGGGGCTTGTATGACGACGGCGATCGGCGGTGGGGGTGAGTTGTTGGTGGAGCACGGAATAGGGGCTGCCGTTGCTGTGCATCTGCGTCAAGGTGGCTATTGGACTCTCTTATGTTCTGCGTAGAGATAGAGATTGGAGGCTGGTGCTCGGTGGTTGCCTGAGAGGAGACGATGCAGGTGGCCAGAGATGGTGGCGGATGTAAGGTTGGGAGTGAGGTTGCCAGAGGCGTGCGTGGAGGGGCTCGGCCGTGGCTGGGTTGCAGGGAATAGAACTTAGGAGAGAATGAGGGAGAGGGGTTGTGCCGCCGGGTCCGGCCGCACAACAGCTGTTGCTGCTGCGGCTGATGGACACCCCCCCCCCCCCCCCCCAAGCTCCTTCTTGTGTTCTTTTCTTTTCTTTTATAGGCCAACCAAAACCCTAAGCTCCTTTTCTTTTCTTTTTCTTTTTTTTACTTTTATGGTAATAATAAATATAGTAATAGTAATAATACTAAAATTGCTAATAATAATAATAATAATAATAATAATAATAATAATAATAATAAGATTTAAAAATGATGATAATACGAAATACAATAATAATAAATAGAAATAGTAAGAATAACTATAGTAAAGTAACAATAATAATAATAATAATCCCTTTGTTATATTTGGCTCGGGCAAAAATAGGGTGTCTACAGCTGCACTTTTTTGTTGGTTTTATTGCTTCGATGTAACGGTAGGAACTCTCATACGTTTTTATAGCAACAAGCCTGTAAAAATAAAAGGCACATATTTTAGTTAGGTCATACTGCCTAAAGCTTTCAGATCAATCAGATGCAGTTTGCTTCTACCAATTAGGGATGAGAAAATTTAAATTAGGCAAAATGGGAATGTGGCACAATTCTCTAGGAAGTTAGTGGATAGAATATCTGAAAGATGGTTACTCCATTAGGGATGATCAATCAGGTGTAAGATCCCGAGATCCTTTAGCTACTCGAGTACTCAGGTGTAAGATCCTTAATCTCTGAAAAATAGTTACTTTGCTGGGGATGATTAATTGAGTGTAGGGTCCCAAGATCCTTTGAATGTTTGACTGCTTAGGTGTAAGATCATGAGTCTTTAAAAAAATAGTTACTTTTCTAGGAATGATCAATCGGAGGTAGGGTCCCGAGGACTTCTTAGAGTCTAATAATTGCTCGAGTGTAAGATCTCGAGGACTTCTTAGATTTAGGATTCTAAGATTCTGCTGGTTGCTCAAGTGTAGGATCACGAGGATTTCTCAGATATAGGATTCTGAGAGTCTACTGGTTGCTCAAGTGTAGGATCTCGAGGACTTCTCAAATGTAGGATTCTGAGATTCTGCTAGTTGCTCAAGTGTAGGATCTCAAGGATTTCTCAAATATAGGGTTCTAAGAGTCTGCTGGTTGCTCGAGTGTAGGATCTCGAGGATTTCTCAGATGTAGGATTCTGAGAGTTTGATGACTGCTCGAGTGTAGGATCTCAAGGACTTCTCAGATGTAAGATTCTGAGAGTCTGTTGATTGCTCTAGTGTAGGATCTCGAGGACTCCTTAAATATAGGATTTCGGGAGTCTGTTGATTGCTCGAGTGTAGGATGTCGAGGACTCCTCAGATGTAGGATTCCAAGAGTCTATTCATTGCTCGAGTATAGGATCTCGAGGGCTTCTCAGATGTAGGATTCTGAAAGTCTGATGATTGCTCGAGTGTAAGACCTTGAGGACTTCTCAAATGTAGGATTATGAGATTTTATTGGTTGCTCGAGTGTAGGATCTCGAGGATTTCTCAAATGTAGGATTCTGAGAGTCTACTGGTTGCTCGAGTGTAGGATCTCGAGGCCTTCTCAAATGTAGGATTCTGAGAGTCTGTTGATTGCTTGAGTGTAGGATCTCGAGGACTCCTTAGATGTAGGATTCCGAGAGTCTGTTGATTGCTCAAGTGCAAGATCTCGAGAACTCCTTAAATGTAGGATTTCGATAGTCCGATGACTATTCGATGTGAATTCTAGACCAATGGTTAATGGTGGTTTGGGTGTAGAATCCCAGTTAGCAATAGCTTTTGGGGAGGATTTGTACTGAGTGTTGGATCTCGATGACTTAGGAAGTGACTATTTAGGTGTAGGATCATGAAAGTCTAATAACTACTCGAGTGTAGGATCTCAAGAGCCTGATGAATTGTCTAATTGAAGATGAATGCTCGGGTATAGGATCCTGAGAGTCAAATGAATTGTCGAATGGACGATGAATGCTCGGGTATAGGATCCTGAGAGCTAGATGAATTGTCAATTTGAAGATGAAATCTTGAGTATATGATCCCGAGAGCCAAATAAATTGTCGAATTGAAGATGAATGTTTGGGTATGGGATCCCGAGGGCCATATGAATTGTCAAATTGATGATGAATGCTTGGGTATAGGACCCCGAGATTCAGATGAATTGTCAAATTGAAGATGAATGCTCGGGTATAGGATTTCGAGAGCCAGATGATTTGTCGAATTGAAGATGAATGCTCGGGTATAGGATCCCGAGAGCCAATTGAATTGTTGAATTGACGATGAATGCTTGGGTATAGGATCCCGAGAGCCTAATGAATTGTTGAATTGAAGATGAATGCTTGGGTATAGGATCCCGAGAGTGAATTGAAGATGAATGCTCGGGTATAGTATTATGAGAGCCATATGATTTATCAAATTGAAGATGAATGCTAGGGTATAGGATCCCGAGAGCTAGTTGAATTGTTGAATTGACGATGAATGCTTGGGTATAGGATCCCGAGAGCCTGATGAATTTTTGAATTGAAGATGAATGCTCGGGTATAGGATCCCGAGAGTCGAACAACCTAATTTGGTCCTAAACGCTGGTGCCTTAGTTTCAAAGTGGAGGCTAAAATTTGGACTAGGGTCAATTGCCCCAATTTCGGAGTGGAAGACTTAACTAAGACCTGGACAAGTTGCCTCAGTCTTAGGGTAGATGAATCGATTTGTACCTAGGCCATTTGCCCCAGTTTTAGAGGAAATGACTTGGCTAAGACCTGAGCCAGTTGCCCAGTCTTGGAGTAAATGGATCAATTTGTACTTGGATCAGTTGCCCCAATTTTTAATGAAACGTGGATTGCTTAGACAAGGATGACAAGACAAGTGTGAACGAATGATGCTATGTGGTGTATGCATATTGCTACTTATGATGCTAGAATGCGGGGATACACGCATGCTGTTTGATATGATACCAGAAGATGGGGATATGTATGCATGTTGCATGATATGACATGTATGCATTTTTTATTTTTTGTTTTTTATTTTTATTTTTTGTGCAATGCATGAAATGCATGATGATGTATGAACTTTCTTTTTCAAATGTGCCTGTAATCAATAACTCAATCTTTGAACTTGGCTATTTTGTCTTTGAATTGTTTCCCCTGAAACTCGACCTAAAACCTGCCCCAGCTGAATGGATCTATGACTAATTTTGGTCCAATTTTCTTAATGGAGGTAGCCAACTTGGTTTAAATGAAACTCAATCACAAAATCTACCCCAATTGAATGGATCTATAACTGATCTTAGCCCTAATCATGTGCATCTTACATTTTCTACACAAGGACGTTTTTTGGATTGCATCCTTAATGTTTTAAAATTTCTTTGAAATTTAAATAAATAAGCATGCAATCAGATAATTCAATTTCAATGGGAATATGGATGGAATGCACAAACTTGCTTGTCTTTACTTGATTTTTTGTGCTTGTTAAATAGGAGACAAATTTTACCAGTACTTTGACACTAATGTAACTTGGCCTGATTTTCTTAATGGAGGTGGCCGACTTGGCTCAAATGAAACTCAATTACAAAATCTGCCCCCAGTTGAATGGATCTATAACTGATCTTGGCCTTGATCATGTCCATCTTACATTCTCTCCACAAGGACGTTCTTTGGATGCATCCTTAATGTTTTAAAATATCTTTGAAATTTAAATAAATAAGCATGCAATCAGATAACTCAATCTCAATGGGAATATGGATGGAATAAACAAACTTGCTTGTCTTTGCTTGATTTTATGTGCTTGTTAAATAGAAAACAAATTTTACCAGTACTTTGACACTAATGTAACTTGGCCCGATTTTCTTAATGGAGGCGGCTAACTTGGCTCAAATGAAACTCAATCACAAAATTTGCCCCCAGTTGAATGGATCTATAACTGATCTTGGCCCTGTTTTCGAATTCCCATCTGACATAAATGTCCCTAAATGTGTTCCTCTGAAACTCGGCATGGTATTTGTCCCACTAGATGCATTTGTAGCTGATCCTATCCATCTTACATTTTCTTTATAAGGATGTTCTTTGCATTGCATCCTTAATGTTTAAAATCTCTTTGAAATTTAAATAAATAATCATGTAATCAGATAACTCAATCGCAATGAGAATATGGATGGAATGCACAAACCTGCTTGTCTTTGCTTGATTTTCTATGCTTGTTAAATAGGAGACAAATTTTACCAGTACTTTGAAACTAATTCTTAGAGAATCATATCAATGGGCAAACCTACCTTTTTTTTTTTTTTTTGCATCAGCCTCCTAGCCATAATTCTCCCATTGTATCACCATTTAGAGATTCTTTCTTGCGCTATGTTCCATGACTTATTTCAAGCTTCCTATTTTAAACTCCCTGTCTTGAATTATAACTAGTGTCTCATTAAGTAGTCTGATCAAAATTCCAATCTCAGGGTGGACTTTAAGACACGAGACGAAATGTAGGATTAGGATTTAGGTTTCACCAAGAACAAGGAAACTAAGGCTAAAAAATCCCATCATCGATTAATATTTTCTGCCCCAGTTTGTGGTAAAACATTTACAAAGTATTGACTGAACTTGTCATTTGAACAAATTGTCTACGTTCCTTATACGGATTAGGTCATTACGTAGTTCTGACTCAGCATTGAGTCTGACAAATTATTTGAGACAACAATGCATACCAATCTGGTTTGGACTTTCATTTGGACCGTAATTTATTCTAGGGGGTATAGATTAAAGAAGAAAATTGTTAAATTAGGGTTAAAATTATCGATCTTATCAAGGATAAATTGGTCAAAGATCACATATGAAACATGTCCCTTATTTCTTTTTTTCTCTTTCTTTTTTTTTTTTCTCTATTTTTTCTGCATCTTCTTCTTTTACTGTACTCTTTGCTTTTCCTTTCATGAAGGACTTTTTAGAATTTTATTTGGATCTTATTTTGGACTGATCTTTTTAAAACTGCCCCAGTGTGGGATGTGATCCTTTGACGGGTTAATCAAGAATTGAATTTTTCATGCTCGAAAGGGTTTGCAAAGGATTTCTTCTTTGACTTTCTTTTGGGTAGCAGAAAAATAACATGTCATCCTTTTGGTAATAATTATTGTCTCAAATGACTTGCCAAACGCTAGGGGACCCAAACCCAGGTTGAATTTCTAATAAACTAACTTTTAAGAAACGATTGGTTTAACATTCAGGCTCAACTTGGTTAACAAATGGTAAATCAATATTTGGTTCTTTTAAGGGATACTGGTCGACCAAGGATGGTCACCCCTCATTTGATCAAAATATAATCATTATACTCTTAAGACACGAATCACAATTTAGAAGAAAAAGACAGAAGACTTTGTTCGTTGATTTCATCCAGTAAATGCATGATAAGGCTTGATAAGTCATTTCCGTCTACTTCTCCTATAACTCTTCATCATTTTGAAATCCTCACCCAATAAAACTCCTTAACAACATCTTGAAGTGAGGTCCTTACTAAACTCCGACTTGGAGGCTTTTCCTTCATTTTTTTTTTCATCAATTTTTTTTTTTTTTTGGTTCTTTTTTCGCTGCCACATTGAATAGATTCCCAAAACAAACAATGGCTCCAAGTCCTTTGTACTGGCAAAACCATTTCCTAAGTCACTTACACAAAATGTAAGCAAAAATAGACAAAATTTGGCATATACGGGGTGATGATTCGAGGATAGTGGGATCAGATGAGACAGAAAGACATTCTTATTTTATTCGATTTCAAAATGATTTAAATAAAAAGTATGAATGCATTCCTCTTGTTATCACCCTTAGGTGATCAAGCACATCATTTCGGTATCATGTGAGCTCACTTCTGAAGTTGAATAACAATCAATCTTACAACATGATGACATTTGTTACATTCCTACTGTGATCACGCAATGGATCCCTATGATCCTAACCTTTCTATGTAGAGAGATCATCTTGCTCTGCTCAATACTGGAATCCTGGATCTCAATTGTACCACCTTGGACCAACAAACAATTGGAATGTGATTATTAACCCATTGGAGATGACTATGCATGCATGGTTATGGAATTGAGCATAGAATGCATGATTATGTTATGCAATGGGTGTTTATGCATGGGTGTAACTAGTGCATAAACACAAACAAATAGGGATATGAACATGTATGTAGCCTATCGTGCATGGCTATGCGTGAAATTATACATGATTGCATGAATGCAATGTAACCTAAATACCCACTTAGCCAAAATTCTAGAAAAAATTTAACTAATGAAAGATTTCAAGATTAAGACGACCATGGATGGACCACTATTTCAATTCAATTTCACCTTCAACCATTTCTTCCCTTGATGATGATTCATATACCTTAGATCTTACGAAGGATTAGGTTATGATCTGGGTTTAGGGTTAACTCGGGAGAGTCAAACCATTGGGTTAGTTCATTATGGGCTTGTGGACTTTGATGTGTACTTGGACCTTGGGTGTTTCAAAATATGGGCTTGAATTGCTAAAACATATGGACCTAAATTTTTCGGTAATAGGGTCGAAGCCCACTTTTGAATTCCGAGTTTGGAATTTTGAAAATCAGGCCTGGGCTGGGTTTTTTGTTTAGAAAACGTTGGGGCCCAGATTTTTTTTTAAAAAAAGTGGGTCCGAGTTATTTAAAAAGGTTGGGCCGACCTATATTTAAGCCAAGTGCTTCATTTTTTGAAAGGATGGGCCATGGTCTCATTATTAGGCTTTTCCAAAATGATGACTAAGTAGTATGTATGTCTAAAATGGATGCAAGATGCACAACACAACACCAAACATATATACAAATGACACGGATTAAGTCACATGGAGAAGAATAAGGATCCTATCTCAACCCAAGGTAGATACACCTATTTTACAGGGTTTTTTCATGGCTCTATCCTAGTTAGGGAAAACTATAGACAAGTATGTGTGGGTAGGCTCTAACCCTTATTGATGACAAGGTTCTTAGATTGTACTTCAAACCTCCCCCACAGGGGTCCGGATAAAGCCCGCACTGAGCAGAGTAGTTCGCGGGTCCCATCAAGCTCTGCCACGAAGGAACTGACACTATTATACTCCTATCTAATCCTAACAGGGAAATCCCGGGTATAGAGCGTGAAAGTGTGTGAATTCAAGTTTTGCCTAATCTCGCTACCTCACATGCATGTCATATGCTTATTCACAATTAATCACATTTTATTCAAACCATAAAGGAAATCAATCACATGCTTATTCAAAATATGGAAAGAAGATATTTAAAATTAACACACTTAATTTAAAAAGTTAGAAATAAAATAATTACAACTAATATTCTTAAAAATTTTGGAAAGAAGATATTTACAATTAGTATTCATATCTAAAAATTTGGAAAGAAAATATATACTTTTAATATTCTTATCTACGAATTTGGAAAAAAATAGTTACAATTAATATTAAAAATTTGGAAAGAAAATATTTACCATTAATATTCTTATCTACGAATTTGGAAAGAAAATATTTACCATTAATATTCTTATCTACAAATTTGAAAATAAAATATTTACAATTAATATTCACAAAATGAGGAGCAACTAAAAGATTTATTAAATTTGAACTCAGGATAATTTCTAATTAATTATTGGATCGACTCTCTACAGTCCCCAGTGGAGTCGCCAAGCTATCGCGACGTCCCGGTGCAGGTGTGCCCTAAGGTCGGTGAAATAAAAATAGTGGGATTTAAATTTTCGGGAAAAACAGAAATGGAGTCGATACTAACCTTTTTGTGTGGTTAGAACACTTAATTACTACCCCATTAAGGGTAGAATTGGTCTGCGTTACCAAAATTAGGGTCGGGAGTTCGGTTATGTGAGGGGAAGGTACGAGCACCCCTTACGCGCCCATTCTTACGAATAGTACCTAATTAATTACGAAATTATCTCAAAGTAAATTTCAAAAGTCTTTTAGGTTACTCCTTTTGTAAAATTAAAAATACTCATATAAAATAAATAAATAAACAAATTATACAAAAATATATGTAATATATATATATTCCCTCAGATTCGAGGCACATGAAGTTTAAAAAAGCTTGTACTTTTTTTATTGCAATCATAGGGATAAAAATCAAGAAAATATTTAAGAAAGTACACTCCCAAATTTTGAAATTGTGTAGAATTTTTTAATAGGAAAATACTAGTATGTGAGGTTTCAATATGTGATAATAGGATAATAAGCAAGACATATCTACTAAAATATTACAAATGTCAAAATAAGTAATAAAATACCATAATACGATATATATTAAGATATTAAAAACACTATAAAAAATAATACCATATATATTAGAATATAAAAAAATACCTTAATAAATAATACCTAATATAAGCATAATAATAATACAATAATATTCTATTTATTATCATACTAAATATAATAGCAACTTACCTAATATATACCAAGATGTCAAACTTGACATATTAATTGATACCCTTATTTATAAAAATGACATAGTACTAGAATACTAATACTAAATATGTTAAAATACTAATATGAGTACGCATACATTAAATATAACAATAACATATAACAAAAGCGAAAGAAAACCCACATATGTTAAACATTAAAATAGATACGACATGATATACAACAACAACAATAATAAAAAAAAAACAATATGAATGTTAAATAATACTACCATATGATAAAAATAAATACACAATGATAATATTAACATGACAACGATATTAAAGTATACAATAATAATAACAAGAAAAATATATCATGGATATTAAACATCAAAACAAATAATGAAACCGATAACAATAGTATTAATATTTTTATATATACAATAAACTCAGCAAAAAGCACACTTTAAAACAAATTCACACAATAAAGATTCTACAATCAACCAAAAAAAAAAGCAAAAGAAACATCAATATTACTGAAACGATTATAAAAAAAAAAACTTATGATAATAATAATAATAAAATTTACGTGTGTGTGCTTTGTGTATGGGTGTGTGTGTGTGTTTTGTATATGGGGCTGTGTTCGAGTGTGTGAGCAGTGTGAGGGTGCGTGTTGTGTTGTGAGTATGGGTGCCGGGACGTGTTCCAGTGTGTGAGTGGTATGAGGCTGAAGGGGGCTCGGGTTTGCAGTGGGTGGTAGCTGGAGCAGCAACCAGCGGCAGAGGGGGTTCCCGGGTGTAGCAGAACAGCAACTGGGGGTGGAGAGCTTCTCTGGTATGTGGTCTGGCAACATGGCAGTAGATGGAATACTCGGGGTGGCTGACTACACAGAGAGGACATGGAGGATGGACGACGGGAGCAGAGAAGACGCCGGGGCTGGTATGACTACGTCGATCGGCGGTGGGGGTGAGTTGTTGGTGGACACGGAATAGGGGCTGCCATGGTTGTGCATCTGCGTCAAGGTGGCTACTGGACTCTCTTGTGTTCTGCGTTGGGATAGAGATCGGAGGCTGGTGCTCGGTGGTTGCCTGAGAGGAGACGATGCAGGTGGCTGGAGATGGTGGCGGGTATAAGGTTGAGAGTGAGGTGGCCAAAGGAGTGCGTGGAGGGGCTCGACTGTGGCTGGGTTGCAGGGAATATAGCTTAGGAGAGAATAAGGGAGAGGGGTTGTACCGCCGGGTCTGGCCGCAAAGTAGATGTTGCTGCTACGGCTGAGCGAAAAACTAAGAGAGATGAGAGTCTTTTCTTTTAGGTAACCCTTTCTTATATTTGGCTTGGAAAAAAATAGGGTGTCTACAACTGCTTTAACGATAATGCATTTATTAATTGGTGTGATATTTACCGTGATGATTCTTGTGCCAAAATATGTGATAAACTATATGATGAATCATCTATTGTTTTTTATAATAATACCGTTTATGATGCATGCATTGATTTATTTTAGTGTTATTATGATATATCCGATGCTGCATCATGCAATAAATCTAATGATAATGGCATGCCCTCTAACAAGGAACTAGAATGTATCTTTTTGAAAATGAATGAGCTTTTAGCTTTGGTAGCTAAATAGAAAGCATTTTTGAAAAATGAAAATAGAAGGTTGGAAAAACAATTAAAAGATCTAAGAAAATATCATGTCATCTTAGAGAAGAAGAAGATTATGAAAGTGTTGAATATCATCTGCTTAGAAAGAAAAATTGAAAATTATTTTGAAATGATTTTCAAATCCAAAAATAAGAAGTATAGTTCAAATAAACCCTTAGGAGCTAAAAGAAATAAATATTTTTAAAAGGGTATACCTTGCAAATCTTATTGTCATGCCTCATTGAGCAAAAACAGAATAAATAAGCATAATCTTGTATGTATATTCAATACCTTCTTATTTTGCAAAACTATGTGATACGTATGGTTTATTTGTTTACTCAGAAGTGCTAGAGGCTTAGAAAAAGAAATGAAATGGACAATCAGTAAGGCAAACTCTATAGGTTTTGAGGAAGATCGGATTTCAATAGAAATTACATTAAAATATTTCAATCTTCCCTTAGTTCCTAGGTTTAGGGGTTGTGATGACTGTAGGCTTAGGGAGTGGTTCATGGTTAAGATATATATAAACCTAGTATCTGCATCCACTTCCAATTGGACATGGCATCTTTGCTAGGTAATTAATTTCAAATGCTTAACTCATGCTTAAATATAACACCTTAAGTTAAGCCACTGTTTTCCATTGCATAAGATTAAATTTTAGGGATCCATCTTATATCATTTATCATTATACCCTAAACTCATTTTTGAATATGAAAAACCTAAATCAAAATCTAAGTCATCACTTAGGTCATAAGCACTGATTTTCAAATATCCCTATTCCATGAGTGCTTATTAAAAGACATCCATTAGAATTAGGTTTTTTATATAGTTAGATCGAAATATTTCCCTTGTACTTAAATTGTTTCAAATCCCTAATTTTGGTTTATCTCCTTCATAGGAATTATTTACCAAACCACAATCATATTCGGTAAAGATTTTACCAATTCCTTAGTCCGTATCCTTGCTCATAATTATAATCATATCTAAAGGATACATTCCATTCTCCAAAGAGCTATATTTAGAAATTCATACATTCTTAGACGCTCTTTGCTCAAACTTGGACATGATTCCTTCTACGAAAATACATTGATTCATGTTCACTTGTAATGAATACTCTTCTAAACTTAATGATAATTTAATTGTTAAGAGTTTTTATTCTTCCTTGCTTCATAAGCTCTCAAACATAAAACCAAATCCTTTAGAGCTTCATATCCTTCGTGATGAGCTGAATGGCTAAGTTGGTTGCAGCAGGTCTCAATCTAGATGAGTGCACAAAATTTAAGTATACCTTTGCACATGCATTTTAAATTGAAAGCCATTCCATCTTGTGCCTCTCACACATTAAAAATCATAAAAGAAAAGAGGCATGTGTTGGCTTATGACCCTAAAGAAGTATTGTTTATGAATTTTTGGTTCGATAAGCCTAAGAACTCAAAGCCAAACTAAAATCACTAAAAATATTATAACTCTTGGTTATTGAACTTGAAGATGAAAGAAATGCATAAAATGAGTCGAGTGCACAACTCAGGAGGAGCATTTATCTTTCATGGTTATAAATTGAAATGCTCTCTTGATATCATATCTTTTAATGCTCATATGTCGTTATAAACAACATTGCAAACTGATATCCATAATGCATTAAATGATTAAATCTCTTTTATGGATGATTTATATGTTATGTGAATTGTTAATTGTGCTACCTGATTGCATGCATAGTCTAGAATGCCTCCTGCATAGCGAATGCAATGGATGTGAACTACATGATGGTAGTTGAATTTAGGTTGTTGCATGCTATATATGATCTATCTTTTAAGAACAACCATCTATCGGGTACATGTTTTATGGGAAAATGTCCTATATACAAATGGCACGCTCCTGAAATTTCGCCAGGATTTTCCCAAAAATAAAACCTTGTACAATGATGATTATGATAGAATAAATGTTAAAATATTTTTTGAAATGATGAGTGCAAATCAATTGAATATTAAATTTCATCATCGCATAATCATCAAACATTTAGAGGAGCAAAGTTTCATCCCTAGGAAAGGAGCATAAAAGTCTCACCTGCATCACTACGTTTTCTAGTTGAGGCTCTTCTTAAATCTTGGAACATTATATCCTGCTCTCAAAGTTTTATGATTTGATATGGTTTGTTCTCTGGGTTATGAGTGTTATTGCGATGCCTTAATATATATTCTCTGATGCATCTGTGACCTATAGGGATGACTATATAAATTTTAATCCAGTATACTTATTTTAAAAGACTTGAAAATGAATTCTTATACCTCTTGGCCTGTTAAATGAACATAACTTTTTATATGTATAAGCACTTAAAAGCATATGGGCTTGTACTCAAATTGAAAAGGGGAGCCTTTATTCTAAAATTCTATTATCTTAGGGTCAGTAAAATATTTTGTGGCAAATAGTATCTATTGACTTTTTTAAAGGAGGATCTCTCTTAAAGACCGATCTGTATGAAATGATCTTAAATGATAATCTTTTGTCTTGTTGTCTATTTATAAATTTTAAAATACTTGTGTCTTATGCCCAAATTGTAAGAATGGAGAGAGTGCATAATCTGAGGGGGAGCCACTTCACTTAGAAAGATACGGCTCTGAAAAATTAAGCACTATCTCACAGTAATCATTGTTATACCTTATACTGTGTGAAAAATATATCTTTTATTCATTGTGTGCTGCATGAGTGTATTATCTCTTTGACTTGACTATTTGAATTGATCCATACTAGACTGTTTGAGTTGATTGATGTAAATTACTGTAAATCATTTGTTGAACTCAAATAGGTCACTTAGATATAATTTTTTTTCGGGGAAATGCTCCATTTTCAAACGGCATGCTGTCGAAATTTCTAAAAATCTTCCCAAATTATATCTAGTATCTAAGTGATTATTACTCATTGCTTGCCTATATGCTTCAATTCTTTTATCTTGACTCTTTTTGCAACTGCCAAAAGGGGGAGAAGTTGTTAGGCAAAATTGGGTACCTTGGGCAATTTCTTTTAAATGTTTAAGCTCTAAATCTCTTTATGCATATTTTCAGGAGGAGCCTTTCTTTATTGTACCCACTTTTTCATAAAATATTTGTCATCATCAAAAGGGAGAGATTGTTAACCTAATTGGTCATATCCCGTTTTGATAATGACAAATACCTTGGTATTGATGTTCATCCTGAGCTTGTATGTAGGTTCACTGTACACATGAAATTGAAAAGAATCCTATCTCGTGGTGGCGTATGGTGACCCCCAAGGAAAAATGCAGAATATTGTATTCATTTGTAATTTTAATTTTTATATATTATTCATTCTAGATTGTAATATAATATGGTCTATAGTAACTGCATCATGCATGACAGGCCTATATGCTCAGGTGGCCTTAGATCGACCCTTAGGTTCCTACACATTAATCGCACAAAATCCCCCTAAACTCACATGTCATCAGGGGTGAATTTAAATTAAAATCTGGACCTTAGCTTAATATTGTACGGGCTTCGGGCAACCGAACCAGGCAAGGTAAAATGCCTCGATCGACTGAATGTTGGGAAAGTCAAAATTGTTGGCTTGACTTCGGGCGACCGAACTAAAAAGAGCTTAATGTTCTCGGTTGCCCGAACTCATATTGAGAACTTTTCCAACAACCTGGGCACCCAAACTCCATGGTCATTTTGACCTCCGGCGACCGAAAGTGCAAGTTCGGTAGACCAAACTTAGAGTTAGGCAACCAAACCTCGAGTAGGTTGGAAAATAACCTTGACTTCATTCACCTGAATTGTCCTTTGAGCACCCAAATGCATAAAATGCTTGTTTCATTATGTGAGTGTTCGAGCAACCGAACCTATGGCTTGAGCGACCAAAACTCTTGGGTTGCCTTATTTTTACTGCAGTAATTAAGGGTAATTGGGGTTAAAATTCAAATTAAACATTTTTAATATTCTCCATTGTGTCCCAATGGTTACTTTTTGAGTCCCACCTATATATACCATTTCATTTAACTCAATTAGAAATTGATTAGCAAAAAGTGATTTAAAAATCTCTCTCTCAATTTTTCGTAACCTTTTTGCAATTTCTTTCACAATCTAAGCTCATACTTTTTGATACTCTCTTTGATATTCACTAGGAATCATTCTTTTGATATAAAGAGTTCATATTAGTTGTTTCCCTCTCTTGCACACTAAATGCAAGATTTAATGGAGTTGTGTGTGGTCATTGTATACATATTTTCAAATCATTCTCTTGGCAACTACTCTCACATACTCAAACATTTAGAAAAACAATTTTTGAGGGTCTTTCTTGTTTGATATTTCTCATAGTATTTAATAAATAAATATTTGATTGGGAAGATCCTGATTTTAGCTTGCTAGTCTTGGCATTCATATTGCAAGACTTGAAAGCTTGCACTCACCATTTGATAAATTTGTAGCAAGCTTAAACCCTAAAGTATTTGTTGTGATTGTATTTGATAAATTATCTGGTTGATACTTGATTACGGCTTTAAGGTATTCTTGGATATTCACTTGTTGAATACACTATCTTGAACTAAGTTTTTCAAGATCTCACTTGAGCATATATTCTATTCATACGTGAGTGCATTTATTTGGACTATATTGTGGTACATATTTACTTGTGTTAGAAGTATTTGAGTTGTAAGCAAAGTTCAATCTATTGTATTCCAGGCATGGCCTGAGGGGGCTTTAATCCAGCCTAAAAGGATTGTATGAAAAGATTGGGGTCAGCCCTGCGAATTTGACGTAAGGCCTTCTCCGCCCTGTAAGGAGAACTTGTAATTGTAAAGGTTGAGGTCAGCCCTGGGAATTTGACCTGGTTGTATACGGTGCTGCTCCACCCATTAAGTGAGCATTAATGGAATCCTTGGGCTTGCGAGCTGAGGTGGGGATGTAGGCAGTATAGGCCGAACCCTGATAATATTTCTTGTGCATGCTTTTAATTTTCGCAATTTAAATTTCAGCACTTGAATGTTTGTGATTTATTATTGTGAATGATTGGGTTTATTATTGCATAGATAGACCCTAGGTTGCGTAATACTGTTGATTTGGATAAACCTAGGAGGAGAATTTTTTAAATACCCAATTCATCCTCCTATTGGGAATACACCAATTCCAACATCATCTCTTCAGAGATTGGTTCATAGAAGTCAAACCAGTCCTTGTATGGACACATATGATGTGAGCACACTGAATTCAAAGTCTAGGTATCAGCTAAGTAACTGGAACATGTAGTAACAGCCAAAAGATCCATATCAAAAACTGATGAACTACTCTCCACTATAGTAACCAGCTCAGTCTTTTTCTTGTTCTTCTCCTCTAAATCCTTTTTCCTCCTTAGACAGTCCTTCTTCATATGCCCTTCTTTCCAACAATAAAAACAACCACTCCTCTAGTTCCAACTCTTACCCTAGGACATGGATCGAGATTTCCCTCGATTCCAAGAACTCCTACCCTGTTGTTGGCTAGATTCATCCTTAGCCATCAACCCTTCTCCATCTCTTGGATAATCTGGTTTGTGAAAATTTTCACTCTCTAGATTGGCAGAAGTCACCTCATTAACTTTAAGAGTCTCCTTACCTAGCAATAGTGTGGTTTTCAAAGTATCATGTGAACTGGAAAGCGAATACAACAGAATCAGTGCTTTATCTTCCTCCTCAATTTTTACCTCATTACTCAGTAACTACGTAATTATCTTATTGAAATAATTGAGGCAGTCTCTGACTTTTGTGCCCTCAGTATCCTCAACTGATACAACTATTTCTTCAAATACAGTCTATTAATTAGGGACTTGGACATATAAATATTCTTCAATTATTTCCAAAGCTCATCTGGTGATGTTTCATTCAACACAGTGTATTTAATTTCTGGAGCTAAACTTAAGCGAGTGATACTTACTGCTTTCATTTCCAGCTCCTCCCACTGATCATATGACATGGTCTCTAGCTTCTTGTCTTTCCCATACAATGCATTAATTAGTCCCTATTGGATCAACACATCCTTCATAGTGCTCTACCATTGACTGAAATTATTTTTCTTATTAATGGGCTCCACCTCGAACTTGGCTGTCGAAGTAGTTGCCATTAAAAAATTTTCTTTTCTCGACCTACACTCCGATTCTGAATCTGGGTCTGTCACCCAATTCTGAAACTGTTCAACATGTTCTTCTTCCGCGAAAAAAAAAAAATTTCTTTCTTTTTTACACCTTCAATTGCAAAAAAAAAAAAAATTCAGAATAATTTTTTGGCACCTGATCTGAATCTTTGCATACCTTAATCTAATTTGAACGAACCGCTCTGATCTTGAGTACTCTCGTAGAAAAACTTCAGATCCAAAAAAGACAATTTATTTTGATTTGATTCAATCAATGAGATCTGCACCCAATAGAAGCCGTGCTCTAATACCACTTGTTGATGCGCATCAGTTTTAATCTTCCGATCAACAAAATAGATCACACAAAGAACATTCACATAGAAATGGAGACGAGAGATTTTATGTGATTCAGAAAGGTTGCCTATGTCCATGGAGCATGCACCTAGAGAAAAATTCACTATGAAACGGTGGTAGTATAAGATCTGATCAGTGTCTACCTGATCCCATATACCTTGTACACCCCTCTTCCTTAAACCTGTTAAAGAAAAGTTCTTCAAAGAGAAAACCCGCTCTAGCTCAACTTGCACAAAATGACAAGCAATCTCTATATTTTTCTATGGCTTACAAACATATATATGATACCACACAACCGTTGGATTTTAGAGACGATGCAACGGTTGTGATAAAAGCCACAATAAATAAATAAAAATAAACATATTTTTAACACTTTCAATCAACGTCCTAATTTGATCCCACAAAATACTTTGAAAATTTCTCCCTATCCATACTTGGATGTGCCCTTATTTCTCTTCCAATTGGTCTTTTTATTGACCTCCAATGAAAAAGAGGGGAAACCCCTTTGAATTTGAATTTTGAAAATTCAATTCAAAATTAACTACCATTAACTACCAAACATCAACTGTCAATGTCATTGCTTGACATGTGGCCACAGTAGGACAAATGTCATGTCGAATTCCTAAAAAATCATAATAGGACAACAAAAAATTTCAAAATTTTCTCAATATGATCGACCATTTGAATGAGCTAATCAACCACCTGTTAAGGGTGTCAAACAACAATTATGGGAAAGGGGTTGGTCAACTGCCAAAAGTAGTTGATCAACCGTATCATAATTGTTTCTTTTTCTTATTTCATTTTTTAATTATTTTTCATATGTTTAAGCTTGGTCTTTATCGTATTGATTAAACAATTACTATTGACAACTCCTCTTTTAGTAACATATTTGGTATAAATGTTAGGAGAAGATAAAAAAGTTACTTTTTAACCATCTCATAAATAAAGTAGTAAATATGTTAAGCTATCCCATTTGGTTCCAATCATTATCAAACTTGAATTAAGCTACATCTACCACTTTCTGCCATGAATTCTTTATCCAATGTACTTTTTTTTTTTTCAAAAATTTGCACCATTTTGAAGCTTATTTTTCTTAATAAGTTAGGTGTTTAGCTTGGAAAAGGTTTGAAAATGGAGTTAACAATTATCAAAGGTGGAAATAAAATAATTATTTATTGTGTTAAAAACACTTTGCTCTTACTTATGATAGAAAAATAAGGATTTTTTTACCACCAAGAATATCTTTAAGAAACACTTAAAAACCTTTTCAAAAATTGCCCTAGAACCAATGTCTTCAAATCTTTTCCAAACTTTGATTAATCTAACCCATCTAGAGAAAAAAAAAGTGTATCCTTACTCTTTGATTATCTTGGAACTTTTGTTTCTATGCAAGTTATTTCCCCTTAAAACTTGAATGTGGCTATTTAGCCTGAACAAATCATTTCACTTCATAGACTACCTATACCCATTTTTAGGGATCAAGTCTATCTATAGTTCACATGTAATTCTAGAGTTGACAATTTAGTTCGCCCCCCCTCCCCCCCCAAAGTCACATGATATTAGAGAACTCTGAAAGTTAAGGAGTTGTCCCAATAGGGGGGGGGGGTGAATTGGGTTATTAAAATTTTAATTCTTTTTATGAATTCTTTAACCTCTTGTTAATTTATCAAACACACAACAGAGCTTAGTTCTTTAATCAATCAACAAACCAATCATAACACAATTAAACAAAAACTTAAGCAATCAATCAACAACTAAAGTATTCAACCACAAAATACCAAATCAAGATAGCTTTTTGGCAATTCTTAGCTTTTCCAAGAACTTAAGGTATTTGATGTATGTAGCCCAGTGAATATATGTAAGCCATGTGGTTAATGGATTTGATTTCTCAATATGATGCACAATAAGAAATCCAACACTCTTTCCAAAAACTTAGACGTTAAAAAAACTTTCAGTTAATGAGTTATGGGTGTTAACCAATCAACGTACTCCCTTACGGTTTCTGCAATTTGTATAGATCAATAAACATACTTCCTTTCAGTTTTCGCAAATCCCAAAATCAAATTAATCTTTAGTTTATTTAATATCTAATCCACACAGTGTTTATGATCAAAAATTAAAGTTTAACCGCACATTTAATATTTGGTGGAATTTAAAGAGAGTGACGCCACATTTTTTATGAGGTTTGGCTTATCCCCAGTCTACATCCTCACTTTACGCTAATACCACCTAGGGATTGCACTATACTGTTCCTTTCCAGGTGGAAGAAACCATTACAATCCCTTCTTTAGGGTGGAGCCCCCTCTCCAAGTGATACCCTATGCTCGGTCACTCGTTCAATAGGCTAAAGCAACGTCTCTCCAAGTAATGCCCCACGCTTGGTCCAACGAACCAGCAACCTAGAAACGTCAAAACACTGCAAGAATACAAGAAATAATCTCTGTGTGCAATAACACTCTCAAAAAAGCAGATTAGTACAGTTTAAAACAGTATATACTTCAATATTCAAATATCAAATTGAAATAAGATTGAAGCTCAAGAGAATTTATCACCAGGATCTTCCCTAGATAAGAATTAGTGCTCCACTTCACTGATTAAATCTCTGCAATACTTAGTAGCAAAACTTCAACAAGGATGTGTGCAAGAGAGCCTTTGAAGATTGAACGTAAAGAGAGCTTGATTGCTGATCTTCTTTTTTTTTAATTCTTGGTAAGTGTAATTTGCTAAAACCATGTATTTATAGGCTTTCAAAAGTAATTTCATGTTGCCCAAGATTACTTGGAGTATCTCCCAAGTTTTCATAAAATTTGGGGTACAAAAAACCATTATTTGAATTTTAAAACATTTAAAAAAATTTGCCATTAACAGTGTTCAGTAGACTGAAGGGTTGGGTTCAGTCTTCTAAAATACCTTAAAACACTAAAAATTTTAGTCTGGACACAGGGTTAGACAACTAAACTGAGGGTTCAGTCTTCTAAGGCTATAGTGCCCATTCTGTATTCAAACAAAAAAATTTTTAGCAGACTAAACTAATTCTTCAGTCTTCTAAAGAAATTCTTCAGTAGAGTGAAGTGAAACTTCAGTTTTTTGAGGCAACTTTTCAGTCTTCTGGCAGTGTACCTCAGTCGTCTGGGCAGACCATTTTCTTGTTTTTCATTTTTGTTTTCAAAAGTTCTTTGCTCTCTTTCTTTAATTACTTATAAAACATTTTTTGGGATTTGAAATAAGGTCTCTAAGTCCATAATTACCCCTAAAGAGAGCTTTCAGCATATTTCCATAAAATATTTAAACATGAAGTACTTACATCAAGACTACTTAAAGCCTAAAGCTCTAGTTTTCAAGTCTTCCATGATATATTTGCTTTGTTTCCTCTTTGACTTGAGCTTTGAGTCAACTTTTAAGTTTCCACATTCTTTGATCCTTTTGGTATTGCTTGAGCTTCTTTAGAGTCCCAAGTAAGCTCTGAACTTTTCATTTGCATTTCTTTAGTTTGAACTTGGTCTATAAGAAACTTGATACATCATCACTTAAACACAAATATTAAATCATCCATTATTTTTTATCATCAATACAAGATTGAAAACCATGTTAGGCCAACAATCTCCCCTTTTTGATGATGACAAACAAAGAGCAAAGATGAGGGTTCCTTTGAAAAGGCTCCCCCTTACAATAAGCATTCTTTTAATAATTTTGAAAAGTGATAATATCAAATATGATAAAGTTCAATGAAAACCACAATTTTAGCAAATGAACACAATCAAGCATAGACAATCCAGTATATTTCATTATAGCATATGTAGTGTGCTTTAACTTCTTTCATATTTCAGTTCTTTCATATTTCAGTTTTAACATTTATTTTAATCATTCATATATGTTTCAACATGTTTGCTCACATTGTGCTTAACAGTCATTTTTTAACAGTTATTCATTCATATTTGCTTATATCACACAATTTATATTCTCAAAAGTCATATTTACTTCAAAATTCATCTTTGCATACAATTTTCTCTCCCCCTTTGACATCATTCAAAAAGAAATGAAGGGTAAAAACAAAAAATCATAATACAAGCAAAGAGTCATAATTTTCAATGATTTTCAGTAATGAACATAAATCATGATATCATTATTTACCAAGTCTAACTTCCCCTTGAAAACTAAGGTGTAGTCCCAAGAGGGGGGGGGGTGGGAGAATTGGGTTTAAAATTTTTATTTTAATTCCTTTTAAGAATCCTTAACCTCTTTTACTTATTTTAATGAATTCTTGACTTCTTGTAAATTTATCCAATGTACCACAAATAATCAAGTCTTTTTACTATTTACAACCACTAAATAAAATAAAACTCAATCAACCAATCAAACCAATCAATTATCCAATTAACCACAATATCCACGCCAAGATATAAGATTCAGCTTTTTACAAGAATTCAACTTTTTTTTGTTTGCAGCCCTGTAAATATATGTAAGTTTGCTGATATAAAGCTCTGTAATAATGAATTTGCTTTCTCAAAATGAAGTGCAATATAAAATCCAATACTCTTTTTAAAAGCTTAGACTTTAAATAAACTTTTAGTTAAAGAGTTTTTCTGTGTTTAACCAATCAATGAACTTCCTTACAGTTTCTACAAAGTATGGATAAACCAACGCACTCCTTTTCGGTTTCTGCAAGCCTAAAAATAATTTAAACTTCAGTTTATTCAATTTCCAAACTTCGTAGTATTTTTTATTAAGATTTTAAAAACATCCATGCATATGTTTGTTGGAAATTAAAGAGAGTAAGGGAAAGAGAGTGACACTGGGTTTTTTCAAGGTTCGGTTTATCCCCAGCTTATATCCTTACCTTTGGCAAACCACCAAAGGACTCCACTAAACTGGTTCCTTTCCAGGAAGAACAACGCCATTACACACTCCTTCAGTAGGCTAAGGTCCGCCTCTCCAAGTGATACCCCTCACTTAGTCACTCCTTCAATTAGGTTAGAGCAGCACCTCTCCAAGTGATACCCCATGCGTTGTCAATGATCCGAACACCTCGAATCGGCCAAGAACTACAAAAATATGGAGTAAACACTACGTACAAGAACACTCTCAAAACACAGCAGATTAGTACAAATTCAACACTATGTACTTCAAGAATTTAAATATCAATATGAAATAGAATTGAAGCTCAAGTAAAGATATCACCAAGGATTCTTTAGTGATTGAGAAAACTTAGTATTAAAACCGTAGACTTCTTAAAAACATTTTCTAGGATTTTAAAGAAACTGGTTTCTAAGTCCATATTCAACCCTAAAAGAGCTTCAAAAATATTTCAAAAGATATTTAAAATATAAAGCACTTACATAAAGGCTTCTAGGACTTTGAATATTCTTGGCGCTTGAGTCTTCATGCTTATCTTTTCTTTGAGTTCTCTTGCTTTGCTTTCTTTTGCCTCTCTTGCTTTTCTTTAAACTTTGATATACTTTTAAGTTTTCTCTCATATTCTTCAAGCTTTAAAATATAATCTTGAAATTCATGCTTTAAGCTTCAGATGATCATCCTTCTTTGAAGTACAAGCTTGCAATGGATCCTTGACCTTGCATTTACATGCTTGATTCATGTGAGTGCTGAAATATCATTACTCACCCAAATATGTTAAGTTTCTCTTGTTTGTTAGCATCAAAACAGGATGTTAAGCCTTGTAAGGCCAACAATCTCTCCCTTTTTGATGATGACAAACAAGGAGTAAAAATTTGAGTGAGCCTTAAAAAGACTCCCCCTTACAATAAGCATCTTAACTATATTTGTAATTTCAAGATCAATATTAATACCAATTTCAATATCATACAATATCATGCTCATAACATCATCTTAACAATAAGATCATTCAATACGCTCATTACATTATTCAAGTTCAAGTTCAAATACTTTCATATTCAATATCATGTACTTCTTCTCCTTCTGATACAAATATCATGTTCAATTTTTGTTCAAAACTTCTCCCCATTTTGTCATCAATCAAAAAGAGTAAGATATAAAAAATGATTAGGTTCAAATCAAATTTTGAGCATATGAATATCAAGCATATGATACCAATTTAGATTTTCATTAATTCTAATACCAATTGAATTTTTGAATTTTTGATACCAATTGAAATATTAAAGAATAATACTAATTGAAAATTCATGGTACCAATTAAAAAATAATTCATGATACGAATTTAAAAATTAGGGAAAAATCATAATACAAGCAATGAGTCATAATACTCCCCCTGAATTTAATACATTCAGATTTGATACCAATTATGCTTTTAAGTTTATCATCCCATGCTTCAAATATTGATTCATATCATGTATATGCTCATGGATATCAAATACCAATATCATGTCAATGTCATAACATGCTCATGGATATAATTATGCTTGTCATGCTCAAATATTAATTGATATATTCATTGATACCAATATACTTTATAGATACCAATGCTAATGTCACATTATGCACAACTCATGAATCATTTATCCATGTGATCCATCATAAGCATACATGGTCAAGAATTAATTTCATTTTCATATATTAATATCATATCAATATTTATGCTTCTTAATTATGCTTAATAACTTCATGCTCAAATTTTCAGTATATAAAGAGTCATTATCAATATTTTCATTGTCTTTAGAGATTTCAAGATACCAATTTCAAGATATACACATGTACCATATTGCATATCTTATAAGCATGGAGTATATCATTATCATGTGCATTTTACTACACTTTTGCTTAGATTGTTCTTATGTTGATCAAGTATTTCATATTAAACTTTTTTTAAAAAAAATTTATCTTCAATCAGTCGATTGAGCTTGTGGTCAGTTGGCTGACATATCCTTTTCTCCTTAAGGTGTTTGTTCAGTCAGTCAGCTAAGCTTATGGTCAGTCGGTTGACCTTTGTTTTCTTTTAAAGTTTCACCATTTCTCTACCAATCTCTCTTTTTTAAAATACTTATGCAATAATCTCAATTTGCTTCGGGTATTCCTTTCTTTTGATTTCATATGAACATCCAAACTTCATATATCTGAATACTTTCTAATTTAAGCCTTGTATAATTCATTCAATGATTTGAGGCAAACAATGTTACTTTTCTTTTTATTTGTTTCAATTAAGCTCTTAAACTATTCTTTGAGATTTTTCATGATTTGAACAAAGTCTTTTATCTAGGTACCCATACTTTCTTAGGTCCGGATTGTTTCACAAGAGATGTTTCTTTTACTTTCCACACTTATTTAGTTTTCACAGTCTTTATTTTTAATGGACATTCAAACTTTACATGTCCCTTTTTCGTACGTAGATAACATATACTGTGAGTATAGGCAATAGTGGAGGTGCTAGCATAGTCTTTGGAGGCTTTTGTGAAGTATCCCACGTAGAGATTCTTTTTCTTTGCATTCTCAATTCCATTGAACCCTATGTCTTCTTTATTTAGAGACATTCTTTGTGAGCCAATCATTTTGTCAAAATTTTCTTTTCCTTTAGCGAAGTTGTAGATGATTTTGACTTGATCCTCAATTCTTTCCTCAAGATCATAGATTTCTGAATTTTGTATATTTTTACTCTTTTCTTGATTTTGAGACATTTTTGTGATTTTATTCTCTAATTCTAAAATATATAAATCTTTCTCATTTTTCATAGAGGATTGGGATCTTAAGTCTTATAATTCCTTCATCAACTTTTCATTCTTGCTTTTCTAATTTCTTAATTTTCAATTCTTTTTATTTTTTAGCAATATTTTTAGATTCTAACTCTTTTATCACAACTTCATTCTTATTTTTTGTTTTCTTGATTTTTAAATCTTTTTCTCTTTTAGCAAGTTTAAAGGATTCTAACTCTTTCATAATTCCTTCATTTTTGTTTTTCAATGATGTGTATCGTCTAGTCACATTTACTAACATCTTATGCACCTTGAATAAACCATTTTGAAGTTCTTCATAAGATGGTATGCACTCATCATTGGATTCTTCTGCTAAATCATCCCAAGACTTATTTAAGGATTTGGATAAGGAACTTTTCTCATCGTCCCAAGCCATATAGCAAGCAACCTCTTGGTCACTTGATTTATCATGGGAACTACTTGTACTCATATTGTCCCAAGTAGTGGCTTTCATTGCCTTTTTTTTTTTTTTTTAAGAATCTTTCTTAAGTAGTGGACATTTCGGTTTTATGTGTCTATCTTTCTTGCAATTATAACATGTGGGGATTTTATTCTTTAACTTCTTTGTATTGGTTTCTTCTTCATCTGATTCCTAGTTTTGGATTCTTCTTTTGAATTTATTTTTCCTTCTTAGTATTCTTACAAGTTTCTTAGATATGAAGGCCAGTTCATCCCCTTCACCTTCACTACTAGATTTTCTTTTGAAGATTTAAAAGCAACATTCTTGAGTTTTAGATTTTCCACTTCTTTCATTCATTGTCATTTCATATGTGAGGAGAGAACCTATAAGTTCATCTAAGGAGGTGTTTTTCAAATTTCTTCCTTCTGTTATGGCAGTGGCTTTTGGTTCCCATATAGGTGGCATTCCTCTAAGTATTTTTTGGATCATTTCATAGGTGGTGTATGTTTTTCCTAATGCATTTAGGGAGTTTATTATGTGGGTGAACCTAGTGTACATACTGGTGATTGATTCATCCGTTTTCATCCTAAAAGCTTCATACTCACTAGTGAGCATATCGATTCGATTGTCCCTTATATCAATAGTATCTTCATAGGTTACTTCTAATTTATCCCAAATTTCTTTTGTTGATTTACATGTCATGACCCTATTGAATTCATTCATGTCTACAACACAATATAAAGCATTCATAGCACTAGAATTTACTTGTAACATCCTATGGTCATTGTCGGTCCATTCTTTTTCTTCTTTATGTATTTCCTTACCATCTACTATTTTAGTAGGAATTAAGTCACCATGTGTGACAACCTTCCAAGCTTTCCAATCCATGGTTTGTAGATATATTCTCATCCTTTGTTTTCAAAATGTATAATCTAAACCAAAAAAGATGGGTGGCCTAGGTGAGGATTGGCCCTCTCCAAAGGGAGCTACTCCTATGTGAGTCATCTAGATCTTTATATAACTACTTGTTAGGATTTGTTATAACCACGCTCTGATACCAATTGAAAATTAAGGTGTAGTCCCAAGAGAGGGGGGGGGGGGGGCGAATCTGGTTTCAAAATTTTCTTTTAATTCATTTTAAGAATCCTTAACCTCTTTTACTTATTTTAATGAATTCTTGACTTCTTGTAAATTTATCCAATATACCACAAATACTTAAGTCTTTATACAATTCACAACCACTCAATAAAATAAAACTTAATCAACCAATCAATTATCCAACCAACCACAATATCCAAACCAAGATATAAGATTTAGCTTTTTACAAAAATTCAACTTTTGTTTGTTTGCAGCCCTGTAAATATATGTAAGTTTGTTGATATAAAGCCCCGTAATAATGAATTTGCTTTCTCAAAATGAAGTGCAATATAAAATCCAAAACTCTTTTCAAAAGCAAAGACTTTAAATAAACTTTCAGTTAAAGAGTCTTTTGGTGTTTAACAAATCAACGTACTTCCTTATGGTATCCGCAAAGTATGGATAAACCAACGTACTCCCTTTCGGTTTTCGCAAGCCCAAAAACAATTTAAACTTCAGTTTATTCAATTTCCAAACTTCATAGTACTTATGATTAAGACTTTAAAAACATCCACACAGTTTATATGTTTGTTGGAAATTAAAGAGAGTAAGGGAAAGAGAGTGACACTAAGTTTTTACGAGGTTCGGCTTATCCCTAGCCTATGTCCTCTCCTTTGGCAAACCACCAAAGGATTCAACTAAACTAGTTCCTTTCTAGGCGGAACAACATTGTTACACACTCCTTCAGTAGGCAAGAGCCCGCCTCTCTAATTGATACCCCTCACTCGGTCAATCCTTCAATTGGGATAGAGCTGCACTTCTCCAAGCGATACCCCATGCTTGGTCAATGATTCGAACACCTCAAATCGTCCAAGAACTACAAAAATATGAAGTAAACACTGCATACATGAACACTCTCAAAACAAAGCAGAATAGTACAAATTCAACACTATGTACTTTAAGAATTTAAATATCAATATGAAATAGAATTGAAGCTCAAGTAAAGGGATCACCAAGGGTTCTTTAGTGATTGAGAAAACTCAGTATTAGAACCTTAGACTTGTCAAAAACATTTTCTAGGGTTTTAAAGAAACATGTTTCTAAGTCCATATTCAACCCTAGAAGAGATTCAAAAATATTTCAAAAGATATTTAAAATATGAAACACTTATTTAAAGACTTTTAGGACTTTGAATATTCTTGGCTCTTGAGTCTTCATGCTTGTCTTTTCTTTGAGTTCTCTTGCTTTGCTTTCTTTTTCCTCTCTTTCTTTTCTTCAAACTTTGATATACTTTTAAGCTTTCTCTCATACTCTTCAAGCTTTAAAATATCATCTTGAAATTCATCCTTTAAGCTTCATATGATCATCCTTCTTTGAAGTATAAGCTTGCAATGGATCCTTGACCTTGCATTTACATGCTTGATCCTTGTGAGTCCTAAAATATCATTACTCACCCAAATATGTTAAGTTTCTCTTGTTTGTTAACATCAAAATAGGATGTTAAGCCTTGTAAGGCCAACACCCTTGAATGAAGTGTATTTTATATTCAATAAATTCAGACTTTCATTCGTGAATTGTAAACTATATATTCATGAAGATACCAAATGTGCTTTTGAATTTATCATGCCATGCTTCAAATATTAATTTATTTCATGTAAGTGCTCATGGATACCAATATCAAGAATAATACCAATATCATATCATGCGTTGCTTATGGATATCAAGTTTTCAACTCAAATCTCTCTCCCTCTTTTCATCAACAAGAAGATAAACTGAAATAAATATTATGTAGAGGTACTAAGGACCCAAACAAATTTCACATTTAGATTGCAATACAAAGGTCCATAAGCTAGCATATATTTCAATCATAATATGTTTATCCATTAGTCAATCATGCAAGAGATATATAATGGGATCCATCATTAACATGTAAACTGCTATGGTCAAGAATTGATTTCATACTCATATATCAATATCATATCAAGATTCATGCTTCATGATCATGCTCAATAATTTCATGCTCAAATTTGCAATATATAGTGAGTCATAAAATCATCAATATAATTCAAGTCATTATCATGTCTTTGGAAATATATCAAGCTCAGTATTTAGTTCATATTATCATTAACATCTCACCACATATGCATATCAGAATATCATCATTTAGCATGTAAGTATGTAGCATATTAGCATATCATATAAGCATGGAGCATATTATTATCTTTTGTGCATTGTGCTACAATTTTGCTCAAATTATTCTCATGTTGCTCAAGTATCTCTCATTGTCAAATATCTTTCATTTTGCTTAAATATCTTCTCTTAATCAAAATACTCATGCAATAAGCTCAATTTGCTTCAAGATTTCTTTCTTTTGATTTCATATGAATTCCCAAAATTCATATTGCTTTCCAAATCTTAATACTTTCTAAGTTAAGCCTTGTACGAATCATCCTATTATTTTGGCCAACAATGTTAGTTTTGTTTTTATTTGTTTTAATGTTTATAGTCATCAATAAGCTCTTAAACTCTTCTTTGAAGTTAGGGTTTTAAAGTATTAAATATATAGTTCGCGCGACCTCAGAAGACTAAAGATTTAGTTCAGTCTTTTAAAGATTTTCAAAATTAGGAAACTGAACAGGCAGTACCACCTCAGTAATCTGAGGTCCAGGCTTAGTCGTATGAGCCTTCAATGCTACAAGGTTCAATCGTCTGAGCTTACAAGCTTAATCATCTGAAGCCTATAAATTTTCAAAAATCTTTCTATTCTTATCCTGAAACCTTCCTAAATTACTTCCCTACTATGCTTTATCAAATTATTAGGCTTCAAGCATCTTTTTAGCATTGCCTTTTGAGACATATAGCTTCCTTGGTCTTTGAAGATAAGCCATGTTCAATTAAGGTTCTCTTGATTTGAGGCTACCAATGACATTTTGTAATTATCTCATAAGCTTTTCTTTATTTCAACTAGTTCATTATCCTTGTAATGAATTAGATTAAGTAGCTTTCTTTTTTCTTTTTAATGGAACAACTAATCTTGATATCTTTGGAGTCCTTAGTTTGTGAACTAGGCTTTTTATCTACGTACCCATACTTTCTTGGGTCCGGATGGTTTAGAAGAAGTTGATTCTTTTATTCTCCAAACATGTCTAATTTTCACATCTTTCCTCTTTGATCGTCATTCGAACTTAATATGCCATTTCTTCTTACATAGAAAACATGTAGTGTGAGTATAAGCATTAGAGAAGGTGCTAGCATAGTCTTTGGAGGCTTTCATAAAGTACCCTATATAGAGGTTCTTTTTCCTTGTATTTTCAACTCCATTGAACCCTATGCCTTCTTTATTCAAAAACATTCTTTGTGCACCAATCATTCTATCAAAGTTCTCTTTTCTTCTAGTGAAATTGTAAATTATTTTAGCTTGATCCTCAAATTTTCTTTTAAGATCCCCGATTTCTAAGTCTTGTGTATTTTTACTCTTTTCTTGCACCTTTACTTGATCTTGCGACATCTTATTGATTTTACTTTCTAGTTCAGAAATATATTAGTCTTTTTCATTAACCATATAAGTTTTGCACTTTAGATGTTCTAGTTCTTTTATCACCTTCTCATTCTTGCTTTCTAGTCTATTGATTTTTAAATCTTTTTCTCTTTCAGCAAGTTTTAGAGATTTCAACTCTTTCATTACACCTTTATTCTTATTTTTCAATGATGTATATCTTTTAGTCACATTAACTAAGATCTTATGCACCTTGAATAATTCATTTTGAAGTTCTTCATAAGAGGGCATATTTTCATCATTGGATTCGTTAGATGAATCATTGCAAGAATCATTAATTGATTTGGATAAGGAGCTTTCCTCATCGTCCCATGTCATATAGCAAACGACCTCTTAGTCACTTGATTCATTGTCTAATTCACTTGAGCTGGTATCATCCCAAGTAGCTTTCACTGCCTTCTTTTTCCTCTTTTTGGCATCCTTTTTGAGTTTTGGACAGTGGGGTTTAATATGTCCAACCTTTTTACAATTGTAACAAGTAGGGGGTTCTTTCATATTTTCCTTTTTACTAGTTTCTCCTTTTTTAGATTTTGACCCTTTAAATTTTCTAGCAAACTTTTTGTTTCTTTTAAATAATTTTCCAAACCTCTTAGTAATGAATGCTAGTTCTTCATCATTTAAGTCACTTGTATCTTCCTCTTCATCACTAGAGTTTTCTTTTGCTGCCTTAAGGGCTATAGATTTTTTATTCTTATTTTCAACATTTTTTTCATTCATAGTCATCTCATAGGTGAGAAGAGAACCTATAAGTTCATCTAGATAAGTATTCTTGAGGTTTCTTCCTTCCGTAATAGCCGTGGCTTTAGGTTCCCAAATGGGTGGAAGACCTCTGAGGATTTTTTGGATCATCTCATAAGTAGAGAATGTTTTTCCTAAAGCGTTTAAGGAATTTATGATGTATGTGAACCTTGTGTACACATTAGTGATGCTTTCATCCGGGTTCATCTTAAAAGCCTCATACTCGCTTGTGAGCATGTCGATTCTACTATCTCTAACATCTATAATTCCTTCATAGGTTACTTCTAGCTTGTCCCAAATTTCTTTGACTGACTTACATGCCATGACCCTACTAAACTCATTAACATCTAAGGCACAATACAGTGCATTCATGGCACTAGAGTTTACTTGCATCATTTTATAATCATTGTTGGTCAAGTCTTTTTCTTCTTTAGGAACTTCTTTGCCATCTACGGTTTTAGTAGGAATGTAGTCACCATGTGTGACAAACTTCCATTCTTTCCAATCCATGGTTTGAATATATATCCTCATTTTTTGTTTCCAAAATGTATAGTTTATACCACAAAAGATAAGAGGCCTAATTGAGGATTGACCCTCTCAAAAGGGAGCTACTCCTAGGTGTGTTGTATAGATCTTTATGTAGATTCTAGTTAGGATTTGCTACAACCCCGCTTTGATACCAATTGAAAGTTAAGGAGTTGTCCCAAGAGGAGAGTGAATTGGGTTATTAAAATTTTAGTTCTATTTATGAATCTTTAACCTCTTGTTGATTTATCACAACAAAACTAAGTTCTTTAATCAATCCACAAACCAATCACAAAAAAAGTAAAGAAAAACTTAAGCAATCAATCAACAACTAAAGTATTTAACCACAAAATACCAAATCAAGATTTCTTTTTGGCAATTCTAAGCTTTTCCAAGAACTCGAGGTATTTGATGTATGTAGCCCCATGAATATATGTAAGCCCTATGGTTAATGGATTTGATTTCTTAATATGAGGCACAATATGAAATCCAACACTCTTTCCAAAAAATTAGACCTTAAATAAACTTTCAATTAATGAGTTATGGGTGTTAACCAATCAACGTACTCCCTTACAATTTTCGCAATTTGTATTGATCAACCAATATACTTCCTTTCGATTTCTGCAAATCTCAAAATCAAATTAATCTCTATTTTATTTAATATCTAATCCACGCAGTGTTTATGATCAAAAATTAAAGTTCAACCACGTAGTTAATATTTGATGGAATTTAAAGTGAGTAAGGAAAGAACGCGACACCACGTTTTTTACGATATTCGACTTATCCCCAACCCACATCCTCACCTTAGGCCAATATAACCTAAGGATTCCACTATACCGTTCCTTTTCGGGCAGAAAAAACCATTACAATCCCTCTTTAAGGGTGGAGCCCCCTCTCCAAGCGATACCTCACGCTCAGTCACTCTTTCAATAGGCTAGAGTAAAGCCTCTCCAAGTGATACCCCACGCTTGGTCCAACGATCCAACAATCTGGAATCGTCAAAATGCTGCAAGAATACAAGAAATAATCTCTGCGTATAATAACACTCAAAAGAGTAGATTAGTACAGTTTAAAACACTATATACTTCAATATTCAAATATTGAATTGAAATAAGATTGAAGCCCAAGATAACTTATCACCGAGATCTTCTCTAGAGGAGAATTAGTGCTCAACTTCAGTGATTAAATCTCAGCAATACTCATTAGCAAAACTCAAGCAAGGATGTGTGCAAGAGAGCCTTTAAAGATTAAAAGCAAAGAGAGCTTGATTGCTGATTTTTTAATTCTTGGTAAGTTTAATTTGCTAAAACCATATATTTATAGGCTTTCAAAAGTAATTTCGTGTTACCCAAGATTACTTGGAGTATCTCCCAAAATTTTCATAAATCTTGTTGCACAATAAACCATTCTTTGAATTTTAAAATATTTTAAAAAATGAGTCGTTAACAGTGTTTAGTAGACTGAAGTGTTGAGTTCAGACTATTGAAATATCTTAAAACACTAAAATTTTAGTCTGGACACAGGGTCAGACGACTGAACTGAGGGTTCAGTCTTCTAAGGGTATGCTGCCTGTTCTATATTCCTACAAAAAATTTTTCAGCAAAATGAACTAATTCTTCAGTCTTCTGAAGAAATTCTTTAGTAGACTGAAGTGGAACTTCAGTATTCTGAGGCAACTCTTCAGTCTTCTCGCAATGTACCTTAGTCATTTGGGTAGACCATATTCTTGTTTTTCATTTTTGTTTTCAAAAGTTCTTTGCTCTCTTGCTTTGATTACTTATAAAACATTTTTCGGGGTTTCAAATAAGATCTCTAAGTCCATAATTACCCCTAAAGAGCTTTCAATATATTTCCATAAGATATTTAAACATGAAGTACTTACATCAAGACTTCTTAAAGCCTAAAACTCTAGTCTTCAAGTCTTCCATGATATATTTTCTTTGTGTCCTCTTTGACTTGAGCTTTAAGTCAGCTTTTAAGTTTCCACATTCTCTGATCTTTTTGGTATTGCTTGAACTTCTTTGGATGTCTTTGAATATGTAGCTTTAGAGTCCCAAGTAAGATTTGAACTTTTCATTTGCATTTCTTTAGTTTGAACTTGGTTTATAAGTAAACCTGAAACATCATCACTTAAACACACATATTAAATCATCCTTTATTTTTTATCATCAAAACAAGATTGAAAAACAATATTAGGCCAACAAATTCAGATTAATATGGAAACTTATATTTTATTAATCAATGAAATGAGTATTACATTGTTTTATAAGTAATGTGTAGGACTTGAGGATAAAAATTCTTAGTTATATCTGAATTCCAAGGTTGATTAACTGCTCCATTGTCCATGTTAGCTAAAATCATTGTACCTCTTGAGAATGCTTTATTCACTATATAGGGCCCTTTATTGTTTGGAGTAAACTTTCCTCTAGGCCAATTGTTGTTAGTTGGGATTTTCTTCAACACCAAGTCCCCTTCCTTGAAGTTTTGAGGTTAAACTTTCTTCTTGTAAACCTTGACAATCCTTTGCTAACATTATTGTCCATGATGTATGATTTTTAACCTTTTAGCATCGATAAAATTTATATTATCCAATTTGTTCTATACCCATTCAGTTCGAGTCAGATTCCATAAGAACTCTTAGAGATGGTATCTCTTCCTCTATTGGAATAATGACATTCATCCCATATACCATTGAATATGGAGTTGACCCTATTGAAGTTCTAATAGTTGTGTGATAAGTATGTAAATAAAGTGATAACATTTCATGCTAATATTTCTAGGTAACTATCATTTTCTCCAAAATCTTCATAACATTCTTAATCAGCAACGTCAACAACTCCATTTATCTTGGGACAATAAGTGGGGGGAATTATAATGCTGGATCTTGAATTGCTTACATACGTCTTTTATAATTTTATTGTTCATATTTGTGGCATCTTCTAAAATGATCTATTCTAGTTGACCATAACTGAAAATTATATCTTTTTTATGAATTCGACTACCACATTTCTTATTATGCTTGCATATGACACAACTTCAACCCACTTTGTAAGGTAGTCAATAGCTACTAAAACGAATAAATGTCCATTTGATGCCTTGGGTGAAATTGATCTAGTTACATCCATGCAGCATATTGAGAATAGCTAAGAAGCCACGTTGGAATGTAATGGAACAAGTGGAGCTTTCGTGTTATCAACATATATTTGACACTTGTAGCATCTTCAAAAAAAGTCAATATAGCTAGTCTCCGTAGTGATCCAATAGTAACCAACTCATAGGATCCTTTTTGTCAACATATGTTTAGGTAGGTGAGTAGAGCAAGACCCTTCATAAACTTCCTCCAAATTTAAGCTACTTCTTTAACATCCACACATCTCAACAGAGCTATATCTGATCCTCTTTTGTATAAAGTATCCCTTATTGAGGTAGTTTCCCATAGATAATCTATGAAATGTCCTTTGGTCATTGTCAAATACATATGATGGATATTTTTAAGTCTATTGGTATTGTTGGATGTCATGGTACCATGGTTTCCCATCTGCTTCTTCAAAGACCATGCCATGAGTATGATCATTTTATACATCCACACTCAATGGTCAGTTAATCTTTTTATCAATAATTCTTATCGTAGAAACCAAAGTTGCTAGTGCATCTGCAAATTTCTTCTCTAACCTTGGTAGGTGTTTGAAGGATATGAATCTAAATTGTTAGACAAGTTTCTCCATGAACTATTAATAATGTATCAATTTTTGATCTATGGTTTTCCATTTCCCACTACTTGACATATGATAAGAGTTGAATCCCCATATACTTCAAGATCATGGATTCCCATATCTTCTGCAACTTTTAATTTAGCTATGGAACCATTATATTTGGTAATATTGTTGGTATAGGGAAAAAGTTAACTTTGTTGCAATAGGAAACTGTTCCCCTTCTTGTGATACCAATATTGCCCCTAATCCATATCCATCCGTGTTTGCTACTCCATCAAAGTAAATCTTTCATTTATTTTTTCTTCTTGCATGGCTAGGACATCTTCATCAAAGAAATTTAGATTAGACATTCCCTCTTCTTCTATTACATGGTCAGCTGCCACTTGTCCCTTGATCACCTTAGTAAATTTATAGACAATGTCATACTTGGATAATAGCATACTCCACTGAGCCATTCATTCCAACAATGGTAGTTTTTAAAATATTTACTTCAATGGATCCATCCAAAAAATCAAATGAGTCGTGTGATACAACATATGCTATCTTAACCTGTGCGCAGTCTAGAGTAAGGTGCAACATGTTTTTTACACTAGCGAATATCTAGATTGACATTTATTGAACTTGATTTGAGATAGTAGATTGCTTTGTCCTTCTTTTTTATCTCATCATTTTGACACAACATGCATCTCATTGAGCCTTATAGTCAAATAGAGGATTAATGGCTTCCCAAATACTAAAGGCATCCACATTAGTGGATTATTTAGATATTCATTGATTTTATCTATGGTTTGTTAGCATTTATAATTCATGATACAAGGATTATCTTTCTTTAACAATCTAAAGATCAGTTTGCCAGTAGCTATTAACTGAGCTATGAACCAAACAATATAGTTTAATCTCCTTAAAAATCAGTGTACTTGCTTTTCAATTTATAAAGGTTCCAACTTATCTATATATGATAATTTTGTTGGATTTATCTCCATCCCTTTTTGACTTACTAAAAATTCCAACTTACCAAAAGTTGTTTCTTAAAGTGCACTTAGCTAGATTTAAACTTGGCATGTATTTTCTCAATCTTTCAAATAATTTTTTTTAGCACTTAAGGATGTTCTTCATTGGTCTTTGACATGACAATCATGTCATCTATGCATACTTCAACTTCTTTAGGCATTATGTCAAGGAATAATGTAACCGTAGCTCTCTGATATGTGGCACCAACATTTTTTAACCCAAAAATAATTATTTTATAGCAAAATGTGCCCCACTGGGCAATAAATGTGGTCTTTACTTTGTCTTCTTGATTTGATTATATCCAGAGAAACCACCTATGAATGAAAATAACTTGTGTCCATTTGTATTATTTACCTACTTGTCAATATGGGGTAATGGAAATTCATCGTTTGATCTAGTTTTGTTCAGATCTTAATAGTCATCATAAGTTCATACTTTTCCATCCTTCTTAGGAACGTGAATAATGTTAGGTAACCATTCCAGATTGTTACAAACTTCTAAGGAACACATTTCAAACTATTTCTTTACCTCTTTTTTGATCTTTACTAGCCATTATAGACTCATTCTTCTAATTTTATTTCATTTTTTCTTGTTTCATAGGCTTAAAACTGGGCCATTATGGTTACAGATGACTCACCATATCAGTATCCTAAACTAGCATGTCTTGGTGAAACCAAATGAATGTGCCCTTATATTCATAGAACAAATTCACTACGTCTCGCCTTACTATGAATTCATTAGGGTATTAATCTTCACTTCCTGTGGAGTTTCCTTTATTCCCAAATTCACCACTTCTATTCCACCTCTGTGCAACTTAATCTACTTTTCCTTATGCTCCAACATTCTTAAAAGCTCTTCCGATGGTCCTAACTCCTCATGTCCATCACTAAGGGTTCGTAAAGCATTTTCCTTGCAATTAACTATGTTCTCAAGGCTTAAGATGGGTTTTCTATAGGGATAAAATGAACAACTATAAACACAAAGCAAGAAAGGTAAGCATGTTAATGAATTATCTATCTTTGGCCACAAGTCAAACTAGAGATAGAGTTTTGTTTAAAAAATTATGCGTACATCAGTAGGACCTTAATGGTCCAATTTTTAAACGACCTTCATGCAAATTCAGAAATATCCAACAAATGTTTCTCTCGATCAACCACATTGATGGGCCTTCAATCTTGAAACAATTCTTCTAGCTTGATCTCCTCCTCGGGAATTGTCTCTAGTCCAAGGTGCATTACACATGATCATTTTGGAAATGTATAAAAAATATTTTGAACCACTTCTCCAAGATCATTAGAATTTCTTCCTTCAATTTGGAAAGTTTTATTTCTTTGCATCGAGTGTATGCTTTAATCTTGTCGTTTTTTGGTTGGCTGGAATCCTAATAAGAACGTATCTTTGTGACTCTTCAATGTAATCAATTCTGTTATGCCTCACTTATGATTTCCTAATCCTTTTTTCAAGTTTACGTTCTTTCTTTAGCATTTTTATCTTAGTCATCATGCTTCGCAAATATTTGGTTTAGGTGCCAAGTTATGATCTTTGTAGGTTATAAAAGATGTAATTTTTTCCATATTGAAAGGATAATATGTCTCCATTCCAATATAAGGTATTATTCCAAGTTTGACTATCTTGATGCTCTCTTCACGCTTCACAATAATCAAATGATCTCCATAGAAGAATTTCAACTTCCAAAATAGAGATGAATGCATTGCCCTAATTGTATGGATCCATGGCCTCCTAATAGCATGTTGAATGAGAGTGTGATCTCTAATACTTGAAACGCTACCTTAAAGGTACAAGGTCTGGTTTCAATATTGAAATCAACTTATTCTACTATCTATCATGGTCTTATCAAAAGATTTGAATGTCAAATTGCTTTCTCTAATTGTTGAATTATGAATTCTAATGTTGAGCACCGATGCACATTCAATGTTGATCCATTATCGACTAGTACCTTTGGTACAATCATCTGACCATGTTTCACTTCAAAAATGTAGAGGACTCACATGACCTTTTCCATTCGTTGGTATTTCATCATTAGTGTATGCTATTTTTTGACCACTAATATAGAGTTAACCAAGTCCTCAAATTGTTCAATAGGTACATTCTAAGGCACGTGACCTTCGTTTAGAACCTTTAACAATGCATTTTTATGACCCTCAAAAGATGTGAGTAGGTTAAGTATATAGAGTTTAGCTGGGGTATTGTTAAACTATTCCACTATACTATAGTCACTAATCTTGAGCTATTGCAAGAACTTGACTACTTCCTCATCACTGACTTCTTTTTCTTTATTTTCTCAATGTTGATTTAGGTGTAATCCCAATAGGAGGGGGTTAATTGGGAATTTTAAAATTCTTTGAAACTTATTTACCACTTAGTCCCTCTTTCTAAATTTAACAAATTACTTATCAAGTTCATGTGAAGTTATTCAACATACATACATGCAATCTAGATATTAAAATCAATGCGAAAAATAAAAAGAGTAAGGGAAGAGAGAAGGCAAATGTGATTTTACGACATTTAGCCAACCCGGCCTACGTCCTCACCTTGAGCAACCCACTCAAGGATTCCACTATAATCCTTGCTCCTTTAATTGGGACGGAACTTTCCTTACATTCGCTGCTTACAAGAGGTACAACTTCCTCCTAATCTGTTGCTTACAAGAGCTACAACTCTCTTCTCAAACTCGGTTTACAACTTGAACCGTGATTACAATCAAATCTGCAAAACACTCAATGTTACTTCTAACAAAGCTAGTGAGTACATATGAAATTCCTAATACATAATCATATGATGGAACTTGAAGCTCAGTATGTATGAAAATGATACAATCATTTTATCACTACAAAAAATCACAGTATTAGTGACAGTTTTCAAATAGTTGTTATATGTGCCATTGCTACTAACTTTTAGTGACGAATATAATGTTCGTCACTAATAATGGAGTATTAGTGACAGATTTAATCCGTCAATAAATCCTAACATCATCACTATATAGTATATAACGATTCAACTCAAATTCGTCACTAATAGTAGGAGTATTAGTGACGAATTATAAATTCATCACTACTAGTAGGGATATTAGTGACGAATTATAAATTCGTCACTACTAGTAGGATATTAGTGACGACTTAGATATTTGTTACTACTAGTATGGTATTATTGACGAATTAGAAATTCGTAACTACTAGTATGGTATTAGTGACAAATTAGAAATTCGTCACTACTAGTGTGGTATTATTGGTGAATAAAAAATTCGTCACTAATAGGGACGGTATTAGTGACGAATTTCAAATTCGTCACTACTAGTAGGATATTAGTGACGACTTAGTTATTCGTCACTATTAGTGAGATATTATTGATGAATTAAAAATTCTTGACTACTAGTATGGTATTAGTGACGAATTAGAAATTCTTCACTACTAGTGTGGTATTATTGGCGAATCAAAAATTCGTCACTAATAGTAGGGTATTAGTGACGAATTTGAATCCTTCACTAATAATTAGAAAAATTAAACAACCTTTTATACTAATTTTATTTAATCATGAATTTTTATACAAAAATCTATAATTACATTTTCGAATATATAAACTAAAACCATAATTACTACAAAATTCGTAAATCATTCAAAATTTTGAATTTAAATACAAATTCAATTAAAATGAAGAAATAACATATGTTCAAATAACAAAAATTATTTGAAAATATTCAAAATTTAAATTCAAATACTAATACAAATTCAAATTAAAATACAAAAATTTCATTTGTTCAAATAACAATAAAAATTATAAAAAAATAGTCAAAAGTTGCATCTGACGACTGTAGTGCATGCATGCATACATGACATCATGATGATGTTATGGTAGCCGCGAATCCTACAAATTAAGAGTCATTTAAAAAAATTTAGAATACCAAATCAATGAGAGTTGATGCTAAGTATAATAAGGAAAAATAATTATATGATAACAAATTGACAAAGATTTCATAATCATGCATATTATATAATTTGTACGGTAGTAATATCAATAATGAAAAATGTAACATTGCGTTCGAGAGCATAGATTTCAAACATTTTGAATGGATTTGGAAAAATTTTAATACAATTTGATATTACGTTTTATTTAAATTCAATGTAAATTCAAGTCCAAAGTGTCTCCAAACACGTAAAACATAAAATTATATTGAAATTTATTAAAGTCTATTTAAATCTAAATTTAAGATCTAAAATGCATGCTTTGGAACGCAGCATGAGATATGCTTATGAGGGATTTGCACAATGACTCAATGATGTATTAGCATTGCGTGGGGAAGGGGATGCAGTGAATAAATCCAGCCGGGGACACGTGTCCAATTAGCATGCTTTACTGTTTTGTAGACAAGCATTATTCCACTTTTTTTGGTTCTTTTCTACAGTGACATTGCAACTCATATGTCCAGACGAATCCCTAATCATGTCTTTTTCAAATGATTATGAACGTGATGCTCCCTGTGAGTTATGTATATATTCAACTTATGCGTTTTTAAAATTTTCAAATCCTCAGCCAAGTGTATATAATATTTTCAATGATTTCGACACAGCAATGAATTCTTTAAGCTTACTGGACGAAAAACATGTAAATGAATGTTTGTTCTAAATGAACTAAGTCTACATTGCCTCATTTATTATGATTCCTAAGTTTCACTCATCCTTTCAAAAATAGTTTAACATTAAACTAAGCCTATCTTTTGTTTAGGACTTTGAAAAATTTTAATGCAATTTCGGTAGCATGCCATCTGTAAATTTGATGTTTTCCCATAAAACTTGCACCTGATAGGTTGAAATATATCATTTATAAGAAGTTGAAGGTACACGAGAACCTATATCCACTACCAGCATGCAATACACATCAACTGCATCTGCCATGCAGGAGGCATTCTAGACTAGCATGAAATCATGTAGCATATTCACGACAGTAATCCATGTAACCATATCTTAAATTCATAATATGAACAGAAGAGAACAGTGGATAACATTGACTTTAGTGTGGTATTGTTATTCATCCAGGCATTTGGACATGAACGTTGTGAGATGATGAGAGTATTTAATTTAAATGATTATGCAAGTAATGCTCCCTGTGAGTTATGTATACATTCAACTTATGTGTTTTTAAAATTTTCAAATCCTCAACCAAGTGTATATAATATTTCAATGATTTCAGCACGGCAATGAATGCTTTAAGCTTACTGGACAAAAAACATGTAAATGAATGTCCGTTCTAAATGAACTAAGTCTACATTGCCTCATTGATTATGATTCCTAATTTTCACTCATCCTTTCAAAAATAGTTTAACATTAAACTAAGCCTATCTTTTGTTTAGGACTTTGGAAAATTTTAACGCAATTTTGGCAGCATGCCGTCTATAAATTGGACGTTTTCCCATAAAACCTGCACCTGATAGGTTGAAATTGATCATTTATAAGAAGTTGAAGGCACACAAGAACCTATATCCACTACCAGCATGGAATACACATCAACTGCATCCGCCATGCAGGAGGCATTCTAGACTAACATGAAATCATGTAGCATATTCACGATAGTAATTCATGTAACCATATCTTAAATTCATAATTTAAATAAAAATTGTTATCTCGAGTCATCCGATAATATGCTCGTTGAAAAGCTTTTAAATGACTTAAACATATCCTAAAAAATCGATGTGTGACATCAAATAGACATGAATCTGCTTTGCCACTATCGTACTATATACAAAATAACATGCCTCCGAATCATCTGGGTATTGAAGTAGCTAATGAACTAAGACACAGATGTTGTATTATCATATGCGTAAAACTAAAAATTAACATAGTCTATGTGGTTCCCATAACTCTTCCACAGAGCCAAGTAATTTTTCTGAACTTCGTTATCATCAAATGGAGCTATAGAAGCAAAAGAGATTACCCCATTATCCTTAAGGGTCGCTATGAGCTGCCCTATGCACTGAGCAAAAGTTTTAGGATCAACTTTAAAATGCTACTTTGACATTCAAACGTTTACCCTTGATGGAAGAAACATGGGAAGGGATGAGATCATCTGAATCCCAGAAGATACTTAAGTTTCCATTTGTTGGATGAGGAGAAGATAAGGCAGTGTAATCAATGGCGAAAGAGAGAATGAAGTGGAATTGGACTTGTGGGTTAATGGGTACGTTTGAAAATGTGACATGTTCGAACTCAGCTCCTATGTATTCACTGAGGATACTGGAGGTGTTGGGTGCTGTTTGGGTTAATGAAGAGGGAAAGGTATACAATCAAAAAAAAAAAAACTCAATAATTGATCAAGATTTTATATAGCAAATGGAAATTTAGAAATTATAATAAATTATTAATATTTTCCTAAGAATTCATATACCAAGATTTTTATTAAAAAAAAAAAACAATGAAAAAACATCTTATTATGTAAATATTAAAATTTCAATTTTTTTTCAAAAGGTTAATCAGAGCATTAGTGTAAATGAATGTCCGTTCTAAATGAACTAAGTCTACATTGCCTCATTTATTATGATTCCTAAGTTTTACTCATCCTTTAAAAAATAATTTAACATTAAACTAAGCCTATCTTTTGTTTAGGACTTTGAAAAATTTTAATGCAATTTCGGCAGCATGCCGTCTATAAATTGGACGTTTTCCCATAAAACCTGCACCTGATAGGTTGAAATATATCATTTATAAGAAGTTGAAGGCACACGAAAACCTATATCCACTACCAGCATGCAATACACATCAACTGCATCCGCCATGCAGGAGGCATTTTAGACTAGCATAATTTAACATGAAACTCAAATAGTGATCATAATACCTTATAATTAATCAGAGGAGCCACCCGCATCATCTAGTCTAGATTGGCGCATCCTTTCCTCTAATTGCGCTTGCCTATCCATCATGGCTTGCATCTGAGTTCGAAAGCTGGAGACCTCCGATCTCAATTCTGCATTCTCCATTTCCATCATTTGCATCCATCGAGCCATCTCCTGCTTATCATACTCGGCCTCTCGATGCTGTCATTCCATCTCTGCATGAGCCACTGCACCCATGGATGATGATGCTGTTGGGGCAATGTAATCACTTCCAAGACCTTTCACCTAGCCCCTCGCTCGTTGCCCAAGCACCTGGGAAGTGATCTCAAAATCTGTTATGTACTGACTCCCCTCTAAAACAGGTGCATCCCTCAGCTCGACCATTCATGCCTAATTTCAATCATGAAAATGATAAGAAGGAATAAGTAAGACTACAACTTTGATGTTTTGAATAAAGTAATAAACTAAATCTTTTGCTTCACTTACATGTTTATCCTGCGCACCCTCGAACCACTCCCCCGATCGTCGTTGGTGTGTTGTCTGATACAGATCCGGCAGCGGCTCCTCTGCGCTAGTCTCGGGATCACGCTACATTATCATATAAGACATCATTAGTATTATGTCATGTAATGGTCAGATAGTTTTATATATAGTAATTACCTGGCGATGATTTACGAATAGCCTCGATCCACCACAATGCATCATAGGGAGTGTGCTGCAGTTCGCAGCATTTGTTTCACATATGGCCTACAAGGAAGATGTAATGACGACTTATTAGCGACATCATTGTGAAAAATTAGTGATTATAAAACAAAAACATCACCTGATAGTGCAAGTCGCGGAAATGGTGACACACCACGTCCCAATCCTCTTGGGATATCTTATCGTATGGCCGCGCTTCTACTTCATCTCCCATCGCTTGAAAATGAGAGCTCATTTTTTAGCGATAGCTCTTAAATTTATTACACAATTGGACGTCGATCACCCTCCTCACATGGTCATCCTCGAGGATGTCCATATCAAACTCCTTCTACATATATAGATAATACAATTACAATGTTAGACAATTGTTAATTGGCTAGTATATTAAAAGTAAAAAAAAACATTTAAATTAAAAACAACTTTATAGGGTTTGGGAACTTACCAAAATGCGCATGTAAAGAACTATACGCTGCTTATGAATCACCTACGGCCAGCTGAATGCGGTGACTAGAGCATACTATCGGCATATAATGTCGAGCTCTCTCGTCCATGCGGTGCACCAATCGTTTAGGCGGGTAGTGTATCGTGGAGGAATGTCGATCCGAATTCTCTGTTTAGTCCAATCCAGGTGCTTCTTCAGCGACATGTTCTTTGCTGCATCATGACCTGACATGACCGTGGACATAGATGCTGAATGTAGAGTTAATTTAAGAACAACATTATAATCATACATGTGAATAACTATCATCAACAGTGACATGTAAATAAATTAATCATATCCAAACCAACAATGCTCATGACGGTCGGCAACTCACCCTGTGTGTAAGTCGCATAAGTGGTATCCATGTCTGGCCGAGGTTCATATGGCTCATACAATGGTGCCGCTGCATCAGGAACGACGAGGTCCGCTGGTATGGAGGATGTCAGATCATCCTCATGCGATGTACTCGTGTGCCTAAAACAATTTCTCCAACGTTGGCCTCCTAGTGCCATATCTACAAATTAATAGACAAATAAATATAAGAAGTACAAATATTAGATGGATGCAGTATACATCTATTTTTAAGTTATTTACACATGCCAAATACATAGTGACAAAAATAACAAGCTTACGCCCCCTATACGTTCTCAATATCGGTATCATCCTCACTTTCTAAAGTGTCTTCCTCTTCACTACAGTACTCGACCCCTATTTCATCGTCCCCATTAGTTTCCTCATTGTTGATGAAGTGAACGTCTATAGAAGGTTCAATTGTAATGTCAGCAGTCCCTACATGTTCTGCCCTGGCACCATCCCTATGCAATCGTATAAGATCAGCGCCTTCTTCGACAACATCTGTAGCCGACTACACTGCTGCATGGATAGATGGCTCATCTTCTTGGAATGCAACCTCACTGGCACTCATCTCACTATCTACAACTTCTGCAATAGCGTACAAACTTCAGGGAGGAATCTTCTGGGCCATATGCCATTCACCCTTCAATTTGGTGTCTTTAAGGTAAAACATTTGTTCTGCCTGCGTCCCAAGCACAAAAGGGACATTTTAATACCAGGTATTGCTAAAATTGACACTGGTGAAGTAGGCATCGGTGTTTATCCCAATATTTTTATTGTCGATGTCCCACCAGGTGGACAACTCTGTTTACTCCATCGCTAAGCTCTATAATGTCATCTAACACACCAAAGTAGTCAATTTCTTCATATCTTTCTGTACCTAGCACCGCAACCCCACAATTTTGGGTTCTTCTATGCAGTTCGAGGGACTTTGTATGAAATCATAACCTGTTAACAATGCAACCGCTGTAGCGATTAACTCGTTGATTGGGGCCACATGCCAATGCGTACAAATCTTTACTCGCCATTGGTTCTTTATTGTAAAACATGACTTTCATCTATTAAATAAACAGGAGTTTAGAAGAATAAACCATCAATAATGAAAACATACATTGCTTCTCACTCAAGCAGTTTTTGTTACTTACGTGACTCCCAAACTAGTTGATAAATTCCTTATGTCTTTCATTAACATTCCGTTCATTTTGGGTTAGGAGTTTAGCTTTATGTTCCCTATATGAAATAGTACTACATATTAATGTCAAGTAAGTATATGATTATGCATATGTAAATACAATACAAAGTAAGGAGTTTGGAACCACGTACTCGATATATGGAACAATTTCATCACAACTGTTGAGGACGTAAAAATGAGTCTTTTCTAGGTCGTCCATATCAATGAAATCGTAAACTCGTGCACCTAGAGGCTGAACATTTTCTCAAAATATAGAGCTCCTGGGTTCTTCATCTTCGACATTAGTAGCATGAACGTCTGCATTTCGCTCATCATGAGTGAACATTGTGTCAATATCATGTAGATACATTGAGCAAAATGCAAGACATTCAATATCAATGTACGCCTCAATGATTGAACCTTCCGGCCATGCCATGTTGCACACATACCCCTTCAAAGTGGACAAGAACCTGTGCATTTTATGTAGCATTATAGACTTGTAGACACAATAAAGAAAAAAAATAAAAACAAGGAAATCACGTGACCATTATACAAGGATTTTATACTTTACCTCTCAATAGGATACATCCAATGATATTGAACCGGTCCTCCAATTATGGCCTCCCTTGGTAAATGGACAGCTAGGTGGACCATCACATCAAAGAATGCTGGTAGAAAAATTTTCTCCATCTTGCATAGTATGATCATGATGTCATCCTCTAACCGTTCAAGTACATTTACGCTCAATTTTTTTAGCACAACTATCGAAAAAAGAATCCCAGCTCAATCAGTACCGAACAAACATCTTCAGTCAAGTTTCTATGAAGGAATATGGGTAGAACCCGTTGTAGAAGGATGTGATAGTCATGACTTTTCATTCCTACCATCTTCCCTTCCTTCGTGTTTATGCATCGAGCTATGTTCGATGCATATCCATCAGGGAACTTTATTGATTTCAACCATTCCAAGATTTTATTCTTCTCATCCTTCGAAAATGTGTAAACAAGTTGATGGCATGAGAATTTTTTCCCCATCACAAAACAGGTGCAGCTCAGGTCGTATTCCCATATCTTCCACATATTGGCGAGCATTTGCGGTGTCCTTTGTCTTGCCATTTATATCAAGCAACATACCAATGACAAATGTTCTTTTTGATGTGCATGACATCCAAGTTGTGGCGTAGTAAAAGATCTTTCTAGTATGGAAACTCGAAGAAGATGCTTCTCTTTGTCCAACTCAACTCCCACTCAACACGTTTTCTTTTTCTATTGGTCGGTGGTTTCCCAAATTTCACATCTCCGATCAACCTTAGCTGGTTTAATATCTCTTCCCCACTTAGCCGCTTTGGCAGTGACCTTCATTCAGGTTTTCCATTGAAGCTTTTGATGCCACGAGTCCTCCAAGGATGTCCAGTTCGTAGAAAACGGTGATGACACATAAAGCATAACTTATAGTCATGCTTCAAGGATAAGGACCCAACATCCTTATTACATACTGGACATGCTAAGTAACCTTTTGTGCTCCAATATAAGAGGTTGTCGTATGTGGGAAATCATTAATTGTCCACAAGAATGCAGTATGCATCCGAAATGTTGTCCCGGTTTCCACATCGAATGTCTCAACTCCTTTTTCTCATAATTATTTCAACTCGTCAATTAACGGACGCAGGTAAAGACCAATATCATTACCAGCTACTCTCAGTCCGGGAATCAGCAGAGACATATAAATGAAAGGTTCTTTCATACATCGCCATGGCGGCATATTTTATGACATCATTATAACTGGCCAAATCCTATATGGGTTGGTCATGTTACCCAAAGGATTGAACCCATCTGAAGCAAGACCAAGTCTGATGTTGCGAGGATCACTAGAAAACCACGGATGCATTTTATCAAATTTGGCCCAAGCTTCGGAGTCCGCTGGATGGCTAAGGGTGTTTCCATCTTGAAGATGTTTCTCTTGATGCCATCTCATATCTGTAGCAGTCTTTTTGCACATATACAATTGTTGCAACGGTGGGACTAATGGACAATATTGTAACACTTTTTTGGGGATCTTTTTACCCTTCGTCTGATTAGTTGTATACCACATTTCACCACATTCTGGGCACTCGTTCGCATTTTCATGTTCACCATTAAAGAGTGCACAATCATACCTACATGCATGTATTAGAGTGTAACTGAGACCCAATTCACGCATGTATGTCTTCGCCTCATAAAAAGACTTGGGAAGTGTTTCACCATCAGGCAGTGCTACCTTAATGAGGCTTAAATGCATGTTGAATGCGCTTTGAGATAACCCATGCATTGTCCTTGCATGAAGCAACTTTATCAAAAACTCTAATTTTAAAAAAATTTTACAATTTGGATATAGGGGCACCGGTGCATCCCTCATGAGATTAGCAAATGGTTTACTGAGTTGATTCAACGTACTAGGATCACAAGGTATGGTACCCGCTGAAGTAGTTTCATCACTAGTACGCGACACACTAACATCACCCATGTCCACTGCAATCCCCCTTTGCAATTTACCTAACATTTTGATTAACCCTTCCGAATGTGTATCACCACCTACTATATTTTCCCCCTTATCTTCATTATCATCATTATCGCTATGAACTGCATAATCTTCACCGTGGAACACCCATCTTGTGTACCTTTTCTCCATTCCAAAGTCTAACAAATGTGAATGGACCAGATCAATGTGTTTGAATGCTATATTTTGGCATTTCTTGCAAGGACACCTTATTCTACTGGCTTTTTCTGCACGAGGACGCGCGAACTCTATGAAACCATGTACCCCTTTCATGTATTCTAGAAAAAACCTACCTCGAGCATTCATCCAACTCTTATCCATGTTTATTAATTACCCTATAATATGTTCAAGTAAATGGTGTTCATTATATTCTTATAATTTTTATCATGTATGCATTGTGAATCCTATAATCAACCATCATACTCTAAAGGGTACGAATCCTATCCCATTCAGGAATGTTGCATTTACATTGTGATCAATCGCTCAAATTCCTTCGTCATAGTCGTTATAAATTTTGGCAGTACACGAGATAGGGGAAGTGAAAATTTTTCTAGTTTTCCATCACTAACAAATTGCGACGATGCCCCACTATGCACCCAGAGAATATAAGTAGAGACGCTCTCGAAATATATAGTGACAATTGACAAAGCGTGAATGATGACAACAATGTAAATACAACTTCCTGAACTGTCCACATTGGACAATCCAAGAATGGTTGAAATACAAACATTACTAATCGTAAGTCAACATAGTATGACTAATAATCAATTGAAATATAACAATTGATTTGTCTCACATGTACGATTAGGAATGAATGTATAGTAATCTTTCTTGGATAGGTCTAAGCTTCAATGAATACATGAAGTGACAGTAATTAATTTGGCATTTTACTTCATGTTCCATTTAACGAAATTTCGGCAGCATGCCGTTTGTAAATTGGACATTTCCCAAAAAATTCCTGCACTAAAACTTGATAGATTCATGCAAACAAATCACAATAATACGCATCATGCAGATACCAGTGAGTTTGAGCATGTGAGAACCTAATTCCACTACCAGCATGCAATTCACAATGTTGAAAAACCTTAAAATTACAAAATCCAAAAATTCCTCTCTCCCGAGCTGACCCAGCCAGCTGATGTAACACAACTAGATCTACTGTTCAAATTGCTACTCATTTGGATCAGCATTTAGCAGTCCTGCTCAACTTTGTGCACGTAGATATGCCCCATCTAAAGATTGTTCGCAAGCTACACTATTTTGGGCAACAAATCATTAGAATTATTCATAATGTGCATTGAGTTTGATACTTTAAAATTTACATAAATTTGAAAGTTCATCGTACAATTGCGAGCATTAAACCTGAATTCAAGAAATATCTTCTTAAGCAATGTTTAAACCTCGTGAGGTTGTTTTCAAGGTCTATGAGCCTATTTGTTTTACTATGTGAGACATAACCTATTAATGCATACCTTCTAGTTTGAATTCACAGCTTAGACCTTTAAAAGATTAGATCGCCTTCAGTATGCTAGAAAACCATTCAATAGTTTTTATCTTTCATTTTTAGTTTTTTAAAAGAATTAAAAAAATGCTAACTCTTTTATTTCTAGGTTTCCAAATAATTAGAATATAGAAAATTATAATTTTATTAAAATTTCCAAAAATCATATATAAAAAATCAGAAATCAAGGAAATAAGAAAAATATATTTTCCAACTTTGTTACACAAATTTAGAAAATTGAAAAACAATATGGTATTTTTGTATTTATTTAAAATTTTTAAAAATGAAAAATAAAAGTATTCTCCATGAGGGAATAGTGCCACCTCTTGTATTAGAAATATAGTGTTGTTCATCTTCTTTTGTGGGAATAAGCATATATATATAGGAAAAACTTGCTCGTAGAGTGCATTTCATGTTTTAATATTAACATAATAATGATATTTTATTTTTTATGTGGCATCTACTACAATGCAATTATGATTATGTTTATTATGAAACACCAATTAGTGACAACTAGTGTTTCATTATATGTTTTGTTGACTTGGGAACTGATTGGCTTGGCAACCTAAATATTATTAGATATTTCTTCCTTCGTCAGGTCATCAATTCAGTATGCCCAACTTGTTGTTCCTAGCATGATCAAGGTTTGGTTAGATTTGACCATCTACAATTTAGATTTTCTGATCTTAATTTTCTTCCCTAATCAATTCATCTCCACCCCGCATACCCATACCCTATGGGCATGAGATTAATTAATTACTAGGTCATTGCTTATTAATTTTCCATATTTTTTTTTTGGGGGGGGTCATGTCATCTGAAAGGGTTTGTCATTTTAATGGATGCAAATGTCGATTTTTGAATTTTAAACCTAGTTTACTATATCAAGGTGCTTCATGTCTCTATGCATTTGGTAACTCCAAGTGAATCCATCGTGACCTTTATGTTCACTCAATCCATATTTTCTATTTATGACATTTAAATGTGATAATATAGTATTTTTTTTTTGTCTTACCATTAACTCATCTAGCACCGGACTATATGTAATTAATAAAGTTTTCCATACAAGTATAGGTTAGATGTTATAGAGGCTAAGGGTTCTTCCTACATTTGGAGTTTCTCTAGGATGCCTAAGGCTTTATATCACAATTACTCCATGGTCGAAGTCAACTTGAATGTCATTTGGGAACTATATTTCATTCTTGAGGACTATGCTTTTCATCACCTTCCTTTTTCTTTTGATTAGGCATATAGCATTGATCTTATTAAGTTTGGATTTTTCATTTAAGGTTAGGTTGAAGCTTCCCCTATACATTTTTTTGTTGAGAATGTTTTTTGTCATTTGTCTTCCCACCTTTCTAGTTTGCCCTAAATAGCTAGCATACTTCTTGTTAGGCTTTGGTTGCCTTTGGCTTGAGGTCAATGTTCAAATGAAAATTTCTAACTCTCAAATTTTTTTTATATTAACAGTTTTCCTACCAAAGTGGGTTGTGCTATTTTTGCATGAGAGGGTAGCATACAAGCATTCTACTTGAGATTTATGATTCCATCGAGAAGTGGAAGGATAAATCATTGTTTCTTTGTGGGAAGAAGGGTTAGGGTACAAATATGGACTAGGTGATCCCATGAAACATTTTGTCACTCCATTATTTTCTTTAGAAGACAAGGAAATTAGGAAGACTTTAATAATGGCTATGCTAAGGGCCTTTGCAGAACTAAGACCCACCACTAAGCTTATTAAATTAAGTAATATGGCAATCATCTTTTGGTTGGATGTTTTGTCCTTTGCATTATGTCATTCCCAAACTAAAAGAACCATTCCTTGCACTCTTTTTTGCCTAGTTAAGTCAATCATGTTTATGAATTTATCTCAAGCCTTGAGCTCATTCTGACCCCAAGCCAACCTTTTGCCCCAAGTTGACATAGTTTTTGAGTCCATAGCTCATTCTAGCATAATTAAGCTAAATTTGCATTCAAGCAAATCCTAAGCCCTATGCTTCTCATTCAACCTCAAGTCGCGCATTGTGGTTCTAAAAGAAATCATACGTTTTGAACAAATTATGAGCCTTGAGCTAATTATATTAGGGACTTATATTAAATTTATTAGTGGTGGGAGGGACTTGGATGAGATGAAATTGTATATATTAAATTTGAATAGTATATGAGTTTAACATTGTTGCAAACAAGAGTTGGACACTGTTGAAGCCAAGAATTAAAATTCAAGCAAGGAAATGAAAAAAAAAAGTGATCAGAATTTATAATCTAATAATTGCATATATCCCCTTCTTATTACATGTTAAACGAAATAATTATAATATATACATATATAATGTAAATACTTAGTCTTAATAAACAAAAAAAATTATAATGTATTATTAAGCAGGGGCAGCTTATTTAAATATACATAATTAAGACTAAGTATTACTATTAAAAATTAAAAAATAAAGTGATAATATGTATTTATGAAAGCAAAAATTTTGAGTTTAAATGTAGATTTCTATAGATTAAAATAACTCAACACAAAAAAAAAAAATTCTATCTAAATCTAAGCAAACCAATTAAAAATTTTCCATGCTCCCAAAAACATGGTTAGGGATTGACTATTTTAAAAACAAGAAATAACCCTAGAAATTTAATATATTGTTGAGGTTCTAGCCAAAATAAAAATAAAAATAAACAACGAAGAAAGATAAGGGAACAAATCTAAGGTGTCCAGTGAGAAGCTAAGGCCGTCAGTCGGTTGGGAATAGCGGGAGCTAGACTGGGAAAGGGCTGGGTTTGATGAGGGTCACAGTGGGAATTCGGGAGAGGGTGTACCGAGCTGTCAATCCACTAGGGCTCCGACGAAGCCTACGACGTCCGGCGAACAGGGCACACTAGACCGAGAGAAAGTAGCGGGAGACTAGGAGAGACGATCATGCTGCGGGGAAGAGGAGGAGCTAGGAGAAAAGGAAGGAACATATCCCGTGGATAGGGATAAGAGATTTTGGGCATTAGTGACGGTTTCAAAACCGTCACTATTATTCTACGTCCTTTTTTTTAAATGACATAGCATTAGTGAGGGTCCACAATTCGTCACTAATAATGGCATAGTAGTGACGAGTTTAGAAATTCGTCACTAATTAAGAACCAATAGTGACGAATTTATAAATTCGTCACTAATATTCTAAACTTAAATTTTTTTTTTTTAAAAGAGGAAATATTAGTGATGAATTTAAAAATGCATCACTATTGGTCCCTTATTAGTGACGAATTTACAACATCGTCACTAATTCTCTAAACTGAAATTTTTTTTATTTTATTTTTAAAAAAGGCATTATTAGTGATGTTTTAAAATCCTTCACTAATAAGGGACCAATAGTGACAAATTCATGAATTTGCTACTAATACTCTGAAGTTAAAATTTTTAATTTTTTTAAAAACAGGAAGTATTAGTGACAGTTCTCGAATCCATCGCTAATACTATGCCAATAGTGACGAATTTACAAATTCGTCACTAATACTCTGAACTCAAAATTTTTTATTTTTTATTTTAAATAAGTGAAGTATTAGTGATGGTTGTCACTAATAATGACCAATAGTGACGAATTTTGTAATTCGTCACTAATACTTTGACCTAATACCCTTAACTAAATTTTTTTATATATTCATAAATATTAGTAGTGACGGTTGGTTAATCGTCACTAATAAGTAACTTTTAGTGACAAATTTAATTCATCACTAATACCATAAAATCATCACTAATATTTTTATGGAAAAATTTTCACGCAAAAATTGTTTACCACGCAGTTTTTAGTGATGAAAGTATTAGTGATGGTTTTAAAATCGTCAGTAATAGTGTTGTATTAGTGAGGACTGCTAAAACCATCACTACTGCGTACACTATTAGTGATAGTTTTGAAGAACCGTGACTAGTACAACACTATTAGTGACGGTTTTAAAACCGTCACTAATACTTTCGTTACTAAAATCCTGTTTTTTTTGTAGTGTATACAAGAGTATGATTCACTAACTTTCCCTTTTATCAAATCTCTCAGAAAAAAAAAAAAAATATATATATATATAAGTCAATGCTTTGGAGAACTTGGGTTAAATTTTTGAATATAAAAAAAAATTTTGAAGATTGCAAAGATTTGAAATACACTTTGTCACAACAATATTTCTCTTAAGTGTATATAGATAACCTTTAGACTTTTCAATCAAGTAGATTTTGGAATATTGAAAGGATCAAGGCTTTGAATGAAAAAATCACTTGAATAAAAAATATCTAATCAATAACAAAAGCTTTTCTCAAGTGGTAATCTTATCAAAATGATTTACTATATGCACACTCAAGATCAACCTCTTAACGAATATTCAAAAATGGATTTTGCAATGACAAGCTCTTTGAAAAATAGATATCAATCGGCAAATCAGTTTAGATGAATAAGCTCTATGAGAATAACACTTAACAAGTAGTGTGATTTACCAAACCTCAATATCAAAAAGCTTTTACAATAATCACAAGAAAACCTTTTGAGGATCAAAGTAACTTTAGCTCAGATGTATAGTGTGAGATTTGAAATCCCAATCACAACCTCAGTAGTGTGATCTCCCAAACTGTACTAATATGCTGAATTGTATTGCTAAGGTTTGATTTTCTTCTTCTTGTAGTTGAGTCTTATTATTTTTCTTGCTCTTTTTTATCTTTGCTTTGACAGTAGGGTTTAGATGTTCAATATATAGGTACCTTGCCCGTAGAATAGATCTCAACCATTTGGATCTAAGAATATCTTGCGAGTTCTCTTATTTAAAATTAGATTTTTAAGCTTTCTCGCGAGTTCAGACGGCTGAGGTTAAAAGCCCAAATGACTGAAGTTCCTTAGAGCTTCAAAAACTAAATTTGGACATAGGGTCATACGACTGAGGTTAAAGGCCCAGACAACTGAAGTGTCGGGTTCAGACGACTGAAGCTTGAGTTCAGTCTTCTGAGGTGCTTTTGCCAGATTTTGTGTTTCACCATAAATTCTTCAGGTGACTGAACTTAATCTTCAGTCTACTAAAGAAATTCTTCAGATGACTAAGGTTAACTTTGGTCTTTTGAAGTTACAACTTCAGGTGACTAATCGTTGACTTCGGTCTTCTGAAGTTCCCATTTCCTGAATTTTTTCTTTCTAGTTTAAAATTCTGTTTTGCTCTCTTTCTTGACTCTTTTATAAAAATATTTTTTGGGGTTTTAAAAATATTTTTAAGTCCATGAATGTCCCTTAATGATCATGAAATGCATGAGTCCTAAGGTCATTCTAAGATTATGATTTGAGCCTGAAATTAAATCATATGAAATGTAAATACATTAGTTCTAAATAGCCATTCCCATGACGTTCTTGAACTTGTTACTTACATCTTTATTCTTGTACTCTTTGAGTTCCATGGATTTTGCCAAGTTGTGTATGCTTTAATCTTCATGGCTTCCATGACTTGTTATCCTTTCGTGCATGTTTAATATAGTTCCTGTTCACAATCTTAATGCACAGATCAAATACCAAGTGATTGGTCATTATCAAAACTAGATTGGACTGATAGAGTCCATAATCTCCTTCTTTTTGATGATGACAAATACATGAGCAAAAATATAGAATAAAATGGGTTACGCCTAACAAGGCTCCCCCTCAAATAATGCATCAAATATTCAGTAAGTGAAATATGCTCATGCCAAATGGAATATTCTCATGTTCATACATACATTGTTCATCCTGATTCCAAATGAAATATGCTCATGTTCATACACACGTTGTTTAACCTAATTCTTCTCCTATAGCCTGATTTTTCTCCCCTTTTACACAATTAGTTTTGCCAACAGGCTTTGCTCCTAATTTTTCCAACAATTTTTGCTATTATCGTTTTCCCCCTTTGCATACTTAGGTTTGCCAACAATTTTTGCTCCTGAGTTTTCTTCCCCTTTTGACATCAACAAAAAGGTGTATAGTACTAATACATTAGTGGACATAGTCTTATACTTCTCCCCTTTTAAGTATTAAAGTTTTGAACTTATTCAACAAACATCTGTGAAAGTATTGTACTATGAAACATGTCTCCCTGTGAACATACACAGTGTGGCAAATTTCAAAGATAATGTGAGGATACCAAATGTTAATTAATGTGATACCAAAAGTTAACAAATGTGATATCAAGTGACGTTACTCCCCCTGAATTATGTCATCTAATATAGTTATAGGCAACCTCTCGACTATGCATCAAGCCTAATTCTCGCCTAATTTGGATAAACCTATCCTCCACAAGTGGTTTCATGAATATGTCTACCCATTATTCATCTGTGTATACAAACTCAAGTGTCACATCTCCTTTTTGCACATGATTACGAAGAAAGTTATGTCGTATTTCTATATGCTTAGTTCGTGAATGTAATATGGGATTCTTTGAGGTGTTTCCCCTATGAATTTGAATACTTGCGTAGATGAAATGAAATGTTTATACGTATCAAAGATTAATGCCGCTACTAGTTCAAAGTCATATAAGCAACCATTGTAAAATATTTTAAACCAACTAGAGCGATACTGTGATGCACATGAGTTCTTTGTGCTCTTTCTCTAGAAATAGAGCTCAGCTCCCCTTCAGTTATACACTTATCATATTCTTATATCTTTTCCTTGTAATAATTCTTCACTAGTTTAGCCGAGTGTTCTAAGATTTTGAATGATTTATACTTGAGTTTACCTGCTTTATCTTAGAGGGCCAAAAAGTCACAAATAATTATACTTAAGGGTCACAAGCCTATGTTGCTTCTTTTCTTATGGATCTCAACACATAGGTTTCCTAGTCATTTGTATTATCATATAGATTGAAATCTATCGCATATAACTTAGCCATTTTACATATTCAAAATTTTCTAATAGATTTGACTTGAAGTTGGAAAGCTTGTGAAGTGAGATTTTGCAAATACTCTTAACAATTTAATTATCATTAAGTTTAGAAGAATATTCATTATGTGTGGACAATATTCAAAATATAGCGAATATATCCAACTACATAAGCCAAGAGCAATTTGGGAGAATATTAATTTTTGAATACTACTCTTTAGGTATTTCTGATTATCCAATTATTGGTCGGTACCTTATAAGTATGTCTTCAATTTTAAGCAAGGGTACTACCCTATAATGGATGAATCTTTACCGGATATGATCATGGTATGATAAAGATTTCTTGTGGTGGATATTGCTTAATCACATATAAAAATTAAGGATTTTTACATTTTAAGAACAAAGGGAATATTTATTAAAAATGTCTTGGTAAACAATTTGATTCCCTTAGAGAATGCCCCTGATTTGATTATAATAGGATGCCTTTTAATAAGCACTTGATATATATGGAATTTATGACTATTAGTGCTTGTGGCTAGAATGATGACTTATTGAACCATTTGAGGCTCCAAGAATGAGTTTAGGATTAGATGATGTTTAATATATGATTTATTCCTAAAGGCTCATTCTTATGCAATGGACATGATCTGCTTAACTTAGGATTTAAATATTTAAGCATGGGTTAAGCAATAAGAATTATTTGTTAAACAGCAGTGCTTTAATTCATTTGCAAGTGGATTTATTCTTCAATGTTTGACTTATGTTACTCATTGCAAGGATATTAGGTTCCTGATATTTTAACAGTTAATCTCTCAACCTTCACTTTGAATACATCAAGATTTGCATGCTATTCAATATTTTAACATTTTACTTAATCATTACGATATAAAGGCATTAGGTAGTTGGATTGGATATATTACTTAAAGGAATCATATTAACTTAACTCTATTGTAGGATTCTTAGTATGGTAATGGTGTAGTAAACACACATACTAAGATTTTACATTTTAAGCATATACTATTCCCAAGCCTATTAGTCATCACAACCCCCTTTTGTTTATGTGGCTGACTTCACTAAATTCTCAATCCTAAAGTCTAAAGAGGAGTTTTTGGGGTTTGTTTGGTACTCATTTTTCTTTGACTTGCCAAACCTATTTGAGCTTCACACCTTTCTTTTCAAATGGATAGTCAAATTTAATGTGTCCTTTATTTTTACATAATATGCAGGTGGTGTGAGCATACGAACTGGAGGAGGTAGTAGTATAGAATTTTGACGCTTTAACAAATTACCCCATGTATAGAATTTTGACGCTTTAATTGTCTCCATTTTTATGCATAGTCTTTGACAATTTCAAAACCTTTCTTCTAGATATCTTATAGATTCATCCAATTTAAGGTGAGCCCAACATGAAATCCATATTTATTTAGGAATAAATAATCAAAATACCTCTATTTCTAAGCTTTGCTTTTATTCAATGAAGCGTACCACCTTAATGCAGGTCCAATCAATCTTTTGTGAAACATATGCATAAGTAACTTTTGGTTTTTTGCATATGGTGTCATCTTCCTTGCATACATATAAATATAAATCTTTGGACAACCCAAGCCATTATATTTTTCAAAATCTTGAACCTTATACTTTTCTAGAAGTACCACTTTAGGGAAGAGACAAAGACCTTCAAAGTCACTTACTCCTCCATTTTTTATTCCTTGGACTGATCTTAATTTTTCCTAAATATATGTCACATGGTATTTGTCTCCTATCGACTATATTTCTTCTTCCTTGGCTTTGCTTGATTTTTATGGCTCAGTACTAGTTCCTTACCCAGTTATATAGATGAATATTGGCTCTTCCGGAATTGTTTAGCAACAAAAGGTTGGGTTTCATAAACAAAAAGTGTCTTTCCTTTTATGAGTTAGACTAAGTCTACTACTAATTTTCCCAAAGCCTCAATTCTTTTTCCTATCAAAGACTCTTCAAGTTGGCTAGATTCTGATATCACCATGCTTTGTGACTTAGCTCTTATAATGATTGGGTCATGGGTTGCTTAATAATTTTTATTTCTGAGTGGAATTTTGATTGACCTTGTTGACTATATGACATGAATTGCAACGCATACAAAGGGAAATAGTACAACGTAAAACACACAACATATTGAATGAATTGCTTAATTGACACGACATGCCAGATGGATTTTGCTTTGGTGAGAGGCAAATGTCATTCGTTTATACTATTATAAATTCAAGTACAACTTTCCTTCTCCTCTTTATACACATCACTAACCTTTTTGAAGTAGGATAGAACATGATTCAATACATCATATATATCAAGAGACTTAGTCCACATCATTCTATCAACTACATCCTTAACCATGGGATATAACTTCTGAGCTAATTTGTCTACTTGTTGAAGGATGGGGTCTAAGGCAAGAAGCCTCTTATGCATGGCATGAAACACTAGAATGATAATCTCTAGCTTGTCCCAAGATTCCTCTTTATAGCCAACAACTATGAGAGCTACTGCCAACGCATTCAATAGGCTCACCTATACTCAAGTGAATCTTTGAATCATCTTAACATGAGTGGAAAACTCAAAATGAGAAATTGGATATTTTAGGAATGAGATGTGGGTCAATAATATATCCAAAGAGTTGCCACTAACCTATTTTGTCCTTGGTAAGGTTAGAACATCTATTTAAATACCATTTGTTAGCCTTGATGGCTACAACATCATGGTTTATTGTGTTTTGATGATATTAACCTACTTTTTGTTCCTAGTGTTTTCCTATCTTTGCAGATTATGTTTAGTACAAGTTCAAGGGATGAATACTTGAAGTATTGATCAAAAGGCAAAGATTCGACTGAGTAGACATTAAGAAGGAAAGATCAAATGGATACATACTTGGAAGGACCCAAGTACGACCAAAGGAAGCTTAATGTAATCTTATACATATTTGGTAAGTGTTTGAGGTAGTGTTTTGTAACTCTTGCTGGTTTTGTTTCATTAATGATTTCTGAGCAAGAGTTAAGCAAAATGCATGCATACTAGGACATATGAGTTTATAGGGTTGCACTAAAGTCATAAACACAAACTCACCTTTTATGGCTTTCAAAGTTAAATTTAAAGAGTTTGTTTAATCAATCCTAAACTCAAACATGTTTTCAAAAGGGACAAGTTTTTAACATCTTGGTTTCATAAGCATTTTCAATACTTGGTCCCGATTTTGTCAAAGCATGGTTAATATTCTAAAGCCTTAAAGAACTCATGTATATTTTTATAAAGGACATTCTAAGCATATAAGATATCATACAAGTTTCAAATGTGTCTTCATAATCAAGATATCATATATTCAAAGGAAAACTTATAAGGGCATGTTTTTTAACAAGATTAGTATTATAATATCTCACAAATTTGATCCATATTTTGTTTAAACAATGGTGAAGCACCTAAAGGAATTGGAACATATCAAGTGCTTAGATGGTTTTCTAAAAAGGTTCTAGCCTACAGAAAACTGTTGACGGTTTGAGAGAGCCCAAAAAAAACCATCGACGGTAAGGGACAAAATATGATTGTCCTATAGAAAACCGTTGATGATTTTGTACGGTGACAAAATGCTTAACAGCTAAAAAATAGCTAGTTTTCAAATGGTTTTTAATTAAATCCCCCAGCGGTCATAAAACGGCTAGTAGCCCAATTTGCCTATATGTACAATTCCTTAGACCTTTTTAACAATGATTTTGATGATTTATACAAGCTTATAGTGAAAAATATCCTTGATTACAAAACTTAGCACATTGCATCTTAGTTCATATTCACAAGTGCTCGTCTCTTTTGTTCTCCAATCTTGTTTGATACAATTCTTGAGAGAAAAGTATGAGGTTTGCTTTTTATTTAATATTTTCTCATTCAAGGAGCATTCTCACTATAATCATCTATTTTTTGTAAGGTTATTTGTGAACCATTGTGTGGGTTCTTGGTGAACCGCTTGGTAAAGGCTCTTTGTATGCAAGAAGGGATTTGCTCCCAAGTGTAGGGTCGTGTACTCTAGTTGTAAGGCTTGCTTCACAGGGGAAGGAGCATTGATAGTGGATTGTGGAATCCTTGGCTTGGTACTAAGGCATAGACATAGGCTGGGTGCCGAACCATGTTAAGCTCAACTAACCTTAGTTTGGTTTTTGAATACTAACCCAACATATGTCCACGCCATAGCACTAAACCAAGGATTCCACAATCCACTATCAACGCTCCTACCCCGGTGGAGCAAGCCTTACAACTTGGATACACAACCCCACACTTGGGAACAAATCCCTTCTTACTCACAAAGAGCATTTACCAAGTGGTTCACTAAGAACCCTCACAATGGTTCACAAAGAACCTTACATGAAATAGATTATTACAATGAGAATGCTCCTTGAATGAGAAAATATTAAATAAAAAGCAAACCTCGTACTTTTCTCTCAAGAATTGTATCAAACAAGATTGGAGAACAAGAGAGACAAGGACTTGTGAATATGAACTAAGATGCAATGTGCTAAGTTTTGGAATCAAGGATATTTTTCACTATAAGCTTGTATAAATCATCAAAACCATTGTTAAAAAGGTCTAAGGAATTGTACATATAGGCAAATTAGGCTACTAGCCGTTTTATGACCGCTGGGGGATTTAATTAAAAAACCATTTGAAAACTAGCTATTTTTTAGCTGTTAAGCATTTTGTCACCGTACAAAATTGTTAACGGTTTTGCTAAGCCTCCCAAACCGTCAACAATTTTCTGTAGGCCGTACCCTTTTCAGAAAACCATCTAAGCACTTGATATGTTCCAATTCCTTTAGATGCTTAACCATTGTTTAAACAAAATGTGGATCATTATACTAATCTTGTTAAAAAAATGTGTCCTTATAAGTTTGCCTTCGAATATAAGATATCTTGATTATGAAGAAACATTTGAAACTTGTATGATATCTTATATGCTTAGAATGTTCTTTATGAAAATATACATGACTTCTTTAAGGCTTTAGGACATTAACCATGCTTTGAAAAAACCGAGACCAAGTATTGAAAATGCTTATGAAACCAAGATGTGAAAAAATTTTCCCTTTTGAAAACATGTTTGAGTTTAAGATTGATTTAACAAACTCTTTAAATTTAACTTTGAAAGCCATAAAAGGTGAGTTTGTGTTTATGACTTTAGTGCAACCTTATAAACTCACGTGTCCTAGTATGCATGCATTTTTCTCATCTCTTGCTCGAAAATCATGAATGAAACAAAACACGCAAGAGTTACAAAACACTACCTCAAATACTCCCCAAATACGTATAATACTACATAAAGCTTCCTTTGGTCATGCTTGGGTCCTTCTGAGTACGTGTCCATTTGATCTTTCCTTCTTGATGTATACTTGGTCCATTCTTTACCTTTTGACCAATACTTCAAGTATTCTTCCCTTGAACCTGTACTAAACATAATCTACAAAGATAGGAAAACACTAGGAATAACAAGTAGGTTAATATCATCAAAACACAATAAACCATGATATCGTAACCATCAAGGCAAACATTCTCCCCCTTTTTGATGATGTCTAACCTATTAAGAATCTACTTAATCTTTGCATTTGTATTTATACTTACTATGGCTTGATATGCAAAGATAAGCTAACCTAGAACCACTAATGAGTTGTAATCATCAAAACAATGCAATTAAGCTCCCATAGCCTCTAAGACTAACATTCTCCCCCTTTTTGATGATGGCAAGCCATTACTGTTCTCCTATAGGGTATATTTCAAAGCTCCCCCTCAAATTATGGATATTGTTAAATAATGCTACACTTTTGCTCCCCCTTACTATATGCATATAAGGTCCAATAAGCATTTAACACAATATTTCCTATCCTTGGAGCTTAAACATGTAATTCACCAAAAGGAAAGTTCATGAAAGATAAAACAAGTGAGCGACATGAACTTGCATACAACCAAATGCATTCTACCCCATATACATTTCACATCTCCCCCACACATATTGTTCCTAACAAATGGAACACCAAATATCTTTCTCCCCTTTTGATCATCATCAAAAGGAGAGGTACTCTATAACCAAAAATTTCTCCCCCTAAATATATACTACCATGGAAGTGAGGTGAGTGTGTGCTAAACACATATGCCAAAAAAAAAAATTGCTAAACCATAACTGGTAGGCTCACCAAGGCTTGGGCCCTTAACTACAAAAAATAATATTTATAAAACCTAACTATCTCAAGTTTAGTAGAAAGTTGGTAAGTTGGGTATTGATCCACAGAGACTTCAAGCGCATTTACTAAACCAATTCCAAGTTAGTTTATTATAGCTTTGTTATGAAAAAGAAGTAAAAGACGATATTTTGCAATGGTGGTTGTTTATAACTACTGGAAAGTGATTAAATGAAAGAAAGTAAATCTATGCTACTGAAAAGCAAGTAAATTATTTGATACTCTACTCCTACATAGTGTTACTATGGTACGAATCATATGCTAGATGTCATGCCTCTAACTACGCTCATCCAGACTTCCATAGAAGTACTAACCTAAGTGGGCCAAAGCGGGAGAGGGGCGATCGAGGGCACATGGTAGCAAGGGTGTACCAACCATCTGGAGCACGGTCAGGAACCAGAGTATACCCTGTCTCAACGATAACGAACACCTCTACAGTTCCTTAGCTGACTATTTCCCTCTGCCTCATACGTAGAAGTGTTTATCCTTATCTACAATCTTTGATCAAAGACACAGCAAGTAAATGGAAAGCAGTAAATGAAAGCATGTAAATTAAAGCAAGAGTAAAAATATCATCCCTTTTATCATTCAAAACGTCTATCACTAATTCCAAAAGTACAAAAGGAGATCTTAATATACACGGTTGTTGTATGAACACCGCCAATTGTCACAGGTCATCGGACACTCCATGCACGAACCAAAACTACTATACTCCTATTCTAACTTGTCACTAACCTAAGAGAGGCCAAAAGGGAACCCAAAGCTTGTGTTCGTAGCATTTACTTATAGGCTCTAGGGTTTACAAGGGTTGTTTTACATGTTAGGAAAGTTTGCAAAAGATCTCGCGCAGCAAATCGTCGCTGTCAACCAAGTCGCCCTCCAGTCATTCTGGTCCGCGCCTTGGTCGATTCTCCTGGGAAAGCAGGGATTTGAATCTTTGGTGTTGTTAAACTTATCATGCCTCAAGGTCTTGTTGGTCAAGTCGATGGTCGAGACTTGCAGTATCTCAATCTTCAGGAAATCTCAGTATCTCGACATGGTCGCCCCTGAGGATCTTTTGGTTGAACACTTCGTCGATACTCTCGGTATTTTTGCTCTCAGTGCTATCTTAGTTATCTTGATGTAGTCGCCCCTAAGAGTCACTATGTCGAGAACTTGGTCAAACCTTGCAGCCATCTAATCTCAGTCTAAACCTCAGAGTCCGCAGTGGAAGACTAAGTCGCCCCTGTGGTTTGCTGGTCACACCACATGGTAGAGCATCATCTTCTTGTCCATGTATGATCTGAAGTTTCTAGAGCTTGGATGAATGTCTGGATTCAAGCTTTGAGTCCTCCAAATCCTTTGTGCCTTCTTGTAATGCCTAAATCCATGGTTTTGACCTGTTTTTCCTAAAATGACAAACTAACCTTGCATGGCTCTGAACAACAATAACTATGGGTAAATACATAATAAAATGAGAATAAAAAAAGAAAAATGAGGCTCTAAAATCATGTATTTTAGGGACTCATCTAAATCCCCAACTTACACTTTACTAGTCTTTGAGCAAAGTAAAATCTAAGAAAACTACCAAATCCTGCCTACATCCTCTTTCGCGGGAAACATGGTTGCATTTACCATATGCAACAAGGCTTTAAACTCCTAGATTGATCCTAGAGGACGAGTTCTAGTCTTGTAAGGGTTTCTAGAGTGATACCCACAAACACCAGCGTAGTGAAAAAAAATTGGAAACACATGTAACATACTCATACCATTTTATATACCGAAATATAACCTTATGGCATAATAATGACTTCATTATACACACACTCCGCAACATTTCAAACGTGAAAAACTCAACACAACACAACCATTTTAAGATACCACTCATAGAGAATTAACCCATGATTATAATTCAAAGTTAATATTAGCATGCAAATCCAAGTATGAAAAGGCCACCTCATAGGGCATATGTAAAGTATATGATTTGTCTCACTCAAAATGCTTGGAGACACCTACAGAACGGTCGTCTTGACTTAGCCTCACTGGTTTATTGCCTCGAAATTCACTCAAGAAAATGGGTTCACTCTCATATGTGAGAAACAGTGTCATGATCAAACGTCCCACATAATTAAAGAACTGATGCTAGAAGTGTGGAGTGACTAATCTTATAAGAAGGGAATCCAACCTTTGTTGAGGTGTTGGGTCCTTCACCCTAACATCTTCTCACCTACTCATCATATTTAATCAAAACCAAAATAGAAGAACTTATTCCTAGACATGCGTGAATTCAGCAGTTGCATTGGTTAGAAGATTCTTCATATGTGCAAACTTGTAGTGTGTGTTCTCAACTTGAACTTTTTATCTTTCCTTAGAAAAGTGTATATTTTTGTTGTTTTCCTTTTTCTCTGCTCAAGTTTCTCTTTTTCATTTTCTTTCTTCCATGGTCAGCTGAAACAATCATCACTTCTTTATATTGTCTTCATGTTTTCCAATGGGAATGTAGCTCGGAATGAGTCCATGGAAAACATTAGTCTCTAGGGTTGGCTTAACATCTATGTCTTGAGTAAGCTATAAGACCTAGATTTATATCTCCCCACTTGATGTCACCTCTGGGCTATCAAATACAAGAAAAAGACTAGTTGGGAAAGGAAATCCAGTAAAAGAAGGGTAGGTGAGTTTTATAAACTCCAAGTTTGACGTCAACAATTCAAGAAATGAATGGATGGCTCAAGTACCTCACAAGGTGTCATAGTCACCACAGTTGTTCTCTCAGTACTCTCAAAGGACCCTCAGTGTTACAAATAATGTGTGAGTGTGTTCTTGGCCCCATGAAGTACCATGTAAATACACGAGTTTACATTGCAATATTAACCCAAACAAATCACTAGTTAGCTTCTTAGAGTAATATCAAGTTATCGACTATGTTATGCGAATTTAACACAACTAATTTACTACATTGTTGGTGAGCATAGTTAAATCGTATAATTGAAAAGCTTATGTATATAACACTAAGTTATATAGGTGTATGTATAAGGTATGAAATGTGGTCGCATGGTTCACTGGAATTTGTTTTCAAAAATTTTAAAATTGTGTCATTTTTGTGCATGATATTATGCCATGCAATGAACTACCCATTACCCCCAACTTAGAACTTCAGTGTCATCACTAAAGTGTAAAAAGAAAATAGAACTCGGGCAAAGAATAGAACCATGCATGGTGCCAGTAAGAACAAATAGTGTCCTATAAAATATAATAACCAAAATAACATGCAAGTAAGAATACATTGTAACACAAAAGACAGATATCAGTCAAGAGCACCATGGTCATTTCATTCACATCACAGTTGGTACACTCAGATAGCACTATTGCCAACAGTTGGAATTTGAATTGAAAACATGGTGTGAACAAGGAAAAAAAAGGAGCAATGTAAAGTGTGTTGCAGATGTAATAACCCAAGGAATTTAATCAGGTTCTCGTCAACGAACATAGGGGATTCGTCAACGAAGGTACAAGAGGATCTCGTCAACAAAGACCTGTCTCATCGATGAGAAGATACTAAGAGACTGTTTTTCCAAGTTCTAAATTTCATCGACAAGAAAATAGAATTTGTCGATGAACCTCCTTATTGATCTCATCGAAGAGATGACGTGGCTTGTCGACGAAGCCCATAGTATAAAAAGACCTAATCTCAGATTTTACATAGAATTTACAGTAGAATAATCTCTCTCTCTCTCTCTCTCCTCTATGATTTCTCTCTCCTCTCTCTTTGATTCTAGCTCTGTTAGCCACTGGATCAACGATCTGAGGCCACCACGACATTCCTGGGAAAGTTCTCTCCAAGTCTAGCGGAGTGGATCGTTGGTGGGACTGAGCTGAATTTCATCCTAGATTTAGGGTAAGGTCTTTTATGCAATATTTGGCTTTCCAACAGTTGTAGGAAATGTAGTAGTCAAAGAAATAGTAATTTTTTGTTTTGGTAAATGTTGTTTTCAGGGTGTTGAGTGGGAACCCTGCGGGAGTAGGACCAATCACAGTAGGGGATTTTAGAAAGAATCAGGTAAGGGAAATATGCTATGCTAGGCAATTCTATTATGATTCATTACAAATCATATGTTTTAGCAAATTATTATTCAGACCATATATACAGTTTTCAGAGCCTGATAATATTGATATTTAGTTGTGTGGCATGAGTTTAATATTAGATCAGCGCAGGGTTTATATAATTTTCATAATACCATGATTTATAGTATGCGTACAAAAACTTGTATTTTACAGTATTTTCATAATACTATGATATACAAACCACAGAACCATAACATTCAGTTACTATAGCTAATCAGATATTTCAATTATTCAGTTATGCAGATATTTCAGATATTTAGTTATTACAATTTATTCAGTTCAATTTATATAATGTTATGGTTATTTCAGTTGTTATAGATCATGATAAAAGCAGTATTTTAGAAATATCAGTTATATATATATATATATATAGTATCAAACCCTGATGGACCATTTTCAGCCAGCAGTGCACAGTACTGTAGCTATATTCAATTCAGAGTCCAACCACTACTCATATAGTATGTGGTATTCAGAAGTCGATTGTGCCTATGTTGTGGACAGGCTCCCCATCAGATATGGGTTGAGGGGGTCGATCTGATTATCAGAGTTTCAGTTGACTTACCCTAGTCGGCCAGCCAAGTTAGGTCCCGTCTTCGGGCTGCACAACCCTATCATGAGGGGTTAAATCATGACTTTCAGTTATCCATCCAGGGAATCTTTTCAGTTATTATATAAATGTATGATCAAATTTACATAAAATATTCATACCTATAGATATTAGCAGTATTATGAATAAATATTTAGGAATATCAGTTTATGTTAAGCAACATAGGCATGATTTATATTGCAACAAGTATACAGGTTTGACTCAGCCTTGTTATTTATGGTATTTTCTAAGTCATATTTCACTAGTATGTAGCTCACTTGCCACACACTAGTGATAGCATATTTCGTCTTACTGAGCATCGACTAATCTCAATAAATTGATATTTTTCAGGTGATCCAGCTAGGCGAGCAGAACATGCTCGCAGATAAAGGGGGTTATAGTGCAGGCCTGTCAGTAGAGTGAGTCTTTTTGGGGAAGGGAGTACTGTTGTGTAGCCTAGTTCAGTTATATATGAGTAATTTGAGAATAATCTAGCACTTTGGTATTGTATTGTATATATATGGTTATGGTTATATGAATTCAACTTCTCACTGCTTAGGCTGTAGTTAGAATTAAATTAGCAGGTCGTTATAGTTTGGTATCAGAGCAGTGTAAATTTCATAGTATTTAGTATTCAAAAAAATCTTAATTAATTTAGCACGTCATTACAGCAGAAGCACAGTACAAAATATAATTGCCTACCTTTTGGCTTCCTGGATGTCGCAGATGAGTGGCTTGCCCTAGTGCTAGAATGAGGCTGGCTAGCCCTATTAGGGTGAGCAATCAGAGTGCTCTCTGACCCATGGTTGATAGGTGGAGGCGAAATAAGGAATGCGCATGGTACCCTAGTCGGAATAAACAGAGTTGGCAAAACTATTCTAGAAGGGTTTTGCACTCCTAAATTAGCATCCATATGATAAAGAAGCGTGAGGATTGTTTGGAATCCTTGCTCAAGTTTCTCCTTTAACTCTGTATAGGAATCAAGTACTAATAATAGGAGAAACTCAAATTCCTGGTGTAAAAGGTATATTTCGTCCCATATCAGGGCTCCAAGGGTATTTGTGGTCGGGCCTAGGCTGAATCAAGAGAAGAGTACAGAGATGAATCATGCTCTGGAAGTGGTGGAGAGAACATGGTAGCGAATGCGAGCTGATACACGTGTCAAGGCCTAAAGGAGAACGAAGAAATTGGAAAAGAGTCACGGGCGAAGGCTTGTTTTTAAATGACTTTTCTAAGGTGTCAACCAGGGCGCGCTCTGCTCAATGCTAGTCATGGACATAGTTGACTCTCTCAGTATTTTCCAATTTCAGAACAGCTCAGGGGCTAGACTAGGTTGCCCTCTCCTATGATGGTCATGCACTTTGTCACAATCCCAACTTATCCTAAAACCTATTCTAAATACTTTAACTTCTAGCTAGTCTACTCTAACTACCTTCAAGACTAAAAAAAAAAAGAAAAACTATCGGGTTGCCTCCGGGAAGCGCTAAGTTTACCGTCTTTAGCCAAACACTTTGAAGCTCATTTTGAACTCATCCTGGTTCCTAGTTAACATTGGTTTCTCCCTTCTCTTTCTAACACCTGAAATTGCATACCCCCAAGTTAGTTTCAGATTTGGGGTTCGAATTATGTTTTAACATAGATTGCTCAAAAGGACCCTCAAATTTAGCAGGGGTAGGGCTGTCAAGCTTAAGTGTACTTTCCTAAAGGTGTTTCTGTAGCATTGAAGGAGTTACTTCCCTAATAATTTTGTCAATCACGTCTTCATCCACAACTTGGATGGAGTTTAGAGGATGTTGGGAAGCATTAAATATGTTCAACCTATGTTACTTATGGCCCTATGAGATGTCCATAGTCCCCGTCCTACATTGAATGCAGGTGTTAGCCGTGGCTAGGAATGGTTGTCCCAAAAAGACAAGGATCGAATTGGTGGAAGTCTCCATGTCTAAAATGATGAAATCAACAAGGTAATGAAAATCTCCCACCTTGACTACCATGTCTTCTACCATGCCCTAGGATTGCTTAAGAGATCGATCGGCAAGGCATAAGGAAACCGAGGTGGGTTGCAACACTCTGGGGTTAAGTTTTTGATAGGTCGAGTATGAAAGAATGTTTACACTAGCTCCTAAATCTAGAAAAGCTCCATTAATGGTGTAATTTCCAATTACACATGAAATAGTAGGTAAGCCGGGGCCATTTAGGTTAGGAATAAAGTGCTTTAACATTATGGAACTCATATGCCTGACCTGCTTAACTAAACCATCCATGTACACCCTTGATTCTATCTCCTACGTTGACAAGTCCTTAAGGAATTCTATGAACGTAGGTTATTACTTAATGTCATCGAGAAGAGACCTATCCATTCACACTTGTTTAATCATGTCCCAGATGGACTCGGTGGAAGCTTCTTTCCAGAATATAGAGAGTGCAAGTGTTGTTGTCAGATATGTTAATAAATAGCCATGAAAAACCCTATGGGGGCGAAGTGAGGTATGGTTCTTCTAGTGGTGGGTGTGAGACTCAATGGTATGTGTACCCGACTAGAGAAAGAGATAGTGCATGAATCAGCGTTGGGTGCTTCCAGTTTTTCATTTTGGGTCTCCCCCGTGCTCAATTGCTTTTTGCCTTTTTCAATTATCAGCCTATCATTTTGAAATGTTGTTACCACCTATGCCTACTCAGATTATGACGAGAGGCTAGCGTCCGGATCACATACTACCATGCATTGTCCCTTAAGATTTACTATAGGCTGACTTGGCAACTTACCTTCATCTCTCTGACTCAAAGTGGCAGCTAGTTGTCCCAAAGTGGCTTTTAGCTTTGCAACAGACTAGGAGTGAGAGTGAAGGAGTTTCTGATCCACTTGGTGGTCATGATTCAATATTCTTAAGGGACTTCAACACCGTCTCTTGGAATGCGTCGTACTTGGGTTGCAAGGGAGACGACTGCTGGGTGGTTGAAAATCTAGGGGCTGAATAGGGATGACTTTGGAGATTTTGGTATGGGCGTGAAGGCAAAGCAAATTGTTATGAAACATTAACTTTGAAAACTTAGTGTCTCAAGACGTAAAGTATTTTACGAACTTGAATGAATCTAGATGGTTATGGCATATGAGAATAGGACATGCTAGCATAGACCTCCTATCTAAATTACTTAAGAAGGATTTAATCAATGGTTTACCCAAAACTAAATTCATAAAAGACAAAATTTGTGATACTTGCCAACTTGGAAAGCAAGCCAAGACAAGCTTCAAAAAGAAGCAATTAATATCCACTGGAAGGCCATTGGAATTAATTCATCTAGATCTATTTGAACCTACAAAAACACAAAGTCTAGGAGGAAAACAATATGCATTTGTCATAGTAGATGACTACACCAGGTTCACCTGGGTGTTATACTTAGCCTCCAAAGATGAAGTGTGTAAAATTCTTACCAACTTGTGTAAGAAACTCCAAAATGAAAAGGGTTATGGTATTTTACACATCTGAAGTGATAGAGGTGGAGATTTTATAAATAAATATTGTTGGCCTTACATGGATTAACATCCTATTTTGATGCTAACAAACAAGTAGAACTTAACATGCTTTGTTTAGTGATGTCTTTTCAGGACTCAATGATGAGTGCAAGGTTAAAGAATTCATGAAAGCTTATATTTCAAATAAGGATGATTATATCAAGCTTAAGGCATGGATTAAAACTTGAAGATCATGAGAGCATTGATATTAAATGAAAAGCTTCAAGCTCAAGTGATCAACATGGAAAGCTCAAAGTTCAATAAAGCTCAAAGTCTAAATTAGTGATGAAAGATCAAAAGAGATAAAGAATTGAAAGCTCACATCAAATTCAGGATCATTGAAGCTCAGCAATAAAGAGAACTCAAAGCAAAGAAGAATTAAATGAGTCTTTAGGACAAGTTTTGTAAGTACTTCAAATATAATTCAAGTATGATTTTTTCATTTTGAAGCTCTTTAGGCAAAGAGACTTAGAGACCTCATTTTTAAAGTCTTGGAACATATTTTTCAAAGTTAAACAAGTTAATATTCCAAGAAAAATTAAGCAATAAAGAGAGGGTTCAAAAATGTTTTTAAAAAAGAATCAACTGGTTGACAGACAACTGACTGCATTGAACAGTCATCTTCCATAATTAAAAAAGCTTTAAGAAGAAATAGAAGCATAATAGACGACTGTCAAGTACTAGACAGATGACTGTCAGTGACAATTGAGACGACTGTGAGTGTTTTTCCAGTCATCTGCCACTCTTCTGTATGGTTTTTAAAAAATCAAGTTGTTCAGTGACAGACACTTGACTGGCTAATGACATACGACTACCACCTTACTATTTGTGAAGTTTATACTTGAAATGCATGGACAGTCGACTGCTAGAGACCACACAGTCATCTACCTCGGAAAAATTTTAAAATACTCAACGAACATATTTTTAAAATTTCAAATTACTTGAGGCTCAAACTAATATAAAACTTGGACCCTACTCCAAGTAAACTTGGTGAACAAGTTAAATACCATTCTACATCTATAAATACCCTCAAGTTACATTGATTTGATTACCAAGAATTCAATTCAACAATCAAATTTCTCTTAAGCATTCTAAAATCCTAAAAGCTCTCTATTCCTTACATCTTGCACGAAGTCTACTGAAGTCTTGCTGATTTTCTCACTGATATTGTGCTTCAACTATCAATTCTTTCATCCATAGAAAGAATCATACGGTGAAAAATTTCTAGAGCTTCAATCTGAATTTCATATTGTGAATTTTATTAAAGTATATAGTTTTGAACTGTACTAATCAACTCTTTGTGTGAGCAATTCTTTGTACACAAATATTTGATTTGTATCTTGTAAATTGACGATTCCAAGGATTGTTCCGATCGTTGGCTAAGCAAGGGGTATTGCTTAGAAAGGCAGGCTCTAGCCTAATTGAAAGAGTAACTGAATGAGGGTACATCATTTGGTGAGGCGGGCTCTAGCCTACTAAAGGAGTGAGTAAATGGTATTGTTTCAACCGAAAAAGGAACTGAATTTAGTAATCCTTTGGTGGTTTTCCAAAGGCGAGGACGTAGGCTGGGTATAGGCCGAACCTCGTAAAAATCTCTATCTCACTCTCTCTTTCCCTTACTCCTTATTTTTAGCAAATTTAAATTGAGTGGATGGTTTAATTGGTAATCATACAAACTATGTAATTTGGAAGTTAAATAAACTTAAGGTTCAATTTTGATTTGGGATTGCAAAAACTGAAAGAGAGTACGTTGGTTAAACCATATTTTGTAGAAATCATAAGGGAGTAAATTATTTGGTTAAACACCCAAAAATAAATTAACTAAGAGTTTATTTGAATTCTGAATTTGAGGAATAGTGTGAATGTTGTGTTGATTGAGAAAGCTAATTCATTATCAGAGGGGTTGCATTAACAACAGGGTTGCACACAAGTTGAGAATTTTTATTAAGTTGCAGCGTATATCTTGATTGAATGTTTTATGATTGTTTGGTTTGAATATTGTGCTTGATTGATTGGTTTGGTTGAATAATTGATTACTTGTTTGGTTAAGCAATAGTGTTGTGGATTAAAAGAACTAAGTTCTTGTGTGATTGGTAAATTAAAAAAACAAGTCAAGAATTGGTTAAGAGAAACAAGAAAGAAGTCTCCAAAGGAATTAAAAGAAATTTTTATAATCCAATTCACCCCCTCCCACTTGGGACTACACCTTAGTTTTTAATTGGTATCAGAGCGGGGTTATAATAAATCTTAATTAGTAGCTATAAAAAGATCCTAATGGCTCACGTAGGCATAGCTCCCTTTGGAGGGGGAAAATCTTCAACTAGGCCACCAATCTTTTGTGAACACAACTATACATTTTGGAAAAAGAGAATGCAAATCTATCTTCAAACTATGAATTGGAAAGCTTGAGAGGTTGTTATAGATGGTGACCAAATTCCCTTTAAACTAGTAGATGGAAAACAAGTTCCCAAGGAGAAAAATGATATGACAGACTTAGATCATAAGACGCTGCAAGTAAATTCTAGTGTCATGAATGTCTTATATTGTGTTTTAGATGCCAATGAATTTAATAGAGTAATGGCTTACAAAACGGATAAGAAAATATGAGACAAGCTAGAAGTCACTTATGAAGACACTATAGACGTTAAGGATAATAGGATTGATATGCTTACAAGTGAATATGAAGCTTTTAGGATAAACTCGTATGAATCCATAACTAATATGTTTACTAGGTTCACTCACATAATAAATTCCCTAAATGCACTAGGAAAAACCTACACTACTTATGAGATGATAAGGAAAATTCTTAAAGGGCTACCACCTATATGGGAACCAAAAGCCACTACCATAACGGAACGAAAAAATCTGAAAACCACTTCCTCAGATGAACTTATAGGTCCTCTCCTCACATATGAAATGGCAATGAATGAAAAGAGTGAAAAAACCAAAGCCCAAGAATAAATAGCCTTCAAAACTTCAAAAGGAAACCCTAGTAGTGGAGAAGAAATGGATGAAGATGAAGTATCCTTCATATCTAAAAAGCTAGTAAGGATACTAAGAAGGAGAAACAAATTCAAAAGAAGAAGCCAAAACTCCGAATCACAAGAAGAAGAAAATAGCAAAAAGAAATCCAAAAATAAAACTCCTACATGTTATAATTGCAACAAAGTTGGACATATAAAATCGGAATATCCATTACTAAAGAAAGAGTCTAAGAATAAAAACAAAAAGGCTATGAAAGCCACTACTTGGGACAACATGAGTACAAGTAGTTCGGAAAATGAATCAAGTGACCAAGAGGTTGGCTATACATGCTTTATGGCTTGGGACGATGAGGAAAGCTCCTCATCTAAATCTTTAAATAATTCTTGTAGTGATGAATCCAATGATGAGTGTATGACATCTTATGATGAATTACAAAATGATTTATTCAAAGTTCATAAGATGCTAATTAAAGTAACTAAACAAAACACATCATTGAAAAATAAGAATGAAGGTATAATGAAAAAGTTAGAATCCCTTTGAACTGCTGAAAGAGAAAAGGATTCAAGAATCACGAAAATAGAATGTAAGAATGAAGATATGACAAAGGAGTTAGAATATAAAAATCTTGCTGAAAAAGAAAAAGACTTGAAAATCAAAGAATTAGAAAGCAAGAATGAAAAAATAATAGAAGACCTTCGATCCCTATCCTCTACGGTATATGAGAAAGATATATATATATATATATATATATATATATTTCTAAACTAGAGGAAAAAATAAGAAAATTATCTCAAGAATTAGAGAAATCACTAAAGAAGGTTGACGACAAGGAAGTGATAGAGATAAATGATCTCAAAAATCAAATTGAAGATAAAGAAAAAATCATTTATAACTTCACAAAAGGAAAGACAAACTTTGAAAAATTGATAGGCTCACAAAGGATGACGTTAAACAAAGAGGGTATTGGATTTAATGGGGTTGAAAATAAAAAGAAAAAGAATTCTTTACATGGGTTATTTTTTGAAAACATCCAAAGATTATGCTAGCACATCCTCTAATGCCTACACTAACATCATATGCTATCAATGTAAGAAAAAAGGGGCATATAAAGTCTGAATATCCATTTAAGAGAAAGGGTGTGAAAAATAAACAAGTATGGAGAGTAAAAGATATTAAACCAACCGGACCCAAGAAAGTATGGGTACCAAGATAAAAGACTAGTTCATAAACGAAAAACTTCATGGATTAAGTCATTCCCCTTTAAAAATTGAGAAAGTAACTTAGTTCATGAACAACAAACGAACTAGTTGAAATAGAAAAACTTAAAGATGAATTTAAGAGCTTATTAAAACAAATTCAAAATGGCATTGTTGCCAAAATCATCCTATGATTTTTACAAGGCTTAACTTAAGAAAATATTAAGAAAATATCAAATTGAGCTTACTACATAAGTACCTTGATTAAGAAAAATATATTTGAGAATGAAAGCCTATATGCTACATACTTAGATGCCTATATGATATGTTATATGCTACATGTGTATGACTTGACTTGACTTGACTTATATTGAAAATATATGGCTCACTATGTTGAAAATTTGAGCATGAAATTATTGAGCATAAGTATGAATTTTGATATGAGATTAATTCTTGACCATGCATGCTATTGATAAATCACATGGATAAACTTACTGCTCTTTATATTGATATCTATGAGCTATGAAAGATATAATAGTTATATTGGTATCCATGAGCTAAGCATGATGTGATAATGACTTTGGTATCTATAAAGTACTTTGGTATCCATGAATATTTTAATTGATATCAAAATTTAAAAGCTCACTTGGTATCACAATCTAAAAGCTCAATTTGTTTTTGAGCATGACAAGTATGATTATATCTATAAGCATGGTATGACATTGATGATATTAGCATGATATTGATATTTGATACATGATGTGAATCAATGTTTTGAAACATGGGATGATAAAAGCAAAATTGGTAACAAAACTGAATGTATTGAATTCAGGGGGAGTGTTATGACTTATTACTTATATTATGATTATTTCCCTATTAATCATCATGAATTAATAAAATTTTAAATTGATATCATGCATTAAATTTTAAATTGGTATCATAAAATTAACAATTGGTATCATTAAATTGATATCTTGAATAATGTCAAATGGGGAAAAGTTGTTAGTAGAGATGTTACAACTCATATACATGACTATTAAAACACACTATACATGTTATATTGAAAAATAATAAATTTAGTGTGTACATATGTTTGATATGCATGTTTGATGATAAGCTCAAAATGTGATTTTATTTGAACTTAATCATTTTTTTTTTCTTTTTGATTGATGTCAAAAAGGAGAGAAGTTTTAAGCAAAAATTGAGCGTGGTATTTTAAAAATTGAGCATGAACATAATATATAAAGGAGGAGAAGTATCTGATATTGATTGATAAACTTGAACTTGAATGAAGTGATGGGCATGATTGTAAAATGAAGTGATGACCATAAATTTAAAAGAGTTTTTGAAATTAATTTTGATCTTGTGAATATTGTTAGGATGATGCTTATTGAAAGGGGGAGTCTTTTAAGGCTTACTTCAATTTTTGCTTCTTATTTGTCATCATCAAAAAGGGGGAGATTGTTGGCCTTATAAGGATTAACATCCTGTTTTAATGCTAACAAACAAGTAGAACTTAACATGCTTTGTTTAGTGATGTCTTTTTAGGACTCAATGATGAATGCAAGGTTAAAGAATTCATGAAAGCTTATATTTCAAAGAAATATGATTATGTCAAGCTTAAGGCATGGATTAAAAGTTGAAGATTATAAGAGCATTGATATTAAAGAAAAAGCTTCAAGCTTAAGTGGTCAACATGGAAAGTTCAAAAATCAATAAAGCTCAAAGTCTGAATTAGTGATGAAAGATCAAGAGAGATAAAGAATTGAAAGCTCACATCAGATTCAGGATCATTGAAGCTCAGCAATAAAGAGAACTCAAAGCAAAGAAGAATCAAATGAGTCTTTAGGACAAGCTTTGTAAGTACTTCAAATATGATTCAAGTATGATTTTTTTTTCATTTTGAAGCTCATTAGGAAAAGAGACTTAGAGACCTGATTTTTAAAGTCTTGGAACATATTTTTCAAAGTTAAACAAGTTAATATTCCAAGATAAATTAAGCAATAAAGAGATAGTTCAAAAATGTTTTTAAAGAAGAAACAACTGGTTGACAGACGACTGACTGCATTGGAAAGTCATCTACCATAATTAAAAATGCTTTAAGAAGAGGCAGAAGTATAATAGACGACTATCAAGTACTAGACAGACGACTATTAGTGACAATTGAGACGACTGTGAGTGTTTTTCCAGTCGTCTGCAACTCTTCTGTATGGTTTTTAAAAAATAAAGTCGTTTAGTGAAAAACGCCAAACTAGCTGATGACAGATGACTTCCACCTACTGTTTGTGAAGTTTATACTTGAAAGGCATGGACAGCCGACTGCCAGAGACCACACAGTCATTTGTCTCGCGAAAATTTTAAAATACTCAATGGATTTATTTTTAAAATTTCAAATTACTTAAGGCTCAAACTAAATAAAACTTGCACCCTACTCGAAGTAAACTTGGTGAACAAGTTGAATACCTTTCTACATCTATAAATACCCTCAAGTTACATTGATTTGATTACCAAGAATTCAATTTAGCAATCAAATTTCTCTCAAGCATTCTAAAATTCTAAAAGCTCTCTATTGCTTACATCTTGCACGAAGTCTACTGAAGTCTTATTGATTTTCTCACTGATATTGTGCTTCAACTATCAATTATTTCATCCATAGAAAGAATCATATAGTGAAAAAGCTAGAACTTCAATCTCAATTTCGTATTGTGAATTTTATTGAAGTATATAGTTTTGAAATGTACTAATCAACTCTTTGTGTGAGCAATTCTTTGTACACAAATATATGATTTGTATCTTTTAGATTGACGATTCCAAGGATTGTTCCGATCATTGGCTAAGCAAGGGGATATTGCTTAGAGAGATGGGCTCTAGCATAATTGAAGGAGTGACCGAACGAGGGTATATCATTTGGAGAGGCAGGCTCTAGCCTATTGAAGGAGTGTGTAAACTGTATTGTTCCACCTGGCAAAGGAAATGAATTTAGTAATCCTTTGGTGGTTTTCCAAAGGCGAGGACGTAGGCTGGTATAGGCCGAACCTCGTAAAAATCTCTATCTCACTCTCTCTTTCCCTTACTTTTTATTTTCAGCAAATTTAAATTGCATGGATGGTTTAATTGGTAATCATACAAACTATGTAATTTGGAAGTTAAATAAACTTAAGGTTCAATTTTGATTTGAGATTGCAGAAACTGAAAGGGAGTACATTGGTTAAACCATATTTTGCATAAATCATAAGGGAGTACGTTATTTGGTTAAACACCCAAAAATAAATTAACTAAGAGTTTATTTGAATTCTGAATTTTAGGAATAGTGTGACTGTTGTGTTGATTGAGAAAGCTAATTCATTATCAAAGGGGTTGCATTAACAACAGGGTTGCACACAAGTTGAGAATTTTTATTAAGTTGCAACGTATATCTTGATTGAATGTTTTATGATTGTTTGGTTTGAATATTGTGCTTGATTGATTGGTTTGGTTGAATAATTGATTACTTGTTTGGTTAAGCAATAGTGTTGTGGATTAAAAGAACTAAGTTCTTGTGTGGTTGGTAAATTAAACAAATAAGTCAAGAATTGGTTAAGAGAAATAAGAAAGAAGTCTCCAAAGGAATTAAAAGAAATTTTTATAATCCAATTCAACCCCCTCCCCCTCTCGGGACTACACCTTGGTTTTCAAATATGTTGAAAACTTTTGTGATGAAAATGGCATTTCACACAATTTTTCAACACCTCTAACACCTCAACAAAATGAAGTAGTTGAGAAAAAAAATAAATCTTTACAAGAAATGGCTAGGAGTATGCTAAATGAGCATAACCTACCCAAATATTTTTGGGCCGAAGTCATAAGTACTGCCTGTTATATCATGAACAGAGTTTCCATTAAGGCAAACTTGAATAAAACTGTTAGCTTTGGTGTATTCTCAAGAGGGGGGGGGGTGAATTGGGTGTTTAAAAATTTCCCCCCTAGGTTCAACTAGTTCAGTAACAATATATTCACAACCTAGGGTCAGTCTACTCAAATGCGCTGATAAGTATAATATGTGGAATTTAAATCATGTGCATCATTCACACAATAACATATACGTGCAGTAAATATAAAGTGCGAAAATATAAATAGACACACGATATGTTATTGGGGTTTGGTCAACTGTGCCTACGTCCCCGCCTTGGCTACACCAGCACAAGGATTCCACTAATGCTCACTTAACGGGTGGAGCAGCACCTAATACAACCAGGTCAATTAGCAAAGGACTGACCTCAACCTTTACAAATTCTCCTTGTGAGGCGGAGAAGGCCCTAGGTCAAATTCATAGGACTAACCCCAACCTGATCCTTCCGAGTTAGATCAAACCCCCTCAGGCCACGCCTGGAATAGTATATTATTTTTCTCAATCAAACTAGTATAATGATTATGCTTTCATGTAAAGCAGATATGAACCCAAATACGGGCAATATAATCAGTGTACTTCAATGATGTATGAACTATAAGTTCGATGCTCTATGTATGCAATCAACACTCAAAATATTGACTTTATCTAATTAAGCACAAGAGTGTATATCAAACAAACTATTCTTTGAAAACCAGATAAATTATATCTCAATCTCAGATTAGGGTTTCAAAGATATTAGCAATAATATTCAAACAAACTCAAAAATATTTTCTTCAATGTAGCAAGCACAAGAGTTGTTTGAAAACAAGCTTTGAAAATGATTTTTGCACACAAAAGTATAGGCTTAGGTTACTTGCAATGACAATGCAAGAACCATAACCTTCCAAGTCTTCCCACACAAGATTTATCAAGTTAAATCAGTGGATGAACTTGATGCTTCTGCTCTCAATAAAATAAAAAAAACAAAATAATCTAATGAGAGTATGAGCAGACTAGATTGGACACAAGCACTTTAGAAATACTCACAACACTTGAAAGATCTAATAAAATGAAGTGTACGACTGTTTTTGGAGTAGTATAGGCTAAAATAGGTTTTCAGATTTTGAGAGAATTTTGCCCTAATCAAACTTGTCAACCCTTGCTAAATATGACAAATGAACAAGTATTTATAGGCAAGGAAGATTTTTTGACCTTTGGGGATACAATGGGTATAATTAAATTTGTTTCAAAAGCCATTAAGAAAATTAATCTAGTTTACCCCATTAAAAAAGCGATAAAAAATATTTTAACCCACGAGGTTCGGGTGCCTGGCCAGAGGTTTGGGTGCCCGAACAGACAGTCAAAAATCCAATTTTTAGAGATTCGGGTTCCCGAAGAGTGAATTGGTCGGTCGAACAAAAGTTAGTAGCATTTGTTCGTTAGTTCGGGTGCCCAGCTCAAAGTTCGGTTACCCGAATTGATCACTTTGTTTGCCCAAGCCCATTTTGAACATAATCGTTTGGTCACTTGGGTTGTTGAAAAGGAACCTGACACAGATCTGGGAGCCAGAGGCATGTATGCTCAAAAGTGGTTCAAGTGCCCGAACACCAAGTCAACATATTGACTTGTTTGGTCGCCTGAGTCATTTAACACAACATAGGTTCGATTGCCCGAAACCTCTCAATGTTCTTATTTAAGTTCATTTTTAGCCTGACTTGATTCCCCTAATATAGTAAGTGATGTTGGAGACTTTCTTATGTGCAAGTATTGGGACCTAGGCTCTTTTCTAAGGCCTTTTTAAGTAGGCCAAAAAAACCTAGCATCAGTCGACCTTCGATCTTCTCTAAGGTCTTGAGCTTATAAGTTCCTGCATGCATACAATGCATATTATTACATACCTTTGCCCTATATTACTATTACAGACCCAAATTACACAAAATAAAAATTACAATGAGTCTTCAGGGTCTTTAGCCTTCAAGTCTTCTCGTGCCATCAAATGATCTTATTATTATGAATCTGCACACAAACTTGACAAACATTAAATACCAAGAGTATTTGTCATTATAAAAATCGGGTGTGACCTATAAGGTCAACATTCTCCCCATTTTTGATGATGATAAATACACCATGTAAAAAGTGGGTGGGTATAGCCTTGAAAGGCTCCCCTTGGCAATATGCATAATGTTAAAGATTTGTCAATGCAAATAATTTTTTTAAGTACCCAAATTTTGCCTCTTCTCCCCCTTTTGGCAATAGAAAAAAGGGTTATGAAATAAATAGCCATAGGCATTGGGTATGATGCATTAGTATACAAGATAAGTTTGGGAAATTTTATAAATTTCGGCAGCATGTTGTTTGAAAATAAGGCATTTTCCCAAAAATACCTGTATAGAAATGACCTGTTTGGAGTTCTAAAATTCATAGTTTATCCACAACTACTTAACTCAAACAGTTCAGTATGGTCAAGAATTATTACTTTTGGCATCCAAAGAGATAATAAAATCATACAATGCACAATGAATAAAAAAGTATAAAGTATAGCAATTGAGCACACAAACTATATAACTGGTCATTTAAATGATTTAAATGACATAACAAATGTAATTAGACCCTAATTATCCACAAACCATAGCATTTTAAATCATATCAGAAGACCCGTGAAATATTTGACTTAAAAGCACATGGCATATGATACCAAATAGAGGGTTTGAGCATAAAAACAGTCTAACTAGTTTGCATGCATTTTTATGTGTAGTTACTGAGCCAGTTATGCGACTTGAAAACCATATACATATATAATAATAACAATAATATTAAGGCAAGAAAAAAAATTGGTTTTGAAATTAGTTCTTGCCATGAAGTATTACAATAAGTATATATATGTATGCATATAAATATATATCACCTTATGATGTTTGCTTAAAGTACTGGGGGTTGCTTGCTAAAAAAAAAACTTGAAGATCATACAAACAAGTAACATTTTTCTGGTTTGTTAATTAAGCACACAAACAGAAATATAACTAGAAAACTACAGCCATGATGAAATAAGGAATAGCTTCCCAAAAGGGGGGGGGGTGAATTGGATTCTTTTAGATTTTAATGATTTTTAAGCTTTTGATTTTAATATCTAGAAAAAAATATATATAAATGATAATCACACTTAAAAAATACTGAAACTTAAATTCACAAGTCAATTAATGAAATCAAAGTAATTCAATCACTCAATATTAGAGCTTGATTTCCCTGTAAGCTTTTAGTATGCACTTCTCTTAATCAAGATTTTCGCAGATTAACCAACGTACTCCCTTTTGGGTTTCCGCAAATGATTAATCATAACGTACTTTCTAAATATTAAGTATCTTTGTTTCTTTCTCACTTAAAAACCTACACTTTTAAACCATACAACAATAGCAAGTAAAGAATATAAAGTAAAACAGAGAGAATGACACAAGATTTTTACGAGGTTCGGCTTCAACATAGCATACGTCCTCGCCCTTGGCAAAAACACGAAAGGGTTCCACTATATCAATTCCGTTACCTGGTGGAACAACACCTATTTACAACCACTCCTTCTGTTAGGCTAGAGCCCGCCTCTCCAAACAACAATCCCTTGTTTGATTCAATGATTCAACAGCTCTGAATCGTCTAAGAATGAAGATAAAGAGATTTTGTGTACAAAATAAAAACTCTCACATTAGAGTAGATTAGTACAATAATCAGCACAATGATACTTCAAGGTAATTCAAATATAAAAGAATTTGAAGCTCAATACTTAGTATGAATCACCAATATAATTTTCAAAAGATAAGAGATTCTGATTTTTGAAAGCTTTGCCTTAAAGTATAAATCAGTCGCAAATCAGTAATTTGAACACGAGAGTTTTAGATCCTTTTGAGAATTTTGAATGCTTGAAGATTGCTTGATTTAAAAACCTTTGAAGGTTGCTTAATCTAAAAACCTTTGAAGGTTGCTAAATCTAAAACCTTTTGAAGATTGTTGGATCTGAAAAACCCTTGAAGATTGCTTAATTTCAAAAACCTTTGAATATTGCTTAATCGTTCAAAAACACCTTTGAAGATTTGAGCTATTTATAGATGTTTAGAAGTCATTCATTACTCCCAAAGATTCCCAAAAATCGTTTCCAATTATTTTAAATTAATTATGTCCAAAAACGTGGTTTAAAAAATCTTCCCATTAAGAGATTTAATGCCAACGTTCGAGTGGCAGTCGCCTGTCACGACTTGGCAGTCGCCTGTCACAAAGCAAACTCTCAACACAGAATGCTGGCAGTCACTTTCCAGGACCAAGGTAGTCACCTAACTTGTTCACGTAGGCGCCTAACAGGTTTAGGCAGTCGCCTGTCTAGGTATTGACTTTTTGAAAAAACTCTTTCTTAATGTGGCAATCGCCTGACCCTTCAATATTTGAAAATTTTTTCTTTTTCAAAAACTTTTCTTTTCATTGATTATAAAAATATTCTTTAGGGTATGTATATAAAAAGATATTTTTGAAGTTCTAAGAGCTTCAAACCAATTTTATACTTAAAATTAACTTTGAAGTACTTATATTTAGAACATCCTTTAAAGATATAATTCTTTGATCTTCAATCTTGTTCTTCCATCATCATTGTGGTTTCAATCTTTTCTTTGAGCTTTTCACCAGTATAACTTTATTCCTCATGCTCTTTGTAATCCATAAGCTTTACTCTGTTCTTCAAGAATTCTTTGTAATCCATAGGCTTTACTAATGCACTTAAGCTTTGTCACTTTCTTGAAAAACTTTCATTTTAACCATATTAAACACATCATTGATTTGTTTTCATCAAAATAAGAATTGTAAGCCTTATTAGGCCAACACATGATGATCCTAATGATTTAACAATCGCATGCAAGATCATATGGCAAATCAAATGACTGTGGCAAATAAACATGTTTCAGATTATGATTTTCAATAAAACATTTCATTCAATCATATGTCATATTTGATTCAACAACATATCTAAGCTAAAAGGTTTGTGAGCATAATATGATAGGCATTTTAATTTTAGATGCTCCCCCTATCAATTTGAATTTTTGCTTAGATACTTTAAACCATCCATCCATTTAAAGTTTTACGAACCATGATATATCATATTTTTGCACTCACTTCTCTTAAACATTTCTCCCCCTTTGGACATCAATAAAAAAGGAGAAAAAATATACAAAAATAGAGAAATGCTGTAAGACTAAGTACTATTTTTAGAACATCAAGAACAGCCTATCCGATAAAGCTTGAATTCACAGAAGCACATAAAAGTGATAAATATCTTATAGATGAAAACACATCAATAAGAAGCTTCCATAGATCCACTTTCATCATCATCTCCGTCCTCTTGTTTACCAGATTCATCATCATCTCCTTCCTCTTAGTCACCAGATTCATCATCACTGGATGTAGCAGAACTGATACTCATAGGAAATTTTCCTTTAGAAGAACTAGCCAACTGTTGCTCAATCTTATCGACTTGCTTATCAATATGTGAACAAATGAGTTTCTATAAAGGTAACCTTCTCTTGCAGAGTACCAAGGCCAGATTTCATTCCACATTGAAAGTCATATAATGATTAAAAAATGGAACAAACCATGAAAGAGTGTCTGGATCAAGCTGAACTGAAGGTGTTGGGATGGAAGGTGAAGGAGGTTGTGGAGCAGATGATACATGTCGATGTCCTTTATGAAACCATCCTTAAGGAGAATTTTTATAGCCCATACGTTTAAGAATGGTATCAGAAAAGATATCATAATAAGTCTTGCTAGTGAAGTTGAATGATGGTGTTAGAACATTAAAATGAGCAAAAACCATATTTAACATCCCAGTATATGGTAGAACAAAACGAGGAGCATCGACTTTCATTATAATCCACTAGATAATCAAACTTGGAAGATCCATCTTCTTTTCTTTGAGAATACACCACATTACAAAACAATCCAGAAATGAAATATGATCATGAGAACCAGATCTTGGTAAGATATTGTTTATAATAAGCATGTGCAGAATCAGAGCTTTCAGATTAAGCTGCTTATAAAGAGGAGGATGCCCAAAGTTAATAGGAGTTTCAGTCATGACTAGAGGCAAAAACTCTTGTGGAGTAAAACCTTGAGCCATAATCCATTACTTCTCAATAATGTGAACCATAAAATCCCCTGGCTTAATTCAAAATATCTTTCCCAAGGATATGGAAGTTAGATGGATATTTTGCCCAAGCAAATTGGTTTTGATCCCATTATCGCATCGTTCCATGTTTGCATAAAAAATCCGAACAACATTAGGATAATATCCTTTAGCTTGATAGGTAATAAACTTATCCCATCCAATGTTCTTAAAGAGTTCCATGATTTCAGGAAAATCGGAATTGAAGAACATTATGTTAAGAACCTTACCTAAAATAGGTTCAGCTGAAGCAATCTAATTTTGGTAAAGGTGCTTAGCATGTGGAGTCACTAACCATTTCTCCACCTCATCATTATTGATCCTTGTTGAAGATGAGGATCCCTTGATACCAACAGATTTGGATCGAGGCATATTTTTATGGAGAAGAGAAGCAAGGAAACCCTAAGTTAGGTTCGGGATTTGATGAGTAGGAAGGATTAGAAACTTGGTTTCAAGATGATTTGAACGAGATATGTGTATGGAAAATGATAGAGACGAAAGATTTCAGAGAGAAAGATGAATGAGCAAGCGCCTGGTGGGTTTTAAAATGACTTAAAACATGGTTTTAAACCCTACCCGCCGCGAGGCAGTCTCCTGCTTGAATGTGGCAGGCACCTGTCTATGTGGAATTTTAAAAGACAGTAGCCTGGCAGTCGCCTGCCAAGCAGAACAATGTTTAAATTACTTCAAGACTATGTAGCATGCCCAATTCTCTTCTTATAAACATGAATCTTTTTTCCGACAAAGGTTTGTGAAAATATCAGCTAATTGTTCATGTGTGTTTACAAATTCTAGTATTGTATCTTCGTTTTGCACATGATCTCTCAAGAAATGATGTCTTATGTCAATGTGTTTTGTTCTTGAGTGAGATACTGGATTTTTTGAAATATTAATAGCACTTGTGTTGTCACATTTGATGGGAATAGTTTGATATTGTATTTTAAAATCTTTTAGTTGCTGTTTCATATACAATGTTTGAGCATAACAACTGCCTGCAGCAATGTATTCTGCTTCTGCTGTGGATAATGCTACAGAATTTTATTTCTTTGAAGACCATGAAACTAAAGAGTGTCCTCGAAGATGACACGTTCCACTTATGCTTTTTCTATCTATTTTACTTCCAGCAAAGTCTGCATCTGAATAACTAATCATTTCAAATTCAGATTCCTTTGGATACCATAATCCTAGTTCAAGTGTGCCTAATAGATATCTAAGGATTCTTTTGACTGTTGTTTGGTGTGATTCCTTAGGAGCTGACTAAAACCTTGCACACATACATACACTAAACGTAATATCCGGCCTAGTTGCTATTAAATAAAGTAAGCTTCCTATCATTCCTCGATAGTGCTTTGTATCAACTTGTTTCCCTTTTTCATCTTTGTCAAGACTAGTTGATATACTCATTGGAGTTCCTATAGGTTTACTTTCTTCCATATCAAACTTTTTTAACATGTCTTTAATATATTTAGTTTGATTTATGAAAGTTTCATTTTTGGCTTGTTTGATTTGTAATCCAAGAAAGTAATTTAATTCTCCCATCATACTCATCTCAAACTCTTTTTGCATACATATGGCAAATTCTTTACATAGATCTTTGTTTGTAGCTCCAAATATAATATCATCCACATATATTTGAACTAATAGCATATTTTGTTTTTAGTTTTAATGAATAAGGTACTATCAACCTTTCCTCTTGTAAATTCATTTTTAAGTAAAAATTTACTTAACCTCTCATACCAAGCTCTTGGAGCTTGTTTCAAACCATAAAGGGCTTTTGTCAATTTGAATACATGGTTTGGAATTTTAGAATTTTCAAACCTTGGAGGTCGTTTGACATATACTTCTTCATTTATATATCCATTTAAAAATGCACTCTTCACATCCATTTGATATAACTTAAAATCCTTATGGGCTGCATAGGCTAAAAGCATCCTAACAACTTCCATCCTTGCCACAGGTGCAAAAGTTTCATCATAATCAATTTCTTCTTCTTGATTATACCCTTGTGCCACTAGCCTAACTTTATTTCTTATAACAAGTCCATTTTCATCCTTCTTATTTCTAAACACCCATTTAGTTCCTATAATTGATTTATCTTTGGGTTTTGGTATTAGTTCCCATACTTGACTACTTTCGAATTAATTTAATTCCTCTTGCATAGCTATAATCCAAGAATCATCATTTAAAGCATCTTCAATATTTTTTGGTTCATCTTGGGATAAGAAAGCATAACGATTGCAAATATTTTTTAGTGAGGCTCGAGTGGTTATTCCTTTTGATGTTTCACCAAGAATTTGTTCTTTTGGGTGGTTTTTGTCATATTTCCACTCTTTAGGGAGTTTCAGATTCTCTGAAAAGTTTTCATTTAGAGCATCATTGTTCTTTTCTTCTTTTATTTCAAGAATTTTTTCCTTTTGTGAAGTGACTTTATCATTCATATCTTTAACGTCATAATGATTTGATTCATCAAAAGTTATATGAATTGATTCCATAATTGTAGAAGTTCTTTTATTATAAATCCTATAAGCTTTACTATTTGTAGAATAACCTAAGAAAATACCTTCATCTGTCTTTGCATCAAATTTTCCTAGATCATCTTTAGTATTTAATATAAAGCATTTACAACCGAATACATGAAAGTAGGATATATTTGGTTTTCTATCTTTCCAAAGATCATATGGTGTTTTATCTATTTTTGATCTTATTGATACCCTATTTACAATATAACATGCTGTATTTACAGTTTCAGCCCAAAAATATTTAGGTAGACTATTTTCATTGAGCATTGTTCTTGCCATTTCTTGCAAAGTCCTATTTTTCCTTTAAATAACTCCATTGTGTTGTGGAGTTCTAGGTGCTGAAAAATTGTGAGTTATTCCATGTTCATTACAAAATTTATCAACTTCCTTATTTTTAAACTCTCTTCCTTGGTCACTTCTAAAGCTTGTTACATTATAGCCTTTCTCATTTTGTAATTTCTTGCATAAGGTTATTAATTGGTTACAAGCTTCATCTTTGTTTGCTAAAAAGATTCCCCAAGTAAATCTTGAAAATCATCTACTATTACAAAAGCATATTGTTTTCCACCTAAGCTTAAGGTTCTAGTTGGACCAAATAAGTCTAAGTGTAGGAGTTCTAGGAGTCTTTTGGTGGATATGAATTTTTTCTTTTTAAAACTTGTTTTTACTTGTTTTCCTTTTTGACATGCATCACACATCTTGTCTTTTATGTACTTAATATTGGGTAATAATTTTACAAGATTTTTCTTAGATAATTTAGATAGTAGGTCCATGCTAGCATGACCTAGTTTCCTATGCCATAACCAACTTACTTCATTCATAGCTGTTAGACAAGTTATGTTTTGATTTGCTATTTTCCCAATATTTATACAGTAAACATTATTTATTCTATGAGCCATAAACAAGGTTTCTTTATTTTTTGGATTTTGGATAACACATTTTTCTTTCATGAAAATTACTTCAAACCCTTTATCACTTAATTGACTAATACTTAAAAGATTATGTTTTAATCCTTCCACTAATAGCACATTATCTATAGTGAGTGAAGATTCTTTACCAATTTTTCTAATACCAACAAATTTCCCTTTGGCATTATCGCAGAAGGTGACGTATCCCCCATCCTTTTGTTTTAAGGTAGTGAACTTGGTCTTGCCACTTGTCATATGCCTTGAGCATCCGCTGTCCAAGTACCATTTGTCCATTGTCGTTGTTGTCCTAAGGCAAACCTATAATGAGGGACATTGTGTGTTAGTTTTTGGAACCCAAATTCTTTTGAATTTCTTTGTTTTGCTGTTGGTTTCACTATTTGCTTTCCAATCTCCTTGAACTTTAACATATTTTTTCTTTAATGGGCAATTGAACATCACGTGACATTTAGTCTTGCACATATAGCAAGTGGTGTGTTCATGTTTGTTATTTGATGAAGTGCTAGCATAAAACTTAGCTTCCTTAACAAAATATCTCATGTATATCTTTTTATTCCTTTTATTTGCTTTACCGTTGTAGCCTATTCCTTCTTTGTTTCCATGTAGCCTTTGCTGTCCAATCATCTTTTCAAAGTTTTCTTTACCTTTAGTAAAATTATAGATAATCTTTTCTTTGTCCTCAACTGTCTTTTTGAGTTCATTTATTTCTAAATCTTTCTTATTCAAATCATTTTTATGAGTTTTATCTAATTCTTGTTTTGTTATGTTTATTTCTTCTTCCAACTTCTTAATATAAGTATTTCTTTCTTGCTTTACTATTTCTTGATTTTGTTCTTTCAAAGTTATATTTCTTTTAGACACTTTTATAAATCTTTTATGTAGTGAAAATAATTCAGTTTGTAATTCCTTATAAGAAGCCAAACTATCACATGACTCATCACACGACTCATTTTGAGATTCGGTTGAAGAGTAATAAGAATTTACCTTTTCGTCGTTTGCCATGAAGCATATATTTGCCATCTCTTGTTCACTTGATTCGGTTTCAGTTTCGCTAGAGCTTGAGTCGTCCTAGGTAGCTTTCATTGCTTCCTTCTTTTTCGTCTTGTCTTTCTTGAATAATGGACACTCCGGTTTAATATGCACTGGCTTTTTGCAATGATAACAGATAGGTAGTTCATTCTTACCTTAATTTTCTTTCCTACTTGTATCTCCTTTTTCAGTTTTCTTTTTATTAAACTTTCTAGGAAACCTTCTATTTCTTCTATAGAAGTTTCCTAGTCTCTTAGTAATGAATGCCAATTCATCTTGATCTAAGTCACTTGTTTCACTTTCTTCATCACTAGTGCTATGGCTAGTTGCTTTTAGAGTTATGGATCTTTTATGCTTTGGTTCAGGATTCCTTTCTTTCAATGTCATTTCATATGTAAGAAGTGAACCTATAAGTTCATCCAAAGAAGTAGTCTTAAGGTTTCTACCTTCCATGATAGCTATGGCCTTTGGTTCCCAAATAGAGGGTAGGCCTTTTAGAATTTTCCTGATCATTTCATATGTAGTATAGGTTTTTCCTAAGACACTTAAAGAGTTTATTATGTGGATAAATCTGGTGTACATGCTTGATATCGTTTCATCAGAATTCATTTTGAATGCTTCGTATTCACTTGTTAGCATGTCTATCTTGTTGTCTCTAACATCAATGGTTCCTTAATAAGTTACTTCTAGTTTATCCCAGATCTCCTTAGCTTTTTTGCAGGCCATGACTCGATTAAACTCATTAGCATCTAATGCACGATATAACACATTTATAGCACTTGCATTTATTTGAAGCATTTTATAATCTAAGTCGGTCATGTCTTTCTTTTCTTTTGGAATATATTTTCCATCAACTAACTTAATGGGGATAAGATTTCCATCCATAACAACTTCTCAAGCTTTCCAATCCATGTGTTGGAGATATATTTCCATTCCCTTTTTCCAAAAAGTATAATTGTGTCCACAAAAGTTTGGTGGATGGGTTGATGATTGTCCTTCACCAAAGGGTGCTACTCCAATGTTTGCCATTAGATCTTTTTATAGTTTCTTGTTAGGAATTTCTATAACTAGGCTTTGACACCAATTGAAATGAGGAATAGCTTCCCAAGAGCGCGGGGGGGGGGGGGGTGAATTGGATTCTTTTAGATTTTAATGATTTTTAAGCTTTTGACTTTAATATCCAGAAAACAAAATATATAAATGATAATCACACTTAAAAAATATTGAAATTTAAATTCACAAGTCAATTAATGAAATCAAAGTAATTCAATCACTCAACCAAGAAAATTAGAACTTAATTTCCCTGTAAGCTTTTAGTTTGCACTGCTCTTGATCAAGATATCCGCAGATTAACCAACGTACTCCCTTTTGGGTTTCCGCAAATGATTAATCAAAACGTACTTTCTAAATATCAAGTATCTTTGTTTCTTTCTCACTTAAAAACCTACACTTTTAAACAATACAACAATAGCAAGTAAAGAATATAAAGTAAAACAGAGAGAAAGACACAAGATTTTTATGAGGTTCGACTTCAACACAGCCTACGTCCTCGCTCTTGGCAAAAACACCAAAGGATTCCACTATATCAATTCCGTTACCTAGGGGAACAACACCTGTTTACAACCACTCCTTCTGTTAGGCTAGAGCTCGCCTCTCCAAATAACAATTTCTTGTTTGGTTCAACGATTCAACAGCTCTAAATCGTATAAGAATGAAGATAAAGAGATTTTGTGTACAAAATAAAAACTCTCACAGTAGAGTAGATTAGTACAATAATCAGCACAATGATACTTCAAGGTAATTCAAATATAAAAGAATTTGAAGCTCAATACTTAGTATGAATCACCAATATAATTTTCAAAAGATGAGAGATTCTGACATTTGAAAACTTTTCCTCAAAGTATAAATCAGTAGCAAATCAGTAATTTGAACACAAGAGAGTTTCAGATCCTTTGAGAATTTTGAATGCTTGAAGATTGCTTGATCTAAAAACCTTTGAAGGTTGCTTGATCTAAAAACCTTTGAAGGTTGCATAATCTAAAAACCTTTGAAGGTTGCTTAATCTAAAACCTTTTGAAGATTGATGGATCTGAAAAACCCTTGAAGATTGCTTAATTTCAAAAACCTTTGAATATTGCTTAATCGTTCAAAAAAACCTTTGAAGATTTGAGCTATTAATAGATGTTTAGAAGTCATTCATTACTCCCAAAAATTCCCAAAAATCTTTCCCAATTATTTTAAATTAATTATGTCCAAAAACGTGGTTTAAAAAATCTTCTCGTTGAGAGATTTAATGCCAACGTTCGAGTGGGAGTCGCCTGTCATAGAGCAAACTCTCAACACAGAATGCTGGCAGTCGCCTGCCAGAACCAAGGCAGTCGCCTAGCTTGTTCACGTAGATGCGTGACAGGTTTAGGCAGTCGCCTGTCTAGCTACTAACTTTTTGAGAAAACTCTTTCTTAATGTGGCAGTCGCCTGCCATATCATGACAGTCGTCTGGCCCTTCAACATTTGAAAATTTTTTCTGTTTCAAAAACTTTCTTTTCATTGATTATAAAAATATTCTTTAGGGTATCTATATAAAAAGATATTTTTGAATTTCTAAGAGCTTCAAACCAATTTTATACTTAAAATTAACTTTGAAGTACTTACATTTAGAACATCCTTTAAAAATATAATTCTTTGATCTTCAATCTTGTTCTTCCATCATCTTTGTGGTTTCAATCTTTTCTTTGAACTTTTCTCCAGTATAACTTTATTTCTCATGCTCCTTGTAATCCATAAGTTTTACTATGTTCTTCAAGAATTCTTTGTATTCCATAGGCTTTACTTATGCACTTGAGCTTTGTCACTTTCCTGAAAAATTTTCATTTGAACCATATTAAACACATAATTGATTTGTTATCATTAAAATAAGAATTTTAAGCCTTATTAGGCCAACACATGATGATCCTAATGATTTAACAATCACATGCAAGATCATATGGCAAATTAAATGACTGTGGCAAATAAATATGTTTCAGAATATGATTTTCAATAAAACATTTCATTCAATCATATGTCATAATTGATTCAACAACATATCTAAGCTAAAAGGTTTGTGAGCATAATATGATAGCCATTTTAATTTTATATGCTCCCCCTATCAATTTGAATTCTTTCTTAGATACTTTAACCTCTTATACTAATCAAGGATTAATTTCATTATACTCAGTAGTATAAGCTATTCAATTTGAAGCTTTAAAATCAACTATACTGAATATTAATCAACTCTATTTACCCCTATTAGTATAGTTGTCCCTATAGACCATGGATGGATCATAAAAGTATATATATTAAGGCATGCAATAATGTTCATGATCCAAGAACATTCCATATCAAATCATAGAACCTCAAGTGCAGGATATGATGTTAGGGATTTTTAGAAGAGCCTCAATATTTCAATAGATGAAAGTGATGCGTAAAAGTCATTTATGCGCTTCCTGTAAGGTTGGATTTTAGCCTTTCTAAATCTTTGATGATTATGCTAGGATGAATTTTAATTATTCAACTTATTTTCCTCATCCTTTCAAAAAGATTTTAACGCTAATTTTATCATAATCATCTTTAACACAAGGTTTTGGTTCGAAAAAATTCCTATCAAAATTTTGGCAGCATGCCATCTATAAATCAGACATTTCTCAAATTTTCATGCACCAAAACCTGATAGATTCAAGCAATCAATTCAAAATAATTCAATTTGAGCATGTGAGAACCTATAATCCACTACCAGTATGCAATTCTCATCAATTGCATCCGCCATGCAGGAGGCTTTCAATAACAAGCATGCAATCAAGTCGTATAATCAACTCAAGATATTCAATATAGCTCAATAGAAGTTTGTTCTAGAAAAATACATAAACTATCCATCAAAGAAATTTTAACAATTTATTAAATTAGGGATAGTAGACTACAATGCTGATTTCATAAAGGCATATGAACATAAAAGGTATGATATCAAAAGAGCATGTTAATTTATATATATGAAGAATAAAAGCTCCCCTTGAATTATGCACTCAACTCATTTAATTCCATTTTCATTTTTTACTTTCTTTAGTCAAGAGTTATAAGATTTTCAATGGTTTAATCTTGGCATGAACGCTTTAGGCTTATTGGACCAAAAGGTCACAATGTATATTCGTTTAAGTGTGATAAGCCTACAACTGCCTCTTTTCTTATCATCTTCAAAATGTGAGAGGCATGAGTTTGAATGACTTTTAAATTTATCTCACCATGCATAGGTTTCTTTCAAATTTCATTTCATAATCTAGATTTGAAACCTAGTGCAAATAATTTTAGCCATTCAACATCATTCTGACAAAGTGAAGCTTTAAATGATTTGATTTAATGTTTGAGAGCTTATAAAGAAAAAATGAGCAAATACTCTTAACAATTAAATTATCATTTAGTTCAAAAGAGTATTTAGAATGAGTGTACATTTTCAAAACATATTTTTGCGCTTAGTAAACATGTTCAGGCATGAGCTAAGATTGTATAGAAGAGTATGGATTTTTGAATACAGCTCTTTGGACAATGGAAAGTACCCTATAAATATAATCACAATTTAAAGTAAAGATACAAATAGATAGTTGAAGTCTTACCAAATATGATCATGGTTTGGTAAGAATTCCTATGGATGGGATAGTGAACCAAAATTAGAGGAGTATCATATTTTAAGCACAAAGGAAATGTTTGATGACTCACTCGAAAAATGAGCAGCTCAAAAGCTATCCCAAGTATAGGAGTTCTATCGTGTAATATTAAGCCCAAGGGCTAGATCGTCTCCTCAGGGAATGCATTTTAATCTCAAATTTTACTTTCTTCCAATCGAAATTAAAAAGGTACTGAACTCAGTTCAGATTCGGGTTTTCAAGATTGTGGAGACTTAAATGAAAACACAAATTAAAGTCCTAAAACTATCACGCACGGAATTAAATAACAATAATGAAAACCCTAGTCGACTTAAGGAAACACTAGATCATACTAACTAAAAATGGAAACTTTAAACATGGAATTAAAATAACAATAATGAAAACCCTAGTCTACTTAAGGAAACACTGGGACACGCGTTAATTAAGAATGGCAACCTAGAACATGGAATTAAAAACACACAATGGAAACTAAACTAGACACATACTAAAAAAAAAAAACCGAACCTAAAAATCGAACCTTTAGCATAATTAAGAGATCAAATCAAGACTCACAATTTAAATGAAAACATGAATTCAACGGAAATTCAAAAAACGTAAACAATAACGGAACACAATAAAAACATAACCTTTACTAATCATAGACCCTAACTAAATCGAATTTCGACAAAAAAAATATCTGAATTTAATTAAGAATGCTAAATTAAAATAACTATCAATTAGATAAACAAAGAGATTAATTTAACAATAATGAAATACCCAAAATTACTCAACTTAAACAAAAAGAAAGAAAACTCCAATAACATTAAAAAAAAAAAAAACTAAACTTTCTTCAATATTCCAAGATTCAAAGAAAAGTAAATAAAAGAAAGAAAGAAAGGAAAAGAGAGAGAGAGAGAGAAACAAATCCACGGAGCCGTGGTAGCAGCTGCGGCTGTGTGTGGGTTGGTTCGCGGCTGTAGCATGGAGCAAGGAACAACAGGAGAGTGGCTCACGGATCTGCTGGTGCTGTTGGCGGCCGCCGGAGAGAGCAACAAAGTGCAGCAGGAGCTTTTTGTGTTGCGGCAACAATGGGAAAAAGAGGTTTGAGTGAGAGAGAGAGGGATAAAGGGAAGGAGAACAAAGAATAGAGAAAAGAGAAAGAGAGCAAAGCAGAATTTAAAAGAACAAAAAAAAAAACAAACTAAAGAAGAAGAAGAAGAAGAAGAAGAAGAAGAAGAAGAAGGAGAAGAGGAGAATGGGGAAGAGGAGAATGGGGAGCCCTGGGGGCTACCTACACAAGAAGAGGAAGAGAAGGGTTAAATAGGATAGGGGGAAAAGCCCTAGACCCGGATAGGAGACCCGACCCGGCAACTTGACCCAATTGGAGTTGACTCGAATTGCTATATTTTTTTATTTTTTTTATTCTCTATTCATCACAAATTTGACTCTTCTGGAGCCCGTATCTCACAAAACTCAAAACGTGAGAGTTGTAGATACTCCTTTTCTATTTCTCTATAAATTTGAATCGTATCGATCGGAGCTCATACAGAAAAGTTATGCACGAAATACGAACAGGTATTGGTTTTAGTTCTCGGGAATTTTCCTGCAACAAAAAAATACCAAAACTTCATAAATAGTGCAATAAAGTTCAAGAATGATGATTTTGGCACTTTATTAAAATATTGGACAATTTTGGACATTTAATTAAAAATATAAACCGTAAAACAAGGGTTAAACATTCAATTACGCAGTTTCGGTGCGTAATCATTTGATTTAACTAGATGATTTGATTTCCTTAGCGGATGCCCCTAATTTGGTTGCAGCTATGAGAAGCACTCAATACATTAGGCATTTATGATCAATAGTGCTTTAAGCCTACAATGATGACTAACCATTTTATTAGGCATTTAAGGCTTTCAAGATGAGTTTAGGACAAGATGTTTAAATAGAAGAATTTATTTCCTAGAACTCAAACTTGTGCAATGGATAGAGTATGCTTAACTTTAGATATTTATATTTAAGTGTGAGTTAAGCAATTTGAATTATTTACCAGGCAAATAATGCTTTGTCCATTTGGAAGTGGATTTCATTCAATTATGCTACAGCCAATGTTTTTATATTTTTATCCAATTATCATGATATTTCTTCATTAAGTGATTAGATTGGATATTTTTCATGACTTTTTGTATTGGCTAAATTTTCAAAGAATTTTAAGTGTGCACCACTTCCCGAGCCTATAGTCATCACTACCCCCTAACCTAATCCTAAGATCTAAGGAAGAATTAACTAATTTGATAATTTTAATTTAAATCCATTTTTCCTTAAGTCTTAGGGGGTTTGCTTTCATGATTATCCATTTCATTTTTTTTCAAAGCCTCCGACACCTCCAACTAAACAATTAAACCTGTTGTGCCCTTTTCTTTTATGTTATAAGCAATTTTTGAATTTTCATGAAAGGCTATGCTTACCATTCTTATGTTTGCTCGATGAGGCATAAAAGTTTGTATGGGATTTATTAAGTGACATTGAACCCTTTTTTAAAAGATTTTTCTTTTTATGACTTGAGGGTTTATCATCTCCCATTTCTTCCTTCTGACATATTATTTTCAATATTTTCTTCATGCTTTTCTTCTCTAAGGTGGCATGATGACATTTTAATTCCTCTAATTGTTTATCCAACCTTTTGTTTTGAATTTTCAAAAATGTTTTATAATAAGACATTCCAACTAGAGACTTATGAATTTTAAGTGAACCCTTTTCTAGTTGTCTGTTCAATGACATGCTTTCATCATAAAACTCATAGCATGATTCAATACAAGACTTATCTCTATAACTATCAGATGAATCAATGCATATAGTATCATTATCAGAAACAGTCGATGACTCACTATAAGATATATCACAAAATTTTTCATAAGAATCATCACATGCATTAACAACAGAACTATCATGAAATTCAACAGATGATTCATCGTTTGACATATCATAGCATTCAATAATAGAATCATCCACGGAGGCTAAGATAGGCACATATACCTCACTATCTATTAATGCAATTGCCATATTATTTACCACTTCCTAGGTGGTGGTCTCATTCTCCTGGGACTCTCCATATTTCCTTTCTAGTTCATCACAGATTTCTTTAGCGTTAGCACAAGCCATGATCTCATGAAAAATATTAGTCTCCAAAGCACAGTATAATAAATCCATGGCATATGAATTCGCAAGTAATAAATTTATATCATTTTAGTTAGCTGGCATACAAATTACTTTGACAATCACCTTCCAGGTCCTCCGGTCCATAAATTTTATAAAAATGTTCATTCTAATTTTTCAGTGGGTGTAACTGACACCACAAAACACAGGAGAGCATGAAGGTGACTGACCCTCACCGAATGGGGATACACCAAATTGAACCATTGCGATCTTTTTGAAAAAACATTTAAGTCAAGTGCAATGAGGCTCTGATACCAAAAACCCCTTACAATCTTTGGAAAGGAAAGAAACTAAAATTTTCATACTTCCATGTCTTTGGTTGTAAAAGTTTTGTTTAAATGATAAAAGAGACCTAAGGAAATTTGATGCAAAATCTAATGAAGGAATTTTTCTAGGATATGCTCTAAGTAGTTAAGCCTTTAGAGTATACAACAAAAGAATGATGTCGATTGTGGAATCAATTCATGAAGCATTTGATGAAGCCAACCACTTCTCTTCTAAAACCACTGCCCATGATGATCTAGAGATAAGAAATTATTTAAAACCAAAGACATAGAAGTATGAAATTTTTGATTTCTTTCCTTTCCAAAGCTTGTAAGGGGTTTTATTCAAGTTTGCCCTAATGGATACTCTATTCATGACATAACAGATAGTATTTATGGCTTCAGCTCAAAAATATTTGGGTAGGTTATCCTCATTTAGCATAGTCTTAGAGATTTATTGTAAAGATATATTCTTTCTCTCAAGAATTCCATTTTGTTGAGGTTGTTCGAGGTGCTGAAGAATTGTGTAAAATGCCATTTTCATCCCAAAAGTTTTCAACATCTTTATTTCTAAACTTTCCACCTTTATCACTTCGGATGTGTAAAATACCATAACCTTTTTCATTTTGGAGTTTCTTACACAATTTGGCAAGCAATTTACACACTTCATCTTTGGAGGCCAAGTATAACACCTAGTTGAACATAGTGTAGTCATCTATTATGACAAATGCACATTACTTTCCTCATAGACTTGGTGTTTTTGCAGGTCCAAATAGATCTAGATGAATTAATTCCGATGGCCTTCCATTGAATATTAATTTCTTCTTTTTGAAGCTTTTCTTGGCTTGCTTTCCAAGTTTACAAGCATCACAAATTTTGCATTTTATGAATTTAGTTTTGGGTAAACCATTGACTAAATCCTTCTTAACTAATTTAGATAGGAGGTCCATGCTAGCATGTCCTAGTCTCATATGTCATAACTAGCTTGATTCATTGAAGGTCGTAAAACACTTTACGTCTTAAGACACTAAGTTTTCAAAGTTAATGCAATACACATTTTTATAACGATTTGCAATAAAAAAGTGTTTTGTGTTGTTCTACATTCTCAACAATACACTTGTCCTTAGGTAATGTCAAAACCTTTGTCACAAAGTTGACTAATACTTAGCAAGTTATGTTTTAAACCTTCAACTAATAAAACATTCTCAATGATTAAGGAAAGTTCTTTATCGACTTTGTCGATGCCGATAATCTTACCTTTGGTGTTGTCTCCAAAGGTAACATGTCCACCTTAAGGATCAAATTATTGGTGAACCTTCATGAGGGGTGTCGACTCGATCTTCACTTAAGAACCTGTGTGATCATTTTACGTTCCTATCACACATGGAACCTAAGAATATAAATGATGGAAATAATGATGATTTATGGGTGTTAGCTATAGAAGAAGAGTTAAATCAGATTGAAAGGAGTAAATTTTGGACGTTAGTTCCTAGGTTAGGTGATCATTATTCATAGGGACTAAATGGATATATAGGAACAAAAAAGATGAAAATGGCATTGTTGTTGTAACAAGGCTAGACTAGCAGCACTAGGTTTCAATCAATTGGAAGGTATTGATTTTGAGGAAACCTATGCACCAATAGCTAGAATGGAAGTCATTCGCATGTTACTTGCCTATGTATCCCAAAAAAACTTCAAACTCTATCAAATGTATGTGAAGAGTGCATTTCTAAATGGGTTCATAAATGAGGAAGTCTATGTCGAACAACCCCCAGGTTTTGAAGATTTCCATTTTCCAAATCATGTGTTTAAACTATCGAAAGCCTTATATGGTTTAAGACAAACTCCTAGAGCTTGGTATGAAAGACTAAGTGGCTTTCTTCTAGAAAATGGATTCTCGAGAGGGAAGATGGATAATACTCTCTTTATCAAAACCCAGGCCAATGATATGCTTATCGTTCAAGTTTATGTTGATGATATCATATTTGGTTCCACGAATGAGGATCTTTGCAAAGAGTTTTCTAAATGTATGCAAGACGAATTTGAGATGAGTATGATGGGTGAACATACATTTTTTCTAGAACTTCAAATCAAGCAAGCCAAGAATGGCACATTTATAAATCAATCTAAGCATATAAAATACCTGCTCAAGAAATTTGATATAGAAGGTGGCAAGGCATTGGGAACACCAATGAGAACTTCCACTAATCTTGATAAGGATGGGCAAGGGAAATTGGTAGATATCAAGTACTACCAAGGTATGATTGGTAGTCTGCATTACTTAACGACTAGCTTTCCAAATATCATGTTCAATGTTTGCATATGTGCTAGGTTTCAAGCCTGACGTAAGGAATCGCACCAAATAGTTGTTAAAAGGATTTTACGGTATCTAATTGGTACTATAGACTTAAGTCTATGGTATTCAAAAGATACATCCTTTGAAATAATCAGCTTCTCCGATGCAAACTATGTCAAGTGCAAAATTGACCGCAAGAGAAAAGGTGGTATGTGTCACTTCCTAGGATGTTCTCTAGTACCTTGGTTTTATAAGAAATAGAATTATGTGGCTTTTTCTACCGCTAAGGCTAAATATGTTACTACAGATGGTTTTTGTACTCAAGTATTATACATGAAGCAACAACTTAAAGACTACAAATTGAATTATGAGTATGTGCCAATCAAGTGTGATAATACCAACACCATAAACATCTCTAAAAATCCAATATCACACTCAAGAACAAAGCACATAGATATAAGACATCACTTTCTTCGAGATCATGTGCAAACGGAGGATATTAGTCTTGAATTTGTGAGCACGAATGAACAATGGACCAATATATTCTCAAAACCCATTCAAGAAGATCGTTTCATTTTAATAAGATGTGAATTAGGCTTATTGCATGCTAGGGAAGTAGTTTGAGGATAATTTTTTCATTAACTTAAGCATTTCAGGGTAATCTCAAGTATTTTGAAAATTCAGGACATTCGGGCGACTGAATCCCTTGTCCAGTCTACCGAACACCTATTGTGTTAGTGTTTTCAGAAATCGAGGATGTTCAGGCAACCGAACTATCTGTTTAGTCAACCGAATTGTGTGCATTTAAAATCTCATGCTCGCGTAAAAACCCTAACTTTTACCTCTTCAGTTCCTTGAACCCTATTTCTCTCTCACCTGAACATGTGTCTCAACCTATTCGAACCTTCTACACTTCGATTTCATTTCCTAAACTCATATATGAGCTTCGATTTCTCTTGATAATCTCATATTTCATCTCCATATTTATGTTTTCTCTCCATTCAAACTCCAAAATCATGCCTAGAAATAAGAACATTGCACGAAAAGCTCCCTCCTCACGTCTAGATGACACTAAGTTCATTCATCATTGGCTTTTTACTCCAGGGGCTAAGAAAATATACAATGAGCATCTTCAATCTTTGGAACCTATTCTAGGCAATATTCTTAACACTCCATTCATGCAAGAACATTTTCCAAATATTCTTCGAAGGTTTTCTGATTTAGGTTGGGATAGGATTGTGACTTATCAACCCCAAGAAGTATATCCAAACTTAGTACACCTTTCTATACTAACTTAGGAAGGGAAAGTAACCAATATACTACACAAGTCATATCCAATACCTTTACACTCACTCCTAGCAACATTGCTGCAAGGTTCAACCTTCGCTATGGAGACTTTAAGTGTCCTAGAGTAAGGCCCAACAAGATAATGGAATATGATTTCACCTCAAAGAATCTATTCCTCTTGTACTAACTGAGCCAAAAAATAATTTTGGTCATTCTCCTTCATATAAAAACCTGAATTTTGAAGCCAAAATAATACACCTACTCATCACATATAACTTCCTTCCTAGGACCGGGTCTAGGGATCATGTGTCTTACCTGGACTGTTTTGTGATGTGGTGTTTATATACTATAAGATGTCTAAATCTTCGCTCTCTCATCATCAAGCAGATGATCGCCAAAGAGGAAACTCATTGAGTCATTCTTCCTTATAGAGGGGCTCAAACCCTTATTTTTAACATCTTGGCCTTGCTCGTCATTCCACATTATTTGTTAGACGAATACCATCTGATAAATTCTCATCTACGTCTATTAATAAAATGGGCTATGAGTTGGCCGATGTACTTGGTTGGATCCCTAAAATTCATCAACCTCCGCATGATGATGGGAATGTACGCATAGAGGAGGAACGTGAATATGCACGTAGGGATGATCCACACCATAAGGAGCCATCTGCTCAAGCTGTTCCAACCTTTTCTCCTTCTGATTATGCCTCCATCCTAGGAACTCTTCATGATCTTCGCTGGAATATGGACTTTATATTTGATACTATGCAGTGAGATATTCACTCAAACTTCAATTCCTTCAATCGTCACCTTGCAAGGATTGCAAGCAACACGGGTAGTGCTTCCTCAACTAAAGGGAAGGCACCTATGGAAGCAAGCTCAAGTGAAGAGGCTGAAGATGATGATGAGGAGGATGAGAGCTCATCTAGCAGAGATCCTATCGATGAGGACTAGATGTGAGTTTTGCTAGTTATTTGATAGAGAGAGAGCAATCTTTGTAATTAATTGTATTGGTTTTGTTTCTTGTTGGGTAAAAAATAGCTTAATCATGTATGATTATTGATATTAATGTATGTATGCTTTATTTACAACCATTATGAGCTTTATGTTGAAATGCTGATTGTGTATGCATGGGACTCCTGAATGTTGGTTGTGATGTAATTATAAATATTGGCAGACTTCGGCTGCTAAATATATGCTAATCACATACTGCTGCTGGTCATATGTTTTTGAACTGCACGATGATTGTTGGCAAACCTATGTTTGCTCTTGCTATCCATTTGCATGTTCGTACTATATGAGGAATGGTGTAATCCCAAGAGGGGGGTGAATTGGATTTTTAAAAACATTGGCTAATTAGTTTGCCATTTCACCAATAATATCTCAATAAAAAATAAAGGTGTGTATGTAAAATAATCAAAACAATAAATATATAAAAATACACATGCAAAAATATAAATGAGATAAGGGGGAGAGAGAGAGAGAGAGAGAGAGAGAGAGAGAGAGAGAGAGAGAACGACACTGAGATTTTTACGAGGTTCGACTATCCCCACCTACGTCCTCTCCTTGAGCAAACAACCAAAGGATTTCCACTATACCACTCCTTTAGCCGAGCGGAACAACCACTTACACACTCCTTATAGGTGAAGCCACCTCTCCAAGCGATACCCCACACTCAGTACACCACTCCTTATAGGTGGAGCCACCTCTCCAAGTGATATCCCCTCACTTGGCCACGATTCATAACCTAAACCGCAAAGAGTATGAATGAAAATGAAATTTGTGTACAATGAATGCTTCTTCACAAGCTTATTTGTACAATGAAAAATATATCTAAATGCACTCTCAAATGATTTGAAATGTGAAGCTCGGTCAAGTATAGGGATTTTCCTCGAATGACCTTTTTGAAATTCAAATGCAAGAAGGCTTCCAAGCAATATATATGCGTATGAATATATGCTCTAGCCTTTCAAGGATAACTCAAAAAGATTTTCTCCAAAAAGATTTTTCAAAAGAAGTGTAGGATAAATTTGAATTTAATGCCCAAGAAGACTTTTGAAATTTCAAATATAAGAAAGCTTTGATGTAGAAAATATGAGTGTAAAAATATGCTCAAAGCTTTTCAAGAAACCCTCAAAATGTTTTCTCCAAAAAAAGTTTAAAGAAGAAACTAGGAGAAGTATGAATTTGATCTTCAAAATGGAGTTTGAAATATGACTAAGAATGAAAGAATATTAAACTAAGCTTCCCAAGTGTTTCTCTAACCTTCTCCAAGTGTTTGGGCAAGGTATTTATCAGCAAAAACCAAATATAGCCATTATATGACAGTTGGGGCTTTAAAATAATAGTTTATTTTGAAAACTAGCCATTTTTCAGCCTATCAAGCGCTTTCCTAAGAGGTCTAGTTGATTGAGGTGAAGATCTAGTTAACTGGATCCCCAAATTCGCAAGTTTTGGTCGATCGAATTGAAGATCCGGTCAACTAGATTCTAGGATTTCCTGTGGACACCCTTCAGTATTTCAAGAAAAACGTTTTCTATACAACTCCAAATTGGATGTTCTTGGTATCAAGATAAAGCTACGAAAAAATCTCGCAACTTTTGTGTTGAATATATTTTATGATAAGAAGTTATTGATTAAGAAAATGGCTTATCAATGCGACGATAGAAACATGAAAGGAATTTTTTTGCTGTAGACACCTTTCGGTATTTTGGGCATTAGGTTATATAGGAAACTTCAAATGGGACTTTATTGGTATAAAAAGAAAGCTAAGAGAAATTCTCAAAATTTTCATGTTGAAAAATTTTAAGATGAAAACTAATTGATTAGGAAAATTGCTCATTAATGAGATGGCAAAAACATGAAAGAGATTTTGAAAATCTTGTTTTGGAGTTTTTCATTTCAAAAATGTTTTTTACACTTGAAATAATTTTTGCACATTTGCAAACTGATTTCCCATGAAATATAGAGTGTTTAGGGTCCAACTAAGGTCATGGTTGAGAGAGAGCTTCAATTCAAATCAAATGATATGCATGCACAATTTAAACCTATAAACAATACAACTGAAAAATATGTTCAATATTTGCTCTTCACAAATCCGTGGAATATACCGAATGATGTGAGCATGTAAGTGCTTCATGGCTTCCATTTTGCATCGGTCATCTGTGCTTATAGAAATGTAAACCTCATCATTCACTTAACGCACAAATAACATGTTGTTCTTTGTCATAATCAAAACATGATAGGACTCAAAATGTCAACAATCTCCCCCTTTTTGATGATGACAAACACATGAGCAAAATTAGGTTCGCCTAACATTGCTCCCCCTTACAATATGCATAATTTCAAAATAATAGTCAATATAATTCAAACATATTTGAAACAAAGACTTATGAATTTTTCAAGCTGAGAATCTACGCTCAATTTGGTTTAATTTGCATGTCACAACAAGTTCTTGAAATCATTTCCACTTTTAACAATAAAAAAAAGGTAGGAGGATACCAATTGTAAAAGTATTATGATAATTTTGTTCAAAAATATCTCCCCATTTTTTCATCAGCAAATGGGCTAAAAAATTTCTCCTTCGTTAAGAAGATCATTTAAACAACAGAGCCCTTAAGTTTTTTAACATCATGACAGAAATTGCTTTTTTTTTTAATAGAAAATTTCAAATAGCATGTGTTATGAATGCCTTTAAGCAAGAGATAAGATTTATCTTTTATTAAGTTCATTTCTTTCCATTGCATTTTGTAAAATGATTTCCATTTTTAATATCATCAACAAGTACAAGGGACTATGCTTGCTATATAATAATTTTAACACTCAGGTCAAGCAAGCTTAAATTTTTTTCTGGTAAGTATTTAAGAAGAGAACATTTCATATTTTGACCAAAAAAGGCAACCCTATAGATCCCAATATTTTAAAATTTTATGCAAAATCATATGGCTCAGCTTGGAATGCTTGTGCATAAGCATTATGGTTCATCCTAAGGTTATTGTGAGCAACAAGAACAAGACATTTGCTTTAAACACACATGCAATAGTAAGCCTTTTAAAAAGAATCAAAGCCAAAGGATGGGTAAGAACAAAAAGATAGAATTTTAATTTCAAAAGCTCACCCTTTTGATTTGAATATGAGCTTAGATGCAGTTTATCACTTATACTCATCAAGGATTGATTTCTCAAAGTGTGCCAATTAGTATAAGCAACCATTTTGATTCTTTGAAACAATTTTACTGGATATTGTTTAAGCCATTTTATCCAACCAATAAAACTATTTCTATAGAACACACATGCATTAATGAACTAATATTAAGTCTTGTGTAGTGTTTATATATCCGAGGAGCAATCCATATCAATTTATGATTCATAAAAACAGGATATGATATTCATGGTTTACAGAAGAGCCTCAGGACTCAAAACAAAAACAATGGCAATATGATGCATATGAATCCTTAAGGATGTTTAAATTAAATCCTCTTCTTTTAAAATAGAGCTCATGCTCTCCTGTAAATTCGCATGCACATGTATAAGCAGTTTTAGATAAGGATGAACTTCATTTGTCTAATCATTTATCATTCAATCATCCTTCATAGTCAAACTCATCATGCAATACATTATAAACACAAGACACGGTTACTGCATATTGCATTCCATTCAGCATACAATAACCATCAAGGCTATACTCAAATAATCATGCAATAACTATGCAGTTGGGGTTCAACATGAAAAAGACACAACTCAAAAGATTCAATGAGTGTGTAAGACATAAAAACTTCCCAATGTCATGCATTTGCTCACAGTTTATGGACTTTAAACATAGCATGTGATATTGAATTTAAAAAGGCATGATTAACCATTTAGGTCCAAAGAAGTTCAGAATGTAAGGCTCAGAGCAAATGGTGTCCATGAACTAGATTTTCCTAAGAACGTAGAACATGTATATGATGTAGAGCATTCTAGGAAAAATCTATTTTTAGAAAGAAAAAATATTAGTAGCATACCATTTGTAAGTAGCTAATTTTTCCATTAATCAGTTCACAAGGGCATGCACTAAAAGCCTAGTTGTTTCTATAGCATGCAATTCACAAAGTCCGCATCAACCATGCAGATGACATTTTATATAATTAGCATGCAAAAGCCCTAAACATTTCTACAGCATGCATTCTGCATCAACCATGCAAATGGTTTTCACAAGTCAGTAAATCTCAATAACATGCTATAATAGAGATTATCCATCCATCGAACGAATTTAAATATGTAGCAGGGTATGGATATTTAGTGTTCAATACTGTGCTCTTAATAGATGGTATGGATATTTTGTGTTCAATACTACGCTCTCAACAGATAAAAACATAGACTAAAGAGATGTTTATCAGATGAATTTTAACAATGCTGCTTCCCCTCTGTTATCCAGCCTAATCATTACCATCTTATGCTCTCAAATTTCAATAACTAAAATTTAGCTTTGAGTTCTTAGGCATAACAGACATAGGAGTCTCAAACAATGTCCCTTCAAAGAAGTAAGCCTAATTTTGCTTCTTTGCAGCATGTGAAGGGCACAACTTCAAATGACTTTCTATTTTAATTGGTTGTGCATATGTCTCTTTGAAATTTGTGCTTTCTTCTTAGATTGAAACCTATAACACAACTATCTTAGCCATCCAACACCATTCCAAAGCTCTAATGGATTTGATTTAAAGTTGAGAGCTTATGAGGGAAGTATACATAAATACTCTTTAAAATGATTCAATAATGAATTCAAAAGAGTATTCAAAAGAAGTAGGACATTTTTATGCTAATGAGGGGAATGTTCTAACTATTTAGGTGAAGAGCATTTGGGAGTATATAAATCTTTCTTGACCAATGCTCATTGGATATAATCAAGCATAAAGCTCTGAGATGAGTTTAGGGTTAAATGATATATAGTATTAGATTAGTTCCCTAAAGTTCCAACTTGTTCAAAGGAAAAAATATGCTTAACATAAGATATTCATATTTAAGCATGAATTAAGCATAAAGAATCATTTACCAAGCAAAGAACCGTTGTCCATTTGGAAGTGGATTTACTCCAGCATGCTTCTGAGATTTTATTCAAGAGTTTATGATTTATGTTATCCATCTCATAAATATAAGGTTCCAAGTATTTAAGTTAGTTGTGCCCTTAACCTTTACTTTGAACATTTCGAAGGAATGATATGGATTGGACCAAAGTCATATTCAAGCAGATGCAATTTTCATTCCTTTTCAGCTTAAAGTTAGCATGCTAGCCAATATTTTCATACTTTAACCAATTATTATGATATATGGTCATTAAGCGATTAGATTGGATATATCACTTGAATTTTCATATTGGCTTAATTCTCTAAGGTTCTTAGTATAACAGTAACGTATACTAGGATTTAAAATTTTAAGCACAAACCACATCCCAAACTTTTAGTCAGTACAACCCCTTTTTATAACAAATCCTAAAATCTAAGGAAGAACTGTTCTAAACAATTATGTAATTCCTTTTGGAATCCATTCTTCCTTGGGTCTTAAGGGATTGATTCTCTTTATTACCTATATCATCTTCCTATCTTTGCCTATGGCACCTCTAGATGGGCAAGTATATCGAATGTGCCCTTTTCTTTCACAATATGAGCATATTTTGTTTTCATGTGAAAGATTTGGCTTATTAAACCTATTTTTACTTGATAAGGCATAAAAATGACTGTGGGATTTATAAGATGAACTCAAATCATTTTTTAAAAAATTATTTCTTTTAACTCCTAAGGATTTATTTGAGTTATCTTTTTCACTTGTAAATTTGGAGATTATTCTAAAGTAATCTTCCATTTTTATCTCCAAGTAAGTGATTTTCAAAGCCTTCTCGGTCTTTTCCTTTTCTAAAGTAGCATGAGATTCTCTTAAATTATTTATTTCTTTGGCCAAACTTTCATTTTTATTTTTCAAGATTGTGTTCTTTTTAGACATCTTAACTAGAATCATATGCATTTTAAATAAAGCAGATTGTAATTCTTTGTAAGAAGACATGCTTTCATCATTAGATTCATCACATGATTCATTACTAGATTTATCACAAGTTTCATCACAAGAATCATTGCATGAACCATTAAATGAAGTGGAAGGAGAAGAATGTACCTCTTCATTGATTAATGCTATAAAACAACACTTTTTTCCTTTTTGATCATTTGAGCTCGGAACATCGGGAGTGGTGGTCTCCTTCTCTTTGGTTTCTCCGTATTCTTTATCAAGCTCTTCCCGATTTTCCTTAGTACTAGTACAACTCATGATCTTTTTAAAAGTATTAGTGTCTAAGGCACAATACAACATATTCATGGCATTAGAATTGATTTGCATTAAATAAGTATCATGCTCATTCATTTCATTTTCAAATTTGGGAATTTCAATATCATTAACAATTTTCATAGGCACAAAATTCTTTTGAGCAATTACTCTCCAAGCCCTCCAGTCCATAGATTTGATAAAACTACTCATGCTTAGTTTCCAAACGGTAAAATTTTCACCACAAAATATTAAGAGGCCTCGCAGAGATTTGTCTCTCAAAAAGCGGGGATACACCAATATAAGTCATGTGATCTTCAACACAAATGTTTAAGCTTTTTGCAACAAGGCTCTAATACCAATTTTTAGGAATGGTGTAATCCCAAGAAGGGGGTGAATTGGTTTTTAAAAACTTTAGCTAATTAGTTTGCTGATTCACCAATAATATCCCAATCAAAAATAAAAGCTTGTATGTAAAATATACACAACAATAAATATACAAACATACGCGTGTGGAAATATAAATGAGATAAGGGAGAGAGAGAACAACTCTGATATTTTTATGAGGTTCGACTATCCTTGCCTACGTCCTCGCCTTGAACAAACCACCCAAGGATTTCCACTCTATCACTCCTTTAATTGAGCGGAGCAACCACTTACACACTCCTTATAGGCGGAGCCACCTCTCTGAGCAATATCCCCTCACTTAGTCCACTCCTTATAGGTCGAGCCACCTCTCCAAGCGATACTCTACACTTAGTACATCACTCCTTATAGGTGGAGCCACCTCTCTAAGTGATATCCCCTCACTTGGCCACGATTCACAACCCGAATCGCAAAGAGTATGAATGAAAATGAAATTTGCATACAATGAAAAATATATCTAAATGCACTTTTAAATGATTTGAAATGTGAAGCTCAGTAGAGTATAGAGATTTCTCTCAAAAATACTTTGCAAGTAAAAGTGAGAGTATGGAAATTATTTTCCTCAAATGACCTTTTTAAAATTCAAATGCAATAAGGCTTTCAAGCAATATAGATGAGTGTGAATATATGCTCTAGCCTTCAAGGATAATTCAAAAATATTTGCTCCAAAATATTTTTCAAAAGAAGAGTTTGAGAAATTTGAATTTGATGCCCAAGAAGGCTTTTGAAATTTCAAATATAAGAAAGCTTTGATGTAGAAAAATATGAGTGTAAAAATATGCTCAAAGCTCTTCAAGAAACCCTCAAAATGTTTTCTCCAAAAATATTTTTAAAGAAGAAACTAGGAGAAGTATGAATTTGATTTTCAAAATGGAGTTTGAAATAAGAATAAGAAATTAAAGAATATTCAACTAAGCTTTTCAAGTGTTTCTTTAACCTTCTCCAAGTGTTTAGGCAAGGTATTTATAGCCAAAAACCAAATATAGCCGTTATATGACCATTGGGGCTTTAAAATAATAGTTTATTTTGAAAACTAGTTGTTTTCCAACCGTTGGGGTGCTTTCCTAAGAGGTTTGGTCGATTGGGGCAAAGATCTAGTCAATTGGATCATCAAATCCTTGAGTTTTGGTCGACCGAAATGAAGATCTGGTTGGCTGGATTTTGGGTTTTCCTACGGACACCCTTTAGTATTTTAGGCATAATGTTTTCTATAGAACTCTAAATTGGACGTTCTTGGTAACTAAAGAGAGCTAAAGAACCATCCCATAACTTTCATGTTGAATATTTTTTAAGATGAGAAGTTATTGATTGAGAAAATTGCTCATCAATGCGATGGTAGAAACATGAAGGGAATTTTTCTACTACGATCACCTTTTAGTATTTTGGGCATTAGGTTTTCTAGAAAACTCCAAATGGGATGTTATTGGTATCTATTGGAATTGGTGTCATCCCAAGAGGGGAGTGAATTGGTTTTTAAAACATTTTTCGCTAATTTAAAAAATTACACCGATTCACCAAAGTTCATATCCCATTTAATATTAAAAACATGTATGTACAACGATTAAGCTATCAGTGTGTGCATACTTACACATGTACTGCATATCTTATTTATATTAGTTCTGTGTGCATGCAAGATGGTTATAACAAAACATGTACAAGCATACACATATTGAAATTTAAGTGCAGAAATTTAAATGAGACAGAGAGAGAATGACACATAGATTTGTTAACGAGGTTTGGCCAATACGCCTACATCCCCGCCTTGGGCATACCTCCCAAGGATTCCACTAAACCTGCTCACTTAACGGGATGGAGCAGAAGCTGTTTACATCCTCTCCTTATGGGGCGAGGAAAACCCCAACTCAATTATTAGGTTGAGCCGAACTAGTCTCACTTATGAGACTGAGACTCCCTAGTTCAATTTTCGAGCTGAACTGAACCGGTCTCACTTATGGGGCTGAGACTCCCCAGTTCAATTAACGGGCTAAACCCAACCAGTACATTAAAACCATTTTTGTACATGAAAATGCTTCTGAAAAATACAAGCAAAAATGTACACAATAAAGCTCAATACATGCACTCTAAAATGATATGAGTTATGCTCAATAAAGTAAGGGTTCCTTTCAAATACATTTGAACCCTAACAACAACATTCTCCCAAAAACATATTTCAATACAAAGTCGAAGAACCTAGGTTTTTGCTCTAAAATATTTTTTGCAAAAACAATGTATATATGCTCTTTGATATGAAGTGAATAAGCAATGAAAACTTCAAAGATCAAAATAAACTAAATATTTCTCCAACAAAGATTAGCAATAAAAAGTATTGAAGAAATTAGGATTTATGCTTAAAAGATGTTTTTCCAATCAACACAACCAAAAATAAATTAGCCAAACAAAATGCTCTCTTGTAGAAAATATTCAATGAATGAAAGAAAAAGAGTCAGGAGAGTACAAAGAATTTTTTTCCCCAAATAAAGAGTTTTGCAATGAAAAAATAGTTTGAGGGAACTTTGATTAAGAAATAATTTGAGAGATTTTTAAAGTTAATCAAACTTGCTAATTTGGAGTAATGAGTGGGTATTTATCAATTTTCTAAAAATTATGACTGTTGGGGACACGCTCGGTATTTTGGAAAAGATTAATTCAAAATTAATGACTGAAAAGCAAGGTGTAATCCCAAGAGGGGGGTGAATTAGGTTTTAAAACTTTCTTTTAACTCCTTTTGAGAATTCTTAAACTTTTTTTATTTCTTTTAACCAATTCTTGACTTGTTTGTTTAACTTTTAATCACAAAAGAACTTAGATTATTTTATCCAATCGACAACACTATCGCTTAGCCAAACAAGCAATCAATCATTCAAGTAAACCAATCAAGCACAATGTTTAAACCAAACAACCAAATGATTTGTCAAGTATAAGTTAACTGCAGCACTATTCGATTAATGGAAGATTCAGCACTCTTTGGAATATAAACACAAACCACTCAATATCAAACTTTAAACCATTCAATCACAATATAGCTTATGTTGTTAGCCCTAGATATAAAATTGAATTAAGCCTTGCATATATGAAATGTTAAGTTTGCTGATATAAAGCCCTATATGAATGAATTTGCCTCTTTAATATGATATCTAATATAGAATCCAACACTCTTCCCAATATTCAAAATCCAAATAAACTCTTAGTTAATTTATCTTTAGGATGTTTAACCAAGTAACGTACTCCCGTATGGTTTCCGCAAAATATGGTTTAACCAACGTACTTCCTTTTGGTTTCCGCAACCCAAATCAAAATTAAACTTTAAGTTTACTTGATTTCCAAATTACGTAGGTTGTATGATTTAGAAATTTTAAAACATGCACGCAATTGTATATGTACTGCAAGAAACAATCCTTGAATTCATCAATCTACAAGAAACACAAACAAAATATGTGTACAAAGAATATGCTCTCACAAAGAGCTGATTAGTACAACAATTACAGCACAATACAATACAATACTTCAATAAAATTCAGAATATGAAATTCAAATTTGAAGCTCTAGAGTTGTGTCACGATATGATTCTTTCAATAGATGAAATAAATAGTAATTGAAGCATAATCTCAGTGAGAATCAGCAAGACTTTTAGCAACTTCATGCAAGATGTCAGCAATAGAGCACTTTTAGAATTTTAGAATGCTTGATAGAGAGTTTTGAATGCTGAATTGATTTCTTAATTTCTCTTATTATGTTGGTTTTTTATTCAATGGAACTTGAGCGTATTTATAGATGTAGGAAGGTATCTAGCTTGTTCCCCAAATTTACTTGGAGTAGGGTCCAAGTTGTAAATTAGTTTGGGCTTCAAATAATTTAAATTTCAAAAATATGCCCATTGGAAATTTTGAAATTTTCCGTGAGCCAGGCGACTGTGTAGTCACTGGCAGTCAACTATCCATGCATTACAACTAAAAAATTCACAAACAGAGAGGTGGCAGTCGCGTGTCCTCAAGGTAGCAGTCGTTTGTCACCAGAACAACTCAGTTTTAAAAGACGTACAGAAAGGCGGTAGTCGGCTTGCTAAAAATACTCAGTCGTCTCAGTTTTCATTGGCAGTCATCTATCAATTGGTTGACAGTCATCTATCAGGCTTCTGTCTTCTTTGTTCAGGTTCCTTAACTTGACAGTCATCTATCTATTGACAAATAGTCGGCTGTCAACTGAGAATTTCTCAATTTAAGTCATTTTTTATTTCTCTCTTTTTAGTTTAATTAACCTTGGAATTTTAACTTGTTTTAACTTTGAAAAGCATGTTCTAAGACTTTAAAACTTCAGAATTTTTAGTATGTCATTGCCTAATGAGCTTCAAAATGAAAAATCATATTTGAACCATATTTGAAGTACTTACAAAGACTTGTCCTACAAAACTGATTTGACTTCTTCTTTGCTTTGAGTTTTCTTTGTCTTCTTTGCTGAGCTTCAATGATCTTTCAGGCTGCTCTGAGTTTTCATTATGGATGACTTGTATTTATGTAAGGCATTCAAGTTCCTTGATCCTTGTGAGCTTTCAAGATATGGCTTTTGAAGTTTGAGCTTCATTTGAACTTTAAGCTTTCCATGTTGAGCTTTTTATGTTGATCACCTGAGCTTTTATTCTTGAATCCGTGCCTCAAGTTTAATACAATTATCCTTCTCTGAAGTGCAAGCTTTCACGAATTCTTTAACCTTGCATTCATCATTGAGTCTTGAAAATACATTACTTAACAAAAGCATGTTAAACTCTACTTGTTTGTTAGCATCAAAATAGGATATTAAGCCTTGTAAGGACAACAATCTCCCCCTTTTTGATGATGACAAACAAGTAGCAAAAATTGGAATGAGCCTTAAAAGACTCCCCCTTTCAATAAGCATCATTTCATTAATATTTGCAAAACATTAAAAGACTCCCCCTTTCAATAAGCATCATTTCATCAATATTTGCAAGATCAATATTAAAACTCTCTAACAATCATGCTCATCACTTCATTTTACAATCATGCTCATCACTTTATTCAAGTTCAAGTTTATCAATCAACATCACGTACTTCTCCTCCTTTTGATATATTATGTTCATGCTCAATTTTTGCAATCCCATGCTCAATTTTTACTTAACACTTCTCCCTCTTTTGACATCAATCAGAAAGAGAAAAAAATGATTAATTTCAAATAAAATCATATTCTGAGCATATCATCAAACATTGCATATCCAACATATGAACACACTCAATACCAATTGTTGATTTTATGATTCCAATTTAAAATTGAATTCATGATATCAATTTAAATTTTTTATTAATTTTAATTCCAATTGAGAATTTGATTAATAGGGAAACAATCATAATATGAAGAATAAGTCATAACACTCGCCCTCAATTCAATACATTCAGTTTTGTTACCAATTATGCTTATCATCTCATGTTTCAAAACATTTATTCACATCATATATCAAATATCAATATCATGTCAATATTATCAATGTTATACCATGCTCATAGATATAATCGTACTTGTCATGCTCAAAAATAGATTTAACTTTTAGATTGTGTTACCAAGTGAGCTTTTTAAAATTGTGATACCAATTAAAAATTTTAAAATGTGATTCCAAAAATATTCATGGATACCAAATACTTTATAGATACCAAAATCATTATCACATTATACACAACTCATGGATACCAATATAACCATTATATCTCTCATAGCTTATGAATATCAATATAGAGAACAGTAAGTTTATCCATGTGATTCATCAATAGCATTCATGGTCAAGAATTAATTTCATATCAGAATTCATACTTATGCTTAATAATCTCATGCTCAAATTTGCAACATAGTGAGCCATAAATCTTCAATACAAGTCAAGACAAGCAAAGTCATACACATGTAGCATATAGCATATCATATAGGTATGTTAGCATGTAGCATATAGACTTTCATTCACAAATATCTTTTTTTTTAATCAAGGTACTTTATGTAATAAGCTCAATTTGATACTTTCTATTTTCTTAAGTTAAGCCTTAAAAAAATCATCTTATGATGTTTGCCGACAATGTTATTTATATTTTTATGTATTTCAATAAACAATTTGAGTTTTTCGAGGCTTTTCATCTAGGTACCCATACCTTTTTGGGTCCAATAGGTTTCACAAGGGATGTTTCTTTTACTCTCCATACTTGTTTAGTTTTTATGCCCTTTCTCTTAAATGGACATTCAAACTTTATATGTCCCTTTTTTTTGCATTGATAGCATATGGTGTTAGTGTAGGCATTAGAGGATGTACTAGTATAATCTTTGGAAGTTTTCAAAAAATAACCCATGTAAAGACTCTTTTTCTTTTTATTTTCAATTCCATTAAAACTAATGCATTCTTTATTTAGAGACATTCTTTGTGAGCTTATCATTTTGTCAAAGTGTACCTTTCCTTTTGTGAAGTTATAAATGATTTTTTCTTTATCTTCAACTTTTTTTTTGAGATCATTTATTTAAATGTCTTTCTTGTTATCAACCTTATTTTGTGATTTCTCTAATTCTAGAGATAATTTTCTTATTTTATCCTCTAATTCATAAATATATATATATATATATATATATATATATATATATATATCTTTCTCATATACCGTAGAGGATAGGGATCGAAAGTCTTCTATCATTTTTTTCATTCTTGCTTTCTAATTCTTTGATTTTCAAGTCTTTGTTTTTTTTTTAGCAAGATTTTTAGATTCTAACTCCTTTGTCATAACTTCATTCTTACTTTCTTTTTTCTTGATTCTTGAATCCTTTTCTCTTTCAGCAGTTCTAAGAGATTCTAACTCTTTCATTATACCTCCATTTTATTTTTTAATGATGTGTTTTGTTTAGTTACTTTAATTAACATCTTATGAACTTTGAATAAATCATTTTGTAATTCATCATAAGATGGCATACACTCATCATTGGATTCATCACTACAAGAATTATTTAAAGATTTAGATGAGGAGCTTTTCTCATTATCCCAAGTCATAAAGCAAGTATAAGCAACCTCTTGGTCACTTGATTCATATTTTGAACTACTTGTACTCATATCAATCCTATTATCTCTAACATCTATAGTACCTTCGTAAGTGACTTCTAGATTGTCCCATATTTCCTTAACTGATTTGCAAACCACTACTCTATTAAATTCATTGGCATCAAAAGCACAATATAAGGATTTCATGGTGCTAGAGTTAACTTGCAACATCTTATAATCTAAGTCTGTCATATCATTTTTCTCCTTAGGAACTTTTTTTCCATCTACTAGTTTAAAAGGAATTTGGTCACCTTCCATGAAAACCTCCCAAACTTTCCAATTCATAGTTTGAAGATAGATTTGCATTCTCATTTTCCAAAAAGTATAGTTCAAACCACAAAAGATGGGTGGCCAGGTTGAGGATTGATCCTCTCCAAAGGGAGCTACGCCTAAGTGATCCATTAAGATCTTTTTATAGCTACTAATTAAGATTTTCTATAACCTGGCTCTGATACCAATTGAAAAGTAAGGTGTAGTCCCAAGAGGGGGGGGTGAATTGGATTTTAAAACTTTATTTTAATTGCTTTCGAGAATTCTTAAACTTCTTTTATTTCTTTTAACTAATTCTTGGCTTGTTTGTTTAACTCTTTAATCACAAAAGAACTTAGATTCTTTTATCCAATCAACAACACTATTGCTTAGCCAAACAAGTAATCAATCATTCAACCAAACCAATCAAGCACAATGTTTAAACCAAACAACCAAATGATTTGTCAAGTATAAGTTAACTGCAGCACTATTTGATTAATGGAAGATTCAACACTCTTTGGAATATAAACACAAACCATTCGATATCAAACTTTAAACCATTCAATCACAATATAGCTTACGATGTCAGCCTTAGATATAAAATTGAATTAAGCCTTGTATATATGAAATGTTAAGTTTGCTGATATAAAGCCCTGTATGAATGGATTTGCCTCTTTAATATGATGTGTAATATAGAATCCAACACTCTTCCCAATATTCAAAATCCAAATAAACTCTTAGTTAATTTATCTTTGGGATGTTTGACCAAGTAATGTACTCCCATATGGTTTTCGCAAAATATGATTTAACCAACGCACTCCCTTTCGGTTTTTGAAACCCAAATCAAAATTAAACTATAAGTTTACTTGATTTCCAAATTACGTAGGTTGTATGATTTAGAAATTTTAAAACATCCAGGTAATTGTATATGTACTGCAAGTTAAAAGCAAGGAAAAAAGAGAGTGAGACAGAGATTTTTACGAGGTTTGGCTTATACCCAACCTACGTCCTCGCCTTTGGCAAACCACTAAAGGATTCACTAAACCTGTTTCTTTACCAAGCGGAACAATACATTTACACACTCCTTCAGTAGGCTAGAGCCCACCTCTCCAAACGATATTCTCTCATTCAGTCACTCCTTCAAATAGGCTAGAGCCCGCCTCTCCAAACGATGTCCCCTCGTTCAGTCACTCCTTAACTAGGCTAGAGGCCGCCTCTCTAAGAAATATCTCCTTGCTTAACCAACGATCCAAACAATCCTTGGATTCGTCAATCTACAAGAAACACAAACAAAATATGTGTACAAAGAATATGCTCTCACAAAAAGTTGATTAGTACAACAATTACACCACGATACAATACTTCAATAAAATTCAAAATATGAAATTCAAATTTGAAGCTGTAGAGTTGTATCACCATATGATTCTTTCAATAGATGAAAGAAGTAGTAATTGAAGCACAATCTCAGTGAGAATCAGCAAGACTTTTAGCAACTTCATGTAAGATGTGAGCAATAGAGCACTTTCAAAATTTCAGAATGCTTGAGAGAGAGTTTTGAATGCTGAACTGATTTCTTAATTTCTCTTCTTTTGTTGGTTTTTTATTCAATGGAACTTGATGGTATTTATAGATATAGGAAGGTATCTAGCTTGTTCCCTAAGTTTACTTGGAGTAGGGTCCAAGTTGTAAATTAGTTTGGGCTTCAAATAATTTAAATTTCAAAAATATAGCCGTTCGAAATTTTGAAATTTACCGCGAGCCAGGCGACTATGCAGTCGGCTGTCCATGCATTACAACTACGAAATTCACAAACAAAAAGGTAGAAGTCGCCTGTCCTCAAGGTGGCAGCTGTCTGTCACTAGAAAAATTCAGTTTTAAAAAACATACAGAAGGGTGGCAGTCAGTCGACTAAACACACTTAGTCATCTCAGTTTTCACTGGCAGTCATCTGTTAGTTGGTTGACAGTCGTCTGTCTAGCTTCTATCTTCTTTTTTTAGGTTCCTTAACTTACCAGTTGTCTGTATATTGGTAGACAGTCGACTGTCAACTGATTATTTCTCAATTTAGGTCATTTTGATTTCTCTCTCTTTTTTTTAATTGACCTTGGAATTTTAACTTGTTTTAACTTTGAAAAACATGTTCCAAGACTTTAAAACTTCAGAATTTTTAGTATGTCTTTGCTTAATGAGCTTCAAAATGAAAAATCATATTTGAACCATATTTGAAGTACTTACAAAGACTTGTCCTAAGAAACTGATTTGACTTCTTCTTTGCTTTGAGTTCTCTTTGTCTTCTTTACTGAGCTTCAATGATCTTTCAGACTTCTCTGAGCTTTCATTATGGATCACTTGTATTTATCTAAGGCATTCAAGTTCCTTGATCCTCATGAGCTTTCAAGATATGGCCTTTGAAGTTTGAGCTTCATTTGAACTTTGAGTTTTCCATGTTGAGCTTTTTATGTTGATCACCTGAGCTTTTATTCTTGAATCCATGCCTCAAGCTTGATATAATTATCCTTCTCTGAAGTACAAACTTTCACAAATTCTTTAACCTTGCATTCATCATTGAGTCCTGAAAATACATCACTTAACAAAAGCATGTTAAGTTCTACTTATTTGTTAGCGTCAAAATAGGATATTAAGCCTTGTAAGGCCAACAATGACGTTTAAGCCCTTAAAAAATTTCCAACCCAAGAAGTTTTGGGTGGCTAAACTTTAGTTCGGTCGCCTAAATAGACTCAGCTAAAAATACATTTTAATGAGTTCAATTGCCCAATTCTAGGTTTGATAGGATAAACAAAAGTCAGAAACATTTGTCGCACGGTTCGGGTGCACGACTTAAAGTTCGGTTAACCGAACTGACCAATTCTGTCACCCGAGCCCATTTTGAACGTAATCGTTCAGGCGCATAGGTACCCAAGGGAGATACACTTAAAAGTGGTTCGAGTGCCCCAATACCAAGTTAACATGTTGACTTGTTCGGTCGCCTGAGCCATTTTAGATGGCTTGGGTTTGGTCGCCCAAACCTTCTCAACATTTTTAATTAACTTCAATTTTTAGAAAATTTAATTCCCCAAATATAATAAGTGATGTTGGGGACTTTTTAGTGCATATGTCTTGGGACCAAAGGTCTTTCTAACTACGCTCAAAAACCTGGCATCGGTCGACCGAATGGTGCCCTAAGGTCATTCGGTCCCTATGGTCAATCTACGGTATTCTGAGCGTTCAAAACATAGATGCATGTATTATTACAGACCAAAGATATAAAAATTAAATACAATACAAATTTAAAATTAAAATGTTTTCTTCTCTTGCTCTTAATTTTCAGTGGAATTCGCCAGAAGTGTATGAGTTTTATATCCCTGCTGGCTTCCATTTTTTGGTATCTTATGTTCGTGCTGAAATGACAACCTATTCAAACACCAAACGCGCACATAAGATAATGGTGGTTTGTCAGCATCAAAATAGAGATCGGAATCAAAAAGCCAATAGTATTCAAAGAAAGCTAAGAGAAAATCCCAAAATTTTCATGTTAAATATATTTTAAGATAAGAATTGATTGATTGAGAAAATTGCTCATCGATGAGACGACAAAAACATGAAGGGGATTTTGAAAATCTTGTTTTTGAGTTTTTCATTCCAAAAATTATTTTTACACTTGAAATAATTTTTTCACATTTTTAAAATGATTTTCCATGAAATACAGAGTGTCTAGGGTCCAACAAAGGTCATGGTTGAAAGAGAGATTCAATTCAAATCAAATGATATGCATGCACAATTTAAACCTATAAACAATACAACTTAAAAATATAAAGTCTTCAATCTTTGCTCTTCACAAATCCATGGAATATGCCAAATGATGTGAGCGTGTAAGTGTTTCTTGGCTTCCATTTGCATCAATCATCTATGCTACTAAAACGTAAACTTGTTCATTCACTTAACGCACAAATGAGATGTTGTGCTTTGTTATAATCAAAACGGGATAGAATTTAAAAAGTCAACATACCATAATGTTGAATTTTTGTTGAGATTTTTTTACTGATGTCCAAAAGAGGAGAATAATAAGCAAATCGAAATTTCTAAATGATGCAAACTAATACTTTTGATTTCTATGTCAAAGGGGTGAGATATTTTTTTGAGCAAAATGCAAATATTATTATAATTTTTTTTTTCAAATTCCAAGTAAAAAGGGAGAGAATATAATTTTTTTATAAAGTGGGAGAATTTAATCACAATTGAGCTTAAACATTTTTTTTTACGTTGCTTATTTTTATGTTTATACTTTATTGTGAGGGGGAGCCTTATCAAGGCTACCTCATTTTGCTCCTTGTTTGTCATCATCAAAAAGTGGGAGACTATTGGCCTAACAAGGCTTGACTCATTTTGATGATGACAAATCAAGACATTTATTTGTGCTTTCAAGTGTATTTACAGGAATTAATATATAAAAACACAATGAAAGATGAATTATGGAAAGCAATGAAGCACTTGTGCTTCTTCGTTATTATCAAAGTCAAACCATTTTGCATCCCCGAGAGCTTAGACCTTGACCTTGGATGCATAGAAATTCTATATATCATGCCCTAAAGAGCCAGCATAATATTCACACTTAAAATTTGTATTATAGCATTTGGGAAAAGGTGGGAAAATAGGTGTCATGGGATTGGTGCAATAAAAAATTCACTCATTAATTATGAAAATAATTCCTTAGATGTCATATGGGTATTGCTTTGCATTCAATTCTCTTCCTTTATGTGAGGCATCTCAACTCTAAACCTTGCCTCGTTGGCCTTTTGTTCTCTTGGTTCTAGTGAGCATTAGTAGTAGCTACTGTTGCTATATTGCTTATTATCGAATAAAACGATTGTCCTTGTTGAATCTCTTTTCCTCTTCTAGTATTGCCTCTTCTACTCAATTAACCTTCAACCACTTATACTTCCACTTCTCTCTTCTTGAATACCTTTTTGGTTTGTTTCATAGCTGGCCCTACCATCCTGCCACTCTTATACACCTTCTCAATTCTCTCACCGCTAGACACCAAGCTCGCAAAGCTAATTGTCATGGTGCCCAAAAATTAATGGTAAAATGGGTATTTTAGAGTATTAATGAATATGGTAATCACTTCTTTGTCATCCATTGGTAGTGTAACATGAGTGGTCATCTCTCTCTATCTGCAAGTATATTCCTTGAATGTTTCAGTAGGCTTATTCTCCAACCCTTACAAAGTTAGGTGATTAGAGGCCATTTCAAGCACATATTTGTATTGTGATATCAATGCTTTAGGAAAATGGCTCCAACTTCTTATTCTAGTATGACTCAACTAAAGGTGCCATCTTGCAGATGCTCCATTTAGACTATGCTGGAAACAATGCATTAAGATCTCGCCATCTTGAGAATAAACAATCATCTTGCTACAATACATTCAAACATGTGTTACTAAATAGGTCGAGTCATCATATTTTTCGAAGTTGGGTACTTTGAACTTTAGGTGAATCACCACATCAGGGATTAGGCACAACTCAAAGGCATCCATTGGTCTTGAGAGGTTGGTTCTTTCAATCACTCTAAGTATTTTTTTTTCAATCATATCATATCTCTATTTTACCTCTAATCAACTCCTTAGTCATTTGAGGTGTAGAATAAGGATCCTTCTCTTTTACCGTTGGAGCCATCGTAAGAGGGTAGTGTTCATGCTCAACCCTTGGTTTCTTATGCTCAAACTGGTGTGCAGATATAGTCGGCATGTGGTATCTGGTATTAAAACCTTGTCCTAGTTTTGGAAGTGCAAGTGCTGGTGGTTGTACTCTCATAGGGGTGAACCCTAGTGGAAAATTGGGTTCTTCCTGTACCCTCATAAGGGTGAACCTGGTGGAAAGTGGGTTCCTCCTCTACTATAGAGACTAGCTCAATAAGGTTTGCTTGCACTCATTTCCCCTTATTTAAGGCCATGAACATCCCCATCAACTAACTCATCTACTCTTGGATTTCTTTCACATCATGTCTCACTTCCTCTTAGTTTTATTCTATGCGAATTATTTTGCTTTCCATATGCTCATCCATTATTTTAGATTGTCTCCTAGTATTGTATGGATGCTAGATAAATGAATTGTGTGGCTATGTGATGGAAGTCCTGTAATGAAAGCTAAGTATGAGCATATAATCATGAAATGCATGAAAACTATATGTTATGCATAAATGAATGTCTAGTGCATTTTTAACTGTAGTCCTACTGATTGAGTTCTCAATTTTTCATTCTAGCATTGTAGTTAAAGACTGATCTTGAAATGGCTATATGAATCAGATGCCAATGTTATGAAAACGTCTTTGCTAAAGTTCTTATACACTAAATGTTCCTTTTTATTGAATTCCAAAAGGCTAAATTACATAAACATGACAAAAGTTCCATAATATTTCTCGTACAACCCATACAACTAGAAATCAATATAAAAATTCTAATTTTTCCCAAAACTTTCTCACTCCAATGATCAACCCCCTATCCTATTGAAGTTCTATCACATGCTTTGTAATATTCTCATAAATCTGAAGGGTTTTCACTATGGTCTGAGCATGGACATGGACATCCTTTATGAATTGCTACATCCCTTGCAATTGTAGGTTTCACTCTTTAAGAGCCTCCTGCTACTCCTATATTTTCCTGTCTAAGTCTTCAATGGTGAGGGCCTTATCTTCAACACCTATCATCGTGTCCTCTATTTCGTTAGTGGTAAAATATTGATTCTTTTTTCAAAGGGCCACCATTTATTTTTTTGGCTTGGATGCATTGCTCCTCTTTCCTTTGACTTGCTTGGATCACAGTCCTTTTTTGTGAAGAAAATTAACGAAGCTACAATTTTTCTTGTTCTAACCTAGAAAATGCCTACTTTGTTCTAATGTCCACCTATCTTGCCCTTTGTGTGGCTTGTTCTACTTTCTTCTATGCTAGTTTTAATTTATCTACCAATCCATGATCCTAGTAGAATATAGGTAAAGCTAAACATTGCACGATTGAACTTGGTTGGAGGAAGTGGCAACAATGATTAATCTTGGAGGATCAACTTCTAAAAGAACCCCCCCATAACGATAGAAAAAATCAAAATGATCCATCCACAGGGCCATCCATACTATGGCTTAATCTAGTAAGCTTGTTAGGTATTCCTCCCATTGTTGTTTCAATTCCATATGCTTCTTTGCTGCATGCTTAAATTCCTCTAGTGGCAAAAGGGTGGATGACAAGACTAGTTTGAACCGCCTTTCTTTAAGTGACAAGTGACTGAGTAACCAAGCATAGCATAGAGTAACTGAACACAACAATGAAGCCTAACTTCCCCTATCCTTCAACAATAACTAAGTGATTTGAAGGTTTTTACTAGGATTTCTAGAATTGGGTTCACATTTTTTTTTTTTTTCTAAAAGAGGGCGGCACCTCCATTTATTTATTAATAAAATCTCACTTTTGGCGGAGGAATACCGTAGTTACAAGTTAAAACCAACCAACCAAACCAGGACAAAAAAAATTAAACATAACTAACAAAGGAGATAAAAACATAAAAACAACCAAAAACAACACGAAAAACACCAAACGAAACTCTAGAAATGAACTAACGACGAACGGAAACAAGACCTCACCTATTAATCCGAAGGATACCTTTTAGATAACATGGTAGAAGGTGTTGTTCTTCATAGATTACATTCTTTCCCATTCCTCCTTCTTTAGCAAGAAAATTAGTCGCACTATTGTCTTCCCTATATTGATACATCACCATGACATTCACTCCTTTTAACTCTGCCACGAGCTCCTCCCAAAATTTCCAAAGATACCACAAAGTACATCTACCTTTCCAAAGCCAATCAACTACAATTCACGAGTCACTTTATATAATCACATTAACATAATGCAAACATTTACACAAACGAATTCCTTCCCTGATTGCTTTTAATTCCGCACTATTATTCATACCATTGCCAAAATAACTTGAAAAAGCCACTTTTACCATGCCATGACAATCCCGAATAATTCCTCCACCTCCTAAAGTACCCGGATTGCTCCTACAACTCCCATCACAATTAAGTTTTATCCACTCTATTGGAGGTTTAACCCATGAAATAATTTTTCCAAGCCTATCGTAAACTCTTTTATGCTTAATTTGAAACTCATTCAAAATCTTAATGTCTGACTTCTTCAATTTTTGAAAAGAAATGGTGCTCTCAACAATAAAACTAACCCAGAATCGAACACTTCTCCACATCTGATCTGCACTTTGATAAACTCCTTCCATTCTCGCTTTACATCTTCGATTCCAGAGGCACCACATAATCAAACATGGAATCATCCTGATTAAAATACCTTTAATAGACAATTTTTTTGCATAGTGGAACCAATTTTCCATTTTATTTTTCCAAGGAAGAGATCATTGGAAAGAAATCCCCAATGCCACACTAGCCCGACACCAAACCTCTGAAGCCACCTCTCCAACAGAAAGAAAATGATCAATGTTTTCCTAACTTCTTTGAACGCAGCAATCAGAAGCAGAAGCCATTGATATTCCTTTGGTCTGAATTCTATCATCTACAGCCAAGCATCTAAATCAGGCTCTCTATAAACATATTAAGATTCTTTTGGGCAATAAAGAATGCCAAAACCAATCATTCCACAAAAAATTATCACTTCTGCTCCTCACTGCCTCCCAAGCTGTTTTTGTAGAAAAATTACCGTCCGGGGCTGGCTTCCAGACAAAAATATCCTGCCCACTTTTACCCGCTGGCACCTATTGCAAAATTTCCCTTGTTTTATCAGCACCAACCAATTCCCGAACTAAATCAGAGTTCTAATTATTATTTAGCCAGCAATCCTTAATACACAATTTCTTGTTCAAAATATCCTCAATGCTCACAGATAATGGGTCTAATGACAGCCACCTGTCAAACCAAAAAGAAGAGTTCCCACCTCTCACCAAAATTTTAACATTATCCATAACTTCTGAAATGGTGGCCATAATTGATTTTCAAAATCAAGAGTCATTTGGTCTCCCCTTCCTTTTTAATAAATGATCATTTTTGCAATGTTTAGCTCTGAAAAAATCTGCCCACAGATTGTTAGAAGTGAGCAATCTGAAGGCAAATTTCATGAGAAGAGATTTCTAAACTTCCTTAAGATCTCTCAGGCCTAGACCACCTTCCAAGGTAGGTTTACAAATTTTCCCTAAGAGCGCCAATGAATCTTCCTTTTATCTTTCACCTCTCCCCATAAAAAATTTGAAAGAAGAGAGTTAATGCGAGAATATGTGACCTACGAAATCTTAATAACAGACATCAAATGAATAGGCATGCTAGACAACACATTTTTAATAAAATCAATCTTCCACCTTGAGAGAGCAACTTAGATTTCCACCCTGCAATTCTCTTTCTAATCTTCTCCACAAGAGGCTCCAATGTCCTAGAAGACAATTTTCTAGACACCAAAGGCACACCCAAATATGAAACAGGGAATTTACCTTCCATGAAACCCGTGATTCTCAATAAACCACGCTTCCTAGCAGGAGTGATGTATTTTGAGAGGAATAACGCTGACTTAGTCTTATTGATTTTTTGACCCGACCACTTCTCATACCTTTCCAGAGCGTAAACTAAATTTCTCATAAACCTCTTCCCACCATTTGCAAAAATAAGAGTATCAACCGCATATAACAAAAGCAAAACCAATGGGGTCCCAATCGGATGATTAAATTTTCCAATCCAACCAGTCTCATAATTTTTCCTAAGCAACATTATTAAAACCTCCTCCATTATGATGAATAAATAAGGAGATAGTGGATCCCTTTGCCGCAAGCCTCTCGTAGATTGAAAAAACCCCTTAAAAGTTTCGTTCATCAAAACTGAAAACCATGGAAACTCCACAAAATTTTTTATGAGCTTGCAAAACCTCTCAGAGAAACCAAAAGCCTTAAGTACCTCCTGAATAAAATTCTAATTCTCTCTATCGTAAGCCTTAGTCATATCTAGTTTTATCATCACATTGCCGCCAGCTATTTTTTTTGTGCAAAGGCTGAACCATTTCTTGAGCTAGTGTAATATTTTCAAAAATACTTCGCCCAGGAATAAAATTATCACATGATGATTTAATTAGGAGAATACATCCACTATTAGTTCATCAATTACCTCAAGGGATACTGGGAAAATAAAAAGTTCATAAATGGCCAAGGCAAAGGCACGACCTCCTGTCTATGGGTGAGAGTTATCTTCATCTAGCATCTTCAAGTGCTTCTTGCTTAAAGTTTGATCCTTCTACATTATCTCGTTAATTTAACCTATAAGGAGTATTAAGGAACATGACAACTGTCTACGCAAATTGTACTTCTTGTTGTCAACATACATCTTTTATGGGCATTTTGGCTTCAAGTTTAGAAAAATTTGTATTCTTCAATGACCAGAGCTAGATCTTTTTTCATTTAATATAAAGAATTTGTATGAAGTGTTCTAGAAAGAGATGATGACCTTCAAAAAATTGGTGTCCATGTGAATAGATAATAATGTAGCAATCTGCTTGTAAGACTTGGTGAACTTCTTCTTTCTGTCCTCATCACATCTAGACCAAACAAACTTAAGACTTGGTGAACTTCTTCTTTCTGTCCTCATCACATTTAGACCAAACAAACTTAAACTCTTTTATTTGATTTAGGCAAATATCTAGATTTACTACACTTGGTAACACTGGCACAAGCTATTTTGACAAATTATCACCTTTCTGACTTTGAATTAATTCAGCGCATGACTATATTATTTTCCCAATGTCTATTGTTATTTCCATAATAGACATCTATTAAAGAAAATTTGATTGTCTAGAACTATGGCAATAATGTACTCCTAATGTAGATGCAACTACAATGAATGGAGAGTGCAGTGAGTCAGTAATCTATGCAATAATCAATTAATTAGGGTGTTAGTAACCTTGCTTGGGTATTGCAAGTTGAACCATGCACCCTTTTGAGGTTAATAACACCCCTTCAAATAAGTGCTTGTTGTATAAGCATAACGTATCATTAAAAAAAATGAATTAGTTATATATGAATTAGTTTTATAAATAAATAAATATATATATTATATGTTTTAGAAAAAGTTTAGCGAAAGAAGGATGGAGCTTCTATCTTGAGGTGGTGGATCCCTAGGTATAAGGGCTATAATTCTAAGGTTGTACCCTGGGGTTGAGATTTGTTTAACTTATGAAGTGAAGTTAAGCTCTAAAACATAATGATAACAAGATCCTAGTCTGCTTTTGCGTAGCCTAACAACTAGTAGAGCTTCAATTCTCATCCATTACAGGCTAAAAGTGGATAGCATACATCCTAGTGGAACATTTCATGCGCCCATTAGGAGGCTTTTGCCTCTGAATGACTAACATTAGTTCATTCCAAACTAACCTACAAAGAGAATAGCTTGGGTATAGAGCTCATGAAGTGTGTGTGAAAAAGAAGCTTAAGGAAAACCCAAAAATCCTCACCCCATAGACCAAAAAGTATCACAAAGCACACAATTGTCTTATTATACAAGCATTTCAACAACAAAACAAACAATATTTATTTAAGAAGAGTTATCAAGTCTTTATCAATTGAATTTAAGATAATCAGAGGCAAATCCCTTGCTTAACTTTCTGCTGTCCCTAGCAAAGTTGTCAAGTTGTCACAATGTCCCGAAGGGCTGCCTCCTAAAAAAGAGGGATCAAGTCTCTAAACCACCTCAACTGAATGATGACTTCAAAATTAACGAAAATAATGGGTTTAAGATATTGTCCAATGGATTCGTCACTAACATATTTTATTATAGGTGAGATTAGAATCCCTAATTAATTACTACTAGCTAATTAGTCTCTAAGCTAATCTATGGTCAATGAACCAATAGTCAACATTATGCGCAACCAAATAAGGTTCATGAGTACAGTTTTGTCAAAGGAAGGTATTAGCACCCTTTACATACGTGTTCAATGGACAGTACCTTATTAACCTAAGATTATTCTTGAGATCAACTGGTCAAGACTTTTATTCTTCCATTCTTTGTTCAATTGTTGAGCCTTTTTTATAGTGGATAGTTTTACGAAAGACGAAACTATCCTCACCTCAGGATCCCCAAAGGTATATGCGAAAAAAAACCCCAAGATCCCTAAGAATACTAGTTCTTTACCAAGTAGCTTTCCAATTTCTTCATTCTTTGTATGTCATTTACTTTGTCTTTAAATATTGGAAAGTTTTGCATAGGACAAAAACCTCACTCACTTCCAGATTCTCAAAGTAATGTAAAGACATAACCTCCAACTTCTAGAAGAAGGTTCATTATGAATGTCCGTTTAGTTTAATCAAAGAAGCACATAAATATATGAAGAGACAAAAATCACATACAAGTGAATAGATCAAGCTACTTTGTCCTTAAATACGCATGTAGACAAACGTACTAAGGAGACAATTATTAAATATATGCACTGAAATAAGACAGTCTAATAGAGTAACCTCAAACGGGTTTGAAGTAATTCTATTAGACCTTCCACCTCGCAGGAGATAAATTGAATAACCATATTTTTTTATAAATTTTTTTCTCATAGAGGTGTGTGCACATGCGCACGCGCACACACATGCACATGCAAGACAAGAAAATAAGCAACATTCAAGACAAACACTTAAAACATATGATAAAAGTAAATCATGCATAAACTAACAAATGACCATAAAATAAAAGGTTTCAAAGCTGAAAGGCATTATAAGCAGGTCCCAAAGGGTGGGGTGATGTTTTTTTATATTTTTTTAGGATTTTTCAAAATTTAAATGGATTTTTCAAGACTTTTCTCCAAAAAATTTGTAAATTTGATTTTTTTTATTATTATGGACTCTTCTATTTTTTTGGTTTTTAATATTGGGTTTTTGTGTTAGAGAGTGATAGTGATGAAAACAACTAAAAAAGAAGATATGTTACTATCTCAACAACTAATGCATAGCATGTGGATTTGTGAGATGAGAGATGGGTTTTGCCATTCCATCACAATCATACATGCAAGGGTGGTTGCACGGCTTCTGATTTAAGAAGGTGGCCACGTGCCCAAATTTGGTTTGGATGACATCTTCTTTTCTTTTCTTTTTTTGTTTTTTTTGTTCTTAATAAAAAGATTTAAACTCTAGTAGCGTCCTGGAGAAGCTACCTCTCCCCTATGCTTCCCTCGTGGCCGCTACCTTAATGCCTACCATAGCCTACTTTATTTTAAACCTCATCTTTTCATCTTCTCCACACACTCGCTGCCTTTTTGTGTAGTGAAACTCCACTCCTGTCTCCACATATCGGCTGTGAGCTGCACCAGGACTCATTTCTACAGCCACCGCACCACCAAAAACTACTTATGGCCATGCGGTCGTGGCCGGACCTAAACTCCTCTCTTCACCTTTCTTTTTTTAGTGATGCTCGCCAAACATCGCAATGCTTTTCCTATCTTTTCCTACCTAACTTTCCAGCCACCTCAGGTTGAATTTTAGATAAAATTTTAAAAATAATTCGGATAAAACTTTATTTTCAAATTATACATCCTAAAAAATCTTATCCATCCACCAATTTTTTTGTTTATGAAACATATTTCTTTTTTAACAAGTGCAATGGGAAATGGGTATACTTGATTTTAAGAGAAGACTCATGCGAAATTTTTATAAAAGTTGGACATGATATGAATGTATAAATTCTTTGTATGAATGTTGTGAAAAAACATTGTCATTACTTTGCGATGAAAGTTGTATTCTTCATAAGTGCGGTCAGAATTGGGTATACTCGATTTTAAGAGGATACATTGTTGAAATTTTTACAAAAGTTTGACATACTATCGACATATAACTTTTGTGTATGAATGTTACAAAAAGCATTGTCATTGTTTTCCTATGAAATGTTTTTTTTTTTTTAACAAGTGCGATCATAAATGGGTATACTCGATTTTAAGAGGAGATTTAGCCGAAATTTTTACAAAAAATTGACATACTATCAATGTATAACTTCTGTATATAAATGTTATGAAAAAATGTTGTCATTATTTGTCTATGAAAGTTATTTTTTTATTGAACAGGTGCGGTAAGAAATGGGTACACCCGATTTTAAGAGGAGACTCTGCTGAATTTTTATAAAAGTTAACAAAGCATTCTTTTTCACACCAAAGAGAAACAACTTATTAAAAGTGAAATTTTGGTATTTATGACTATTATAGTGATAAAAATGTTTGAGATATATATATATGTATATATATCATTATATAGGTAATTGCAGCTTTAGACTTTGCATTGAATATAATATTTCTATAGCATGAATTCAGAAAATGCATTGTCATGATGAACCTTTATACAATTCATTGTATAAGTCATAGTAGATTAAGGATTTCCATTTAATAAAATATTTTAGAGTATGAAGTCACAAAATACGCTGCAGTTAATATCATATTACACTCCATTTGGTAGTTAACAATCACTTACGCTCAACTTGGAATGGGGCTCAACCTTCATCTCTTGCTTCTTGACAATCCCCTTCGACACTAACTTGAGCTACCACTCGGATCAATAGCTAAAGAAAATAACTAATTTTTAAAAATTACTTTTACTAAACAAATACTCATTTTTTACTAATCTTACATGATGTGAATTCAATGTGAGTTAACAAGTCAATTTTTTATAACATGTGTTATCACTACACCTACCTTCATAACATTAGTCTTACTTCTTGTCCTACATCATAGGGCCTTCAATTTCTAACACGAAAAATGATCATGCCTTACGGAATGTTGTAGTCCCAAATGAGGTTCAAAAACAAGAAAAAATAATCCGAACTCAAGAAAAAATAATCCAAACTCATTTTTTCTTCACAATGCACCTATCAACTAATTCTTTACTTCTGAGGAGGATATATTTTTTATGAGTCCCTAAAATGCATTATTTTAGACCCTTATTTACCTTTATTTTGTCTTCTTTTATCTTGTAAGTGCCCTTTGTTATCATAGTTCGGAGTTATGCAAGGGTTGTTCATGTTTCGGGAAAAACATATTAAAACCGAGGAGTTAAGTAATACAAGAAGCCAATTGAGTATTTGGAATACTTAAAGCTCAAATTAGATGCTCAACCAATCCCCTAGAGCCTCAACTCATCAAAGGAGAAAATACTCTGCTCGACCATGTAGTGTGACCAGGGACACATAAGGGCTACCAAGTCTCAAGTTGTAGACTCTAAGGTTTGGGCTGAAGAAAAATTGTTGCAAGGTTCAACCAAGTGATTAACCAAGTGACCCTTAGGGGCAACTAGGTTGAGATACTGAGGCTCACTAACCCATAGATATTGAGAGTCTAAACCTAGTGCTCAACGAGGAAGACCTTGAGAGGCGACCAAGTCGAGTTCTTGAACTTTCCTAAAGATCAATATCTTACAAGTCTTGACCAGCAGCTCGACCTGCAAAACTCACTAGCGCAAGTAGGTCAAGGATGCTTGAAAAGTAAGGTGTACTCCCAAGAGAGGGGGTGAATTGGGTTTTTAAAAACTTCTTTGGAACTTTAGTCTAATATAACCCTTTTTAAATTTAAGTTGATTATAATAACACTTATTCAACCAACAACACAAATCTTATCAACCACCTTATTTATATTAATCAATAATTAATGTAATGTAAATATGATATTACCAATTTAACTTTCAGTACTTCAATCGATAACAATTTTAGATCAAATTTTCTTTTCAATATATATCAAAGACAATATTTTTTTTCTGAACTTTGTCTTAAGTACTTTGCAATTTTTCTTTAATAGAATAATTTATTTCACAAGTTTAAACTTAGTTATGATACTCAACAATTCAGTATCTACATCCAATACTTCAATACATAACCAAATTTCAAAATTAATTATTATTCTCAACGATGAATAATGATAACTTCAATGAATTGTTCCAATAAACCAATTTGAAGTGTCTTGTAAAATAGACGAGGTAATCACATAAGATTTATATCAGTTGTGCATTCAACAATTTCATCTTTCAAAGTTTTACTAAAAAATCTAATCCAATCAAATTCCTTGATTTAAATCAGTATTCAACAATATCCCAACTTCTGAAAAATTCTCAGTCAATATTTAAACATCCATGCAGTTAATATGTTTGTAGTAATTTAAAAAGATTTAGGGAAGAAGGAGAAAAACACCGGATTTTTACAAGCTTCGCCCAGAAGCCTACATCCTTGCCTCAAGCAACCACTGTGACGATTTTCCTTTCAACTTCTTTACAGGCCAAGTTACAACCTCTCTGTATTTGGTTGAGACCCCTCTCTAACAAGAATACTCGTCCTCATTAGGCAACATTTCAACAACCCTAAATCGTCAATAACAAGTCCTTCTCTAACAAAAATACCCCTTCTCGTTAGACAAAGATCCAACAATCCCGAATCGTCAAATAATAACAAGAAAAACAAGAAACAACTTGTGTACAAGTAGAACTCTCAATAAGAGCGAATTAGTACAGTTGAATATCAATATACTTCAATCAATAATCAATATAGAAAGATGAAGCTCAAGTAAATATCACCAGGGTTCTTTCTTAGATTGAAAATTTAAGTTAGAGCACAAGAACTGTGAGCTTTTAAATCAGCAAGTACTCAGCAATAGCTCTTCACAAAAATATTCAACAAGAACGCTTTGATTGTATGAGAATTAGATCAATAGCTGATTGTTGGTATTTTTTGGTGTGTAATCCTTGGGTTTAACATTTATTTATAGATAGAAAAAGTTTATTTTCATATTCCTCAAGTTTCTTGCAGTGTTTCCCAAGTTTTCTCAAAGTTTGGGGATCAAATAATCAATTTTAGAAACTTTCCTTTGCTGTTATAAATTTGAAAATATGAAGGTTAGTCGACTGTGGTTATCAGGGTCAGTCGTTTGATCTTTTATAATTCAGCAAATTTTCAAACACATAATGGGGTCAGTTGCCTGATTCTATTCTACCTACATTAATTCTTTTAGCATAAAAATGTCAGTTAACTAATCAAACAAGGTCAGTTTCTTGAACTTATAACTTTTCAAAAACTTTTGATTTTAAACACTTTAAAGATGTCAGTCAACTGATCTAACCACGTCATTCGCCTGAGCTTACATTTTTTCCTAAAACTTTGATTTTCAACACTTTATCCCTTTGATCTTGGAAAACTTAAATGAGACTTATTTAAAAACATTTTCTAGGGTTTTCAAAAGCAGGTCTCTAAGTCAATAATGGTTCATAAGAGTTTCAACCCTTTATATTGAAATTTGCAAAGTACTTAAATGAGACTTCTTGAGATTTTAACATTCCAAACACTAAGTCTTCATGCTTCCGCTTCCATGTTATGTCCAACTTGAACTTCTTCCTTCAATATGCTTTATCTTCCTTCGTAGCCCATTTACTTAGGTACATACATCGTCAATCTATTTAAGCACATAATCTTGATCTCATAAGCTCTTTTGATTGTCCTAAAATATGCTTTAACAATCATGTTAAATATCTTTAATTTGTTATCATCAAAACGAGATTAAGCCTATTTGTAAAGCCAACAATCTCCCCCTTTTGATGATGACAAAAAGAAGTAAAAACAAGTAAGCCTTAAGAAGGCTCCTCCATACAATAAGCATCATTTTAACAAGATTTGAAGAATAGTAATATGCATATCAGAATTTTCAATAATTTTAAGTAATGGACATAAATCATGATATCATCACTTAACAAGTCTAACTCCCCCTGAACAAAATGTATTTCAGTTATGAAGTATAACCTATGTATCCATGTATAGTATGAGTGTAAATATCATGTGAAGATATTGTCACACCCCGAACTCGCCAAGTGAGGCCCGAGGGCATGATGTGATCTAATCACCTATGTTTGATACCATAACCCCAATCACGCAGCGGAAAAATAAATAAACATCCTCAATAATATACTAGAGTTCTATATAAACATCCCAAAAATTTCCCAACATCAGTATCCATATATATACATCTCATAAAACTGAAAACATAAACCCAAAAATACATCCAAGATCTGCACCCTCTCAAAAAATTGCTATTCCAAAAAACCCAGCCCCAAGCTTGCTAGACTCGATCATGTGGAGGTCTTGAAAAAGATGAATTGTATAACAAGTGAGACACATCTTAGTAAAACGGAATAGATGAAAACTAGTGTGTGTGTGTTAGCTTTGTTGTAATCCCAACCCGGGGGGGGGGGGGAGGGGTGAATTGGTATTTAAAAATTCCTTCCTAATTGAATCAGTCTAGTAGCAGTATTACACAACCTAGGGCCAGTCTAAGTATATATGAAATTGAAGACATGAACTGTTTACCAATATTTAAAGCATACAATGCAATTTCAGTATTTCTCAACTCAATGCAATTTTGTGTCTATCAGATACACGGTATATTCAACAAGGAAATTATATCAAGCACACAATAGAATATAATGCAGGAAATGTAAAAGTGACACTGAATATGATATCGGGTTTTGGCCAATCCTGCCTACGTCCCCGCCTTGACACACCCGCACAAGGATTACACTAAGGCTCACTTAATGGGTGAAGTGACACCTAAACAACTAGGTCAATTAGCACAAGGCTGACCTCAACCTTTACAGACAATCTTTACTGGGCTGGATTACTACCCCCTCGGGCCACACATGGAATACAACAGTATTTTCATGATATAACCAGTACAATGATTATGCTTCTCAAGTAAAGTAGATATGTACCAAAATACAACACAAACAAATATGCACTCACAGATGATATGGATTTAATGCTCAGGTGAGATCCAATATCTAAACTCTTTAAGATGTTTGAGTGTATGTATATGTGAGAGTTCAACCTTTGATTCAAGATAAGATATTCAACACACAAATCATCAAAGGAAGTTTAACACAATCCAAATCAAATATCTCAAGGATATTCTAAATGTAAAGCACAATAGATATTTTGGATTGAAGTCGGCAAAAAAAAATATCAAAGATAATATGCAAGCTTGTGTGAAATAATATTTTTGCAAATCAAAATCCACAAGCTTGATGAGTCTTGCAATCAAGATGCAAAGACTCACTAGCTATAAGGGTATTCCCGCTCAAAGATTTATTGTTTAAATCAGGGAAAAACCCTAACTAAGAACTCTCAATAAAAATAATTAATCAACAAGCAAGGAGAGTTTTAGCAATGTAAAACACTCAATAACACTCTTGGGAACTTGATCTATCAAGGGAATAGCAAAATAGAGAGTGTATGGAAGTAGTATGGGCTAAATAAGATTTAAAAATTTGAGAGAGTTTTTCCTTAATGATCTTGTTAATCAACCCTTAATTTTGCAAATGAGAAGATATATATAGGTAAGGGAAAAATTATGACCGTTGGGGACTCAATGAGCATTATTAGAAAAGTTTAAAACAGGTTTAGAAAAATTAACCCAGTTTACCCCTTTTAATTTTTAGTAAAAATTAATTTACCCCGTGAGATTCGGGTGCCCGAATAGGCACACTCAAAAATTTACTTTTTAAAGGTTTGGGTGCCCGAAATCAGAGTTGGTTAGCTGAACCAAAGTCAGTAGCATTCTGTCCGAGGTTCAGGTGCCCAAGGCTATATTTAGTTAACCGAACCAAGCAATTCGGTTGCCCAAGCCCTTTTTGAACGTGATCGTTCGAGCGCCCAGGTAGTTGAAAAGGAATTTGACACAGGTTTGGGTGCCCAAGGGAGATACGTTCAAAAGTGGTTCGGGTGCCTGAACACAAAGTCAACATGTTGACTTGTTCGGTCACCCGAGCCGTTTTACACGGCTTGGGTTCAGTTGCCTGAACCCTCTCAAATTTTTCAATTTAAGTCCATTTTATCTCAATTTTGATCCCCTAATTGTAATTAATAATGGGGACTTATTAGTACATATGCGTTGAGACCTAAGATCTTTTCAAGTACCCCCAAAAACCTGGCGTCAATCGACCGAAGGGTGCCTTAAGGTCATTCTGTCCCTATAGTCTCATTAAGTATTAAATCCTATTATGCATGCAGATGCATTAGTATAGACCATATAAATTATTAAAGACCGATTAAAAAGGAATGCAAATACAATAGAGAATAGGTGTTCATTTTCGATTCTTCAGATGCCATAAATGAAGCTTGATCTTCATAGTCTGTATGGCTTGCTTGTGTTCCTACCAACAGTGCATGTTAAGGATAAACCTGTTCAAGAAGCTCAGTGCACAGGTGAGAAACATAGGTTTTGTCATAATCAAAACGAGATTAGACTCATAGAGTCAATAGTGTGGCTATTGTGAGTTTAGTGTGTACAAAATATCATCAGTTGTTGATTAACCATAGTTATAAAATCATTCTTAGACCATACTCACACACACACACACACACACACACACACATACACATAATTATTTATAAGCAAAAGTTCTTGAGGATAGGGGAGATTAAACGCCCTTACATGTAATACCCCTATACTCTGATATCGTTTTGCAACCTAGTATGATTACAACTGATACCTATAAGGGCACTCGCCTTTCTCAGCAAGCCCTCATGCGGAGAGTTTACTTCGCCCCAAATACATATAATAATAATAATAATAATACTACTACTACTACTACTACTACACACACACACACACACAAAATTATTTATAAGCGAAAGTTTAAGAGGATGGAGGAGATTATGCCCATACATGTAGCTCCCCTCTACTCTAATACGTTATGCAACCTGGTATGGCTACAACTGATACCTATCAGGGCACTCACCTTTCTCAGCAAGCCGTCGGGCGGAGAGTTTACTTCGCCCCAAATACATATAATACTACTATATTTAATATATTTAATACTTTGTTACTTTACTCTGTAAGTTTTTATCTCTGTAAAACCCAACTCTTCATAATCTCTATTTTCACATGCTCTGTTCTCCTATCTCATACTCTGTTATCACATTTCACATCCTCTATCTTCATATATTTTGTATTCATATACACTGTTTTGTATTTACATGCATTGTTCTACATATACTCTGGTTAAATTTATAGATATGAATTTAGAACTCATTGCTAGATGGATAAAAACCGACATGCTTCCCCCCATGATGGGTTATGGGGCCCATAGGCTAGACTCAACCCTAGTCGGCCCACCAGAGTTAAATCAATTTCCAACTCTCCAGTCTGCTAGTTCGATTGGCTTTCCCATGCTAGTCTAGACTTCAGGGGAAACTCTACCCTTCACAACTCAATTGACTATTCAATACCAACACTCTCTCTAAGACGCATGGTTGCACTAACTCCATAACTCTCGCAACGGTACCTTACGTACTATGGTCCACTGGAGTTCTCAAGTCATACATTGCAATTTAACATTAATACTCTGTTCTGATTAAAAAATTCTAAATACAATATAATCCCAACACATTTTAGTATTTCAATATATTATACATATTTCATAACCCAACACACTATTTTCATTTTTCCTCATGCCACACGATTTGAGTTATACACATTTATATAACTACTAAAATATTAAGTCAATCCATGTTCATTATCTACTTTATTGAAAATATAGGTTAAATTATCTCCACAATTTATCTAATACTCAAAATAACCATTAGTAAGAAAAATAGAGATAATTAACCCTACTCACCTTGACCAATTTTAGAAAATATAAAACAACTCCAACCAATCATTTCAACCAGTCAAATTATCTAGAGAATCCATTACTTAAATCCTATATCCTTTTTCTTTAGTTTAACCGGTTCATTTTCAAAAATAATAGCTATTAACACAACCCTAGGTTCAAAACCCTTAGTTTAAATGGTTTGATTTCAAAACTTGTATGATAATCATATACATAAACAAATAATTTCCTTTTTAATCGGTAGAATTTACAAAACAACTAGCTTAATCTATTCCCCTTACTTGTTTCTCAAAGTTCTGCCTAAAATGAACGGGAGATGAAAACCCTAGCTTTATGGAACCGCCACCGAAATTGATCTGGAAACCCTAGCTTCCTATAGTCGTCGACGGTTTGCCTTGTTTCCCCTTTTTTAAAAGTCCTCAATGGTTTAAATTGTCGACAATTTTTTGAGATGGCTTGAAATCGTCGACGGTTTGCCTTGTTTCCCCTTTTTTAAAAGCCGTCGATAGCTTAAATTGTCAACAATTTTTTGAGAGGACCTAAAACCGTCGACGGTTTGGTGTTGAACCAAACCATCTCAATCTTTTTTCTTATTTTCCCTTTCCTTTATTTATTTTCCTTTTCTTTTATTTTTATTTTTATTTTATTTTATTTATTTTTCTTTTCTTATATTTAGTTTTATTTTATTTTCTGAGTTCTGGTTACTACATTCTCCCCTCCTTATAAAATTTCATCCACGAAATTTGTGAACTAATAATTATATTTAGATTCTGAAATTAGGATAGCTGTCCCAAGAGGGGGGACGGATTGGTTTATTTTAATATTTTGACCTTTTTTGAGAACTTACTTGTTTTAATACAACAATGAGAAAAATAAATCATTAAACTAATAACGACAACCCAAAAAACCACACCATAAGATATTGAAATTTAAACACACAAACCAATTAACCAAAGTATTCAAACAATCATGAAAGTTTGTTAAGCCTTTTATTAGCGGCCGTGTAGTTGTTTGCAACCTACTTTGGATGAAATCTTTGTTTGGGCTTCTCTTGATTAAGATTTCTGCAAATTAACCCTCATACTCCCTCTTGGGTTTCCACAAACAGTTAATCAAAACGTACTTTCTAAATATCAAGAGTCTTCCTTTGACTTTAATTTCAAGCCCTGCAACCTGCACTTTAGTATACACAAAGATATATAGTACAAAAAAACAATGAATAAGGAAGAGAGAGAGAGAGAGAGAGACACAAATATTTTATGAGGTTCGGCTTCAATACAGCCTACATCCTCGCCCTTGGCAAATTACCGAAGGGTTCCACTATCGCAATTCCTTTACCGGGTGAAACAACACCGATTACAGCACTCCTTTGTTAAGGCTAGAGTCTGCCTTCTCCAAACGATGTACTCTCGCTTGGTCAATGATCCAACAACCTAGAATCATCCAAAATCTACAAGAGAAAAAATAAGAGGATTGTGAACAAAGAATGCTCACACAAAGAGCAAGTTAGTACACTTCAAATCTATGTACTTCAAAAAGTAAATATCAAGAATGAAATACACTTTTGAAGCTTAAGAGTAGATTTCACCAAACTTCCTTTTCTCCATATGAGAAATCAACAAGTATAACTCAGGAATTGATGACCAATGATCTCAAAATAGCAGCACTTTCAGTTTGCAAAAGATGAGCAAGTAGAGGCTTTGAGAGCAAGGGAGCTTATCGCAGATTTTTCAATACTTGGATGTATTTTGATTTGGAAAACCATGTATTTATAGGCATTCAAAGAAGTTTCCTTGTTGTTCAAGTTTCCTTGGAGTATTTCTCAAGTTTTTAGAAAGATTGGAGCCCAAGCAACTAATATTTAAAAAATAAAATTTTGAAATTTTTTGCCCGTTAACAGTGTTCAGATGACTGAACACTCGAGTTCAGTCATTTGAAGTTCCTGATCCTTTTAAAAAAATGAACTGGATACAGAGTCAGACGACCGAAGTGTCGCGTTTAGAAGACCAAAGAGTTAAGTTCAGATGACCGAAGTGCTTCTGCCAGTTACAATCTTTCTCAAACAATTCTTCAGACACCTGAACTTATTCTTCAAACGTCTGAAGTAATTCTTCAGTCAACCAAATGTGGAGTTCAGTCATCTGAAGTTGCCACTTCAGACTTCTAAGAGAAATTTCAATCTTTTTATGTTTTTCTGAATTTTTTAATCCCTATGCAAAATATGATTTGCTTTCTTTCTTTATCCTTTTATAAAACTTTTTTTGGGTTTTTTTTTTTAAATAGGTCTCTAAGTCCAGATAACCCCCTCAAGAAGCTTCAAAAGATTTTTCAATAGATATTTAGACCTTGAAGTACTTACATTGGTTTTCCTAAAACCTTATATGCTAAGCTTGAGATCATCCACTTTCTTTTTGCTTTGAAATCCCTTGGATGTTTGCTTGAGCTAGTTTTAGCTTCCCATGCTTTGATCAGTATTGTGCTATTTTAAGCTTCTTTTTGGATCACTTGTTAGTTTATCTGACTTGATGGTCCATATTGATCCTTGTTTTCCTGAAACACCAAAACTCAAACATTCCAAGTTAAAATGTCTTTTGTTTCTTATCACCAAAATTGATTGAAAAACCTAGTTAAGCCAAAAGATTCTATTATAACAAACCACTTCATACCACATATTTAAGTATACTCTATGTAATGACCCAAAATTTCTATCCATTTTTTTCCTATATATTATTGCTGTCAAACTATATAACATAACTCGGATACCCTGTATATAGATATCTGTCATCATCATGGCCTAAAGCGGGTGCTGTGGTATCTTGTGCATTCTCTATATAATATCTATGCAGTGGAGAACATATATATACAAACCATATCCCAAAATACACAATACCAGAGTGCTATAGATCCTCTATACACATATATATACACACACATACACATCATTCCCCCAAAATCCCAAAACACTGAGGGCTCTACTACTCATCCCAAGACTCACCCCAAAACTAGCCGGCCCTGCACGTCTCTTTGGGTTACTTAAAATGTTTATAATGCTGGGGTGAGAAACCTCTCAGTAAGGAGAAACATGTTATTACCAGTGTGTGGTATATGTGTTTATTCGCAACATAACCTTTAATTAAAACTATAAATAAGATATCATCTAAAAGTATCTGTACAATAATAACCTACACCTATGTCATTTAAAATATGGAAATTTTTTGAATTATCTATCCAGTCATACTTCTAACTATAATAAATAATCTCTATTTTCTGTGTATACTGTATATGTACATGATTCTAAAAATTTCCCTGGATGGTTGTATGTCATGATTTAACACCTCATGATAGGGTTGTGTAGCCCGTAGGCGGGGCTAAACACTGGTTGGCCTATCAGAGCTAGTCTAACTATATGCATATTTCTGTATATGACTATAGCACAAAAGGCCCACTCCACCTAGTCCGAACGTTAGGGAGCCCTTCACTTTACCTGTGACACAATTGGCAATACCATACTCTATCTGAGACGTGTGGTTGCACTGTCTATACTATATGGCTATGGTACCATGCTCTGTAAACTGCTCAGTTCCATTAGGGTCTGATACTATATAATACTATTTCTATATAACATCTATCTGTTTTACCATGATTTTGTATCAACTGTATTTACCATGATAATGTAAATCTTTGTATTAACCATGACGCTATAATATATATTTGTATATTTGTATCAACTATATTTTTGTATGTCATGGTTTTATACTCTGCATATCATGGTTTTGTAAAATACTGTATAATCATGGTTCTGTAAAATACTGTATAATCATGGCTCTATAAAATACTGTGCAAACATGGTTCTATAAAATACTGTGTAAACATGGTTCTGTAAAATATTGCATAATAATATTTTTGTATAATCATGTAAACTGTAATTCTATAAGCCTTTGTATAGTCGTAGCTCTGTAAATAAAACTATATAAGCTATATTTCATAACTCTGTAAAAACTACATAATCATAAGTTTGTAAATCTGTATAAAATTCTGTAAATATTCCATTATTTCTCATGCCACACAATTTAATTAAAACTCAATAAATATTATGTATAATACTATATAATTTCCATGCTCTAATTTATTCGAAACTATACTCTGTAATCCATATTCAAATACTATACTTTGCTGATAATATTTGTAATTTAACTGGCATTACATATTTCCTTTACCGGACTTCTTGAGAACTATTTATTATTTCCCTATTTCATGCCTGCAGCATTCGTGATTTCAACACCCTGAAATTACACACGCACACACACACACACACACACACACACACACACACACACACATATTTCCCCTTGTCAATCAACTGAATATTTAGAATAATTATCATACTCACATTTCTAAATTATAAACTATTTATCATTTTACCTGAGTTCCTGAGATAACACTCGTTCGGATCCTTAACCCATGCCTACGGTGTTTGGAAACCCAAACCCTGGAATCACAACTCCCTAGTTTAATCATCCTAAAGACTAGTATATCAACATCTAATACAAAATCTGGGTTCAGAAAGGCCTGATAACTATGAAAACCCTAAAATATCCTACTCACCCTATTTTTGGGATTTTGCCTGAACTCCTCAAACAAAAATTCTGCTCCAGCTAAGTTGTAGAGAATCTTCTTAGGATCATCGTGGTAGCTTCTGATCATCGAACCGAGGAGAAATAGAGCCGAAATCTTAGAGAGAAGGTGAGAGGGCCAAATTTTAAGAGAGAGAAATAGTAATAAAACAATTCTCTCACTGAAAATGCAATTTCTGATTATATATAGGCAGTTGTCCACGTGGTTTCGTCGATGAGCCACGTGTACTCGTCAACGAACCAAAGAAGGGAGCTCATCGATGAATGTGAATAACTCATTGATGAACCAATGGGTTTGAAATACCCCCCTCTTAGTATCTCTTCATTGATGAAACACCAAAACTCGTCGACGAACACTACAAGAGAGCTCGTCGATGAAACCAAGGCATTCATCGACGAACTCTGCTTTTTCTCCTTTTAATTTTCCTCATTTCTATTTTTTAATTATTATAATTTTTGGGTCTCCACATTCTCCCCTCTTTATAAAATTTCATCTTTGAAATTTGCTATTTGTGTTATACACCATCCTCTATGGAAAATTGGTTACTTATTTTATTAATTACCCTCACTTATGACATAAGAATGTTGTGGTTGCAATTATGGTTCTAGGAGATTACAAATATACTCATAAAATAAAATTCTCCCAAAACCAAAACACTACCTATCCTATAACTTAAAGTACAAATTATACATCAGTTACTCTGTACTATATAAACGATATCAAACAAAACTTACTTTATTTGAGCTATAGCTGTTTCTTCTCTGTCTAATACTGGTCCCCACTGAACAAATGTGGGTATTTCTATCATATCTCCTCCTCTAGCTCCCATAAAGCCTCCTCCACTACATGATTCCTCTACAGGACTTTTACTAATGGTATTTTCATGCTATGCAACTCTTGTTCTTTTCTATCTAGAATTAGCACTAGTGTTTCCTCATATGCTAATGTATCTCTAAGTTCTATCTCCTTGTAGTTGATCACCTGGGAGGGATCTGGGACGTATTTCCTTAGCATGGAAACATGAAATATTTCATGGATCCTGAATAAAGCTAGTCGTAAAGCTAGCCTATAGGTGATTGAACACACTCTCTCAATTATCTCGAATGCACCAATAAACCTAGGGCTCAGCTTACGCTTCTTTCCAAATCTCATAACTCCTCTCAACGATGCCTCTCTCAAGAACACATGGTCTCCCACATTGAATTTCAACCTCCAACGGTGAGTATCTATGTAGCTTTTCTGCTGAATTTGAGCTATACTGATTCTATCTTTAATAAGTTTGACTTTATTATACGCCTACTGCACTAACTCTAGTCTCAAAACTCGCCTTTCGCCCATTTCATCCCAGTATAGTGGAGAACGCCACCTCCTACCATATAATGCTTCATAAGCTGCCATCCTAATGCTGGCCTGATAGCTGTTATTATACGCAAACTCAACCAGCGGTATATACTGAGTCCAACAACCATTGAAATCAAGCACACATGCTCATAGCATATCCTCAAGTATTTGGATCGTCCTCTCTATCTTCCCATCAGTCTAAGGATGAAAAGTTATGCTGAATGATAACTAAGACCCCAAAGCTTCTTGCGAACTCCTCCAAAATCGGGATGTCAAACAGGGGTCTTGGTCTAACACTATGGATAATGGCACTCCATAAGATCTAACTATCTCCTGAATATATAATTCCGCCAGCCTGTTCATAGAATAATTGACTTTAGTTGGGAGAAAATGAGCAGTCTTCGTCAACAGATCAACAACTACCCAAATAGAATTTTATCCATGCAACACCGGCGGTAAACCTCTGACAAAATCCATAGCTATATGATCCAATTTCCACTCAGAGATGTGAAGTGGTTGCAACTATTCTACCGGCCTTTGGTGCTCAACCTTTACCTACTAGGATGTCAAACACTGCTCCAAAACTTGGCTATCTCTCTCTTCATACCGCTCCCCCAGAATGACTCTTGAAGGTCCCGATACATTTTGGTGCTACCAAGATGAACTGTGTAAAGGGAACTGTGAGCCTTCTCCAAAATAGCCTTCTTAATCTCAGCATTTGCAAGAATGCACAATATGGTATGGAACCTCAGGGCTCCATCATCTGAAATAGTAAACTCCTCTCCTTGTCCGTCCTGCACTTTATCCATAAACTCTATCAATTCTGTGTCATTTCTCTAAGCAGTTTTAATCTTTTCTTACAAAGTAAGCTATAACACTAGGTTGGCAATAAATTCCTGGTGATCATCCTCCACTAGCTCCATACCAAGCCTCTCCAAGTCCATCTGAATCAGATGCTGAATCTCTGCTGTTGACAATGCTGCTCCTACTGATTTTTAGCTCAAAGCATTAGCCACCACGTTTGCTTTCCCCAGATGGTAGCTGATAGTGCAATCATAATCTTTAATGAGCATGAGCTATAGCCATCTTCTTGGCCTCATATTCAGTTCTTTCTAGGTGAAAAAATACTTCAAACTCTTATAGTCAGTGAAGATCTCACATCTCCCACCACAAAGATAATGCCTCCAAATTTTTAGAGCATAGACTACTGCAACTAACTCTAAATCATGTATTGAGTAGTTCTTTTCATACTCTTTACGCTATCAGGAAGCACAAGAAATAATTTTCTCATGTTGCATCAACACACATCCAAGTCCCTTAAGAGATGCATCACTGTATATTACAAATTTATCCTCTCCTGATGGGATAGATAACACCGGTGCAGAGACAAACTACTTTTTTAATTCTTGGAAACTCTATTGACACTCGTCGTGTGGTGACCCAAAGAATTATGGTATTTAAATAATAAAATAGGGAGAAAAGGAAATTATAAATAGGGGGTCACAGTAGGTCCTCGTTGACGAATGCGAAAGGTTTGTCGATGAAGTGGCTTATTGGGCTCATCAATGAGGACATGTGTCTCATCAACGAGAAGATACCAAGAGGTTATATTAAGCTTTGAAGTTTATCGATGAGGAATAGGTGTTCATTGACAAACTTTCTTCGTGGCTTCATTGACGAAGTGACGTGTCTCGTCGATGAAGGTCAGTGTATAAATAGCCTGAACTCAATTTTAAATTTCACGAAAAATCACTCACTCTCTCTCTCTCTCTCTCTCTCTCTCTCTCTCTCTCTCTCTCTCTCTCCCTCTCTCCTATTCGTCCCTTTCCCCTTCTCTCACAGATTTCGGGCCGAATTCTCGCCTGTTTGAAGATCCTAGGCCACCACGACACTCCTAGGAAAGTTCTCTTCAAGTCTGCTGGAGTGGATCGCTGGTAGGGTTAACTTGGATTCCATCCCAAAATCAAGGTAAGACTTTTTATTCAATATTTGACTTTCCTACAGTTGTAAGAAATGTAATAGTCGAAAAAATACTAAAGTTTTGTTCAGGGGGATATTGTTTTCAGGGTGTTGAATAGGGAACCCTACGGGTGTAAGGTTAGACATTGTAGGGGCTTTTCAGAAATCAAGTAAAGGAATAAACTAAGTCAAGATTTTTATGGAAATGTATATATTATTTTACTGCATTTAATTTCAGATAAATATGCATATTGTAAAATTATGTTGGGAATAATGTTGTTGATCAGAAATATGTTTAATACCTAATTTGTGTGGCATGAGTAAAATTTACCATGAAAAATTATGATGACGGGATATTTTGTTTTTACTGCTTCTAGGAAAACGTTAAAATGATACAAATATTTTTATATGATATATCGGCGCACGAGTCGACATTTTTATATGATATATCGGCATACGGGCTGAAGTTTTATATGATATTTCAGCATATGATCTGAGAGTTTTATATGAAATACCGGCATAGGGCCGAGGGTTTTATGATATGCAATACCGATGTACGGGCCATGATTTATATAATATGAAATGTCGGCGTAAGGGCCAAAGATTTTTAGGATATGTTATGCAAAATTATATAATGATATTAACTTGGAAGTTATTATTATGAATAGTCATGTATCATTATTTGGAAATATGTTATATGTTATCATAACCTCGTTGGCTTGGCTTACGTTATCACGAAGCACAATATCGTTGCTATATGATTACGATCATGATTATGTTAGTGCTACCGCTTACCGTATGGGGCAGTGGGAGATTTGCAGTCGATGTGGTTTATTGTAGTGTTCGCACCCTCTCATGTACGAACCAGGAGAGGCAGCCCCATCGTACTTACAAACCTTTGCTTTTGATTCAGCAGTGGTCGGCCAGCCATTTTCGGGTCCCACCTTTGAGCCACACAACCTAGTCATGTGGGGGTAAGACATGACACTAGCCAGCTAACCATCCAGGATGTTTTCTATGTATAGTTATTTGAGATGAATTATGTATATGGAAATTCAATATGTTATATTATGTTAAAGTTATACGTGTTTTCCCAAATATGACACAGACAGTTTTATCAAGCATGTTTATTTATTATTATATGTATAATACGAAAATAATCATGTTACCACACACTAATATTAGTTTATTTTCCCTTACTAAGAGGTGCCTCACCCCAAATTATATAATTTTTTCAGGAGCCCCAGATAGAAGAGTGGATAAAGCTCCGCAGCATAAGTATTCAGCTGTGCTACCCTTTTTTGAAGGGTAAGTCTTTTGTTAGGGTCTGATAGATTTTTGGATGGTGACCCTAGGACTTTTTTTAGTTATTTTGGGTTGTGGGTATTCAGATGATGGTGGCAGTAAACTCTGATATTGTGATGAATGGAAATTTGATGTGTATGTTATTATGTTTCTCGCTGCTTAGGTATCAATACTGTATTTCAAGTGTACCCCTGACACCATGGGTCTAGGTGGATAATGATTTGCCAGGATTATTATATTAGATATTATTATGAAAAAATAATGGTAAATAAGCAGGATGTTACAATTTGGTATCAGAGTCTAGGTTGTTAGGTTCTGTAGACTTTAGAGTGCAGTGGAAACGATACCAGAGTATAGGAAAAGGATTTAAGGATTTGTTCTACAATTTAAAGGCATGGCTTCTGTGGTCATTTTTGTGTTTTTCCTAGGGTGACGATTTCAGGAAAACCATAGCAAACTATTGTCGGGTTGTGTTCCTAGAATGTGGAACTTGATTTGGAAATAAGATAGGGAAGTTAAGATGGGGACCTATGTTAGGTGAGTAAATTAGAAGGATTGAGTCTTGAAATCACGTTTATTGTTTTTCGGGATGGACCCATGAGGAGGTAGTGCCCATGCGAGTGATAGTGATGGAGCAGGGCCCTCAAGTGCAGGTGGGACTAATTTTGATGCGGTACTATGCAGCGTAGCTCAGTAGGTTATGGCTGAGATCGCTATAAGCTTTAGAGAGTAGAGAGGCCCATTTGCAGGCCATGGATGCACAATAGAGAAGTTTACCAAATTGAATCCTTCAGTATTTTCAGAGGGAGTTGATCCTGCAGCCGCTGAGAATTGGATGCTGGAGATCAAGAAAGTTTTAGTAGTATTGCACTGTATAGAGGAGCAAAAGGTCCTCTTCGCCACCTATAAACTGATAGGAGAGGCTGAGAGGTGGTGGACTACTGTGAGACTTCTGGAGCAACAGAGGACGATGTCGATAGCTATGACATAGGTTCGATTTAAAGAATTTTTCTTTGATAGATATTTCCCAACCACTGTCAGGGAAGCTAAAGTGGAAGAGTTCCTGAATTTTAAGCAGGGATAGCTGTCGGTCCAGCAGCATACGGCGTGGTTTATAGAGCTTTCTTGCTTCGCTTAGTATATTGTTCCTGATGAGATAAATAAGGCGAGACAGTTTGAAAAAGGTTTGAGGTGAGGCATATACAAGCAAGTGGTAGTGCTAAAGATACGGGACTTTGCTGAGTTAGTCGACAGAACAGCCTTGGCTAAGGTTAGTGAGCGTATGGATGTAAAGGAGCAGGGACAGAAGAAGAGATCTGCTTCTTTAGGCTTCCAGAAGAGACCTAGGTAAGGTCAGTAGAGGAGAGGAAACTATGGCAAAGGATAGAGGCAAGAGACTGGAGGTTATGAGGTTCAGGCGGAGTAGAATTCTCTTGTTTGTGAAACTTGTGGCAGGAGACACTGAGGGGAGTTTCGAGTAGGGAGAGCTATCTACTATCGTTGTGGTAAACAGGGACATCTGGTGCGAGATTGCTCTATACCACTAGATATTTCTCCTACTCCCAGACCGTACCGTGGAGGCTATTAAGCACCACGTGGAGGTTAGTAAAGGAATATGGCTCCAGCCAGAGTTTTTGCTTTGATGATGAGCGATGGTGAGGTGGCCGGCGACGTCATGACAGGTATGGTTAACATGTTTTCATTTAAAGTTATTGTATTGTTTGATTTAGGAGCCACACATTTGTTTGTGTATATGGAGTGCACTAGACTATGTGGAGCAGTGTAATAAGGTACTCCGAGGCTGTCCAGTTGATATTCAGGGGAAAATTTTGTCCCCTAATTTGATAGTGTTGGACATGTATGGGTTTGATGTTATATTCGGCATGGATTGGCAAGCAGTTAACTTTGCCAGTATAGATTGTCATTCAAGAAAAGTGATATTTAGACCTCTGGGAAGACCAAAATTCAGGTTTATAGGGTTGTGAGTGGAATCTTCACCTTAGTTAGTTTCAACAATTTAGGTGAGGAGACTGCTCCTGAATGGTTGCTAGGGATTCGTGGTCTTGTGAAGGAAATGACATGGAATGAATTAAAGCTCACTAGTACGCTAGTAGTAAAGGAGTTTACGGATGTCTTTCCAGATGAGTTACCATGCTTGCTATCTGATCGGGAGGTAGATTTTACTATTAATCTACTTCCAGGTACAACACCGATCTCTAAAGCACCTTACCGAATGACGCCAGCAGAGTTGGCAAAATTAAAGAATCAGTTGCAAGATTTGCTTGATAAGGGTTTAATATGGCTTAGTGTATCTCCGTGGGGAGCTCCAGTGTTATTTATGAAAAAGAAAGACGGGACCTTGAGGATGTGTATAGATTATAGGGAAATTAATAAAGTGACAATCAAGAACAAGTATCCTCTACTCCGTATAGATAACTTATTCAACCAGCTCCGGGGTACGCGGGTGTACTCTAAGATTGACCTCAGATTAGGCTACCATTAGGTGAAAGTGAAAGCAAAAGACGTCTCAAAGACAACTTTCAGGACCAGATATGGGCATTATAAATTTCTCGTTATTCCATTTGGTCTAACGATTACTCCTACTGTATTTATGGATTTGATGAATAGAGTCTTCCACCAATATTTAGACCAGCTTGTTGTTGTTTTTATTGATGATGTACTGGTCTATTCGAGGAGCTATGAGGAGTATAAGATGCACTTAAGGCAGGTTTTACAGACGCTCAAGGAAAAGAAGTTACACACCAAGTTCAGCAAATGTGAATTCTAGCTCGAGAAAGTTGTTTTTTTGGGGCTTGTTATCTCAGGGGATGAAATTTCTGTGGATCCTAGTAAAATTGAAGCGGTAGTGAATTGGGCTAGACCGAAGAACATCTAGGAGATCGGGAGTTTCTTAGGGCTAGCTGGGTATTACCATTGTTTTGTTGAGGGATTCTCAGCGTTATCAGGGCCTTTAACATGACTAACTAAAAAGAATACCAGATTCGAATGGGACGATAGCTATGAGCAGAGTTTTCAAGAATTGAAGCAAAGACTTGTCACGACACCAGGAGGTGAGGGTTATGTTATCCACAGTGATGCATCCTTGAAGGGACTTGGTTGTGTATTAATGTAGCATAGTAAGGTGGTAGCATATGCTTCCAGGGAGTTGAAAGAATATGAAAAGAACTACCCTACCCATGATCTTGAATTGGCTGTAGTAGTAGATGCATTGAAGATTTGGAGGCATTATCTGTATGGCAAGCGATGTGAAATCTTCTCCGACCATAAGAGCCTAAAGTACTTCTTCACTCAAAGGGAACTGAATATGAGACAGAGAAGGTGGTTGGAGTTAATTAAGATTTTGATTATACTATCAGTTATCACCTAGTAAAAGCAAACGTAGTAGCTTATGCGTAGAGTAGGAAGTCTGTGGGACCAGCATTGGCAATTAGGAAGATTCAGTATCTGAACATGATGAGATCTAGAGAGACTTGACATAGAGTTGATTGAGAGTGATCCTTAGGCATGTATTTCTAGTTTAGTGGTGTAGCCTACTCTACAGGAAAGAATTAAAGGTGCTCAGAAGGATGATCCATAATTAACATAGGTAATGGTCATACCACAGAGTAGTTAAAGAGAGGAATTTTGTATTACAGATAACGAAGATTTGTGGTTCTGTTCTCGATTATGTGTTCATGCTGATGCTGGTATCAGAAAGACCATCTTAGAAGAGGCTCACAAATCTTTGTACACAATTCATCCCGACAGTACGAAAATGTATAGGGATCTGCAAGAGTCTTATTGGTGGAGTGGTATGAAGAAATAGATTATTGAATATGTAGCACAGTGTTTGACATGTCAGCAGGTAAAAGTTGAGCATCAGAGGCCAGCAGGCCAGTTGCAGCCACTTTTTTTCTTAGAGCTGAAATGGGATCACATATCTATGGATTTTTTTTCAGGGCTGCCATCGGTAGTGCATAACCAGAATGCGATCTGGGTAATTGTAGATCATTTTACTAAGACTGCCTATTTCCTTCCTATTAAGATTAGATACTCCTTTAATCACTTGGGGGAGATTTATATTTAGGAGATAATATGTTCTCATAGAGTGCCAGTGTTTATAGTGTCAGATCGAGACCCGTGTTTCATGTCACGATTATCTAAGAGCTTATAGGAAGCTTTAGGGTCTTAGTTATCTTTTAGCATGACATTCCATCCTTAGTCAGATGGGCAGACTAAGAGGACAATAAAGATATTAGAATATATGCTTCAAGCATGCTTGCTGGATTTTAGGGATAGTTAGACCCAATTTATGCCGCTAGTGGAGTTTGCGTACAATAACAATTACCAGACCTACATTGGCATGGCACCATTTGAGGCGCTCTATGGTGGGAGATGTCATTCTCCTTTATATTGGGATGAGATGGGTGAGCGGCGAGTTGTGGGGCTAGAGTTAGTACAGCAAGCACATGATAAGGTTCGACTCATCAGAGACAGAATCAATGCAGCTCAGAGCTAACAGAAGAGTTGCACCGATAACCACTGTAGGAAGTTGGAGTTTGATATCGGTGACCATGTGTTTTTTAAAATAGCTCTGTTAAAAGGGTTTATGAGATTTGGGAAGAAAGGTAAACTTAGCCCTAGGTTTATTGGATCGTTTAAGATTCTAGAGAAAGTAGGGCCGATTGCCTACAAGTTAGCTTTACCACCTGTGTTATCCAGGATTCACGACGTATTCCTTTTTTCCATGTTGAGGAAATACATCTCAAACCATTCTCACGTAATCAGTTATGGTGAATTAGAGCTCAATGATTAACTAGTTTGTGAGGAGGTACCAATACAGATTCTAGACAAGAAAAAGAAAGAATTACATAATAAGAAGACTCCTCTAGTAAAGGTTCTATGGAGAAATCATGCAATAGAAGAAGCTTCTTGGGAGCATGAGGAATAGATAAGACAGAAATACCCGCAATTGTTCCATGGGGTTTAGTCATAATCAGGTAAAGTGTAAGTAATAATGTAATGTTTCTTTTGTAGGTTAGTCAGTATATGTAATAGTTTAGTTAGTGAGTACTATTTTAGTTTTGGGGGAATTTTTATTTTATACATGTAATCTCCTAGAACCCTGAATGTAACCACGATATTTCTCCGCCATAAGTGAGGATAAGTAATAAAATAAGTAGACTGTTTTCTTTAGGGGATGATGAATCGTATGGATAGTCAATTTCAATGATGAAATTTTTATAAGGAGGGGAGAATTTAGTGACTCAAAGAATTATGGTATTTAAATAATAAAAGAGGGAGAAAAAGGAAATTATAAAGGGGGGGGTGATAGTAGGTCCTCATCGACGAATGCAAAGAGTTCGTCAACGAAGTGGCTCATTGGGCTCGTCAACAGGGACACGTGTCTAGTCAAAGAGAAGATACCAAGAGGTTATATTTAGCTTTGAACTTCGTCGACGAGGAATAGGTGTTCGTCAATGAACTTTCTTCGTGGCTTTGTCGACGAAACTAGTGTATAAATAGCCTAAACTCAATTTTTCTCTAGAAAATATCACAAAAAATCTCTCTCTCTCTCTCTCTCTCTCTCTCTCTCTCTCTCTCTCTCTCTCTCCTGTTCGTCCCTTCCCCCTTCTCTCTAGGATTTCGAGCCAGATTCTCACCAGTTCAAAGATCTGAGGCTATCACAATACTCCTGGGAAAGTTCTCTTCAAGTCTGCTGGAGTGGATCGCTGGTAAGGTTAACTTGGATTCCATCCCGAATTCAAGGTAAGACTTTTTATTCAATATTTGGCTTTCCTACAATTATAAGAAATGTAGTAGTCCAAGAAATACTGAAGTTTTGTTTAGGGGGATATTGTTTTTAGGGTGTCGAACGGGGAACCTTTCGAGTGTAAGGCTAGACATTATTGGGACTTTTTAGAAATTTGGTAAAGGAATAAACTAAGTCAGGATTTTTATGGAAATGTATATATTATTTTACAGCATTTAATTTTAGATAAATATGTAGATTGTAAAATTATGTTGGGAATAATGTTGTTGATCAAAAATATGTTTAATACCTAATTTGTGTGGCATGAGTAAAATTTACCATGAAAAATTATGATGATGGGATATTATGGTTTTACTACTTCTAGGAAAATGTTAAAATGATATAGAGATTTTTATATGATATATCAGCGTAAGGGTCGAGGTTTTTATATGATATATCAGCATACGGGCTAAAGTTTTATATGATATGTCGGCGTACGAGCTGAGAGTTTTATATGAAATAACGGTGTACGGGCCGAGGGTTTTATGATATGCAATACCGGCATATGGGCCGTGATTTATATAATATGAAATGTTAGTGTAAGGGCTGAAGATTTTTATGATATGTTATGCAAAATTATATGATGATATTAACTTGACAGTTACTATTATGAATAGTCATGTATCATTATTCGGAAATATGTTATATGTTATCAAAACCTGGTTGGCTTGGTTTAGGCTATCACGAAGTACGGTACCGTTGCTATATGATTATGATCATGATTATGTTAGTGCTACCTCTTGCTGTACGGGGCAGTAGGAGATTGACAGTCAATGTGGTTTATTGTAGTGTTGGTGCCCTCTAGTGTACGGATTAGGAGAGGTAGACCCATCGTACTTACAAACTTTTACTTTTGATTCGGTAGTGGTCGGCCAACCATTGTCAGGTCCCACCTTCGAGTCGCACAACCCAGTCATATGGGTGTAAGATATGACACCAGGCAGCTAACCATCTAGGATGTTTTCTATGTATAGTTATATGAGATGAATTATGTATATGGAAATTCAGTATGTTATATCATGTTATGATTATATATGTTTTCCTAGATATGACACAGAAAGTTTTATCATGTTTATGTATTGTTATATGTATAACATGAAAATACTCATGTTCACACATTGATATTAGTTTATTTTCCCTTACTGAGATGTGTCTCACCCCAATTATATAAATATTTCAGGAGCCCCAGATAGAAGAGTGGATAAAGCTTTGCAGCATTAGTATTCAGTTGTGCTACCTTGTTTTGAAGGGTAAGTCTTTTGTTAGGGTCAGATGGATTTTTGGCTGGCAACCCTAGGACTCTTTTTAGTTATTTTGGGTTGTGGATATTCAGACAATGGTGGCAGTAAACTTTGGTATTGTGATGAATGGAAATTTGATATGTGTATGTTATTACATTTCCTGCTGCTTCGGTATCAGTGCTGTATTTCAAATGTACCCCAAGCACCATGGGTCCAGGTGGATTATGATTTTCCAGGATTATTATATTGGATATTATTGTGAAAAAAAAAGTGGTAAATAAACAGGTCCTTACACGTTGGTCCAATCAAATCTCACATTTTTCCTCGTGAGTCGTGTCAGTTGACCCGATAACCTGGAAAAACCATCAACAAAATGCTTGTAGTACCTTACCAAACCTAGGAAACTCCTGACCTCTTGAACGTTCTTCGCTCTCACCCAATTCACCACTGCTTCTATCTTGCTCGGTTCTACTGATATGCCATCCCCACAGATCACAAACCCGAGGAAGGTGACTTGTCTCAACCAGAATTCACATTTCTTGAATTGAGCGTATAAATTCTTTTCCCTTAATACTTGCAATACCAGCCTCAGACGATTCTCATGCTCCTAAAAATTCTTCAAGTAGACCAGTATATCATCAATAAATACCATAAAAAAACTAGTCTAAGTACTGATGGAACACCCAATTCATTAGGTCCATAAATACTGCTGGTGCATTAGTTAATTCGAACGGCATTACCAAGAACTTATAATGCCCATACTTAGTTCGGAAAGTTGTTTTTAAAATGTCCTTTGCTTTAACATTCACCTGGTGATATCCCGATCGCAAGTCAATCTTGGAGTAGACCTGAGTCCCTTGGAGCAGATCAAATAAATCATCAATTCTGGGAAGAGGATATTTATTTTTAACTGTTACTTTATTTATTTTTCTATAATCATTACACATCCTCACAGTCCCGTCTTTCTTCTTTACAAAGAGGACTGGTGCTCCCCATGGTGACACGCTAGGTCTAATAAATCGTTTATCAAACAACTCCTGCAACTGGTCTTTCAATTCTTTTAGTTCAATTGGAGCCATTCTGTAGGGTGCTTTAGATATCAGTGCTCACCCTAGTAGTAAATCCACGGCAAATTTTATCTCTCGATCTGGTGGTAACCCAGGTAATTCTTCCAGAAAACATCTAGAAATTCTTTGACTACTAGAATATCAGTTTGTTTCTATTCTTCCTTTGGCATTTCCTTTATATAGGCAACATACCCTTGGCAACCACCCTGAAGCAGCCTCCTTGCCTGAATAGCTGACATCAGCAATGGTGAGGCGCGCCCACGTGATCCCATTAATCTAAATTCCTACTCTTCTGGGGGTCTGAAGATCACTTCTTTTTTATAACAATCAATGCTGGCATAATTAACTACCAGCCAGTCCATGCACAATATCACATCAAATCCCTGGATATCTAATACCACGAGGTCGGCTGGTAATACTTTCTCCTGAATTCCCACTAGAAAGTTTTTAAGCACCCTTCTACATATCCCTACTACTCCAATCGGCGTGGCTATTGACAACTCAACATCTAACATATGTGTCTTAGCCCCAGATAGTTTGATGTATCCCGAAGACACAAAAGAATGGGTGGCACCCATGTCAAAAAAAACAACAGCTTTATATGGTAAAATAGTAAGAATACCTATCACGACGTCTCCGGCAGCAGCCTCAGCACCTCCTGATGTCATTGCATAAACCCTCGCTAGTGCTGTATTCCTTTACTGGTCACCACCCTTAAGTGCCTGATTATATCTCCGGATCTGTCTGGGGGTTGGTGCACTGTTTGGTGGCCAATGATACTCCCGTTCTATGTGTCTGGGTCTATCATATATGTAGCAAACATTGTTTTTTCAATCGACATGCACCCGCATGTCTCCTACCGCATATGGGGCACATAGGTTATGTCTCCACACCCTGGTACCCATGATCTCCTCTCTCCTATCTCTAAGTTATACCATATCTATCTCCCCTCCAAGGGTCTCGGCTAGACCCTACCTAGAAACCCGAAGGCGTGGGCCTTTTTCTTTGACTAGGGATCCCCACATATTTCTGTTCACTATCCTATACTACGGTGGCCCTATCCACTAATTCAGAGAAATCTTGAACTTTTAGGACTACCACCTACTTGTAGATATCCTACCTCAAGCCCCTCTCAAACATTCTCGCCCTTTTCACCTCATCTAGCACGATGTAGGGGAACAGCATGACAGCTCAATGAACTTTGCCACATACTGCTAGACCGTGAGATTTTCCTGAGTCAATTTTAGAAATTCTACTACCTTAGCCTCTCTAACGGTGGTAGGAAAATAAAGGTCAAAGAAGATTTCTTTAAATCGGCACCAGGTCATAACCACTAGTACACGTCTCTGCTCCTCCAATAATCTCGTAGCTGTCCACTATCTATCGGCCTCACCTGTCAATTTATACGTAGCATAGAGAACCCTCTTTTCATTCGTATAGTGGAGCACCTTTAGTATTTTATCGATCTCCTACATCCAATTTTCAGCCACTGCAGGATCTGATCCTCTTCAGAATACCGGGGGATTTATTTTAGTAAACTTCTCAATAGTACAACCCTGATATGTCGATGGGCCTCCTTACTCTCTAGAGCTTTGCGCAATCTCAGCCATAACCTGCTAAGCCACACTACGCAGAACTGCGTCTAACTCCCCACCACCTACACTAGAGGGGCCTGCACCATCATCACCACTGGTGTGGGCATTACTGTGCCCAGGGTCCATCTTATAGAGAAGATAAACATAGTCTGAGGACCCTGTCTGAATAACATAACTAACATATCTATCTAACTGAAATCTTGTATCCTCAATTAACCTATCGTTCTTATTCTCAACATAAGATTCAGTCCAACAATTGAGAAACATAACTCGACAATAGTTTACTATGACTTTCTTGAAATCGTCACCCCAAGAAAGACACAAAAACCACTACGGAAATCCTGCTTCCCGATCACGAAACAAAACCCTAAATAGTCATTTTAATTTCCCCAACATTAACTTACCAAATTCCTAATCAATTCCTATACTCTAGTATTGTTTTCCACTATACACTATAGTCTATAGAACCTAACAACCTGGCTCAGATATCTATCATCATTAAGGCCTAGAGCGGGTGTCGTGGTATCCTGCGCATTCTCTGTATAATATCTATGCAACGGAAAACATATATGTCCAAACCATATCCCAAAGTACACAGTACTAGAGTACTACAGATCCTCTATACACACACACACACACACACACACATATATACACACACACACACACATACACATCATTCCTCAAAAATCCCAAAACACTTAGGGCTCTACTACTTAGCCCAAGACTCACCCCAAAACTATGCCGACTTAGTCGCCTCCTCTATCTTTAAGCTAGCCCTGCACATCTCTCTGGGTTACCTGAAATGTTCATAATGCTGGGGTGAGACACCTCTTAGTAAGGAGAAACATGTTATTATCAGTGCGTGGTATATGAGTTTATTCGCAACCTTCAATTAAAATTGTAAATAAGATATCATATAAAAGTATATGTACAATAATAACCCACACCTATGCCATTTAAAATATGAAAATTTTCTAAATTATCTATCCAGTCATACTTCTAACTATAATAGATAATCTCTATTTTTTTGTGTATACTGTATATGTACATGATTCTGAAAACATCCCTGAATAGTTGTATGTCATGATTTAACCCCTCATGAGAGGGTTGTGAGGCCCATAGGTGGGACTAAACACTGGTTGGCCTACCAGAGCTAGTCTAAATGTATGCATATGTCTGTATATGCCTATAGCACGAAAGGCCCGTTTCACCTGATCTGGACGCTAAGGAGCCCTCAACTCTACTTGTGGCACAATTGGCAATACCATACTCTATCTGAGATGTATGGTTGCACTGTCTATACTGTATTGCTACGATACCGTGCTCTATAAACTACTTTATTCCATCAGGGTCTGATACTATATAATACTATTTCTATATAACATCTATATGTTTTACCATGATTATGTATCAAGTGTATTTACCATGGTGCTATAAATCTTTGTATTAACCATGACGCTATAATATATATATATATATATATGTATATGTGTGTGTGTGTGTGTGTGTGTATCTATATCAACTGTATTTCTGTATGTCATGGTTCTATGCTTTGTGTATCATGGTTTTGTAAAATACTGTATCCCCCTAAGTATATGCATAGAATTTAAATTTGAAGTGCAAGCATATGAATAATGAAGACAAACATACACAAAGTATGCATTCAATTTTAGTTGCCAATAAAGCTCAATTAGTATGAAGTAATAATATAAACTGATGTGCATTTAGCTTTCCTAATTTTGCATTAGACACTTCTGCCCTTTTTTGACATCAACAAGAAGGGGCTAAGGTAGGAAAGTAAACACAAGACATTCAGATATAAGATTCAATTTTGGAAAAATTTTGAAATTTTGGCAATATGCCGTTTGAAAATAGAGCAATTCCCAAAAATAAATCAATGACCTGAATGATTACAAGAATAGCTCATTATCAATGCATGCAAGATATTCAGTATAGTCCAAAATAGTACATGAAATGATTCAAATACATCCAACATTCATGATCAATATGAAGCAAACATATCAATATATACATTAAGAACATGAATGAAAGTGCTAGAATTGTTAAGGAATTTCAGAGCCAGAGAATTTTAAGTTGAGTTGCTCCCCACTAACAATTTGAAGATATGGCTTAGCTGAAACGAGTTGCTTATACAAATCAAGATGCATTTCATTATGCCTAGTAGTATAAGTCTCTTACGAACTATACTGGATATTGATTAAAACATTTAAAAAAAATTTCAACTAGTATAATTATCCCAACAAATCATACATGCATCAGGAGAGTGATATCAAGGCATAATATGATGCTTATAAACCAAGAACAGACTATATCAGGTTATCAAGCTTTAAGTACTGGATATAATGTTCAACGTGAAGAGCCTCAATATTTCAATAAATGAAGATGATGCATATAAGTTCTTTTATACTTTTTCTCTAAGGAAGGAGCTAAGCTCCTATAACTATTCGATGATTATGCTAGGATGAAATTTAATATTCACTTGGTTTTCACTCATCCTTTCAAAAATGATTTATCATTTATTTTAACATAATCATCTTTGTACAAGTTTTTACTTTGGGAAAAATTTACTGAAATTTTGGCAGCATGTCATCTATAAATTGGACGTTTTCCCATAACTTGTACCTGATAGGTTCAATTAAGCAATTTATAATTCAGTTCAAGGCACACGAGAACCTATATCTACTACCAGCATGCAATTCACATCCACTGCATCCACCATGCAAGAGGCATTCTAAACTACGCATGCAATTAGGTACCAATCAACAATGCAATGTGAAATTAATCCCACTTCCGGCTGGACATTGCTCTGATACCATCTGTAACGCCTCGAACCCCTAAACCCGGGGTCTGGCGCGTTATAGATGATAAAATCCCTAATAATCCATAATCAACATATACGCAGCAGAAAACATAAATATAATCTCTCAATTATATAATACCAGAGTTTTCTAAATCCATCTACCAACCATAATAAATTAATCATCCACCAGTATTGAAATATATACATTCTAATAAACAATCCTAAACTCGAAAAAATATAATTTAAATGGCTGGCATTTTAAACTCATACCGAAACATATACACGTATATATAACACAATTTATTTTTCATTAAATTCATAAAAATTCTGATTTAATATATATTTTTCCCTTTACCTGATTTCTTGCACTACACCAATAGGAACCCCGAAAAGATGCCTGCGATGCTCACCCAAACCTTGAAATTAAATTCCTAATTCCAATAAATTATTCCTAAATAAAATATTATTTAAATATTTTCTAGGGTCATAATTCCTAAATAAATAGTAATACTCGCAAATATACCCAAATTGCCAAATTTCCCAAATCTCACTCTTGCTTTGGAGTAGGGCCTAGAAAACCTCAATTGGAAGTTTACCTATACCAAAATGACGACAACCTTGATGAGGACCACGTGGTGGTACCCGATCATTAATTTAACCACGTATTTAAAGCAAAATTGGGAAAATGGGAAAAAGTTACCATTCCCTAGGAGTAGTGCCTAAGTCATTCCCATGAAATATTTGCTCCAGTAGAAATATCGGTAGTGGAACCAAGAACCCAACGACACCTTTCATTTCCCGATCTGCCGCAAACTCGTCGAGAAATTGAGAGAATGAGAGAGACGGAGACAGAGTGAATGTTGGCTGCAAAGGAATGAGCAGAGGGGGGGGGGGGCGGGCATGAATGCTCTGTGACTTGTTCTTGTTTGTGGTTGTGCGTGTTTATTTTTTTAGTTACTTTATATATATATATATATATATATATATATATATATATATATATATATAAAACTTTATCTTATCTTATATATAAAGTTCTATATTATAATAACTTACCTATATATGTATATATATATACATATATATATATATATATATATTCTTTTTTCAATTAGTTTTTTTTTAAATCCAATGTAAAAATGTTTAATTGAATAACTATTTATTTATTTATTTAATTATTTATTTTATCTTAATTTAATTTAATTTCTTTAATTTTAATTTTTTTTCTTCTTTTTCCCACGTCATTCCTTTTATTTATTTATCTGTTATTTTATTTATTATTTTTTTTCCAAATTATTTTAATCCTTCTAAATTTTTGGGTCTTTACATTCTCCCCTCCTTATGAAGTTTCATCCTCGAAATTTGTTACCCGATCTTTCATTCCCATAATTCTACGATTTACCATATCCCACACCATAATCTCAACAACAGTTATATACTTCAAATCCAATACACAACCAAGTTCTCCATATAAGGACCAATCTCACGGTTAGGAAACATCACCATCGATGGATTTCCTGTGGTTTTCTGAAACCGTCGACTGAATTAGAAAATCACAGAAGTCTGCCAAGGGATTTCTGCCTCCAAGTTAGAAGACAAAATCTTATACTTCCCTACTCCATACCTACTTCTCAACACCTAATCTAACCTATCCATCTAGCATACTTATCCTAACTGTTTCCTATACTCTGGTATAAATCATCTCTAACCTAATACTCTAACATTTCCATATCTAGGTGATGTGAAATTAATCCCACTTCCAGCTGGACATTGCTCTGATACCATCTGTAACACCTCGAACCCTTAAACCCGAGGTCCAACGCGTTACAGATGATAAAATTGCTGATAATCCATAATCAACATATACGCAGCAGAAAACATAAATATAATCTCCCAATTATATAATACCAGAGTTTTCTAAATCCATCTACCAACCATAATAAATTAATCATCCATCTGTATTCAATTATATACATATCTAATAAACAACCCTAAACTCGAAAAAATATAATTTAAATGGCTGGCATTTGAAACCAATACTGAAACATATACACATATATATAACACAATTTATTTTTCATTAAATTCATAAAAATTCTAATTTAATATATATTTTTCCCCTTACCTGATTTCTTGCACTACGCCAATTGGGACCCCGAAAAGATGCTTGCGATGCTCACCCAAACCCTGAAATTAAATTCCTAGTTCCAATAAATTATTCTTGAATAAAATATTATTAAAATATTTCCTAAGGCCATAATTCCTAAATAAATAGTAACACCCGCAAATATACCCAAATTGCTAAATTTTCCAAATCTTACTCTCGCTTTGGAGTAGGACCTAAAAAACCCCAATTGGAAGTTTACCTATACCAAAATGACGACAACCTTGATTAGTACCATGTGGTGGTACCCGATCGTCGATTTAACCACATATTTAAAACAAAATTGAGAAAATGGGGAAAAGTTACCTTTCCCCAAGAGCAATGCCTAAGCCGTTCCCATGAAAAATCTACTTTAGTAGAAATGTCGGCAATGGAACCAGGAACCCAACGGCACCTTCTGTTTCCCGATCCGCCGCAAACTCGTCGAGAAATTGAGAAAAGGAGAGCGACAAAGACGGAGTGAATGTTGGCTGCGCAGGAATGAGCATGGGTGGGGGCGTGAATGTTTTCTGACTTCTTCTTCTTTCTTCTTTCAGTTACTTTATGTATATATATATTTATATATTATAATAACTTACTTATATATGTGTATATATATATATATATATATATTTCTTATTTCAATTAGTTTTTTTTAAATCCAATGTAAAAATGTTTAATTTAATAACTAATTATTTAATTATTTAATTTATCTTAATTTAATTTAATTTATTTCATTTAAATTTTTTTTCTTCTTTTTCCCACGCCCTTCCTTTTATTTATTTATCTGTTATTTTACTTATTATTTTTTTTCCAAATTATTTTAATCCTTTTAAATTTTCGGGTCTTTACAATATATATATACACATCCCAAAAAGGACCATAAATCCTAGAGTCATACCCAAAAATCTATCCTGATCTCGACTCAATTACTTACCCTGCAACTAGGGTAGTACCAACGAACTCCTTTATCTCAGAGCTAACTCCACTCGTCTATCGGGGTTTCCTGAAATGTTTGTAATATTAGGGTGAGACATCTCTTAGTAAGGGAGATAGACTAAAATCCGTGTGTGGCAACATAAGTATCATCGTGTTATAAACATATACTGCACATAATAATTGTATCTGATAAGTAAGGAAAATTTGTTCTTAGTTTAACTGCGTATGACGAATCTGATAAAATTGTTCTGTATAAATCTGAATAAATCATGTTTCAACATAATATATTATGTCATACTAAATTTCTGTATACATACAAATCATCTGCAATATCTGTATATTACTAAAATTATACCCTGAATAGATAGCTAGCTAATGTCATGTATTACACCCATATGACTGGGTTGTGCAGCCCGTGGGTGAGACCTAAATTTGGTTGGCCTACCAAGCTAAGCCAAAACTTATTAGTCTGTAAGTACGATTGGCCTACCCATCCTGGTCCGGACTACCAAGGGGCAAACTACTCTGCTCTGGGCTTAATCAACTTTCCAACTCCCACACTCTATCTGAGATGTGTGGCAGCACTACCTAAACTGATAGCTATGGCACCATGCTTTGAAACTAAACTAAGCCATCAAAGCTTTGCTATCATATAATAAATTTCATAAATACTTTATATACTGTTTCATGATTATGTGTAAAATCCGACATAATAATATTTCTGATTAAACTGTCATATACATATTAATATGTTCATGACATCTGCGCCAGCTGAAATATTATAGCATCTGAGCCAACTAAAATTTTATAGCATCTGGGCCGGTTGAATAATCATGGCATCTGCGCCGGCTGAATAATCACGACATCTGCACTAGCTGAATATCATAATATAGTGAAAATATAATTTTTGTACTGTTTATAGATTTTCTAAAAATAAATTGTTATCAAATCATGCTTGTTCTTTGAAATCATAAAATATTCTGACAAGTTATTAATGTGGTAAAATATATACTCATGTCACACGAGTGAGTGCTACTATATATATATATATATATATATATATATATATATATATATATATATATATATCATGCTATCTGTCTGGAAAAAGCATATTTTGCTGAAAAATATTATTAGATCTGTTTCTAGGGTTTTCCTAGTTCAACATTAGTATTCCCAAAAACTATACTAATCATCTATATATAAATTTCTAAATTAGATACTATATATTCAATAATACATTTTTTGAAAATATCTAACTTAGTCTATCCCCTTACCTCTTTCCTGTGAAGCCTATTGAAAAACCCTAAACCACGCCTGCAGTGCTCATAACTCCAAACCCTAAAATCGAATTTTCCCCAGTTTAGTCAACTCAACCCCAATATATTTATTATCTAACACATTTCCTGGGTCCACATATCCCAAACAATCATTTAAACCCTAAAATAACTCATTTACCTTGATTTTGGAGTGATGTCCAAGGACTCCAAATCAACAATCCGCTCCGGTCAACTTGCAGAGAATCGCCCCTAAATCAATGTGGTAACTTCTGATCATCAAAATGGGCTAAAATAGAGCCGAAAATGAAGAGATAAGGGAGAGGAACCAAACTTAGAGAGAGAGAGAGAGAGAGAGAGAGAGAGAGAGAGAGAGAGAGAGTGGAGTAAGAAATTAAATTCTTGCTGAAATTCTTATTTCATCATATTTATAAACCGCTGGCCATGTGTCCTTGTCGAAGAGACACGTGCATTCGTCAATGAGTCACAGATGGGAATTTTTTGACGAAGAATAGATTTGTCGACGATCCATAGAAGGACATTCATTGACAAAGATAGTGGGTTCGTCGACAAATCTTTAATAGCCTAAAAATTTTTGCTCTTGATATCTTCTTGTTGACGAGACACGTGTACTTGTCAACAAGATCAAGAAGGACGTTCGTCGACAAAGACCCCGGGTTTGTTGACAACTTCCTACTGATGCGCCTTTTTATAATTCCTTTTTCCTTATTTTTTTTTCTCTTTCTTTTCTTTTCCTTTGTTACCTTCATAAATTAAAATTTTCTGAGTCTCTACATCCTTCCCTCCTTGTAAAATTTTCGTCCTCAAAATTGACTATTTATCTCATATATCCATCTCTAAAGAAAACTCACTGTAATTTTATTAATTACCTCACTTATGGCAGAAGAATATTATGGTTACATTTACGGTCCTGGGAGATTACAATAACAAAAAAAAAAAAAAAACTCTCCCAAAACCATCAAAACTAAAAACTATAACATACAACTAATTAACCTACACAAAATCTACTTACTTACATGATTTCTTACCTGAACATTTCCTTCCTTTAGCTGATGTTGCATCCCATTAAAATATATGTGGGTATTTCTGATGCATTTCCTCCTCTAACTCCCATGAAGTTTCCTTAACTGCGTGATTTTTCCAGAGCACTTTCACTAGTGGGATTTTCTTAGTATGTAATTCCTGCTCTTTATAATCTAAGACCTGAACTAGTATTTCTTTATAAGATAAGGTCTCACCAATCTCCACTGTTTCATAACTTATTATGTGAGATGGATCTAGGATGTATTTCTTCAACATGGACATGTGAAATACATCACGAATTGTGGATAGCGCTGTGGGTAACGCTAACCTGTAAGCAACTGGGCCAACTTTTCCTAATATCTCAAATGGCCCAATATACCTAGGACTAAGCTTACCTTCTTCCCAAACCTCATTACTCGCTTCATTGGTGCAATTTCAAGAATACTTTATCACCCTCATCAAATTCCAACGCTCGTCGATAGGTATCTTTATAGCTTTTCTGTCGGCTCTAAGTTATCTTAATTCTCTCCTGGATAAGCTTGATTTTCTCAAAAGCCCATTATACCATCTCTAGCTGCAATATCTACTTCTCTCCAACTTCATCCCAATATAACAGAGATCGAAAACTCCCCTTATACAATGCCTCATACAGGGCCATCCAAATACTGGCTTGGTAGCTATTTTTGTAGGCCAACTCTACTAATGGCAGGTACTGGATCCAGCTACCTCCAAAATCTAGCACATAGGCACGCAGCATATCCTCCAATATCTGAATAGTCCTCTCAGTTTGTTCATCGGTATGAGGATGAAAGGTCATGCTAAAAGCCAACTGAGATCCCAAAGCTCTCTGCAATCGTTTCCAAAATTAAGATGTGAAACGTGGATCTTGGTTTTAAACAATAGACACGAGCACTCCATGCAGTCTGACTATTTCCTGTACATACAACTCTACCAATCTACCCATGGAGTAATTTACTCTGATGGGAAGAAAATAGGCAGTTTTCGTCTGTCTATCAGCAACCGCCCAGATGACATCCTGTCCACGCTGTGCCGGCGGTAACCCCGATACGAAGTTTATAGTAATATGTTCCCACTTTCATTTGGGAATGTGAAGTGGTTGCAATGGCCCTGCCAATCTCTGATGCCCAGCCTTCACCTGCTGGCATGTCAAACACTGCCCTACATATTCAGTAATCTCTCTTTTCATATTGCTCCACCTTTTCATATTGCTCCACCAAAATGATAACCTCAAATCTCTTATTAGAATTGGTGTATTCCCAAAAGGGGGGGGGGTGAATTGGAATTTTAAACTTTTCTCCTAGGTTAAGTCAGAAGTCAATATGATTTGGTAACCTAGGGTCTTTTTATACAATTCCACATGTGCTGATAAATAAAATATGCGTAATTTAAATCATGCACATCATTCATACCATAACATATACGTGCGGTAAATATAAAGTGCAAAAATGTAAACAGACACACGATATGTTATCGGGGTTTGGCTAACTGTGCCTACATCCCTACCTCTAACTTGCAAGCCCGAGGATTCCACTACAGGCTCACTTAAAGGTGGAGCGGCACCGATTACAACCAGGTCAATTACCACATGGCTAACCTCAACCTTAACAACCAAGTCAATTAGTGGGGCTGACCTCAACCTATACGCCTTAACTGGATGGCGCACCTAACTTTTCTAACCGGGTCTAAGCCAATCCGGGACTATTTCAAAGGGCTAGTCTCCTTCTTCAGGCCCGTGCCTAGATATACTGTAGATTTGATATACAATACAATGGTACAGCGATTATGCTTTCATGTAAAGCAGATGTGTACCCAGATACGCTCAGTCACATATACCATAAGATGATTTAATATGTAAGTTCAGCGTGGTCTAATATTTCAACTCTAAAAATATTTGCTATCTGTGTAATGAGTATGTGAGAGTGTCAACCAGTATGATCTTTGTATTACAATATGTGTTTAATTTAATAGCTCACACAAAGATACTAGCCAAACAATATATATGTATATTTCAATCAGCAGATTTTCTCAATCGTATGTTGCTCTAGTAATGTATATGTTTGGTTTTCAAAAAGATATTTAATCTTTGTATTCAGCAAAGGATATGTAAGTTAATGAATATTGCAGCAAGGATCAATATCACAAACACAAATATCTTTTCACAAATATGTCAAGATAAATCACACAAGATATTTGGGTATGTTTTTTAAAACGTTTTTGCAACCCAAAAACAAATACAAGCTTCCTAAGATATTGCAACACAACTGCAATACTTAGAAGCTTAGGTAAGTCTTCTTAGGATAGACTTATGAGCAAAGCCCCTTAAGAACACTTGGGTTTGGCTCTCAAGAAAATCGTTTCAATCAAACACGCAAGGAGAGCAAACCTTTCAAGACAATCACTCAATCAACTTACAAACGACTTTTGGCAATAAGAGAAGGTAAGTATGAGTGGTTGGGGCTTAGATATGAGTATTATAGGTTTTGGGATTTTCAGAGAATCTCTCCTAATCAAAATGGCAATATCACTTAATCTTTGCAAATGATGGGCTATTTATAAAAGTTGGAAGAATTTTAGCCATTAGGACATATAGGGCATTATTAATTTTGTTTTGAATCATTTTAACCTTAATTAACCCCGTTCAAAATAGTTAACTATGGTAAAAATTTGGACCAACCTAAGAGCACCAGTCGACCATAACACTCTCGGTCGACCGACGTTCATATGGCTCGGTCGATCGGGAGAGACAATTTTCCCAACTTGCGCGGTTCGGTCTACTGGAACATTTTGAACTGAGAAGTTCAGTCGACCAGGTAGTTGGGGCATCTCCCGAGGACCCTTGGTTGACTAGAGCATTGGAGTACATTTTGGGCTCAATCGACCAGGTGGTCACAATGTTGACTCCAAGGGAGTTCGTTCAACTGGGTGTAAATGAACTGGAAAATTCGGTCGACCGGGTGTAAATGAACTAGCAAGTTCGGTCGACCAGGCCATGGTCAAATTGTTGACTCGATTCCAGTTTGGTCGATCAAGAGGAATTGTACTAGATGGTACGATCGACCGAACATGTATTTTAAGTGCATTTCGATTCCAACATGTATTTCGATTCCAACGCCCTTATACATTTACCTTATTCAAATGACCATTCATATATATGCATGTGTGAGTGTTCTAGGGTCATTTATAGGTCCTTTTGAAGATACTGGAAAAATTCGGTGTCGGTCGACTGAAGGGTGTTCCCTAAGGTCTGTCTAAGGTCATTTTCATTTTGAGCTTACGTATTAAGCCATGCAAGTGATGCATGCAATTATTACAATCAAAGCCCTATTTACTATTATAGACCTTTCCTACTTAAATATTACAGACTCGAATATAAATTACAACACATAAATTATATCTAGGGTCTTTAGGGTCTTCGTTTTCCTCCGGGTCTCCGAGTGCCATTATAGGATACTGCCAAGATAAACCTCCACATCAACTCAGCAAACATTAAATACCTGAATATTTGTCATAATCAAAATAGGATATGACCCATAGGGTCAACATCTCTGTACATTTTCGTGCTCCCTGGATGTACTGTATACAGGGAAAGGTGTGCCTCTTCCAGAATGGTTCGTTTAATCTCAGCATCTACATGCACACAAAGTCTGCTACGGAACCTTAAAACTCCATCATTTGAAATACTAAACTCAGCTTCCTGACTGCTTTGCACCTTATCCATAATCTTCATTAACTCCCCATCTTTCACCTAAGTAGCTTTAATCTTTTCTAGCAATGCAGGCTACACAACCAAACGAGTGATGAACACTTGATGATTACCCTCTACAAGCTCCACCCCGAGTCTTCCTAAATTCATTTTGATATGAAGTGCAATTACTATCACTGATACAGATGCGCTCCCTGATTTATGACTCAATGCATCAGCTACCACATTAGCCTTTCCTAGGTGATAACTGATGGTGCAAGCATAGTCTTTAATCAGCTCAAGCCACCTCCTCTGTCTCATATTCAATTCCTTCTGTGTAAAGAAGTACTTTAAACTTTTATGATATGAAAATATTTCGCACCTCCCACCATACAAATAATGCTTCCAGATCTTCAATGCATACACCACTACAACCAACTCTAAATCACTCATAGGATAATTTTTTTTCATATTCTTTCAACTTTCGGGAGGCATATGCAACTACTCTCTTATGCTACATCATAACACATCTGAGCCCCTTCGGAGATGCATCATTGTAAATTACATATTCACCATCTCCTGATGGAAAAGTCAATACTGGTGCAGTGATAAGCTGCTGCTTCAATTCCTGAAAACTCTACTCATATTCATCATTCCATTCAAACCTAGCATTCTTCCTGGTTAGTCGTGTCAGAGGTCATGATAGCCTAGATAATCCCTCTACGAATTGGCAATACCCCTCCAGTCCCAAGAAACTTCTGATCTCTTGAACATTCCTCGGACTCGCCCAATTTACCACTACCTCTATCTTGCAGGGATCTACAGGAATTTCATCCCTTGATACCTCATGCCCAAAGAACACAACCTTTTTCTAACCATAATTCACACTTTTTAAATTTGGCATACTGTTTCCTTTCTTTAAGCATCTAAAGTACCAACCTTAAGTGTGTCTCATGCTCCTCGAAACTCCTCAAATAGAGTAGTATATCATGTATGAAAACTACTATGAACTGGTCCAAATACTGATGGAACACTTTGTTTATCAAATCCATAAATATAACAAGAGCATTCTTCAGTCCAAATGGTATGACCAAAAACTCATAGTGGCCATATCGAGTTCAGAATGCCATTTTGGAGATGTCTTCTGCTTTGACCTTCTTTTGATGGTACCCAAAGCATAAATCAATCTTAAAACAAACCTGTGTACCCTGGAGTTGATCAAACAAGTCATCTATATGGGAAAGAGGATAATTATTCTTAATAGTTACTTTATTTACTTCTCTGTAGTCTATACGCATCCTCATCATCCCTTCTTTCTTATTTACGAACAAAACTGGCGCTTCCTAAGGTGATACATTGGGTCTAATAAAACCTTTATTTAATAAGTCTTGCAACTGATATTTTAACACTCTCAACTCTGTTGGAGTCATTCTGTAGGTAGCTTTAGAAATTGGTGTCGTCCCTAGAAGTAACTGAATGGCAAAGTCAATCTCACAATCAGGAGGCAATCCAGGTAGCTCCTCTAAAAAGACATCTAAAAATTTCTTTACCACTGGAATATCGGTAAGCTTCAATTCTTTTTCTTGAACTTCCTTTAAACAGGCTATATACCCCTGACATCCATCCAGGAGTAGCCTCCTACTTGAATGGATGACATTAGCTGTGGTGAGGAATGCATGTGTGACCCATAAATATGAACTCCTGCCTTCCAAGAGGTCTAAATATCACCTCTTTCTAATGATAGTTGATGTTGGAATAATTAGTAGCTAACCAATCCATTCCCAATATCATATCAAATCCATGCATGTCTAACACTACCAGGTTAGCTAATAATACCCTCCCCTAAATATCTATTGGATGGCCTCTGAGTACCCTTCGACACCTCACTAATGATCCTATCAGTGTAACTACTGATAACTCGATGTCTAACAGTTGTGTTGAAACCCCACATAACTTGATGTACCCCACGGACACAAATAAGTGTGTGGCCCCTAAATCAAATAAAACAATAGTTTTAATTGAAAGTGTAATAAATGTACCCATCACCATATCGTCAGCCGTCTCAGCATCTCCTTGTGTCAGTGTGTAGGCCCCTGAATCAAATAAAACAACAACTTTAATTGAAAGTGTAATAAATGTACCTATCACGACATCGTTAGCCACCTCAGCATCTCCTTGTGTCAGTGTATAGACTTGCGCCTGCGCGGTATTCCTTTGCTGACAACTCGGGGTGCCTCGATATTTCCTCGGAATGGTCTGGGAATAAGAGCATTGCCCCGCTATGCACAACAGTCTCGTGCCAAGTGTCCTGGTCCACCACATCGGTAGCAAACATTTCTCCCCACTTGGCACTCTCCCATGTGTCTCTTACTACAACTAGGATAAATAGGATAAGTCTGCTCACCCTACATCTCTCGGCTCCCAGTCTCTTACCTCTGTCCTCCATTGTATCCACCTCTCCTCCATAGGCCTTGGCTAGAACCCGCATGAGATCCAAGAGGTGTGGGTCTCTTCCTCTAGCCCTACAACTTAGCATCCCTCTGCCTGCTCGCTTCAGCCATAGAAGCCCCATCGAACAACTCTGCAAAATCCTGTACTTTCAACACTGCCACTTGTTTATAAACTTCTTGCCTCAGATCTCTCTCAATCTCCTTGCTTTCTTCACCTCATCTGGGACTATGTATGGGGAAAAATGAGACAGTTCAATAAATTTGACTACATACTGTTGGATTGTCCGATGCCTTTGGGTTAATTCAAGATTTCCTCCACTTTTGCCTCTCTACTATCGATCAAAGAACATTTCTTTAAACATACTCTAGGTTGTGACTATAGGTACTGATCTCTGCTCCTCTAGGAGTCTCATAGCAGACCACCAATGCTCAGCTTCCTCTATCAATCTAAAGGTGGCATACAATACTCTCTGCTCGTCAGTGCAACATAGTACAATCAGTATCTTTTCTATTTCCTACACCCAATTCTCTGCTATACTCGGGTTTATACTTCCTGAAAAAATCGGAAGCTTCATTTTGGTGAATTGTTCTATAGTGCAACCCTAGCCTGCTGATGGGCCTCCCTGCTCCCTAGAGGTCCATGCAATCTCAGACATAACTTGCTGAGCAACACTACACATAAATGCATCTAAATCACCACCTATACTAAAGGGCCCTACACCATCATTACCACTGATGTAAGCACTACTACTGCTAGGGTCCATCCTGAAAAGAAAATAAATATAGTCTGAGAACCCTATCTTCATAACATAACTATTATATTTGTCTAAATAAAATCTCATATCATCACTTAACCTAACGTCTTTATTATCAATTTAAGATTCATTCCAACAATTTAGAAACACAACCTGACAATAGTTTACTATGACTTTCCTGAAATCGTCACCCTAGGAAAGGCATGAAAACCACTATGAAAATCCTACTTTCAAAATGCGGAACAAAACCCTAAATTCTTATCTTAACTTCCCAACATAGACTCACTAAAATCCTAATTTACCCCATTTACTATCCTCTCCAAAATCTACTCCTACACTCTAGCATTGTTTCCACTGTACACTAAAGTCTATAGAGCTGAGCAACCTAGGCTCTAATACCAAACTGTCACGACCCCAAATTTCTGCTATATATGTAAATTCCTTTCTTTTTAATAATAATAATAGAAATTTAATACCATAAACATAATCAAAGTCAACCTAGACCTCAAGGGAACCGGGGATACACCTATTTATAAATACATGACAACTATGTAGCGGAAACCATAATATACTTAACCTTATATACAATACCAAAGTTTTAGTGTTTCCAATACATATATACACATCCCAAAAAGGACCATAAATCCTAGAGTCATACCCAAAAATCCATCCTGATCTCGACTCAACTACTTACCTTGCAACTGGGGCAGTACCAACGAACTCCTCTATCTCGGAGCTCAGTTCACTCGTCTATCGGGTTTTCCTGAAATATTTGTAATGTTGGGGTGAGACACCTCTTAGTAAGGGAGAAAAACTAAAATCAGTGTGTGGCAACATGAGTATCATCATGTCATAAACATATATTGTACATAATAACTGTATCTGATAAGTAAGGAAAATATGTACTTAGTTTAACTGCGTAGGATGAATATGATAAAACTATTCTATATAAATCTGAATAAATCATGTTTCAAAATAATATATTGTGTCATACTAAATTTTTTGTATACATAAAAATCATCTTCTATATCTGTATATTACTGAAATTATACCTTGAATGGATAGCCATCTAACGTCATGTATTACCCCCACATGACTAGGTTGTGTGGTCCGCAGGCAGGACCTAGCTATGGTTGGCCTACCACGCTAAGACAAAACTGATTAGTCTTTGAGTACGATTGGCCTACCCAGCCTGGTCCGGACTGCAAGGGGAGACACTACTCTTCTCTGGGCTCAATTGACAATCCAACTCCCATACTTTATCTGAGATGTATGGTAGCACTACCTAAACTGACAGCTATAGTACCATGCTCTGAAACTAAACTAAGCCATCAAGGTTATGCTAGCATATAGTAAATTTCATAAATATTGTATATACTGTTTCATGATTCTATGTAAAATTCGACATAATAATATTTCTAATTAAACTGTTATATACATATAAATTTGTTGGCTGAAATATTATGGCATCTGGGCCAACTAAAATATCATGGCATCTGGGGCGGCTAAATAAGCATGGCATCTGCGCTGATTGAATAATCATGGCATCTGTGCTGACTGAATATTATAATATACTGAAAATATAATTTTTGTACTATTTATAGTTTTTTAAAAAATAAATTGTTATCAAATCATGTTTATTCTGTGGAATCATAAAATATTCTCACAAGTTATTAATGCTGTAAAATATGCACTAATGCCACACGAGTGAGTGCTACTATATACATGCATATATATATATATATATATATATATATATATATATATATATATATCATGTTATTTGTCTGGAAAAAGCATATTTTGCTGAAAAATATTATTAGATATGTTTTTAGGGTTTTCTTAGTTCAACATCAATATTCCCAAAAACTATACTAATCATCTATATATAAATTTTTGAATTAGATATTATATATTCAATAATAAAATTTCTGAAAATATCTGACTTAGTCTATCCCCTTACCTATTTCCTAATAAGCCTGTTGAAAACTCCTAAATCACGGCTGCAGCGCTCAGAACTCCAAACCCTGAAATTGCATTTTCCCCAGTTCAATCAACTCAACCACAATATATTTAGCATCTAAGACATTTCCTGGGTCCACATATCCCAACAATCATTTAAACCTTAAAATAACTCACTTACCCTAATTTTGGAGTGGTGCCCAAGGACTCCATATCAACAATTCGCTTCTGTCAACTTGCAGAGAATTGCCCCTAGATCATTGTGGAGCCAGAAATGAATAGAGAAGGGAGAGGAACCGAACTTAGAAAAAGAGAGTGGAGTGAGAAATTAAATTTATGCTAAAATTCTAATTTCAACATATTTATAGACCACTGGCCACATATCCTCGTCAACGAGACACGTGCATTCGTCGATGAGTCACAAAAGGGAGTTCATCAACCCAAAATAGATTCGTCAATGATCCATAGAAGAACGTTCATCGAAAAATATAGTGGGTTCATCTACAAATCCTTAATAGCCTGAAAAGTTTTGCTCTTGGTATCTTCTCGTCAACAAGACACGTGTACTCGTTAACGAGACCAAGAATGATGTTCATTGACGAAGACCCTAGGTTCATCGAATGAATTCCTACTGATGCGCCTTTGTATAATTTATTTTTCCTTCTTTTCTTTCTCTTTCTTTTCTTTTCCTTTATTACTTTCATAAATAAAATTTTTTCGGGTCTCTAAACATATAGATCATTATGCTCTGGAGCTTGAGAGATGGGTGCTGGTTCAAATGGGCAAGGTGTTTGGCCTAACTCATTAGCTAGGTCAGTTTCTAGGTATTTTGCCAAGGCAAGGTCATTTTTATGTTTGTGTTTGCTAATTGCACTCGATGGCCATTTTCGTTGCTCCATTAGAAGTTTTTGTAAATCATTCTCTCCATCAAAAAATGCATTATTAGTGATGATTTATGAGAACTGTCACTAGCTAATATAAGACTATCTTTTGATTTTGTGAGTTCGATCTCTATTTTGATGCTGACGAAACGCAGTGAACTTATTTATGTATTTAGCATGTACATAGATCTATAATTGAGATCACACATAAGGGACAGGGTGCATAAAGGCCAAGACGGATAATACACATACACCTAGCGTACTCCATTGAGTGAAGAGCATGAAGATTGAAAACATTTTTGTTTTTATTGTAATTGCATTTAGTTTTCGAGTCTGTAATAATGGACTGTAATATTTGCATGCCATGCATGATGTGGTATATTCTAAAAAATAACTTTAGAAAGACCTTAGGTCCTCACACTTGCACTTAGGAAAGTCCCTACTTTCACATATGCTATCAGAGGAAACTTTTGATTTAAATATAGACCTAAATGCACACTTTTAGTGTGTTCGGTCGACCGAATGCAAACCTACATAGACTATTCGGTCAACTGAACCTCCCAGGGTCAACAAGTTGGCTATTCGGTCGACCATTTTTAAAAGAAATTTGAATTGTCTGGTCGACCAAATTGGCATGTGGCTGATTCCCAATTTCTTAGTCGACCAAACTTCCAGTTGAAAAATGACCTGGTCAACTGAACCTCTAAATTTGGTTGACCGAACATATCCTAGTCGACCGAAGCTCGGAGGGTTCAAATTCGCCTTAATTTGGTCAACCAAAACCTTATTTCAAAAATGTCATAGTTAACCAAACTTAGTGATATGATCAACTGAACCTCAAACTAGTCAACCAAACCTCTCGGGTTGGCAAATTTTTATCATAGTAAATCAGGGTTAATTTTCATTAAACTCAATTAAACATTTTCAAAAAATACCAGCGTGTCCCCAACGGTTATATTTTTCCCCAACTCTATATATACCTTCCTCATTTGTCATAATTAAGAGAGGATTAGGGTTTTAGATTAGCCAAATTTATCTGAAAATTTTATTGCAAAAAATCATTCATACTCCCATATCTTTTCAAATATATTGCCAAAATCTACCTCACATACTCATCTAGCCATTTTTTTTAGTGAGATTAGTTTTTCATATTCATCTTACTAGCTTAAACTCTCCCTCACTTGTATTTGATTGTGTATTGACTTTTGTTGAGTAACTTAAAGTTTTTCCCATAATATTTCACTTATAAATATTGGATTGGGAAAATCTCTTACTTGACTTAAGATATCGCATCCTTATTGCAAGGTTCATAAGCTTGCTTTCTGCTTTGACAAACAAATTTTAGCAAGCTTAAACCCTAATATCTATTGTGCTTTACATTTAAGAAATATTATCATGATATTTGTTTAGGGTTATAGAGACTTTTTGGCTATTCACATTACAAGCATATTAGCTTGATATCAAAACTCTCACTCTCACATACACACATTGACATACATACTATTGAGAGCTAACACAATGGTTAACAAAATCTCACTCGAACTTCACATCCTATCATTTGTGAGTGCATTAATTACTTTGTGCATATTGGTACATATCTTCTTGAATTAGAAGCATATTTGTTTGTACACAAATTTCAATTATCTATTGTATTCTAGGTGTGGCCTGAGGGGGTTTGATCTAACCCGAAAGGATCAGTTGTTAGGGCCTTCTCTGCCCCGCAAGGAGAGTGTGTAAAGGTTGATGTGAGTCCTGCTTTAATTTGACCTGGTTGCATTAGGTGCCACTCCACCCATTAAGTGAGCCTTAGTGGAATCCTCTTACTTGTGAGCTTGAGGTGGAGACGTAGGCATTGTTGGCCGAACCCTGATAAAATTTCTTGTGCCTGCTTTTAATTTCCGCATTTAAATCTTAGCACTTGAATGTTTGTGTTTGATTGTTTTAATATTTGATTAAGTTTATGATTATATAGAAAGACCCTAGGTTTGTGTAATACTACTACTAGAATTTGAATTGATATAGGAAGAAAATTTTAAATACCCAATTCACCCCCCTCTTGGGAATACACCAATTCCAACACTATCAATGATGGTATTTCTTTTCAAGCATTTTACTTAATTAAGGACATGCTCTTCTTGTTGTATTTTATTTTCAACTCATCCAAATTCTCATTTATGGTGTCAAGTTGCTTACTTGACAATATCAGCAACTATTTTTATCTGTCCACTTCTACGAAGATAGCCTCTTAGCCTACTAGCTCTGCAGAATTGTAATCATGTTCACGAGCAACCCACCCATGCATAGATATTTGAACAAAGCATATTGTTTATTTTTTGTGCATCTCATTCCTTTTTACTGTACATGATAAACAACTTTAAAAGATCTCTCAAACTCTATTGCATTTAAAAAATCAGTCCAATCATTATAGAACTTCACCACAGCTCCATTGGTCTGTACACAGTCAATTCGAAAAGGTATGAATTTCAAAAGGGTTTAAATTAATTTAGAAAATATTTTAACCAATATTCACTATCAATGATAACTCTTCCATCTTTTTGTCCACTATGTTAAGAACAATCAATGTCCATGGCCAGAGATATATATCATTCCTCTTTAGAGTTTGAGATATAGGTGCTGGTTCAATAGGGCAAGGTGTTTGGTCCAACTCATCAACTAGGTCAGTTTCCAAGTATTTTGCCAAGGCAAGGTCAATTTTATGTTTGCGTTCGCTCATTGCACTTGATGGCCATTTTCATTGCTCCATTAGAAGTCTCTGGGAATCAGTATTTGCAAATGGTTTTTGGCCACAACATTTGCAGCACACTGCCTAAATAATTAGAAAAACTATCACTAATAGTCTTCACCTTTCTCCACATCAACAAATGCATTATTAGTAACGATTTATGAGAACCGTCACTAGCTAATATAAGACCATTACTAATGGTCTTTCTCTTCAAGAATTCTACTTAAGGATATTCTCTTCTCATTGTATTTTATCTTCAACTCATCTAGATTCTCATTTGTAGATGGTGTCAAGCACACTAACTAGGTTAGACACAAGATTATTTCTATCCTGTTTTGCTTACTAGACAATATCAGCAACTAACTTTTTTCTATCCACTGCTACAAAGATAGCCTCCTAGCCTACTGGCCCTACTGAATTGTAATCATCTTCACTAGCAACCCATCCAATAGATATTTGAACAAAGAGCACTGTTTCTTTTTTCGTGCATCCCATTCCTTTTTACTGTGATGAGCAATTTCAAAAGATCTCTCAAACTCTATTGCATTTAAAAAACCAGTCTAATCATTGCAGAACTTCACCGCATGCAGCCCCCCTTGTCTGTACACAGTCATTCAAAAAGGTATTAACTTCAAGAGTTTCTTTTCAACCAATATTCACTATCAATGTCAGCTCTTGCCAGTCCATGGCTAAACATATTTATACTACCAAATTAATAAATGTAAGAAATAGAAATTAAAAGTAAAAAAAATAAAAAAGTAATAGAGAGGATAAAGGGGTTACGCATAAAATAGTTTGACCACGCAATATCAAAATATCATACTGTCAAAAATATCATATTGTTTCTCTAATGCAAAATGCATTTCCAAGCCTGTGCAGCTGTTTCATGATGCGTTTTCGATTTTCATGATTTTCTGAAGCTAATGATGTAGGTATATATTTTGTGAGATGTAGGTTGTAGTCGAGTACTTCTCCCTCTTCTTCCCAAATCTCAATCCCACCCCCATGGCAGATTCTCCTAGCTACGCTCACTTCCTCAACCCATGGATTCTTCATCTCCAGAAGCTTGCTCTCAAGCTCAAATGCCCCATTTGGTCTTTCTCTCTCTCTCTCTCTCTCTCTCTCTCTCTCTTTCTCTTTCTCTCTCTCTCTCTCTCTCTCTCTCTCTCTAAAACTATGATCGTTTCTAGTTTTAGAAGGTGTCTCTGATATTGATACGGTGCTTTTTGTTGATTTTGCATGCAGCTTAATTTTTTTTACTCGACCAATGCTAGATGGTGCCTTGTAATCACATATTCTGCAAGTTCATTTTTCCTCTTTATTTTTCCAATTCAAATGTTCATGTACATTTTATTGTGTTTTATTATTTCTATGTTTTGATTTATTGTATACTTTTTCCCTCAGATCTGTTCATGCAGCACTTGCTTACCCAGATCGAATAAGTTTGGTTCCAAGTGTCCTCTCTAAAAAGTACATTCTACTGAGGTGAAGTTTCTGACATTTGCATTTTACTTCTCTTCCCAAAACAATGTCAAGTTTTTCCTCTTCTACTTTTTTGGTTCTCTCGGTTCTATTTTTAGCATGTTCAAATGCCACAACATTATTTCTATCATGTTCTGCTTCTTGGACAATATAAGCAACTGTTTTTATCTGTCCATTGCTTTGAAAATAGTGTCCGATTGGCCAACCCTTTCACATTGTAATCATCTTCATGAGCAACCCGCCCATGCATAGATATTTGAACAAAGTGTGTTATTTCTTTTTTTGTGCATCTCATTCCTTTTTATAGTGATGAACAACTTCAAAAGATCTCTCAAACTCTATTGCATTTAAAAAAAAAATAGTCCAATCATTGCAGAACTTCACCACATATACAAGACTAATATAAGGCTATTAGTAACGGTTTATAAAAATTGTCGCTAATAATAGGCTATTAGTGATGGTTCTCAAAAATCATCACTAATATTGTGGACCATTTTCCCATTCAACAAAAGCACTATTAGTAATGGTGCTATAAGCCATTACTAATACAAGACTTGACGGTTTATGAGAACCATTACTAATAATAAACTATTAGTAACGGTAACTGAGAACCGTAACCGTTACTAATATTGTTGACCTTCTGCCCAGTCAACAATGCATTAATAGTTATGGCTCTATAAACCGTTACTAATACAAACCTATTAGTGGTTGTTTATGAGAATCGTTTCTAATACTAGATTATTAGTGACAGTTTCTAAGAACCGTCACTAATATTGTTGACCCTCTGCCTAGTCAACAATGCATTATTAGTGACGGTTCTATAAATTGTTACTAATACAAAATGATTAGAGATGATTTTTTTATACCATTACTAATAATGAACTAATAGTGACGGTCCATAAATCGTCACTAATAAGAGCCTATTAGTGACGATTTCAAAACGTCACTAATACCTCAAAAACATCGCTAATATTTTTTTGGGATATTTTAAGCGCAACAAGTGGTTTCCTACGATAGTTTGAGTGGGAAAACTCGTTTTGAGTGGCGAAAGCATAAATGACGGGTTGAATTTTATTACTAAAAGTGTCGCATTAGTGACGGTTGTCAAAACCGTCACTAATAATTACATTATTATTTACGATTTGTGCAAACCGTCACTAATATTGTACTTTTAGTGACGAAATTGAAACTGTCACTAATACTTTCATCACTAAAAGCCAGTTTTATTTTTATCTTTTATTTTTTATAGTGGAAGTTGAAGCTACCATAGACACGTTCAATCCTTGCTTGGACTTGGTGTTTTTCTCTAGTTGCTAAACAGGAGGCAGTTCCAACCTAACATCCCAAGGTCAAGTTGAAGCAGTGAGCTATGTTTTCGGTTTCTCCTAAGGGGCGTATATTTGCCAACGTAGAGATTGTAGTGATATGTGGCTCATATACTGAATGAGATGCATGTATAAAATAAGAAAATATAGTAGAAAATCAAAGTGCTAAGGAGCAGCAGAGAAACCATTGATGGATTGGCTATAACTGTCAACGGTTTGGCACCCAATTTTAGACAATTTCTTTTTGTCTAAAACTGTCGATGGTTTGGCCAAAACTGTTGATGGTTTGGCTCGGGATTCTAGCGCAGATTTTTGAATTTTGAATAAGGGGACATTAATTTGGTTCAAGTTTGGAGGGAAAACCTCTGGGAACTTTATATCTACGTTGTTTTAGATGTATATGTAAGATGGTTGAGAGTGTTGATGTATTGTTTATGTACTTTGGACAAGAAAGATAGTGAATCGTTGTTGTTTGCTCGCATGGATGTAGGAATTTTCGAACCACGTAATTCATTGTGTTATTGTTTCTATTGCTTTCATTTACAGTTAGTGTGATTGTTATTTTTGTGCATTTTACCATTAAGTGTTGCGCTTGTGTGATTGAAAATTCCGTTGTGCATTTGATTTATACAACAGTTTTAAAGTAATATTTAGTTCCATGCTAAAATGATATATTATTGCAATTTTGAATTTTCCAAGTTCTCCACTAATCGAGAAACTTAGGTTGATATGTTTTCGTTGTGTTTTAATTGACAATTAATCTCACCAAAAACATACAAAAAAATTATACTTAAATATTTTTTTATGTTATATGTTTTTTAGTGCTATTGTTTATGAAATTTTTTTTTTTTTTTTTGGTAAAAGAGGGCGACACCTCCTAACTTTATTAGAAAATCCCTCACTTATGGTGGTGAAAAACCGTGGTTCCAATCTTGAGATTTTGGGACAACAAAAGCAAACTCCAAGACCCTAAAACTAACTTAACCAACATAAACCAAGACAAAAAACCAAACACCAGCAACCAAACCAAAAAAGAAAAAAAGAAAATTAAGAAACTAAACCACTAAAAGTGGAAAACAAAAAAAACTCCAGAAGATAACACAAAACATCATGAGCGCAAAGAAGGAAAACCCAACAAATTCAATCGAATCATTCCCCTGACTTGCTAAGGAAGATCATCCTGACAACTATATGATCAAGAAATACCAGATTCACCCTATTTGGCAAAGAAATCTGCACTATTATTCGCCTCCCTATAATCATGTTCCACTTTGAATTGTATGCCTCTCAATGCTAGCATAAGTTCTTCCCACAATTCCCATAAGTTCCAAACCGAGCACTTCCCAGAATTTATCCATTGAACCAACAAAGTAGAGTCACATGCAATCTCCACTTGATAAAATCCGAGATATTTGAACAGATTGATCCCTAAAATAATCACCTTCAATTCAGCCATGTTATTTGTTCCATAACCCAATAATGAGGAAAAAACTGCTTTAAATAAACTTTTTTCATTTCTTATCATGTCTCCACCACCACAATTACCTGGGTTACCTCTATAGCTCCCATCCACATTCAACTTAACCCAACCTATCCCAGGTTTACACCATTTGACTACATGAGGAAGGCGAACCCCCACATTTTTTACTTAAATATCCAAAGTACAAAGGACTGCAATATCCGTGCAAGAAGCAGGTGCACAGTTATTTAACTTGTCTGAAATGGATCTCAGCCAATATTTAATATCAAGCCACACAGTTCTCACCGAATCATGAATTGATTCCATCCTGGCTCTACATTGATGAGTCTAGAGTCTCCAAATGATGAGACTAAGTATAAGACCTACCAAAATGCCTAACTATGAGGCCCGTCTTGCACAACTAAACCGGAAATTAACTCTTCCTTTCCAAGTACTCATTGCCATACAACTAACACCCAATGCCACTACTGCTTTTTTCCATACCACCTGAGCAAAAGATCCAGTGCAAAACACATGGTTTAGAGATTCAATCTTGGCATTTGAATAACAATCACATCGAGAGGTCATCTGGACACCTACTTCTTTAATACGAGTATCAACTAGAAGATAAGTGAACCAAGACTTCCACATACAAATGGACACCCTTTTTGGCAACATAGGATGCCAGATTCATTTTGCAACTGAGAATTCCTCTTTGTGCTCCCTTATAATTTCCCAAGCACTTGCTATGGTGAATTTCCCATTTGTTAAACGTTCCCAAATTATTGTATTTGGATCCTCCTTACAAGAAATAGCAAATTTCATTACTTCCTCAGCCTGATCTTCACCCAACATATCCACTAATAAATCAACATTCCACCTATCTCTATCCCAACAATCTCGAGTTCGTAGCTTATGGTTACTGATTTCCTGAACCTTAGCACAAAAGGAGACCGGAGGCTAACCAACGATCAAACTAGAAAGAAGCCGACCCTTCTTTAATTCGAACACGGACATGCTCTAAAACTTCAAGAATCACACGAACAATCGATCTCCAAAATCTGGTTCCTTTCTCTAGTTTCATTTCTCTTAAGTGGTGTTTCTTATACAAATACTTGGCTTTAAAGAATTGAGTCCATAGATTATCCATAGTTATCAATCTCCACACAAACTTCATATGCAATGATTTTTTTACCTCCTCCAAATCCCTAACACCCAAACCAGCCTCACAAACAAGCTTACATATATTAGACCAGGAACACCAATTCCTTTTCCTTTTGTCATTTACTCCTCTCCAAAAAAATTTCGATAACATAGAATTTATCTTTTTGAAGAAAGTATTAGGAATGTCCAATACCACCAATTGATGAACCGCCATTGATGATAATACATGCTTAATTAAAATTAGGTGGCCCCCTTGAGATAAAAGTTTAAATTTCCAACCCGCTATCTTTTTCCTCAATTTATCAACTAGGGGCTCTAAAATATGGGCCGTAAGACGTCCCGATACCAAAGGAACACCCAAATATGTAGCAAGGTAACTGTAACGCCCCGACCCTTTTAAACCCGGGTCCAGCGCGTTGTACCTGATAAAATCCCTGATAATCCATAATCCATAATATACGCAGTGGAAAATATAACCATAATCTCCATATAACATAATACCAGAGTTTACTAATTCTAACCACCAACCATAATAAATTATCCATCACCTGCATTTCCATAAATCTACATAACTCCCAAAACAATTCAATATTTTCACAATCATTCCTTACTCAATAGTCTTAAAACATAAAGACATAAAACTTAAATATTTACATTCTCCAAAAACATCATTAAAATGTTTATACCCTTTTTCTTATATCTCCCAATAATACCATAAAAACCTCGAGCTCTCTAAGCTCGATCTCAAGGAAATCCTGAAAAAGATAATTTCATATTCGGGTGAGACACATCTCAGTAAGGGAAGAAACCATATATTAAACTTAGCATGTGGCTATCATGAGATTATACATATCATTTTGTAATATTTGCAAATCATTAACATAATACTGAAAGTCATTTTTTGTTCCTAATCAAACACATGCAAATGTTTAACCTACGAGATTACCCGATGATAGGGGTAATTACTTGCCCATACAAGTAGCACCCCTCTGCTCTGATACCTAGGCAACCCAAAGGTTGCAGTTAAAGCGTACCAGGGCACTCACCTTACTCAGTAAGCCCTCAAGTGATAAATTAATCTCATACTCACGCATTCAACAATAGTTTACCGGCAAAGGCCCTAAGGATAGGGAATTCTACCCGCCCATACAAGTAGGTTCCCTCTGCCCTATTGCGTTATGCGGCTACTGCCACATCTGAAACTACTAGTGCACTCACCTTACTCAGCAAGCCCTCAAGCGAAGAGTATGTCTCGCCTAATCGTAACATGTTTTACATACATAGATACTTCTAATATCATAATACATCACTCTTTTCATCGTTATTCAATCATTCACATTCTTTCATGTTCATAACTTAACATTTCCTTGTGTTTCACTTTAAGTGATTCTTTCCTATTTGTATCATTCATCTTTCACATTTCATTTCATTGTATTGTCATTCCTTGTCATTTCATTTCATAACATTTTCATTTCATTCCTTTGTACTACAGCCTTTAGCCGTCATTTGTTAGTCCACATAAAAATGTGCTAGAATCTGCTGTAGTTAGTCCACATAGAAATGCGCTAGAATCTGCTAACCCGGCTTTCAGCTGTTGTACCTTTACATGGTTGCATTTAACATACACAGACAATATTGTCCATATCATATTTTATTCTCATTGCTATACTTACTTAGCCTACATCTCATACATTTAACATATATTTGCACAGAATCTCATGCCACACAATTTAATAGTAAAATTCATACATATTCCTGTAAAATAGGTCAACTCACATTTAGCATTTAATTACTAAAAATATAATTTCTATTTCTTACATAATTATCTAGAAAATTCCTTCCACTTCGTTTAGTTCATTTCCAAAAATACATAAATAAATAAGTGGTCCTAGGCTCAAAAATCATAGTTTTACATGGTTGGCATTTTAAACCCACATAAAACATATATACATAAATAACACATAATTATTTTTAATTTATGAAAAACTTGATTTAATATATAAATTTCCCCCTTACATAATTTCTTGAACTACATCAACAGGGACTTCAAAAAAAAACCTGCGGCGCTCACCTGGACCCTGAATCAAAAATTCTAATTCCATTAAATTAACCCTAAATAAAATATTATTTTAATATTTCCTAGGGTCATAAATTCTAAGTAAATAAATATACTCTTAAATTTAGCCAAATTACCAAATTTCTCAAATCTCACTCTCGCTTTGGAGTAGGGCCAAGAAAACCCCAATTGAAAAATTACCTACGCCAAAATGACGATATTGATGATTAGGACCCGGTGGTGGTGCCTGATCGTCGATTTAATAGCAGATTTAAAACAAAATTGAGAAAATGGAAAAAAATTACCTTTCCCCATGAGCAGTGCCTAAGCTGTTCCCATGAAAAATTTGTTCCAATAGAAATGTCGGCAGCGAAACCAGGAATCCAACAGTACCTTCCGTTTCCCGATCCGCTGCAAACTAGTCGAGAAATTGAGAGAAGGAGAGAGACGGAGACGAAGGAGTGGATGGACGAATAGGAGACAGAGAAGAAGAAAAGCTGAGAGTGACTGAAATCCTGAGAGGCGTGAAGAGGTAAGGTTTTTAATTGAATTGGATTTCAAATTGAAATCCAATTCATTTAATTCTATCTTTACATTATTTTATATTATATATATATATATATATATATATATATATATATATTTAATTATTACTTCAACAATATATATACCTTATCCTTATATATATATATACCCATCATATAATTTACTTAATTAATTCAATTTAATAATATTTAATTAATTAATTAATTACTAATTATTCTTTAATTAATTATTTTATTTTATTTTCATATTTTTTATTTGTTTATTTAATACCTTAATTTAATAGTGTTTAACCACTTAATTAATTAATAATTTTAATTAATTTCCTTTTTCGGGTTATCATAGAAACCTCCTTCTGCAAAGCCAGTCGTCCTTAGCAGAGATCTCTTCCGAGAAAAAGTAATTCTCTTTGACAAAAAAATACTTGACTTTTCTTTATTTATCAATTGACCAGACCAATCATCATACTTCTTCAGAGTCTTAATAAGCATTCAAATGGAACTTCTCTTACCATTGGCAACAATAAGAATGTCATTCGCATAGAGAAGGTGAGATACCAAAGGCGCCCCACGAGGATGATAGTAAGCCCCTATCTTATTCTCCATAAATTTGTTTTTAGAAGCCGAGAGAGAACTTCCTGTAAAATAATAAATAGATAAGGAGATAAAGGATCTCCTTGGCAAAGCCCTCGAGAAGGTTTAAAGAAACCTTTATAAGTGTCATTCATCATAATGGAGAACCAAGGAGAGAAAACACATTCCACCACTAAACCACAGAATCTTCGTGAGAAACCAAAGCTTTCTAAAACCAAGTTTAAAAAATCCCAATTAACCCTATCATATGCCTTAGCCATGTCCACTTTGATCATTACATTTCCACCATTAGACTTCTTATGCAAAGAATGAACCATTTCTTGTGCCAAAAAATATTTTCAAATATACTTCTACTAGGAATGAAAAGTCCTTGTTCTGAAGAAATTAATGCAGACAATAAACCTGTCATCCTTGCAACAATAACTTTTGAAAAAAATTTGTAAATAACACTACAAAGACTAATAGGCTAAACTTGTCAAAACTCTGAGGAATCTGAACTTTTGGGATTAGAACAATGTAAGATGCAGAATAAAATCTAGGAAGAGGAGACCCAGCAAAAAAATATTTAGTTGCATCGATCACGTCTTCTTTTACAATATCCTAGAAATCCAGGAAAAAAGTCGAGCCAAAACCATCCGGACCTAGGCTACTATTTATTGGGATAGAAAGAATAGCATCCCTTACCTCCACCTCAAACAGTTCACGGCAAAGATCAATATTCTGCTCTTCAGAAATCATAGGAGATATTATATCAACAAGGTTAGCTGTTTGATTAGGTCCTACACCTATTAAGAAAGTTCGAAAATACCTTACCGTACCCTCATGAACAGCCTCCATAGAATCCAACACTTCTCCATTTGGAAGTTTCAATGAATGAATTATCTTCCTCCTTTGGTTCACAAATGCATGAAAGAACTTTGTATTGTTATCCCCCACCTCCAACCATTTCTTTTTGGCTAGCTGAGAAATACGAATCTCCTCCCTCTTTTCCCATGCTTCCAACTCAAGTTTAGTAAGGAAAAAATCTTCCTCCATTTCTGGTGAATACCCTTCCTGAAGTTGAGCCTCTAGCGCCTCCATACTTTTCTCCAATTTTTTAATGTTCTGCTGTACATGTCCAAAAACCTGTTTGTTCTAATTTCGAATTGCAACTTTCATATGTTTCAATTTACCAGCAAGTCTAACCAAACCCGAACCATGAGACTTCTCCCCCCAGGCTTCCTCCAGGCAAGACTTAAAAGACTGGTGTGTGCTCCACATTTTCTGATACCTGAAGGGAGAAGGACCATATCGATGCAGATTTCTACGAAATCGAATAATTAATGGGTTATGATCTGAAGTCCTCCTCTTTCCATACTTAAAATAAATATTTGGAAAAACTTGGAAAAGATTCGAATTATAAAGCACCCTATCTAGTTTTGCCCAACTCTGAGAATTACCACTGTGACCATTACACCAAGACATGTTGTTGCCAGTACCAACCAAATCCATAAGATCACAGTTGTCCAAGCAATTATTAAATTCCTCCATAGCCGACAATGACCTCATATGACCACCAATATGTTCCGAATATGAACGAATGATATTAAAATCTCCCGCCACTAACCAAGGGACATCATATCCCTCTTTACAAACTCCAAATCATTCCAAAGTTCCCAGCAATCTATTTGATGACATTTAGCATAAACAAAAAAAGCCAAGAAAATCTGGTCCACTAAACTAAAAATACCCAAAATAACTTGATCAGACATATGTTGTAACTTAAAGTGCACTTCCTCTTCCCAAAATATCCAAATTTTACCCCCCACTGAAGCATTCACACAAAAATTCAGAAAATTTAGAAAGTCAGCCCATTGGGACATCAGAATTTCATCAGAAAATGACTCTGAAAGAACCAAAATAGAAGGCAAAAAATTCCTCATTAACTTATGCAAACGATTTTTCAACGTGCCTAAACCCCGCACGTTCCACACTAGAATTGTATTAATCATAAATCAAGTTTCTTTGGATGGGAAATAACCCATTGAGACTTCTTCTCACTTTGCCCATTAATATCCTTCAACTTAAGAATCGGAACATGTAAATCATCATTCGAAAAAAAGCCTTTTTCCAAAGGGAGTTTCTCTAAAGTATTTGTCTCCACCTCCCTATCTGATTCACAATTATGTGGGACACACTTGGCCATGAAGGTACACTCTTATTCCAAAATTTCTGAACCATATTACTAGACGTCGTCAATTGATCACGCACTACTATGCCATCTTCCACTATCAGAATAGCAGTGTCAGGAGCACCCAAGACTGGTTCAACACTCTCCTCCCTCTATACAATCTCATACTAATTTGTATTTCGCTGCAAAGTCTCCACTTCAGGAACAAACTCCCCCTCTTCCATCTCACGTTGCGGAACTGTCTCAACCACTGGAAAAATTTGTGATGTCATTGCACCCCCTTGAGCCTGAGCCCCCTCTACAGGTTCTTCAACAATACATGGATCTATCAATTCTCTCTGAACTTCCTTCTCTTTATCCAATTTCTTCACACGCCAAACTTCTTGTGGATTTTCTTATCTACCATATTTCGTATCCTTACTTCTATCCCCAATTTTTTATTTCCTTTCACCCCCTCAGCATACCACCTTTGAATGCCCCTGTCTATGAAATTTCTCACAATAAAATCCTTGTTTTTCATACCTCACTTCCTACCAAATTTTCTAATTTGTAGAAACAAAAATCGGGAAAGCATCCACCTGATCTGCCAATAAATCCACCTCCATGCACATTCACACACCCGTAGCCCTAGTTCAATTAAGCGTAGCATTGTTAGTTCCTAGGTATCGAACAAACCTCGTGGCTAGAATTTGTAAGCAATCAGGCTTATACATGTGCATATAAAGACCAGGGAGAAATAACCATTGAGGGGCCAAGGATGGTTCCTGCTTCAGGTTGAAATCCTTTGTCCATCAAAAAAGACGAAATGGAAATCCAGCCAAAATCCTTCCTTCATGATACCATCCATGAAGAAAATCTCGTTTATTCTTCATCTGAACCAATACGTGAAAATCATCCATGAAACTAATAGAAAAGATCTCCGAAAGGCCCCACGAATTTATGATATTCAAACGGATAACATCAATGGATGGTCTAGATCGCAAAAATTTCAGAACCAACGCAAATCGAAAATCTTTTGCCGGCCACTTTGTTCGTCTTAGCCTCCGAGAATATAAAACCAATATCTCCATCAACTGGATATCTCATGGCTAGTTTGAAAGAGGAAGACGACGGGTTAACAGAATTAGCATTAGAACGTGATACTACATGGGCATACGATAAAGGTCCTGAACCACCTTTTGAAAGAGGCCCCACTAGTGGAGGATCCCCCAGAGGGCCAGTAGGGCCCGCCGTCTACTCCTACACAGTAAGCGTCTTACTTCAACGAGAATGGAAGAAAGACATACCTAATTTAGAATGATTTAGTGTACCAGCAAAAGAAATCTTACCGAAATTCAAAGTCCTGGAAAACTAGCAGGCAGAGAAGTGGGCGACCGTAGTTGCAGCTGATGACTTTTCTCTCTAGCGAAATTCTCATAGCAGGAGGAGGCTCGATATTTCTATTCTACAAATCTTGGAAATGGCACCATCTGACTCTCTTCTATGAAACCCCAAAACAGCATCTAGTCGCCATCGTCGCGAGGGCTGAGAGTCTCGTCGTTGTCGTTGTCCCACCACCGCCTTCGTAAACCTCCTCTGCAAATCCCGGAAAGACCACCCTCCGCAACCTCTGCTTCGGTGTGCAGGGCCACAGAGAGCCAAATTCGAAGACCGGTGACCACAGCTAGCACAGGTGAAGGTAGCAGTGCGCCTTGTGTGGCAATCGGCAGCAACGTGGCTAGTGGTGGTCGTGCGCATGGTGTCTTGCGCAAGAGTGCAGTGGGGCGGTGAACACGAAAACGCGTCAGAGAGTGAGGTTGGTGGTGGTGCAGCACTACAGAGTTGGTCGTGAATCGTGAGGAGGGAGGGTTGGGGGAGGGAGGCGCTAGGCGCTGTGCGTGCGACGGCATGCAAGCTGTGGAGATTGGGTTATCACCGCTGTTGCAAATATGAAACGCGAGAGCTAGGGCTCCTCTCAAGCAGAGCTATCTCTTTTTTTTGTTTCTATTCTAGATATTTTTTTCCTATACGGCTTTACTAATAGTTAATTTTTATTTACATTCAAGCTACATTCTATAATCATATAAAATATTGTATTGTTAACATTGGTTATAATATCTAGATTGATTTTTAAACTTATTTCATATGCATTTTTTTTTTATTTTATATTTTTGCACCACGAGGAATTTTGTATTGTTAATATTCTTCAAGTGAAATTATAATACCTTGAGTAAAAATAATTTGTTTTGAAAAATACTAAAAGATTTGAAAAACCTAAATTTCATTTTTCAAGGGAAGCTATTTTCTACCAATTTACAAATTTGAGGGTATTATGCAATTCATCTTGAAGAATTTCATTCAAGAAGTAGGAGCTTGCCCTATCTTTGTCCCCAATAATCATGAGGCAAAGATTTGTCATTTCTTTTTTAGAGACCGATTAGAAGTTGTTATCTTTCTAAATGACATTGAAAGTTTTCTTCTTAAATCTCCTCCTTTCATTCTTGAGATATGAACGTTCAATTCGAAGATGCCCCGACTTCTTGCATTCATAGCGATTTATCTTATCTTGTTTGCTTGTGTCTTCATGGTTTTCATCCCTCTTCTTCTTGAGGAATCTTTTGCCAAAAGTAATTTCATTTCTACCTTAATTCCATTGTTTTAAGAATATGGGAGATTCGGCACCCTAGAATTATTTCCTATTTCAATTTCGTTTCACAAACCAAATCAAAGGGGTCAATGTTTAAAATTTATGAATTTAATTTTTAAGGTATTAGGTTCAATCTTATAAGAGGTAAGAAGGGAAATGAGATATGATATGGACCATATCTTTGTATAGTTTAAATCTAGTTTAGACCCTAATGGAACTTGAAGGAGAGAAAAAGAAAATGGAGAGAGGGAAAAAAAAAAAAAAAAAAAAGAGGCTAGTTTGCTCTTTAACCAAATACAACTTGCCCACCAAACCTTTGACAACATTCTGAGCATAGCCATTATAGTTCAGAAATTATTATATGATTTTGTATGTCCTCTTCCTACTTACTTTGGTTGAAGGAACCCCTTTAATGAAAATATTGCCTCCCCCCACCCCCCCTCCTTAAAATTATTTGTTACCTCTTATTCATTGTAAACCCACCATCACAGCCCCTCCCCCCTACCCCCCATTTTTTTAAACCATATTTGTCCTTTATTTTTGTCTTAATTGTCGGACACTATTCATGTTGAACCCTTTACAAAGTACTTAATCAGTGGCCAAACAACCATTATATATATATCCTTAATATTGGTTTTTCCAGGGACCTAATGTTGGGCCTTTTTGTGGAGTCTAGTTGCGTTAAATTTGGATGATGACTCGACCTCTCTTTAATGACCCGTTTTAACATGTTGTGCAACAGGAATAGAAGTAGATTTAACATGACACATTCCAAATATTTTTAATACTTTTGAAATATAAGACTTTTGAGACAAGTAGAGAAGCTTTTTATTCCTTTCTCTAGTTATTTCCATACCAAGTATTCTTTTAACAGGTCCTAAGTCTTTCATTTCAAATTCAGATTTAAGCATGCACTTAACTTGATGTAACATATCCATGTCTCCACAAGCAACCAACATGTCATCAACATATAATAGCAAATATATATGACATTTATCACATGATTTAAAATAAACTCAACCATCATAATTGCTTCTACATAAAACATTTTGAATCATGTAAGAATCAAATCGTTTACACCATTGTCTAGGTGATTGTTTCAACCCATATAAATATTTTTTTAATAAACATGCATAATTTTTATTCATTTCCGTATCAAAGCCCTCAGGAGGTTGCATATAAATTGTTTCTTCTAAAGTACCATGCATGAAAGCAGTTTTAACATCAAGTTGTTCCAAATGCAAGTCATGTACAGAAACAAAGGATAATAGAATTCTAATAGAACTATGCCTCACAACAAGGGAAAATATTTCATTATAGTGTACCCCTTTCCTTTGTGCAAATCCCTTAACCACTAACCTAGCTTTATACCTAGGTGGTTCAACTCCAGGGATTCCCTCTTTCCTCTTAAAGATCCACTTGGATCCTATGAGTTTCTGTTTTTCTGGTCTATATACCATTACCCATATCTCATTCTTGTTTAGAGACTCCATTTCTTCTTGCATTGCAAGAATCGTTTTTTTAGCCTTTTTACTATCCATGGCATCTCCAAAAGTTCTAGGCTCCACCTCAATTTCTGTTTCAGCAGCAGAAAGAGCAAAAACTGTCATATCAGCTTCCTCATACCTTTGAGGAGGTCTTATGACCCTCCTCCCCCTATTCCATGCTAGAAGGTATGTTTTACTTAATTCAGAAGTTTCCGTTTCTGAGTTTTGCTCCTCAAAATCTACAACATCTGTTTCTAAATGGCTATAAGAAGTGGAGGGTTGCTCCACCTCAAGCTGCGGGTCACTAGTATTAGAGTGCCTAACACTATCATCTAAATTTTATGGTTTTCCCCCCATTTTAGTTTCATTAAAAACTACATCCCTGCTAATAATACATTTTTGTTTTCTAGGTTCTACAATCCAGAGCTTATAGCCTTTAACCCCCTCTCGGTATCCTACAAAAATGCATTTAATAGCCCTAGGCTCTAATTTATCAGTTCTAATGTGGGCATAGGCTACGCACCCAAAAACTTGTAAACCCTGATAATTAGCAAGCTTATCCAACCAAATTTCTCGAGGGGTTTTAAAATTTAGAGATGTAGAAGGACACCTATTAATAAGGTATACAGTAGTGGTCACCGCCTCTGCCCAAAAGGTCTTGAGCAGACCTGAAGTGGCTAACTTGCATCTTACCCTTTCCAAAATAGTTCTATTCATCCTTTCAGCTAATCCATTCTGTTGGGGAGTATCCCTAACAATCCTATTTCTTGTTATGCCCTTAGCTTTACAAAATTCAAAAAATTCATTTGACAAATATTTTAATTTATTGTCTGTTCTCAGTGTTTTAACTTTTATGCCAACTTGATTTTCAACTAAGGTTTTCCATTATTTAAACTTTTTAAAAGTTTCACTTTTATGTTTTAGAATATAAACCCATACTTTCCTAGAAAAGTCATCTATAATTGATAGAAAATACCTAGAACCACCATGAGAACTAACCGTAGCAAGCCCCCACAAGTCTGAATGTATGTAATCAAGAGTCTGTTTCGTGGTGTGAGTGGACTTCTTAAAACTAACCCTAGTAGACTTACCCAAGACACACTTCTCATAGAATGACAATTCCTCAAGTTTCCTATCTCCAAGGAGCCCCTATTTCTCTAACTCCTTTAGGCCCTGTTGGCTAACATGTCCTAGCGTCCTATGCCACAAGGAAACTTGATTTTCTACCCTGTGATTGATAGGTGAAGCCTCACTAATCACTGTTTTTCCTACCAAGGTGTACAGCCCATTCTTTAGCACCCCTTTCATCACTATTAGTGAACCTCTACAAACTCTTAGGCTACCTCCTTCAGACTTAAATGTGTACCCTGTCTTATCTAAGCTACCAAGAGAAATCAAGTTTCTCTTCAGCTCAGGTATGTACCTCACATCTCTTAGCACTCTTTCCATCCCATCATGCATTAGAAGTCTCACAGTCCCAATACCCTGTATTTTACATTACTTATTGTTTCCCAGGATAACATGACCTCCTTCTAAGCATGTAAAGGACTTAAATCAGTTTTTCAATGGACACATGTGGAAGGAACATCCTGAATCTAATATCCATTCTTTTCCCGAATCTCTATCAGATACGTTCAACACTTCCGCACTATCATACCCATATAAAACTACAGTTGCCTTACCCTTTGATTCAGAGGTGGTGGCATTTGCATCATTTTTCCTCTCAGGGCTATCCCTCCTAAAATGTCCTTCCTTGTGACATGCAAAACACTTAAGTGTTTTACTCTTAGACTTTGATCTAGACCTTTTGTCTTTTCCTTTCTTGTTCCTTTTTTCAAACCTACCTCTCACATTTAACCCTTCCCCTGACCTTGATTTAGACTCAAACTTAGTGTGCAATTCCCTAGAGAGCAAAACGGCTTGCACATCTTCTAAAGTCAGCCTCTCTCTCCCATACATCATAGTTTCTTTAATATTTTCATATGTGGAGTCAATAGAACTCAATAAAAGAATTGTCTGGTCTTCTTCATCTATACTAATATCAACATTAGCAAGATCCAAAAGAATTTTATTAAATTCATCTAAATGTTCATCAATCGATGTTTCAGGGGTCATTTTAAAGGTGTAGAGTCTAGTCTTCTTATGGAGTCTATTTGCTAGGGATTTTGTCATGTACAAACTCTCTAATTTTGACCAAACTCCAGTTGCCGTATCCTCATTGGCAACTTCCCTAAACACTTTGTCTTCTAGGGACAAGATAATGGCACTATGTGCCTTTTGAAAGATTTCGGGCTTCACTTTATCGGTGGAGGGAAACTTGGTTTCTCCTCTTGTGAAGTGGAAGCCCCTTTCTTTTCTCCAAGAAGAGCCTCCTCAAGCCCCTATTGTACCAAGATGGCACGCATCTTAATCCTCCATAAACCAAAGTCATTTTTCCCGGTGAATTTTTCTATTTCAAACCTAGTGGTCCCCATCACATAGCTAGGCTCTGATACCACTTGTTGTGTGTAATTCAGCTGATTGCTAATTCTATTTTTAGATTTTAATTAATTCCAAAAAAACCACAATAACAATTTGATTTTGTCCAAGCATCAACCACAATCACACCTAAACTTAAACCTGTTTATTTTGACACGCACGTGTGTGTGCTAAGCCTGATCAAGAAAAATATATGTTCACCAAATAATATTCAGCAAAACATAAACATGCCAATCACACAATCACAAGAACACATTTAAGTTCGGCCCAAAAATTGACCTACATCCACGGTAGAAACTCACCTCTTGAGACATTATATTAAATCGGTGGAAATAAATACAAGTACACATAGATTTACCCTTTCTTGTCTTACCGTTCTCCTTTGGAAATCAGCCCAAGAATAATCCAAGAAATCCCCCCTTCACACCTGCGAAGAACACTAGGTTTCTCTTCATATTCCTCCCTGATTTCCCTAAAAGAAACCCTCCCCAAGAAACTAAATGTGAGCTTTTACCTTGCCTTACCCTTGTGCGAACCTCCGTTAGAAATTGGAGATCCCCCCAACGATGAACGCCCTCCTACCGTCTCCTTCTCTCGCGCGACCCTCACTCTCTCGCGTGGCTAAAGAAACCCTCGGATGCAAGTGCTCTTTCTCGGCTATGGAAGGCTCTCGCTCTCTGCAGGGGTCTCTCACGGCTAAGAAAAAACCCCTTCTGCGCTGCTGCAAAAAAAACTGAAGTCTAGAAGAACCCTCGCCCCTTGCTGTGTTTTTTATTCATTTACAAGTAATTGACAGGTAAAATTACATCACTGCCTCTCATAAATAAAACAAAGAAAAAACAGCAGCCACAAGATCTTTTAATCAGATGGATGACTAGGATTCTTTCATGCCTTGACACTCCAACAGAGACTCTGTAGTGAGTCTCCCTCTTTTAGAACAAGATAGCTTGAAAGCATAGTAGGAAGGAAGGTAGTGTATTTTAGTGTTGATAATACCATAATTAGTCAAGAAAGAAGATAAATTAACAAATTTTGCAAGTAAATACGAAACAAAGAAAATCAAGTCCAACTTTTTTTATATTTGAAAAGCACTAAACACAAATTAATAATACAAAAAGTTTACATTTGGTAAATAATACAGAATTTTAAGATTTACGATATTTTTTATATTTTATAGCACAAATTTTTAGATACAATGAAAACTCAAGAAATGTAGGGGAAATTAGAGAGTAGTAGAGATGTGTGACTGTCCATTAAGAATTTGGTAAGGGTTTTGAGTAAAAACATGATAGTTATGACTCATTTAAAGGATGTTAATGTTCGGATATTAGAAAATCTGGAAGTGCAGATTACGAATGAAAAGAATAAAACTATGCAAGGGTGTGAGATGGCTAAAACCGAGGCAAGGGAGGTTGAAAGTAAATTTGGATGGGAGCACCTTGGGGAACCTAGGGCCGGCGGGTGGTGGTGGCATACTTAGAGACTATATAGGTTCTTTTATTTTTTATTTTTCAAAATATTTTGGTTCTTATTTTAATAATTAAACTGAATTGAGAGCAGTGATGGAAGGAATACAATTTTGCAAACAATTAGACCATACTAGTATTGACATTGGATGTGATTCGAATATTATAGTAAATTGGATAAAATCCAATAAATACTATTTATGGATTTGTAGGATTTTTGAGAGCAGCTTATTGGTTTATTGGAGGGAGTAAATTTTTTCTGTAAATCAGTTGTATAGAGAAGTGAATGAAGTGGTAGATGCTTTGGCTCGACAATGTGTCATGGGGAGGAATAATTTGTTTACAAATAGTAGTCAATTTCATAGAATTATTAAAGGTTTGTATAGATTGGATAAGATGAATATGACTTATATGAGGTATGTTTAGTTGATTTCTTTTTGGTATTGATATAAGTTTGTTTTCTTCTTTTATTTGGTTTGATGCGTGAGATGTTTTATTAGTTATTATGTAAGTGTCAAGTGTCATTTTGTTTTCACGGTATTCCTCCAGCATAAGTGAGAGTGATTAATAAACTTGAGACGTGACTGTTATGTGGGTAGCTTATGACTCTTTCCAAAAAAAGAAATAAAGGAATGGAGTATAATTCACATTTAATAATAACAGTAATTATTATTATTATTATTATTATTATTTAAAATTACCACTTCAATCAGCACTAGTAACCAAGAGTAGTTCTATTGGTTTCATGTTTTGAAAATAATTTCGAAAATAGTTAAGCAAATGTGTTTTTTAGTATTTTAAAGAAAACCTGATACAATCAGTTGTGTTTATTTTAAAAAATGACAACATATTGAAACTTATTTTGGTTCGTTAATCAACGAGCCCTTGCCAAACCGTAAAGTGAAAATCTTAGTTGTTTAGTGAATGCTTGCACTGCCTGATTCTTGATTGTGATAAAAGCTAACTTGAGGTCACGTCCATGCATAAAAAGAAAAGTATAGTTTGAAAATTGTTTTAATGCTTGAAAACTTTCAACTGTCAGACTTTGACTGTAATTTAGTTAGAACTTTTAGTCCAAAAAGTATTATAGTTGTAATTAGTAAGTTTTTATGATGACATGGAAGGGAAAAAAATAATAATATAAATTAATCTTTGATTTATTTTCTCTCTTCACATATTTGGTTTTGATTAGGCTCCTGGGAAGGCTCCGGATCCGGGGAAGGGGGGCAGTTGAGATCGAGACCGCCTCCGTTGAGATAGGATATAATTTAATTCTTACACAATATTATAAACAAAACAGGTGTTATATTATCATAAAACCTATCCGTAAAAGTCTATAGTTGTTAATTTTTAAATTTTTCATTGCCCCCTAATTTGAATAGCCAATACTCATAATATTAATATGCCAAGAGTTCTATTCGATTTCTTAAATAATTATTTTTTATATATATATTTTTTTCATGCTAGATACAAAGGACCAAAGAGTAAGACCAAATGATAACTATCTATAACATTATTCTATTTTCAATGTCATAAAATGACCACTATCTATCTATAGCATTGTTGTATAATCAATGTAATATCCCCATGAATCCTAGATAACTATGTATTTAGGGATATGCAAAAATTATAGTAGAAGATAGTGGCGCAACATAAAACTTTTTTATATATTATCCATAATTAAAATAAAATTGAGTAAAATGGATAATCTTGTTTCTTTTTCACAACTACCAATAAAAACATAAGAGCAAAATTATTATGACATTATACGTAGATCCAAAATAAAATATAGTATAATGAAAATATATAAAATATTTAAAAATAAAAAACCATTCCAATTCATGTTTCGCATGAGCATCATAAAGTAATTAGTTTCTCTTATTAAATATATATATATATTTAAAAAAGCACAAATGCACACAAAAATCTTTTAGCCACGTACTGACAAAAATTTCAAAATTAATTTTGCATTATTTGGCGACTTTGTGATGAATTTGGAGTTGACGTATGTTAGAGATGGGCGACACGGAATCCTCGGGGGAGAGGCCCTTCATCATGAATGCACGTCCAAAGTACAAACAGTGGCGCGGCACGCCACCAGCTTCGGCCACTAGTGATTGAGAGAATGGAGATAGGGATATGCCATCTTTTTGGGTTTGTCGCCATGGATATTTGCCAACCCCAGGGTCGGTTTGGGCGGTGGCCCTATTGCTCAAGTAAGCTTCATCAGTACATTGCTGAGGACGACGCCGGGGTTTCCCGATGACCTCATCATCTGAGCTTCGTTCGGACTGGCGCGAGAAATCATGTGCGTCCCCTCCCCCTTTCGCTTTGAAAATTGTAAATGTTCATGTCAACTTCTGTCAGGTACAGATTTATCTTTATCTCAAAAAAAAAAAAAAAAAGGAAAAAAAATTAAAAAGTAGGGAATTCGGCAGGGCTTTATCCGGAATATATGGGCAATGTGTCATGGACCCTCCTATAAAGACTCAATTAAGGGCCCGTGGTACTGTCTAGAGCTCTCCTCCAATCGAGTCACTTAATAATCATATGTTCAAATCTACATGCTTAAATACAAGATAAGTCTCAATAATCATTGAAAATTAGGAAAGCACTAATACAAATGACAATAGAGCACATAGACAAGACATTCACATACAAAGAATATTCATAAAGCAATAAGATACATTCTTCTTCGAGACAATACAACACAATGATGAAAATAACTACTTGTTTTATTCAATTCAAGAGAACAACCATACAAGCGTTGGTACAAGTAATTAATTAGATACTAAATCTAAATCTCTGCAGAATACATTTAAAGCAATCTCTCCCCCCATTTATCCCATTAAATTTTTTACCCTTAACATCCCCCCTCACTTATTTTATAAGCATCAATGATTTACTGTACGAAATCCTTGGATTTTGGTACCACTGTTTTGGCGTTCATGAAATCTTGAATTTTTTACGTGGCATGTTGGTTTTCTACCTTCTCCTATTGGTATCTTCTTCTCCCAGTCCTACCAACTTAACCAAATATTGCTGTTGTTGATGATCTTCTTTGCTGATGACTCTGTTTGCAAGGATCTCCTAGACATCTCTATTTACAGTCTTCATTCTAGAAACGGTCGATCTCCTTGACTTCTATTGGTTTCATCAACATGGAATGGTTGTAACTTGTTGACGTGAAACACTGGATGGTCTGGTCGTTTATGGCTCTTCATCCACTCTGGTTGTTCAAGTTAATAAGATTCCATCACCTTGATTGTGCTTTCATACTGTCGTAAAAGTCTTTAATCCCTGCCGCAAAGAAATTAAAATGTTTCTCATCACACTTTTACATGAACTAGGTCCCTGACTTCAAATTGTTGTGACCATCACCCTTTGTCTGTCCATTTCTTCATGCACTTTGAAGCTTTTTCCAATTGAGCTTGAGTGACTTCTATATTTTGTAACTAATTCTTTGTGAATTGTTATGCTTTCAGGAAATTTCCACTATATGGACCATCAAAAGTGTGTGAGAGTGTCGATTGTTGACCTATCACAATCTCAAAAGGATTTTTTTGTTATGAAAGTCGAGGTGTGATCCCAAGAGGGGGGGTGCATTGAGTATTTTTAAAATTTTATGCATGTAGACTTAATCAATTTTAAATGTTATGAATTTATAAGTGCTCTAACTTCTTAACAACAACAGTATTCTCAACAAATAATTTTATCAATTTATATATCCTTAAATATTACTAAAGAGTCTAAGCTAGGATTTCAATATTAAACCAAACTACAATATTGACAATACTCACAATAGACTGATACTGATAAAGATATGCTTCAGCCACAAGATAATCTATGCTGTAACTTGATTAAGTGATAAACCAATCACAGTAAAATTTATAGCAAATTAAATCAATATGATATTCGTAACTACAACAGATTTTAATCAATAAGAATATTCACAGCATTCACAAATCAGAGTAAATATGCTTAGAAAAATAAAGAGATAAGGTTGAGAATGACACAAGATTTTTGCAAGGTTCAGAAATCGTGCCTATTTCCTTACCTCAAGCAACCCGCTATATCGATTCACTATACCTCCTTCAATAAGCAGAGAAACCTATCTCTTTTAGTAGGTAGAGATGCCTTTTACAAACCCTCCTTTAATAGGCGGAGTCGCTTCTCTCCTTTACGTAGGTGGAGTTACTTCTCTCTTTTGCCTGGGCAGAGTACCCCACTCCTTAACTAGACAGAGTCGCCTCTCTCCTTTACTTCAGTGGAGTTACCTCTCAAGCCAAAAAACTCTTTCGCTTGTTACAAAGAAATAATCAAGAACAAGAGTTGTACAATAACAACTCTCAAACATAGTAGATAGGTATACAATTAGCACTCTAATACACTCTCAAAAGATGTTTGCTATAAAGCTCAAGGAGTCTAACATGAGTTTTTAGGTTTTGAAAACCTGTGAACTTGAAGAACAAACACATAAAAGTTGTTCAATGGTATGTGCCACTACACTCAATTGATCAGTTAAATCATTTAATCTCTCCACTAAAACATGTTTAGGGTTAGCTATTTATATCATCTTTTGAATTATAGTCATTGTGCATGTTTTGGAAACTTAATATATGAGAATCGTTAAGATTTTCTGCCGTTTGAAAAACTTATGGCAGCGCTTTGGTCAATGGAACCATGTGTTCGGTTGCCTGAACCAATTAAAATCAGGATTCCCAAACCGGCAATAGTCGTTCGGTCGACTGATCTCTAAGTTCGGTCACCCGAACTCACTGTGTCTAAAAATTTATAATGGCAGTAGTCACTTGGTCGGCTGAAATTGAGGTTTGATCGCCTGAACTCTCTTATATTAGATTAGTTTGTTAAAAAATTCAAATTCCTTTATATTTTAAATTTCAAAAAAGATTTTAATCTTTTGAAATAACATTTGGATTTTGTAAAAATATTTTTCAAGACTTATAAAAGGTATCTAGGGTCCAAATAAAAATTGTAAGAACTTCGTAACAAAAACCAATTGAGATGTACATACATGAAACCTAGTTTACAATACACAAGATAAACTATTTAGGTCTTCATATCCTTAAGCTTGGTCTTCATCCAAGCTTTTCTTCAACAACCATCTTTCATTTACTTGTGTGCTTCATGACTTTCAAATTTGCATCTTGGGTTGTGTTTTTATACAGTAATACTTGCATACGCGCTTAACAACACAATTAGATGCCTTGATTTGTCATTATCAAAACGAGATTAAGCCTTGTTAGGTCAACAATCTCCCTCTTCTCGATGATGACAAATAAAGAGCAAAATGAGGTAACCTTGGTAAGGAACCCCCTCACAATATGCATAATCATAAGAATAAACAATGTAACACAGTTAGGCATATTGAGATTTACACTTAAATTTTTTAATTTAACATTGTATAAGCTCAATTTTGGTTATCTTTCAAAAAGTATCAATGAAAACCAAATAGAAGGGTTAAACTTAGAATTGTCAAATAAGGAAAAGACTAAAAATATGAGATTTATTGACAAAATTAAAGTTAACGAAGTTAAGTTCGCACTAAAAAGATGAAAAATGGAAAAGTTATAGGACCAGATAATATCCCAATTGAAGTTTGGAAATGCTTAGGTGATAACGGAATTATATGGCTAACTAATTTATTTAATATAATTTTAAAAACTAAGAAAATTCCAGATGAATGGAGGAAAAGCACTTTAATACCTATATACAAAAATAAAGGAGATATTCAACATTGTAATAACTATTGGGGAATTAAACTTACGAATCTTACGATGAAACTATGGGAAAGGGTAGTTGAACAAAGAATAAGGTTACAAACGAAGGTCTCAGAAAATCAATTTGGTTTTATGGATGGGAGATTTACCACAAAAGCTATTTATCTTTCAAGAAGATTAATGGAAAAGTTTAGGGAAAAGAAGAGAGACTTGTATATGATTTTTATAGACCTTGAGAAAGCATATGTTAGGATACCTAGGGAAGTTCTATAGTGGGTTTTAGAGAAAAAGGGTGTACGTAGTAGGTATAATGATGTCATTAAGGATATGTATGATGGAGTAATGACTAGTGTAAGGACTATAGATGGAGAAACTAGAGAATTTCCAATCACCATAGGTGTGCATCAAGGATCTGCTTTAAGTCCTTATCTTTTTGCTTTAGTGATGGATCAATTGACTGAGAGTATTCAAAAAGAGGTTCCATAGTGTATGTTGTTTGCAGATGATATTGTATTAATTGATTAAACTAAGGACGGAGTAGAGGCTAAGTTAGAATTATGGAGAGAAGCTTTGGAATCTAAAGGCTTTAGGATAAATAGAAATAAGATAGAATATATGAAATGTAATTTTAGTAATGATAGGAGGAATATTGGGGACAAAGTTAAACTTGATGATGAAGAAATAAATAACACTTGTATATTTTGATACATTGGATCTATTATGCATGCTGAAGGAGAAATTGAAGATGATGTAATGCATAGAGTTAAAGCAGGTTAGGTAAACTGGAGAAGTGCTTCAAGTGTACTCTGTGATTGTAGAATACCCTTAAAAATGAAAGGGAAGTTTTATAGGATAGCTATAAGACTAGCAATGTTATATGGATCGAAATGTTGGGTGAGGAAGAAACTTAATTTCCAAAAAGTAAAAGTTGTCGAGATGAGAGTAGCTAGATGGATGAGTGGTATAACATTGAAAGATAAATTAAGGAATGAACATATTCGTGGTAAGTTAGGTGTAACTCTTATAGAAGATAAGATAAGGGAGGGACAAATTAGATGGTGTGGACACCTGCATCATAGGCCATATAGTGCACTTGTGAGGAAAAGTGACTTAGTTACCGTGGGGGGCAATAGAAATGGTAGGAGTAGACCTAAAATAACTTGGGAGGAGATAGTGAGTAAGGATTTAATATCCTTGAATCTATCAAAAGAAATGGTCCATGATCGTATAACTTGGCGAAACAGATTCATATAACCGACCCCACCTAGTGGGACTAAGGCTTGGTTTTGTTGTTGTTGTTTCAAAAAGTATTATGCTTATCCCAAATATAACCATATTAATAATAATAACCCTCCCCCTTTTTACTTAGAATTCAAAAATGTATTTTATAATAATTTTTGCATTTTGATTAAAAATTTTCCCCTTTTGACAATAGCAAAAGGTGTAACAGAAACTCAATAGACAAGTTTCAACGATTTTGAGTTTTCTAAGTGTAATTTTACATTTTGCTCAACATAAGCCCATTGAATATATATATATATATATATAATCAATCATTTCAGTTTCCTTAACCAGGAATGTCGCATAGTCAATCAGCAATAATTCACGAGAATATAACCATTAGCAATATGAGACAATCATACATTAATCAGCCAAGTCATCCAATATGCAACAATATGTCACAATTAACATTCAACAATCAGCATACATAAAAAAAATATTAGCATTTCTAGCACAGAACACATAGTGGTTCCAAATCAAGCATATATATCAACATCGGAAATCATACATAACCAAGTTGTTTGTAAAATAATAATAAACAAAAACAAGTGCAACCAGAATACATTAATTTTTCATCCTAAAAATGGAAACTTTCTCATCTAGTCCTCATCAATAGGATATCCACTGGATATGTAGAGACCCAAAGAAATTATAATGATTAAATAATAAAGAGGGAGAAAAAGGAAATTGTAAAGGGGGTCACAGTAGGTCCTCGTTGACGAATGCGAAATGTTCGCCGACGAAGTGGCTTATTGGGATCGTCGATGGGGACACATGTCTTATCAACGAGAAGATACCGAAAGGCTATTTTTTAGCTCCAAATTTCGTCAACGAGGAATAGGCATCCATCGAAGAACTTCCTTTGTGGCCTCATCGACGAAGTGACGTGGCTCGTTGACGAGTGTGGAGCCCAAACTCGATTTTTCTCTCAGAAATCAAGCGAAAACCTCCCTCCCTCCCTTCCCTCTCTCTCTCTCTCTCTCTCTCCCTCTCTCTCTCTCTCTCTCTCTCTCTCTCTCTCTCTCTCTCTCTCTCTCTCTCTTATTCGTCCCTTCCCCCTTCTCTCTAAGATTCTAGGCCGGATTCTTGTCAGTTCAATGATCTGAGGCCACCACGACACTCCTAGGAAGTTTCTCTCCAAGTCTGCTAGAGTGGATCATTGGTGGGACTAACTTGGATTTCATCCCAAATTCAAGGTAAGACTTTTTATTTAGTATTTGACTTTCCCACAGTTATATGAAATATAGTACTGGAAGAAATACTGAAGTTTTGTTTAGGGAGGTATTATTTTTAAGGTGTTGAACAGGGAACCCTGCAGGTGTAGGACCAGCGCTTGTAGGGACTTTTCAGTAGTCAGGTAAGGGAGTAAACTAAAACAATCATTTTCCATTATTATTATTATTATTTAATAGTAGATTATTTTTCATAAAGCATGTGTTATGTTTGAGTATATTGGTGAAAATGTATATTTGGGAAAATACTGTTGTTACACAGGAAAATATATTTTTAGTATGGAATGTTAGGTAATATGATTTCAGAACAGAATTCATGATTTTATTCAGTATTGTGTAGCATGAATATTATTGTACACATATTGTATTATGTTAAGTCAATTTTACAGAAAAATCATGTTTCAGCTATTTTCAGGAATAACATGTTGACACAGTAAACTATGATTTCAGAATATATATGATAAACAATATGTTTATTCAGAGCAGCATGTATGAAATGTTCGGCGCAAGGCCGTGATTGATAGACGGTGCAAGATCGTGGATTATACATGTTTTCGGTGCAAGGCCATAGTTATGAATGTAATCGGCACAAGGCCGTAATTATTTATGTTATTATAGAAATCAAAAAATACTATCAATCTATTTATGTTCAAAAAATATATTATCATGTATTATATTTTATCAAAACTCGGATGATAATTTAGATCAGTTATCAGGAGCACGGTACCGTTGTTGCTATACAGTTCAGTTCAGTTCAGTTCAGATTTGTACTAACTGCCCTGATAGTAGAGGGGGTGCGAGATGGATAGTCGATGTAGCTTTTAGTGTAGAGTTGTAGACGTCCACCTGGTAGTCCGTACTAGGGTGTGGCGGGTCCATCATACTTACAGACATTTTTGACTTGGCAGTGGTCAGCCAGCCATTGTCGGGTCCCGCCTTCGGGCTGCACAACTCGTCATGGGGGGTAATACATGATATTAACTAGCTATTCATCTTGGATAAATTTCAGAATTATTAGTTATATCAGATGATTTTATGAACATTTAGATATAGTATAATTTAGTAAAACTATGAAATTATATGCTTACTCAGTTATGATATTATCAGTGTTTTCAAACATATGACACGTACTGTATATTTATTATAGCACGTTAATATTCATGTTGCCACACAACTGTATTTAGTTTGTTTACCTTACTGAGAGGTGTCTCACCCCATTTTAAATCATTTTAAGGAACCTAGAAAGACAGGCGGACCGAGGCCACCGTTGAGGCAGTGTGTACTACCCTGCTACGAGGTTGAGTTTTTGAACTAGGGTCAATAGATTTTTGTGTTAGATCCTAGTTTCATCTTTTGATGACTTTGAGGATTGTATATTTAAATAGTATATGGTAGAATGTAGGTAACTCTGGTATAATGTATCTTATGGTTTGGTGAATGAAGTTTATGTTTACTGCTGCTTAGGTTTTCGCTGTGTATGATAGGTGTGTCCCCGTTACTCGTGGGTTCAGGTTGACTTTGTTATGTTGTAAGTTAATGATAATTAATATGGTTGATTATGTAGTAAATTAAGCAGGTTATTACAGTTTGGTTTTAGAGCCTAGGATGTTAGGTTTTATAGACTTTAGAATGTAGCGGTAACAATATCAGAGTATAGGATAAGAGAATTTGAGGTTTGGTTTGTAGTCTAGATGAAGGACTTCCGTGATCGTTTGTGTGTCTTTCTTGGGGTGACGATTTTTGGAAAGTCATGGTAAACTATTGTCAGGTTAGATATTTAGGTTGCAGGATTGGACTTTGAATCAAGATCGGGGGTGATGAATTAGTTAAGGATATAATATACTAGTTAGATGATATGTTATGGTAATGGGCTCCTAAGTTAAGTTTATTGTCCTTTCAGGATGGATCCTTGAGGTAGTAGTGCCCATGTCAGTGGTAATAAGGGTGCTGGGCCCTCAGGCGCTGCAAGTGGTGATTCAGATGCAGTACTGCGCAATGTGGCACATCAAGTTATGGCTGAAATTGTCGGGAACTCTTGAGAGTAGGGTGGTCTGTATGTAGGCCATGGTAGTTCGATTTAGAAGTTTATTAAGATGAATCCTCCGACTTTCTTAGGAGGAACTAATCATGCAGTCGCTGAAAAATGGGTGTAGGAGATAGAAAAAGTATTTGTAGTGCTGCAGTGTACTGAGGAGCAGAGGGTGCTGTTCGCTATGTATAAATTGACTGTGGAAGCCGAGAGACGGTGGACAACAATGAAACTCTTAGAGCAACAGAGGACAGTGCCTATAGAGATGACATGGGATCGGTTTAAGGAAATATTTTTCCACAGATATTTTCTAGACTTGTCTAGAGAAGCCAAGATAGAGGAGTTCCTAAATCTGAAGTAGGGACCACAGACAGTGCAGTAGTACGCGGCGAGGTTCATTGCGTTATCTCATTTCGATCCATACATTATTCCAAACGATACGAAGAAGGTAAGACAGTTTGAAAGAGTTATGAGAAGAGAATTATATAATTAAGTATCGATACTGAAATTGCAAGATTTTTCTGAGCTGGTAGACAGGGCAGCTATGGCAGAAGCTGGAGAGCGGATAGAGGTTGAGGAGCAGAATTTTTACTAAATACTTCTCCCCCTTTGGCATCAATAAAAAAAATATAATTTGAGTATATAATGATCAAGGGCAAATATCAATTTGAGTATGTGTGATACCAGTGTCAATGTATTAACATCAATTGATTAAGAATTATGCTCAAGTGATAACTCATAATACTCCCCCTGTCAATCAACATTATCATTAATATTAGAACTTATAATACATTAAACTGATAACAAAACATTGTAAAAGTTTAGAGATTCAAAGCTAGAAACAAATACATATAAAGACTCATAGTCTTTGCTTACACATACTCCCCTTTTGTACAACAAAAACAAAATACATCCAGAATATAAGCATACAAAAGAGCAAAAACACCAACATAAGTCTATGTCTTCTTCTTCAGATTCAGCTTCTTCCTAATTATAATTTTTACTATCCTCATTATTTGAATCAGTGTCATGTTTAGTGACATGATGTTCTATCTTAGCAATACGAGTGTCTAATGAGGTATACTTGTCATCAATGGTGGCGAGTTTATCTTGAAGAGAAGAAAACTTTTCTCTCATTTCGGAACTGAAGCTAGTATAATTCTGATAAAATGGAACAAATCAAGGTGGCATATCAGCTTCTTCAGGAGTTGGACTCCTTGCCTCAAGTGTAGGTCTTGCCGGTCTATTGCCCTGGAATATCCAACCCTTGGTATACTTTTTGTAATTCATTCGTTTCAATGTAGTAGATGAGAAAACATGATAATGGGTTCTTTTTACTATTTTTGAAGTTGGAGAGAGGACTTGAAAATGGGCAATGATTAAAGAAAGAATACCACCGTATGGAAGCCCAATTCTAGGTGATTCAAGCTTCATTACCATCCACTTTAGTATGATACTGGATAAGTCTAGTTTCTTCCCTTTGAGTAAGCACCACATAACAAAACAATCAAAATATGAAACGTGATCAAAGGATCCATACCTTGGAATTATGTTGTATGCAATGATCTTATGCAGAATTTGTGCCTGAAGATTAAGCTGCTTGTATGGTGGAGGATGTCCAAAATACACAGGTGCATCATTCATTACAAGAGGCAGAAATTCTTATGGTGTAAATCCTTGTTCCATAGTCCAATGTTTCTCAACTGGTGTACATTCAAAATTCCTATGCTTGATATGAAGAATTTTTCATAATGAGTGTGGGGTAAGTATAATCCTTTGACCATAAATTTCAGAAGTAATGCCATCTTCCTTCTTAACCAAGTTAGAGTAAAAAATTTTAATCTGATTTGGATTATACCCTTTTACTTGATGAAGGATAAACTTGTCCCATCATATAGCTTTGAACATTTCTGAAATTTCAGGAAAATTTTCTTCAAAGAAAGTAACATTTAAAATCTTACAGAACATCGGTTCAATAGCAGATAGGTGATTCTGATACAATGATTTTGCGTGCAAAGAGACAAGCCATTTTTCTATGTCATCGTTGCTTGTAGGCTTTGAAGAAGACGAAGAAGCTTTGTCCTTCTTTCCCACAGTTTTGGTATGAACCATCTCTTCTACAGTTCTATTTTTTCTTTCTACAACTCCATTTTGTTGTGGAGTCTTAAGTGCAGAAAAATTATGGTTTATTCCATATTCATTATAGAACTTTTCAACATTTTTGTTTTTAAATTCCTTACCTTGATCACTCCTAAAGCTTGTTATATTATAGTCCTTTTCATTTTGTAATTTCTTACATAATGTAATAAGCATGTCATAGGCTTCATCTTTGTTTGCTAGAAATAATACCCAAGTGAATCTTGAATAATCATCCACTATTACAAAAGCATATTATTTTCCTCCTAGACTTGAGCTTCTAGTTGGACCAAATAAGTCTAGATGTAACAATTCTAGCAGTTTTTTTTGTAGATATGTATTTTTTCTTTTTAAAACTTGTTTTAACTTGCTTTCCCTTTTGGCATGCATCACATATCTTGTCTTTTATGAATTTTGTATTAGGTAGTCCTGTGACAAGATTTTTCTTTGATAATTTGGATAATAGGTCCATGCTAGCATGCCCTAGTTTCCTATGCCATAACCAACTTATTTCATTCATTGCTACCAAACAAGTTACATTCTGATTTACTAAGTTCTCAAAATTTATACAATAGACATTGTTTAACTTATGAGCTATAAACAAGGTTTCGTTGTTCTTATGATTTTGAATATAACATTTTTCTTTCTTAAAGATTATTTCGAACCTTTTATCACTTAGTTGACTAATACTTAAAAGGTTATGTTTTAATCCTTCTACTAATAGCACATTATCTATAGTGAGTGAAGGTTCTTTACCAATTTTACCGATGCCAATGATTTTACCTTCGGCATTATCGCCGAAGGTGACGTATCCTCCATCCTTTTGTTTTAATGCAGTGAACTTGGTCTTGTCACCGGTCATGTGCCTTTGGGACCCGCTGTCCAAATACCATTTATCCATTGACGGTGTTGTCCTAAAGCATGCCTACAATGGAGGATTTTTTGTGTTGGTCTTTGGAACCCAAATTCTTTTAATTTTCTTTGTTTTATTGTTAATTCCATTATTGACTTTCCATTCCCCTTGCACTTTAACATATTTTCTCTTTAGTGGGCAGTTAAACATTACATGACCGTTGGTCTTACACATATAGCAAGTGGTGTATTCATGTTTGTTGTTTGATGAAGTACTAGCATAATACTTAGCTTCCTTAACAAAGTATCCTATGTATAGCTTTTTGTTCCATTTATTTGCTTTACCATTATAGCCTATACCTTCTTTGTTCCCATGAAGCCTTTGTTATCCAATCATCTTTTCAAAATTATCTTTACCTTTGGTAAAGTTGTATATAATCTTCTTTTTATCCTCTACTGCCCTTTTGAGTTCATTTACTTCTAAATCTTTTTTATTCAAACCATCTTTATGAGTTTTGCTTAATTCTTGAGTTACTTTATTTACTTCTTCTTCTAACTTCTCAATACAAGTGTCTTTTTCTTTTTCAATGATTTTGAATGATTGAAGTTGCTTTAATAGTTCTTTATTTTGATCTTTCAAAGTTATATTTCTCTTAGAAATTTTTATGAATCTCTTATGCAAAGAAAACAACTCAACTTGCAATTCCTTATAGGAAGGCATGTTGTCACATGACTCATCACACAACTCATTGTTAGATTCTGTAGAGGAATAGTAGGAGTTTACCTCTTCTTCATTTTCCATGAAACATATGTTTGCCATCTCTTGTCCACTTGATTCATTTTCTGTCTCGCTAGAGCTTGAATCATCCCACGTAGCTTTCATAGCTTCCTTCTTTTTCTTCTTGTCTTTCTTGAGCAACGAACAATCTGGTTTGATATGCCCTGGTTTCTTGCAGCGATAACATATTGGAGGTTCATTCTTACTTTTATTTTATTTCCTACTTATCTCTCCTTTTTCAGGTTTCTTTTTATTGAACTTCCTAGGAAATCTTTTATTTCTTCTATAGAACTTGCCTAGTCTCTTAGTGATGAATGAAAATTCATCTTGATCTAAGTCACTTGTCTCACTTTCCTCTTCACTAGAGATGTGGCTAGACGCTTTTAGTGCAATAGATCTTTTATGCTTTGGTTCAGGATTCCTTTCTTTTAAGGCCATTTCATAGGTAAGAAGTGAACCTATGAGTTCATCTAAAGAGGTAGTTTTAAGGTTTATACCTTCAGTGATAACTATAGCCTTTGGTTCCCATATTGAGAGAAGGCCTTTTAGGATTTTTCTGATCATTTTGTAGGTAGTATAGGTTTTTCCTAAGGCACTTAAAGAGTTTATTATGTGGGTAAATCTGGTGTACATACTTGATATTGTTTCATCAGAATTCATCTTGAATGCTTCATATTCGCTTGTTAACATGTCTATCCTATTATCTCTAACATCAATAGTTCCTTCATATGTCACTTCTAATTTGTCCCATATTTCTTTAGTCATCTTGCATGTCATGACCCTATTAAATTCGTTAGCATCTAAGGCACAGTATAAAGCATTTATAGCGCTTGAATTGATTTGAAGCATTTTATAGTCTGAATCAATCGTATCCTTTTTTTCTTTTGGAATCTATTTTCCATTAACTATTTTAGTGGGAATAAGGTCTCCATCCATAACTACTTCCCATGCTTTCCAATCCATGTGTTGGAGATAGATTTGCATTCTCTTTTTCTAAAACGTATAATTATGTCCACAAAAAATTGGTGGACGAGTTGAGGATTGGCCTTCATCGAAGGGTGCTACTCCTATATTTATCATTTGATCTTTTTATAGTTTATTGTTAGGAATTACTATAACCAGTCTCTGATATCAATTGAAATTAGGAATAGCTTCCCAAGAGGGGGGGGGGTGAATTGGTTTTCAAAAATTTTCCTTTAGAATTAGTTTTTTTAAGTGGCAAATCTTAGAAACAATCACAATCAATCACAACAAGATCAAACTCTCAATTTAAGTAACAATATATGTGAAAATTTGCTTCACTCAGTCTAAGCCCTGTATCATAATTATTTTTCTTCCCAATGTTCAGTTTTTAAATAAACTTTCAGATTAATAGATCAAGGATAATCAACCAATGTAGTCTCTTTCGGTTTCTGCAATCAATGCTGATTTATCCAAAAAAAAATTATCTTTCGGTCTATTTAACAACCAAACATTTAGGATTTAAATTTAAAGCAACCACGCAAATTATATCCTTGAAAAATATAGAGTAGAGTAGAGAAAGAAGAACACAAGGATTTTTACGAGGTTCAGCTTAAACACAGCCTACATCCTTGCCCTTGGCCAAACCGCCAAAGGATTCACTATTACCGTTCCTTTATCAGCCGGAACAAAAACAATTACAAGCACTCCTTGGGTAAGGCTAGAGCCCGCCTTCTCCAAATAATCTCCCCTTGTTTGGTCCAAGGATTCAACTACTCAAATCGTTAACAAGCCTTGTTACAAAGATAGAAAAACAATACGTACAAGAACTTGCTCCTCAAAGAGCTGATTAGCACAAGTTTAAAACACTAGTGCACTTCAGTAAACTCAGAATATGAATTTCAGAATGAAGCTCTTAGAGATTTATCACCGTGGGTATCTTTCAATGAAAAAATCAGCAACTCAATGATCAAACACAGTGAAATTCAGCAAGAACTTCTCTTAATTTCGAGCAAGGATAAGAGCAATATGTGGCACTTTCAAAATTTCAGAATGAGAGAGAGTATGACAGCAGATTGTGAGTTCTTAATGATCTTGGTGATTAAATCAATGTGTCCTTAGGGGTATTTATAGATGTATAAAACCTCTTTGCTTGTTCCCCAAAGGATACTCAGACTTGTTTCTATAAAATAAACTTATTTGAGTTTCCAAATATTTGAATTTCAAAAATTATATTCGTTGGAAAACAGAAAATTACCGCAAGGCAGGCGACTGTGAAGTCTTGACAGTCGTCTGTCAATTTAATATAACGGTAAAAATCATAGGCAGAAAGGTGGCAGTTGTCTGTCCCTTGAGTGGCAGTCGTCTGTCACTAGAATATGAGATGACAATTTTCTGTCCATTAGGTGACAGTCGTCTATCCTTGTGTAAATTTAAGCATCAAATGTTAATAGTCGTCTGGTGAAACTTTCACAGACTTCTCATTTTTCACTAACAGTCGTCTATGGGAGCCTTGACAGTCGTCTGTCAGGCTTCTGTGTTTCAATTTTAAACCTTGTAAATTCAGTCAGTCATCTATCTAGTAACACATAGTTGTCTGTCAACTGAATGATTTTCTTTCTTAGTCATTTTTTTTTTATTTCTCTCTCATTGTTACTTGGAATATAGATTTGTTTTAACTTTGAAAACATGTTCCAAGTTATTATCTTAAGGTTTCTAAGTCTCTTTGTCTAATGAGCTTCAAAATGAAAACTTCATACTTGAATAAACTTAAAGTACTTACAAAGACTTGTCCTAAGTGCTAAAAAATTCTTCTTTGCTCTGAACTTTCTTTGTTGCTAATCTCTGATCTCTCAGAATAATCTGATCTTTGAGCTCTTATGTTGATCTTTTTTAATCATCACGCTCTTATGTTCTTCCGACTTTGATCCATACTATCAGAATTTGATTCATGCTATATGAGTACCTTTAGTATGCATTCCTGAGAAAACACACTCAACTAAAGCATGTTAAATCCTACTTGTTTGTTAGCATCAAAATGGAGTATTAAACCTTGTAAGGCCAACAAAGATCAAATTTAGGAATGGAGCAAAAATGTAGTTGGAGAGCCAATTCCAACTATTTTTGATGGAGAAGATGGTGATGAAGCAAACTAGCTATAGCAAAACTTTGCTCCAGCAACTGATGCATTTGAGAATCCTCAAAATGAAATTCTTGCAGCCTCTGAAGTCACTCCAACAGCACCAGAAGCAATAGATGAATCATGTTCTCATCGTGTTCAAAGGAGGCCAGCATGGATGTCAGATAGTGAGGTAACAAGAATTGATTAATCTGAAGACCAAATCACTCATTTTTCTTAATTTTCAAATTATGATCCTACAATGTTTGAAAGTGTTGTCAAAGAATCAAATTGGCAAAAGGCTATGGATGCTAAAATTGCAGCCATTGAAAAGAATGACACTTGGGAGTTATCTGATCTTCCAGAAGGGCACAAAACAATTGGCGTGAAGTGGGTTTACAAGACAAAGCTGAAGAAGAATGGTGAAGTAGACAAGTACAAGGCACGCTTGGTTGCCAAGGGCTATAAGCAAGAGTGCGGTGTTGATTATAAAGAAGTCTTTGTTCCAGTTTCAAGGCATGACACAATCAGATTGGTGATTGCATTAGCAGCTCAGAACTCATGGCCTTTCTTTCAACTGAACGTGAAGTCGACGTTCCTCCATGGAGATTTGAAGGAACTTGTATTTATCGATCAACCTCCTGGTTATGTGAAATCTGAAAATGGGCATAAAGTGTATAGACAAAAGAAGGCTCTATATGGATTAAAACAAGCCCCACGAGCTTGGTGTAATCATATAGAAACTTATTTTTTAAAGGATTTCAAAAATGTCCTTATGAACATACACTTTTCATAAAAGTTGAGGATGGAGGGAAAATGGCCATTGTTTGCTTATATGTAGATGATCTAATCTATACTAGAAGTAATACAACCATGTTTGGAAGCTTTAAGAAATCCATGATGGCTGAATTTGAAATGTCTTATCTTGGCATGATGCATTACTTTCTTGGCATAGAAGTGTTGTAGTCTTCTACAAGAATTCTTATTTCTCAAAATAAATATGTGGGAGAAATATTGGACAGGGTTCAGATGAAGGATTGTAATCCTGTGAATACACCATCTGAGTTTGGTTTGAAGCTAAACAAATATGATGGAGGAAAGAAGGTTAATAGTACTCTTTACAAGAAAATTGTGGGGAGCTTAATGTATTTGACTACAACAAGGTTTGATATAATGCATGTTGTCAGTGTCATTAGTAGATAAATGGAGTGTCCATCGGAGATTCATCTTTTGGTTGCAAAGAGAATTCTTAGGTACTTGCAAGGTACTAAGGAGTTTGGGTTGTTCTTCAAAAAGGGAGAAAAGTCAGATTTGTTTGGCTTTATAAAGAGTGATTATGCAGAAGATTCTGATGATCGAAAAAGCACATCTAGGCATGTTTTCATGTTGGGAACATGAGCTGTTTCATGGTCATCAAAGAAGCAGCCAATCGTGACATTGTCAACCATTGAAGCTGATTTGTTGCAGCAACAACTTGTGCTTGTCAAGCTATTTTGCTAAAGAAGATTCTTGAAGGGCTGTAGTTCAAAGATGATGGGCCTACTCTCATTTAATGTGACAACTGTTTAGCAATAAAGCTCTCAAAGAATCCTATTCTACATGGTCGAAGCAAGCATATAGATGTGAAGTATTATTTCTTGAGAGATCTCACAAATGATGGAGTTATTAATCTAGTTTACTGTAGAAGTGAAGACCAGAATGTTGATATTCTAACAAAACCTCTCAAATTTCCTGCATTTCAAAAGCTGAGGGAGTTACTTGGTGTTTGCAGTTCAAAAGACTTTATTTGAGGGATGACGTTTTAAAGTTTAAGTTTTATTAAAATGATGTTATGTATGAAACATCAGTTTAAGGGAGGGTTTGTTGAGTAAATTAATAGCAACAAATGTGTTTTATATTTTGCCTAATTTGTAGGAGTTAATTAGCATGATGTTAGTGGTGCCTAGAAGTTATTTAGCATGATATAAGTGGTGCCTAGGAGTTGTTTAAAACACATTATTTGGTGAAGAATTGACCTCTATCATCAACATCACATTATCTGTGTCAGCTAGAAACGAATCCAGCTGAGTCTTCAATCTCCACTTACCCACCTACCCACTTACCAAAAAACATGGGTTTATTTGGTGAAGAATTGACCTCTATCATCAACATCACATTATCTGTGTCAGCTAGAAACGAATCCAGCTGAGTCTTCCATCTCCTTTGTTGTTGGATTTACAATAAAGTTATCACCAACCATAACGATTCGGACTCTGGCAATGGCCTTTGAATTTGGCGCTTCCGAAAGAGCTCTGTAGCTTTTAAAAAATAGGATATATATATATATATACATATATATATATTGGCATCTTCAGACACTTTTCTGCAGGAAACCAAAATGCATCCCCAGCATGTAAGTTGCAAACGGAATGAACTTACACTGCTATTCCAGCTGCTGGTACTGCCAAAGAATCAGGATAGTGCAAACCATCATAGCTCAAAACCTGTATAATAATGTGCTAAGGGACTCACAACTGACATGAGGAGAATGGGAAATTATCACAAAAAATAAGATCATTGGATAAAGTCAATAACAGAGACATCAAAAATGAACATTTCTCTCATCTTTAATAGATCATCTCTTGGGTAAGCAAGAATGGAAGGGATACAAAACATACATTTAAGCAAGATGGAAAAACTACAGTTCGTTATGAAATATTGTGTAGACTATAGAGTACCTACCAATATAAAGAAAAACAATTTTTTACCTGACAGCAATAAGGCATCTATATTGTACATAGTGCAGATTAAACAAAAAATAGCACATACAGAACCTAAGGACCCGTTCACTGGTGGAAAATATTTTCCATTTCGTTTTTTAGTTTTCCAAAATATTATAAAAACTCTAGCTTGGTCTTCAGTCTTCCAAAATCCATATTAAAAAGGTATAAAATAAAGAGTTTGTTTAAATATGCAAAATATTTTTTATTTTTTTATTTCTAGAGTTAAAATAATCATAAAAAAGACAACCTTTTTTTTTTTTCAATTTTCAAAACATTATAAGGTAATATTAGAATTATTGATTTTGGGGCTTGAATTTGTATTTGTATGAATTTAGAAGAAGTTTTACACATAATCCACATGAAGTCCAAGATCCAAATTTCATGTTCCCAAACGCAAAGTGAGAATTAGAAATCTAGAAAAATAATAAAAAGATATTTTTCAAATTTTATATAAATTTAGAAAATTGGAAAATAAACTAATATTTTTTATTGAAAATGGAAGAAGAAAATGATAAATTTAAAAACAAAGGGAAACAAAGTCGGATTGAATACTCTACTATTTCATTGATAAGGAAATGATCATTATATAGGCTAAAAACAAACGGTTATAAGTACAAAAATAAGCACTACTAACATCATGCTAAACAACTTTTAGGCACCACTAACATCATGCTACCACTAACATCATGCTAAACAACTCCTAGACATCACTAACATCATGCTAAACAACTTCTAGGCACCACTAACATCATGCTAACTAACTCCTACAAATTAGATAGAAAATAAAACACATTTGCTGCTATTAATTTATTCAACAAATTAACGCTCTCTTAAACTGATGTTCCATCCATAACATCAGTTTAATAAGACTTAAACTTTAAAGCGTCATCCCTAAGATAAAGTCCTTTGAGTTGCAAACACCAAGCAACTCCATGAGCTTATGAAATACTAGCAATTTGAGAGGCTTTGTTAGAATATCAACAATCTGATTTTCCCTTTTGTAGTAAACCAGACTAATAACTCCATCATTTGTGAGATCTCTCAAGATATGATACTTCACATCTATATGCTTGCTTCGACCAGTAAAACAGGATTCTTTGAGAGCTTTATTGCTGAACTGTTGTCACAGTAAATGAGAGTAGGCCGATCTTGTTTGAACTGTAGCTCTTCAAGAATCTTCTTCAGCCAAATAACTTGACAAACACAAGTTGTTGTTGCAACAAATTCAGCTTCCGGGGTTGACAATGTCACGATTGGTTGTTTCTTTGATGACCATGAAATAACTCTTGTCCCCAACATGAAAACATACTCAGATGTGCTTTTATGATCATCACAATATCCTGCATAATCACTATCTGTAAAGCCAAACAAATATGACTTTTCTCCCTTTTTGAAGAACAACCCAAACTCCTTAGTACCTTGCAAGTACCTAAGAATTTTTTTTGCAACCAAAAGATGAATCTCTGTTGGACACTTCATGTATCTACTAATGACACTTACAACATGCATTATATCACGCCTTGTTGCAATCAAATACATTAAACTCCCCACATTCTGCTTGTAAAGAGTACTGTTAACCTTCTTTCCTCCATCATCTTTGTTTAGTTTCAAACCAAACTCAGATGGTGTATTCACAAGATTACAATCCTTCATCTAAAACTTGTCCAAGATTTCTCCCACATATTTATTTTGAGAAATAAGAATGCCTGTAGAAGACTACAACACTTCTATGCCAAGAAAGTAATGCATCATGCCAAGATAAGACATTTCAAATTCAACCATCATGGATTTCTTAAAGCTTCCAAACATGGCTGTACTTCCAGTACTGATTAGATCATCTACATATAAGCAAAGAATGAGCTTTTTCCCTCCATCCTCAACTTTTATGAAAAGTGTATGTTCATAAGGACATTTTTGAAATCCTTCCTTCAAAAAATAACTTTCTATACGATTATACCAAGCTCTTGGGGCTTGTTTTATTCCATATAGATCCTTCTTTAGTCTATACACTTTATGCTCATTTCCAGATTTAACATGACCAGGAGGTTGATCGATAAATACCAATTCCTTTAAATCTCCATGGAGGAACGCCGACTTCACATCCAGTTGAAAGAAAGGCCATGAGTTCTGAGCTGCTAATGCAATCCCCAATCTGATTGTGTCATGCCACTAGAGCAAAGACTTCTTTATAATCAAAACCGCACTCTTACTTATAGCTGTTGGCTACCAAGCGTGCCTTGTACTTGTCTACTTCACCATTCTCTTTCAGCTTTGACTTGTAAACTCACTTCACGCCAATTGTTTTGTGCCCTTCTGAAGATTAGATAACTCCCAAGTGTCATTCTTTTCGATGGCTGCAATCTCAACATCCATAGCCTGGCGCTATTTTGATTCTTTGACAGCACTTTCAAACACTATAAGATCACAACATAAAAATATAGCAAAATGGGTGATTTGGTCTTCAGATTGATCAATTCTGGTTACCTCATAATCTAACATCCATGCTGGCCTCCTTCAAACACAATGAGAACGTGATTCAGCTGCTGCTTCTAGTGCTGTTGGAGTGACTTCAGAAGCTGCAGGAGTTTCATTTTGAGGATTCGCAAATGCATCAGTTGCTAGAGCAAGGTGTTGCTGTGGCTTGTTTGCTTCATCACCATCTCTTTCATCAAAACTAGTTGGAATTGGCTCTCCCGCTACATGTTTGCTCCATTTCGAGATTTGATCTTCCTAAAAAACAACGTCTCGATTGATAAGTATTTTCTTAGTGTTAGGATTGTAAAGCTTATAAGCTTTTGGGTGATCATTAACACTAAGAAAAATACATTTTTCTCCGTTATCATCTAGCTTCTTCCTCTTCTGATCTGCAATATGGTAATATGCGACACACCCAAAAATTTTGAAGTGATCAATAGCCGGTTTTCATCCACTCCATGCTTCCTCTGGTGTCTTATTTTGAGCAGCAAGTGTGGAACTTCTATTCAATATATGAATGTTTGAGTTAACTACTTCAGGCCATAAGCTCTTCAGAATATAGCTCCTTATTAAAAGACTTCGCCCCATATTTAGAATAGTACGATTCTTCCTTTCACAAACGCCATTTTGTTGGGGCGTATAAGCCGTTGTAAGCTGCCCCTTGATTCCATAAGTCTCACAGAAACTTGAAAATTCATGTAAGTTATATTCTCCACCATGATCTGTGCGAAGAATTTTTATAGGACTTCCAACTTCTTTCTCAACCAGCACTTTTAAAGCTTTTATTGGCCCACTGATGTCATAATGAACAAGCTCTAGTGCAGCCTTCACCCTCCATGATTTCCCTTGTGGGAATTGATTATGATGTTGTTTCTAACAATGCATTCTTCACAAAGTTTAGAAGAAGTTGTAATTTGAGGAAGACTTGTAACCATATTCTTTTGTTGTAAAGTATTCAACCCACCAAAGCTAAAATGCCCATAGAGAAAATGTCATAGCCATTCCTTCTCTCCAAATCTTGCATAAATACATGAGTGAGCGGTGTCATGGAGATACAATAGAAACATTCGATTGATTGTCATGTTGACTTAAGCTATCAAGCCCAACTTCTCATCTTCTATTCTGCAGACCCCATTTTTTATAGAGATTCCATATCCCTTTTCATGTAGCTGACCAACACTGAGTAAGTTGGTTCTTAAATCTGGAACAAAAAGAACGTTAGAAGTAGTTTGAATAGAGTTTTTGTTGGTTTGAATTGCTACCTTTCCCTTTCCCATAACAAAGACTGTAGAGCTATCACCGAACTTCACAATATCACGAAAAGCTTCATCCAATTTAGAGAATACAGACTTCTGTCCACTCATATGGTTGCTGCAGCCAGTGTCTAAGTACCACAAGAATTTCATGTGGGTTTCCTCCTTCATGTAACAGACCATCAACAAAGACACTTCTTCTTCTTTCTGAGCAAAATTGGACTGCTTTCCACTATCTCTCCTTAGATTAGTATGATAATCTGACTTGTAGTGGCCAAACTTGTGACACCTGTAGCATTCAAATCTTGATTTGTCAGTTGACTTTGACTTGGTAGGTGTTGAATGATTGTTGTTATTGTTGTAGACACCCTATTTTTACCCATGCCCAATATATTTATTACTATTGTTATTATTATTATATTATTATTAGTAGTATTTTTATTATTTCATTTGTCCTTATTATTATTTTTATTATTAGTATTATTTTGTTATTATTATTTTTCATTAGTATTATTATTATTATTTATTTTTACTTCTATTATTATTATTATTTATTATTATTATTTTTAATTTTTATTATCATTATTATTAATGTTTTTTATTGCTATTATTTTATTTGTTATTATTATTATTATTATTATTATTATTATTATTATGTTCATTGGTCTTATTATTATTACCTTTATTTTTATTTTTATTTATATTGTTTATTATTATTATTATTATTATTATTTATTATTTTCATTATTATTGACATTATTTTTAATTATTATTATTATTAATATTTTTACCTTCACTATTATTTTATTTATTTATCTTTGTTATTACTATTATTATTATTATTACCTTATTATTATTATTATTTTTATTTCCTTATAACCATAATGGTAGTATATCTTATTTCCAAAAAAGAGAAAAATACCAAAAGTTGAAAAAGGTAATGATGTTAGGGTTTTTTTTTAAAAAAAATTTTATAAGAGGTGGGGGTGCTGCGCACAAAGGAGGGGAGGCCAAAAGAAGAAACCCTGCGCCCTCTCAAAGCTCAGCCGCACACAGTTGTTCCGGTCACAACACAGCCGGAAACCAAAAAAAAAAAAAAAAAAAACCTTACCTTTCTTCTCTCCACAACACTACCGTCATCATCTTCATCACCGACGGCCACGCCCATCCCCGACGAACCTGCAAGCCCGAGACCACTGCAACCTGCACCAGGCCAGCCGTCTTCTCCATAGCTCCTTGCAGAATCCTGCTGCCACGCCAAAACCAACAAACCCGAGAGCCTCCACCAACTGTTCCTCCAAACAGCAGCCCCCTGCTGCTATACCCGCTACCCTGCTACGACTCCATCACTTCCGACGGCTTCCCATTCCCTGTCACACCAGTGCCGCACCAGCAACGGAACTCCACGACGTCGTCACCAACCTCCAGCAACCAACCCCTTAGACATCGTCGTCGTCATCTCTTACCACTGCAGCATCTCAACCTCTCGGCCTCCATAGTTGACGAACCAGCAGATCCGGCCTCACACCAGACAGTCCAGCGGCTCTCTCCGGCCACTCCCGCAGCGCCAACACGAGCCACCCCTCCAGCCAACTACCAGTGGACCCCCGTGCACGCCATCGCCGCCGCTCCCTGCAGAGCCAACCACACCAGAAGCCACGACTCTGTTCCAGCCGCCAGTCCTCCCTCCCTCTGTTGTTTCGGCTGCCCACTGATTTTTGTTCATATTTAAACTTTAATTATTTTTGTTTATGCATGGAAGACGCTAATTGATTTTATTCTTCTTATTGCAGGGTTTTTCTTCTTTTATGATAATATTTATTTAGGTATATCTGACATCAATTTTTATTCAGGAATTTTTTTTTTTTTCCCTTGTGTAAGAATTTTATTTAGGTTTTATATATACATCTCTAATGTTATTATTATTGTTTTTTTTTTTTTTATTTCTTTCCGTGATAATGTTTATTCAGGTTTGTTTTCATTTTTTATTTTAGGGCACTGACAATGCATATTTAATGATGAATATAGGTTAGGATACAGTATTTTTATGATATATAGTTTTATTATTGTTACATATTTTGTGGTATATTATATATTATGGTGGGTATATTATCATAGGATTTTTTATTATTGTTATATATATCTAAGGGGTTCGTATATCATGTTGTTATGTAGATATTATTTAGGTTTTCGGTGTATTTAGGATATTTATCATGTTTATTTTTCATACGATATTTAGGGATTTTGTTTTTTATTTAGGATTGTAATATTCATGCACATCTAGGATTCTTGATTATTTACCTTATTTTCATAATACGACCATTTAGGGTTTTGGGTTATTGTCTTATTTTAGGGATTGGCTAATTCCATAATTTCATCTTATTTGTTTCCATGTTTGTTTTTAACTTTTAGGGTTTGATTTATTGGCGAGTTCTTAAATGTTTCCTTTATTCTTAATATTAGGGTTTTGTTAGTGCTATGTTAAAGTTTTGATTATTTATAATTAGGGTTTTTGCATGTATTTGTTAAAATGTATTATTATCATATTGTATAAGTTATTAAAATTATGATATATATGTATTATTAGTATAGTGGTATTATTATGGTATAATATTAATATTTACGTATTAAGATATGAATATTATTGTGGTATACGTGTATTAGTATTCTAGTAGTATTGTTATAATGTATGTGTATTACTATTGCTAATAGTGTGATATAGGTATATTATCATCCTAATAATACTATTATTGTACAATGTTAGTACTAACGTGTTACGATATATAATATTAAAATATTGTTTTAACATTTATATGTTATTAATATTATGAGATATATATATGTATCACTATCATAGTAGAATAGTTATTACATGTAGTGTATTATCATTATGATGTATTAGCCTTATTATTATCATATACATTATATATATATATATATATATATATATATATTTTTTTTATTTTTTACTATTTTCTATGTTTCTATTGTATTACAATATTTACTATTTCTAGTATTTTTGTATTATTGTATTAAGTATTTTCGTATTTATATCCCTATGATTTTATTGCGAGGGTATGAGCCTTCGGGCATTACGTACCCTAAGCTCTGAGGGAATATATATATATATATTTATTTATTCATTTTTCATGTGTGTTTATTAATTCATAAAAGGAGTAGTTTAAAGAATTATTAGATTAACTTAGGGATAATTTCAAATTAATTAGGTACCGTTCGTAAGAACGGGCGCGTAAGGGGTGCTCGTACCTTCCCCTTGCGTAACTGAACTCCCGACTCCAACTCTGATAATGTAGACCGATTCTACCCCTAACGGGGTAGTAATCATGTGTTCTAACCGCACTAAAGGTTAGTGGCGACTCCGATATTCCATGTTTTTCCTTAAAAATAAGATTTGATTTTTAATTCCGCCGCCCAGGGGCACACGCGCTCCCGGGGACGTCGCGACAGCTTGGCGACTCCGCTGGGGAGTTAGAGAGTCGAGCCATTAATTAATTAGAAATTATCCTAAGTTCTAATTTAATAAATCTTTTAATTACTCCTTATTTTGTGAATATTTTAATTTGTAAATAACTTTGATTAATTGTAAATATTTTACTTCCATAATTTGTAAATAACATTAATTAATTAAAAAAAAAAAATTTTTTGTTTCCTTATTTTTTTGTTTCCAAATTTTTGTGAATAAACATATTAATTGCATATATTGTGTTTCCTTATCTTTTGAATATATATATTAATGGTAGATATCTTGTTTCCATATTATTTATAGCATGTGAATAAATGTGGGGATAGCGGGATTAGGTTAAAAAAATTGAATTCACACACTCTCACGCTCTATACCCGAGCTTTCCTTACTAGGACTAGATAGGAGTGTAATAGCGTCAGTCCCTTCGTGGCAGAGCTTGATGGGACCCGCGAACCACTCCACTCAGTGCGGGTTTTATCCGGACCCCTATGGGGGAGGATGAAATTCCGAACTGGGAATCTTTTGTCAATAGGGTTAGAACCTACCCACACACACTTGTCTATAGTCTTCCTTAACTAGGGTAGAGCCATGAAGAACCCTATACATACGTACCTACCCTAGGTTGGGACAGGAGCCACATCCTTCTCCATGAATAGTGTGTTGCATATATGTGAAATACTTTGTATTATATCATGCATTTGACATACATTTAGACATACATACTACTTAGTTAGTATTCTGAAAAAGCCCAATAATGAGACCAAGACCCATCCTTTCAAAAAATGAAGCACTTGGCCCAAGCATTTTAAAATATGGGTTGGCCCAACCCTTTTCAAGTAACTCGGGCCCAATTTTTTGAGAAATAACAAGTATAGGCCCAACCTTTTCCTAAGTAAAAACTCGGTTCAGGCCTGATTTTCAAAATGGGTCAAATCCAGATTTCCATAAATGGGCTTCGGCCTTATTACCCTAAAAATCCGGGCCCATATTTTCTAAACAATCCAAGCCCAAATCCCTTTAAAATTAGGGCCTGATCCCATCATGAAGTATATTAAAGCCCATATTTTAAAATACTTGAGGCCCAAGTGCACACTAAAGTCCACAAGTCCGCACTGAACAAATCCAACAGGTTGACCAACTTGGGTCAACCCCAACCTCAGATCATAATTTGACCCTTCATAAAATCTGAGATATATGAACCGATTGAGGGAAGAGTTGAATTTAAATTGTGGTCCATCAATGATTGTCTTGAAATCTCTCATTAGTGGGACTTTTCCTAGAATGCTGACAAAGTAGTTAGTTAGGTTACATTGCATCCATGTATTCATGCGTAATTTCACGCGTAATCATACACGCTAGGTCACATGCATGTTCATATCTCTATTTGTATGTGTAATTGCACTAGTTACATCCATGCACAAACATACATTGCATCCATGCATTCATACCTATGCATTCACGATTCTAAAAGGAAGTTTGTTGGTTTTCAGCTCCTAATCAAAGAGGTGGTTTAAGTAATATAAAGCAATAATTGAGACCACCACGCATCAGTACAATACCAGGCGAAGAGCGAGAGAAATGAGTGAACAATTGGAAAATAGAGTCCTGGGTCTAGAACAAGGACAAGAAGAGATAAATGACAAGATAAGTAAGGTTCTGGAGTTACTGATGAACAAGGGAAAGGCAGTGCATGTTGATCCCGAAGTAGATGTGGACCCCGCTCATCCCCCAGGGTTCACCCCTGATCATGGACAAACATCAATTCCACCGTCTGGTGTCATGGGGGGTCCACCGCCAAATATGCCTCCTTTCATCCCTGCTATGCCAGCACAGGGGTTCCCAGTGGTAGGAACTCCTCCGTTAGTACCGTCTGATATGGGAATAAGCAAATCTGAGGCTGAGCGTCGCTGCGACGTATTAGAAGAGCGCTTAAAAGCAATGGAAGGTTCTAATACTTTCGATTCAGTTAATCCAAATGACCTTTGCTTGGTGCCTAAAGTCACACTGCCACCAAAGTTCAAAATGCCAGACTTTGAAAAGTTTGACGGGACCCGGTGCCCTCGAACACATCTAGTGATGTACTGCCAAGCAATGGCCGCTTACTCGGATGATGAAAAACTAATGATGCATTGCTTTCAAAGCAGTTTGACTGGATCTGCTATCCGTTGGTACATTCAACAAGATAAGGCTCGGGTCCGCACTTGGAAGGACTTGGCTAGTGCCTTTATCACTCACTACCGCCATGTGACGGAAATGACGCCTGATCGCATGACTCTACAAGAGATGGAGAAGAAACCTACCGAAACATTCAGAGAATATGCTTATAGATGGAGGGATATGTCAATCCAAGTGGACCCCCCGGTGAGTGACCGAGAGGCTATCTCCTTGTTCGTGAGCACATTAAAGGACCCCTACCGTACGCACCTTCGGGGAGCAACTCCCCATGATTTTATGGATATTGTGGCTGCGGGAGGAAGAATTGAAGGTGATATCAAGGCAGGCCTAATCAAGGATAGCGGCACAAAAACTGGCTTAGGCAAAAGGTGGACTAATAGGAAGAAAGAGGAAGAGGCACAAATGATACAGGGGCAGTTTAATTGGAATAATCAGTACACCAGAGGTGGGAACCAATGGCCCAAGAGAAACTTTGGTTTTGAGCCCATGGTAAATCAAACGGCGCATACAGGCACCAGGCCTCAGATTGTTCACTCTGGTCCACCGAATCAACAAGCACAAGATAGGAATGTGATTAGAAACTTCCGAAGGGTGGACCCCATTCCCATGACATATGCCGAATTATTTCCTCAGCTGCGAGAAAAGGGGATGGTATCTGCAATCCCTGGGACGCCCGTTGCGAACCCTCCTCCACAGTGGTATGATCCTGGGGTTCGTTGTGAGTACCATACTAACTCTCCCGGCCATACTATTGACAGATGTTGGGCCTTCAAGCATAAGGTGCAATCATTAAGAGATGCTGGATGGTTAGCATTCGACGACAAGCAACCGGGAGTCCAGGGAAATCCTTTGCCTGAACACGAGGAAGGGAGTAGTTGACATATCCAGGAGGTTCCCAAATCAATGGTTTCAGTCATTATCCGCCGAGGCTAAAGTGATGGAGTACTGAACTTTTGACTATCTAGTCCTTTTCAGTTAATGTTCTTTTGTTTTCCATTGTTATTTGCTTTTCGTAATCCGTGGACGCCTGTGTCTCGGAATAGTTTCTATATTAAAAAAAAAAAATGAATTATGCATTTCGTTATCTCACTTGCATCATGAGTCATATTGCCAAATTATGTTTGCTTATGTTTCATGCCGGAATAGGGAAAGTAATATTGCCAGTGTTCATGAGCTAGAAAGAGATGTTAAAGGATGAAACAATCATTGAATTCAGACGTTATGAAGAAGTTTTTTTGTTACTTTCAGAAGTGGCTACGCTGTTCTGATAATTTCCTATCAATTAATCTCACATGTTTTGATCAAATGATGGATGGCCCTCTTTGGCCGACCAGTTATCCCTAAAAAGAACCCAAACAATGATTTACCATTTGTTAACCAAATTGAGCCTGAATGTTAAACCATCTTTTTCTTAAAAGTCAGATCACCAAAAATCCAACCTGGGTTTGGGTCCCTTAGCGTTTGGCAAATCATTTGAGACAATAGTCATTACCAAAAGGATGGCAGGCCATTTTTCTGCTATCCAAAAGAAAGTAAAAGAAAAAATCCCTTGACAGCCCTTTTGAGCCTGAAAAATTCATTCCTTGATTAACCTGTTGAAGGATCACACCCCACACTGGGGCAGTTTTTAAAAGATTGGTCCCAATTGAAGTTCAAATGAAAATGAAGTCAAGATTCTTTTATAAAAGAAAAAATGAAAGTTGTAGTAAAAGAAGGAAAAGAAGATGAAAAGGGAGAAGAAAGAAAAATATGGGACATGCTACATATGTGATCTTTGACCAAATTACCCTCGATGAAATCGATAAATTTTGAGCCTTATTTAAATCTTTCTTTCTTCAACCCATACCCTTAGCCTACATTACAGTCCAAATGAAAGTCCTGACCAGATTGGTATACATTGTTGTCTTAAATGATTTGTCAGACTCAATATTGAGTCTGAACTACGTAATGACCTGATCCTGAAAAGGTACGTAGGCAGCTTGTTTAAATAACAAGTTCGGTCAACATCTTGCAAAAGCGCCTCAACTCGAACTGGGGGTATAAAACATTATTTGGGGTGGTATTGTTGAGCCTTAGTTTCCCTTTTATTCTGAAACCCTACATCCCTAAGCCTACGTTTCGTCCTAAGTCTTAAAGACCATCTTGAGATCAAAGCATGGGTTGATGAAACCGGGGCAGTTGAAGAGAAGGACAGTCATCTAGGCTGGGAAATCAATGTTATACGACTTTTGAATACTGGTATGAATTTTTCCCTATGATAGCATTGAAACATGGTAAAACATTTATTTTGTGCAGATGACCTTTTGATTTAGCAAGTTGATGTCATAGTTGCATAATCATTCCTCGTTCCTTAAAAAAAAAAAAAAAAAAAAAAAAAAAGGGAACCCTTCTTATTTTTTAGAGCATTAAAAGAGGATGTATAGTCAAAGAGTTTCAGAATCACCAGAAATTTCTATAAAGAAGATCCTTGTGGAGACTAGGGCAAATGTTATGTCAAGTTCAAAAGGAATCCAACAATAGATCGGTGACAGATGAATTTAATTGGGGCAAATTCCGAGTTGAGTCTCAGTAGGTCCCCTTCAAGTACTTTTCTTATCGGATTGGAATAGGAAATCAGAGTCAAGATCATCTGTAGGTCCATTCAACTGGGGCAGATTTTATGATTTTCATTTGAGCTGAGTCAATCACTTCCATGACCAGATGAATAAAGAAGATTAAGCTAAGATCGGTTACAAATCCATTCAAATGTGGCGAATCTCATGTAGAGACCAAAAATGAGGACATTGATCACGAGTGCATTGGGAGAAAAGATTCATGCATTATCATGCATTACCCCAAATTTCATGCATTGTCATACATTTCATGCATTACTTAGATTGCACATATTGCCATGCACTCCATGCATTTCCATTCATCTCATGCATTGTCATGCATTTCATCCATTATCTACATTTCATGCATGATCATCCATTGCATGCAGTACCTACATGTCATGTATTACCAAACATCTTATGCATCGTCATGCATTGCACGCATTTCATGTATTACCATACATCTTATGCATTTCCATGCATTTCACACATTGCCATACATCTTATGCATTACCATACACCTTATGCATCGCCTTGCATGTCATGCATTACCCTATGTTTTACACATTACCACACATCTCATGCATTGCCATGCATTTCATGTATTACCATGCATCTCATGCATTGTCATGTATTTCACGCATTACCATACATCTTATGCATTTCATATTTTAGCATCACAAAAATAAAAAATAAAAATGCATACATATAATTACAAGTTAGCAACATGCATACATATAGCAGCATATCATTGCATTCTAGCATCACAAGCAGCAATAGAGCACCCTTCACACTTGTCTTGAGCTTTCAAATGATTATTTGACATCCTTGATGGAGAGATTTCAGTTGTATTGGAGTAACTGACTCCAAGCACACATTGATTTACTTAGAAAACTAGGGCAAGTTGACCCCAGACACACATTGATTTACTTTGAACTGGGGTAACAATTCCCAAAGATAGGGGTTTCATTTGCAGACATTTGGATTTTTACCCCAAGTGCATTTTCCAAATAGAGTAACAACTTTCCCGACTTTGCATTCACACCTTGTTACTGGTTGAGATGGCTGGATCATCGTGTCCCTACGGCTCGGATTCTTACATTCGAAACAAGCCATCATCATTTCCCATGGCTGGATCATCGTGTCCCTACGACTCGGATTCTTACATTCGAAGCAAGCCATCGTTCTGTCCCATGGCTGGATCATCATGTCCCTACGGCTCGGATTCTTACATTCGAAGCAAGCCATCACTGTGTCCCATGGCTGGATCATCGTGTTCCTACGGCTCGGATTCTTACATTCGAAGCAAGCCATCATTGTATCCCATGGCTGGATCATCGTGTCCCTACGACTCGGATTCTTACATTCGAAGCAAGCCATCATTGTACTTTGGCGCTCGGGTTCTCAAACCCAGTGCAAGTCATTCTCATGTGCTTTGGCGCTCGGGTTCTCAAATCCAGTGCAAGTCATTCTCATGTGCTTTGGTGCTCGGGTTCTCAAACCCAGTGCAAGTCATTCTATTGTACTTTGGCGCTCGGGTTCTCAAACCCAGTGCAAGTCATTCTCATGTACTTTGGCGCTCGGGTTCTCAAACCTAGTGCAAGTCATTCTCATGTGCTTTGGCACTCGGGTTCTCAAACCCAGTGCAAGTCATTCTCATGTGCTTTGGTGCTCGGGTTCTCAAACCCAGTACAAGTCATTCTATTGTGCTTTGGCGCTCGGGTTCTCAAACCCAGTGCAAGTCATTCTCATGTGCTTTGGCGCTCGGGTTCTCAAAACCAGTGCAAGTCATTCTCATGTACTTTGGCGCTTGGGTTCTCAAACCCAGTGCAAGTCATTCTCATTGTACTTTGGCGCTCGGGTTCTCAAACCCAATGCAAGTCATTCTCATGTGCTTTGGCGCTCGGGTTCTCAAACCCAGTGCAAGTCATTCTCATGTGCTTTGGCGCTTGGGTTCTCAAACCCAGTGCAAGTCATTCTCATGTGCTTTGGCGCTCGGGTTCTCAAACCCAGTGCAAGTCATTCTCATGTACTTCGGCGCTCGAGTTCTCAAACCTAGTGCAAGTCATTCTCATATGCTTTGGCGCTCGGGTTCTCAAACCCAATGCAAGTCATTCTCATGTGCTTTGGCGCTCGGGTTCTCAAACCCAGTGCAAGTCATTCTCATGTGCTTTGGCGCTCGGGTTCTCAAACTCAGTGCAAGTCATTCTCACATGCGTTGGCGCTCGGGTTCTCAAACCCCAGTGCAAGTCATTCTCACATACTTTGGTGTTTGGATTCTTACATTCAGTGCAAATTATCCCTAATTGGCAAAAGCAAACAATACCTGATTGAAAAGCCTAGGCAGTTGAATGACTTGGCTAAAATAGGTGTCTTTTATCTTTGCAGGCTTGTTACTACAAAAAACGTAGGAGAGTTCCTACCGTTACATTGAAGCAACTAAGCCTACAAAGAGGGGCAGCTGTAGACACCCTATTTTTACCCATGCCCAATATATTTATTACTATTGTTATTATTATTATATTATTATTAGTAGTATTTTTATTATTTCATTTGTCCTTATTATTATTTTTATTATTAGTATTATTTTGTTATTATTATTTTTCATTAGTATTATTATTATTATTATTTATTTTTACTTCTATTATTATTATTATTTATTATTATTATTTTTAATTTTTATTATCATTATTATTAATGTTTTTTATTGCTATTATTTTATTTGTTATTATTATTATTATTATTATTATTATTATTATGTTCATTGGTCTTATTATTATTACCTTTATTTTTATTTTTATTTATATTGATTATTATTATTATTATTATTTATTATTTTCATTATTATTGACATTATTTTTAATTATTATTATTATTAATATTTTTACCTTCACTATTATTTTATTTATTTATCTTTGTTATTACTATTATTATTATTATTTTATTATTATTATTATTACCTTATTATTATTATTACCTTATTATTATTATTATTTTTATTTCCTTATAACCATAATGGTAGTATATCTTATTTTCAAAAAAGAGAAAAATACCAAAAGTTGAAAAAGGTAATGATGTTAGGGTTTTTTTTAAAAAAAAATTTTATAAGAGGTGGGGGTGCTGCGCACAAAGGAGGGGAGGCCAAAAGAAGAAACCCTGCGCCCTCTCAAAGCTCAGCCGCACACAGCTGTTCCGGTCACAACACAGCCGGAAACCAAAACAAAAAAAAAAAAAAAAAAAAAAACCTTACCTTTCTTCTCTCCACAACACTACCGTCATCATCTTCATCACCGACGGCCACGCCCATCCCCGACAAACCTGCAAGCCCGAGACCACTGCAACCTGCACCAGGCCAGCCGTCTTCTCCATAGCTCCTTGCAGAAGCCTGCTGCCACGCCAAAACCAGCAAACCCGAGAGCCTCCACCAACTGTTCCTCCAAACAGCAGCCCCCTGCTGCTATACCCGCTACCCTGCTACGACTCCATCACTTCCGACGGCTTCCCATTCCCTGTCACACCAGTGCCGCACCAGCAACGGAACTCCACGACGTCGTCACCAACCTCCAGCAACCAACCCCTTAGACATCGTCGTCGTCGTCTCTTACCACTGCAGCATCTCAACCTCTCGGCCTCCATAGTTGACGAACCAGCAGATCCGGCCTCACACCAGACAGTCCAGCGGCTCTCTCCGGCCACTCCCGCAGCGCCAACACGAGCCACCCCTCCGGCCAACCACCAGTGGACCCCCGTGCACGCCATCGCCGCCGCTCCCTGCAGAGCCAACCACACCAGAAGCCACGACTCTGTTCCAGCCGCCAGTCCTCCCTCCCTCTGTTGTTTCGGCTGCCCACTGATTTTTGTTCATATTTAAACTTTAATTATTTTTGTTTATGTATGGAAGACGCTAATTGATTTTATTCTTCTTATTGCAGGGTTTTTCTTCTTTTATGATAATATTTATTTGGGTATATCTGACATCAATTTTTATTCAGGATTTTTTTTTTTCCCTTGTGTAAGAATTTTATTTAGGTTTTATATATACATCTCTAATGTTATTATTATTGTTGTTTTTTTTTTTTTATTTCTTTCCGTGATAATGTTTATTCAGGTTTGTTTTCATTTTTTATTTTAGGGCACTGACAATGCATATTTAATGATGAATATAGGTTAGGATACAGTATTTTTATGATATATAGTTTTATTATTGTTACATATTTTGTGGTATATTATATATTATGGTGGGTATATTATCATAGGATTTTTTATTATTGTTATATATATCTAAGGGGTTCGTATATCATGTTGTTATGTAGATATTATTTAGGTTTTCGGTGTATTTAGGATATTTATCATGTTTATTTTTCATACGATATTTAGGGATTTTGTTTTTTATTTAGGATTGTAATATTCATGCACATCTAGGATTCTTGATTATTTACCTTATTTTCATAATACGACCATTTAGGGTTTTGGGTTATTGTCTTATTTTAGGGATTGGCTAATTCCATAATTTCATCTTATTTGTTTCCATGTTTGTTTTTAACTTTTAGGGTTTGATTTATTGGCGAGTTCTTAAATGTTTCCTTTATTCTTAATATTAGGGTTTTGTTAGTGCTATGTTAAAGTTTTGATTATTTATAATTAGGGTTTTTGCATGTATTTGTTAAAATGTATTATTATCATATTGTATAAGTTATTAAAATTATGATATATATGTATTATTAGTATAGTGGTATTATTATGGTATAATATTAATATTTACGTATTAAGATATGAATATTATTGTGGTATACGTGCATTAGTATTCTAGTAGTATTGTTATAATGTATGTGTATTACTATTGCTAATAGTGTGATATAGGTATATTATCATCCTAATAATACTATTATTGTACAATGTTAGTACTAACGTGTTACGATATATAATATTAAAATATTGTTTTAACATTTATATGTTATTAATATTATGAGATATATATATGTATCACTATCATAGTAGAATAGTTATTACATGTAGTGTATTATCATTATGATGTATTAGCCTTATTATTATCATATACATATATATATATATATATATATATTTTTTATTTTTTACTATTTTCTATGTTTCTATTGTATTACAATATTTACTATTTCTAGTATTTTTGTATTATTGTATTAAGTATTTTCGTATTTATATCCCTATGATTTTATTGCGAGGGTATGAGCCTTCGGGCATTACGTACCCTAAGCTCTGAGGGAATATATATATTTATTTATTTATTCATTTTTCATGTGTGTTTATTAATTCATAAAAGGAGTAGTTTAAAGAATTATTAGATTAACTTAGGGATAATTTCAAATTAATTAGGTACCGTTCGTAAGAACGGGCGCGTAGGGGGTGCTCGTACCTTCCCCTTGCGTAACCGAACTCCCGACCCCAACTCTGGTTATGTAGACCGATTCTACCCCTAACGGGGTAGTAATCATGTGTTCTAACCGCACTAAAGGTTAGTGGCGACTCCGATATTCCATGTTTTTCCTTAAAAATAAGATTTGATTTTTAATTCCGCTGCCCGGGGGCACACGCGCTCCCGGGGACGTCGCGACAATTGTCATGGTCTTTTCCTCTCCCTTGAGAATCAGAATCTTCATATTTTTGATTTGAGTGTCTACCATCATTGCCACCTCTGCCTCTGCCAGTTCCTCATCCATAACCTCCTTCTTTTGATGCCAAGACTTGTAACGCTTGCTCCTCCTTGTCTTGCTGATTCATTTTATGCTCATGAACCAACAAAGAACTCTACAATTCATCAATGGACATGTTGTCATTGTCTTTAGATTCCTCAATGGAACAAACAACATAGTTGAATTTTGTTGTCATCAAACGAAGAATCTTCTCAATAGTAGTGACATATGTCGTTTGGTCACAATGGATTCTCATCTTATTTGTGATTGCCATCGTTCTGGAGAAGTAATCTGTCACTGATTCTCCATACTTCATGTGTAAAGTTTCGAAATAGCCTTGAAGTGCATGTAGCTATGCCCTCTTTGCCTTTGTTGTCCCCTCATACTTCTTCTTCATAGAGTCTTAGATCTGCTTGGAAGTTTCTTACAAAGAATGGTTTCCAGGATGGAACGATCAATTGCCTGGAAGAGATAATTCTTTGCTTTGAGATCCTTCAACTTCTGCCCTGCAAGCTCTACCTTATGTGCATCTATCAGCACAACACCTGCTGCTGGTTTTGCTACTCCAGAAACAACAATTGTCCAATATTCTTTGGACCTAAAAAAATTTTCCATGAGCATGCTCCAATGGTCATAGTGACCATCAAAGCATGGAATGGATGACTGCACAAAAGTTTTAGAAGCCATTGTTGAACTCTAATTTGGCTCTTATACCACTGATGTAAAATGGAAGAAGAAAATGATAAATTTAAAAACAAAAACAAAGTTGGATTGAAAACTCTACTATTTCATTGATAAGGAAATGACCATTATATAGGCTAAAAACAAGCGGTTATAAACACAAAAATAGGCACCACTAACATCATGCTAAACAACTTTTAGGCACCACAAACATCATGCTACCACTAATATCATGCTAAACAACTCCTAGGCACCACTAATATCATGCTAAACAACTTCTAAACAGAAAATAAAACACATTTGTTGCTATTAATTTATTTAACAATTTTTTTAATCATTTGAAAAATTAGAAATAGAAAATAAAACTATTAGCACAAGCAAGTAATTTCAAAACTATTTATTACTATTCATTTAGTTAATACAAACACTGTAAAAATGATAAATTAGCTTCCTTTTTTCTGTAAAAATAAAAAATAAAACTGTTTCCACAACTACATGAGCCCTAAATGGGCCCTATGTAATGAGAATTAGAATTTTGTTTAACATCACATAGGCTAAATGCCAAGGTCAATACAGCCCATCCCCCATTCACAAATGACACCGCTAAATGCTGCCATGACCTAGCTTAGAAGGACATATTTCAGCCCAGACCCAGGAGCACCACGCATGGACCAAGCAGGGACCCCACTCATCTCATTGTTGAAGATAAAGAGATAAAATTTCTAAATATAAAGTTTTCGTGGGGACTGGGGAGGAAAGGAAAGGAAGGGCTTAAAACAAACAAAATGCTTTCACAGGCATGTATTTGTACATGCGCACATGCGCTGTGTGTGTATGCGTGCGTGCGTGCGTGCGTGCGTGTGTGCGTGCGTGTGTGTGTGTGTGTGTGAGAGAGAGAGAGAGAGAGAGAGAGAGAGAGAAGACAGTATTTGGACCTACACTCGCTACAATTAATTGAGCTCGATCATGGCAATCATATATTTTAACTAAAATAAGTAATTTCCTATTTGAATACAAAATGCTGTTTCTATTTTTGTAATTTAACCCTTCAAAGTTTGGGGAGACTCTTTAAAGTAATTCTAACATCAATAAGCACGAATCTTCTAATTAAAAACAGCAAATCAACCAAAAGAACAGCCACATGCAGTAGCGCTTCTACTCAATTTACGTTAAACCTAATTATTCTGCATTCCTTTCTGTGGTTCTGCATGTCTTCTTTAAAGCGTACATTTATTCACAGAGAGCATATGTGTATTAGTTTCAAGAAAGAATTAATCACACTCTAAGATAATAAATATGAAAACGTAATCACTTTTGAATTGTGGTTTAGATGAGATCAAAGCAAGAAGGAAGTGAAAAAGAGAACACACACAGATTTTGTATCAAAATATAATAAGATGAGCAGCGGACACTTGGGAAATCAAGAAGAGCACCTTATCTATTTTCCAGCAACAGTATCTGTTTCTTTAGCTCTAGCAAACAGACAAGTGCAGCTGACTAACTTCTATAGATAGAAAGAATAGAGAAACAGAGGAGATGGAGTGTCCTTCAGCAAATTCAGAAAAATTACAAAATGCTGGAAATGCAGTACGAGCATCTGCTGAACCTGGAGCTGGTAACGGGATAGGTAGATTTAACCCTTATTTTATTCATTATGAAAATGGAGAGGAATTAAATTAATTAAACAAAAGGCACCATAACAGAAAATGGAAAATAAAATTCTGTGTATTTCTTCTTCAATTTTTCCCATACAAGATGAATGAATATATGTTACAATATTTACCTATCCGAAATTTCCTCCTACAATCACGCCACAATTCAATCCTACAATCACGCCTACAATCACGCCAACACTCCCTCTCAATTTGGTGCATATTTATCTCTAATGCCCTACTTGACAAGTGAGTTGTAGAAGTTCTTACTGCACACAACTTTTGTAAGTATATTTGTCAACTGGTCTTCGGACTTAATGAATGGAAATCAAATTGCATTGACCTCAAGATTTTGTTTGATGAAGTGTCGATCTACTTCCACATGTTTGGTCCGATCATGCTGAACTGGATTATGAGAAGTATTAATAGCAGCCTTGTTATCATAAAATAAGTCCATCTCGTGGTTTGGGGCAAAGCCAGTTTCAGTTAATAGTCTTCAAAGACAGAGAAGCTCATACAAACCCTTCGCCATCCCACGAAACTCAGCTTTGGCACTTGATATACTACCACCTTTTGCTTCTTGCTTCCCCATGTAACCAGGTTCCCTCTGACAAACGTAAAATAGCCTGAGGTGAATTTTCTATCTGAAATATTTCCTACCTAGTCAACATCTGTATAACCTTCAACCTTCAAGTGGTTGTTTTTTGAGAACATAAGTCCTTTTCCAGGGTAGGACTTTAGGTATCGAAGAATCCAAATCACCACATTCATATAATCTTCACTTGGACAATGCATGAATTTGATGGGTAGAGGGGATTCATTCTATCACTGGTTGTGATTGAAACTCTGCAAGGAATTGCGCTCAATTGTAAAACAATTAATTTCAATATGAAAAATAACAGAGGAATTTAAAATACACAAATGTCTATTCTCACTAGTTAATGTCTCCCTCTACACCACACATTACATTACACACACACACACACACACACACACACACACACACACATCTATTTATAGCAATTGCTAGAATAGTATAATCAACAACGATGGATTGGTTAGTGGCCGACTCCTACCCAAATTCAACAGAGGTGGGCTGTCGGTTGGTGAAGCTGCCACCATCAAATTTTGTTGCCACTGTCCCACTATTCAAGTTTAATCTTCTACATCCCCTTATAAACTTGACTCTCCTGACTTTGTCATTTCGAGCATTCTCTTCAGTCTTGCAAAAATATAATGCCTAGGTGGTTTTGTGAAAATATCAGCAATCTGATCATATATTCTACAAGACATCAACTCATCTTCTTTCTTCTTCACATGCTCCTTGATAAAATGATACCAAGAATTAGTATGCTTTCTTCTTTCATGGAATACTGGATTCTTTGTAAGTGCAATCGCTGATCGATTGTCGATGTAGACTTCTGTGGGGTTATTTTGAAGAAATCCCAACTACTTTAGTACATTCTTGATCCATATACCATGACAAACAGCTGAATTGGCAGCAACATACTCAGCTTCACATGATGATAGCATTATGATGGGTTTCTTCTTCGATGACCATGTAAACGCTGTATCTCCAATGAAGAATGTGAATCCATTTGTACTTTTTCTTTCATCAAGATCTCTTCCCCAATTTCTATTTGAATAGCCGATAAGTTTGCAATCACCTCTTGATGAATAGAACACACCATCAGTGATGGTACCCTTGGCAAAGCGGAGTATCCACTTCGCTGCATTCATATGGGATTGGTTAGGAGTCCTTATGTACTTGCTCACTAGTCCAACTCCATAGAGTATGTCTGGTTTGGTGCACATCAAATACCTCAAGCTTCCAACCAGATTCTTGAAGTATGTGGGGTCAACATCTCCTTGCTTATTTTTTCTCAATTCCAATCCCGTTTCAACTAGAGTTGTCATAGGATTGCAATTGTCCATTTCAAACTTCTTCAGTACTTCTTTTGCATAGTGGCTTTGGGAGATGAAGATTCCCTTCTCGCTTTGCATGACTTCTATGCTAAGGAAATGAGCCATTAAGTCAATATCCGTCATTTCAAATTATTTGACCATGCTCATTTTGAAAGCGGAAAATATTTCTGGATTGTTGCCAATGAAGATCAGATCATCAATATATGGGCAGGCTATCAACATGCTTCCGTCTGTCTCCATCTTCATGTATACCACATGCTTGTAGGGACACTTCTCAAATTCAATCTTCTGGAAATAGTCATCAATCCTCATGTTCCACACACGAGGTGCCTACTTCAAGCCATAAAGTGCTTTCTTCAGCTTGTACACTCTATATTATTTTCCCTTCTTCACATATTTAGGTGGTTGATCGATATAGATCTCTTCTTTTAGAAAACCTTTGAAAAATGCCGATTTCATGTCCAGCTGGTAAATCTTCCATCTATTTTGTGTTGATAGTGAAATTAGTAATCTGATGGTTTTAAGCTTGGCAATCGGGGTAAAGATTTCTCCATAATTAATCCTTTCTTTCTATCTATAGCCCTTGGTGACAAGTCTTGCTTTGTATCTCTGAACTTTTCCTTAAGCGTCCTTCTTGGTCTTGTAGACCCATTCCACACCAATAGTTTTGCGGCCCTTTGGGAGATTTGTCAACTCCCAAGTCTTGTTCTTCTCTATGGATTGAATCTCCTCATTCATCACTTTTCTCCATTTGTCTTCTTTGTTAGCCTCCTCAAAGCTAACCGAGTCGCTAGTCAACAATAGACAATATAATGTAACATACTCTTCTATTGGTTCTGTAGTTTCATATAGATCAGCTAGATTACGAGCTCCATTAGGCCTCATGTCTGAGATTTCATGCTCAATTGGTGATGGAGATTCATTCCTTTGTGGTGAACCGTGTGGAGGTGTTTGCAGCTTGGGAACTTGTGACTCGATAGATACTTCTCTTGTTTGTGTGGGTCATCTCCTTCAAGCATCAATTCTGCATCTTTGGAAGATTCAGCTTGGTCCCACTTCCAGGATTCATTTTCTTCAAAAATAACATCCCGATTGTGAATGAATTTCTTGTTAATGGGATTTTAAAGTCGATATCTTTTGGTGTTGTCGCCGTGTCCAACAAGGATATATTTCTTTCGTTTATCTTTCACCTTTGTCCTTCTTGCCCCTGGGATCTTGGCGTAGGGTATGGAGCCAAACACTCTTAGATAACTCACACTGGGCTTGTGAGTACTCTAGGCTTCATGTGGCGTCTTTGTATCAAGACTCTTTGTAAGACACCTATTTAGTAGATAAATTGCACATGACACTACTTCTACCCAAAAACTCTTGGGCACATTCTTATCATTTAACATGCTCTTAGCCATGTTAAGGATCATGCAGTTCTTCATCTCAGCTACACCATTCAATTGGGGAGTATCGGCTGGTGTGAACTGTTCTTGAATCCTTTGTTGCCTAAGGAATTCCAAGAAAGCTTTGTTCTTGTACTCTCCTATTTGGTCTAATCAGAGTGACTTGATGCGATAGCCACTCTATTTCTCCATAAGAGTTTTGAACTCTTTGAGCTTGTCGAACACCTCTGTCTTCCTTTTGAGGAAATAGACCCAAGTCTTCCTACTGTAATCGTCAATGAAGGTGAGGAAGTATCGATTCTATCCATTTGAAAATGACCTCAATGGACCACACACATCTATGTATACTAGCTGGAGCAGCATGGTAGATCTCCAGTCAGCTTGCTTTCCAAAGATGTTTTTGTGTTGCTTCCTTAGAACATAGCTTTCACATATCACATTTGGGTGGTGGATTTTGGGTAAGCCTTTCACCATCTTCTTACTTCCCAATTGTTTCAAACTTTCAAAGTTAAGATGTTCATATCTGAGATTTCATAGCCAATCTTTGATGATAGTGCTCAAATACCTTGGCGTATCATGTTGAATGGCGAGTGGAAACATTCGATTCTTTGCCATTTGTACTTGAGTAACGAGCTTACCTCGAGTGTCTGTTATCACCATCTGTTTATCTTTGAGACTAATTCGGTAATCTTTCTCCACAAGTTGTTTGAGACTAAGTATATTAGTCTTCATGGCTGGCACATAGTCAACGTTGGAGATAAAAGCTTAGTCTCCATTCTTTCTTTTGATTAGGGCATTTCCCCTTCCTTGAATTGGGACTTTAGAGAGATCACCAAATGATATCTCTCCTTTAACTTTCTCATCAAGTTCATTAAATGGGTTCTTTCTTCAAGTCATGTGATTGCTGGCTCTAGAGTCAAGGTACCAAACATTTTGGTCTTGGTGGGTTGAACTATGTGTCATTAGCATCAACGATTCCCTTTTAACTTTCTCCTTTTTTGCAAAGTTAGCATTTTCATTTACTTCGTGATTTTGGGGATTACCTCTGCACTCATTACTACAGTGTCCTTACTTGTGGACCTTGTAGCACTGAACGTTTCTCTTGTCTACGTTTGGATGGTTATTGTATCCTACTCTTCTTCCTTATCCTTTACCTTGTGGGACATAGTTCTGTTGATTGCGTTCTTCTCTAGTGGGACCTCTTCTGCCTCTGCTGCCTTCTTTGGATTCAAAATTTTCAAAATTTCTTCTATGAGATCCTCGACCTTGTCCTCTTCCTCGTTGTGATGTCCCCCCTTTGTCGTATCAATCTGTAGTAAGGGACAAGTTTGTTTGGAGGGCTTGCTCTAGTGCTTTATCTTCACTCGTTCTATTGACTTTCTGCTCATAGGCTTGGAGTGAGCCCACAAGTTCTTCTATGGACATTGTTTCCAAATCTTTTGATTCTTCCATGGTCACCGCTATAAAATCATATTTTGGATCTAAAGATCGCAAAATTTTCTCACAAATTCTATCATCATTTAGAGTCTCTCCATTTCTTCTCAATTGATTTGATACTACCATAACTCCTGTATAGTAGTCAACAATAGATTCAGTAGATTTCATTTTTAAAGATTCGAAATCACCTCGCAATGTTTGAAGAAAAATCTTCTTCACTTTTGTCTGCCTGTTCGATGGAGAGAATCCCAAACTTCTTTGGATGTCTTGGCGGAGGCAATGATTTTAAACTTCGCCTCATCAAGTCCTTGGTAGATTATATACTTCACCTTGTAATCCTTCTTTCAATTGGTTCGCAAGATCGTTCTTTGAGCGTCAGACATAGTTGTTTCATCTTCCTTTGATGAGGCTTCTCTGTACCCATCTTCAATGATGTCCATGACATCCTGAGCACCTAGAAAGGCTCTCATTTGAAAAGACCAGTTTTCATAATTCTCTTGTGTCAACTTTAGAATGATCGCTTGGGTAGCACCATTTGCCATCAGGTTTAATATATCAAGAAAAAGAGTGATAGAGATTGATTTTGGAAAATATGATGCCACTAATGTGTTCTGACGGTCAAAAAACCTTAGGAACTAGTTTTGGGTTACAACAAATCGATTTAAATATCACTGAACTAGCTAAAAGAAGTTCTAGACTATTTTTTTTTTTTTAAAAAATGGTTTGACTTAATGGAGACAACGGCGTCAGTAATTACCGTTAGGGCCATGTGGCAGCTTTGCACATGTCGTGTGTTAGCGACTGGAGGTAGGTCAGTCAGCCGGTTTGGGTCGTGTTTGCGAGTTAGGATTTGGGTTATAAGGCCGGGTCATGAAGCTGGTTTTCGGGTTGGATCTTACCTGCCAGGTGAGGAAGACGCATGCAGGTGCGTGGAGTATGTGACGTCGATGGTCAGTGTCCTTGCCGGCGCATGTGGAGGACGCTGTTTTGTCTGTCGGCGCATGGGAATGCATGTGGTGGCTTTCGGACTCCTTTTGAAGCACGGTTTTCACCTTTGGAATCGTTTTGATGCAAATTTCACAATGGTATGCTCAATTTTGGATTTTGAGCAACTTCAAATCTAGGAAAAGAATTGAATTTCCCTCTATTCACATCTATTTGGCGAATTTCAGCGAACTTGGATGCTCGGATATCACTAATGGGTGGAGTGGACTCACTCAATCACTGGTTGTGATTGAAACTCAGTGAGGAATTGCACTCAATTGCGAAGCAATTAATTTCAATATAAAAAATAACAGAGGAGCTAAAAATACACAAATCTCTCTTCTAACTAGTTAATGTCTCTCTCTACACCACACATTACATTACACACACACACACACACACACACACACACATCTATTTATAGCAATTACTAGAACAACATATTCAACAATGGTGGGTTGGTTGGTGAGGTTGGGGGCCGATTCCTACCCAAATTCAACAGAGGTGGGCTGTCCGTCAGTGAAGCTGTTGTCGTCAAATTTTGCTGCCACCATCCCACAGTTCAAGTTTAATATTTGACATAATTGGCTTACTAGACCTTTTGTATAAGCGATATCAGGAAGTGTATAAGATGAATAGATAAATTTTCTAACAAATCTCTAGTACCTTCCTTTGTCTATTGTCACTTGGTTTGGGTATTCTCTGAGCTTGTGATTATGGATTATTGGTGTATCTACGGGTTTACAATCTAGTAGCCCAACTTATGAGAATAAATCTAGGATATACTTTCATTGGGAAAGAAATGTGCCTTGCTTAGACCTAGCAACTTCAATTCCTAGAAAATATTTGAGTCCTCCTAGATTTTTCATCTCAAACGCTGTCGCCAATTGCTCTTTAAGTCTTGTTGTTTCTCTTGGATCATCTCCTGTAATGATCATATCATCTACATAGATTATTAATGCTGTTACTTTGCCTAGTTGATGCTTTAGCAAAAGTGTATGGTCTGAGTTGCTTTGTTGAAAACAATATTTCTTCATTGCCAAGCTAAATCACCCAAACCGTGCTTGTGGTGATTGCTTTAGTCTATACAATGTGCATTGTAATTGACACACAACCTTAGTCATTGAAGTTGTGGTATAACCTGGTGGAATATCCATATACGCTTCCTCCTCAAAATCATTGTGAAGAAAGGAATTCTTTACATAAAACTGGTGTAGCGGCTAGTCGAGGTTTCATGTTAGAGATAACAAGACTCTAACTATATTCAACTTAACTACTAGTAAGAATGTTTCCTGATGGTCCACACTATATGTTTGTGTATAGCCCTTTTCCACAAGTCTTGCTTTATATCGTTCGATAGATTCATCTACCTTGTGTTTGATAGAGAACACCCATTTGCACCCCACCGACGTTTTTCATTTAGGCAACTACACAAGAGCCCATGTCTTGTTCTTTAGTAATGTCTCCATCTCTTCCTTTATAGCCTGGATCTACTTAGGGTCTATTAGAGCTTCCTCAACATCAGTGGGAACATGATGCGAGGAAAGTTCGTGTCCAAATTTTTTAATGGGTTCAGATAGTTTTTTTGCACTTTAGTAATGCCTCCATCTCTTCCTTGAAACTGATGCATCGGCCCTCGTGTACAAATTATGTTGTCTACTCTAAAATTGGGACACTAACCCTAGGTCCAAATAGTATTGTCTACTTTAAAACTAGGGCATCGGCTCTTAAATCAAAATTGTGTTATCCACGAAAATTGGGACACTGACCTAGGCTAAATAGTGTTGTACACCTTGAATTTGGGGCATCGGTCCCTAGGTCCAAATTATGATGTCTACTTTGAAACTATGGCACCGACCTTCAATTCTAAATCATGTTATACTCCACAAAACCAAGGCATCAACCCTCAGTTCCCAAAAATTAATATTGTCTACTTTGAAATTGGGGCATTGGTCCTTAGAACCAAGAAATTATTTCTAAATTATTCTGTCAACCCTAGAAACTGGGGCACCAGGGCTTCCTAGAAACTGGGGCACCAGGGCTTCAGGTCTCCAAAGATATTTTCAAGTACTATGGGCATTTATGCCTCCAAAATTCAAATAATCTCATCCAATATTTGAGTCCTCCTAGATTTTTCATCTCAAACGTTGTTGCCAATTGCTCTTGAAGTCTTGTTGTTTCTTTTGGATCATCTCCTGTAATGATCATATCAACTACATAGATTATTAATGCTGTTACCTTGCCTAGTTGATGCTTTAGGAAGAGTGTATGGTCTGAGTTGCTTTGTTGAAAACAATATTTCTTCATTGCCAAGCTAAATTGCCCAAACCGTGCTTGTGGTGATTGCTTTATTCTATACAATGTGTGTTGTAATTGACACACAACCTTAGTCGTTGAAGTTTCTGTATAGCCTGGTGAAATATCCATATACACTTCCTCCTCAAAACCATTGTGAAGAAAGGCATTCTTTACATAAAACTGGTGTAGTGTCTAGTCGAGGTTTCATGCTAGAGATAACAAGACTCTAACTATATTCAACTTAACTACTAGTAAGAATGTTCCTGATAGTTCACGCTATATGTTTATGTATAGCCCTTTTCCACAAGTCTTGCTCTATATCATTCGATAGATTCATTTACCTTGTGCTTGATAGAGAACACCCATTTGCACCCTACCGACGTTTTTCCTTTAGACAACTACACAAGAGCCCATGTCTTGTTCTTTAGTAATGTCTCCATCTCTTCCTTTAAAGCCTGGGTCTGCTTAGGGTCTATTAGAGCTTCCTCAACATCAGTGGGAACATGATGCGAGGAAAGTTCGTGTCCAAATTTTTTAATGGGTTCAGATAGTTTTTTTGTACTTTAGTAATGCCTCCATCTCTACCTTGAAACTGATGCATTGGCCTTCATGTCCAAATTGTGTTGTCTACTCTAAAATTGGGACACTAACCCTAGGTCCAAATAGTGTTGTCTACTTTGAAACTAGGGCATCGGCCCTTAAATCAAAATTGTGTTATCCACGAAAATTGGGACACTGACCTAGGACCAAATAGTGTTGTACACCTTGAATTTGGGGCATCGGTCCCTAGGTCCAAATTATGATGTCTACTTTGAAACTAGGGCTCCGACCTTCAATTCTAAATCATGTTATACTCCACAAAATCAAGGCATTAGCCCTCAGTTCCCAAAAATTAATATTGTCTGCTTTGAAATTAGGGCATTGGTCCTTAGAACCAAGAAAATCTTTTTCAATTATTCCGTTAACCCTAGAAACTGGGCACCAGAGCTTTAGGTCTCCAAAGATATTTTTCAAGTACTATAGGCATTTACGCCTCCAAAATTCAAATAATCTCGTCCAAGTTATTCTATGTTGTCGTGACTATCTTGTTTATTTGAGTAGTCATCAAGAAGGTACTTTGGTACTCGGTTTCCTACACCCGAGTAGTCCTCTTCAGGTACTATGGTACTCGAATTCCTACACCCAAGTAGTCCTCTTCAGATACTTTGGGACTCGGTTCCTATATCTGAGCAAGTCCTCTTCAGGTACTATGGTACTCAGGTTCCTACACCCGAGTAGTCCTTTTCAGGTACTATGGTACTCGGGTTCCTAAACTCAAGTAGTCCTCTTTGAGTACTATGTTACTCAGGTTCCTACACCCAAGTAGTCCTCTTATGGTACTATGGTACTCGGGTTCCTACACGTGAGTAGTCCTCTTCAGGTACTTTTGTACTCGGGTTCCTAGACCTGAGTAGTCCTCTTTGGGTACTATGGTACTCAGGGCCCTACACCCGAGTAGTCCTCTTCAAGTATTTTGGTATTCGGGTTCCTACACCTGAATAGTCCTCTTCAAGTACTATGGTAGTACTCGGGTTCCTACACCGGAGTAGTCCTCTTCGGTACTTTGGTACTCGGGTTCCTACACCCGAGTAGTCCTCTTCAGGTACTATGGTACTCAGGTTCCAACACCCAAGTAGTCCTCTTCAGGTACTTTAGTACTAGGGTTCCTACACCCGAGCAAGACCTCTTCAGGTACTTTAGTACTCGGGATCCTACACTCGGGTAGTCATCTTCACATACTTTGGTACTCGAGATCCTATACTCGAGTAGTCATCTTAAGAACTTTGGTAATCAGGATCCTAGACTCGAGTAGTCATCTTCAATCCTTTCACGGTTGCACTCCTATTGACCCTTTCACGGTCCCATTCAAATTAACCCTTTACAGTCCCAGTGAAATATGTCAGTTGGACTATCACATTCATTCAAGTAGTCATCTTATGATTTGAAAATTGCTTTGGCTCTCAGGGTCCTACACCCGAGTAGTCATCTTCCAAAGGCTCTCAGGATTGTACACTCGAATAGTCATCCTCTAAAGATTTTTAGGATCCTACACCCTTCCAGAGATTTGTGATAAACATTCCTAGGTTGCCCTAGTCACTTTGTTTTTGTCCCTGATTGGCAGAAGGAAACAGTACCTGATTGATTTGAAAGCCTTAGGCAGTTTTGTGGCCTAATTAAAGTAGGTGTCTTTTATCTTTATAGGCTTATTGCTAAAGATAACATAGGAGAGTTCCTACAGTTACCTTGAAGCAACAAAGCCTATGAAGAGGGGCAGCTGTATACACCCTAATTTTAACTAGACATTTCTAAGGAGACCCTTCATAATAAAAGTCGACTTTGTATCTCGGGAATGGGAGGATCCTTTTTGAAAAATCCAATCGATTTTTGAGTCTTGAGAAATGATTCCCGATTATTACAAAATGGAGCTTTTTGTTTTTCAAAATTAAGTCCTTGAGTCCCGATCATGTCGAAATTGAATTCTGATTATTTTTTAAGTGGAGTCCCGGTTATTTTGAGTCTTGTGTATTTTAAATTGAGTTTGAGATATTTTTTTATTGAGTCCCGGATGTTTTGAGTCCCATTTATTTTTAAATTGAGTCCAATTTATTTTTGAGTGTCGGTTATTTATTTTGAGTCTTGGATGTTTTAAATCGAGTCTCATTTATTTAAAATTGAGTCCTATTTGTTTTTAAATTGAGTCCCATTTTTTTTTAAGTCTCGGTTATTTATTCTTGAGTTTCATTTAGTTCAAATTGAGTGTCGGTTGTTTTAAATTGAGTCTTGTTTATTTTAAATTGAGTCCATTCTTGTAAGTAATCGGGATTTATTTTTTTTGAAGATTAAAATAAAAAAGGAATGGGCTTTTTGCATGGGCCATGCAGCCCATGCAAGATGGGAACACAGCTGCTTGCAGCCCAGCCGCGCACTTAGGACACTGGGTTTATTTTAGGGTTTTGCAAAGTCAACAAAAGGAGAGGGGAAAGCACACGCACGAAAGGCCTCTCCACGCACAACTCTGCTCTCTCTCTCTCTTCTTCTCTCCCTCTTCAACGTACACACTCACTGCTCTCTCTCTCTTCCTCACGGCACACACACACCCACGGCTGGGCAGCAGCCTTTGTTTCTTCCTTACACACTCACGCACGTACAACACCATCTATTGCCAGCCACACCTTCTTCACAACACCCCCTCACTCTTTCCTTTCCATTCACGGCTGGGCAACAACCACGCACACCAGTAGCCTCACAACACAGCAGCTTCACCCTCGCACACACACTCTCTTCTCCTTCTCCAATCCCAGTAACACCCACTCGCCCTGCAACTCCATCTCCACAGCCGCACCCACACACACTCAAACACACACAGCAACCTCTCTCCCATCCCAGTTCACTCCAGCAGCCTCACCATGTGACTTCTTCTGCTAGTGGCGTGGTTACATCCTTTCAATTCTAACCCAAGTCTGATGTTTTTGTGATTGCAGGTAATTCTTCCATTGCTTTAGATTATGGTTATGATTCTACATATGAAAAATCTGATGTTGGAATGCCAAGGCATGCAAGGGATAGCTTTTCAAAACTGGGAATGGACAATTTGACAGTTGATCAAAACTTAAGTGCCGCAATAGGTATTTTTGGTGTTATTTTAAGTTTCTTATTATGTTATTGCTTATATGGATCTTAGGGTATTGTGTTTTTTTGGTGTGTGTGTGTGTTATACTATCATGTATATTATTTATTGTTATTGTATCATTATTGTATATTTATGTGGTTATTATTATGGTTGTATTATTATTGTCATTATATTATTGTCATTATTTTATTGTTAATGTGATTATTATTGTTGTATTATTGTTATTGTTGTTGTCATATTATCATATTTGTAGTTTTGTATATTTATTTAGGGTCTAGATTTATCATGTTAATATTGTTTAAGTTTTCTTTTTAGAGGTTTAGGCTTTATTTATTTATTTATTTATTTATTACTAAAGGAGGGTGACACCTCCATCTATTTATTGATATGCTCTCACTTTTGGCGGAAGAATACTGTGGTTACAAGACAAATATTGAGAGATTTCAAATAAAAAAAAATTAAAGTCCTTCCAAAAACAACACCAACAACCAACAAAAACAGGACTACAAATCCAAACAAAGTTAAATAAGAAACAAATCTAAACAGGTATATCAAAAACAAAAATAATAAAATAAAATAAAATAAAAAAATAAAAAAAATCTAAACCTACCAAACAAAAATCAAGAAGTTGAACTAATGACGAAAGGAAGTGAGACCCAACTTATTAATCCATATGATACATTTCGTTTTATGTTATTATTGTTTGAGTTCATTTAGAAATTTGGTCATTGTTGCTTATAATTTAAGATTGTAATTATTTCACGTTTTTTGTATATTTAGGGTTCTCATGTTTTTAGGTGGTTGATTATTTTATGTTTAAGTATTGTTTTAGGGTTAGATTATTTTCCTATGTTATATACAGTGTAATCCTAAGAGGGGAGGGGGGGGGGGGGGGTGAATTGGGTATTTTAAAAGTATTTGATTTTCCTTTATCACATAATCCCTATATTCACATTGACCCAACTCTATCACAAGGACTAGGAATTAATTAAATTCAGTTATACAATATATTCAATTGTGTACAAATTAATTACCAGGTACTTGTAGGGCTATGCAACATACACACATACAAGATAAGTAATGAGATGCGATGCGAAATTTAACAAGAGTAAGGGAAGAGAGAAACAAACTCGATTTTTACGAGGTTTGGCCTACACCAGCCTACATCCTCGCCTTGAGTAACCCACTCAAGGATTCTACTAAAAATAATCCGCTCCTTTAATTGGTACGGAGCTTCCCTTACAACTTGTTGCTTACTAGAGGCGTAGCTTCCTCCTCAATCCCAATTCACAACCCGAATCGTGTAAACAGAAATAATGAATACAATTTTTGAAAAAACACTCAAATATTGCTTCTAATAAAGCTAGTGAGTACAATGAGTCCTAATACATAATCATATGATGACAACTTGAAGCTCATTATGTACGCTAAAATAAGATCTTTATGATACGAATGAAACAGTTCATAGAACTATCCTTTTATCAATATCTCCCAAAAATAATGTTAATAAATCAAAATTTTGGAGAAATTAGGGTTTTATTTTAAAACACTTTATACAAAGATATCAGATAGGATCTTTAAAGAAATATAGTCTTAACTATTTCACAGATCTAAGTTCTAGCTATCAAAACACTTATAAGATTAAATCTTTGAATAAAGGTGTAACTTTGAGTGTATAAAAAATTTCAACAAAAATATTATTTTTCTCAAAAATACTTTTTGCACTAATACAATAGATCTCTTTGAATAAAACTATAACTTTGAATGGAGCAAGAGTTCAAACCTGAGAAAACAATTCTCAACAGATTTTTCAAATAAACAATCATAAGAAAATAAGTTGCTTGTTCCCAAAAATGATTTTTCTTTATGCATAATAATGAAGAAGACAACTTTTTAATCAAATATTGAAAGCTCAATGAAAAGTTACTCAAACCTCAAGATCAACCTTAGATTTATCGAAAGTGTGCTTGGATCTTGAAGATGCAAATGCCCAGAAAAGTATCAATTCTTTGGAGTGCAGGTAATGACGTTAGCACTAGAATTCACGGCTCTCACAAGATTGTTAAAATACACTCAATCTTCCCAATGTTATGCAAAAAGTGGTGCTCTCGGATTTAGAACGCATATTTATATGTGTTCTCGGCCCTAGGATGAATCATGACCATTGGATCTATTAAAAACTTGATTTTTCGTCCGTGTCCGCACTAGAACGTAAGTCAGCACCCTAACATTCGTCGACGAATGGGTACGTTTGTCGACGAGTGTACAACACTCGTTCGTCGATAAGGCTATGAGTTCGTCGACGAGAGCGCTATATGAAATTTTAGTGCTCTCAGTATTTTCTCGTCGATGAGACAATGCGTTCATCGATGAGACCAAGGGGTTCGTTGATGAGACCTCTAATAATTTGCCTCGAAAATTCATTTCAACTTAGAACTATTTCAAATAAATTTTTCATGAGATGCATGAGTCCTAAGGTTACTCTAAGATGTAATTGAGCTTCAAAATATATCATATGACATGTAAATACATCAAATCTAGATACCAATTCACATTAAAGTCTTCAACTAGAAGCTTGTTCCTTCATCCTTTTTCGCTTTTAGTTCCATGGGTTGTGCCAGGTGTTTATGCTTTACTCCTCATGGCTTCCATGACTCATTCTCCTTTCATGCATGCTAAATAATATTCCTGCTTATAATCTCAATGCACAGATCAAATACCAAGTGATTTGTCATTATCAAAGCAGGATTGGACTCATAGAGTCAACAATCTCCTCATTTTTGATGATGAAAAATGCACGAGCAAAAAATCTAAAATGGGTTACACCTAACAAGGCTCCCCCTCAATTATTGCACAATATAAAGTTTGACAATATGAAGTATGCTTACACACAATATAGAATAGGCACTAATTTCGTACGTAAAGCTAAAAAACTAGATACCAATATGTTTGCAACTATATTCGTCTCCCCTTTTCGCAAATTTATGCTTACTATAAACTATTTTTGCACACACAATTCTCCCCTTTTGACATCAACAAAAAGGTATGTATAAAAAAATTCTGACGTAATTATATCTCAATGTAAAAAAATCAATTTCTTCCCCTATGCAATTTAATTTACTTATCCCTCTACCATTTAATTCAAGAGAGCATACACAATATTTTAATTCACACAGGCATGAAAAGTAAGTTAGTCTATTAAAGTCCAAAGTTTGATACCAAATGTGTACTGTTTTGCCAAAACAAATGAAAATGTAGAACCATTGGCAATTTTAATGTAAGTTGCGTCCTCTTAATTATGTATTCTAACGTAATTCTAGGCAACTTCACGACTATGCATAAGTCCTAATTCACGTCTAATTTGGATAAACCTATCCTACGCAAGTGGTTTCGTGAATATGTATGCCCATTGTTCATTTGTGCATATAAAGTCAAGTGTCACATCTCTTTTTTGCACATGACCACGAAGAAAGTGATGTCTAATTTCTATGTGTTTAGTTTGTGAATGTGATATTGGATTCTTTGAGATGTTTATTGCACTTGTATTGTCAAATCTTATAGGAATTGTGTCATAGCTTAATCCAAAATCCCTAAGTTGTTGCTTCATGTATAACGTTTGAGCACAACAACTTCCAGCCGCTATGCATAGTCAACCTCAGCTGTGGATAATGCAACTGAATTTTGCTTCTTTGAGAACCAAGATACTAAAGAATTTCCTAAGAAATGGCATGTGCCGCTTGTGCTTTTTCTATCCTTACTTCCGAAAAAATCAGCATCCGAATAACTTACAATCTCAAAGGAGGTATACTTGGGATACCATAATCCAAGTTCAATGGTTCCTATCAGGTATCTAAGTATTCTTTTAACAACTAGTAGATGGGACTCTTTAGGTGCAGCCTAAAATCTTGCACATAAGCACACGCTAAACATTATATCAGGCCCGCTGGCAATCAGATATAGTAAGCTACCAATCATTCCACGATATAGCTTTACATGTACTGGTATACCTTGTTCATCTTTGTCTAATTCAATAATGAGCTCAATGGTGTCCCTAGTATTTTTTCATCTTCCATGTTAAACCTTTTGAGCAGATCTTTAATGTACTTTGATTGATTTATGAAAATTTCATCTTTTGCTTGTTTTATCTGAAGTTCTAAGAAGAAATTTAGTTCACCCTGCATAGTACTTGCAGACTCATTGCACAACTCTTCACTTGTTGCTCCAAAAATGATTTCATCTACGTATACTTGGACTAGAAGCATATTCTCGTTTTTAGTTTTTATGAAGAGTGTTGTGTCAATCTTACCTCTAGTAAATCCATTTTCTGGTAGAAAACCGCTTAACCTTTCATACCAAGCTCTAGGAGCTTGCTTTAAACCATACAAGACTTTTGTTAGTCTATAAACATGATTTGGATACTTATGGTTTTCAAAACCTAGGAGTTGTTCTACATAAACTTTGTCACTTATGTAGCCATTTAAAAATGCGCTTTTGACATCCATTTGATATAACTTGAAATCCTTAAAAGCATCATAGGCTAAGAGCATTTGAATGGCTTCCATTCTAGCTACAAGTGCAAAGGTTTCCTCTAAGTCAATTCTTTCTTCTTGATTATATCCTTGAGCTACTAGTCTTGCCTTATTTCTAACCACTATCCCATGTTCATCTTTCTTGTTCTTAAATATCCATTTCATTCCAATAATTGACTTATCCTCAGGTCTAGGAACTAATGTCCAAACTTTATTTCTCTTAAACTGATTTAACTCTTCTTGCATGGACATCACCCAAGATTCATCCTCTATTGCATCACTCACATTCTTAGGTTATTCCTGAGATAGGAATGCAAAATGACTAATATTATTTCTAAGTGAGGATCGAGTGGTTACTCCACGTGATGGTTCACCTATGATTTGATCTATGAGGTGATTCTTTATGTACTTCCATTCTTTATGTGGTTCATTAACCTCATTTTCAACTTGATTATCTTTATAAGATGTTTCTTTAATTTTATTTCTCTTATCTAAATTATCTTCAATGGATAATTTTTCAATTCCATTATTTATCTCAATTTCATTCTCATTAGTCTTTTTGGAGAAAGGATTTGACTCATCGAATACTATATGGATAGATTTTGCAACAGTTAAAGTTCATTTATTATATATCTTGTAGGCTTTACTATCTAAGGCATATCCTTGAAAAATACATTCATCAAATTTCACATCAAACTTTCCTAAATGTTCATTGTCTCTAAGTACAAAACATTTGTAGTCAAAGACATGAAAATACGATATGTTTGTTCTATGGCCATTTCACAATTCATATGGAGTTTTATTTAAGGATGGTCTAATTAAAACTCTATTTAGAACATAGTAGGCGGTATTCACTGCCTCAGCCCAAAAGTACTTAGGTGGTTTATGTTTGTTAAGCATAGTTCTGGCCATTTCTTGTATAAACCTATTCTTTCTTTCAACTACACCATTCTATTGTGGTGTTCTAGGAGCTGAAAAATTATGAGCTATTCTTAATGAAATGCAGTAGTCTTCCATGCCTTGATTTTTAAATTCTCTGCCCTTATCACTTCGAATTTTAGTGATAGTATATCCCTTTTCATTTTGGATTTTCTTGCACAGGTTTATGAATTGTTCACACGCTTCATCATTGTGACCTAAGAATAATACCCATGTATATCTTGAATAATCATCAACTATAACGAATGCATATGATTTTCCTTCTAAACTTTGAATTGGGTTTGGACCAAATAGATCTAAGTGTAACAACTGGAGTGGCCTAGTAGTGGAAATTACTTTATTCTTCTTAAAACTAGATATTGCTTATTTTCCTAGTTGACAAGCATAATAGATTTTATCTTTGACGAATTTTGTGTTAGGCAATCCTTTAACTAAGTCTCCCTTAACTAGTTTAGATATTAAGTCCATATTTGCGTGTCCTAGTCTCCTATGCCAAATCTAACTAATTTCATTCATAGTAGAGAAGCATGTCACACTCTGTGAGGTTAAGTTATCAAAACTAGTGGTGTATATGTTTTCAGGATGCTCAGCAGTGAATAGTATCTTATTATCAGTTTTGTGTTCAACAATGCACTTGTTATGTTCAAAAGACACTTTGTAACCTTTATCACACAGTTGGCTTATACGCAATAAGTTATGCTCTAAACCATCAACCAGTAAAACATCATCTATAATTAGTGATGAATCGTTACCAACTTTACCTACACTTGTGATCTTTCCTTTAGCATTATCCCCAAAAGTGACAAATCTTCCGTCCTTGGGTGTGATGGATGTGAACTTACCTTTACCCTCGGTCATATGATATGAACATCCGTTGTCCATATACCATCTGTCTTTTGAGGAGGATGATCTTAAGCATATATGCAAGACATAATTAGATAATTACTTTTGGTACCTAGATTTTCTTTGGTCCATGGGGCTTAGCACTTGATTCTCCTTTGACTTTCCAGACCTTTTTAATTTTGACATCTTTGTTTTTAAAAGGATAGTCAAACTTAATGTGACCCAACCTCTTACATTTAAAACATATAACATTTTCATAAGAGTCTTTAGTTTGAATATAAGCTGTTGACTCTCTTACGAAATATCCCATGTAAAGATGTCTCTTTTCCATGTTATCATTTCCATTATAACCAAGACCTTCCTTTTCTTGGAAGTTTCTTTGAATTCCAAGGAGTTTTTCAAAATTAGTTTGTCATTCTGTAAACTTACCAATAATCTTAGATTTATCCTTCAAAATATTTTCTAACTCTTCAATTTTCAATTCCTTGTCTTTTATGAGGGATGCATGAGATTCATTTTGACTTTCTACTAACCTTGAAAGTTATTTAACTTTACTTTTCAAATAAGATATTTTCTTAGTTTTATTCTCAAGCATTTTAATAGTGTACAAATATTCTTGTTTCAATTCATTATATGAAAGCATGCCATTCTCATTTTTAGAATCACTGGAATAATAAGAAGATGATGAGAATGATGATTGTATCTCAAGGTCATTATGTTCCATTAGACACAAATTTGCAATTTCATCATCACTGGATTTCGATTCTAAACTACTTGTGATGTGTGTATCCCAACTGACTTTTAGCGCCTCCTTCTTTTTCTTGGAGGCTTTCATTAGTTTGGGACACTCAAGCTTGATGTGCCCAACCTCTCTACTATTGTAGCAAGTTGGTGGATCTTCCTTCTTTTTCTTCATGCTTGACTCTCCTCTTCCTGATTTTGAGTTCTAGAATTTTATGTTGAACTTCTTATTCTTCTTCAAGAACTTCCCGAACTTCTTTGTTAGTAAGGCTATGTCGTCTTCTGTATCAGAATCACTTCCTTCATTAGAGTTGTTTGACGTTGCCTTAAGCGCAGTAATTTTATTTTCCTTATTCTACTCACTTTTCCTCTCATTTATAGCTAGCTTATAGGTGATGAGTGATCCAATTAGTTCATCCACAAACATCTCCTTCATATTTCTTCATTCTGCTATTGCTGTAGCTTTAGCATCCCACACTGGAGGCAGTCTCCTAAGGATTTTCCTGATTAACTCATAAGTAGGGTAAGATTTTCCAAGGGCATTTAAAGAGTTCGTGATGTGTGTGAATCTAGTGTACATGGATTGAATAGATTTATCAGCAGTCATTTTAAATGCCTCATATTCACTAGTGAGCATGTCTGTCCTACTATCTTTTACTTCCTTAGTACCTTCATATGTGACCTCTAATTTTTCCCAAATTTCTTTAACAGAGTTACAAGCCATCACCTTATTAAATTCATTTACATCTAGTGCCTAGAAAAATAAGTTCATCGCTGTAGCATTTATTTGTACAAATTTCCAGTCTTCCTCTGTATACTCATCTTCAGTTTTAGGTACATTTACCTTATCAATTACTTTCATAGGAACATGATTTCCTTTAGTAAATATTTTCCATACTTTCCAATCTACATTTAATAGGAATATGCTCATCCTACATTTCCAATAGGTGTAATTTACACCACAAAAAATTGGTGGTCTAGTGGACGGGTGTCTCTCATGGAATGGAGTTACACCGATGTGTGTGATGTGATTGTTTTTACACAAATAACAATTAAGTCTGCATGAACTTGGCTCTAATATAAATGTTATTTACGGTGTAATCCCGAGAGGGGGGGGGGGGGAGGTGAATTGGGTATTTTAAAAGTATTTGATTTTCCTCTATCGAACAGTCCCTATATTCCGATTGACCCAACTCTATCATAAGGACTAGGAATTAATTCAATTCAGTCATACAATATATTCAATTGCATACAATTAATTACCAGGTACTTGTAGGGCTATTCAACATACACACATACAAGATAAGTAATGAGATGCGATGTGGAAATTAACAAGAGTAAGGGAAGAGAGAAACAAACTCGATTTTTACGAGGTTTGGCCTACCCCAACCTACATCCTCGCCTTGAGTAACCCACCCAAGGATTCCACTAAAAATAATATGCTCCTTTAACTGGGACAAAACTTCCCTTACAACTTGCTGCTTACTAGAGGCGTAGCTTCCTCCTTAATCCCGGTTCACAACCCAAACCGTGTAAACAAAAATAATGAATACAATTTTTGCAAAAACAATCAAATATTGCTTCTAACAAAGCTAATGAGTACAATGAGTCCTAATACATAATCATATGATAACAACTTGAAGCTCTGTATGTATGCTAAAATATGATCTTTATGATACGTATGAAAGAGTTCATAGAACTATCCTTTTATCAATATCTCCCAAGAATAATGTTAATAAATCAAAGTTTTGGAGAACTTAGGGTTTATTTTTAAAACACTTTATACAAAGATATTAGATAGGATCTTTAAAGAAATATAGTCTAGACTATTTCACGGACCTAAGTTCTAGCTATCAAAACACTTATAATATTAAATCTTTGAATAAAGGTGTAACTTTGAGTGTATCAAAAATTTCAAAAAAATATTATTTTTCTCAAAAATACTTTTTGCACTAATACAATAGATCTCTTTGGATAAAACTATAACTTTGAATGGAGCAAGAGTTCAAACCTGAGAAAACAATTATCAACAGATTTTTCAAATAAACAACTATAAGAAAATGACTTGCTTGTTCCCCAAAACGACTCTTCTTTATGCACAAATAATGAAGAAGACAACTTTTTAATCAAATATTGAAAGCTCAATGAAAAGTTACTCGAACCTCAATATCAACCTTAGATTTATCAAAAGTGTGTTTGGATCTTGAAGAAGCAAATTCCCAAATAAGCATAAATTCTTTGGACTGCAGGCAATGATGTTAGCACTAGAATTCACAACTCTCACAAGATTATCAAAATACACTCAATCCTCCTAATGCTATGCAAAAAGTTATGCTCTAGGGTTTAGAAAGTATATTTATATGTGTTCTCGGCCCTAGCATGAATGATGACCATTGGATCTATTTAAAACTCGATTTTTCATATGTGGTCATGCAGGAACGTAAGTCAGCGCCCCTACATTAATCGACGAATGGGGACGTTCGTCGACGAATTGGTATGTTTGTCGACAAGAGCCCTATCTAAAATTTTAGTGCTTTCGTTATTTTCTCGTCAATGAGACAATGTGTTCATTGCCGAGTGGCCTTCATATGTTCGTCGACGAGGCCTCTAATAATTTGCCTCAAAAATTCATTTCAACTTAGAACTATTTCAAATAAATTTTTCATGAGATGCATGAGTCCTAAGGTCAGTCTAAGATGTAACTGAGCTTCAAAATATACCATATGACATGTAAATACATCAAATCTAAATACCAATTAAAGTCTTCAACTAGAAGCTTGTCCCTTCATCCTTCTTCACTTTTAGTTCCATGGGTTGTGGCAGGTGTATATGCTTTACTCCTCATGGCTTCCATGTCTCATTCACCTTTCATGCATGCTAAATAATATTCTTGCTCACAATCTCAATGCACATATCAAATACCAAGTGGTTTGTCATTATCAAAACTGGATTGGACTCATAGAGTTAACATCCTATTATTATATTATTGCATATTAATTTTTATTTTTTTCATATTATTGCATGTTGATTTTTAGTGTTTCCCTATTATTGCATGTCAATTTTTAGGGTTCCATTGGTTTCCACATTATGCCATATTTTTAAGGTGTTATTTATTTCCTTATTATATTGCATGTCAATAGTAGGGTTTAATCGGTTTCCATATTTGTTATTGTATATTAATGATAAGGTTAATAATTATTGTTGTATATTTTACATAGTATTTCGAAAGTTTGATTTATTTCCATGAGGTCATTAATTGTTTCCATATTATTCTTGTGTATATTTGCATATTAGATTTATGATTTGAATTGTTTCCATAATTTCATTCATTTTGTTTCCCTATTTGTATATTGTATATCATTTTTTTTTGTGTTTAATTATTTCCATAATGTTATTATTATATTTATATGATATTGGGTGTGCGTACTATTATGATATTGGGAGTGCGTATTATTATTATTATTATTATTATTATTATTATTATTATTATTATTATTATTATTATTATTATTATTATTGTTGTTGTTGTTGTTGTTGTTGACCTTTTGAGTCTGATCCCTATTTTGATGCTAACAAAGCATAAGTATCTTATGTATGCATTTAGCATGTGAATAGGTTTCAAATTCAGCACATACATAAGGTAAGGGAAATGGAAGCCATAAAGGACGTAACGACCATCTTAACTTGGCATATTCCATGAAGATTGAAGAGCAAAAGAAGAAGAAGAAGAAGAAGAAGAAGACGAAGAAGAAGAAGAAGACATATGTATTTTACTTTGTAATGCATTTAACTTTAGATTTGGTCTGTAATAATGCATATCATGCATGATGTGATTGAATGCTCCATATGACCGTATACAAACCTTAGGGAGCAACTATTTCAAGTTATAATCAACTCAATCGATCGACCACGCATTAGAATAGAAGTCAAAGTTTGACTAGGCTTAGTCGATCGACCATTTTTTGAACTCAGCTTCCACAATCAACCAACTACTACAAGAAAAAAAGTTATTAGTGACGGTTTCAAACTATTACTAATAATAAAAAAATCATCACTAATAGTATTAGTCGCGGTTTTATCGATATTAGTGACGGTTCCAGTTTTGTCACCATATCTGCGGATACTAATACTTTTTAGTGATGAAATATTCAAACCGTCACTAATAGTGGAGTATTAGTGATAAAAAAAAACCATTACTATTATTCTACGACCGTCACTATAAATCATACATATGGTCGGATCAAATTCGTCACTAAAGGGAAAGTATTAGTGAAAGATTTAATAACCATTGCTAATATGACACTATTAGTGACGCTTAATAAACCGTCACTAAGCGTCACTAATGTTACGCTTTTAGTGACGGTTACTAGAACAGTCACTAATAATATTCTACTAGTAATGATTATAAAACCGTTACTAATATTGTGCATTTTGTGACGAAATTGAATGCAGAAAATGGTCATTTTGTAGTGATGGTTTTAGACTTTTAGTGATGATTAATAAGCTGTCACTAAAAGTTCATCCTACTATTATTAGTAACGGTTTTGTAAACCATCCCTAATACTTTGAAATAAATTTTTTTTTCTTTAAATTCATGCAGAAACTTGTAATTACATTTTAGCATACATAAAATTAATCCAAAATTACTAAAATATTTATAAATTATTCAAAATTCAAATACAAATTATTCAAAATTCAAATACATATATACAAATATAAATTTAAAATAAAAAACAAAAAATAATTCTGTTCAGAAAGTCTAGAATACATGAAAAGTCAAAACTAAAGTTGTAGTCCATCGACCCGACTATAGTGCCTGTTGTTAGCTTTAGTGTAATCTCAAGAAAGGGGTGAATTGGTATTATAAAAAATAATCTCCTAGGTCAATCAACCAGCAGCAGTATTACACAAACCTAAGGTCAATCTAGTGCGGCTAAAATAAATCAATGTATATTCATTGGAAATTAAACTGCACAAATAATGTAATTAAGCTTGCACAATAAAGCAGCAAAGAGAAATAACTCCAGATATGTTATTGAGGTTCGGCAATAGTGCCTACGTCCCTGCCTTGGCTCACCAACATAAGGAATACACTAAGACTCACTTAACAGGTGGAGCGGCACCTAGATACAACCAGGTCAATTAGCATAGGGCTAACCTCAACCTTTACAACCAATCCTTCCGAGCTGAATTAACGCCCCATCAGGCCACACTTGGAATACAACCAATATTCAAAACAATATGTGTACAAACAATACGCTTCTCAATCAAGCAGATTTGCACCAATAATAATCAAAGCACACCAATAATGTAAGGATAATAAGCTTAATGGTGTATATATGCAATCAACACTCAAGTTTATGATTATCTCAAATTTAAGCACAAAAGTGTATCAATAAGCTAATCTTTGAAACTATGTACAGATAAAATCTCAATCACAATTTTAGGGTTTCAAAGATTTGTATCAAGAGTAATATGAATATCTCAACAAAAATGTTTTCTCAATATCAAAGCACAAAGAGATATTCAAGTATGAGCTTGTAAAATGATTTTTGCACACACAAAAATATGAGCTAAGGTGTTTTGCAATATTAATGCTAAGACTCACAAGCTCTAATTTTTCCCACAAAAGATTTATTAGATTAAATCTGGAGGGAAAACTAAGCTTAACCCTCAATCCAAAAATCAACAATGTAATGAAAAAGGGAGAGTTTCTAGCAATAGCACACAATGAATAACACACTCACAAAGCTTGATTTCTCAAATGAATGGTAGTATATGAGTGTATAAGGCTTGTATGGGAAAATAGGGCTTAGGAAATTTCAAAAAGTATTTTACTAATCAAATTTCTAATTGCTCGCTAATCAGAGCAAATGAGCTCCTATACATAGACTTGCCGAATTTTATAATTGTTGGGGACATATAGAGTATTATTAAATTTATTTAAAAAATGTGTAGGAAAATTAACCCTATTTTACCCCTCTTAATTGTGGTAAAAAATTGTACAACTTGAGAGTTTTGGGCACCTAACTTGAGGTTCGGTCGCCTGAATAGACACATAAGAAAAAGTACATTCTTCATGTTTGGGTGGCCGAGGAAAAGGACTGTTTGCTAAACTGAGGCGATTTTCCAAAAGTCCACGATTCGGTCATCCGATATGAAGTTTGGTTTACCGAACTTGAACATTTGGTAGCCTGAAGCAGTTTTGAATGTGAGAGTTTGGGCTGCCAAGTTAGAGGAAAAAGTAATAATGGACATTCGGTTGACCGAGGATGGTGGTGCCCTTTTTGGTTCGATCACTCGAAGTGTGGTCAACTATTTGACCTTTCAACGGTTCGATCACCTGAGACAATTTAACTTGCCTAGTTCGGTCACCCGAAACCCTTGTGATTTAGCCTTTTAAGCTTGATTTAATTCAGTTGATCCCCCATATATTATATGTGATATTGGGGACTATTTTACGTGTAAGTGTAAAGACCTAAGGTCATTCTAAGGTCCTTGAGCTTATTAATTCCTACATGCATGATATGCAATAATTATTATAGATCTTTCCTATATTACTATTGTAGACCTGAATTAAGCATAATATAAATCATAATAAATAAATCTTCAGGGTCTTTATTCTTCAAGTCTTCACATGCCATCAAATGATCTTTCTAGTAGGAGCCTGCACATAAGCTTGATAGACATTAAATGCCGGAGTATTTGCATAATCAAAATTGGGTATGACCTATAAGGTCAACATTCTCCCCCTTTTTGATGATGACAAATACATCATTCAAAATTTGGTACAACCTTGAATGGCTCCCCCTGTCAATATGCATAATGAGAAGTTTAAATATTTAAAGTTCAAAAACATTGTTCAAAAAGTAACCAATTTTGCCCCTTCTCCCCTTTTTAGCAATAGCAAAAAGGGCTACTGTAAGTATAAGGCGTGTAAGTAGGGCATTGAGTATGAATCATTTATATGTAGGATATGATTGGGAAAGTTTTTAGAAATTTCGGCAGCATACCGTTTGAAATTAGAGCATTTTTCAAAAAATACTTGTATAGAAATGACCTGATTGAGTTTTAAATAAACAATTTATCCATAACTACCAACTCAAACAATTCAGTATGATCAAGATGGAAAACATAAATATAACTATCAACATGCAAGAAAAATGACAGTCATGCATTCCACAAACACATACAAACTTATAAATTATAGAGCAATAATAGAATTAAATTTCAGAGCCGTATGTTTTCTATGTTAAGAAGCTCCCCTTAAGTTTGTGCACTCCATAAAAAATCTAGGAGGTATCTCTACTATGCATTATACCTAGCTCACGTCTAATCTGTATGAACCTATTTTCCTGAAGGGGTTTGGTGAAAATATCAGCCCACTACTCATTTGTGCACACAAACTCAAGTGCCACATTCCCTTTCTACATATGATCACGAATGAAATGATGTCTAATCTTAATATGTTTGGTTTGTAAATATGAGATAGGATTTTTAGATATATTAATTGCGTAAGTATTATCATATTTAATCAGAACCGTATCATAGTGCAAGCCAAAATCCGCAAGTTGTTGTTTCTTATAGAGCGTTTGAGCACAACAACTTCTAGCCACAATATATTTTGCTTTGGCTATGGATATGACAATTGAGTTCTATTTCTTGGAAAACCAAGAAGCTAGAGATTGTCCTAAATAGTGACAAGTGCCACTAGTACTCTTCCTATCAACCTTACTACAGGCAAAGTCAGCATTGGTGTAGCTAACAATCTCAAATGTTGTATGCTGAGGGTACCATAAGCCTAATTCTATAGTCCCAACTAGGTACCTAAGAATTCTTTTCACTACTAATAGATGAGATTCCTTAGGAGCAGCCTGAAACCTAGCGCGCACACACACACACACACACACACACACACACTAAACATGATATTAGGACGACTAGGTGTAAGGTATAGGAGGCTACCTATCATGCCATGATATAGTTTCACATCAACAGGGATGCCTTGCTCATCTTTATCAAGTTTTGGGGAAGAACTCATAGGAGTGCCAAGAATTTTACCATCTTCCATATTAAATTTCTTTAGCAAGCCCCTAACGTATTTAGATTGACATATAAAGGTTCTATGCTTAGCTCGTTTGATTTGAAGAGCTAGGAAGAAACTCAGTTCACCCATCATGCTCATTTCGAATTTAGTTTGCATGCATTTGGAAAACTCATTACACAAATCATCATTAGTTGCTCCAAAAATAATATCATCAACATAAATTTGAACAAGGCCCATATCATCTTTTTAGATTTGATGAAAAATGTAGTGTCAATTTTGCCGTGGGTAAACCCATTCTCTAATAGAAAACCATTAAGCCTCTCATAACAAGCTCTAGAAGCTTGTTTTAATCTGTACAAGGCTTTGGACAATTGGTATACATGATTAGGACATTTATGATTTTCAAAACTGGGTGGTTGTTCTACATACACTTCTTCATTATTAGCTATAGCGATGCAGACTTTTTTGGTAGTAAGGTTGATAGGAATAATACTAGCGGCACTTGTCACTATTTAGGACAATCTCTTGTTTCTTGGTTCTCCAAGAAACAGAACTCAGTTGCCTTATCCACAGTCGAATCATAATATATTGCGGTTGGTAGTTGTTGTGCTCAAACTCTATATATGAAACAACAACTTGTGGATTTTGAATTGTACTACGATACAGTACTGATTAAAATGTGATAATACTAGTGCCATCAATATCTCAAAGAATCCTATCTCACATTCACGAACAAAACATATTGAGATTAGATATCATTTCATTCACGATCATGTGTAGAAAGGGGATGTGGCACTTGAGTTTGTGTGCACAAATGAGCAATGGAAAGATATTTTCACTAAACCACTTCCAGAAGATAGATTCATACCGATTAGACATAAATAAGGTCTAATGCATAGTAGAGATGTCTCCTAAATGTTTAATAAGTTGCATGAACTTAGGGGGAGCTTTCTACCAATCTTAAGTCTGACAATTGATATAACAATTGGTATCAGTTTTTAAATCTATCATTGGTTTAGACTTTATGAATTTGGTTGTGTTTTGAAATGCATAATCTTCATATCTATTGCATGATGATGATTGTATTTATGTTTTATGTCTTGATCATGCTGGACAGTTTGGGTTAAGTAGTTGTGGATAAACTATTAATTTTAAAACTCAAAATAGGTCATTTCTATATAGGTATTTTTTGGAAAATGTCCTATTTTCAAACGACATGCTGCCAAGATTTCTACAAATTTTCCAAATCTATCTTGTATATCAATGCATCATACCCAATACTTATGACTATTTGTTTCATGGCCCTTTTTGCTGTTGCTAAAAGTGGAAGAAAAGAAGAGGCAAAAATTGGGTCGTACTTTCAAAAAATGTTTGTATTGATAAATCTTTAACATTATGCATATTGTCAGGGGGAGCCTTTCAAGGCTATAATCACTTTTTGTATGGTGTATTTTTCATCATCAGAAAGGGGGAGAATATTAACCTTGTAGGTCATACCCAGTTTTGATATTGACAAATACTCAAGTATTTTTTGGCTATCTAGTTTGTGTGCAAGTTTATATTAACAGATCAATTGATGACACTTGAAGTAAAGCCTGAAGACCCTGAAGATTATTTTATGTTGTAATTCATTGTATGGTGCTATTCGGGTCTGTAATAGTAATTATAGGAAAAAGGTCTGTAATAATCTCTACATGTCATGCATGTAGGTTATTGTAAGCTCAAAGACCTTATAAAGCCCTTAGGTCCCTACAAAAGTGCACAAAATAGTCCCCATAATCACTTACATTATTAGGGGAATAAATCAAAATAAGTTGGACTTAATAGGAAAAATCTACGAGATGTCGGGCGACCGAACCCGTGGTGTTTAGAACACCTTGCGCGCTCGAACCATGGACCGGTTAACATGTTCACCTAAGTTCGAAAAACCAAACTAAAATACACATACCAACCACGGTCGACTGAACCGCTGATTTGGCCTTTCCCCACCAACTCGGCAGCCCGAACTTCATGTTCAAAACTGGCCTCGATCGACTGAACACATGAGCTCGATTAACCGAACTCTAGACTAGGCGACCAAATTGTGGACCTTTTGGAAATTGCTTCGGTTTAGCTAATCGAACCTTGATTCGGGTACTCAAACCTTCAAAAAAAAACCTTTTTTATTGAGTCTGTTCAGGCGACCGAACCGTGGTTTAGCCACCCGAAAACTCTCGGGTTGTTTTAGTTTTACCGTAGTTAAGCACGGTTAAATGGGGTTAATATTTCTTAATGGTTTTAAAACAATATTAATAATTCCCCCCATGTTCTTAACGATTATAATTTGCCCTACTTCTATATATAGGGTCTCATTCATGAAAATTAACACAAGATTGGCAAGATCATTAGTGAAAAAATCCTCTCAAACTCAAAAAACTTATTTTGCCTATACTACTCCAAATACTCTCATACATTCCTTCCTTTGATCAATCCTAGTATTATGAGGGTTTCTATAGTGCTATTTCTTGATTGTAGATTTCTTCATACTCTCATTAGATTGCCTTTTGATTGTTATTGATTTTGGAGAGTTAAGCAAGAGTTAACCCATGGATTTAACTAGATAAATCTTGTGTTGGGAAAAGTCATTAGCCCGAGGATCTTAGCCTTGTTAATGAAAGAATCCTAAAGCAGTAATTTTGGTGTGCAAAATATTTTTTAAGCTATATTATTCAAACAACTCTTGTGCTTATTTGACAAAGGAAAATATTTTGAGTTAGTTTGAATATTTCATCAGCATCTTTGAAACACTAATCTATTATTGAGATTTGTTATATCTTGTTTCAAATAAATAGCTTGTTAGAACACTCTTGAGCATATTAGTGATTATACATTACTGAGTGTTTGCTTGCACAAAATCACATCATCGAGCTTACAATTTCCTATACTATTAATGTGTGATTGATTGATTACATTTAGTACATATCTTCTTGGTTGAGAAGCATGATCACTATACCCAGTTTTTATTGAGAAATTTGTTGTATTCCAGGCATGGCCTGAGTGGGCGGTAATCCAGCCCGAGAAGGATTGTATGTAAAGGTTGAGGTCGGTCTTGTGCTAATTGACCTAGTTGTTTTAGGTGCCGCTCCACCTGTTAAGTGACCTTATAATGTAATCCTTGTTCTTGTTAGCCAAAGTGGGGACGTAGGCAGTTTGCCGAGCCTGGATAACATTTTTGGGTGTTGTTTTCATTTACCACTTTATTGTGTATGTTTAGTTAAATCAAATGTGCAATTTAATTTCTGCTGATTATTTATATTGATTTATTTTATATGCACTAGATTGACCTTAGGCTTATGTAATACTGCTATTAGTGGATTGACCTAAGGAAAAAAATTTTAAAATACCAATTCACCCCACCTTTTGTGATTACAGTAAAGCCAACAATTGGGATCAGAGCCTAGTAGTTTATACTTAATAGTTATTTTGCAAAGAATCTAGATGGCTCATAGAACTGTAACCCCTTTCCTTGAGGGATGCTTTTCCACACGTCCTCCAAGTTTTAGTGGTGTCAATTACACCTTGAAATAGAGGATGTACATCTATCTTCAAAACATTGATTGGAAGGTGTGGAGATTTGTCTCTTGACGTAATTATGTTCCTATGAAAACTAAGGGTACAACTAGAGTTCCTAAAATTGATGAAGTATATAATGATGATGATATAAAAGCTGTTAGTTTGAAAGTCACTACTATGAATAATTTGTATTGTGGTATTGATGTAAATGAATTTAATATAGTTATTTCATGTTCATCTACTAAGGAGATATGGGATAAGTTAGAGGTCACATATGAGGGTACTATAGATGTAAAAGATAGTAGGACTAATATGTTGACTAGTGAGTGTGAAGCATTTAGGACGAACACTCATGAGTCCATTCAGAGCATGTACACTAGATTCACACACATCATTAATTCATTGTATGCATTAGGAAAGATCTATCCCATATACGAGATGATTAGGAAAGTTCTTAGAGGTTTGCCTCTTGTTTGGGAAGCAAAGGCTACGACCATTTCTAAGGGTAGGGACCTTAAAGCCATGACACTAGATGAGTTGATAGGTTCACTGATCACCTATGAATTAGCTATAAATAAGAGATTTAATGAACATAATGGGTTAAGAAAAGTGATCGTATTGAAAACTTCTACTAATACATCTAGTGAGTGCAGCGAACTTGATTTTGGAGATGATATGACCATGCTAACTAGGAAATTCAGTAGATTCATCAAGAAGTATAGTAAACCATACAAAAGGTATAAGGAGTCTGCATCTAAGATGGGAGATTTGAGTAAAAGAAGGGAGAAATAAAGTGCTCCTAAGTGCTATAAATGCAACAAGGTTGGGTATATCAAGCCGGATTGCCCCTTACTGAGAAAGGAAGCTAGGAAAAAGAAGAAAGCCATAAAAGCAGGCACTTCATAGGATAAACTAAGTAGTAGTGACTCGGACTCAGACTGCAGTGATTTAGAGGTTGCTAACCTGTGCTTGATGGCACATAATAACGAGGTATTGTTTTCTTGTTCTTTATCTTCATATCATTCTTTTGATGATGATTGTGTGTCTAAACTGTTGAATAAAATGACCAAGGAGAATGATGTTTTGAAAGAGAAATGTAAAAATTGGTCAAAATTATTTGAAATGGAAAAAAATTCTCATGCTTCGATTCTTAAAGAAACAATTTGAAAATTGATGAGGTTGAAAGAAAACTACAAGATTGCTCCAAAATTGTTTTTGAATTTACTAAGGGAAAATAAAATTTTGAAAAACTCCTTCGGGCCCAAAGAAACTCTCTTAGTATAGAGGGACTTGGTTTTAATGGTATTAAAAATATTAGATGACCTAATCTTTATTTGGGACATTTCACACATGAATCAAAATCTTAAATCCCGCCTAAAGATCCAAGGTGTCGAATAAAATATTTTAAATGCAAGCAAATCATTCACATTCAATTTGATTGTCCACTTAGGAACAAACATGTGAAAATTAGAAAAGTGTGGAGATTCAAAAGAGGTCTAGACACCAACCCTTGTGGACCCAACTGAATTTGGGGACCAACGTCGGTTACTTAGTCTATCTTGCAGGTGTGCTTGAGATCATCCTCCATCAAGTACAAGTGGTACCTAGATAGCGGGTACTCACGGAAAATGACCGGCGACAAGGAAAAATTCACTTTCATCACTCCCAAGGATGGAGGATACGTGACATTTGATGACAATGCTAAAGGGCACATTATCGGCGTAGGTAAGGTTGATAAGGAAAATTCTCTTGTCATTGATGATGTTTTACTGGTTGATGAACTAAAACCTAATTTTTTGAGCATTAGTCAATTGTGTGATAAAAGCTATAAGGTTTCATTTGAAAATGATAAATGCATAGTTGAAAGTAAATCAGATAATAAAATTCTATTCCGTGCAGATCGCCATGAAAATGTTTATACTACTATTTTTTTTTATAATCTAGTTTCGCAATAAGTAACTTGTTTTCTACAATAAATGAAGCTAGTTGGCTATGGCATAGGCACTTAGGACATGCTAGCATGAATTTGTTGTCAAAACTAGTGAGAAAAGACCTAGTGAAAGGCTTGCCTAAAACACCATTTGTGAAATATAAAATCTGTGATGCATGTCAAATAGGTAAGCAAACAAAATCTAGCTTTAAGAAAAATAAATTTATATCTACCACTAGACCACTTGAAATGCTTCACTTAAACTTATTTGGTTCTAATTTAGTGCAAAGTCTAGGTGGAAAATCATATGCTTTTTTAATTGTTGATGATTATTCTAGGTTCACATGGGTGTTGTTTCTCTCACATAAAAATGAATCATGTGAACAATTTACTAAGTTATGCAGGAGAATTCAAAATGAAAAAGGCTACAAGATAACTCACATAAAAACTGATAGAGGCACTGAATTAAAAAATGATGGCATAGAAAATTATTATGACCTAGAGGGCATATTACACAACTTTTCTTCACCTAGGACTCCATAGCAAAATTGTGTGGTAGAAAGAAAGAATAGGTCATTATAGGAAATGGGTAGGACTATGCCGAATGAACATAAATTACCTAAATATTTGTGGACTGAAGCCATTAGTACTGCATGTTATGTCATGAATAGGGTGTTAATTAGACCTTCACCTAATAAAACCTCATATGAATTGTGGAATAACCACAGACCTAATTTTTTCTATTTTCATGTTTTTGATTGGAAATGTTTTGTGCTTAGGGATAATGAGCATCTAGGGACATTTGATTCTAAATCTGATGAGAACATTTTCCTAGGTTATTCTCTTAATAGTAAAGCATATAGAATTTTCAATAAAAGAACTTTAACTTTCGTTGAATCTATTCATGTTGTATTTGATGAATCTAATCCATTTTCTAAGAAAGATAATGAATATGATATTGACATTAGAAAATGCTTGGACAAGCTATCTATTGAAAACAATGTGAATGAAAATTCAGAAATAAATGATAAATCATCTAAAGATAATCAAAATGAGAATGAAGTTCAGGAACTTCCTAGGGATTGGAAATTTATTAGGAGTCATCCTATAGATCAAATTATAGGTGAACCTTCCTGTGGTGTAGCCACAAGATCTTCCTTGAGAAACCTAGTGAGTCACTCTACTTTCTTTTCCCAAGAAGAACCTAAAAATAATAAAGAAGCCATGAAAATGTTTATACTACTATTTTTTATAATCTAGCTTCGCAACAAGTAACTTGTTTTTTCCAAGAAATGAAGCTAGTTGATTATGACATAGGCGCTTAGGACACGCTAGCATGGATTTGTTGTCAAAACTAGTGAGAAAAAACCTATTGAAAGGCTTGCCTAAAACACAATTTTTGAAAGATAAAATCTATGATGCATGTCAAATGGGTAAGCAAACAAAATCTAGCTTTAAGAAAAATAAATTTATATCTACCACTAGACCACTTGAAATGCTTCACTTAAACTTATTTGGTCCTAATTCAGTGCAAAGTCTAGGTGGAAAAATGCTTTTATAATTGTTGATGATTATTCTAGGTTCACATGGGTTTTGTTTCTCTCACATAAAAATGAATCATGTGAACAATTTACTAAGTTATGTAGGGAATTCAAAATGAAAAAGGCTACAAGATAACACACATAAAAAGTGATAGAGGCACTGAATTAAAAAACGATGGCATAGAAAATTATTATGACCTAAAGGGCATATCACACAACTTTTCTTCACCAAGGACTCCAGAGCAAAATTGTGTGGTAGAAAGAAAGAATAGGTCATTATAGGAAATGGGTAGGACTATGTTGAATGAACATAAATTATCTAAATATTTCTGGACCGAAGCCATTAGTATTGCATGTTATGTCATGAATAGGATGTTAATTAGACCTTCACTTAATAAAACCTCATATGAACTGTGGAACAACCATAGACCTAATTTTTTTCTATTTTCACGTTTTTTGGTTGTAAATGCTTTGTGCTTAGGGATAATGAGCATCTAGGGACATCTGATTCTAAATCTAATGAGAACATTTTCCTAGGTTATTCTCTTAATAGTAAAGCATATAGAATTTTCAATAAAATAACTTTAACTTTCGTTGAATCTATTCATGTTGTATTTGATGAATCTAATCCATTTTCTAAGAAAGATAATGAATATGATATTGACATTAGAAAATGCTTGGACAAGCTATCTATTGAAAACAATGTGAATGAAAATTCAGAAATAAATGATAAATCATCTGAAGATAATTAAAGAGAGAATGAAGTTCAGGAACTTCCTAGGGATTGGAAATTTATTAGGAAGCATCTTATAGATCAAATTATAGGTGAACCTTCCCGTGGTGTAGCCACAAGATCTTCCTTGAGAAACCTAGTGAGTCACTCCACTTTCTTTTCCCAAGAAGAACCTAAAAAAATTAAAGAAGCCATAGAGAATGAGTCTTGGGTGATGTCTATGCAAGAAGAACTTAATCAATTTGAAAGAATCAAAGTATGGAGCCTATTTCATAGGCCTAATGATCATATAAATATTGGAACCAAATGGGTGTATAGAAATAAGAAGGATGAGAATGGGGTAGTAACTAGGAATAAGGCTAGACTAGTTGCCCAGGGTTATAATCAGGAAGAAGGGATAGATTTTGATGAAACCTATGCTCATGTTGCTAGAATGGAAACCATTCGTATGTTTCTTTCTTTTGATGCTTTTAAGAACTTTAAATTGTATCAAATGGATGTTAAAGCGCATTTCTTAATGGCTACATTAATGAAGAAGTATATGTAGAATAATCACTCGGTTTTGAAAATCATAAATGTGTGGATCATGTATACTTGTTTTCCAAAGCCTTGTACAGATTGAAAAAAGCTCCTAAAGTTTGGTATGAGAGGCTTAGTGGGTTTCTACTAGAAAGTGGGTTTACCCATGACAAAATTGACACTACACTTTTCGTTAAATCCAAAAATTGATGATATGCTTCTGGTTTAAATTTATGTTAATGATATCACTTTTGGAGCAACTAATGATGAGTTGTATCATGATATAGCCAAATGCATACAAAGTGAATTTGAAATGAGCATGATTTGTGAGCTTAGTTTCTTCTTAGGGTTGCAAATTAAACAAGCTAAATATAGGACTTTTATATGCCAATCTAAATATGTCAGGGACTTGCTAAAGAAATTTAATATGGAAGATGGTAAAATTCTTGGCACTCCTATGAGTTCTTCTACCAAATTTGACAAAGATGAGCAAGGAATCCCTGTTGATGTAAAATTGTATCATGGCATGACAGGTAGTCTCTTATACCTCACAGCTAGTAGGCTTGATATTATGTTTAGTGTGTGCATATGTGCTAAGTTTCAGGCCGCTCCTAAGGAGTCTCATCTATTAGCAGTTAAACGAATCCTTAGGTATATAGTTGCAACCATAGAGTTAGGATTATTCTATCCTAAACATACAACCTTTGATATTGTTAGCTATACGGATACGGACTTTACCCGCAGTAAGGTTGATAGGAAGAGTACTAGCTGCACTTGTCACTATTTAGGACAATCTCTCGTTTCTTGGTTCTCCAATAAACAAAACTCAATTGCCTTATCCACAACCAAAGCATATTATATTGCGACTAGTAGTTGTTGTGCTCAAACTCTAAATATGAAACAACAACTTGTGCATTTTGGATAATACTATGATACAGTATTGATTAAATGTGGTAATACTAGTGCAATCAATATCTCAAAGAATCCTATCTCACATTCACGAACTAAACATATTGAGATTAAACATCATTTCCTTTGTGATCATGTGCAAGAAGGTGATGTGGCACTTGAGTTTGTGTGCAAATTAGCAATGGAAAGATATTTTCACTAAACCACTTCCAGAAGATAGATTCATACTGATTAGACATGAACAATGTCTAATGCGCAGTACAGAAGTCTCCTAGATGTTTAATAAGTTGCATGAACTTAGGGGGAGCTTTCTACCAATCTTAAGTCTGACAATTGATATAACAATTGGTATTAGTTTTTAAATCTATCATTGGTTTAGACTTTATGAATTTGGTTGTGTTTGAAATGCATAATCTTCATATCTATTGCATGATGATGATTGAATTTATGTTTTATATCTTGATCATAATGGACTGTTTGGATTAAGTAGTTGTGGATAAATTGTTAATTTTAGAAATTAAATTAGGTTATTTTCATATAGGTATTTTTGGGAAAATGTCCTATTTTCAAATGACAAGCTGCCAAAATTTCTACAAATTTCCCAAATATATCTTGTATATTAATGCAACATACCCAATGCCTATAACTATTTTTTTTGTAGCCCTTTTTGCTGTTGCCAAAAGAGAGAGAAGAGAAGAGGCAAAAGTTGGGTCGTACTTTCAAAAAATGTTTGTATTGATAAATCTTTAACATTTAGCATATTGTCAAGGGGAGCCTTTCAAGGCAATACCCACTTTTTGCATAGTGTATTTTTCATCATAAAAAAAGGGGAGAATGTTGACCTCATAGGTCATACTTAGTTTTGATAATGACAAATGCTCAAGTATTTTATGACTATCTAGTTTATGTGTAGGTTTATATTGGCAGATCAATTTTTGGCACATGAAGTAAAGCCTGAATACCCTGAAGATTATTCTATGTTGTAATTCATTTTATGGTGCTATTCGGTTTCATAATAGTAATTATAGGAAAAAGGTCAGTTATAATTTCTGCATGTCATGCATGTAGGTTATTGTAAGCTCAAAAGCCTTATAAGGCCCTTAGGTCCCTACAAAAATGCACAAAATAGTCCCCATAGTCACTTACAATATGAGGGGAATCAATTGAAATAAATTGGACTTAATAGGCAAAATTTGTGAGAGGTCAGGCGATCAAACCCGTGGTGTTCAAAACACCTTTGGCGCCCGAACCATGGACCGGTCAACATGTTGACCTGAGTTCAGCAAACCAAACTAAAATAAACATACAATCCACGGTCGACCAAATCGATGATCTGACCTTTCCCCACCAACTCGGTAGCCCGAACTTTGCGTTCATAATGGCCTCGGGCGACCGAACTCAAGACCAGGCGATCGAATCACGGACCTTTTGGAAATCACCCAGGTTTTGCCAATCAAACCTTGACTTAAGCACCCGAACCTTCAAAAATAACTTTTTTGACTGAGTCTATTCGGGCGACCGAATAGTGGTTCAGCCCCCCAAAAACTCTCGAGTTGTTTTATTTTTACCGCGGTTAAGCAAGGTTAAACAGGGTTAATATTTCTTAATGGTTTTAAAACAATATTAATAATTCCCTCCTCGTCCTTAATGGTTATAATTTGCCCTACTTCTATATATAGGGGCTCGTTTGTGAAAATTAGCACAGGATTAGCAAGATCATTAGTGAAAAATCTTCTCAAACTCAAAAAGCTTATTTTGCCTATACTTCTCCAAATACTCTCATACACTTCTTCCTTTGATCAATCTTAGTCTTGTGAAAGTTTCTATTGTTGTATAGCTTGATTGTAGATTGCTTAATACTCTCGTTAGATTATTTGTTGATTGTTGTTGATTTTGGAGAGTTAAGTAAGAGTTAACCCACCAATTTGAATTGATAAGTCTTGTGTAGGGAAAACTCATTAGCTTAAGGATCTTAACATTGTTATTGTAAGAATCCTAAAGCAATAATTTTGGTGTGCAAAATATTTTACATGCTATATTATTCAAACAACTATTATGCGTATTTCATTGAGGAAAATATTTCTAGCTAGTTTGATTATTTGATCAGTATCTTTGAAACCCTAATCTATTATTGAGATTTGTTGTATCTTGTTTCAAAGAAATAACTTGTTAGAATACTCTTGAGCATATTTGTGATTATACACTGCTGAGTGTTTGCTCGCACAAAATCACATCACCGAGCTTACAATTTCCTATACTATCGATGTGTGGATGATTGATTACATTTGGTATATATTTGCTTCATTGAGAAGCGTAATCACTGTACCCAGTTTTTATTGAGAAATTTGTTGTATTCCAGGCGTGGCCTAAGGGGGCGATAATCCAACCCAGAAAGGATTGTATGTAAAGGTTCAGTTCAGACCTATGCTAATTGACCCCATTGTTTTCGGTGCCATTCCACCCGTTAAGTGAGCTTATAGTGTAATCCTTGTGCTTGTTAGCCAAGGCGAGGACATAGGCAGTTTGCTGAACCTCGATAATATTTTTGAGTGTTGTCTTCGTTTACCGCTTTATTGTGCATGGTTAGTTAAATTAATTGTGCAATTTAATTTTAATGATTATTTATATTGATTTATTTTATATGCACTAGATTGACCTTAGGCTTGTGTAACACTGCTATTAGTGGATTGAGATAGGGAACAAATTTTTAAAATACCAATTCACCCCCTTTCTTGGGATTGCAGTAAAGCTAACAGATAACTTATCTAAACCTTTTCTAATATTAATATCATATTCATCATCTCTTTTGAAAAAATGACTAGATTCATCAAACACAACGTGAATAGATTCAATAATAGTTAATGTTCTTTTATTAAAGAATGTATATGTTTTACTGTTAAGAGAATAGCCTAGGAAAATACCTTTATCAGATTTAGAGTCAAATTTCCCTAGGTGCTCATTATCTCTAAGTATAATGCATTTATAACCAAAAACATGAAAATAAGAAATATTAGGTCTATGTTTGTTCCACAATTCATGTGGAGTCTTATTAAATGAGGACCTAATTAACACTTTATTCATAACATAACATGCAGTATTCACAACTTCTGTCCAGAAATATTTGGGTTATTTATGTTCATTTAGCATTGTCCTACCCCTTTTTTTCAAGGACCTATTCTTTCATTCTACAACTCCATTTTGTTGTGGGGTCCTAGGTGCAAAAAAATTATGTGAAATGCCCTCTAAGTCACAATAGTTTTCTATGCCATCATTTTTTAATTCAGTTCCCCTATCACTTCTTATGTGAGTGATTTTGTAGCCTTTTTCATTCTGAATTCTTCTACATAATTTAGTGAATTGTTCACATGATTCATCTTTTTGAAACAGAAACAACACCCATGTGAACCTAGAATAATCATCCACAATAACAAAAACATACAATTTACCGCCAAGACTAAACTTGATTAGGACCAAATAAATCTAAGTGTAGCATTTCAAGTGGTCTAGTGGTAGATATGAATTTCTTTTTCTTAAAACTTGATTTTGTTTGCTTACCCATTAGACATGCATCACAAATTTTATCTTTCACAAAATGTGATTTTGGCAAGCCTTTAACTAAGTCCCTTTTCACAAGTTTTGATAAGAGATCCATACTAGCATGTCCTAAACGTTTATGCCACAACCAAGTAGCTTCATTTATTGTAGAAAAACATGTGACATGTTGGGAAGCTAAATTATCAAAACTAGTTGTATACACATTTTCATGACGTTCAATCGTAAAAAGTACTCTATCATCTGATTTATTTTCGACAATGCATTTATCATTTTCGAAAGATACTTTATACACTTTATCACATAATTGGCTAGTACTCAACAAATTATATTTCAATCCATCAACCAATAATACATTATCAATAACCAGGGAAGGTTCCTTACCTACCTTACATACATCGATGATTCGGCCCTTGGCATTGTCCCCGAATGTCACGTATCCTTCATCTTTGGGAATGATGGATGCGAACTTAGCCTTGTCGCCGATCATATGTTGCGAGCACCTACTATCTAGGTACCACTTATCCTTGGAAGAAGACGATCTCAAGCACCCTATAAGAAAATCTAAGTAATTGATGCTGGTCCCCAAATTTTGTTGGGTCCACAGGGGTTAGTGCCTAGATCACCTTCGACTCTCCACACTCTTTTAACCTTTACATATCTATTTCTAAGTGGACAGTCAAACTGAATATGACCAATTTGTTTACATTTAAAACATATCGTTCGACACCGAGGATCTTTAGGTGGATTTTGGGATTTTGATTCTCAAGTAAAATGTCCCAAGTAAAGATTAGGCCGTCTTACATTTTCAACACCATTAAATCTAAGACCTTCTTTGCTAATATAGTTTCTTTGGGCTCTTGGTAGTTTTTCAAAATTGCGTTGGCCCTTAGTAAATTTTAAAATAATTTTGGAGCTATCCTCCAATTGTCTCTCAAGCTTGGTAATTTTAAAATATTTTTCTTTAAGAATCAAGGCGTGAGAGTTCTTTGCAATTTCAAATAGTTTTGACCAATTTTCACATTTCTTTTTCACATTATCAATCTCCATGGTCATTTTGTTTAACAATTTAGATACACAAATATGTTTATATTTCAATTCTTTAAAATTAGGCATGCTATTAGAATCCCATTCATCATTAGAATAATATGAAGATAAGGAACAAGAAGACAATACCTCATCATCTTGTGCCATCAGGCACAAGTTTGCAATCTCAGAGTCGCTGCAATCTGAATCTGAATCACTACTATTTTTTCTATCCCATGACGTCCCTGCTTTCATGGCTTTCTTCCATTTCTTAGACTTCTTTTTAAGCAATGGATAATCAGGTTTGATATGCCTGACCTTGTTGCAATTGTAGCACGTGGGAGCATTCTATTTTTATTTTCTTTTAGTAGACTCTCCCTTCTCAGATACTGAATCTCGAAACTTTCTGTATGGACTACTATTTTTCCTGAAGAACCTGCTGAACTTCCTAGTAAGCATAGCCATGTCATCTCTAGATTTAGGTTCACTACACTCACTAGAAGTATAAGTACATGTTTTTAAGGCAGTCACTTTCTTCATTCTATTGTCCTCATCTAATCTCTCATTAATAGTTAACTCATAGGTGATAAGTGAACCTATCAATTCATCTAGTGACATGGCCTTAAGGTCTCTACCCTCAGATATGGCCGCAACCTTTGCTTCCCTAACAGGAGACAAACCCCTAAGAACTTTCCTAATCAATTCATAGGTAGGATTGGTCTTACCTAATGGATGCAGTGAATTAATGATGTGTGTGAATCTAGTGTACATCCTCTGAATGGACTCACCAGTGTCCATCCTAAAAGGTTTATACTCACTAGTCAACATATCAATCCTACTATCTTTCACATCTCTAGTAACCTCATAGGTGATCTCTAACTTATCTAACTCTATTAAATTCATTGACACCAAGTCCACGGTAAAGATTATTCATAGTAGCAGCATTTAAACTGACAACTTTTATGTCCTCATCAGTGTATTAATCTCCTATCTTAGGAACTTTAGTTTGACCTTCATTTTTCATAGGAACATAGTTTCCCTTAGAGACAACTCTCCACACTTTCCAATCAATATTTTGAAGAAAAACACACATCCTTTGTTTCCAGAAGGTGAATTTGAAACCACTAAAAACCAGAGGTCGTGTGGAAGAGGGTCCCTCAGAGAAAGGGGTAACAGTATTATGAGTCATCTAAATCTTTTGCAAAATAACTATTAAGTCAAAGCTACTAGGCTCAGATACGAATTATTATAAAAATTTATCCCCTTGGTCAATCAACCAGCAGCAGTATTAAACAAACCTAAGGTCAATCTAGTGTGGATAAAATAAATCAATGTATATTCAACAGAAATTAAACTACACAACTAATTTAATTAAGCATGCATAATAAAGCAGTAAAGAGAAAATAACACCAAATATGTTATCGAGGTTCGACAACAGTGTGACGCCCTGATTTTCATACAATTTTTTTTTTATCATAATAAATATTCACTTATCATCAACAATATTCACAAATCGGCCATGTCAAATGACCCGACCCGCATTGGGTACCCGGTAAATAGTCATTTCATTTATACACCGTAACAGAAGAAGATGGTATATACATAACAATCAGAATACAATACCCAAAGTATCATCTTACATATATATATACATTACCATCACATACCCAAAAACAACACAACCCTATGGAAATTACACCTCCCTAGTCCAATAACTCACCCTTTGTATTAGGGTCTCATCTCCCTACAATCTCTAAGCTGTATCACCTGGCCTATCTCTATTCCTTGAAAAATTTAGATAATTTGGGTGAGACACATCTCAGTAAGAAGGAATAAATTATTTATAGTGTGTGGCAATATGAGTTCAGTTGTAACACACTTTACTTTTTAAATCATCATTTCATCTGAAAAAATACACTAATATGCACATTCTCATAATCATATAGATATACGATACAAGATTTTATAAGCTTTAAAACCATTTCTCAAGTTCATTCATTTCCAACACGTATTTACCCACGAAGTTCTTGAGAATAGGGAAGATTACCCGTCCATACAAGTAGCTTCCCTCTGCCCTAACACGTTATGTAGCTAGGTATGACCACATCTTATACCTATCAGAGCACTCACCTTACTCAGTAAGCCCTTAGGCAAAGAGTTTCACTTTGCCTCAATTATTTTTATTATTAACTCACACATATCCATTTCTCAATTTTATCATTCTCTATTCTTCATTTTCCATTATTTCTTTCAATTCACATTTTATCCCATTTTATCATTCTCTCACTTTCCATTTCCATTTCACCATTCGATTCATGAGTATCCTTGGTATCCAGCACCAACATCGTGTCTATAACTAATGGCTACCCTGAGGACCTTTCTTTCCATGCAATGCTTCCCCCCATGGTTAGGGTTGTGCGGCCCGAAGGCTAGATCTAACTGCGGTTCGCCGACCTGACTAGATCAAAATATCATATCACATATCTTGCATTTGTAGTATGATTGACCATCCTATAGCCCTGATCTTGACTCAAAGGGCACAACAACTCTACTAAACAGCTTAGTCTATTGTCACGCCTTACTCTTCAAGAGTCCATGTGGTTGCATTACACCACTAGCAACAGTACCGTGTTCAATATCACAACCCATCATTAGGGTTTCCATTACCATCCATCAGGATTATCATTACCACATACCCTCGATCATTATGCGGTATTGGCATTTCATCAGTCATATTTCAATGACCCTATTGTAGCAGTCACACTTTGCAATGTTCACATTATCCCAGCATTCACTGTCAGTATACCCAATTCAATAATCACATTTCAATTCCATATTGCAGTATTCATATTTCCTATTTTCACGTTTCAGAATTCATGTTCTCATTTGCACGTTTCAATATTTTCATATCAATATACACCATTAATCTCATATTAGTATATCTTAATTCATCTCATAATAGTATATATTGTGTTTCAAGTATTTCAACATTTCTCAAAATACCCATATCAGTAATTTACACAATCTTATTTTCATAAAAACCATTTATATTCACATAAAAATACAATAATACATTATTTTTCATTAACATTTCAATAATTCTCGTTTCATTATTTTCTCAAAAATTACTTTTCATTATATTTCACATTTTTCATTATGGGTCATATGCCACATAGTTTTCATCTAATATTCATAATATATTAATTTCAGTGGGAAAAATACCATAACTTTATTTTTCAAATATTCATTCAATCAATAATATAAAAATACTGTTATAATTTATTCCCCTTACTTGACTTACTCTCGTTAAAATCCAAATCCTACGGCCTTAGCGCCGTAAACTCAAATCCTACAATTCGCGCTTTCCCCAAATTAATTAACTCATTTGCTACAATAATACCCATATAACCTTCCCTAGACTCCATATACTCCCAATTAACATTTAAACTAATATTTAATACCCTCACTTGGCTTTCTAAACTATGCCTGCAGGGTCCCGAAATTACACCCGCGGCACTCACCCGGGCCCTGAATTCAAAAAACCCTACTTCAACCTCAGAATGCCCAATACTCTAGCATTTCTAAATCAACATTAATTAAATAATAATTGGCCCCTTAATAACCTCCTTATCCCAATTTTGAGGTTATGCCTACGACGACCCCATGAGAAATCCACTCCACCAGACTTATAAAGAATTATCCCTGGATTCTTTTGGTGGTATCCCATTGTCAAATGGGTTTAAAATTTACAAGAAATTGAGGTAAAAGTAGAAATTTAACTTACCCCAGGAGATATGCTATAACGACCTCAAATTCCATAGCAGAAAATGAAATATAATAAATAGAAAAGTCAACCCAAACCCGTAGGTAACGGGGACACCTGTCATTCACAGCGAAAACTTAAGCAGCAGTAAATATAAAATTTAAATCATCCATCCATAAAGTATAATACCAGAGTTTACTATAACATCATAAAACTGTATTTATATGCATCCTCATAGACATCAAAACAACTCTAGGATCAATCACAAAATAATCTTGATCCTAGTACAAAATCTTACCCTCCTAATGGGGTAATACCACTAACTCAACGGTGGCCACAACCTGTCGGTCACTCAGGGTCTCCTGAAAAATATATTTAGTTCGAGGGTGAGACACTTCTTAGTAAGGGAAAATAAACTAAATACAGTTGTGTGGCAACATGAACATTTAATGCAATTATACATATGTAGTACATTTCATATATCTATAAAGATTCATTATATCACACTGAATAATCATGTATTTTCATATTTGCTATTAAATCGTATCGTACATAAAACATCTGTTATAACTGATAATACTGAAGACATACCTAGGATGAATAGCTAGCTGATGTCATGTATAACCTCCCTAATGGGTTGTGCAGCTCGAAGGCGGGACACGGCAATGGCTGGTCGACCACTACCGAGTAAAAAATGTCTGTAAGTACGATGGGCCCACCACACCCTGGTCCGGACTGCCAGGTGGATGTCCACACTCTACTGAAAGCCATATCGACTATCCATCTCCCACCCCCTCATGGGGTGGTTAGCACTAATCTGAACATATATATCTGATCTATATAGCTACAGTACCGTGCTCCTGAACTGAACTAAACTAACATGTGGGTTTTGATAACATATAGTACATGATAATATAGCATCTTTCATAATTTTGTAAATACGACATCGTGCCGAACATTTCATAAATACGGCCTTGTGCCGAAATCATTTTATATATATACACGACCTTGTGCAGGAATCATACATAAATACGGCATCGCGCCGAAATCATACATAAATACATCATTATGAAAATAATCATTTTATCATGTATTTGTCAGAGTCATAATGTATTGTATACTTTCATAATTTCTCATACCATACTACATTCATATCATTATCATATCATAATATTTTTCCACGTAAAATAATATTCATGCCACACATTTGCGGTATAAAACTATACATTGTATTCTAAAAATCATGATTTCTAACATCTCATATATATATATACAAGTTTCAACATAATAGTAGTATTTTTTCTCAAGCGTACATTTCCTTCGTAATCTACAGATATAATACATGCTTTCCAGAAAATAACTTTTCTCATAAATAATAATAATTTGCATAAAAATGATTACTTTAGTTTATTCCCTTACCTGACTACTGAGAAAAGCCCCTAAAATATCCTGATCTAACCCCCGTAGGATTTCCTAATCAATACCCTGAAAAATGAAAACTTCCAGTATTAAACTTCAATATTTCCATGCGTATATCATTTCCTATAACTACCGTAAGACCAAATTTGGCTTAAAAAACCTTACCTCAACTTAGGGATGATTTCCAACTTGCTTTCACTAACTATCCGCTCCGGCAGATTTGGAGAGAACTTCTCCAAGAGCATCATGGTGGCTTTGAATTATCGAACTGGCATAAATCTGGCCCAAAATCGATAAGAGAGAGAGAGAAAACTGAAGGAAAGAGAGAGCGAGAGAGAACGAGGAGAGAGAGAGTGCTCGTGAAAGTAACAGAAGGGGGGGGGGGCTGTCTGGAATGCTTCAAGAAGCTTTATTTGCTTTAGGAAGCTTTGTTTTTATATATATGTAAATATTATAACTTTTACTTATATATATATATATATATATATATATATATATACACACACACACACATATATATATATCTAATGTATATTATATTATTATTTTTATTTAATTAATAATAATTATTTAATTAACTTAATAATTAGTTAATTATTTATTTATTTGCTTATTTATTTAATACTTAATTACATTTTTTTATTTTAAATTTTTATTTTTTTATTCCCAAGCCTATCACTTTCTGGGGCGTTACATTCTCCCCTCTTTATAAAAATTTTGTTCTCGAAATTTGCTATTCATCACCTTTTCATTTTTATAGGAAAACACCCCAATTTTATTAATTTTTTTTGGATTACGCATCGGGTATCCATGTGTCCATTTTACGGTCTACGTGACTAATCCTACGCCCCTTGAAGTTGACCCCACAACTCCAAAAGGAGGGTAAATTCAAGAGTCTAAGGGCGGAAATGAACCCGGGAGGGTTTGAACACCTGACCTCGTGAGAGACACTCCCGCAGCCCGCACTACCATCTGAATCACACCCTAGGGGTACCCCAATTTTATTAATTACCCTCACTTATGGTAGAGGAATACCGTAGTTGCAAAGAGAGTTCTGGGATATTACAACTATTCAAAACTCTTCCAAAGTCATTCACGTTCCAAAACTAAAAACTCTATTTATCCTACGTTACACTATACAAATCAAAATACACAGTATTTTTCACTTTATTCTGACTGGCTCAACTCTAAAGTCTACTGAATAAGTATGGATATCTCTGGCGCATTTGATCCTCTAATTCCCAGGAAGCCTCCTCAATGACAAGATTGTGCCATAAAACTTTTACCAGGGGAATTTTCTTCGTACGTAGCTCTTGTTCCTTCCAATCTAAAATCTGTATTGACACCTCCTCATAAACTAAGGTATCACCCAACTCCAGTGCTTCATAGTTGATCGTATGGGAGGGGCATGGGACATATTTCCTTAGCATAGAAACGTGGAATACATCATGAATCCTAGATAGGACCGATGGTAATGCCAATAGATAGGTTACTAGACCCACTCTTTTAAGAATCTCAAATGGTCCAATATACCTAGGGCTCAGCTTACCCTTCCTCTCAAACCTCATAACTCCCTTCATCGGTGCCACCTTTAGGAATACATGATCTCCTACATCAAACTCCAGTTCTCGCCGGCGAGTATCTGCATAACTCTTCTATCGACTTTGTTTTGTCCTGATCTTGTCTCTAGTGAGTCTGACCTTATCCTGAGTGTGTTATATCAGTTCTGGCCCCAATATCTATCTCTCCCCAATTTCAATCTAGTATAATAGGGATCGACACCTCCTACCACACAGCGCCTCATACAGTGCCATCCCAATGCTGGCGTGGTAGCTGTTAGTATACACAAACTCAACAAGTGGTAAATACTGCATCCAACGACCTTCAAAGTCCAGCACAAATGCTCGCAACATATCCTCTAGAATCTGTATTGTCCTCTCTGTTTACCCATCTGTCTGATGATGAAAAGCTGTGTTGAACGACTACTGAGAACCCATGGCGCCTTATAGAATCTTCCAAAAAGGAGATGTGAACCTTGGGTCTCTATCTGAAACTATGAACACTGTGATACCATGGAGCCTAACTATCTTCTGGATATATAGCTCAGCCAATCTGTCCATGTAGTAGTTAACTCTGATTAGAAAAAAGTGGCCAGTCTTTGTCAATCGATCCACCGCCACCCAAATAGCATCTTATCTATGCAATGTCGATGGTAATCCTATGACGAAATTCATTTTTATATGCTCCCACTTCTACTCTTGAATGTGGAGTGGCTATAATGATCCCATCAGTCTATGATGCTCAACTTTCACTTGCTGGCACGTCAGACACTGATCCACATATTAGGCTACCTCCCTCTTAATGTTGCTCTACCAAAAGGACTCTCGAAGATCCCTGTACATTTTAGTGCTACCTAGATGTACAGTATACAGGGACTGATGTGCTTCCTCCAGAATAACCTTCTTGATTGCAAGGTCGGTAGGAACATGTAACCTAGTACAAAACCTCAAGGCTCGATCATCTCAAATGTTGAACTCTATTTCCTGACCCTCCTGTATCTTCCCCATAAGCTCTACTAGTTCTGCATCATTCCTCTAGCTACTTTAATTCTCTCCTGTAGAGTTGGCTACAAAACCAGGTTGGCAATAAACGTCTGGTGATCACCCTCTACTAGATCTACACCAAGCCTCTCTAGATCCATCTGGATTGGATTTTGAATCTCTACTGCAGACACATATGAATCCATTGATTTCCAGCTCAATACATCAGTGACCACATTAGCCTTACCCAGGTGGTAGTTGATAGTGCAGTCGTAATCCTTTATTAGCTCCAACCATCTCCTCTACCTAACATTTAATTCCTTCAATGTGAAGGAATACTTTAAGCTCTTATGGTCAGTAAATATCTCACACCTACCTGCATATAGATAGTGCATCCAAATCTTCAGCGTGTAAACAACCGCTACCAATTCTAGATCATAGGTAGGGCAGTTCTTCTCATATTCTTTCAACTATCGTGGGGCATAGGCTATCACTCTCCCTCGCCGCATCAACATGCATCTAAGCCCTTTATGGGACGCATCACTATAAATTATGAATCCCTCTTCCCCTAAAGGAATCGTCAACACATGCGCAATGATGAGTCACTGTTTCAATTCCTGGAAGCTCTATTCACATTCATCAGACCACTCAAACTTCACTCCCTTCCTGGTCAATCTGGTCAGCAGGCCTGACAGTCTCGAGAAGCCCTTAACAAACCTGTAGTAGTACCTAGCCAATCCCAAGAAACTCCTTATCTCATGCACTCTCTTGGGTGCCTCCTGAAACATCTAGGATAAGGAGGCGACATCTGTCTACCTTGTACAGCTTTATCTCCTCCTTCCTATCATCGTGCCCCTCTACCATCATATCTCTTCCATGGTCCTCGACTAGACCCTGCCTGAAAATCAGGAGGCAAGGGCCTCTTCCTCTGGCTCTGTGCTACTGCGCCTGTATGTAGGCCACTCTCAATCACTGTAACCCTGTCTACTATCTATGAGAAGGTCTGAGCTCAAAAACCTACCACTTGCTCATATAGGTTCTGCCTTAGACCCTTTTCAAACTTCTTTGCCCTCCTTTCCTCATCTGGCACCAGATACGGGGCGAATTAGGACAGCTCAATGAATCTCGTTGCATATTGTTGCATCATCAAAGGCCCCTATGTTAGATATGGAAACTCTTATGCCTTTGCACTCCTGATCATAGCGGAAAAGTACCACTCGATGAAAATCTCCATGAAGTGACTCCACGTCATCACTATAGGGTTAGGCCCCTACTCCTCCAGTAATCTCACTGACCTCCACCAGTGCTTTACTTCCCCAGTCAATTTAAATGTGGCAAATAACCTGCTCGTCACTACATGAGAGAACTGCCAGTATGTCCTTTACGTCCTGAACCCAGTTCTCTGCTACTAGTGGGTCCGCTCCTCCAGCAAAAGACGAGGGTCGCATATGCGTGAATTGCTCGATCGTGCAGCTTCGCTCCCCCGAGCTCCTAGCCACCTCAACCATCACCTGTTGGGTGACGCTACACAATACTGTGCCAGGGTCTCCACCATCCATACTGGAAGGTCCTACTCCATCACCTCTCACACTCGTGTTACTGTTCCCCGGATCCATCCTCCAAAGGGAGCAACTAATCTTAGCATACAATTACTGTCACACAACCAATACACTACTAAAATTCATAAATTACTCTTCTACAACCACTATCTCCAGAATTTTTATCCCTATTTAAGATTCAGTCCTACCACTCAGAAACAAGACCTAACAATAGTATCCATGGTTTTCCTGAAATCGTTGCCTCAAGAAAAACACAAAAAAAAACCCTAGTACTCCTGTTTCTTTGGTCGCAAGATAGACCCTTAAATTCTCACCTCATCCTCTAACAATCACTAACTCACATTCCAATCTACCCATCTCCTATTTTCCTAAAAATTCATTCCTATACTCAGGTATTGTATTCAGTTGCTTACCAAAGTCAGCAAAACCTAGCAACCTAGGCCCCGATACCAAACTATGACGCCCAAATTTTTGTACAATTTTTTTTTACAATAATAAATATTCACTCGTCATCAACAATATTCACAAATCGGCCACGTCAACAACCATGTTACCACCCATATGATCCGACCAGCATTGAGTACCCGATAAATAGTCATTTCATTTATGCACCCTAACAGCGGAAGACGGTATCTACATAACAATCAGAATACAATACCCAAAGTATCATTATACACATATATACATTAGCATCACATACACAAAAACAACACAACCCTATGGAAATTACACCTCCCTAGTCCAATAACTCACCCTGTGTATCAGGGTCTCAACTCCCTAAGGTCTCGAAGCTCTATCACCTAGCCTATGTCCATTCCCTGAAAAATTTAGATAATTTGGGTAAGACACATCTCACTAAGAAGAAATAAATTATTTACAGTGTGTGGCAATATGAGTTAAGTTATAACACACTTTACTTTTCAAATCATCATTTCATTTAAGAAAATACACTAATATACACATTCTCATAATCATATAGATATACAACACATGTTTTTATAAGCTTTTAAACCATTTATTGAGTTCATTCATTTCCAACACATATTTACCCACCAAGTTCTTGAGAATAGGGAAGATTAACCGCCCATACGAGTAGCTTCCCTATGCCCTAACACGTTATGTAGCTAGGTATGACCACATTCGATACCTATCAGAGCACTCATCTTACTCAGTAAGCTCTCAGGTGGAGAGTTTCACTTCACCTCATTTGTTCATATTATTAACTCACACGGATCCATTTCTCAATTTTATCATTCTTTATTCCTTATTTTCCATTATTTCTTTCATTTCTCATTTTAGCCCATTTTATCATTCTTTCACTTTCCATTTCCATTTCACTATCCGACTCATGAGTATCCTTGGCATCCAGTACCAACAACACGTCTATAACTCATGGCTATCCTGAGGACCTTTCTTTCCATACCATGCTTTCCCCCATAGTCAAGGTTGTGCGACTCGAAGGCTGGATATAACTGCGGTTAGCCAACCCGATTTGATCAAAATATCATATTACATATCTCGTGCCTGTAGTACGACTGGTTGGCCTATAGCCCTGATCCAGACTCAGGGGAACAACAATTCTACTAAACAACTCAGTCGACTATCACGCCACATGCTCCAAGAGTCCGTGTGGTTGCACTACACCACTAGCAATGGTACTGTGCTCCATATCACAACCCATCATTAGGATTTCCATAACCATCCATCAGGGTTATCATTACCACATACCCGCAAACATTATGCTGTATTGAAATTTCATCAATCATATTTAGATGATCCCATTGTAGTAGTTGCACTTTGCAATATTCACAATTTCCCAGTATTCATAGTTTGTATACCCAATTCAATTATCACGTTTCAATTCCATATTGCAGTATTCATATTTCCCATTTTCACATTTCAGTATATACATTTTAGAATTCACATTCTCATTTTCACATTTCAATATTTTTATATCAATATACACCATTAATCTCATATCAATATGTCTTAATTCATCTCATAATACTATATATCGTGTTTCATGTATTTCAACATTTTTCAAAATACCCATATCAGTAATTTACACAATCTTATTTTCATAAAAACCATTTATATTCACATATAAATGCCATATTTCATTATTTTCCACTAACATAGCAATACTTCTCATTTCATTATTTTCTCAGAAATTACTCATCATTATATTTCACATTTTTCATTATGCGTCATATGCCACACAGTTTTCATCTAATATTCATAACATATTAATTTCAAAAGGAAAAATAACATAACTTTATTTTCCAAATATTCATTCAATCAATAATATAAAAATACTTCTATAATTTATTCCCCTTACTTGGCTTACTGAGAGTCTCATTAAAACCCATATCCCACGCCATTGCCGCCCAAAACTCAAATCCTGTAATTCGCATTTTTTCCATATTAATTAACTCATTTCCTACAATAATACCCATATAACCATATCTAGGCTCCATTTAATCCAAATTAACATTCAAACTAATATTTAACACCCTCACTTGGTTTTCTGAACTATGCCTGCAGGGTCCCGAAATTACACCCGCGGCGCTCACCTGGGTCTTGAATTCCAAAAACCCTACTTCAACCTTAGAATGCCCAATATTCTAATATTTCTAAATCAACATTAATTAAATAATAATTGGCCCCTTAATAACCCCTTCATCCCAATTTTAGGGTTATACCTACGACGACCCAACGAGAAATCCGCTCTGCTAGACTTGTAAAGAATTATCCCTAGATTCTCGTGGTGGTGTCCCATCGTCAATTGAGCTTAAAATTTACAAGAAATTGAGGTAAAAGTGGAAATTTAGCTTAACTAGGAGATATGCCTACGTCGCTCGTACGACCAATCCGCACCAATAGAATTGACGGCGGTGAAAAATGGAGTCTTGCGGTATTTTCTGATTTTCGATCATGCGAGTATTTGTCGAGAAAATGAGGAGAAAGGGAGAGAGAATGAGGAGAGAGAGAGAGAGTGCTCGTGAAAGTTACAGAAGGGGGGGGGGGGAACGTGCGCAGGATGAATGGGAAGGGGGTGTCTGGAAAGCTTCAAGAAGCTTTATTTTCTTCAGGAAGCTTTGTTTATATATATACATATGTATATATATATATATATATATGTTAATATTATAACTTTTACTTTATATATATATATATCTAATGTATATTATATTATTATTATTTAATTAATAATAATTATTTAATTAACTTAATTAATTAGGTATTTATTTATTTAATAATTAATTAAATTTTTTATTTTGAATTTTTTTATTTTTTATTCCCGAGCCTATCACTTTCTGGGGCCTTACAAACAGTACCTACATCCCTACCTTGGCTCACCAGCACAAGGATTACACTAAGGCTCACTTAGCGAGTGGAGCGGTACCTAAATACAATCAGGTCAACTAGCACAGAGCTGACCTCAACCATTACAACCAATCCTACTGGGCTAAATTAACGCCCCCTTAGGCCACACCTAGAATACAACCAATATTCAAAACAAGATGCGTACAAATAATATGCTTCTTAATCAAGTAGATTTGCACCAGTACTAATCAAAGCACACCAATAATGTAAGGATAATAAGCTCAATGGTGTATATATGCAATCAACAATCAAGGTAATGATTATCTCAAATTTAAGTACAAGAGTGTATATACAAGCTAATATTTGAAACTATGTATAGATAAAATCTCAATCACAATTTTAGGATTTCAAAGATTTGTATCAAGAGTAATATGAATATCTCAACAAAAATGTTTTCTCAATATCAAAGCACAAAGAGATATTCAAGTATGAGCTTGTAAAACGATATTTGCACACACAAAAATATGAGCTAAGGTGTCTTGCAATATTAATGCGAAGACCCACAAACTCTAAGATTTTCCCCAAAAGATTTATTAGATTAAACTTGGAGGGAAAACTAAGCTTAACCCTCAATCCAAAAATCAACAATACAATGAACAAAGGGGGGTTTCTAGCAATAGCACGCAATGAATAACACATTCCCAAAGCTTGATTTCTTAAAGCAATGATAGTATATGAGTGTATAAAGCTTGTATGAGAAAATAGGGCTTAGGATATTTCAGAGACTTTTTCGCTAATCAAATTGCTAATTGCTTGCTAATCAGAGCAAATGAGCCCCTATATGTAGACTTGCCCAATTTTATAACCGTTGGGGACGCATAGGGTATTCTGAAAAATTTTAGGAAAATTAACCATACTTTACCCCTCTTAATTCCAGTAAAAAATTGGACAACCCGAGAATTTTAGGTTCCTGACCTGAGGTTTGGTCACCCAAATAGACAAATGAGAAAAACTACATTCTTCATGTTCGCGTGCCCTAGGTAAATGATGTTTTTCTAAATTGAGGCGATTTTCCAAAAGTATGTAATTCGGTCGCCTGGTATCAAGTTTGTTTTACCAAACTTGAACATTTAGTAGCCCGAGACAGTTTTGAACGTAAGAGTTCAAGCTGCCGAGTTGGTGGAAAAAGTAAGAATGGACGTTCGGTTGACCAAGTACGGTGGTGCCCTTTTCAATTTGGTGGCCCAAAGTGTGGTCAACTATTTGACCTTTCAGCGGTTCGGTCACCCAAGTCAATTTAACTTGCCTAGTTTGGCCACTCGAAACCCTTGTGATTTAGCCTTTTAAGTCCTGATTTAATTCAATTGATTCTCTAGATATTATATGTGATCTTGGGTACTATTTTACGTGTAAGTGCAAGAACCTAGGGTCATTCTAAGGTGTTTGAGCTTATTAATTCCTACATGCATGATATGCAATAGTTATTACAGATTGTTCCTATATTACTATTATAGACCCGAATTAAACATAATATAAATTACAATAAATAAATCTTTTGGGTATTTATTCTTCAAGTCTTCACATGCCATCAAATGATCTTGCTAGTAGGAGCCTACACACAAACTTTATAGACATTAAATACTGGAGTATTTTTCATAATCAAAGCCGGGTATGACCTATAAGGTCAAAATTCTCCCCTTTTTTGATGATGATAAATACATCATGTAAAAGTTGATACAGCCTTGAAAGGCTCCCCCTGTCAATATGCATAATGAGAAAAAACCTATTTTCTATTCAGTTTTTAAAACTCTTGACTTTCTTGCATTCATACATTTAAAATATATTTTTCAGAGATTTTTAAAATAAGGTCTCTAAGTCCATTTTATCCCCTAATGAGCTTCATCTTATTCAAAATGATATTTAGAGTTGAAGTACTTACATGAAGTTTTCTTAACACTTTAAAAACTCTTTTGATCTTTGAAGTCTTCATGACTATCCTTTCTTTTTCCTTGAGCTTGATCTTCATTTGCTTTAACTATCTTGAGTCTCCTTGATGTTGACTTTACTATAATCCCAAAAAGGGGGGTGAATTGATCTTTTAAAATTTTTCTCCCCTAGGTCAATTTTCCAGCAATAGTATTACACAACCTAGGATCAATCTAAAGCAGATAATGAAATCAATTAATAAAAGCGGCTAAAATTTAAATTGCACAAGTAAAATACTCAAGCAAGCACAATAAAGCAAGTAAAGAGAGATAACACCAAATATCTTATCGAGCTTCAGCAAACGTGCTTACGTCCCCGCCTTGGCTCAGTAGCATAAGGATTCCATTACGGCTCACTTAATGGGTGGAGCGGCACCTAATACAACCAGGTCAAATTAAAGAAGGGCTGACCTCAACCTTCACAACCAATCCTTTTGGGCTGGATTAATGCCCCCTCAGGTCATGCCTGGAATACAACCAATTCAAAATACAAAGTGTCTACAAAATGAGTGCTTCTACAATAAGTAGATTTGTACCAATATCAATCAATGCACATCAACAAGATAAGAACTATAAGCTCAGTGCAATGTATGTTGTCACTCAATCTAAAGTCAATCTACAATCAAGTCCAAGAGTGTATAATCAATCTATCTTTGAAACTATGTATCAATATTAATGAACCACAACTAAGGTTTCAAAGAGTTCCAACAAGTGTATTTAAAATATCTCAAAAATAATTATCTCAAAAATTTAGCTCAAGAGATATTTGAAGTAAAAGCTTGCCAAAAATAATTTTAGCACAATCAAAATACAAGCCTCAGAGTCTTGCAATACAATTCTCAAGACTCACAAGCTTCAAAGTTTTCCCCACACAACGAAGTTATTAAATAAACCGGGGGGAAAAACTTTGGCTAAAACTCTCAATAGAAAATCAATCAATCAACTAAACCAATGAGAGTTTAAGCAAGTAGAATCAACGTAGAATCACTCAAGGCCCTCTCACCAAGCTAGATTTAGCAAAGGAATAACAATGGGTGAGTGTACAAGCTTTGTTTTTGGAATAGTAAGCTTTTAGAATTTCAGAGGATTTTTCTCTTAATCAAAAGGCTAATCAGTCCTTAATCTTGCAAATGAGGACTTATATATAGACAAGCCAAGAATTTTGACTGTTGGGGACATGAGAGGAATTATTAAAATTATTTTAAATGAGTTTAATAAAAATAACCTTGTTTTACCTTAATTAACCCTCGGTAAAATTTGGCCAACTCGAGAGTTTTGATCGACCAAGCCATAGGTTCGGTCGCCCAAATAGACACATGAGAAAAAGTGAATTTTTCATGTTCGGGTGCCGGAAAACATGTTCGGTCATCTTGGGATCGTCGACGTGGACACGTGTCTCGTTGATGAGAGTTTATCGAGGGGCTGTTTTCTAGGGGTTGAAACTCATCAACAAGGGTTAGGTGCTTGTTGACAAACTCCCTTTTTGAACTCGTCGATGAGGTGACGTGACTTGTCGATGAGGCCATGTGGCAAAAGATATATAAATAGCAGAAAACGACAATTCAACGAGGACATTTTTTTCTCTCGTCTCTCATCTCTCGTCTCTCTCTCTCTCCCTTTCTCTCTTGCTCGGCCTTCCCTCCTCTCTACGTTTCTAGCTCTATTTCAACATTTCGACTATCAGAAGCCACCACATTGATCCTGGGAAGATTCTCTACAAGTCTGCTGGAGTAGATTGTTTGTTTGAGCAATTTGGGCACCATCCCAAAATTAGGGTAAGTAGTTTATTTATGTATTTTCAGTATTAGCATGCCTATTTGAGTCCGGATTGTGTATTATATGAGAATCTACTAGAGTTTTGTTGAATAAAACTAGGGTATTATATTTTCAGGGATAAGGTGTTTTGGGATCCTGCAAGGATTGTTTGATGACCCTAGTGGATATTTTTTTAGGAGCCCAGGTAAGTTATAGTTTGGAAAATTACGAGTATGAAGGTTCAGGAAATTTAGTTGATTTATTTAAAATAGGATTATAAGCATTATTTAAGGATTTTGGGGATAGTACGCCGTAAGCATAAGAATAGAGTTGGAGGCGAGCCTCCTAGCCAATTAAGTAAGGGAAATATGCTATGCTGGGAATGTTAGAATATTTATTAATAAATTATATGCTTCCCATATTATTATTCAGTTCAAAAATTATTTGTATATCAGAAAATATAGTATTAGCATATGAGATATTTATTTATGTAGTCGTGTGGCATGAGACAGTATTAGATCAATATATGAAATATGCAGTTTCCAGATTATTATGTTTATAGTACTAAATAGAGATATGTGTTACAAGACTTTAATAGATTAGTACATAAATAATATAGTTTTCAAATTGATATGACTTATATTATTATGTTGAGATATGTTTTATCAAATTTTATAAGAGTATGAATTATAGTGTTTATACATGTAGATATTTTTCAGCATATATAGATTACCATGGTTTTCTAAAATCCTAAAACTATATTGGCCTTACAAGGATTGACATCATGTTTTGATGCTAAGAAACAAATGGAACTTAACATATTTGGTTGAGTAATGATATTTCAGGATTCAAGTTCTTGAAGCTCAAGAATATATTTACAAGGATGATCAAAAGAAGCTTAAAGTATGGATTTCAAGATGATATTTTAAAGCTTGAAGAATATGAGAGAAAGCTTAAAATTATATCAAGGCTTGAAGAAAAACAAGAAAGACAAAAGAAAGCAAAGCAAGAGAGCTCAAAGAAAGTCCATATTTGCTTATATCCTTGCTGGGAGAACTCTGCAAAATTGCTGGTTAATGAAAAGCCTTAGTTCTGATTTGCAACTAAGTTTTCTCTATCTATAAGAAATAATATTGGTGAATTCTATACTTGAGCTTCATATTATTTCATCTTGATATTTATAGTTTGAAGTATATAGTGGTGAAATTGTACTAATCTACTCTTTGAGAGGGTGTTCTTGTACGCAACATTTATCTTGTATTCTTACAATGTTTTTGGCGATTCCAGGTTGTTGGATTGTTGCCCAAGCGTGGGGTATCGCTTGGAGAGGCTTTGCTCTAGCCTAGTGAAGGAGTGTTTGAGCATGGAATTCACTTGTAACGGTTTTTTGTTCTGCCCGGAAAGGAACAGGTATAGTGAAATCCTTAGGTAGTTTGCCTAAGACGAGGACGTAGGCTGGGGATAAGCCGAACCTCGTAAAAACAGCGGTGTCACTCTCTTTCCCTTATTCTCTTTAAATTCCAACAAAAATATAAACTGTGTGGATGTTATCATTCTCTCAATCGTAAAAACAACGTGCATTGGAAATTAAATAAACCAAAGCTTAATTTGTTCTTGGGCTTGCGAAAACCGAAAGGGAGTACGTTGATTGGTTAACAACCCAAAACCTACTAACTAACGGTTTATTTGAATTCTAATTTTGGAAAGCGTGATTGGATGCTATTTTGATTATCAATTGAAAGGAAAATGACATTTTCTACACGGCTTACATATTCATATACATAGGGCTGCAAACAATCAAGCTAAATATTGCCAAAAGAGTTGCAAAGCATATCTTGATTGGTTACTTATATTGTGGTTGATTGGTTTAAGTAGTTGATTGATTGTTTATTTGTGTTGTGGTTGTAGATTGAATGAAAGACTTAAGCCTTTGTGTGATTGCTAAAAGAAGTTAGTAAATCTTTGAAAGAATTATAAACGGTTAAGAATTCATAAAAGGATTTAAAATAAATTTTAATAACCCAATTCATCCCCCCTCTTGTGGCTACACCTTAGTTTTTAATTAGTATTAGAGTGGGGTTATAGTAAATCTTAATCAGTAGCTATGCAAAGATCTTAATGGAACACTTAGGTGTAGCTCCCTTTGGACAAGGACAATCCTCAACTAGGCCTCCCCTCTTTTTTGGTTTAAACTATACATTTTGAAAACAATGTATGAGGATCTACCTTCAAACCATGGATTAGAAAGCTTGGGAGGTTGTCACGAATGGTGATTTAATTCCTACCAAACTAATAGATGGAAAACAAATCCCTAAGGAGAAAAAGGACATGACCAAATAGATCACAAAATGTTGTAAGTAAATTCAAGTGCCACCAATGCTTTGTGTTGTACTCTAGATATTAATGAATTCAATAAAGTCATGGCTTGCAAAACAGCCAAAGAAATTTAGGATAAGCTAGAGGTAACCTATGAAGGAACTGTATATGTAAGAGATAATAGGATCGATATGCCCACTAGCGAATATGAATCCTTTAGGATGAATCCCAAAGAATCAATCACTGGTATGTACACTAGGTTCACCCATATTATAAACTCCCTCAATGTACTAGGAAAGACATACACCACCTATGAGATGATTCAAAAAATTCCTAGAGGGCTGCCACCAATATGGGAACCAAAAGCCACAGCAATAACTGAAGGGAGAAATCTTAAAAACTTTTCTCTAGATGAACTCATAGGTTCTCTCCTCACATACGAAATGGCCATGAATGAAAGAAGTGGAAAAACTAAAGTTCAAGAATCCATAGTTTTTAAAACAATAAATAAAAGATTAAGTGATGATGAAGGAGAGATGAATGAACATGAATTAGCCTACATATCCAAGAAACTTGCTAAGATCCTTAGAAGGAAGAATAAATTTTTCAAGAAAATCAAAATATGAATCACATGAAGAAGAAGAAGAAATTAGCAAGAAAAAATCAAAAAATAAAATTCCTACATGTTACAATTGCAACAAAGCTGGACATATAAAACCAGAATATCCACTATTTAAGAAGGACTGCAAAAAGAAAAAGACAATGAAAGCCACTACTTGGGATAATCTAAGTACAAGTAGTTCAGATGATGAATCAAGTGACAAAGAAGTTGCTTATACTTGCTATATGGCATGGGATGATGATGAAGAACATTGTTCCTCATCCAAATTAGATAATGAATATGGTAGTGATTCATCTAATGAATCTGGTGATGAGAGTATATCATCTTATGAACAACTTCAAAATGATTTATTCAAGGTTCATAAGATGTTAGTTAATGTGACTAAATGATGCACATCATTCAAAAACAAGAATGAAGGAGTTATGAAAGAGTTAGAAGCTAAACATCTTGCTAAAAAGGAAAAAAGATTTTGAAAATCAAGGAATTAGAAAGTAAGAATGAAAAATTGATGAAAGAAATAGAAGATCTAAGATTCCAAACTTCCATGGAAATTTAGAAAGACACATATATTTCTAAATTAAAAAGTAAAATCAATAATTTGTCTCAACAAATTTTGAAATCACAAGTGAATGTTGATGGCAAGAAAGATATAGAGATAAATGATCTCCAAAGATAAATTCAAGAAAAAGAAAAGATCATTTAATTTTACTAGAGGGATAGAAAATTTTAACAAAATAATTGGATCACAAAGAATGTCCTTAAACAAAGAAGGCATAGGATTTAATGGAATTAGGAATAAAAGAAAAAAGAATCTCTACATGGGATACTTTACAAAAGCCTAAAAAAATTATGCTAGCACCTCTTCTAATGCCTATACTCACACTATATGCTACTTATGTAAGAAGAAGAGACATATAAAGTTTGAATGTCCATTAAAGAGGAAAGATGTGAAAGTTAAACAAGTTTGGAAAGTAGAAGAAACTTCTCTTGTTAAACCATCAGGACCCAAGAAAGTATGGGTACCTAGATGAAATACCTAACCAAGGATATCAAAGATATTAAGCCATCTCCTTTAGAGAACAAGAAAGTTATATAAGGTGATTCTAAAAGAGAACTTGGACTTTTACACAGTAGGGAAACAAGTTAGGAAGGATTCAAATCAAGAAGGCAAAGAGACTTGTGAAAATTAGATACTTTGGTCAACTGAACTGCAAATTCAGGCTCCTAAAGGTACTTCAGGCTACTGAAGTCTAACTCTCAGGTGATCAAAGTGCCTCTACCTGCTAAAATTCGTTCCAGAAACTCTTCATGCAACCGAACTAAATCTTTAGGTGCCTGTAGTCGCGAATCCCCTTTATATTTATCGCGCAAAACCCTATTTTTTTCTTAAATGTCTGGCTCTTAAACTCTGGTACATCAATCACCCGAAGTTCCCTCACCATTTTTCTCTCAATCCCTTGCTCCAAAACCTACAAATCCTAACTCCTTTGCACGATTACTCATCTTTCCCATGAAATCTAGGGTTTGCTGGTTGATATTTGTTCACTCCCGAAATCCTCACTGTACCAAGATAAAAGTCTAGTTCATAAATCAAGGACTTCATAGATGTTAGGTATTCCATTTAAAAATTATGAAATAAACTTAATCATATCTTCTACAAGGATATTGAACCGATTGAAATGAAAAGATGAGTTTTAAGAAGCCTACTGATGCTTATCATGCTAAAACTAATAAAAATTGTTGGCCTCAATCAATGAATGAATTGTACAAGGCTTAAGTTAGAAAACATTATGATTTGCAAAGCAAATTTTGGAGTTCATATGAAATCAAAACAAAGAAAATCTGAAGCAATATGAAAAATATTTAAGAAAAATGAGAAGTAGTTAAGCAAAATGAGAAACACTTAAGAAACATGAGCAAAATTGTAGCATGATGCAATAATATGCTCCATGCCTATATGATATGTTGTTATGCTTACATGCTTATATGTTATGCTGATATGGTACATGCTTACATGTTGATAGTGCCAAAGACAGGAAAATGATTTGACTTATATTGATAATTTATGACTCACTATATATTGCAAATTTGGGCATGAAATTATTAAGCATAATTTTGATGCATAAATTTTGATATGACATTGATATATGAATATGAAATTAATTCTTGACCATATAGATAAACTTATTTGTCTTGTGCTACTCCTTGTACTAGACTACATATGCTTATTGATAATCTTCTTTATGTTAACTAATGTCAAAAAAAGAGAGAAAGTTAAATTGACAAATTGGCATCTAAATAATTTGGTATCTATGAGCAGTGCATGATGTGACATCAACATTAGTATCTATGAAGTATATTTGTATCCATGAATATATCAATTGGTACTTGAGCATGACAGCATAATAATGAGCATGTTATGATATTGATGATATTGACATGATATTGTTATTTGATATTAGTATCCATGAGCACATACATGATATGAATCAATATTTGAAGCATGGGATGATAAAATTAAAAGCATAATTGGTATCAAATCTGAAAGTATTAAATTCAGGGGGAGTATTATGACTCATTTCTTGTATTATGATTTTTCCCTAACTTTCAATTGTTATCATATGAAATTATCGAACTGGTGCCATGAAATAAACAATTGCTATCATGAATTATTGTCAAAGAGGGAAAGAATGTTGAAAGAATGATGAATTATGAATGACAAATATGACTTTTGATGTATTTTTAGCTAATATGAATGTTGTACAACATATGCCTGATTGTAAATTTAAAGATGTAACAACACATGCAATATGAATGACAAACATGAAATATGCATGACTATTTGACTGTTGAAGCACACTACATATACTATATTGCAATATATTGGGAAGTGTGTGTTCATATGTTCACAGGCTCAAAATATGATTTTATTTGAATATAATCATTTTTTATATCTTATTCTTTTTTATCTATGTCAAAATGGAGAGAAGTTTTGAGTAAAAATTGAGCATGATATATGTATCAAAAGGGGGAGAAGTATTTGATATTGAATGATCTTGAACTTGAATGATGTAATGAAGCATAATAGTTTTTGAAATTGATCTTGATATTGCAAAGTTTGTTAAGATGATGCTTATTATAAGGGGAAGCTTTTTTAAGGCTTACTCAATTTTTTTACTCCTTGTCTGTCATCATCAAAAAGGGGGAGATTGTTGGCCTCACAAGGCTTAACATCCTGTTTTGATGCTACCAAATAAATGGAACTTAACATATTTGGTTAAGTAATGATATTTCAGGATTCAAGTTCTTAAAGCTCAAGAATATGTATACAAGGATGATCAAAAGAAGCTTAAAGTATGGATTTCAAGATAATAGTTTAAAACTTGAAGAATATGAGAGAAAGCTTAACAGTATAACAAAGCTTGAAGAAAAACAAGAGAGAGAGAGCTCAAAGGAAAGACAAGCATGAAGACTCAAGCACCAAGAATGTCCAAATGTCTTAGAAGTCTTTATGTAAGTACTTTAATGTTTAAATATCATTTAAAATACATTGAAGCTCTTTAGGGAATCTTTAGGGGATATTTATGGACTTAAAAACCTATTTCAAAATCCCATAAAATGTTTTATGAAAGATCAAAGTAAGAGAGCAAAATTAACTTTGAAAACTAAGAATAAAAAATTAGAAAAATGAACTGGTCAACTACATGAAAATATTGAACTGGTCCCAGCACCCGTAGGGTTCCTAACTCAACACCTTGAAAATGGAAATTACCAGTATTAAAGTTCAGTATTTCTAAGCATACAATACTTTCCTCAACTGTCAAAAATCCAAATATTGAGTAGAAAGTTTTTACCCAAAAGCATTCAAGTTTAATACCTGAGGGGTTCCCTAACCAATACCTTGAAACTGGAAACCCCTAGTATTAAACTTCAGTATTTTCATGTGCACAACATTTCTTATAACTAGCGCAATACCAAATATAGCTTAAAAAGCCTTACCTCAACTCTGGGATGATTTCCAACTAGCTTTCTCCCATGATTTGCTCTAGCAGATTTGGAGAGAACTCCTCTAGGAGTGTCGTGGTGACTTTGGATTGTTGATCCAACATATATCTGGCCCAAAAATGATGAGAGATAGAGAGAGCCAAAGGGGAGAGAGAGAAAAGAGTTAGCTTCTTAAAGAAGCTTGAAAAATCCGAATTTTCATATATATAAAACTGGGGATTTCGTCGACGAACCCATTCTTCGTCGACGAGTCCTTTAAAAATTTCGTCGACGAAACCCTGTATTCGTCGACAAAATTCAGCTTGCCTCAGAACCCCTCTCGGTGTTTTCTCATCAACGAAGCCCTGTGTTCATCGACGAATTCTCTTAAGCCTTCGTCGACAAAACCCTGTGTTCGTCGACGAAGCTTGGCAGCTTCCCTTCTTTCCCAACTTCCATTTCCCTTTTCTTTTATTGTTTACATCTCATTTTTATTCGGATCGTTACATCTTCCCCTCCTTATAAAAATTTCGTCTTCGAAATTTACCGTTCACATAACTCGTCATCCCTTAAAAAGGGAAAAGGGTCTACTTATTTTATTACCTACCCTCACTTATGGCGGAGGAATACCGTGGTTACATTCCGAGTCTTGGGAGATTACATATACATAAGAAAACCATTCTCCTAAAAATAAAATACTACACTAATTAAATCTTTACATGTATTTGCAAAAGAGAACTACTTAACTACTTATATTTCCCCTATCATACTTCTTGGAATAGATGCGGATACTTCTACCTCATCTGCTCCTCGGACTCCCAACAAGCCTCTTCTACTGCATGATTCCTCCCCAAAACTTTTGCTTGAGGAATCTTCTTGTTACGTAACTCCAACACTTTCCTATCCAGAATCTGTACTGGTACCTCCTCATACCCCAGTGAATCACTAAGCTCTAACTCATCGTAACTGATGATATGAGAAGGGTCGGGGATGTATTTCCTCAACATAGTAACATGGAATACGTCGTGGATCCTGGATAACACCGGTGGCAAAGCTAGTCTATAGGCTACCGGCCCCACTTTATCTAGAATCCTAAATAGATCGATAAACCTAGGACTAAGTTTACCCTTCTTTCCAAATCGCATAACCCCTTTCATTAGAGCTATCTTCAAAAACACATGGTCCCCCACGTAAAACTCTAATTTCCTGTGGCGATGGTCGGCATAACTCTTCTGTCGGCTTTGAGCTTCATTGATCTTGTCCCTGATAAGCCGAACCTTATCATATGCTTGCTGCACAAGCTCAGGCCCCACAACTCGCCGCTCACCCACTTCATCCCAAAACAAAGGAGATCGACATCTCCTACCATATAGTGCCTCGAATGGTGCCATGCCTATGCTGGATTGGTAACTATTATTGTACGTAAATTCTACTAATAGCATGAACTGAGTCCAACTACCCCCAAAATCTATTACGCACGTGCGGAGCATGTCCTTTAATATCTGTATCTTCCTCTCAGTTTGCCCATCTGACTGCAGATAGAATGTTGTGCTAAACGATAACTGAGACCCCAGAGCCTCCTACAAGCTCCTCCAAAATCGTGACATAAATCGTGGGTCTCGATCTGACACAATAGGTACTGGCACTTCATGAGAATGAACTATCTCCTAAATGTAGATCTTCGCTAAACAGCTGAGGCAGTAGTTGATCTTGATAGATATAAAGTGGGCGGTCTTCGTCAAACGGTCCACAATCACCCAGATGGCATTTTGACCATGTAATGTCATCGGCAGTCTTGACACAAAGTCCATAGATATATGATCCCACTTCCACTCTAGGATAAATAACGGCTGAAACTGCCCTGCTGGCCTCTGGTGCTCAGCCTTTACCTATTGGCACGTCAAACATTGGGCTACATACTTGGCGATTTCTCTCTTTATGCCACTCCACCAGTACGACTCTCGCAGATCTCTTATTTGTACTACTGAGGTGAACTGTATACAAAGATCTGTGAGCCTCCTCTAGAATGGTCTTTTTAATCTCAATATCGGTAGGAACGTATAATCTAGAACAAAACCGCAAAGCTCCGTCATCTGCAATACTGAATTCCTCCCCCTGCCCACTCTGCACTTTGTCCATCACCTCTACCATTTCTAGATCCTCCTTCTGGACAGCTTTAATTCTTCCTGCAGAGTAGGTTGTACTACTAGGCTGGCAATATACACTAGAAGATCACCCTCTACTAACTCTACACCGAGTCTCTCCAGATCCATCATGATCGAATGCTGGATCCCCATAGCTTCCAACACTGGTTCCCTAGATTTCCTGCTCAACGCATCAACTACCACGTTTGCTTTCCCTAGGTGATAACTGATGGTGCAATCAAAATCCTTAATCAGCTCCAACCACCTTCTCTGCCTCATATTCAGTTCCTTTTGCATGAAGAAATACTTTAAACTCTTGTGGTCAGAGAAAATCTCACACTGCTCGTCGTACAGGTAATGCCTCCAAATTTTCAGTGTGTGTAGAACTGCAGCCAATTCAAGATCATGTGTAGGGTAGTTCTTCTCATATTCTTTCAACTGTATGGACGCATATGCCACTACCTTGCCATGCTGCATCAATACACAGCCAAGTCCTTTCAAGGACGCATCACTGTAGATAGTGTAGCCCTCACCCCCAGATAGGATAACTAACACTAGTGCTGTGACTAATCTCTGCTTCAGCTCTTGAAAACACTACTCACAGCTATCGTTCCACTCAATTTTGATATTCTTCCTCGTTAGTCGTGTTAAAGGTCCTGACAAAACTGAGAATCCCTTTACAAATCGGTGATAATACCCAGCTAGCCCCAAGAAACTCCTAATCTCTTAGACATTCCTCGGTCTAGCCCAATTCACTATCGCCTCTATCTTACTAGGATCTATAGAAATACCGTCTTTAGATATAACATGCCCCAAAAACATGACCTTCTCCAGCCAAAATTCACATTTACTGAACTTGGCGTACAACTTCTTTTCTCGAAGTGTCTGCAACACTTGCCTCAAGTGCATCTCATGCTCCTTATAGCTTCTCGAATAGACCAATGCATCATCAATATATACAACAACAAACTGGTCTAGGTATTGGTGAAAAACTTTGTTCATCAAGTCCATAAATATTGCAGGAGCATTCGTCAAACCAAACGGCATAACAAGAAACTTGTAATGCCCGTACCTGGTCTTGAAGGCCATCTTCGAGACGTCTTCTACTTTTACTTTCACCTGATGGTAGCCAGATCTGAGGTCAATCTTCGAATACACCCGTGTATCCTGGAGCTAGTCAAAAAAATCATCGATACGGGGTAGAGGATACTTGTTCTTTAATGTTACTTTATTAATTTCCTTGTAGTCTATACACATCCTCATAGTCCCGTCTTTTTTCTTCACAAATAAAACTGGAGCTCCCCACAAAGATACACTGGGTCGTATGAAACCCTTATCAAGTAGATCTTGCAACTGATTCTTCAATTCAGCCAATTCTACTTGCGCCATCCGGTAGGGTACTTTAGAAATTGGCGCTGTACCGGAAGGTGGATCAATAGGGAAATCTACCTCACGGTCGGGTGGCAAGCCTGGTAACTCATTTGGGAAAACATCTGCATACTCCTTTACTACAGGCGTGCCAGCAAGCTTCAATTCATTCTCTGACATCTTCTTCACAATAGCCACAAACCCCTGACAACCACTCAGCAGTAATCTCCTAGCCTGAATAGCTGAAACTAGCTAAGGTAAGGATTGCACTCGCGACCCTACAAATTTGAATTCTGCTTCCCCCGGGGATCTGAATATTACTTCTCGTGCATGACAATCTATGCTGAAAAAATTAGCTACTAGCCAATCCATGCCAAATATAACATTGAACCTGTGCATATCTAGCATTGTCAGATCGACAGGCAAAATCTTTCCTTGAATATCAACTAAACAATCCCGGAGCACCCTACTACATCTCACTACTGACCCAGTCGGTGTAGATACCAACAATTCAACATCTAATGACTGTGTTTCAGCCCCACATAATTTAACACACCTCGAGGACATGAATGAGTGTGTAGCTCCTGAATCAAATAATGCAATAACTTTAAAAGAAAGCATAATCACCATGCCTGTCACCATATCTCCTGACGTCTCAGCCTCACCTGGCGTCAGAGTAAACACCCTGGCTGGAGCCGTATTCCTCTGCTGGCCCCCACATGGCACCTGATAACCTCCCCGATATGGTATAGGAGCTAGAACTGCGTCCAGTGGGGTAGGGCAGTCTCGTACCATGTGCCCTGATTTACCACAGCGATAGCACACCGGAACTGCATCTGGTGGGGTAGGACAATCTTGCACCATGCGTCCCAATCTACCACAGCGATAGCACACCATACCACCAGCTCAACACTCCCCCAGTGCCTCCTACCACAAGTATGATAGACTGAAGGACCCTGCCCTGTCTGTACCTCATGTCCTCTCGTCTCCTGTCTCTGTCCTCTGCCATGGTTACCTCCTCCATTGGCCTGGTCTATGACTCTACTGGTAACCGGTAGATGCAGATCTCTTCCTCTGTCCCTGCTCCTCTGCAATAAGGCCCTCACCAATCTCTGCCAATGCTGCCCTGTCGACCAACTCAGCAAAGTCCTGGATCCGCAGCACCACTACCTGCTTGAATATACTTCGCCTCAAACCTCTCTCAAACTGTCTCGCCTTCCTTACGTCATAAGGAACAATATACGGGGCGAAATGAGAGAGCTCGATGAATCGTGCTGCATACTTCTAGACGGACAGCTATCCCTGCTTCAGACTCAGGAACTCTTCTACATTAGCTTCCCTGACAATAGCTGGAAAGTATCTATTAAAGAATAAGTCTTTAAACAGGTCCCATGTCATAGCGATCGAAGTCACCCTCTGCTGCTCCAATAGTTTCACCGCAGTACACCACCTCTCAGCCTCTCCTGCCAGTCTATGGGTGGCAAAGAGGACCCTCTGTTCATCAGTACACTATAGTACAGCCAAGATCTTCTTAATCTCCTGCATCCAGTTCTCAGCGGCTACAGGATCAACTCCGCCTCAGAACGCTGGAGGATTCATCTTCATAAACTTCTCTATGGTGCACCCATGGCCTGCAAATGGACCACTCTGCTCCATCGAACTCCTAGCGATCTCAGCCATAACCTGCTGAGCCACGCTACGTAATACCACGTCAGAGTCGGTCCCAGTTGCACCTGATGGTCTTGCTCCATCACTGCCACTCGCATGGGCACTATTTCCTTTCGAATCCATCCTGGAAAATAGTAGTTACAATTCAGTAATCCTATCCTCATAATTTACCCACCTATCCTCACCACTTATCTCAACATTTCTAACTTATTTCTAATCCCCAATCCTACATTCTAGGAACACAACCCGACAATAGCTTACTATGGTTTTCCTATTTAGTACATAGCAAGTGGTATTCACTGCCTTGGCCTAGAAGTATTTGGGTAATTTATGGTCATTAAGCATAGTTCTGGCCATTTCTTGTATAGATCTATTCTTTCTTTCAACTACGCCATTTTGTTGTGGTGTTCTAGGAGCTGAAAAATTATGGGCAATTCCTAATGAGTTACAATAGTCTTCCATGCCTTGATTTTTAAACTCTCTACCCCTATCACTTCGAATTTTGGTAATTGTGTATCCCTTTTCATTTTGTACTCTCTTGCATAGATTTATAAAATTTTCACATGCTTCATATTTATGACCTAAGAATAGTACCCATGTGTATCTTGAGAAGTCATCAACTAGGACAAAAATGTATGATTTTCCTCCTAAACTCTGAGTTTGGTTTGGTCCAAATAAGTCTAAGTGCAGCATTTGAAGTGGCCTAGTAGTGGAGATCTCTTTCTTCTTCTTAAAGCTTGTTCTTGCTTGTTTTCCTAGTTGGCATGCATCACAGATTTTATCTTTCACAAATTTTGTCTTGGGCAGTCCCTTAACTAATTTTGAAATTAAATCCATGTTTGCGTGTCCTAGTCTCCTATGTCAAATCCAACTTATTTCATTCATAGAAGATAAGCATGTTACACTTTGTGAAGTTAGGTTATCAAAACTTGTGGTGTATACATTTTCATGTCGCTTAGCAATGAACAGTATCTTATTATCAGTTTTGTGTTTAACTATGCACTTGTCATGTTCAAATGATACTTTGTAGCCTTTGTCACATAGTTGACTTATGCTCAATAAATTGTTCTTTAGACCTTTAACTAATAAAACATCATCAATAATGAGTGAGGAATCATTATCGACTTTACCGACACCTGTGGTCCTTCCCTTAGCATTATCTCCAAAAGTAACAAACCCTTCATCCTTGAGTGTGAAGGATGTGAATTTTGATTTGTCTTCGGTCATGTGGCATTAGCATCCGCTATCTATATACCATCTATCTTTCAAAGATGTGGATCTTAAGCAAATCTCAAGGTCATCATGTGCCATTAGACACAAATTGGCAACCTCGTCGTCGCTGGATTCAGATTCTGAACTGCTAGTGCTGTGTGTATCCCAACCAAATTTCAGCGCCTTCTTCTTTTTCTTTGAAGCTTTTATGAGTTTAGGGCACTCGGGCTTGATGTGTCCAACTTCTTGGAAATTGTAGCATGTTGGTGGATCCTCCTTCTTTTTTTTCATGCTTTGCTCTCCTCTTTCTGATTAAGAGTTCTGAAATTTTTTGTTGAACTTTTTGTTCTTCTTTAAGAACTTTCCGAACTTCTTTGTTAGCAAGGCCATGTCATCATCCCTTTCAGTATCGCTTCCTTCACTTGAATAGCTTAATGATGCCTTAAGTGCAGTGACTTTCTTAGCTTTGCTTTGTTCATTTTTCCTCTCGTTTATCGCCAGCTCATAGGTGATGAGTGATCCGATGAGTTTGTCCACCGACATCTCCTTAAGATTTCTCCCTTCTGCTATTGCAGTAGCTTTCGCTTCCCACACTGGAGGTAATCCCCTGAGTATTTTCCTGATCAACTCATAAGAGTGGTAAGTGATTACAAGTCAAAACTGTGTAATTGGGCATCTTAACTCGGGCTTTACGGTTTATATTTTTAATTAAATGTCCAAAATTATCCAATATTTTAATAAAATGCCAAAATCATCATTCTTACACTTTATTGCACTATTTATGAAGTTTTGGTAATTTTTTGTCGCAGGAAAATTCCCAGGAACCAAAACTGATACCTGTTCGTATTTCTTGCATAACTTTTCCGTCCGAGCTCCGATCGAGACGATTCAAATTTCTAGAGAAAGAGAAAAGGATCATCTACAACTTTCATGTTGAGTTTTGTGAGATACGGGCTCCAGAAGAACATAATTTGAGACGAACAGAGAACAAATAAAATGAGAAAAATATATATATAAATGGGTTGATGTGACCCGGCCATGCATGGCCGGGTCGGGTTGGGTTAGCTACCAGCGGGTCATAGGTTTTTTTTTCCCTATCCTATTTAAACCTTCTTTTCTTCCCCTGTTCAGTGCGCCTCCGCGCACCCTCTGCACTCCCTCTCCTTCCCTCACCCTCTCTTCTCTTCCACGGCCTCCCTTGGTTTCCTTTGCTGCAACTTCCACCCGCAGCCCCTGCTACACAGCTTCGGCCTCCTCTCCAGCAGATACACAGCAGAGCACAGCAGCTCTGCAAACTCCTTGGATCCCCTCTGCCACTCCCATCCACAGCCCCCAGGCCAGAGCTCCTCCTTCCAGCCTCCTCTCCAGTAGATACACAGCAGCTCTGCAACTCCGGCAATATCTCCACCACTGCCAGCCGAGCACAGCCCCTGCTACAGCAGCAACCTGCTGGAAGACCCGTCCACACCAGTAGACAGCTTCAGCCTCCAGCCCCACCACTCCTGCTCAACCTGCTGCAAGACCCGTGAAGCACCACAGCAAGCAAGCTGCTTCTGCACATCTCTCCGGCCTGAAATTCCCCTGCAGTTTCTTTCTTTCTCTCTTATCTTTTCTCTTTCTTTGATTATTACTTTGAATATTGTTAACTTGTTATTTGAGTTTATTGTTATTTTGAGGTTTTGAATATTAAATAGGGTGTTCCATTATTATTGAAGTTTAATTGTTTTTTTTTAATCTCTTCCGGTTAAATATTTTTCCGTAGATTAGTTTAATGTTCCAAGTTATTTAATTAATTTAGTTAGGGTCAGTTTCGTCAAAGTTCATATTTTTCAGTTTTGTTAAAGTTCGTATTTTTATTTTTTCGGTATCATTCAAAGTTTAGATTTTTAATGTATTTGCATTTTTGTTCGAGTTCTCGGTTTGAATTATTGATTCGTATTAAAGGTTTGATTGTTAGTGTGTATGGGTTTGATTAAGTTTCCTTTCTAGCATGTTTTAATTCCTTATTTGTAGTTTCCATTTTTAATTAGTGCGTGTCCCAATGTTTCTTTAAGTAGACTAGGATTTCCTTATTTGTTTTTTTTTTATTGCAAGCATGAGTGGCTAAGTTCGGTAACTCGGGTTGTGGGTTGACGTCGTTTGCGTTCCATGGTTTATTAGTTATCCTATGATATCATTGTTAAACTTTTATTTAGTTAAAACCGAAAATTGAAGGGAACGTTGATAAATTGCTAGCTCTTACTTCTTGTTTTGTTGTTGACGTTAGGCACATCAAAACCTTGATTTAATCTAGGATTTTCATCAACTAATTTACACGACATTCGGTTGATGCTTAATGAGAGTTTATATTTTCTTCCGTTTGGGTGTGGCCAATTTACTCGATCTTTAGTGATAAAAATTTCATCTTATTAATGCCTTGATTGAATTAACAAGAAGAGGAGTAAGGCCTAGGAAATTAGTAAATGGTGGAAGCAAGTAGACATTGACCCGTAACCCGAGTATTTGGTAAATTGTTTCAGTTAATCTGTTTAATTTGATTGCGTTAGTAGGTTTACATTTTTGGAGAATTGATAAAATTTCAGTTTCATTTTGATAGTTTACTCAAGCTTCTTCCTCTTTGTTTACTGTTTTCAAAATCATAAAAGACCAAAAAGATTTTCAACTCATATTTTACAGCAACAGGATTTCACTAAACTTTCACAAATACTTTGATACTCAGTGGTCCCTATGGAATATGATCCTGGACTCATCCTTGATACAACTTGACACTTCTGCACTTGGAAGCATAACTCAGAATGAGTCAAGTTTTTCGCGCCGTTGCCGGGGACTAATTGGTGTCATCGAAGTGTTTCTTAGATTTCAGAGAGGTGTTTTAGAGTTGTGAACGTCTTCACAACCTGGGTGATATCTACTTCCTCTCTTTTGACCTGTTTGCTTTTATTGCATTTATACTGCATTTGTATGACTAGCTGGGCTAGAGATAACACATTTAGACTAGTCAGGACAAACTCGTCCATCTCATCATCGAGTGAACCTGTTTCACTTGAATCACTATTTGATACACATAGCATCATGGCTGAGAATGAACCTCATGATGTGGAGAACCCTAATAGGACACTCAGAGAATATTTGCAACCTGTTAGGACCAGTACCCCATCCTGCATTGTTCTATCGTTGAATGCAAATGTTTTTAATTTTAAACCTGGGATGATTCCAATATTACCTCATTTTCATGGCATTGAATCTGAAAACCCATATTTGCATATTAAAGAATTTGAAGAAGTTTGTGCCACATTCATGGATAGAACATGCACTGAAGAGGTAATAAGACTAAAATTGTTTCCCTTTTCTTTAAAAGATAAGGCAAAAACCTGGTTTTATTCCTTGAGGGCAAGATCCATTGGGACTTGGCAAGAAATGCAAACTGAGTTTTTAAAGAATTTTTTTCCCATGCAAAGAACTAATGTTTTGAAAAGACAAATCATGAATTTTTGCCAAAAGGATGTGGAAACATTTTATCAGTGTTGGGAACGTTTCAAAGACCTTTTAAATGCATGTCCTCACCATGGGTATGAGAATTGGAGGGTCATCAGTTTTTTCTATGAGGGGTTGAAACCAAAGATGAGGCAATTTGTAGAAACAATGTGTAATGGTGAGTTTTTCAATAAAGAGCCTGAAGAAGCTTTTGACTATTTTGATTATTTGGCTGAAAATGCCCAATCTTGGGTTGTCTCTGATGTGTATGATAGATCTGAAGAGCAAAAATGTATTAGTGGGGGTGGTAAGTATCAATTGGAAGAAGTTGATGATTTGAATGCTAGGCTTGCATTGTTGTCCAAAAGGTTAGATTCCATTGAGCTTAAGGAGGCAAATGAAATGCATGTTTTACCATCATCTTCTAAAAAATGCAGCATATGTGAGGATCCAGGGCATGCGACTGATGCATATCCAACTATTCCTGCTCTTAAGGAAGTTTTGCTTGATCAGTCTAACCCAGTGTATATGGTTTCTAAGATTTCTTATGAACCTTATTCTGATACTTACAATACAGGTTGTAGAAGTCATTCAAATTTCAGTTGGATGAATGACCAAGTGGAGCCATCTCCCCAGGAACAAAGTTAATACATTCCTTATGCAGCATCTAGCTAAGACTCGGGACCCTCTTACTTTGCAAATCAGCCTCCTCCAATGCAAAGAAGGAAAATGGAAGATTCCATCCAGCAGCTAACCGTTAGCTTGCAACAGTTCATGGCAAGCCAAAATGTGATCAATTCTAAAACTTCTCAAGCCATCAACGAGATAAGCACCGAATTGACTCGGCTGAACACATTATTGAATGCTTTGGAGATAGATGAATCCCAATTTCAAGCCCAGCCAGATACTCAAGTGCAGATTGCAATCATAGAATCATCATCCTATATTGAAGCAAATGTCAATGATTGCAATGCCGAAGCAAATCTCAGCTATGGTAAGGTGACTAGTGCACTAGATGAAGAAGTTGAGCAGAATGGTGAGACTTTAACCTTCAAGGAATCAGGTACAAATTTTAATGTTGATGCTTCTGAAGATCCAAAGGTAATTGTTCCGAAAACTTTTCCTCAAAAGCCGGTTCTTAAAGAAGTATATTTCCTGGAAACTATACTGGATAAGGATCCTTTCTTGTTAAAACAAGAAAGACAATTTGAAAATGTGTTGTCTAATATTGTGGAAAGTATTGATTTATTCATAGATAACTTTTGTGCAGATAACAAAGCTGATGCATTATGGTGACTAATATTTGGAGATTCACTAGTTCAATTTATAAATCTGCACCCACCAGACGAAATTCCTCCCGAGCCTCCTCCAGACACACTGTGACATTTTTCTTTCCTTTGATTTCATTTTGTTTCATTCTGTCTTATTTTTAGTTTAGTGATAGGTACAATTTCCTTTAGTTCAATTTTCCTTTTCCATTATTTCTTCATCCAGGTACGCCCCACTTTTCCTGTGCACAGTTTTTCTATTTCCCCTATACTTTCACATTGAGCACAATGTTCCATTTTAGTTGGGGGGTGAGCATTTGCATGTGACACTATGCACGTTTACGTACTGGGTTTTATATTTTTTTAAAAAAACAAAAACAAAACAAAAAAAAAATCAAAAAGAAAGAGAGAAAGAAATAGGAGCATTGAAGATTTACACTGCATTATCCCATTTTTAACACTGACTCGTACCCTTCACATACCTGCATATAACCTAAGAACTACACACTTGAGTCATTATGCGTAGTTTCTCTTTATATGATTTTATGACTCCATGAAAAATTGATTGGTAGTACATTCATGTTAATTTGGTTATATAATTTTCTGTATTTACATGACATCTCACGAGGTTGAATACACACTTACGTGATTCATTGCACTTAGGGTTTCCTATGAGCATTGAGAGAACACCCGTGGCGACTATGACACCTTGTGTGATATTCTTGAGCTATTATCGTCCTTTTGAGCGTTAATATCAAATCAGAGTTCATAGAACTCAATTTTTTTTTTCTAGATGATTCCTTGTACACTAGTCTATGTTTTGATTTGCTAGCCTAGAGGTGACTTCTAGTGGGGAGATAGAAACCTAGGTCTTATAGCCTACTTAAGATATGAAAGCTGAGCCACCCCTAGAGATAGACTTAGTTTATAGACTACCATTCGAGCTCAAATCCCATTGATTGTTTGACGATTACAAAAGAAGTGTTATGATTGTGTTAATTGTTCAAGAAAAGGCAGAAAAATAAAGAATGAGCAGAAGAAATGATAAGAAATAAATATGCGCATGAAATGAAATGTTAATGTCTGCTCCGCATAAACATCACAAAAAGTCAAGGACAAAATACATGTTCTCTACGTACGAAGATTTTTCAACCAGTTAATGCCTCAGATGTGTTCACGACAAGTTTGTGAACAAGTTGATCTAGGGTGGTCTCAGTTGGATGTGGCGAGTAGGTGAGAAGATGCTAGGGTGAAGGACCCGACATCTCATTGATAGGCTAGATCCTTTCTAGACTAGTTCACTCCATATACTTAGCGTTGTTCCTTTTAATATGTGGGATGTTTGATCGCAACACTCCTCCTCACATATAATGAGCAAACCCATTTCTTTCTTTTTGAGTGTTTTTGAGGGTATACCAGTTAGGCCGAGTCAAAGCGACCGTTCTGTAGGTGTCCACTGGCGTCCTAGGTGTACTGAGTCACACACATCACACATACCTCGAGAGTTTACCTGTTTATACTCGAACTTATATAATTGCATTAACTCTGAATGTACCTCTGATTAACTTCATGTGAGTATACTACTCTTAAATGACATATAAATGATGAAACTTGCATGAGTGACGTGCTTTGGAGTCGTGTGCATTGAATATGAACAAGCTTGTGTGAAATTCAGTTATATTCTTGTATGTGAAGTGGTATAATATTGTCGCATGTACATTGATATTATGATTATTGGAGTTTGTAGTTGTAGGCACCGCCCTGAAATTCAGTAAGCTTTTCCAAGAGCATTTAAAGAGTTAATGATGTGTGTGAATCTAGTGTACATGGATTGTATGGATTCATCAATCGTCATTTTAAATGCTTCATATTCACTAGTAAGCATGTCTATTCTACTATCCTTTACTTCTTTAGTGCCTTCATATGTAACTTCTAATTTTTCCCATATTTCTTTAGCTGAGTTACATGCCATTACCCTATTAAATTCATTGACATCTAGTGCACAGAAAAGTATATTCATGGCTGTGGCATTATTTTGAACTGGCTTCCAATCCTCTTTAGTATATTCATCTTCAGTTTTAGGTACATTAATCTTATCAATGACTTTCATGGGAATGTGATTTCCTTTAGTCACAATTTTCCAGACCTTCCAATCTACGTTCAGTAGATATATGCTCATCCTACGTTTCCAATAGGTGCAATTTACACCACAGAAAATGGGTGATCTAGTGGATGAGTGTCCCTCACCAAATGGAGTTACACCAATGTGTGTCATGTGATCATTTTACAAATTTAATATCAAGTCTAAGTAAACCTGCTCTGATACCAAATGTTGAATCAGGTGTAATCCCAAGAGCGGGGGTGAATTGGATATTAAAAAAAATTAAGCCACTTAATTTCCTTTTACATACTTCTTATAAATTAACCAACTACTTCTTGTTGCTCAATTATGTATGTGTGTGGCAATCCTATCTATGCATGCAATATACTTAATTTAAATACAACGCAGAAAATAAAGAGTAGAGGGAAGAGAGAAGACAAACACGATTTTACGAGGTTCAGCCGACTTGGCCTACGTCCTCGCCCTGAGCAACCACTCAAGGATTCACTAAAAACCCTACTCCTTAAAGTGGGACGGAGCTTCCCTTACAAACCGCTGCTTACAAGAGGTACAACTCCTTCCTTATCCGCTACTCACAAGAGGTACAACTTCCTCCTCACACTCGGTTCACAACCCGAACCGTGTTTACAACAAAATCTGAAAATAACACTCAAAACAATGCTTCTAACAAAAGCTTGTGAGTAAAATTCAATTTCCTAGCACATTAACATATGATATAACTTGAAGCTCATGAATGTATGAAAACGATAAATTCATTTTATGTATGATATGCTTGAACACACAAATCCCTATTTAATCAAAACTTTCAAGTAAAGATAAATTCAAAACGTTTTGGAATAATCTAGTGTTCTTGGTTCACTTTGCAAAATACACACTTATATAATTGAAGTGAACTTGTTGTCAAAAACTTTGTCTTGAATATACACTCAATCAAAAACCCAAAGTTTTACTTCAAGTACTCAACCACAAAACTGAGTATATTAATTTGTAGAAAAATATACTTCAATTAAATCAAGGATATTAAATCAAGTTCTAATGTATCTGAAGAGAGATCTTTCTAGAAACCACACACTTGAATCAAACCTTTCAATGAGTCACACACCATAAAACAAATAATGATCTTGTTTAAAATAGCTTGGTATATATAAAGATACTTTCAAAATCACTCTTTTAATCAAAACTAGGTTTTTCAATAAGAAGCCCTTTGAGAAAATATATGTCCATTTATATACTCTTGAACCAAGATTTAATCTACCAAGTTAGATAAACTTTCTCAAGTAATGATCTCTTAGAAAATTAATTTTTATACGAAAGGCACACTCAAGATCAATACTTTTCAATACTAGTCAAGAACAACCAATGAGATGATATGTAAAAAATCACAAGACTAATAACTTGAAAGATCAAACCTCAATACTAGATTGAAGTACAGTAGAGTAACCAAGTTCCCTTTTTAAATCTGAATTGATTTGCCTAAGCTTTGAAGATATGAGATTGATGTATAGGCAAACAAATAGCACTAAGAGTAGATAATCAACAAACTTGCAACAAGGTGTGTTCTTCTCTTTCTTGTGTGTCTAACTCTCGTTCTAGGGTTTAGATATTCATAATATATAGTATATTACCCTTAGAATTGATCTCAGTCATTGGATCAATAAGATACCTCGCGTGTCTTTTTAATAAAGAACTGATTTTTAGGCTTTCCCGCGAGTTCAGGCAACCGAACTCGACTTTAGGCTCCTGAAGTGTCAACTTCAAGCGCCTGAGGTTCCAAGGTCAGGTGACCGAGGTACCTCTGCTAGGTTCTGTCTTTCCCATTTAATTCTTCAGGCAACCAAATAAATTCTTCAGGCTATTGAAGTGAAGTTAAGGCTACTGAAGTCCAAATTTTTATTTCCTTTTTCTAATTTTAGAAAATGCTTTGCTTTTTTTCTTGGGCCTTTTATAAAACATATTTTTCATAATTTCAAAAACATTTCTAAGTCCATAAAGGTTCCCTAATGATAAACATGAAATGCATGAATCCTAAAATCATTCTAAGTTACATTGAGCCTCAAGATAAATCATACGAAAATGTAGATACATGAGTTCTAAATACCCATTCCCAAGACATTCTTGAACTTTGCCGCTTGCATCTTGATTCTCGTACTCTTTGAGTTCCATGGTACTTTCTAATATGTATAAGCTTTACTTTATGGCATCCATGACTCGTTATCTTTCCGTACATGCTCAGTGTAAGTCCTGTTCACAAACTCAATGCACAGATAAAATATCAAGTGATTTGTCATTATCAAAACAGGATTGGACTCGTAGAGTCAACACATCATAAAATCAATACCACAAATCTCACATTCCAGCTCAGCAGGTCACAATCCACCTGGACTCGTGGGTACCAGGGATACATCAGAACATACAGCAAAAGCCTACACAGCAGAAAATGTACAATCATTTACATACCATCATTTCATACATCACAATGTACCAGAGTTTCTACAATCCCTGTACTTCCATATATATATATATATATATATATATCCCAAAAATGAAATCTAGGGACAAATCCCACCAAAACCTAACTATCCCAACCAAAAACTTACCCTTCACAGAGGGCAGACAAACAACTCAAATTCTGTGGGGCTTCTCCTGCTCTCTTATCTAGGGCTCCTAAAAAGTTAATAAGATTTAGGGGTGAGACACCTCACGGTAAGGGAAATAAATAAATACTAGTGTGTGGCAACATTAGTATACCATGTTCTATATATACCATACATATCATATCTGGTACTGTTTATCAAATCTTAGAAAACATATGAATATCAAAACATGACAGAACATACTGCATTTCATAAGCATATCTTATCTCATATCATAATAATAATAAGATAAAAACAATCCTGGTAGGTTAGCTGGCTGTTGTCATGTATTACCCCCACATGACTGGGTTGTGTGGCCTGAAGGCGAGACCCGACAATGGTTGGCGGATCACTGCCAAATCAATAGTCTAGTCTATAGGTCCGATAGGTCTACCAGACCTAGTCTGTACACCCAGGGCGATAACACACACTTCTTGAAAATAACCACATCGACCATCCAAACTCACACCACTCTGTACAGCGGCATTAACACAGATATCACGATCACAAAGACCATTGACACATAGCAACGGTACTGTGCAAGTGCTACCCTAAACCAAGCCAACCAGGTTTTGATATCATATACATATACTAAAACTGTGATACATAGATATCTCATATCATTCATTTTCACATCAATCATATCATTTGCATATATATATATATATATATATATACGTGTATCATGAAAATCATCAGCTTATTACGCCGGTATTACACATTTATCATAGCTCGGCCCATACGCCGGAAAATCACATAGCACAGCCCGTACGCTGGCAAATCACATAGCTCGGCCCGTACGCTGGCAAATCTCATCCACATGTCACGACCCGTACGCCGGCAAACATATCCACATAGCATGGCTCGTACGCCGGCAAACCACATATATATATATATCTAAAAATATCTCAGCACGTACGCTGGTTTTCCATCATGAAAACTCGTGTCATAATCTCATTCCCAGAAAATAGTTTTTCACAACATTTTATACTCATGCCACACAAATGGATTTTCACATATTCGATCATACAATCATTTTCATAGTATTTTTCAAATATAAAACACATATATAAATATATATACATTTTCCGCAAATCATATGCTAAATATATATATACAAGTATTCTCTTAAAACAAAACTAACTTCATTTATCCCCTTACTTGATTCCTGAAAAGCCCTTAAGAAAATCGTCCCAGCACCCGCAGGGTTCCCAACTCAACACCCTGAAAATGGAAATTCCCAGTATTAAAGTTCAGTATTTCTAAGCATACAATACTTTCCTCAACTGTAAAAAACCCAAATATTGAGTAGAAAGTTTTTACCAAAAAGCATTCAAGTTTAACACCTGAGGGGTTCCCTGACCAATACCCTGAAACTGAAAACCTCCAGTATTAAATTTCAGTATTTTCATGCGCACAACATTTCTTATAACTAGCGCAAGACCAAATATGGCTTAAAAAGCCTTACCTCAACTCTGGGATGATTTCCAATTAGCTTTCTTTCACGATTTGCTCCAGCAGATTTGGAGAGAATTCCGCCAGGAGAGTCGTGGTGACTTTGGATTGTCGATTCGACGTATATCTAGCCCCAAAATGATGTGAGAGAGAGAGAGAGAGAGAGAGAGAGAGAGCCGAAGGGGAGAGAGAGAAAAGAGTTAGCTTCTTAAAGAAGCTTTAAAAATCCGGATTTTCATATATATAAAACAGGGTATTTCGTCGAAGAGCCCGTTCTTCGTTTACGAGTCCTTCAAAAATTTCGTTGACTCATCAACAAAATTTAGGCAGCCTTAGAACCGCTCTCGGTATTTTCTCATTGACGAAACCCTGTGTTCGTCGACGAATTCTCTTAAGCCTTCGTCGATGAAACCCTGTGTTCGTTGACGAAGCTCAGCTTCCCTTTTTTCCCAACTTCCATTTCCCTTTTCTTTTATTGTTTACATCTCATTTTTATTCGGTTCATTACATATATAGTGGTGCAATTGTACTAATCTACTCTTTGAGAGAGTGTTCTTGTATGCAACGTTTAACTTGTATTCTTACAGTGTTTTTGACAATTCGAGGTTGTTGGATCGTTGCCCAAGCGTGGGGTATTGCTTGGAGAGGCTTTGCTCTGGCCTAGTGAAGGAGTGTTTAAGCGTGGAATTCGCTTGTAACGATTTTTTATTCTACCCAAAAAGGAACAAGTACAGTGAAAACGTAGACTGGGGATAAGTTGAACCTCATAAAAATAGCATTGTCACTCTCTTTCCCTTATTCTCTTTAAATTCCAGCAAAAATATAAACTATGTGGATGTTATAGTTCTCTCAATCATAAAAACAATGTGTCTTGGAAATTAAATAAACCAAAGCTTAATTTTTTCTTTGGCTTGCGAAAATCAAAAGGGAGTACATTGGTTAATCAATATTTTACGAAAACCGTAAGGGAGTACGTTGATTGGTTAACAACCCAAAACCTATTAACTGAAGGTTTATTTGAATTCTGATTTCAGAAAGAGTGATTGGATGTTATTTTGATTATCAATTGAAAGGAAAATTTCATTCTCTATAAGGCTTACATATTCATATACATAGGGTTGCAAACAATCAAGCTAAATATTGCCAAAAGAATTGCAAAGCATATATTTATTGGTTACTTATATTGTGGTTGATTGGTTTAAGTAGTTGATTGATTGTTTATTTGTGTTATGGTTGTGGATTGAATAAAAGACTTAAGCCTTTGTGTGATTGCTAAAATAAGTCAATACATCTTTGAAAGAATTATAAAAGGTTATGAATTCATAAAATTATTTAAAAGAAATTTTAATAACCCAATTCACCCCTTTCTTGGGGCTACACCTTAGTTTTCAAACCATGACACTATGTTAATATAGTTTATGCAACTCAAATGGTACAACATTTTCATATCAGTTTTTGGTGTTACGGTTATTTCCGTGACACTATGGTATTACAGTTTACACAATAAAAATATTACAGTATAATCAGGATTAGCTTTCAGTGTTATCATTATTTTGGAATCATGATGAAACAACAAGATAATTATGCATATCAATACTATATAATATCAGACTCTGATGAATCAGTTCAGTAAATATTCAGTTATCAGAGCATAGTACCATTGCTACAGCAAAAGATCAGAGCGCAACCACGCATCTTAAATAGCACGTGGGAGGTTTCCGTCAACCGTGTTTGGAAGGATTGCAGACTCCAAAAAATACTAGGTTGAGGTGGCCGTTTTAATGAGGTAGTTACCAGTTTCGTGCCTAAGAGAGGTTGTAGTTTGGCTGGGTTGAGGATTAGTAAAGTTACATATTGGTTTTACAAGGCTTAAAATCTTGTTATCTTGTTTTGATACTAACAAATAAATGAAATTTAATGTATTTGTGTGAGTAATGATATTTCAGGGTTCATATATGTGAAAGTAAGGTCAAAGTTCCCACAAGGATCAAATATGATGGAAGCAAGATCAAAGTGCTCACAAGGATCAAATGAAGCTTAAATGAGCCAAGACATGAATTACTTGTTGAAGAACATGAGGACATGAATAAGTTGTTGAAAGCCAAGGCATCTTAAAGTCAAAAGATCCAAAGAAAGGCAAAGTAAGAAAACTTAAAGAATATGGAAGCTTGAAGAAAAGATGGATTCTATCCAAGGACAAAGCATGAACACTCAAGAACTTAGAATGTTAATATTTTAGAAGTCTCATGTAAGTGCTTTAATGTTTAAAATATCGTTTGAAATATTTTGAAGCTCTTAGGTTAACTTCTTAGACCTAGATACTTTTTAAAATACCTGAATAATATTTTTATAAGGTCAAAAATTATTTTAAAAAGGTTAGAATCATTTTTGGAATAAAGAGCACCAAAAAGAGTTTTTCCCAAATGCTATCAGTTTTTATACAGCCGCATTGAGGTGAATTTTTCTCTATCAAAAACTCCTTATTTTAAAGAGTAGTAAACACTAAATTTGTAGGAGTTTCTATTAGCTTTCTTTTGACACCAAGAACACCTAATGTGGAGTTATACAGAAAAAGTTATGGCCAAAACACTGAAACGGGGTCACTGCTGTCAGACATTTAAACACTATTCAACGGGCAAATTTTTAAATTTCTAATGTTTTAAATTATAGCCATTTGAACCTTAAATATTCTAATAAATAGGGAAAATATTTAAGGAAACTTTTACAAATTTGAAAGCCTATAAATACATGGTTTTTCAAAACAAAAATAAAAAAAAGAAACAAAAAACCCAAGAATTCAAAAATCTATTTTGAGGAGGTGAAAGTACTCTTGTTCTTCCTAAGTTCTCTTGCTCACTCATTGAAAAATTCTTTTGCTGAGAACTCTGAAGTGCTGATCCTTCTTCTTTTGAATTCCTACTACTAATCCTCTTCTAAGAAGGATATTGGTGAATTCTACACTTGAGCTTCATTCTATTTCCTATTGATATTTTACATTGAAGTATATAGTGCTGAAATTGTACTAACTTGCTCTTTGAGAGAGTATACGTGTACGCAGATTTTATCTTGTGTTTCTTGTAGTTCATTGACGTTCCAAGGTGTTTGGATCGTTGGCTAAGCAAGGGGATATTGCTTAGAGAGGCGGACTCTAGCCTATGTAAGGAGAGACTGAACGAGGGAATATCGTTTGGAGAAGGTAGGCTCTAGCCTTAACCAAGGAATGTTGTAATCAGTTTTGTTCCACCCATTAACGGAACAGGTTTAGTAATCCTTTGGTGGTTTGCCAAAGGCGAGGACGTAGGCTGGGTATAAGTTGAACCTCGTAAAAATCTCCGTCTCACTCTCTCTTTCCCTATTTTTATTTTCAGTACATATTTAAAATTGCGTGGATAATTTAAATTGAAAATCAAATATACTACGCAAATTTGGAAATCAAGTAAACTTAAAGATTAATTTTGATTTGGGTTGCGGAAACCGAAAGGGAGTACGTTGGTGAAACCATATCTTGCGGAAACCATACGAGAGTACGTTTCTTGGTTAAACACTCAAAGATAAATTTACTGAAAGTTTATTTGAGTTTTGAATATTTGGAAAGAGTGATTGAATGTTGTATTGAACATCATATTAAGCAAATCCATATATACAGGGCTTAATTAAAATTTATATCTAGGACTTACTACAAAAGCTTTATTGTGTTTGTGAAAGGATTGTTGAATATTATATTACATTCTTCACAAGGTTTTCAAATTCATAATCACAAGGCTTATATAAACAAACAAACAATCTCAAGATTTTATATTACCAAAGTGCTAAAAACTTTATATCTTGGTTTGGTTGTTTGATGTTTAACTTGTATTTGGCAATTAAATTGATTGTTTGGTTTGAAGATTGTGTTTAATTGATTGGTTGTTTAATTGTGTTATTGATTGGACAAAAGAACTAAGTTCTTGTGTGATTGGTAAAATTAAACAAACAAGTTAAAGAATTGGTTAAGTGTTTAAAGAAGTTAAGGATTCTTAAAAGAAGTTAAAAGAAATTTTTAAAAAAGCCATTCACCCCCCCCCCCTTTTGGGAAGCTATTCCTAATTTCATTATAGTTGACTTACCTAGTAGGTCAACTAGGATTAAGTCCCGCCTACAAGCCACACAACCCTATCATGAGGGGTTAAATCTTGACGTGCAATTTTCCAAGGTAAACATCACAGTTATGTATATGTATACAGATTTATATTATATCAACAGATATAGTATGATACTAGAAGTATGAAAAAGTAGAAAACTTAGATATTACAGTTATACTTTAAACTATATTAGACGCAAGTTATACTATACATTGATTTACCAAGTTTTAGAGTTTCATATATTGTCAGTATAGTATTTACGAAACTCAGTCGCCACACACTAGTAATAGCATATTTCCTCTTATTGAGCGTCGTCTCATCCCAGTGATTTAATATTTTTCAAGTGATCTAGTTAGATGAGCGGATCAGGCTCGCAGATAGAGGAGGCGAGTACATTGTGTTGACCCTATAAGTCCAATTCTGTTTTGATAATGATAAATCACTTGGTATTTGATATGTGCATTGAGATTGTGAACAAGAATAATATTTAGCATGCACATAAGGATGGAAAGTCATGGAAGCCATGAAGACTAACGTATATATATCTTGGCAAAAACCATGGAACTAAAAGAATTGGAGAATGAAGATGCAAGTGGCAAGTTCAAGATCGTCATGGGAATGGGTATTTATAACTGAATGTATTTACATATTTCATATGATTTAATTTGAGGCTCAAAATATACCCTAGATTGACCTTAGGGCTCATGCATCTCATGAACATCCTTAGGGGATATTTATAGACTTAGAGATTATTTTTTGAAACCTCGAAAAATATTTTATAAAAAAGAGTAAAGAAAGAGAGCAAAACAGATTTTTGAAACTAAAAAGAAAAATCTAGAAAATGCACTGTTCAGAAGACTGAACTCCCTCTTCAGTCATCTGAAGTGTTAACCTTAGGAGATCAAAGTTTAAGCTCAGTCATTTGAAGAATTTTTTTAGAAGACCAAATATTAAGTTAAGTCGTCTGAAAAATTATTTGGGAAACACAAAAACAGGTAGAAGCACACCAGAAGACTGAACCCTAACTTCAATTGTCTGAACCCGCAACTTCAAAAGACTAAACCCCAACTTCAGTCATCTGACCCTGTGTCTAGGTTCTATTTTTCTAAACTCTAAGGAACTTCATTCATCTGAGCTCTAACCTTCAGTCATCTGAACTTACGAGAAGATTAAAATTTTGATTTTTTAATGACAAAACACATAAGTTATCTCTTCATCAAGTTGATCCAACGGTTCAAAATCATCCTAAAGGCAAGGTTACCTATATAATCAACATCTAAACTCTTGTGCCCCCAACAAGTGAGAAGAGAACCAACCTTTGGCAAACGATTGAGCATATTGTACAATAAGCACAACTTGGGAGAACTTTGAACACACTGCTGAAGTTTTTTCTTGGGATTTCAAAGTTTTTACGTCAAATCTGAGCTAAGGCTATCTTGATCTTCAAAAGGCAATCTGGCAATCTTTGTGTTTTTCATTTTGGTATCGAGGTTTGGTAAATCGATCTGCTTGTTAATATTTATTCTTATAGAGTTTTTCATCTAAATTGATTTGCTTGCAGATATTTATTTTCAAAGAGTTTTTCATCTCAAAATTCATTATTGAATATTATTTGAGAGATTGATCTTAAATGTGCTTATATTAAATTATTTGTGACAAGATCACTATTTGAGAAAAGTTTTCCCCATTGGTTAAACGGTTTTGATTCAAGTGTGTATTCAGTTAAAGATTCGATATTTTCGATATTACAAAATCACTTGATTAAATATCCTTGTGTACATAACTATATATATATATATATTATTGAGGGATATTTTCTAAAAAATATTATAGTCGGTTTTTGAACTTTGGAAATCATATCATATATATATATATATATATATATATTTGCATATTACTTGTGGTTGAATACTTGGAAGAAAACTTATTGATTTTAATCATTATAATATTCAAAACTAATCTTTTGATGAGATCACATTTGGTATTCATGCATCAAATAAGTTGAACTGGAATCATAATTTCTCCAAAGTTTTACTTATATCATTATTTTGGGAGATTTGATAAAAGGGAAATTGTGTGAAGCATATCATTCATATAACAATTATATCGTTCTATTCATACTGAACTTCAAGTTTCATCATATGGATAGGTGTTAGGTTTCAATTGTACTCACTAGCTTTGTTAAAAGCAAATCTTGAGTTGTTTTGCATATTTGAAATTATATATTATAATCACGGTTCGGGTTGTGAACCGGGTAAGGAGGAAGTTGTGCCTTTTGTAAGCAATGGATGTAAGGAAAGCTTCGTCCCGGTTAAAGGAGTAGAGATTTAGTGGAATCCTTGAGTGGATTGCTCAAGGCGAGGACATAGACTGAGTTGGCTGACCTCGTAAAAATTTCAACCTTCTCTCTTCCTTTACTCCTTTTTATTTTTTGCAATGCATTTTAATATCAATCTTGCATGTGTATGTTGAATAACCTCACACACACTTAACAATTAATTGGGTGAAAAAAATTCATTGATATAATAATTTAAATCAATCTTAAACCCCTGCAATTAATTTATTAAATATAGAAATAGGGATTAAGTTGTAAGTAATATTGAAGGTTTTTAAAAATACACAATTAACCCCCCTCTTGGGATTACACCTAAATTAAAATTTGGTATCAAAGTAGGTTTACATAGACTTAATTATTCATTCTTAAAAAGATCACATGGCACACATCGGTGTAACTCCATTTGGTGAGGGACACTCGTCCACTAGACCACTTATTTTCTGCGGTGTAAATTACACCTACTGGAAAAGAAGGATGAGTATATATCTAGTAAATGTAGATTGGAAAGTGTGGAAAATTGTTTCGAAAGGAAACCATGTCCCTATGAAAGTAGTTGATAAGGTTAATGTACCCAAAACTGAAGATGAGTATACTGAGGATGACTGGAAATCTGTGCAAATAAATGCTACTGCAATGAATCTATTATTCTGTGCACTAGATGTAAATGCGTTTAATAGGGTAATGGCATGTAACACTGCTAAAGAGATCTGGAAAAAAATAGAAGTTACATATGAAGGTACTAAGGAAGTAAAATATAGTAGGATAGACATGCTCACTAGTGAGTATGAAGCATTTAAAATAACTGCTGATGAATATATTTAATCCATGTACACTAGATTCACACACATCACAAATTCTTTAAATGCCCTTGGTAAATTTTACTCTACTTATGATTTGATTAGGAAAATACTCAGGGGACTACCTCCAGTTTGGGAAGTTAAAGTTACTGCAATAGCAGAAGGGAGAAATCTCAAGGAGATGTTGGTTGATGAACTAATTGGATTGCTCATCACCTATAAGCTTGCAATAAATGAGAGGGAGAATGAGCAAATTAAAGCAAAGAAAACTACAGTACTTAAGGCATTATCTCATTGCTCCAGTGAGGGAAGTAATTCAGAATCGGATGATAACATGGCACTCCTCACTAAGAAATTTAGAGAATTCATGAGAAAGAATAAGAAATACACAAGAAAATTCAAGGGGTCAAAAGCAGAAAGGGAGAGTCAAGCAGAAGGAAGCAAAAAGATGATCCTCCCATGTGTTATAACTATGGAGAATTTGGACACATCAAGTCGGATTTTCCTCAGCTAAAGAAATCTGAATCCAATGATAACAAGATGGCAAATCTATGTCTGATGGCGCATGATGACCACGAGGTACAATCCTTTTGTTCTACTTCATCTTACTATTCAAGTGATTCAGAAAATGAAAATAGCATGCTTTCGTATGATGAATTGCATCAGGAATATTTGTACACCCTTAAAATGCTTGAGAAAATGAATAAGAAAAATTCTGATTTGAAATTAAAATTGAAAGAATTTTCAAAATTAGTTGAACGTCAAAATAAATCTCATGCATCTCTCATAAAAGACAAGGATTTGAAAATTGAGGCGCTAGAAAATAATTTAAAAGATAAAATTAAGATTATTTGTAAATTTACTGAAGGTCAAAATAACTTTGAAAAACTCCTAGGAGCTCAAAGAAAATCCCTTGAGAAGGAAGGTCTTGGTTTTAATGGGAAGAAGAATCTAAAACAGAAACATCTCTACATGGGATATTTTGTAAGAGAGTCAAAATTGTATGTTCCAACTAAAGACTATCATAGAAATATTACATGTTTTAAATGTAAGAGATTGGGTCATATAAATTTGATTGTCATTTCAAAAATAAAGATGTCAAACTTAAGAAAGTCTGTAAAGTCAAAGGAGAATCTAGTATTAACCCCCATGGACCCAAGAAAATCTAGGTACCAAAAGTAGTTATCTGACTATGTCCTACAGATGTGCTTGAGATCGTCCTCCTCGAAGGACAAGTGGTATATGGATAGCGGATGCTTGTGACACATGACAGGAGATAAAGCTAAATTTGCATCTATCATATCCAAAGATGAAGGATTCGTTACATTTGGGGATAACTCTAAAGGTAAAATCACTGAAGTTGGTAAGATTGGTAAGGAACCTTCTCTTGTTATTGATAATGTGCTGTCAGTTGATGGATTGAAACATAACTTATTGAATATAAGTCAACTATGTGATAAAGGTTATAAAGTCTCATTCGAACATGACAAATGCACTGTAGAGAACAAATTTGAAAATAAAATATTGTTTATTGTTGATCATCATGAAAATGTATACATCACTAGCCTTAATAACCTTGCTTCTCAACATGTTACGTGTTTCTCTACTATAAATGAGATTAGTTGGATTTGACATAGGAGACTAGGACACACAAACATGGATTTAATATCTAAACTTGTTAAGGAAGAATTAGTTAAGGGACTTCCTAAGACTAAATTCGTGAAAGATAAAATCTGTGATGCATGCCAACTAGGAAAATGAGCAAAAACGAGCTTTAAGAAGAAGAAAGTAATCTCTACTACTAGGCTACTTCAAATGTTGCACTTAAATTTATTTGGTCCAAACCCAATTTAGAGTTTAAAAGGAAAATCATGCGCATTCGTTATAGTTGACAATTATTCAAGATATACATGGGTTCTATTTTTAGGTCACAAAGATGAAGCGTGTGAACAATTCATAAATATGTGTAAGAAAATTCAAAATGAAAAGGGTTATACGATCACTAAAATCCGAAGTGATAGAGGTAGAGAATTTAAAAATCGAAGCATGGAAGATTACTGCAATTCATTAGGAATAACTCATAATTCTTTGGCTCCTAGAACACCACAGCAGAATGGTGTAGTTGAAAGGAAGAATATGTCTATACAAGAAATGACCAGAAATATGCTTAATGAACATAAATTACCTAAGTACTTCTGGGCTGAGGCAGTAAATACCACTTGTTATGTTCTAAATAGAGTTTTGATTATACCATCTATAAATAACAAATTATGGAATGGCCATAGACCAAACATATCATATTTATATGTCTTTGGATGTAAATGTTTTTTACTTAGAGATAATAAACATTTAGGGTAGTTTGATGTAAAATCAGATGAAAGTATCTTCCAAGGGTATGCCTTAGACAGTAAAGCTTACAGAGTATATAATAAACGAACATTAGTTGTTATAGAATCCACTCATGTAGTATTCAATGAGTCAAATCCCTTCTCTAAAAGGACTGACGAAGATGAAATTGAGATAAATAAGGAATTTGATAAACTATCCATTAAAGATGATTTAGGAAAGAAAAATGAAATTAAGGAACCATCCCGCTGAAACTAATTAAATTGAAAATGAGGTTAATGAACTATCTAGAAAATGGAAGTACATAAAAAATCATCCCATTGATCAAATAATAGGTGAACCATTACATGGAGTAGCCACACGATCCTCACTTAGGAATATGATTAGTCATTTTGTCTTTCTATCTCCAGAAGAACCTAGAAATGTGAGTGAAGCAATTGAGTATGAATTATAGGTGATGTCCATGCAAGAAGACTTAAACCAGTGTGAGAGAAACAAAGTATGGACACTAGTTCCTAGACCTGAGGATAAGATAATTATTGGAACAACATGGATATATAAGGAAAAGAAAAATGAACATGGGATAGTTGTTAGAAATAAGGCGAGACTAGTAGCTCAGGGATATAACCAGGAAGAATGAATAGATTTTGAAGAAACCTTTGCACCTATAGCTAGACTGGAAGCCATTCGAATGATTTTAGTCTATGCCGCTTTTAAGGATTTCAAGCTATATCAAATGGATGTCAAAAGCGCGTTTTTAAATGACTACATAAGTGAAGAGGTATATGTAGAACAACACCCAGGTTTTGAAAACCATATGAATCCAAATCATGTTTATAGACTAACAAAAGCCTTGTATGATTTAAAGCAAGCTCCTAGAGCTTGGTATGAAAGATTAAGCGACTTTCTACTAGACAATGGATTTATTAGAGGGAGGATAGACACTACACTTTTCAAAAAGTCTAAGAAAGATGACTTGCTCCTAGTTCAAGTATACGTAGATGATATCATATTTGGAGCTACAAATAAAGACTTGTGCAATGAGTTTGCTAGCACTATGCAAAATGAATTTGAGATGAGCATGATGGGTGAACTAAACTTCTTCCTAGGACTTCAGATCAAACAAATGAAACATGGAATCTTTATAAATCAATCAAAATACATTAGAGATCTGCTAAAAAAGTTTAATATGGAAAATGGAAAAATACTAGGAACGCCTATGAGCTCTTCTTTGAAATTAGACAAAGAGGAACAAGGTATACCAGTAGATGTCAAGTTTTATCATGAAATGATTGGTAGCTTACTTTATTTGACTGCTAGCAGACTAGACACAATGTTTAGCATATGTTTGTGTGCAAGATTTCATGCTGCACCAAAAGAGTCACATTTGTTAGCTGTCAAACGAATACTTAGATACCTGATAGGAACCGTGGAACTTGGGTTATGGTATCCTAAGTATACATCTTTTGAGATTATCATCTATTCAGATGTCGATTATGCTGGTAGCAAAGTGAATAGGAAGAGCACGAGTGGTACATGTAATTTCTTAGGACATTCGTTAGTCTCTTGGTTTTTTAAGAAATAGAATTCAGTAGCTCTTTCCACAGTTAAGCCAGAATACATAGCGGCAGGAAGTTGTTGTCCTTAAACACTATACATGAAGCAAGAACTGACGGATTTTGGATTAAGCTATGACACAAAACCTATAAGATGTGGCAATACGAGTGCAATACATCTCAAAGAATACTATACTACATTCACGAATTGAACATATAGAAATAAGACATCATTTTCTTTGTGATCATGTGCAAAAAGGAGATGTGACACTTGAGTTTATGCACAAATGAACAATGGGCAGACATATTCACGAAACCACTTGTGGAGGATAGGTTTGTCCAAATTAGGCATGAATTAGGCCTAATGCATAGTCAAGAGGTTGCCTAGAATTATATTAGATGAGATAATTCGGGGGGAACAACGTCACTTAATATTTACAATTAGTTAAAATTTTCAAATTTGGCTCATTTGTTTTCATTCGGTATCACATTTATTCACATCATGATAAGATTTTATTGACTTATACATGTTAATCATCACATAATCTTTGAAATTTGCCGCACTGTGTATGTTCATATTGCAATTTACATTCAACAACATAGTTTTCTACATTAGCTAGGGGGAGAAGTAAATTGAATTAACATAGTGAGACACATCTCACAGTAAAATTATCAAATATGATAATTGAATAAGTTCAAAATTTTAAGATTAAACAAGGGAGAAGATTATAAGATTGTGTCCACTTATGTACTATTATACACCTTTTTGTTGATGTCAAAAGGGGGAGAAAAACTAGGCTATAGCAAAAAATTGACAAAAATGGTTGGCAAAACCAATTGTGTATGAACATGATCATATTCATTTGGCATTAGCATATTTCATTTGTTGAATATTTGTGCATTATTTGAGGGGGAGCCTTGTTAGGCGTAACCCATTCTCTTCTTTTGCTCGTGTATTTGTCATCATCAAAAAGGGAGAGATTGTTGATTCTATGAGTCCAATCCTGTTTTGATAATAACAAATCACTTGGTATTTGATCTGTGCATTGAGATTGTGAATAGGAACAATATTTAGCATGCACGGAAGGATAGAAAGTCATGGAAGCCATGAAGACTAACGTATATATATATTGGCAAAATCCATGGAAGTAAAAGTGTTAAAGAATGAAGATACAAGCGGCAAGTTCAAGATCATCATGGGAATGGGTATTTAGAACTAAATGTATTTACATATTTCATATGATTTAATTTGAGGCTCAAAATATACCATAGACTGACCTTAGGACTCATGCATCTCATAAACATCTTTAGGGGATATTTATAGACCTAGAGATTGTTTTTTGAAATCCCGAAAAATATTTTATAAAAGAGCAAAGAAAGAGAGCAAAAAAAATTTTTGAAACTAAAAAGAAAAATCCAGAAAATGCACTGTTCAGAAGACCGAACTCCCTATTCAATCATCTGAAGTGTCAACTTCAGAAGACCAAAGTTTAAGCTCAGTCGTCTGAAAAATTTCTTCAGAAGACCGAAGATTAAGTTCAGTTGTCTGAAGAATTATTGGGGAAACATAGAAATAGGCAGAAGCACACCAGAAGACTGAACCCTGACTTCAATCATCTGTGTTGGCCTTACAAAGCTTAATATCCTGTTTTGATGCTAACAAACAAGTGGAAGTTAACATATTTGGTTAAGTGATGTCATTTTAGGATTCAATGATAAAGACAAGGTCAAGTGTTCAGAAGGATTCATGAAAGCTTATATTTCAAAGAAGGATGATCGATATGAAGCTAAAAGCATGGATTCAAAAATGGATTCAAATATAAAGCTTGAAGATCATGAGAGCATGCGGATTAAAGAGAACTTGATGAAATCTTAAAGAAAGATGAAGCAAGCATAAAGACCTCAAGGAATTCATGAATTGAAAATTTGAAAGAGTCTATAAGAAATTTTTTGTAAGTACTTCAAATAATTTCAATATGGATGCATCAAACTCTTAGGTTAATTTATTGGACCTAGATATCTTTTAACATACTTGGAAAATATTTTCATAAGGTCAAAAATTATTTCAAAAGGGTTAGAATCATTTTTGGAATGAAAAGCACCAAAAAGAGGATTTTCTAAATGCTGTTAACTTTTCTACATCCGCATTGATGTGCATTTTTCTCTATCAAAAATTCCTTATTTGAACAATTGTTCAACATGAAAGTTTAGGATTTGCTCTTAGATTTCTTTTGACACCAAGAACATCAAAGTTGGAGTTACACAGAAACTTTTATTATCAAAATACTAAAGGGTGCTCGAAGCTAACAGCAGCCTTGGGTTCCATCAGTAGATTGCTTGAACCATGACAGACGCCTGGGTGGTCAAGCTAGGTGACTGCCTATGTCCTGACAGGTGATTGCCACCCTACTGCCCCTTTAAAAATAACTAGGCAAGTGATTGACAAAACAACCAGTCTATTGCCATGAAGTAATTTTTAAATTTCTATAACGGATAAATTTTTTAAATGAGATTGCTTAGGGCTCAAACTTTGTGAAAACTTAGGGAATACTCCAAGTCACTTGGGGATCAAGTTACATACTTTTTCAAGTCTATATATAATCCTTAATATCATTGAATCAATTAACCAAGAATCAAATTCAGCTATCAAATTCTCTTAATTGTTCTTAACACTCAAAGGCTCTTTCACTCTCATCTTGTCTACAAAATTTACTGAGGTCTTTTTGATTCAATCACTAATCTTATGCTACAAATTCTAAATCTTTCAATCATTGAAATAATCATATGGTGAAAAATCCCTTGAGTTTCAAGTTAAATTCCATATTATTATTTACTTTGAAGTATAATATAGTGTTGAATTGTTGTACTAATTAGCTCTTTGTGTGAGCATTCTTTGTACACATCTATTTGATATGTATCTTGTAGATTGACGATTCTAAGGATTATTTGGATCATTGGCTAAGTGTGGGGATATCACTTAGAGAGGCAGGCTCTAGCCTAATTAAAGGAGTGACTTAACGAGGGTACATCGTTTGGAGAGGCGGGCTTTAGCCTTTTGAAGGAGTGTGTAATCGGTATAGTTCCAACCGGTAAAGGAACTAATTTTAGTGAATCCTTTGGTGGTTTGCCAAAGGCGAGGACGTAGGCTAGGTATAAGCCGAACCTCGTAAAAATCCCAGTCTCACTCTCTCTTTCCTTACTTTCTTTATTTTCAGTACATATACAATTGCATGGATGTTTTAAATACCTAAATCATATACACTATGTGGATTAGATATTAAATAAACTTAAGCTAAATTTGTTTTTGCGATTGTGGAAGTTGAAAGGGAGTACGTTAGTTGATCAATCTTTTGCAAAAACTGTAAAGTAGTACGTTGATTGATTTAACACCCCAGGATTCTTTAACTTAAAGTTTATTTAAGGTATAAGTATTTGGAAAGAGTGATTGGATGTTGTATTGAATATCAACTTGAGAGACAAATTTCATGTATATAGGGCTTGATTCAAAATTATATAAATAGGGTTGCACACAAGTTGAAAAGGCTGAGAATTTTCATTAAGTTGCAGAGTATATCTTGATTGAATGTTTTATAATTGATTGGCTTGGTTAAGTTGTTTGATTGAATGTTTGTGTGGTTGTGAATTAAATAAAAAGAATTAAATTGTTGTGCATGATCAACAAAAGGTTAAGCTATCATTAAAGGAATTAAAGGAAAATTTTAAAACCCAATTCACCCCCCCCCGGGCTTGGGAACTATATCCTATTTTTAGTTCAACCCGCAACTTCAGAAGACTGAAACCCAACTTCAGTCGTCTGACCCTGTGTCCAAGTTCTGTTTTTCAAAGCTCTAAGGAACTTCATTCATTTGAGCTCTAACTCTCAGTCATCTGAACTTATAAGAAGATTAAAATTTTGATATTTTTAATGAGAGAACACACGAGTTATTTCTTCACCAAGTTGATCCAATGGTTAGAAATCATCCTAAGGGCAAGGTTACCTATATAATCTACATCTAAACCCTTGTGCCCCTAACAAGTGAGAAGAGAACTAACCTTTGGCATACGATTGAGCATATTGTACGTCTAGCACAACTTAGGAGAACTTTGAACACACTGCTGAAGTTTTTTCTTGGGATTTCAAAGTTTTTACGTCAAATCTGAGCTAAGGTTCTCTTGATCTTCAAAAGGCAATCTAGCAATCGTTGTGTTTTTCATTTTGGTGTCGAGGTTTGGTAAATCGATCTGTTTGTTAATATTTATGCTAATAGACTTTTTCATCTAAATTGATTTTCTTGTTGATATTTACTTTCAAAGAGCTTTTCGTCTCAAAATCCATTATTGAATATTAGTTGAGAGATTGATCTTGAGTGTGCTTATATTAAATTGTTTGTGACAAGATCACTACTTGATTCAAGTGTGTATTCAATTAAAGACTTGATATTTTTGATATTGCAAAATCACTTAAATATCCTTGTGTTCATAACTATATATATATTATTGAGGGATCTTTTCTGAAAAATATTATAGTAGGTTTTTGATCTTTGGAAATCATATCATATATATATTTGCATATTACAAAGATCATAATGTGGTTGAATATTTGGAAGAAAACTTATTGATTTTGATCGTTATAATATTCAAGACTAATCTTTTGATGAGATCACATTTGGTATTCGTGCATCAAATAAGTTGAACTAGAATCATAATTTCTCCAAAGTTTTACTTATATCATTATTTTGGGATATTTGATAAAAGGAAAATTGTGTGAAGCATATCATTCATATAATGATTATATGATTACATTCATACTGAGCTTCAAGTTTCATCATATGGATATGTGTTAGGTTTCAATTGTACTCACTAACTTTGTTAGAAGCAAATCTTGAGTTGTTTTGTAGATTTGAAATTATATATTGTAATCATAGTTCGTGTTATGTACCGGGTGAGGAGGAAGGTGTGCCTCTTGTAAGCAGTGGATGTAAGGGAAGCTTCGTCCCGGTTAAAGGAGCAAGGATTTAGTGAAATCCTTGAGTGGGTTGCTCAAGGCGAGCACATAGGCCGGGTTGGCTGAACCTCATAAAAATTTTGTTTGCCTTCTTTCTTCCTTTACTCCTTTTATTTTCCGCAACGCATTTCAATATCTATCTTGCATGTGTATGTTGAATAACCCCACATGCACTTAACAATTAATTGGGAGAAAAGAATTCATTGATATAATAATTTAAATCAGTCCTAAACCCCTGCTATTAATTTGTTAAATATAGAAATAGGGATTAAGAGGTAAGTAATATTAATGGTTTTTAAAAATACCCAATTCAACCCCCCCCCCCTCTTGGGATTACACCTAAATTAACACACTACCCTATTTGCTGGGTAAGTGTATACAGGAGATAGCATTTTTTAGTAGATGATACTGGGTTGATGTTTATATATGTGTATATGGTTGGGAAGAGTACTAAAATTTTGATATTGTTTATATGGATAAATAGTTTTATGTTTTCCACTACATAGGTATGTAATATAAATAGGTTTCCTCAATGCTCACTTGGGGCCGGAGATGTTATAGCAGATATTATTAGGAATATCAGCGTATATTATTTTGTAGTGTATATATATATAATGGTATGAAATTTTAGGTTGTTACAAATGAGACTCCTTAGGAGTGGCCTGAAACCTAGCACACATACACACACTAAACATGATATCAGGTTAGCTAGCTGTAAGGTATAGGAGACTACCAATCATGCCACGATAAAGTTTCACATCAACAGGGATGCCTTACTCATTTTATCAAGTTTTGTGGAAGAGCTCATAGGAGTTCCCAAAATTTTGCCATCTTCCATATGAAATTTCTTGAGCAAGTCCCTAACATGTTTAAATTGGCATATAAAGGTTCCATGTTTATCTTGTTTAATTTGAAGTCCTAGGAAGAAACTCAGTTCACCCATCATGCTCATTTCAAATTCACTTTACATGCATTTGGCGAAATCATTACACAGTTCATCATTAGTTGCTCCAAAAATAATATCATCAACATATATTTGGACAAGGAGCATATGATCATTTCTAGATTTAATAAAAAGAGTTGTGTCAATTTTTCCCCTAGTAAAACCATTATCTAGGAGAAAACCACTAAGCCTATCATACCAAGCTCTAGGAGTTTGTTTTAATCCGTACAAGGCTTTGGACAACCGGTAAACATGATTAGAATATTTATGATTTTCAAACCTTGGCGGTTGTTCTATATATACTTCTTCATTTATATAGCCATTTAAGAAGGCTCTTTTAACGTCCATTTGGTACAATTTAAAGTTCTTAAAAGCAACATACGAATGGCTTCCATTCTAGCTATGGGAGCATAAGTTTCCTCAAAATCTATCTCTTCTTCGTCATTATATCTATTGACCTAGTCGCTCATATCCCATTTTAATAATGAAAAATGCACTAAGCCTTGCATAAAGGTTCACTTTGAGCATGGAATTGAAAAGAATGCTATATCATGATGGCGCATGGTGATATTACCAAAGACTGAAGAATATTGTACCTTATTTGTAATTGTGTTTTTATATTCTTCATTCTAGGTTGTAATTAATTATGGACTATAACACTATATGGCTTGTAATAATCTGCATCATGCATGGTAGGACAATATACTCAGAATGACCTTAGGTTCCCACACTTAGTGCACAAAGCCCCACTATACTTCACATGTTATCAGGGTTAAATTAAAATAAAAGAATGGACCTTAGGTTAAAATCATGAGGCTTTAGGCGACTGAACCTGGCAAGTCAAATTGGCTCGGTCGTTCGAACCGTGGACTAGTCAGAAAGGTGACCTGGATTTGGACGACCAAACTCAAAATGACTTGAGTGTTCACGGTCGACTGACCTTGTACCTTGTACTTTTCCATCGTCCCCAGGCACCCGAACTTACAGTTCATTTTACCCTCGGGTGAGCAAACTTTGCAATTCGGCAAGCTGTACTATGGTTCAGACGATCGAACCTCAGACAGAATGGAAATCATCTTTGGTCAGTAAACTGAACTTAAATTCAGGCACCTGAACTTCAAAAAATCACTTTTTCTGTTGTTTGTTCGGGTGACCAAACCATGGGTCAGGCACCTGAAACTCTCTGGTTGGCTATTTTTTTACCGCGATTAAGAGGGGTTAAACAACGTTAATTTTTCTAATCAGTTTTAAAACAAATTTAATAATACCCTATGTATCCCCAATGATCATAATTTTGACCTTCTCTATATATATGGGTTCATTTGCCAAAATAAAGGGTGATTAGCAATATCAATTAGCCAAAAATCCTCTATATTTTCAAGATCATATTTTTCATACTACTAAGCCCATGCACTCTCTATTTGTCATTCTTTTGATAAATTCGACTTCCTAAGAGTGTTCTAGAGTGGTTATTGTTGCTTAAACTGTCATTGTTCTAGAATGATTGAGTATTTTTATAGAGATTTTTAGCTAGGGTTTTCTCCCCGATTTAATCAATAAATCTTTGTGTGGGAAAACCCTTGTATATAGCGAGTCTTTGCATTTTATTGCAAGACTCATCAAGCTTGTGGTTTTTGATTTGCAAAATATTTTTCATAAGCTTACATATTTTTCAGATATCTCTAGTGCTATTATTTTAAGAAAATCATATTTAAGATATTTTGAATTTCTAGTTGGTATTCTTTGAAACTTGTGGTGATTGATTTACATTGATACTTTTTTTCAAAGATTGTGTGGAAATACACTCTAGGTCTTGATTGCACATTTACATTTGATTGAGTGTTTTGATCACGTTATTGGCACTGAGCATATTTGCTATCATATGTCCTTGCATATATTATTTGCACTATATTATGGTACATATCTGCTTAATTAGAAGAACATTATTTGTACAAAAAAATCACATTGATTATTGTATTCCAGGCATGGACCTAAAGAGGGAGACTTTCCCTGGTAAAAGTCCCGGATTGACTTAGACCTATTTAAGAAAGTTAGGTGCACCATCCTGGTAAGGTGTAGTTGTAGGTTGAGGTCAGCCCTATTAATTGACCTGGTTGTATACGGTGTCGCTCCCTCCTTGAAGTGAGCCTTTAGTGGAATCCTTGTGCTTGTGAGCCAAGACGAGGACGTAGATAAGATTGGCCGAACCCTGATATCATATTTGGTGTCAAGTTTATATTTCTTGCATTATATTTTGCTTTGTGTTTGATTTAAATTCCCTGCTAAATATATTGCATACTTGATTGACACGATATTACATTTGGTTGAGAAATACTAAAATTGTGGTGCATGTATTGAAAATTGTTCAATATACCATATCTGCAATTTCATACATACTTAAACTACCCCTAGGTTGTGTAATACTGCTGCTGGATTAGTTGAACCTAGGAGGAAATTTTTTAATCTCCAATTCACTCTCCCCTCTCTTGGGATTGCACCAAAACTAACAAGTGGTATCAGAGCCCTGTTACTTAGACTTAATAATTAATTAGTAAAAAGATCATGATGGCTCATGTTGGTGCATCCCCTTTATGTGAGGGAAGGTTAGTTACGAACCCTCTAGCATTTTACGATGAGAATTTCACTATGTGGAAATTTAGGATGACTGTATTTGTTAAAGCCTTAAATTGGAGGCTCTGGAGAGTTATTGATCAGGGAGATAATATTCCAATTAAAGTCATTGACTGTGTTGATGTTCCTAAATCAAAATTTGAGCTAAATGATAATGATAGGAACTTATTGCAAATAAATTTTGATGCCATGAACACCTTGTTGGCATGCTTTAAATTCTAACATTCTTTGTGAATTTATGGCATGTAATAGTGCTAAAGAGACATGGGAGGAACTTGAAAAGAAATATGGAGCATCTAAGCAAGAAAATGACTATTTGATTATTTCATGAATTAATGAAATTTTCAAAGAGAGATAATGCTATTAGTAAAGATGTTACAACATATATATGAATTACAAATATGAAATATACATGACTATTTGACTATTGAAGCACACTATACATGCCATATTGAAAAATAATAAATTAAGTGTGTACATTTGCTTGATATGCATGTTTGATATTCATATGCTCAAAATATGATTTTATTTGAACTTAATCATTTTTTATATCCTACTCTTTTTGATTGACGTCAAAAGGGGGAGAAGTTTTGATCAAAAATTGAGCATAGTATTAAGAAATTGAACATGATATATGTATCAAAAGGAGGAGGAGTATTTGAACGATGATCTTGAACTAATGTGATGAGCGTGATAGTAAAAGAGTTTTTGAAATTAATATTGATATTGTTAAGTTTGTTAAGATGATGCTTATTGTAAAATGGAGTTTTTTTAAGGCTCACTCAAATTTTTGCTCCTTGTTTGTCATCATCAAAAAAGGGGAGATTGTTGGCCTTATAAGTCTAAACATCCTGTTTTGATGCTAATAAACAAGTGGAACTTAACATATTTGGTTAAGTGATGACATTTCAAGACTCAACTATGAGTGAGCAAGGTCAAGTGTTCAGAAGGATTCATGAAAGCTTATATTTTAAAGAAGGATGATCATATGAAGCTTAAGACATAGATTCCAAGAGGATCTATTAAATCTTGAAGAATATGAGACCACGGATGTTAAAGAGCTTAAAGTATATCAAAGCCAAAGAAAAGCAAAGCATGTGAGCTCAAAGGAAAACAAACATGAAGACTCAAACACTTAGAATGTCAAAAGTCCTAAAAAGTCTTTACGTAAGCGCTTCATATTTTAAATATCTTTTGAAATATGTTGAAGCTCATTAGGATGCAACAAAGACTTAGAGACCAATTTTTTAAAACCTTGGAAAATGTTTTTGAAAAGTCATAATTAAGTTTTTCAAATAACAAAAGGATTAAAATCTTGAAAATTAACAGTTTTGGGAAAAATTGATTGGTCAGCCGACTATCTAGGTTGCACTAAAATTTCTCAGTCGATTGAAAAAAATATAACAGTTGAATAACTGCCCAGCCGACTAACCATTTTGACCTATGATCAATCAGCTGACTAACAAGCCCAACTGACAGACAAATTAATGGAATTAATTTCCAACAGACGGAAAGGTCTTAGCCGCTGGTCTAGCCGGCTGACCCTGTATAAAATGCTTACCCAGTCGCCTATCCAGTCGACAGACCCTATGGGAGTTCAAATTTTGATATTCAATGGGAAAATTCTAAAAATTAGTTTTTCAAATGTGAATGTTATAAAAGCTTAGTGGATACTCCAAGTAACTTGGGAAATAAGGAAACTCATTCTAAAAAGTCTATAAATACTCCTTTAACCCAAGGAATTAATTACCCAAGCATAATATCAGCATTCAAGCTCTCTAAATTCGATCTTATCTTGCTCACTCATTGCAAAACTAATTTGCTGAGATAATCTGAAGTGCTAAATCCATCCTACTCTGATCTTTACTACAGATCCTCATCTAAAGAAGGAATTAGTGAATTCTATACTTGAGCTTTAATTCTATTTCATCTTCTTTTTTAAATTCTTGAAGTACATAGTGCCAAATTTGTACTAATCTGCTCTGTTTGAGAGTGTTCTTGTATGTGTTGCATCTTTACAAGTTATGTGTCATATATCATATTTCACTTTATCATGTTATTTCACTTTAGCATATCATATCATTTGGTATTTATCTTTGCTAACAGTATTTTCTCCCCCTTTGTCATTATTCAAAAAGAAAACAAGTAATAGGAAAGAGATTCATATTATAATAGCAAGGAAGTGTTTACATAAAGAGAATTTACATTTAAAAAGTGTTCAAAAGCCAACATCTCAAAACAAACATTAAACTAGTGGCATACAAAAAAAACAAATAACTTAGATTCTTTAGCTTCCTACATTTTCAGCTAGTTACCTACACTAGTTTCTTTCCTCAATTCCTTCTTCTTCTTCTTCTCGTTCTTCTTCAAAGCCTTCTTCTTTGTCCTTAATGTCTACATCAGAGCTATCAGCTTTAGTGTGAGGAGCTGAGCTGATGTCCATGGGATCACCACCCTTATAAGATTTTTCGTGATATTCCTCAATCTGGGTTCTGCGTGAAGCAAGTGAGGTAACCTTATCCTTGATACTCTTAATGTTAGATCGTCCCTCAAATGAGAAACTAGAAAAATCTTGTTTAGAGGATAAAAACCATGAGGGTGCATCTTGTCAAGATCCCTGATCATGTGTAGGAGGAGGAGCTGCTGTAAAGGTTGAGGCTATTGGAACACGCTGAGGTCAACCCATTTTAAAGTACCAACCCGCATTACCTTTGTTGTACACCATTTGCTTTAGGGTGGTAACATTAAAAATATCATATCGGGTTCGTTTAACAAAGAATTCAAAAGCACTGGAGATAGAGCAAAAAGAAGGGTGAGAACACCACCATAGGGGAGAACAACTCTAGTGGATTCTATTTTGGCCCACATCCATTTGATAATCACGCTGGCAAAATCTAATTTTTTACCTTTGAGAAGACACCAAAGAACAAAGCACTCCACATATAAACAATGATCAAACGAACCTTGTTTGGGGAGAATATTGTAGGCAACAATTTTATGTAAAATTTTGGCTTTCAAACTGAGTTGCTTATACAAAGGAGGATGCCCAAAGTAGGCAGGTTCGCTGTCCATAATTAACGGGAGAAAGGTTTGGGAGTAAATACTTGTTCTAAAATCCAGGATTGAGTAGGAGTAGGACAGTCAAATTCTCCTGGAGTAATTTTGAAGATAGGAGATAAAATTTCAGAATTCAAAAGGATTTTCTTCCCTTTCACTTCAGATGAGAAGATGTCATTATCATAAGCAAAATGTGCATAGAATATTTTAATAAGATGTGGGAAGATGCCTTTAGGTTGCTAAACAACAAAATTATACCATCCTATGTTTTTAAATAATGGAATAATTTATGGAAATTCAGCATAGAGGAAGGAGACATCCAACACCTTACCCAGAATAGGATCTATGGAGCCACGATAACGATGTTTGGCTTGTGGTGCAACAAGCCATTTTTCAATATTTTGTTCATCCCTTCCTAAAGAAGAACTGAGATTAGCTGTTTGTTTGGTGCGAGGCATGTTCGAAAAGATGAAGGAACTTGATTAAAGAAACCTTAGGCTTCGTGAGTTTGACCTTGGAGGGGCGAATGAAGCTTTGGATTAAATGATTTCTGGGTGAGAGTGGAGGGAAATAGAGAGAGATGAGTTCGAAAGAGTGAAAAAACAAACTTCAGATGTCTGAAATTAGGGTTTTCAAAAGTGTTATTATATTTAAACCCCATGACTTCAAAAGACTGAGGATTATCTTTAGTCGTCTGAAGATTTTCAGGTCCGGAATTTGAAAATTCAGTAGCCTCCCAGAAGTCTGAAGTTCCAGGTTCAGTCTTCTGAACCTGCATTCTACAGTGTTGAGTCATCTAAAGATTTAGGTTCCGATGACTGAAGTTTAGAAAAATTTTATAGTTTCTTTTCTAACACAATTCTCTACTATGTATTAATCCAAGTTCTCTCCTTATGGTTATAAATCTTTCTTCACTAAGGGGTTTTGTAAATATATCTTCCCATTGATCACTTGTATTAATAAATTCAAGTATTATATCCTCTTTTTGAACATGATTTCTTAGAAAGTGATGTATTATATCAATGTGCTTACTTCTTGAGTGTGAAATAGGAGTTTTGGAAATATTTATTGCACTTGTGTTGTCACACTTAATCAGTATTGTTTGGTATTCAAGATTGAAGTCTTTTAGTCATTGTTTCATATAAATTGTTTGTGCACAACAACTTTTGCTAGCTATGTATTCGGCTTCGGCTGTGGATAAAGCTACTAAATTTTGCTTCTTTGAAAACCAAGATACTAGAGAGTGTCCTACAAAGTAACAAGTGCCACTAGTACTTTTTCTATCTATTTGACATCTAGCATAATCCGCATCCGAATAGCTAATCATTATAAATCAGTCTCCTTGAGATACCATAATCCTAAATCAAAAGTGCCTACCAAGTACCTTGGTATTCTTTTAACCACGACTTGATGAGACTCCTTAGGGGTTGATTAAAATCCAGCGCACATGCATACACTAAACATAATATCGGGTTTACTAGTTGTCAAATACAAGAGGCTTCCTATCATTCCTTGATAATGTTTTGTGTCTACGGATTTTCTCTTTTCATCTTTATTAAGGCTTGTTGAGGTGCTCATAGGAGTTCCTATGGGTTTACTTCCTTCCATGTCAAACTTTTTCAACATATCTTTAATATATTTTTATTTATTTATAAAAGTTCCATTTTTGGCTTGTTTGATTTGTAACCCTAGGAAATAATTCATCTCTCCCATCATACTCATTTCGAATTCTTTTTGCATACAATTTGCAAATTCATTACATAATTCTTCATTGGCAGCTCTAGAAATGATATCGTCTACATATATTTGTACAATTAGCATGTGTTTGTTTTTATTTTTTGTAAATAAGGTGCAGTCAACTTTTCCTTTTGAAAAATCATTTCTAAGTAGAAATTTGCTTAGTCTTTCATACCAAGCTCTAGGAACTTGTTTTAAACCATACAAAGCTTTTGTTAGCTTGAATACATGATTTGGATTTTTTTTTTTTCAAAACCTGGAGGTTGTTTAACATAAACTTCTTCATTTATATATCCATTTAAGAAAGCACTTTTTACATCCATTTGGTATAGTTTAAAATCCCCATGGGCTGCATATGCTAGGAGCATTCTAATTGCTTTCATTCTAGCTATAGGGGCAAAGGTTTCATCATAATCAATACCTTCTTCTTGATTATATCCTTGTGCTACTTTCCTAACTTTATTTCTTACAACTACCCCATTTTTATCTTTCTTGTTTCTAAATACCCATTTGGTTCCTATGATTGAATGTTCTTTGGGTTTTGGTACAAGTTGTCATACTTGGCTCCTTTCAAACTAATTTAGTTCTTCCTGCATCGTCTTTTAAGGCTTCTTCAATATTCTTGGGTTCATCTTGAGATAAAAAGGCATAATGGTTGCATATATTTTTCACTGATGCTCTAGTGGTTACTCCTTTTGATGGTTCTCCAAGAATTTGATCTTTTGGAGGACATTTAACATATTTCCACTCTTTTGGTAGTTATTGGTTTTCTATGGAGTTTTCATTTGAGGTTTCATCATTGTTTTCTTCTTTTATTTCAAGATTATCTTCTTTTTGTGAGATATCTTCTCTTTCATCTTTCTTTATTTCTTTGACATAGTTATTTGATTCATCAAAAGTTATGTGTATGGATTCAACAATAGTAAGAGTTATTTTATTATAAATCCTATAGGCTTTACTATTTGTGGAATATCCTAAGAAGATACCTTCATCAGATTTTGCATCAAACTTACCTAAATCATCTTTAGTATCAAGAATAAAGCATTTACACCCAAATACATGGAAGTAGGATATGTTGGGTCTTCTACCTTTCCATAGTTCATAAGGTGTTTTATTTAGACTTGATCTAATAGATACCCTATTTATAATATAACAAGCTATGTTTACGGCTTATTCCATGTTCATCACAAAATTTATCAACGTCTTTGTTTTTAAACTCTCTACCTTGATCAATCCTAAAATTAGTTACATTATAGCCTTTTTCATTTTGTGGTTTCTTGCATAAAGTGATTAGCATGTCACAAGTTTCATCTTTATTTACTAAGAATAATAATGTTGACCTCATATGTCACACGCATTTTTTTATTATGACAAATACTCCTAGTACTAATGGTTTTACTGAGAATTGCATGAAAGATCACCATGTGCGAGCCTCAGAACTACAAGACGTATCATGATGGTGTGCGATGTTCGTGCCAAAGAATGAAGATCTATGTGTTTTAATTTATATTCATTTGCTTAGTTCTTCATTTTGGGTTGTAATTTATTATGAACTATGTACGTGTATGGCTTGTAATAATTTGCATCATGCATGGTAGGTAGGTATGCTCAAAACGACCTTAGTTGGACCTTAGGTACCTACACTAAGGACACAAAGTCCCCTACATCACTTATCTTAATAAGGAGAATCAAAATCAGGATAAAATGCACATAATGGAAAAATATGAGAGGGTTCGAGCAATGGAACCTTTGCCGTCTAAAGCGATCCGGGCGACTGAACTAGTCAACATGTTGACTTGGTCTTCGGGCACCCGAACCTTTTTTAACGTACCTTCATCGGGCACCCGAAAGCCTGTCAAGGTACTTCTCAACTACTCGGGCGACTGATGGTTTGCGTTCAAATGGAGGCTTGGGCAACCGAACTATGAGTCGGGCACCCAAACTATCGAATATTTGCTACTGACTTTGTTTCAGCCGACCAACTAATCATTTGGGCACCCGAACCTTCAAAAGTTGTATTTTTGACTGTGTCTGTTTAGGCACCTGAACTTTGGTCAGGCACCCAAACCTCACGAGTTAAAATAATTTTTACTGAATTTTTAAATGGGGTAAAAAGGGTTAATGTTCTTAATGGTCCGTTACACAAATCTAATTATACCCATTATATCCCCAATGGTCAAAAATCCCTCCTTACCTATATATATACTTATTTATTTGTCTTAATTAGCAAGTATTAGCAAACTTGATTAGGGAAAAAATTCTCTCAACTTTCAAGACCCTTTATTAGCCAAATAATACTTCCAAACACTCACATACTCCTCATTCTTTTCTCTAAGCATTGTGAGTATTGTCCAAGGCTATTGTGTTTAATATTCATAGCTTAAACTCTCACTTGTATTATTAGTTGATCGATTTTCTGAGAGAGTTTAGCATTAAGGTTCTTCCACCAATTTCATGTGATAAATTTGGTGTGGAACAACCTTAAGGGTTGTGGTTCTTGCATCATTGTTGCAAGGTACCTGGACCTAGATTTTGTGTGCAAAAATCCTTCTCAAGTGTAAATATACAATGGAATTTAAATTGCAATAAATATTTAACCAATCATGCACAATAAAGCAGTAAAGGAGAAGACACCCATAAATGTTATCGAGGTTCGGCCAAATTGCCTGCATCCCCACCTTGACCAACAAGCACAAGGATTACCACTATAGGCTCAGTTAAATGGGTGGAATGGCACCGATTATAACCAGTTCAATTACCACAGGGCTGACCTCAACCTTAACCAGGTCAATTAACGGGGCTGACCTCAACCTACGCGCCTTCCTAGGATGGCGCACCTAGCTTTCCTAACTGAGTCTAAGCCAGTCTGGGACTATTCCAGGGCTAGTCTCCCTCTTCAGGCCTATGCCTGTAAATACAACAGATGTGAATATAATTTTGCGTACAAGGAAATGCTTCTTATTCTAAACTGATTATGTACTACTAAGCACAATGTAATTAATATGCTACCAAGAAATAGGATTTGATAAGCTCAATGTAGTCTAAGGGTCTACTCTCAAATAATTATGCATATATTTTAATCAGTGTGTGAGAGTGCAAATAATGATATCTTTGTATCACACTATATTTTCAATCACAATGCTCAAGCAAAGATGATAGCAATACTTCAGATATCTCAAGTGATATTTCTCAATGTATAAGGTTCAAGAGATATTTAGATTTAATTTATAAAATAATTTAATGTTTGTGTTCTAGAAGATTTCAACAAAGATCTTTTACGGTATGCACAAATATCTCAAAAAAATATTTCTTAAAGTAAATCACACAAGATATTTGAAATCAATTGGCAAAAAATTATTTCACAAACAAAAAGCAATATGAACTTTTGAGTATTGCAATGATGATGCAAAACTCGCAAGCTCTATGAAGTTTTCATATGGAAGACTTATTAATGAAATCTCCTAGAAAAACTTGAAGCTTACTCTTGGATAAAAATATATATATCAATCAACTAGAACAAATGAGAGAGTGAACTAAACTAGATACTCACAATAGCACTCTTACTTAGCAAGATTTGCAATGAGGATTAGTAAGAATGGAAAAATAAAGTTTGGATGTGAGAAATAGAGCTTTTGAGAATTAGAGGATGTTTGCTAATTATTTTTGCTAAACTATGTCTAATTATTCCAAATGAGGGGGTATATATAGACTTCCCCTAAAATATAACGGTTTAGGACACATTTGGAATTATTAGGAAAGTTTTAATACAATTTAATTATTTTAACCCCATTTAAAAAAGTTAACCACTATAAAAAATTAGGGGCAACCCAAGAAGGCCAGCCGACCAAAAACACTTTCGGTTGACTAAAGTTCATATGGTTCGATTGATCGAGCCAAATTTGAACTACATGGTTGGTCAATCGGGAAGGGTGATTTTTTCAAACAGTGCGGTTTGGTCCACCAGACCCTTGGGGCATCTCCGAAGGACCCTCGGTTGACCAGAGCATTAGCGTTCATTTTGGGCTTGGTCAACCAGGAGGTCAAAGTGTTGACTCAAAGGGAGCTTGGTCGATCAGGTGTAAATGAACTACATGAGTTTGGTCAACTAGACTGTGGTCAAACTATTGACCTAGTCCGAGTTTAGTCTACCGGGAGTATATGTACTGTTCAATACGGTTGACCGCATGTGCCTATTTCGAGCATTTTGGTCATGTTTAAGCATGCAAACACCTCATTCAAATTACCATTCATATATAACCACGTGTGAGTGTCCTAGGGTAATTTTTAGGTTCTTTTTAGTTCGAGGACACCAAAAAAATCCGATGTCGGTCGACCGAAGGGTGTTCCCTAAGGCATTAATTATTACAAACCATGTTCTCCTAATTACTATTACTGACACAAATATATGATTAAGTTACAATACAACATAAATAGGGTCTTCAGGTCTTCACTTCATGTGCCATGTGCGTGCACTATATGATACTTCTGATTGGTCCTGTACACAAACTCATTGACCATTAAATATCATAGTATTTGTCATAATCAAAACGGAATATGACAAATAAGCTCAACAACGTGTATGCTTATTTGTTAATCGCATAGATTGACCCTAGGATGTGTTACATTATTGTTAAAACCAATAGACCTAGGTGATAAACTTTAAATACCCAATTCACCCCCCCCCCCTCTTGGGGTTGCACCAAAGCTAACAATTGGTATCAGAGTCTCGTAACTTAGACTTAGACGTCACTTAGTAAAAGATCATGATGGCTCATATTAGCATCCCCTTCATGTGAGGGAAGATTGGTCACACGCCCACCTGTATTTTGTGGTAATGATTATGCTATATGGAAATTTAGAATGACTGTGTATGTGAAAGCCTTAAATTGGAAATTTTGGAGTCATTGACAAGGGTGATTGTGTGCCTATGAAATATATTAGGTGTACTAATGTTCCTAAATTTGAGAGTGAAATGAATAATCTTGATAGGGACTTAGTATAGGTAAATTTTGATGCCATGAATACCTTACTACATGCTTTAGATTCTAATATTTTATGTGAGGTTATGACTTGTAGTAGTGCTAAGCAGATTTGGGATAAACTTGAGTGGAGATACAATGCGTCCATGCAAAAGGAAGATTTCTCTCCACACGACTCAGGCTCCACTGATCTTAAGGAAGGTAACCTGTGTTATGTAGCTTTAACCAATGATGAGGCTATCTTAGTTCCTTCTATCTTAGTAGATGAATATGAGCATGATTCATTTGTTGATTTGAATGATATGTCTGATTGTGAATCATATGATAGCAGTGATAGTGAAAGCATGCCAACTTATGAGGAACTGCAAATTGAATACATGAGGACTCATAAGTTACTTGTAAAATCAAATAAGAAATACTCTATGCCGAAAAACAAGTATGATGCATGCTTTAAGGAACGTGACTCGAAAAATCTTGTTGAAAGAGAAAATAATTTGAAAATTAAAAGACTGGAGGGCAAGAATGAATCATTAGAAAAAGAATTTGCTGTTTTGAAATCTAAAGCTTCTTATGATAATGAAAAGAACAACTTGATTGTAGATCTTGAAAGTAAAGCAAACAATTTGTCTAAAGAACTTTTGAAACTTCAGAATGTTTGCAAAAATTTGGAGAACTCGAAAATTTAAGATCTAGAAAAGAAAATAGAAGACCAATATAAGATCATCCATACATTCACTAAAGGTAAAGAAAATTTTGACAAACTTTTAGGTTTACAAAGGATGACCTTAGATAAAGAAGGTATAGGTTTTAATGGAATTAAAAATAGGAAAAAAAAAAGAACCTATACATGGGGTACTTTGTAAAAGAATCGAAACACTATGCTAGTACCTCCTCTAGTCCATACATTCACACCATATGCATCTTATGCAAAAAGAAGGGGCAAACAAAATTTGATTGCACATTTAAAAGAAAATGTGTGAAACCCAAACAAGTGTGGAAAATCAAGGAACCACCAACCCTTAACTTATCAAAAATAAAAGGAAGAAAAAAGGTATGGGTTGTTAAGAAGGAAAACCCATTGAAAGTCAAGGAAGAACTTGCTCACACAGGAATTACATGAACACACAACTCTTCCTTAGTAGTTAGGATTAGGAGGTAGCATTCTCTAAGGGGTTAGGAAGTGGGTTGGGGCTGATAAATATAAAATCTTAGTATATCCACCATTCAAGAGCATACTAAGTGTCTTGAGGAATTAAGCCAAAATGTGAATTCAAGTAGAAAACCAATCTGGACTAAATGAATATTCTTATTGGTTAAAATATAAATCATTGGTTGTTTGAATGAAAATCCACTCCTAAATGGACATGGCATGTTTGCCTTGTATTTAAACTTCAAATTGCTTAACCCTTGCTTAAATATACATCTAACGTTAAGCATACTTTGCCCATTGTACAACTTTGAGGTTTAGAAATTAAAGCCTAAAATCATGTCATAATCTTATCCCGAAGCCATATCATTGCCCTAAATCCTACAAGTAATCCATAGGGTCTCTAGCTTTGAAAAACTGATCAAATAAGAACAAGTGGACCAAGGTCAGGCGACCGAACCCATCAGTACATGTGTACTTCGGTCGACCGAACCAGAAGTTTGACCAAGCCGTTGACCACACTTCAAGTGGCTAAACCTTCAGGTTCAAATTATCTCAGGTTACTGAACTATCATCGGGTCCCCGACCATATAATCGGGCTACCGAACCGAGATTTCGGGCGATCGATCAAAACAATTCAAAATCAATTCAGGCGGCCGACCCTCGAAAATACAAAATGGCGCTTAATATTTAGCCGACCAAACCAGTGTTCGAGCTACTGAAAAAACTCAAAGGGTTTCCATATTTAAAGTTGTTTGGGCAACCGAACTCATGCTCAGGCACCCGAACCGCGCTAATATATATGCTTCTCCATGAAATATGGTTCATTTCTTCCACAAATTTAAGAGCCTTCTAAATTTCTCCTCTCACATCCTAGCCCAGCCTTACTTGAGATTTGTCTCCATGGCCAGAGAAAAAAGACATGTTGCCACGGGTGTTCCATTAGACGAGTGATTTCCCACACCCGATTAGTGAATTAAGTACGAGAAAATTTTTCACCTCAGAGATCCCATTCTGGGAAAAATTCTTGATATCAAATTCATGCAAACTCACTTTAACAACGTTCTTGACATGTTTCAATATCAAGGATGGTATGAGTTTGTAGCCTTTCAACCCAGAGGGATGCACCTGCTACTCATCTGACTCTTCTATGCCAATCTCGCTTAAGATGGGCAGGGCTACTACTCCAGGGTGCTGGAGATGGATCTCCACTTTGACGATGCCTACCTAGAAGAGACCTTTGAGATCCAGCGTGGCGACTTCATCTGTCCCGACTCTTCCTCCACCTGGATAACCGAGCAGGACTTCATAGTAAGCACTTTCGTCAATTTAGTTATGACAAACCTTGTAGTTGATTTAACCCATACCCCCAGCTACAGATCCTTGACTCTAGAAGCAAAGGTGGTACACCACCTAATTTCCTATAACATCTTTTCCAAGTCAGGATCGAGGGATTATGTTTCCTACTTTGATTGTTTTTTTATATGGTGCCTCTTCACTAGGAAGAAGCTAGACCTGCCTAGATTGATCCTATGGTGGATGTTTCATGAAAACCGTTGGAAAGAGGATCATTCTACCCTATGGTGGGATCTTGTCCAAGATATTTGTTAAAGAGAGACTTAATAGGTCACCACTTTCCACCATCAAGAATGTCCGGCCTTCCGGCGTATTCAACTCCACCACCTTAAAGTCGATGGGTTATGAGCTCCCTGGCAACATGTGGTTGCCCATTGCACACAAAAGAGACCCAGGAGCTTAGGAGGCCGCACAAGAGCTGCCTCATGTACCATCTAGCACCGAGATTATGGCAGCTATCACCGATCTCTCTGCCTCGTTTCAGGAGTTCCATGTCTCCATGACTGAGCAGGTGTCTTCTTCACAGGCTAGACTAGACTCCCTATACAGTGAGTTCACCGAGTTCCAGTTTGAGGTATGGGCTAACTTCCATATCCTTAGTGAGCGGCTGCAAAAGATGAATGACGAGGACATTAAGGAGGACGACCAGATGGAGGTGAGTGGTGAAGAGGGAGACGATGATCATGACGACGGAGAGACCTAGGAGTGCTTCATAAGGATCCATTTCGTCATGCTATAGCTCCTTATTTGATCATCTGTTATGTTTTATTCAGAAACATTTTTCATTTGGTCTGTATTTATTTTTAAAACAGCTTTTATATTTGTTTCTTTTGATGATCACATTCACCACACACACGCAGATACTTTGATATGATGACTGTACTTTTGATTGTGATATATATCTGCAGTATTTTGATTTGCATGGGCTTGTGCTTAAATGACTATTTTATTGAAATATACGCTTAGTACAGAAAGCCTCCTGCATGGCAGATGTAGTTGATGAAAATTGCCTGCTGGTAGATTATAGGTTCCTGCATGTCTTACTCTTGAAATACTGCATGTTTGAGAATCGTTTTTGTATAGGTTAATTTTAGGAAATGTCCTGTTTACAATAGACATGCTGCCGAATTTTCTGTAGTCATTTGCCCAAAATAATTGGGATGATTTTCTTTGTTGTGTGCAAATGTGATTTATTCTTAAAGTCTAGATACTTATGCTTGGCTCATTTGCATTAATTTTTTTAAATTCCTTAGGGTTGGTTGTGCGTATTTATTTGACACGCTTGAATATTGGCAGATTCTTTTGGATTGCTTACATCTTTAGACAAAATGCTGCCGAAAATTTTTTAAACCTTTTGCACGTAACCTAATATCATTTTCTTAATACTAAACTCCTTAAAACTTGTGTTTCTAAAATATTTTGTGAATTTTACTCAAGTTGATTTATAAAGAAAATGCATAATCTTAGGGGGAGTCTTTTACCTTTAAAATCATTAAGCTCTGAGAAAATAAATATATATTTTGCATTCACCTTTATATCCTTTGGAAAATACAATAACAATTGGTATCAAAACATGTCCTTATAACTAGTGGTATTTTAATAGTTGGTATCTTCTCTACCACATAGTTATAACAATTGGTATCAGACTCACATGTTTTTTTTTTTTTATTATACTATACCTTTTGGGCATACATGTTTGTTTTGGCAACTAGAGATGATTATGATAAAATTAACTTTAAAATATTTTTGAAGGATGAGTGAAAGCCAAAGGAAAAATTAATCTTCATCCTTGCATAATCATCCATTGGGGAAGTATAGAACATTAAGATTGTTAATGTACTGCATGCTACTTATACTTCCTCGATGCATATTCTGTTTGGATTAATTGATTGAAATATGTTATATACTATTCATTATAACTCCAAACAAGTCACTTAGGTACACGGTTATGATTGGGATTGTTTTACTTTCAAGCAGCTTGCTACTAAATTTTCTTAATATATCTTTTGTATCTAAAGGACATACTTTGTCTTCATACTTTATTGCTTAACCCTTTTTGTTGTTGCCAAAAGGGGGAGAAGAGGCAAAAGTGGGTATTATTGTGCTTCATTTTATTTACATCTATTATTACCCATTACTTTAATTATCTTTATGCATAAAGTCAGGGGGAGCCCTTCTTGGCTGAACCCACTTTTGCATAAAGTATTTGTCATCATCAAAAAGGGGGAGATTGTTGACCTTATAAGTCACACTTAGTTTTTGATTATGAAAAATACTCCTAGTACTAATGGTTGTACTGAGAATTGCATGTAGGATCACCATGTGCGCACATCAAGACTAAAAGATGTATCATGATAGCGTGCGATGTTTGTGCCAAAGAATGAAGATCTATGTGCTGTAATTTATATTCATTTGCTTAGTTCTTCATTCTGAGTTATAATTTATTATAAACTGTGCACATGTATGGCTTGTAATAATTTGCATCATGCATGGTAGGTAGGTAGGTATGCTCAAAACGACCTTAGTTGGACCTTAGGTACCTACACTAAGGACACAAAGTCCCCTACATCACTTATCTTAATCAGGAGAATCAAAATCCGGATAAAATGCACTTAATGGGAAAAGATGAGAGGGTTCGGGCGACCGAACCTTTGCCGTGTAAAGTGGCTTGGGAGACTAAACCAGTCAACATGTTGACTTGGTCTTCGGGCACTCGAACCTTTTTGAACGTACCTTCCTCGGACACCCAAAAGCCTATTAGGGCACTTCTCAACTACTCGGGCGACCGATGGTTTGCGTTCAAATGGAGGCTCAGGCGACCGAACTCCCGAACTATCAAAATTTGCTACTAACTTTGTTTCAGCCGACCGACTCATCATTCAGGCACTTGAACCGTCAAAAGTTGTATTTTTGACTATGTCTGTTTGGGCACCCGAACCTTTGGTTGGGCACCTGAACCTCACGGGTTAAAATAATATTTACTTAATTTTTAAATGGGGTAAAAAGGGTTAATGTTCTTAATGGTCCGTTAAACAAATCTAATTATACCCATTATATCCCCAACGGTCAAAAATCCCTCATTGCCTATATATCCTCATTCATTTGTCTTAATTAGCAAGTATTAGCAAACTTGATTAGGGCAAAAATTCTCTCAACTTTCAAAACCCTTTATTAGCAAACTAATACTTCAAAACACTCATATACTCCTCATTCTTCTCTCTAAGCATTGTGAGTATTGTCCAAGGCTATTGTGTTTAATATTCATAGCTTGAACTCTCACTTGTATTATTGGTTGATAGTTTTTCTAAGAAAGTTTAGCATTAAGGTTCTCCCACCAATTTCATTTGATAAATTTGGTGTGGAACAACCTTGAGGCTTATGATTCTTGCATCATTGTTGCAAGATACCTAAACCTAGATTTTGTGTGCAAAAGTCCTTCTCAAAAGCCAGTGCTTCAAACAACTCTAGTGTGTCTTGAATATTGAAATTTACCGTTGAGTTTGTTTGCTTGAACTTGCTTAGCATATTTTGAAGCCCTGATCTAATATTGTATTGTTCATATAGTGTGTTTCAAATATTTCTTGGATTTACACTCCAGATCTGAACTGAAATCTTATACATAATTGAGTGTTTAAGCACACATTAGAGCACCGAGCATATTTACACATCATTTGTGCTTGCATTGTTGATTGAGGTATGCTGGTGCACACATCTTTTTGTATAAAAGCGAATTTTCATGTACAAATGTTTTATACACATTGGTTATATTCCAGGCACGGGCCTGAAAAGGGAGACTAGCCCTGTGGAATAGTCCCGGATTGGCTTAGACCTGGTTAGGAAAGGTAGGTGCGCCATCCTGTTACGTGTCGGTTAAGGTCAGCCCCTTGAATTGACCTGATTGTATTAGGTGTCGCTCCACCCACTTAAGTGAGCATTATAGTGGTAATCCTTATGCTTGATAGCCAAGGAGGGGACGTAGGCAATTTGGCCGAACCTCGATAACATATCGTGCGTGTTCTTTACATTTTCGCACTTTCTTTACTGCACGTGTATGCTTATTTGTTAATCACATAGATTAACCCTAGGCTATGTTACATTATTGTTAAAACCAATAGACCTAGGAGATAAACTTTAAATACCCAATTCACCCCCACCCCCCTCCCCCCCCCCCCTCTCTCTCGGGGTTGCACCAAAGCTAACAAATACTCAAGTGAATCTTGAATAATCATCTACAATTACAAAGGCATATTGTTTGTCTCCTAGGCTTAGGGTTCTAGTAGGACCAAATAAGTCTAGGTGCAAGAGTTCAAAGGGACTACTTGTTGATATGTACTTTTTCTTTTTGAAACTTGTTTTGACTTGCTTTCCTTTTTGGCATGCATCACAATTTTTCTCTTTTATAAATTTTGTATTTTGTAATCTTTTTACTAAATTTTTCTTGGATAGTCTAGATAATAGGTCCATGCTTGCATGTCCTAGTTTCCTATGCCAAAGCCAACTTGTTTCATTCATAGCAGCCAAACAAGTTACATTTTGATTTACTAAGTTCTCAAGGTTTATATAATATATATTATTTACCCTATAAGTTGTGAAAAAGGTTGCATTATTCTTAGCATTTTGGATAACACATTTGTCTTTCTTGAAAATTATTTCAAAACCTTTGCCACTTAGTTGACTTATGCTCAAAAAATTATGTTTTAATTCTTATACCAACAACACATCATCAATTGAGAGAGGGTTATTTACCTATTTTACCAATGCCAACAATTTTACATTTGGCATTGTCACCAAAGGTCATGTATCCCCCATCTTTTTGTTTTAGTATGGTGAACTTCGTCCTATCACCGATCATGTGTCTTGAGCACCCGCTGTCCAAGTACCACTTTTTCCTTGATGGTATTGTCCTAAAGCACACCTACAATGAAGGATTTTTAGTGTTAGTTTTTTTTTTTTTTTTTGGGAACCCAACTTTCTTTGTATTATTTTTAGTTCCATTATTTTCTTTCCATTCACCTTGAATTTTAACATATTTTCTTTTGAGTGGACAATTAAACATCACATGACCTTTATTCTTGCACATGTAGCAAGTAGTGTGTTCATGTTTATTGTTTGAAGAAACTAGCATAGTTCTTTGCTTCTTTGACAAAATATCCCATGTATAACTTCTTACTTCTTTTATTTGTTTTTCCATTATATCATATCTCTTCTCTATTTTGCCTATTTTTTGAGTCATTTCTTTTATTTCCTCTTCTAACTTTTCAATATGGGATTCTTTCTCCTTCTCAATGGATTTAGATGTTTCAAGTTGTTTTACTAGTTTTTCATTTTTCTCTTTCAAAGTTATGTTTCTTTTAGAGACTTTGATAAATCTCATATGTAAAGCAAATAACTCAGTTTGTAGTTTATTATAGGAGGGCATGCTACCGCAATATTCATCACAAGACTCATTACTAGGTTCCGTTAAGGAGTAGTAAGAATTTACCTCTTCATCATTTGTCATGAAGCACATATTTTCTATCTCTTGTCCACTTGACTCGTTCTCTATTTCACTTGAGCTTCAATTATCCCAAGTAGCTTTCATCGGTTCCTTCTTCTTCTTTTTGTTTCTTGACCAAGGGCATTCTGGCTTGATGTGTCCTGGTTTCTTGCAATGATAACATATAGGAGGGTCATTTTTACTTTTGTTTTCTTTCTTACTTGTTTCCCCTTTTTCAGATTTCTTTTTACTATATTTTCTAGGGAACCTTTTATTTCTCCTATAGAACTTTCCAAGTCTTTTAGTGATGAAAGCTAATTCTTCTTAGTCTAGGTAACTTGATTCACTTTCATCTTCACTTAATCTTTTACTAGATGCTTTTAAGGCAATGGATTTCTTATGCTTAGGTTCAGGATTTCTCTCTTTTAATGTCATTTCATATAGGTGAGTAGTGAACCTATAAGTTCATCTAGTGAGGTGTTTTTAAGATTCCTACCTTCTGTAATTGTAGTGGCCTTTGGTTCCCATATAAAGGGAAGGCCTCTTAGTATTTTTCTAATCATTTCATAGGTAGTGTAGGTCTTTCCCAATGCACTTAAAGAATTTATTATGTGAGTAAATCTGGTGTACAAACTAGAGATTGTTTCATTTGAATTCATTTTGAATGCTTCATACTCACTTGTTAACATATATATCCTATTGTCTCTAACATCTACCATTCCTTCATACGTTACTTCTAATTTGTCCTGAATTTCCTTGGCCATTTTGCAAGCCATGACCCTATTGAATTCATTAGCATCTAAAGTACAATATAAGGCATTTATAGCACTTGAATTTATTTGAAGCATTTTATAATCTATATTGGTCATATCCTTTTTCTCTTTAGGAATTTGTTTTCCATCTACTATCTTAGTAGGAATTAAATCTCCATCCATAATTCCCAAGCTTTCCAATCCATATGTTGAAGATAGATTTGCATACGTTTTTTTTTTCAAAAAGTATAGTTATGTCTAGAAAAGATTAGTGGACGAGTTGAGGATTGGCCCTCTCCAAAGGGAGCTACGCCTATATGTGCCATTAGATCTTTTTATAGCTTCTTGTTAGGATTTACTATAACTAGGCTTTGATACCAATTGAAATTAGAATAGCTTTCCCAAGAGGGGGGGGAATTGGATTATTTCAAAATTTATCCCCTTTTTAACTTTTTGCTTGTCTGAATGCAACAACAAAAACGGTAACTTAATCAGCTTATAACTAAATCACACCACAAGGTATTAAAAAAATTAAACACACAATTCAATCAACCAAAGTATGAAAGTCAAACAATCATTCAAGATTTCTTTATGCCTTTTGTCAGCTGCCCAGTAGTTGTTTGCAAGCCTGCTTTGAATGAAATTTGTATTGTGCTTCTCTTGATCAAGATTTTCGTAAATTAACCAACGTACTTCCTTTTGGATTTTCGAAAATGGTTAATTAAAATGAACTTTCTAAAAATCAAGAGTCTTCTTTAAATATGGATTTTTAAGCCCTGCAACCTGCACTTGCATTCACAAGAATATATTGTGTAGAAAATAAAGAGCAAGGAAGAGAAGGAGACACAGAGAATTTAGGAGGTTCAGCTTCAACACAACCTACATCCTCACCTTTGGCAAACCTCCAAAGGATTCCACTATCGTAGTTCCTTTACCGGGCGGAACAACACCTTTTATAATCACTCCTTCAAGTAGGCTAGAGCCCACCTCTCCAAACGATGTACTCTCGTTCAGTCAACGATCCAACAAGCCTGGAATCGTCCAATAACTACAAGAGAAACAGCAAGAGGATGTGTACAAAGAGTGCTCACACACAGAGCAAGTTAGTACAATTCAAATCTATATGTTTCAGAATTTAAATATCAAGAATGAAATACAATTTGAAACCCAAGATTAGAATTCACCAAGTTCCCTTTCCTCTAGATGAGAAATCGGTAGGTGAACTCAGGGATTGATAATCAACACTTTCAGATTGCAAGTAGTTTAGCAAGTAGGAACTTTGTATGCAAGAGAATGTAGAGCAGATTTTTCAATTCTTGGTGAGTTTTGATTTGTAAAACCATGTATTTATAGGCTTTCAAGAGTGATTTTTTGTTGCCCAAGTTTACTTGGAGTATTTCCCAAGTTTTTAGAAATTTTGGAGCATAAGCAACTGATATTTAAAATTTGAAATATTTAAAAAATTTGCCCGTTAACAATGTTCAAACGACTGAACCTTTGGGGTCAGTCTTTTGAAGTTCCTTAACCTTTGAAAATTTTGAATTAGAAATAGGGTCAGACGACCGAGGTTAGGGTTTAGATGACTAAGGTGTCGGGTTCAAACGACTGAAGTCAGAGTTCAGCCTTCTAAGGTGCTTCTTCCAGTTTTCGTGTTTCACTAATAATTCTTCAGATGACTGAACTTATTCTTTAGACATCTGAAGTTGCCACTGCAAGCTTCTGAGTAGAAACTTCAGTCTTCTGAGCAGTTTAATTTCTGATTTTTCATTTCCATTTCAAAAATGCTTTGCATTCTTTCTTTATTCTTTTATAAAACTTTTTTTGGGGTTTTAAAAAGGTTTCTAAGTCCATATAATTTCCCTAAAGAGCTTCAGATGATATTTTAATAAATATTTAACCTTTAAGTACTTACATAGCTCATCCTAAAACCTTATACTCTAAGCTTGAAATCATCCACTTCATGGTTACTTTGAAATCCCTTGGACTTTTAGCTTGAGCTAGTTTTAGTCTCCTATGCTTTGATCAGTTTAGTGCTGCATTGAGCTTCTCTTGGATCACTTGTTAATTAATGTAGCTCGATGGTCCACAATGATCCTTGTTTTCTTGTCAAACTTGAAACGCCATTACTTAACCATTCCAAGTTAGAATATCCTTTGTTTGTTATCACCAAAACTGATTGAAACGCCTATTTAGGCCAACATTATCCTTAGAGAAGGATATATGATGCATGAAAGCAGTTAATTCGGTAGCCCAGCTTACTCTAGGAGTAGCCAAGCAAGTTATTGTGAAGCTTGGGTGGTGGGAAGGTCATGTGAAATTCACTGCGGTGCTGTTGGATGACTTTCCAATCATTTTAGGAATGGAGTTCCGAAGGGTGACGAAGGCAATGCTGATGCCTTCGGCTAGTTCCCTATGTCTAATGGGAGATCATCCATGTATGGTGCAAGTTGTTGCAACGAAAGGAGATAATGGGAAGTTCCTTTCATCCATGCAACTCAAGAAGGGTCTAAGGAAAAGAGAAGTAGACATATCTAGCCACAGTGGTGGTAGATGAAGAAGTAGGCCAAAAGCTAGTGCCTACAACCATCCAATAGGTGTTGGATGAGTACAAGGAGGTCATGCCGGATAAGTTGCCTCATGAATTACATCCACTACAGGGTGTGGAGCATGAGATCGAGCTGTTTCCAAGAGTGAAACCACCTGCAAAAGGGCCATATCGGATGGCGCCTCCAAAGTTAGCAAAATTGAGGAAGCAACTTGATGAGTTATTGGAAGTGGGATATGTTTTCCCTTCCAAAGCACCATTCAGAGCACCAGTGTTGTTTCAAAAGAAACATGATGGGAGCCTGCGGATGTGTGTAGACTATCGCGTACTCAACAAGGTGACAGTGCACAACAAGTATCCTATTTCGTTGATTACTGATTTATTGGATAAGTTGAGTCATGCCAAGTACTTCATTAAACTTGACTTGAGGTTAGGTTACTATTAGGTGAGGATTGCTGATGGGGATGAGCCGAAGACCACTTGTGCGACATGGTATGGGGCATATGAATTCTTGGTGATGCCATTCGAGTTAACAAATGTGCCTGCAACATTCGGTACCTTGATGAACCAGGTTTTTCATGAATACCTTGACAAGTTTGTCATGGTGTACCTGGATGATATTGTTGTCTATAGTTCCACTCTAGAGGAACATAAAGAGCATCTACAGAAGGTGTTCGACAGGCTGAAGGGGAACATTCTGTATGTGAAGAAAGAGAAGTCCTCTTTCACTCAACGGAGCATCAAATTCCTTGGTTTTGTGATTGAACAAAGTCATATCAGGATGGATATAGAGAAAGTAAGGGAAATTCAAGAATGGAAGATCCCAACAACAGTGAAGGAGTTGCATTCCTTTCTTGGTCTTGCCAACTACTATAGAAAGTTCGTAGAGGGGTATTCACCAAGAACGGATCCTATGACAGAACTACTGAAGAAGGATCATGGGTGGAACTAGACAGAAGAGTGCCAGAGAGCCTTTGATGACATGAAGGATGCTATGATGAGAGATCTGATACTTGCTCTTCCAAATGTCATGAAACCCTTTGAGGTACAGACAGATGCATTAGACTTCACCCTTGGAGGAGCCTTGGTATAGGAGGGACATCCTGTTGCATATGAAAGTCATAAGCATGGTGAAGTAGAGCAGAAGTACACAACTCAAGAGAATGAGATTATAGCGGTGATACATTGTCTCCGTGTGTGGAGGAATTAATTACTTGGGTCAAGGTTTGTGGGGAAAACATATAACTCAGGTGTTAGCTTTATCATGATCCCAAGAGGGGGGGTGAATTGGTATTTTAAAATTTTAACCCCTAGGTAGTCCTCCTAACAGCAGTATGTTTACAACCCTATGGTCAATCTAGTGTGAGTAATATAAATATATAAAAATTTAAATGAAACAATTGAATTAACAACACATGCACTAGAAAGACAATAAGGTAAAAGTGACACACAGAAATGTTATCGAGGTTCGGCCAATTGCCTACGTCCCCGCCTTGGCTAACAAGCACAAGGATTATCACTATCACTTGCTCACTTAGCCTGGTGGAGCGGCACCTATACAAACCAGGTCAATTAGCACAGGGCTGACCTCAACCTTTACACCAATCCTTACCAGGTTGGATTACCATCCCCTCAAGCCATGCCTGGAATCACTCAGATTTACAATCAAATGGTACAATAAAAAAGTGCTTTCATGTAAAGCAAATTTGTACCCAAATATGTTCAATACCATACACCACAAATGATTTAATATGTATTTTCTATCAGTGTAATGCGTACGTGAGAGTGTCAACAAGCAATCTTTGTATTTCAAGATGTTCTCAATCAAGGTGCTCAAACAAAGATATCACTCAAGTTTCAGATATTCCAAAGTGCAGAATATATCAATCACATGAATAGTGTATACGCTTGGTTTCCAAGATATATGCAATCTTTGTATTCAGCAAAAGATGTATACTTGAATGAATGTTGCCACAAAGATTAATGTAACAAACACAAATATCTTTTCACAACTATATCAATACAGATTCCACAAGACATTTGAGTAAGTTTAAAAGTATTTTTGCAAGCCAAAAACAAATACGAACTTCCTAAGATATTGCAATGGGAATGCAACACTCGGAAGTTCAACACAAGTCTTCTTAGGGTAGGCTTATTAGCAAAGCCTCATAAGAATACTTAGGTTGTGCTCTCGTAAAAAATCGATTCAAACACTCAACAAATGAGAGAGCAAACCTCTAAATACCAACACTCAATACACTTATAGATGATGTAGAGAAGTGAAGAAGGTAAGTTTGAGTGGTTTTAAAGAGAGTGTGAAGAGTACGATGTATTTTGCTTGAGAGAATATTTTGAATTTTTGTTTGCTAATCATGTTCCTAATTTTCCTAAATGATGGGGTATATATAGAAACCCATGAATTATGACCGTTGGAGACCCATTAGGAATTATTAGGAAAGTTTAATGATATTTCAAATATTTTAACCCTGCTTAAAAAATGTTTAACCGCGGTAAAAATCAGGGCAACCCGAGAGGTCTAGTCGACCAGAACCATTTCGATCGACCAAAGTTCATATGATTCAATCGACTAGGACATTTTTGAACTGAAGACTCGGTCGACCAAAAGTGGGTGATTTTCCATTTTACCGAGGTTTGGTCGACCGGGCCATTTTGAACTGAATGGTTCGGTCGACCAAACAGTTGGGATTTCTCGTAAGGACCCTCGGTCAACCAGATAGTTGCAATACAAATTTGCCTCAGTCGACGAGATGGTCAATTTTTTGACCATAGGGGTTTCGGTCAACCGGGACATTTAAACTACACTGGTTCGGTCGACTAAGACCTTGGTCAATTGTTGACCCAAGCCTGTTTCGGTTGACCGGGGCAGAATGAACTGCCTTGGTCGGTCGACCGAAAGTGCACCAAGTGTCCATTTCGGTCCTGTTTTGAATCACACAAACCATATTCAGGTGCCTAACAGTCATAAGTGCAATGTGTGTATCCTAGGGTCATTTATGTACAATTAAATACACTGAAAAAGTTTGGTGTCGGTCGACTGAAAGGTAAACCCTAAGGTCATTCTAGGGTGACTTTGGGTTGTATTTTTGGTTTGAACTTATGTGTTATATCATGCATGTGATGTGTGTGCTAATTACAAACCAAAGATCCTATTTACTATTACAGACCCTTTGCATATGAATTATATTATAACATGAAATAGAGTACAATATGAATTGGGTCTTCCAACTTTAAGCATTCACGTGCCATCAATATGTCTGCTAATATAGACTTACACATGAACTAGATATCCATTAAATACATAAGTATTTGTCATTATGAAAGCCGGGCGTGACCTATAAGGTCAACATTCTCCCCCTTTTTGATGATGAGAAATACGATTAGCAAAAATATAGGGTTAAGCCTAAGAAGGCTCCCCTTCTCAATATGCATCCAATTTATTTTTAAACAAAGTCCTTTTATCCATTATTTTTTCCCCTTTTCATCTCCCCTTTTGGCAACAGAAAAAAGGGTCATTTGAGTTAAGACTCTAGGCAATGGATAAGTATTACAATTATATAAGAAGAATTTTGGAAAGATGTAGAAAATTTTCAGCAGAGTGCCGTTTGTAAATCAGACTTTCCAAAATAAATCCTGTATAATTGTAACCTGTTTGAGTTTAAGTATGTCCTAGCAGTTTATCCACAACTACTCAAACAGTTCAGTATGGTCCAATCAAGCAAATAAAATGTCAATACGATCATGAAATGGACAAGTTGTGCATCACAAATGATAATCATTATAATCATGCAATAGAAATGTGAACTGTGCGCACGATCAATGATCAACTTTCACAAAGTCTAAATCAAGAAGATAAGTTAATCATTAGTATCAGTTGCTAAGACTTGGAAAGTTCCCATGAGAGAGCTCCCCTTAAATTTATGCAAGTTATGAAACATTTAAGTTTTAGGAAGCTTCTCTACTATGCATTAAGCCCAAGTCATATCTAATATGTATGAACCTATCCTCAGGTAGTGGTTTAGTGAATATGTCAGCCCATTGTTCATTGGTGCATACAAACTCAAGTGCAACATCTCTTTTTTGTATATGATCATAAAGAAAATGATGTCTAATCTTAATGTGTTAAGTTCATGAATGCGAGATAGGATTTTTAGAGATGTTGATTGCACTAGTATTATCACATTTAATCGGTATTGTTTCATAGTGCAATCCAAAATCCACAAGTTGTTGCTTCATATAAAGAGTTTGGGCATAATAACTTCCAACCGCACTATATTTAGCTTCGGCTGTGGATAAGGCAACTGAGTTTTGTTTCTTGGAGAACCAAGAAACAAGATATTGTCCTAAGTAATGACAAGTGCCGCTAGTGCTTTTTCTATCAACCTTACTACTGGCAAAGTCAGCATCAGTGTAACTAACAATCTCAAAAGTAGTATGCTTAGGGAACCACAATCCTAATTCAATAGTCCCAACTAGATACTTAAGGATTCGTGTAACAGCTTTTAGATGATATTCCTTAGGGGCAGCCTGAAATCTAGCACACATACACACACTAAACATAATATCAGGCCTAGTAGCGGTGAGGTATAGGAGACTCTCAATCATGCCACGATATAATTTTATGTCAACAGGGATTCCTTTCTCATCTTTATTAAGCTTAATGGAAGAGTTCATAGGTGTACCAAGAATTTTACAATCTTCCATATTAAATATCTTTAGCAAGTCCCTAATGTATTTAGATTGGCACATGAAAGTTCCATGATTAGCTTGCTTAATTTGTAGCCCTAAGAAGAAACTAAGTTCACCTATCATGCTCATTTCAAATTCACTTAGCATGCATTTGGTAAAATCATTACACAACTCATCATTGGTTGCTCCAAAAATGATATCGTCCACATAAATTTGAACAAGAAGCATATCATCATTTTTGGATTTGATGAAAAGTGTAGTGTCAATCTTGTCACGGGAAACCCATTTTCTAGTAGAAAACATCTAAGCCTCTCATACCAAGCTCTAGGAGCTTGTTTCAATCCATACAAGGCTTTAGATAACCGGTAAACATGATCGAGATATTTATGATTTTTAAAACTGAGTGGTTGTTCTACTTATACTTCTTCATTAATGTAGTCATTTAGAAAAGCGCTTTTAACATTCATTTGAAATAATTTAAAATTTTTAAAAGCGGCAAAGGCAAGTAGCATACGAATGGCTTCTAATCTAGCAACAAGAGCATATGTTTCATCAAAGTCAATCCCTTCCTATTGGTTATACCCTTGGGCAACTAATCTAGCTTTATTCCTAGTTGCTACCTTATTTTTATCTTTCTTATTTCTATATACCCATTTAGTTCCAATGATGGTGTGCATATTAGGCCTAAGAACTAAGGTCCACACTTTGCTTCTTTCAAATTGGTTAATTTTTTCTTGCATGGACATCACCCAAGACTCATTTTCTATGACTTCTTTAATATTTTTAGGTTCTTCTTGGGATAAGAAAGCGGAATTATTCACTATATTTCTCAAGGAGGATCTTGTGGCTACTCCACGGGATGGTTCGCCTATGATTTGATCGATAGGATAACTTCTAATGAATTTCCAATCTCTAGGCAACTCCTGATTTCCATTTTCATTATCTTCAAGTGATATTTCATTTGCTTCTTGATTTTCACTTGCATTGTTTTAAATAGACATTTTCTCTAAGCATTTTCTAATATCAATATCATCTTCATCATCTTTATTAGAAAATGGATTAGACTCATCCAACACAACATGAATAGATTCAATGACAGTTAAAGTTCTTTTATTGAAAGCCCTATATGCTTTGCTATTTAATGCATATCCTACAAAAATACCTTCATCAAATTTGGAGTCAAACTTTCCTAGATGTTTATTATCTCTAAGCACAAAGCATTTACAACCAAACACATGAAAATAGGAAATATTAGGCTTATGGTTGTTCCATAATTCATAAGGAATTTTATTAATTGATGGTCTAATTAACACCCTATTCATAACATAGCATGTAGTATTAATGGCCTTAGCGAAAAAATATTTAGGTAAGTTATGCTCATTCAACATAGTTCTACCCATTTCTTGCAGTGACCTATTCTTTCTTTCTACTACACCATTTTGTTGAGGTGTCCTAGGCACAGAGAAGTTATGTGATATGCCCTCTAAGTCATAGTATTTTTCTATGCTTTCATTTTTGAATTTCATGCCTCTATCACTTCTTATGTGAGTGATTTTATATCCTTTTTCATTCTGAATTCTCCTACAAAGTTTGGTGAATTGTTCACATGATTCATATTTATGTGCAAGAAACAACACCCATGTGAATCTAGAAAAGTCATCCACAATTACAAAAGCATAAGATTTACCACCAAGGCTTTGCATAGAATTAGGTCCAAATAGATCTAGGTGAAGCATCTCTAAAGGTCTAGTAGTAGATATGAATTTCTTTTTCTTAAAACTAGATTTTGTTTGCTTACCCATTTGACATGCATCACATATTTTATCCTTTACAAAAGACATCTTAGTCAAGCCTTTAACCAATTCCTTTCTAACAAGTTTAGAATCCATACTAGTATGTCCTAAACGCCTATACCACAACCAACTAGCTTCATTTATAGCATAAAAACATGTTACTTGTTGTGAAGCTAAATTATCAAGTGAGGTAGTATAGACATTTTCATGTCTATCAGCAGTAAAAAGCACCTTGTGATCTGTTTTATTTTCTGCTATCCATTTGTCATTTTCAAAAGTTTATATCCTATGTCACATAGCTGACTTATGCTAAGTAGATTATGTTTCAGTCCATCAACCAATAAAAAATTATCAATAGTAGGAGAGGAATCCTTACCAACTTTACCTACCCCGATGATGCGTCCTTTGGCATTGTCGCCAAATGTTACATAGCCTCCATCCTTGGGAACAATTGAAGTGAATTTTCCCTTGTCACCAATCATGTGCCGTGAGCACCCACTATCCAAGTACCATCTGTCCTTGGAGGAGGACGATCTTAGGCATACCTGCAAAATAAGCTAATTGACTGATGCTGGTTCCCAAATCTTGTTGGGTCCACGGGGGTCAATAGTAGGATCTCCTTTAACTACCCATACCTTCCTAATTCTAGCATGCTTATTCCTAAGTGGACAATCAAATTGAATGTGACCAATCTGTTTACACTTAAAGCATCTTAACCTACACTTAGGTTCTTTATGAGGAGTATGAGATTTTGACTCATGTGTAAAGTGTCCTAAGTAAAGATTAGGTCATCTAACATTTTCAATACCATTAAAACCAAGACCCTCTTTACTTAAGGAGTTTCTTTGGGCACCAAGCAATTTTTCAAAATTTTCTTTGCCCTTAGTGAATTTAAAAATGATTTTGGAGCTATCCTCCAATTTCCTCTCAAGCTCAACAATAGTAGCATCCTTTTCTTTTAAAATGGAGGCATGAGATGTTTTTTCCATATTAAATAATTTTGACTAATTTTCACATTTCTTTTTCAAATCATTATTCTCTTTGATCATTTTGCCTAACAATTTTGAAACATGAATATATTCAAATTGCAATTCTCTAAATGTAGGCATGCTGTCAGAATCACAATCATCAGATGAATAATAAGAAGATGATGAACTAGAAGACAATACCTCATCCTCGTGTGCCATCAAGCACAAATTAGCGACCTCCATGTCACTATGATTTGAATTCAAGTCACTGCTACTGAATTGGACCCATGAAGTTCCAGCTTTCATGGCTTTCTTCTTTTTCTTAGCCTCATTTTTCAGCAGTGGGCAGTCAGGTTTGATATGCCCCACAATGTTGCAGTTATAGCACGTAGGAGCATTTGATTTTTCTTTTCTTTTTCTGAACTCTCCTTTCTCATTAGTAGAGTCTCTATATTTTTTAAATGGCTTCCTGTTCTTCCTGAAAAATCTACTAAACTTTCTATTTAGCGTAGCCATTTCATCATCAGTGTCAGACTCACTGCACTCACTAGATGTGTTATTAGATGCTTTCAGTGCAATCACTTTCTTAGCCCTATTATGCTCATTAAGTCTCTCATTTATGGACCATTCATAAGTGATCGAGGAACCTATCAATTCATCTAAGGTCATGGCCTTAAGGTCTCTACCCTCAACAATGGTCGTAGCCTTGGCTTCCCAAATAGGAGGTAAGCCTCTAGGGATCTTCCAAATCATCTCATATGTGGGATAGGTCTTTTCTATTGCATGCAATGAGTTTATGATGTGTGTGAATCTAGTATACATGCTCTGAATGGACTCACCTACATTCATCATAAAGGTCTTATACTCACTGGTCAACATATCTATCCTACTGTCTTTCACATCTCTAGTACCCTCATATGTGACCTCTAACTTATCCCATATTTCTTTTGCAATAGAACATGCCATAATCTTGTTAAATTCATTTACATCAAAACTACAGTATAAAATATTCATGGTAGTGGCATTAATATTGACAGCTTTCATATCATCATCATCACATTCATCCTCAGTCTTAGGAGCCCTAGCTGCACCCTCAGCTTTCATAGGGACATAGTTTCCCTTAGATACAATCATCCACATCTTCCAATCAGTATTTTGAAGGTAGATGCGCATCCCCCGTTTCCAGAAGGTGTAATTAACACCACTGAAAATAGGAGGTCGTGTGGAAGATGGTCCCTCAGGGAAAGGGGTCACAAAGTTATGAGTCATATGTGATCGTTCTTCAAAATAACAACTAGTCTATGTTACGTGGCTCTGATGCCAATTGTTAGCTTTATCGTGATCCCAAGAGGGGGGGTCAGTTGGTATTTTTAAATTTTAACCCCTAGGTATTCCTCCTAACAACAGTATGTTCACAACCCTATGGTCAATCTAGTGCAAGTAATATAAATATATAAGAATTTAAATGAAGCAATTTAATTAACAACACATGCACTAGAAAGACAATAAGGGAAGAGTGACACACAGAAATGTTATCGAGGTTCGGCCAATTGCCTACGTCCCCGCCTTGGCTAACAAGCACAAGGATTAGCACTATCACTTGCTCACTTAACCAGGTGGAGTGGCACCTATAGAAACCAGGTCAATTAGAACAGGGTTGACCTCAACCTTTACACCAATCCCTATCGGACTGGATTACCACCCCCTCCGGCCATGCCTGGAATCACTCAAATTTACAATCAAATGGTACATTATAAAAGTGCTTTCACATAAAGCAAATTTGTACCCAAATGCGTTCAATTATATACACCACAAATGATTTAATATGTAAGCTCCGTGTGGTCTAAATAATTCAACTCTCAAATGTATTTTCTATCAGTGTAATGCGTACGTGAGAGTGTCAACAAGTAATCTTTGTATTTCAAGATGTTCTCAATCACGGTGCTCAAACAAAGATATCACTCAAGTTTCAAATATTCCAAAGTGCAGAATATATCAATCACGCGAATAGTGTATGTGCTTGGTTTGCAAGATATATGCAATCTTTGTATTCAGCAAAAGATGTATACTTGAATGAATGTTGCCACAAAGATTAATGTAACAAACACAAATATCTTTTCACAAATATATCAATACAGATTCCACAAGATATTTGAGCAAGTTCAAAAGTATTTTTGCAAGTCAAAAACAAATACAAACTTCCTAAGATATTGCAACGGGATTGCAACACTCAGAAGTTCAACACAAGTCTTCTTAGGGTAGGCTTATTAGCAAAGCCTCCTAAGAATACTTAGGTTATGCTCTCATAAAAAATCGATTCAAACACTCAACAAATGAGAGAGCAAACCCCAAAATACCAACACTCAATACACTTACAGATGATGTAGAGAAGTGAAGAAGGTAAGTTTGAGTGGTTTTAAAGAAAGTATGAACAGTAGGATGTATTTTGCTTGGGAGAATATTTTGGATTTTTGTTTGCTAATCAAGTTCCTAATTTTCCCCAATGAAGAGGTATATGTAGACACCTCATGAATTATGACCGTTGGGGACCTATTAGGAATTATTAGGAAAGTTTAATGATACTTCAAATATTTTAACCCTGTTTAAAAAATGTTTAACCATGGTAAAAATCAGGGCAACTTGAGAGGTTCGATTAACCAGAATAATTTTGATCGACCATAGTTCATATGATTCGGTCAACCAGGACATTTTTTAACTAAAGACTCGGTCGACCGAAAGTGGGTGATTTTCCATTTTACCAAGGTTCGGTCGACCTAGCCATTTTGAACTAAATGGTTCGGTTGACCAGACAGTTGAGATTTCTCCCGAAGACCCTTGGTCGACCAGGTAGTTGCAATACAAATTTGGCTCAGTCAACCAGATGGTCAATTTGTTAACCATAGGGGGTTTCGATCGACCGGGACATTTGAACTACACTGGTTCGGTCGACTAGGACCTTGGTCAATTGTTGACCCAAGCCTGTTTTGGTCGACCGGGGCAGAATGAACTGCCTTGGTCGGTTGCCCAAAAGTGCACCAAGTGTGTATTTTGGTCCTGCTTTGAATCACACAAGCCCTATTCAGGTTCCTAACATTCATACGTGCAATGTGTGTGTCCTAGGGTCATTTATGTCCAATTAAAGACACCAAAAAAGTCTGATGTCAGTCGACCGAAGGATAAACCCTAAGGTCATTTTAGGGTCACTTTGGGTTGTATTTTTTGTTTGAGCTTACATATTATATCATGTATGTGATGTGTGTGCTTATTACAAACCGAATACCCTATTTACTATTACAGACCCTTTGCATATGAATTATATTACAACATGAAATAGAGTACAATATGAAATGGATCTTCTTACTTTAAGCTTTTACTTGCCATCAATATGTCTGCTAATATAGACCTGCACATGAACTAGATATTCATTAAATACATGAGTATTTGTCATTATCAAAACCGGGCGTGACCTATAAGATCAACATCGGGTGTTAGCCATTTTTTCACACAGCCAAAGTTAACACCCAAGCATAGCTGATGGCAAGAATTCTTGGCAGAATTTGATTTTCCCCTTGAGCACAAGGTGGGGCGATTGAACCAAGTCTCGGATGCACTAAGTAAGGAGGGCGAGCTGGCGCCTTACAAATGGTAGCACATTTGACTTTGAGTACTGTTACCACAACAATGTGGGAGCACATCAAGGAGAACTCAGCCTAAGATCTAGTTGCGCAGAACTTAATGGAGCTTACCGAAGAAAGGGAAGGCACGACAGTTCTGGATGGAAGATGGATTGCTAATGACCTATGGTAACCGACTCTTTGTGCCATGAGCTAGTGATTTGAGGAAGACATTGTTGAAAGAATTTCATGATACCATGTGGGTCGGACATCCAAGATGGTAGCGCACTTTGGCCTTACTAAAGCAAGGGTACTATTAGCCGCACATGCGTGATGATTTGCTTGATTATACCTGAGCTTGTCTCATTTGCCAATAAGAAAAGGTGGAGCAGAGGAAAATTGTAGGTTTATTGGAGCCCCTACCAGTACTATCCAAATCGTGGGAAAGTGTCTCATTGGACTTCACCACCAACCTTGCCATAGTGGGAGATGCAAGGTTTATACTTGTTATTATAGATAGGTTTTCGAAGTATGGTACATTCATAGCCGCACCAAAGTACTATTCGGAAGAGGAGACAGCACAGTTGTTTTTGAAGAATATTGTGAAATATTGGGGTGTTCCCCAAGACGTTGTTAGTGACTAAGACTTGAGATTCATCGGCAACTTCTTGACAGAACTTTTTAAAATCCCCGGTTATCAACTTGAAATCTCTTTAAGTTATCACCCATAGACAGATGGACAGATGGAGAGATTCAATGGGCTACTAAAAGAGTACTTGCGCCATTTCGTCAACGCCAACCAGAAGAATTGGGTGCAACTACTTGATGTGGCTTAGTTCTCTTTTAATGCCCAAAAGAGCTCAACAACCAACAAGAGCCCTTTTGAGCTTGGTATAGACCAACAACCACTGTTACCTCATACAGTGGATGAGTCGTACATGGGAAAGAGTCCTAGGGTGTACATCTTCACTAGAGAATGGAGACAGAATGCTGAGATTGCCTGAGCCTACCTGGAGAAAGCTACTAAGCGTATAAAGAAGTGGGCAGATTAGTTGAGAAGACCACAACAATTCAACATAGGTGATGTGGTGCCTGTTAAGCTCAATCTAGAACAGGTCAGGTCACTACGAGGACAAGACAGGAAACTACTTCACAAATATGAAGGACCAGTCCCCATCTTGGCCAAAGTCGAGAAGGTCTCCTACAAAATCGACCCTCCGACTTGGATGAAAGTGCATCCTATGTTTCACATCAGCTGCCTCAAGTCGTACAACACCAACACCAATGATCTGAGCAGAAGTCAGTCAACTAGAGAAGAAGTGAGTATAGTTCAACCTGACAGACATGAAGTTGAAGATATCCTTGTGGATAGAGAGTTCATATCCTCAAGGAAGAAGCAGCAAGAGTTCTTAGTGAAGTGGAAAGTCCTTGGTGATGAAGAAATTAGTTGGGTTTCTATGAAAGATATGCAACCATTCGTGGACAAAGTTGAAGTGTACCTAGCATCAAAGTCTACGAGGATGTCAACCACATAAGTGGAAGAGAATGTCACGAGCTAAGCTTGTTCAGGGCATTATGCTTGCCTGTGATCGCTTACCTAATGTGTTTGAGATGGGTTTCCATTATGTAAATACTAGGGTAGGGTTATTTTCTAGTATTTATTTCATTGTATGCAAAATAAGGTAGTATGACTCCTCGGTCACTTTGATGTTTCCTAGTGCCAAAGTGAGAATGGCCTAGAAAGCTTTTTAAGGGAGGGTGAGTGTTCACGAGTCATCCTGGCCCTTGACCTTAAGGATAATATGAGCAGACTGATCTACGGGTTTCTTGTCCTCCTTAGTGAGCTATCATATCCGACCTCAAGTCATGATCGGGCTAGTGCACGACAGCGAGCTAGCTGAGCTAGCCGAAGTCTTCAATGAATCTAAAACTCGGTTCTGCGTGAGGGTGGCCAAAGACGACAAAGGGGCGTGGTTTCTCCAGCAGCGATGAGGATGGTCGAAGAGGTCGTGCAAGTGAGGCTATGAGGATGGTGAGGTTTCTGGAATGGTGAGGTGAGGGAGGAGGGTGAGGAGCTGTGCGCAGGGGGCAAGGAGATAGGGGGTGGCAGTGGTGTCTAGAAAAAAGAGAGAGTCAAGGAGTGGGGCAAGGATTTGGAGGGTGAACAATGTGCCGTGGGTGAGTAAACAATGGTGGTTCCCCCCCCCCCCCCTCTCCCCTCGTTTTATAGACCCCTTTTTATGTCTTTTGCTTGCCCAAGGCATGTACCCCGAGCAAAATGGGATGCACCCATTGGGAAAGTTGCACACAATTTTTTTTTATGAAAATATATACCCTTATAGTCATATATATATTATTACTTTTGTTTTTTCCTTTTGCCTTTTGTGTCTTTGTTTTGTTGTAACAATAATAATAATAATAATAATAATAATAATAATAATTAATAATAATAATAATAATAATAATAATAATAATAATAATAATGACAATAATAATTATAATAATAATAAAAATAACCCCTTTTTGTATTTTTTTTTCCTTGTTTTGTATTATTTTTTTTATTTTTATCGTCAAACTTCATCCTCTTGAAAAGAGACTTGATCAAAAATTAAAACTTAATTTCCCAAAAATAGAAGTACCTGGACTCCATTTTTTCTAAAATGCCTGGAACTCAGTGAAAACATACCGGGATTCACTTAAAACAAATCGGGACTCGGTAAAAACACCAGGACTTTGTAAAAACTCTGGGACTCATTGAAAACAAAATTGGGGCTCAGTAAAAGCACCGAGACTCAATGAAAACAAATTCGGACCTGGTAAAAACACCGGGACTCATTGAAAACGAACCGGGATCCGATTAAAACACCGGGACTCATTGAACACGTACTGAGACTCGATAAAAACATTGGGACTCACTTAACACGTACCAGGAGTCGGTAAAAACACTGGACTTGGTAAAAACAGCGGGACTCATTGAAAATATACCGGGTATAGTAACCCAAACAATTATAGGAATTAAATAATAAAGAAATGAGAAGAAAGATGAAATTTTAAAGGGAACATAGTAGGGCCTCGTCGACGAACGCAAAGTGTTCATCGACGAAGAGTCTTCTTTGGCTCGTCGACGTGGACACGTGTCTCCTCGACGATAGTTTACTGAGGGACTATGTTTGGGGCCTAAAACTCATCGATGAGGGTTAGCTGTTCGTCGATGAACTCCCTTATTGGACTCATCGACGAGGCCACGTGGACAGCACTTTATATATAGCCCCGAAACCGAATTTTAGCTAGAAAATTTATTTTATCAATTTACTTTCTCTCTCTAACTTGGTTTCTCTCATTTCTCTCTACGATTTCGGCTTCGTTCTTTTCTGGTTTCACGATCAAAAGCCGCCATGCTACTCTTAGGAAGATTCTCTTCGAGTATGTTGGAGTAGATTGTTGATTAGGCCAACTTGAGCACCATCTCAAAATCAGGGTAAGAAGGTTATTTGGGTATTTTTAGTATTACCAGGTTTATTTAAGCTTAGATTTTGTATTATATGAAAATATACTGGTGTTTTGTGAAGTAAATTAGGGTGTTATATTTTCAGGGTTATGGTGTTTTTGGGACCTTGCAGGCATGGGTTGAGGACCCTAGTATATATATTTTTGCAGGAGTCAAGTATATAAAGTATAAGAAATTGTGAATAGGTAGGCTTAGGAAATATGAGTGAGATAATTGTCTAGGGAAATTCAGTGATTTACTGAGGAATTTGTATATATGTATTATTTTAGGATTTTAGGGATAGTACGCTGTGAGTTTGAGAATAGAGTTGGACGCAAGTCTCCCAACCAATTAGGTAAAGAAAATATGTTATGCTAGGAATGCTAGAATATTTATTAATAAATTATATGTTTTTAAGATTATTATTCAGTTCAGACATTATTTGTATATCAGAAAATATAGTATCAGTATATGAGATATTTATTTATGTAGTTTTTTGGCATGAGACAGTATTAGATTAATATATGAAATATATAGTTTCCAGATTATTATGTTTTATAGTATCTAAAAAGAAATATGGTTATGAGACCTTATTAGGACAATACAAAAACAATACAGTTTTCAAATTGGAATGATTTATATTATGATGCATAGATATGTTTTATCAAAATTTTACAAGAGTATGAATTACAGTTTTTATACATAGAGATATTTTACAGCATATGTAGATTACCTTGATTTTCCAAAATACTAAAATCATAACACTATGTTATTACGGTTTATACAACTCGGATAATACAGTATTTTCATATCAATTTTCGGTGTTATGGTTATTTTCCATAGCATTATGGTATTTTAGTTTACACAGTACAGATATTATAGTATATTCAGGATTAGCTTTCAGTGTTATGGTCATTTTTGAATCATGATGAAATAGCAAGATAATTATGTATATCAATACTACATAGTATCAGACCCTGATGAATCAATTCAGTAAATATTCAGTTATCAGAGCACGATACCATTGCTATTACAAGATTAGAGTGCAACCACACATCTTAGATAGTGTGTAGAAGGTTTCCATCAACCATGCCTGGAAGGATTGCAGACTCCCCAGAAGATTGGGTGGAGGTGGCCGATTTGACGAGGTAGTTACCAGATCCGTGCCTATGAGAGGTTGTAGTTTGGCCAAGCTGAGGATTGGTAGAGCTATAGTTGACTTACCTAGTAAGCCAACCACGATTAAGTCTCACCAACGGGCTACACAACCCTGTCATGTGGGGTTAAATCATGACGTACAGTTTTCCACGGTAAACATCCCTTTTATGAATATGTATACAGATTTATAGAATATCAACAGATATAGTATGATACTAGAAGTATAAAAAAGTAGAAAACTTAGATAATACAATTATACATTAAACTATGATAGATGAGAGTTATATTGTATAGTGTTTTACCAGTTTTTACAGTTTCAGATATTGTCAATATAGTATTTATGAAACTCAGTTGCCACACACTAGTAATTGCATATTTCCTCTTACTGAGCGTTATCTCATCTTAGTGATTTAATATTTTTCAACTGATCCAATTAGGTGAGCGGATCAGGCTCGCAGATAGGGAAGGTGAGTACGCTACCCTATTTGTTAGGTAAGTGTATACAAGAGATAGTATTTTTGAGTAGATGATACTGGGGTGATGTGTATATATGTGTGTATGGTTGGGATGTGTAACTAAAATTCTGGTATTATTTATATGGATGGATAGCTTTATGTTTTTCCACAGCATAGGTGTGTAATATAATCAGGTTTCCTCAGTGCTCACTTAGGGCATGAGATGTTATAGCAGATTATATAGGAGTTTCATAATGTTATGTTTTGCAGTTTATAAATATATATATATTCGGGTTGTTACAATTTGGTATCAACGCATAGGTTGCTAGGTTCTGCAGACTCTAGAGTACAGTGAAAAACAATACTAAAATATAGCAATGAAATTTTAAGAAAAGTGGAACAAGATATCAGTGAGTTAATGTTGGGGAATTAGGATGAGAATTTAGGGTTCTATTCTGCAGTTTGGAGGTAGAATTTTGGGGTGGTTTCTATGATTTTCCTGGGGTGACAATTTTAGGAAAACCATAGTAAACTATTGTCGATTTCTACTTCCATATGGTAGGACTAGACCTTAAATTAGTTATAGGAAGCGTGTGATATTTTAGATATAATAGTATTATAAGGTTTCGATTCTCAAGATAATTTGACGTTATTACAAAATGGATCCAAGAGGTAGTAGTGCCCATGCCAATGGCGACGATGGAGCAGGGCCTTCTAGTGCAAGAGGCAGGGACTAAGATGTTGTTTTAAGCAGCATAGCTCAATATGTCATGGCTGAGATTGCCTGGAGCTCCAGGCAGCAGGGAGGTCCATCTATAGTTTAGGGATGCACGATAGATAAGTTCACAAAGATGAATCCTCTAGCATTTTTAGGAGGAGCTGATCTTGTAGCTGCTAAGAACTAGGTGCAGGAGATCAAGAAAATACATATGGTGCTCCAGTGCACCAATGAGCAGCGAGTTTTTTGTGCCTCACATAAGCTGACAAGTGAGGCTAAGAGATGGTGGGTAGCTACGAAGTTGTTGGAGGAATAGAGGCCTAAACCCATGGATATGACCTAGAGCATATTCAAGAAGATATTTTTTGATAGATATTTTCCTGCCACAGTCACAGAGGCTAAAGTACAGGAATTTCTGAGCCTGTCCTAGGGATCGGTGAAGGTCCAGTAGTACGCGGCGAGATTCATTGAGTTGTCACGCTTCTGCCCTTATATCGTTCCAGATGAAGCTAAGAAGGTTAAGATATTTGAGAGAAATTTGAGAAGAGATATATACAGGCAGATGGCAATATTAAAGATACAGGATTTTTCTGAGCTAGTTGACAGAGCCCCTGTAGTAGAGGAGAGTGCGTAGAAAGATGTAGGAGGATTGAGCCAAAGGAAGAGGACCAAGCCTTCAGATTTTTAAACTGGGGCTAGTCAAGGTCCATGGAGAGGAGGTGGTATTGGTGGGGGTCAAAGGAAGACGACAGGACACAGTGGATATCAGGGATGGCAGATTTATCCTACCTGCCCCAGGTGTGGACGGATACATCTGAGTTAGTGTCGGTTGGGTGAGAATGTTTGTTACTGATGCGGAAGACCTAGTTATTTGGCTCGATCATGCTGGGAACCACCGATCTAACCACTAGCTCCAAGATTGGGTTGGGGTGGACAACAGCAGGCATCTCGTGGAGGCTAGTAGAGGAACACTACACCGGCAAGAGTCTACGCATTGACACTGAGAGATACTGAGACTACTAGAGACGTTGTCGTAGGTATACTTACTATTTTTTTCATATGAACTTGTTGTTTTGTTTGACACAGGTGCCACACATTCTTTTGTATCGTTGACATATGTTAAAGTTACTGGGATAGGAGCACAATTGTTAGATGTTGAGTTGTTGGTATCCTCACTGACTGGATCTATTGTGAGGTGTAGGAGGGTACTTAGGAATTTTCCAATGGCAATTCGGAGGAAAGTGCTACCAGCTGATCTTGTGATACTAGATATACAAGGATTTGAGGTAATATTGGGTATGGATTGGCTGGCAGCTAACCATGCCAACATAGATTGCTATCATAAAGAAGTGATTTTCAGACCCCTAGGTGAACAAAAATATAGATTTGTGGGTTTTCATGTGCGCGACTCGCCACAACTTGTGTTAACTATTCAGGTGAGGAGATAGATTCAGGGTGGATGCTAGGGATATGTAGCTTACATAAAAGAGCTACCAAAGGAATAGATTCAGGGTGAATGCTAAGGATATGTAGCTTACATAAAAGAGCTACCAAAGGAAGAAATGAAACAGGCCGACATTCTAGTGGTTATAAAATTTTTAGATGTCTTCCTAGAAGGGTTACCTAGCTTACCACCTGACCGAGAAATTGAATTTATAGTGGATCTATTACCAAGGTCGGCACTAGTGTCTAAAACACCATACCGTATGGCTCCAACCTAATTGAATGAATTGAAAGATCAGTTACAAGAATTGTTGGATAAAGGGTTTATCAGACCTAGCATGTCGCATTGGGGAGCACCAGTCTTGTTCTTGAAAAAGAAAATGGGACCATGAGGATGTGTATAGATTATAGGGAGATAAATAAATTAACAGTCAAGAATAAATATCCACTGCCCATGATTGATGACTTATTTGATCAGCTCTAGGGGACCTAGGTCTACTCTAAAATTGACCTTAAATCAAGTTACACCAAGTGAAAATCAAGGCAGAGGACGTATCAAAGAAAGCATCCCAAACCAGATACGGGCACTACGAATTCCTCATTCGGGTTGACTAATGCACCAACAGTATTTATGGATCTTATGAATCAAGTGTTCAATCAATACCTGGACTAGTTCGTTGTGGTTTTTATAGATGATATACTAGTCTACTCGAGGAGTTTTAAGGAGCACAAGCATCATTCGATGCTGGTGTTAACTCTACGAGTCCAATCTAGTTTTGATAATAACAAATCACTTGGTATTTGATATGTGCATTGAGTTTATAAACATGACCTATATTAAGCATGCACGGAAGGATAACGAGTGATGCAAGTCACAAAGAAAAGCTAACAAATCTTGGTAAGATACATGGAACTCAAAGAGTACGAGAATCAAGATGCAAGTGGCAAAGTTCAAGAACATCTTGAGAATGGGTATTTAGAACTTATGTACTTATATTTTCATATGATTTAATTTGAGGCTCAACATAACTTAGATTGATTTTAGGATTCATGCATTTCATGTATATCATTAGGGGACTTTCATGGAATTAAAAATATTCTTAAAACCTTGGAAAGTACCTTTATAAAAGAGCCAAGAAAGAAAGTAAAATAGATTTTTAAATTAAAAAAAAATTAAGAAAAAAGGGACTTCAATAGCCTAACCTCACCCTCAGTAGCCTGAAGATTAAGTTCGGTAACCTGAAAAATTATGGAAAAACACAGCAAGAAGGTCGAGGTACTTCGGTTGCCTGAACTGGAACTTCAGTCGCCTGAAGTCACTTTAGGAGCCTAAACTTCAACTTTAGTAGCCTGAAATCACGGGAAAGTTTAAAAATCATATTTTTATTAAACGAACTCGCGAGCTATTTCTATGATCCAATGGTCGAGATCAATCCTAAGGGTAAGATACTATAAATACTAAATATCTAAACCCTAGAACCAAGCTAAGACACACAAGAAGAGAAGAACACATCTTATTGAAAGAATATTGAGAAACTTGCTCTTATTGCTATACGATTGCCTGCACTTCAACTTCTAATCATCGAGCTTGGGAAAATCAACTCAGAATCTCGAAGGGAACTCGTTTACTCATCTAGTTTTTCATTCTAGTATTGAGGTTTGATCATTCAAGTTATTATTTTCAAGAACTTCTCATCTCATTACTTGTTATTGAATATCATTAGAGAAATTGATATTGAATGTGCATAGACATATAAATATTTTTTTTACAAGATCATTACTTGAGAAAGGTTTTAGCTATTGGTTTAATAGTGTTTGATTCAAGAGTAAACCTATTTTTCAAAGAACTTCTCATTCCAAATCTATTGTTGAAATAAGCCGGGTGATTGATAGTGAGTATATTTTCACATAGATTGTTTGGATAATCTCACTACCTGATTAATTTTTTTTTTATTGGTTAAAAGATTTGATTCTAGTGTGTTGTTGTTAAAGGATCTATATTTTAGATATATTAACGCTTGATTAAATATCCTTGGTTTTTATAAATATACAGAACAACAATATATTTAGTTTGTGAGTGTTGAACATCTTTATCTATATATATACATACTTGCATATAACAAAGATTGTGTTGATATTGAATATTTGAAAGGAACCTTTTTTATTGTAATTGATATAATCTTCAAAGCTTTCTTATAAGTTCACAAAAGATATATTTGTGCATTTTTTACCAAGTGAACTGGAATCCTAAAATTCTCTAAAGTGCTTAAATATATCTTTATTTGGGAGATTTCATAAAAAGAGGGATTTGTGTGTTGAAGCATAATCATTCATAAAACGATTGTATCATTTCCATTCATTATGAGTGTCAAGTTATATCATATGTTAATGTATTAGAAATTTGAATTGTACTCACCAGCTTTTGTTAGAAGCAACATTGAGTGTTTGCAAATTTGAGCCTAAATTGTAAACACGGTTCGGGTTGTGAACCGGGTGTGAGGAGGAAGTTGTACCTCTTGTAAGCAGTGGATTAGGAGGAAGTTGTACTTCTTGTAAGCAGCAGAGTAGGAGAGAGTTGTACCTTTTCTAAGCAATGGATTGTAAGGGAAGTTCCGTCCCAAATTAAGGAGTAGGGATTATAGTGGAATCCTTTAGTGGGTTCCTCAAGGTGAGGACGTAGGTCGGGTTGGCTGAACCTCATAAAATCATGGTTGCATTCTCTCTTCCCTTATCCTTTTCATTTTTCGCATCTTATTTCAATTTCCTGCTTGCTTGTGTATGTTGAATAACTTTACAACCATTTAATTGGGTAAAAGGGAATTCATTGATTTAGCAATTCAAATCAACATCAAATTCTAGCCATTAATTAGTTAAACATAGAAATAGGGATTGATCGGTAAATAGGTTTCAAAGAATTTTTTAAAATACCCAATTCACCCCCCCCCCCTCTTGGGATTACACCTAAATCAACAATTGGTATCAGAGCAGTGTACATAGACGTAATTGTTAATTTGTAAAAAGATCACATGGGTTATTTTGGTGTATCCCCAATTGGTGTGTAACAAATATCTACAAGACCTCCAATGTTTTATGGTGAAAACTTCATCGAGTGGAAAATGAGAATGACTATTTTTGTCAAATCCATGGATTGGAGAACTTGGAGAGTAATTGATCAAGGAAACCTAGTTCCTTTGAAAATTGTTGATAATGTAGAAATTCCTAAATTTGAATATGAGCTGAATGAGAATGACATGAAATTAATGCAAATAAATTTCAGTGCTATGAATATTCTATTGCTTGGTTTAGATACTAATGTTTTTCATGAAATCAAGTCATGTCAAAGTGTTAAGGAGATATGGGAAGAACTCGATAGGAGATTTGGAGATACCAAAGGAAAGAAGTCCTCTACTTGGGAAGATCCATACTCAAATGATGAGGTAGTAGAAAATTGTGGCCTAGTTGCCTTAGTTGATGAAAAGGCACACTCTTTTCATTCTACTTCTTATTCAAGTTCTCAAAAAGATTCATGCAATGACTGTGATACATCTTGTGATAGTTCTGGTAGTGAATACTATGATGAATATGATAATGATAGCATGCCATCTTATGAGGAACTACAAAAGGAATTTGTTAATGCTCTTAAAATGCTAACAAAGATGTCCAAAAAGAAAATAATGTTGGAAAGTGAAAATAAAGACTTAGCAAAATAGTTAAAAGATTTTCGAGAGTCTTATACTTCTTGGGAAAAAGAAAAGATTGAAAAGAAATTAGAAATTAAGAGATTAGTAACCAAGAATGGGGCATTACTAGAAGATTTAGAATCAAAAAGTTGTGTTGAAAAAGAAAAGGACTTGAAAATCTTGAAATTAGAAAACAAGAATGATATGATAGCAAAAGAGCTGAAAGAGGTAAGATCCAAGATTTTGAGTGATAATGCAAAAGATCTTAAAATCTTTAAACTTGAATGCAAAGCAAACAAAGTGACTGATGAATTGGTAAAGTTACAAGCTATTTGCAAAGGCTTGAAGAATTCAAAAATTCAAGACCTAGAAAGAAAGGTAGAGGATCAAGCTAAGATCATCCACACATTTACTAAGGAAAAAGAAAATTTTGACAAGCTCTTAGGTTCTCAAAAGATGACCTTAGACAAAGAAGGAATAGGGTACAATGGAATTGAAAATAGGCGAAGAAAGAACCTATACATGGGGTATTTTGTTTAAGCGTCAAAATTCTATGCTAGTACCTCCACTGGTCTGTATGCTCACATCACCTACATATTATGTAAAAATAAAGGAAACATTAAATTTGATTGTCCATTTAAAAGGAAAGGTGTGAAGCTCAAACAGGTTTGGCGAGTTAAAGAAAAATGAATACCGAACACATCCCAAAAACTCCTCTTTAGATTTTAGGATTGAAAATTTAGTGAAATCAACCACATAAATAAAAAAGGGGTCGTGATGACTAATAGGCTTGGGAATAATATATGCTTAAATTGTAAATCTTAGTATGTGTATCTACTACACTAGTATTACACTAAGAATCCTACAAGAAAGTCAAGTCAATATGATTCTTTAAGCAAGATATCCAATCTATGTATCTAATGCCTCTATATCATAATGATTGGGTAAAATGTTAAAATGTTGAATAGAATGCAAATCTTGAGGTATTCAAAGCAAAGGTTGAAGGCTTAACTAGTTAAAATATCAGGAACCTAATATCCTTGTAATGAGTAACATAAATCATAACATTGAAGAATAAATTCACTTCCAAATGGATTAAACCATTGCTGTTTAACGAACAATACTTAGTGCTTAACACATGCTTAAATATTAAAATCCTAAGTTAAGTAGATCATGTCCATTGCATAGGACTGAGTCTTAGGAATAAATCATATATTAAAAATCATCTAATCCTAAACTCATTCTTGGAGCTTCAAATGGTTAAGTCAGTCATCATTCTAACCACAAGCACTGATAAATCATAAACTCTACATCTTTCAAGTGCTTATCAAAGGATATTCCGTTATAATCAAATCAATGGAATTCTCTACGGGATAAAATTGTTTACCAAGACATTTTTAATAAATATTCCCTTTTGTGCTTAAAACGTAAAAATTAATAAGTTTGATATGTGATTAAGCAATATCCTCCACAAGAAGTCTTTACCATACCATGGTCATATCCGGTAAAGATTCCTCCATTATAGGGTAGTACCCTTACTTAAAAATTGAAGACATACTTATAAGGTACCGTCCAATATTTGGATAATCAGAAATGCCTAAAGAGCAGCGTTTCAAAATTAATATTATTCAAAATTGCTCTTTGACCTATGTAGTTGTATATATTCACTCCCACGAAAATATTTTGAATATTGTCCACACACAATAAATATTCTTCCGAACCTAATGATAATTAAATTGTTATGAGTATTTGCAAAATCTCACATCCCAAGCTCTCAAACTTCAAGTCAAATCTATTAGAAGAGTTTGAATGTGTCAAATAGCTAAGCTATATGTTATAGGTTTCAATCGATATGATAATCCAAATGACTAGGAAACTTGCGCATTGAGATCCATAAGAAAAGAAGCAGTATAGGCTTATGACTCTGAAGTAAATTGTTTTATGACTTTTTGGTTCTCTAAGCTAAAGCAGGTAAAGTCATGTATAAACCATTCAAAATCTTAGAACACTTGGCTATACTGTTGAAGAATGAATACAAGGAAAATACATAAAACTATGATAAGAGCATAACTGAAGGGGAGCAAATCAACTTAAAAATACTATGGCTCTAAAACATCAGCATAAGCACATTTAGTATCATATCTTGTGTTCACATTTGGTATCAAATCATAAATGGTATGTGTAAATTCTTTTGTTCAGATATGATACAATATGTTAACCACATGATTTTCTAAGCTATTCTAAACTAAACTTGATGCATGCTTGAAAATTCTTAGGGGAGCTGAGCTCCATTCCTAGAGAAAAAGCGTAAAGAACTCATGTGCATCATAGTATCACTCTAGTTAGTCTAAAAGATTTCACAATGATTGCTTATATGGCTTTGAACTAGTAGTGACATAAATCTTCGATAAGTATAAGAATTTCATTTCATCTATGCAAGTATTAAAATTCATAGGGGGGGGGGCATCTCGAAATGATTTCCTATCTTTTTATGCTTACCAATATGTCTTGTGCTTATATGTGCAGTGAACTTTTTGTGGCATGCATTCAATTATGATGACTCTATTGAATATTCTAAATGAAAAATATATTGCTTTGCTGAAAATTCCTTGAGTTAACCATATGACCTTGTTTTCAAACGCACTGGTATAATTAGAATCTGTATGGTTAGTCCTTCTGGTTATAATTCTTTTCGAAATATACTTAAAGCAAATATCTATAACACAGCTTGGTTTGAAGATCCAAAAGGTGAGAGATATGTAATAGGGTAAATTTTTTGGGTGAGCACTAAAGCGGGAGAGATTTTTCAATTGCATAAGCTACTATGTGTATGAGGTTAAATGAATAAAACATAAGAGAAACTTTTCTGAGGTAAAATAAGTGTGGTTGCCTAGAATTATATTAGATGACATAGTTCAAGGGAAGCAACATCACTTAAGATGTAATCCATTGGTATCAAATCAATCTTCTATTAGTATCGTATTAATTCACATTTGGTATCAAATCAATCAACATTTGTTCACATTTGATATCACATCAATCAATATTTCGTATCCTCACATAATCGTTGAAACTTATGCATTAGTAAGGGGGATGGTTGATATAAAAAAAAAGGGGAGAAGTAAAGCCTGTTAAAAATCTAATGGTTGAACAAGATTAAAACTTTAAAATTTCAAAGGGGAGAAGAACATAAGGGTTTGTCCATTCATGTCTTATTATTATACACCTTTTTGTTGATGTCAAAAGGGGGAGAAAAATCTGGAGCAAAAATAATAACACACAAAAATCAAAAGCAAAGAAGAATGAGCAAAAACTGTTATTGATGTTATGCAAAGGGTGAGATATACAAAGGGGGAGAAACTGTTATTGATGTCATAGTTGAAACATCATGAGCATATTCATTATGAGCATATTTCATGTTTCATTTGGATTCAAGCTAAACACTTTGTGTATGAACATGAGTATATTGTCATTCATTGAATATTTGATGCATTAATTGAGAGGGGGCCTTGTTAGGCGTAACCCATTATATATTTTTGCTCGTGCATTTGTCATCATCAAAAAGGAGGAGATTGTTGACTCTACGACTCCAGTCCAGTTTTGATAATGACAAATCACTTGGTATTTGATCTGTGCATTGAGTTTATGAATAGGGCCTATATTAAGCATGCACGAAAGGATAACAAGTCATGGAAGTCACAAAGTAAAGCTAACAAATCTTGGAAAGATCCATGGAACTCAAAGAGTATGAGAATCAAGATGCAAGCGGCAAAGTTCAAGAACATCTTGGGAATGGGTATTTAGAACTCATGTTTTTACATTTTCATATGATTTAATTTGAGGCTCAACATAATTTAGAATGATTTTAGGATTCATGCATTTCAAGTATATCATTAGGGGACTTTCATGGACTTAGAAATATTCTTAAAACCTTGGAAAGTACCTTTATAAAAGAGCCAAGAAAGAAAGTAAAATAGATGTTTAAATTTGAAAAAAAAAAAAAAGGAAAATTGAGAAAAAGGGAACTTCAGTAGTTAGAACTCACCCTCAGTAGCTTGATGAATTTCTTCAGGAGCCTGAAGATTAAGTTCGGTAGCCTGAAGTATTAATAGGAAAACACAGCAAGAAGGTTGAGGTACTTCTATTGCCTGAACTAGAACTTTAGTCACCTGAAGTCACTTTAGGAACCTGAACTTCAACTTTAGTAGCCTGAAGTCGCGGGAAAGTTTAAAAATCATATTTTTATCAAACGAACTCGCGCGCTATTTCTTTGATCCAACGGTTGAGATCAATACTAAGGGTAAGACACTATAAATACTAAATATCTAAACCCTAGAACCAAGCTAAGACACACAAGAAGAGAAGAACACATCTTATTGAAAGAATATTGAGAAACTTGCTCTTATTGTTATACGATTGCCTACACTTCAACTTCTAATCATCGACCTTGGGCAAATCAACTCAGAATCTTGAAGGGAACTCGTTTTCTCATCTAGTTTTTCATTCTATCATTGAGGTTTGATCATTCAAGTTATTATTTTCAAGAACTTCTTATCTCATTACTTGTTATTGAATATCATTAGAGAAATTGATCTTGAATGTGCATATACATATAAATATTTTTTTTACAAGATCATTAGTTGAGAAATGTTTTAGCTATTGGTTGAATAGTGTTTGATTCAAGAGTAAATCTATATTCCAAAGAACTTCTCATTCCAAATCTATTGTTGAAATAAGCCGGGTGATTGATAATGAGTATATTTTCACATAAATTGTTTGGATAATCTCACTACTTGATTAAGTTTTTTTATTGGTTAAAAGATTTGATTCTAGTGTGCGGTTGTTAAAGGATCTATATTTTAGATATATTAACGCTTGATTAAATATCCTTGGTTTTTATAAATATACATTTTATTGAGGGATATTTTTCTAAACAACAATATATTCAGTTTGTGAGTGTTGAACATCTTTGTCTATATATATACATACTTGCATATAACAAAGTTTGTGTTGAGATTGAATATTTGAAAGGACCCTTTTTGAATGTAATTGATATAATCTTCAAATCTTTTTGATAAGTTCACAAAAGATATATTTGTGCATTTTTTACCAAGTGAACTAGAATCCTAAAATTCTCTCAAGTGCTTAGATATATCTTTATTTGGGAGATTTCATAAAAAGAGGGACTTGTGTGTTGAAGCATAATCATTCATAAAATGATTGTATCGTTTCCATACATTCTGAGCCTAAAGTTATATCATATGTTAATTTATTAGGAATTTGAATTGTACTCACCCGCTTTTGTTAGAAGCAATATTGAGTGTTTGCAAATTTGAGCCTAAATTGTAAACACAGTTTGGGTTGTGAACCGGGTGTGAGGAGAAAGTTATACCTCTTGTAAGCAATGGATTAGAAGAAAACTGTACCTTTTATAAGCAGCGGAGTAGGAAAAAGTTGTACCTCTTGTAAGCAGTGGATTTTAAGGGAAGCTCCGTCCCAATTTAAGGAGTAGGGATTATAGTGGAATCCTTGAGTGGGTTGCTCAATGCGAGGACGTAGGTTGGGTTGGCTGAACCTCATAAAATTATGGTTGCATTCTCTCTTCCCTTATCCTTTTCATTTTTCGCATCGTATTCAATTTCCAGCTTGCTTGTGTATGTTGAATAACTTTACACGCATTTAATTGGGTAAAAGGGAATTCATTGATTTAGTAATTCAAATCAACATCAAATTCCAACCATTAATTAGTTAAACATAGAAATAGGGATTGATTGGTAAATAAGTTTCAAAGCTTTTTTTAAAATACCCAATTCACCCCCCCCCCTCTTGGGATTACACCTAAATCAATAGCTGGTACTGCAAGTATTAAGAGAAAAGAAGCTTTACGCAAATTTGAAGAAATGTGAATTCTTGTTTAGGTAGGTTACTTTCCTCAGGCATGTAATCTCTAGGGACTGTATATCAATTGACCCCATTAAGATTGAGGCAGTGGTAAGTTGGGTAAGGCTAGAAAATATTCAAAAGGTCAGAAGCTTCCTAGGTCTGGCAGGTTATTACCGGATTTTCGTGGATGGCTTCTCCAGATTATCAGGTCCACTGACACAATTCACAAGAAAGAACATGAAATTTGATTGGACCGATGATTGTGAACAAAGTTTCCAAGAGTTAATGCGGTGGTTGGTCTCTGCATTGGTACTGTTTATTCCATTAGGGGAGGATGGATTTGTGATAGAGAACTTAAAGAATATGAAAAGAATTACCATATACATGACCTAGAGTTAGCAGCAGTGGTGTATGCTCTAAAGATCTGGAGGCATTATCTTTATGGTGAGAAATTCGATATTTTCACGAATTATAAAAGCTTAAAGTATTTCTTCACCCAAAAATATTTGAATATACGGCAGAGAATATGGTTGGAGCCTATCAAAGACTATGATTGTACTATTAGCTACCACCTAAGGAAAGCAAATGTGATGGCTGATGCACTAAGTAGGAAAATAGAAGGAACAGCGGTGTCAACAATGGAGATTCAATGCCCTATCTAGATGGATTTGGAGAGGTTAGGCGTGGAGTTGATAGAGGGTGATCACCAAGAATTTATTACCAATTATAGCCTACATTGCAAGAAAGGAAGCTGCCCAGAAAACTAATCCAGAACTAGCAGAGTTGAAAAAGAAAGTGCAAGACGGGCAGGAAGAAGAGTTCAATATATCAAATGATAGAGCCTTACGGTTTCACACTAGATTATGCATTCTTGTAGATGCTCAGATCAAAAGAGCTATCTTGGAGGAGGCTCACAGATGCCTATACACGGTGCATCCAGGTAGTATAAAAATGTATTAGGATCTACGGGAATCCTTTTGGTGGAGTGGCATGAAGAAGGAGATTGCTGAATTCATAAAGCAGTCCTTGACGTGCCAGTAGATAGAGGTTAAGCACCAGAGACCCGCAGGGCAGTTGCAATTACTCTACATCCCTGAGTGGAAATGGGATCACATCTTTATGGATTTTGTAACAGGGCAACCACCAGGATGACAGGGACAAAACACTATTTGGGTGGTCGTAGATCGATTAACGAAGACTGCTCACTTCATCCCTATCAAAGTTAACTATTTTATGTGTTTGCCCATATATGCGTCTAGAGAGAGGGTGAATAGACGTCTTTCATGGATATGCAACTTTTTCTACAATCACAAATATTTCTTGACAAGAACAAGAGTATTATATCACAGTATATATGTAAAGCAAATAGCAATAAATGAGCAACACACGAGAGAAAGGAAAATAGAAGATTAATGCAGTGATGTTAACGTGGTTCGACACCGAGCCTACGTCCTCACCTTGAGATCAACTCAAGGATTCCCAAAATCTACTATGTGATCCTCCTTCCTAGCAGAGAAGCTTATGCAAGCAACTACTCACAACGAGCTCTTACAATGGTGCTCACATAGAGTCACCTTACAATGGCTCACAAAGAGCCTTACAATACAAGGAGTTTGAAGAGAAGCAGATACACTGTAAAATGCTCCTTCTTGAGTTGAATGTCCCAATACAAACCTCATACTATTCCCTTTTTATCAATGAAGTGTAAACAAAAGCAAGAGCAAGAGGGCAAGAAGGCACACAGTGAAACCCTAGTATGAATGCACAATAAGTGTTCTCAACAACCAATATGCTTAACTAGTTTGAAATTAATGCATAAGGACTATTTTAAAAGCCAAAGGGACGAGCTGAGTGCTGGAGAGCCATAGGGCATTTATTGATATGAGACAAATTGAAAACTAGCCGTTTGGGTGCATTTAATGTTGTCTGCAGCCCGACGTTCGTCGACGAGGTCACGACTTCGTCAACGAGTCCCATTAGTCCCTTTGTCGACGATGCCCTATGTTTGTCAATGAACCATTGGTTATGAATTTAGATAGGTCTCAGTTTCGTTTCATCAACGAGTACCCTATGTACGTCGATGAACCATTGCATAGACTTTGTCGCCAAATCCCCTGTATTCATCGACGAAGGTGCTTTGAACTTTTTGGTGGTCTCAGTATATTCTTGTTGGCGAGTACCCTGTGTACATCAACAAACCATTGCATAGACTTCATTTCTGAATCCCCTATATTCATCGATGATGGTGCTCTGAACTTTTTAGGAGGTCTCGGTAAGTTCTCGTCGACGAGTACCCTGTGTACATCGACAAGGTGATGTGTTGTTCTCGTCAACGAAACCTCTGTATTCGTCGACGAGCCCTTTACTTTTCTTTCTAAATTCATTCAAACCAATTTTATGTTGAAGTAAAAGGTTTTCATCTTTGTTTTAGAAATGATCTTTAATCTATTTTTAGATTTCTTAGGTCTAATAAAATATGCTTGAGGGTTATAGACATCTTGTGCAGTTTACTTGACTTGTTATGTATGTGTGAGACTAGTGCCTGTGTCGTAGTCTATCATGAACTAAATGCACAAGTAATTTTCCAATCTCTTGCTCACTACTTTTGAACCGCACCATACACAAAGGATTACAATATCAATCTCCCTTACTCACAAACACAACCAAGAGCTTGTGCTTGCTATATAGGATCCATAAACGCTTTGGTTGAGTGGCTAAGTTTTGGGTATGTCATATGTTGGATTGTGTTGATGGTCATCTGCTCTTTGCTGGTTTGAGACTTGTTTATCTCTTACGCTTGCTTTGCAACTGTTCTGTGCATATGTACTAGATTAGAGGAAAACCGTTAATAACCTTAAAGAACTGCTAATGGGTTGTTGTCATCAAAACAAGTCTGGAATAAAAGCCCTTAGCCACTAGGTCTAACATTCTCCCCCTTTTTTATGATGGCAATCCATTAGTGTTCTTTTCAAAAGATGCTCCCCCTCACTATATGCAAACGTTGAAATTTTAACAATTCCTCCCCTTTAATGTATGCACTGTGTGATAATCATTTTTAGTTTTTGAAAAGTGACTCAAGTGAATTTTTGGCAGCATGCCGTCGGTAAATAAAGCATTTTCCATGTTTTTAAACCTGCATGAATTTAATATCTTATATTGGCAATTAAGTATATAAGCATCTGAGTATTCCACACAAGCATATTCATCACAAGCATTTCAATACTTTTCATTCATCACAAGTCCATTAATTGAACAACAATTTGCCTCAAAAAAATCAAAATACATGCAAATTCATTAGGAGCTAAGTCATCATCATCACTACATTACTACATCATCACTATATCAGAGATATAAGAAACTAACATCATACAACCGGTCCTACAAAGAGATATTAGAAACTAACATCCTACAAAATGTCCTACAAAAAGGTGCTTTCATCTTTCATCTCCCCTTTTGCCATTATCAAAAAAAATAGGGGAACCACTGTGCACTAATCTTGTTGGCAATCAAATTTTGTGAGGAGAGCAACTAGGGAATTGTCGATGGGGTCAAAGTGGGCGCGATTGCTATTCTTTTGAAGTGCAAGGGTCACATCGATTGAATCGAAGTGAGCAAGGGTATGTAGATTGGACTACATCATGGCGAGCTGAATACCATCTAGTCGCTCTAGTATAGGGTCAGTCACAGGGTCCTCACCCTCATCGTTCTCATCCATTGCTGCTTTGAACTCATCAACTAGGGCCCGGCCCTGCTCGTGGGTTTTGACCCACGCGCTTGTGTCGTCATCCTTTTTGAAGTGCATACGATGCAGGGTGGCCTCTGTATAGGTGTCATCCGGCGTAGGTTGAATAGAAGGCATCCCGATGTGAATGAGCCTCAAATGATCAAAGAATGTGGTGAGTAGACGATCGTAGGGGAGACAACCCCGTTGTCGTTTCAGACTTTCTTCAATGTTTTGAAAAATAACCATGGGCAAGTAAATGCCTCTGCGGACCCATAGGATATACATGTAGAAGATGTCGCAGGGTCACCCAATCTCGTCCCCCAATCCGAGGACAAAAATTATAGGTGATCATGTGGTGGAGGACCCAAAACTCAACCGTAAGGTCCTTAGATTTAGATCAGGTGATAGGAGGGATATAAGGGTTACCAGTTATTAGTTTCAGGGCTTCGTGAGACTTAAACCAGTTGTAGCACGTAGGCCAGGAGGCCTTGGGGAGGCCCCCTAGATAGGGTAGAGTCAGCAGCCGAGGACCTGAGTGAAGTGTCATCGAAAAGGCGAATGAGGGTTCCTCCTACAATGGAGTAGGCGGTAACGCCATGATGTGACAGAAAAAAATTAGCGTAAAACTCATGGACTAGCTCCTCATAGACGAGCTCCCTCAGATCACAAAAGGCATCCCATCCAACTATTTGAATTTTTAAATAACAATGTGGGAAAGTGAAGTTGAAGGAAGGTCGATGGTATGATCTTACCATGGACAATATGCCTCTTGGAGATGTCATTGTGATAATGATAGGCAGCCTCGGCGGAAACAAACCGCGGGTCAATGTCGGTGGAGGCCTACTAGGGTTGGTCGGTGGGAGGATGGTGAGGAGACCCTTTACCGGCCTCAGTTTGAAGAACTCTCCTTTTAGGGTGGGGATCCATTTGAGGAAGAAAAGGTTGATGCACTAGGAGAGCAGAGATGGCACGGGAGAGAGGGAAACTCTGAGCGGCTGGCGAACTTGGTGTCGTGGTGGAGTATGTGTGGCAGCTTGCTGGTGCGAGTGAATGAAGAAGGTGGGTAGGGCGAGCGGGATGGGGGGAGAAGGTTTGGTGCGAGGGAGGAAGAAAAATGGCTTTAGAGTGGTGAGAGGATGGAGTGGGTTTGAAATATTAGGGTTAGGGTTTGAAAGAGGTCGCGGTTGGCTAGCTAATATTTGAAGTGTCCTTACATTTATCGTTGACGAATACACTGTGTTTGTCGATGAGGTTATCAGACATTTCAGTGATGAAACCCCTGTGTTCATCGACGAAGAACCTTATACTTCTCAGCGACGAATTCACTGTGTTCGTCGATGAGGCCAGTGAGAAAAGCTGAGTTTCACCTAGTTGGAGCTTTAGAGCAGAAGAGGGACAACTAGAAGATCCTAAGATAGATCCACGGAAGTACACATGCCCACGGCATGCCAGATTATGTTGAACCTTTCTTCATTGAGAGGTTTTGTAAAGATATCAGCTAGCTGATTTTCAATAGGAACATAAATTAACTCAACATCCCCCTTTTGGACATAATCTCGGATAAAATGGTGTCATATCTTAATATGTTTGGTCCTAGAGTGCAAGCACTGGTTTTTTGAGATTTTGATGGTACTAGTGTTATCACAATGAATTGGATTACCCTTGATTAAAACTTTGAAATCCTCAAGCTGTTGCTTTATGTATAAGGCTTGAGCACAGCAACTCCCAACTGCAATGTATTCAGCCTCAGTGGTTGAGAAAGCAACAGAAGTTTTCTTTTTGCAAAATCATGACACAAGTGAGTGTCCTAGGAAATGACATGTTCCACTAGTGCTTTTTCTATCAGTTTTTCAACCTCCATAATCGGAATCCAAGTAGGAGGTGAGATCAAAGGGAGCATTCTTAGGTTAAAAGAGTCCTAAGTCATGTGTTCTTGCTAAGTACCTAAAAATTCTCTTGACGGCATGAAGATGTGACTCTTTGGGACATGATTGGAATCTAGCGCATAAAAGAACACTGCACATGATATCGAGTCTACTAGAAGTGAGATACAACAGACTGCCAATCATCCCTCGGTAAAGCTTTTGGTCAACATTCTTCCCTTTCATCAGTGTCAAGTTTCGTTGTGATGCTTATAGGGGTTACTTTAGATTTGCCCATTTTAAGACCAAACTTCCTAAGCATGTCCTTAATTTATTTGGATTGATTAATAAAAATTTTGTGTTTCATTTGTTTTATTTGCAACCCTAGGAAGACGGTTAATTCACCCATCACACTCATCTCAAATTTTTTCTACATGATTTGGGCAAATTCTTGACATAGAGTCTCATTTGTAGCACCAAAAATGATATCATCTACATAAATTTGTATGACTAACATATCCTTTTCTTTATATTTTAAGAATAATGTAGTGTCAAATTTTCCTCTTGTGAACCCATCTTGTAGGAGAAATTTGCTTAAACATTCACACCATGCTCTTGGTGCTTGCTTAAGTTCGTAAAGGGCTTTTGAGAGTTTGTGTACATATTTAGGATGTCTGTGGCTCTCAAATCCTAGAGGTTGCTGGACATAGACTTCTTCATTTATGTATGCATTTAGAAACACACTTTTTACATCCATTTGAAATAGTTTAGAGTCTTTGTAGCAAGCAAATGCTAGTAACATCCTAATAGCTTCTAGTCTTGCCACAGAGGCATAAGTTTCATCATAGTCATTACCCTCTTGTTGGTAATACCCTTGAACCACTAATCTAGCTTTGTTTCTTACAATATTACCATCTTCATCTTTCTTATTTCTAAACACCCATTTTGTGCCTATTATTTTAGTATTTTTGGGTTTAGGAACTAAGTCTCATACTTTGTTTCTTTCAAATTGGTCTAGTTCTTCTTGCATGGCATTGATCCATTTTTCATCATTTCTAGCTTCCTCAAATTTCTTTTTTCTAGATCGGATACGAAACCTATATGATTACATCCACTTCTTAAGTGAGATCTAATGCAAACTCCTTGGGATGGACTACCTATGATAAGGTCAGTTGGGTAATTCCTAACAAATTTCCAAGCTCTAAGGAGTTCGTAATTTTCTTCTTCTAGTTCCATAGACTTTTCATGAGGTGATGATTCTTGATGATCAATTGTTATGTCTTGACAGTCTTTTTCTTTATCATTATTTATCTTAAGTTGCTCAAGTTCCTTTTAAATTCTAATAGTGGTGACTTGATCATCTTCTTCGATGTCAATAGTTGTTTTGGATGTGTGAGGGTTAGTGTCATAAAAACAACATGTGTTGATTCTTGAACTGTTTTAGTTCTTTTGTTGAACACCCTATACGCTTTGTTATTCATGGCATTTCCTATAAAGATTCCCTCATTGGATTTTGAATCAAATTTTCCCAGATGATCTCTATCATTTAATATGAAACATTTGCATCCAAAAACCTTAAAGTGTGAAATGTTTGGTTTTCTACCCTTCCATATCTCATATGGGGTTTTTCCTATTTTGGATCTAATGATGACGCGATTACTAACATAACAAGTTGTGCTAACGGCTTCAATCCAGAAATGTTTTGGGAGATTATGTTTGTTAAGCATTGTCCTAGCCATTTCTAGGAGTGTTTGGTTTTTTCTTTCAACTACTCTGTTTTGTTGTGGAGTTTTTGGTGCGGAGAAGTTGTGTGAATAGTCATTTACGTTACAAAAGTGTTCTAGTTCTTTGTTTCTAAATTCTCTTCCTCTATCACTCCTAATGTGAACAATTGACATTCCCTTTTCATTTTGAATTTTTCCATGAAAATGGATGAAAACATTGTAGGTATCACTTTTGTTTGCAAGAAAGATCACCCATGAGAATCTAGAGAAATCATCAACTACTACAAAAGCATACAATTTTCCACTAATACTTGCGATATCATTTGGTCTGAACAAATCAAGATGGATCAATTCTAAAGGTCTTGAAGTGGATATCATTTTATTGGTTTTGAAAGATGATTTAACTTGTTTGCCATGTTGTCTTGCATCACATACTTTGTCTTTTACATAATTATCTTTTTGTAGGCCATTTAGTAGTTCCTTAGATGATAGCCTATGCAGTAAATCCATGCTAGCATAACCAAGTCTTCTATGCCATAACCAACAATTTTCAGTAGTTGCAGCAAAACATCTAACGTCACAAGTTTTAATGTCATCAAACTCAATTGTGTAGATGTTGGATTCACGTTTTCCTACTAGTATGGTATTTCCATTTAAATCATTTATCAAACATTGGGTGGATTGGAATGTAATGTTTAACCCATTATCACACAAATGACTAATACTTAATAGGTTATGTTTAAATGTATCTACAAGAGCAACATTTTCAATAGCCAAGGATGAATTACCTATTTTACCTTTACCGATGATTCTTCCTTTGGCATTGTCTCCAAATGTGACCAATCCTTCTTTCTTGTAGGTGAGTGAGAGGAATTTGCTTGCATCTCCCGTCATGTCTCTTGAGCAGTTGCTATTAAGGAACCATTTATTTCTTATGGAGTTGGTCTTTAGGCATACCTGCACACAACACTAAGTGATTTTTTTTTGGTACCCATATTGTCTTGGGTCCTATGGGTAGTGTTCTTAATCACCCATTTGTATTTCATGTTTTTTCCTCTATTCCCCTTGAAGGGGCAAGTAAAGCGTACATGACCCTTTCTTTAGCAATATAAGCAAACTTTAGTGGCATGTAAGGGGTTTGGTTTAGGTGCAGGGATTTTCTTTGACAAGGAACTTCTTTTAGCGCAAAAATTGGCAAATCCAATTGATTCGGATGACGATAAGCCATATCCTAATCCTTCTTTGAAAATTCCTAATCTTTGGACTCCAAGTAGCTTATTAAAAATCTCTTTACCATTTGTAAATTGTATTATTTTGATTTTCAACCTTATTTTTCAATTTTGAATTTTCTTGAAGAATTCCCATAATCTGTTTTTCCAAACTTCCAACTTCTTTTTGAGAAAACTCCTTGTAATTTTTACACTCCTTGATAAGTTTTTCGTTTTTGAAACTGAGAGATGCATTTTCCTCTTTTAAAGTGTCACATGAGCAGATTTGTTTTTTCTTACATCTTGCATGAGTTTCTTCCAAAAGTTTGTTTTTCTTTTTGGTAGCTAACAATTCAATGTAAAAATTTCTACAGTTTTCTTCTTGATTTCATAGGTCATGAGTGACCCAATTAGCTCTTCAAGAGTGAAATTTAATAGGTCCTTTGCCTCCTCAATTGTTGTGGACTTTGCATGCCAAGATTTCGATAAAGATCGAAGGACCTTCTACACATTATCTTCCATAGAATATTCTCTACCAAGGGCTTTTAGTCCATTTGTAATATGTGTAAAGCAAGTAAACATAGTAGTAATTAACTCACCCTCTTCCATTTTAAACATTTCGTATTCTTTAACTAACATATAAATTTTTTATTTCTTTACTTGGGTTGTTCCTTCATACGTTACCTGAAACTTTTCCCACATCTCCTTCGTCGTGTTGCATCCACAGATTCAGTTGTATTCTTCATCGTTTATAGCACAATAAGGAAATTTTTTAGTCTTGAAATTAAGTTGTGCTAGCTTTACATCAACCTTAGGAAGTTTCCCAATCGGTATGCAATCGCCTTCCTCATTCTTGAAAACATAGTCTCCTTCGGTGATGACATTCCATATTCGGTAGTCATAATCTTGGATGAAGATTGATATCTGATATTTCCATGCTGGATAGTTAATTCCGCAGAACTTGGGAGGACGATCCACGGATTGACCTTAGGCAAACATATACACCATTTTGATCTTTGCGCCTGGAAGTTACTCTGAATGTCTAGTGACTAGCGCTCTAATACCACTTATTGGCTCGGATATACATCTAGAGTGGGGGTGAATAGACGTCTTTCACTGATATGCAACTTTTTATACAATCACAAAGATTTCTTGACAAGAACAAGAGTATTATATCACAATATATATATATATATATATATATATATATATATAAAGCAAATAGCAATAACTGAGCAACACACCAGAGAAAGCAAAAGAGAAGCTTAACACAACAATGTTAACGTGGTTCAGCACTGAGCCTACCTTGAGACCAACTCAAAGACTCCCCAAATCCACTATGTGACCCTCCTTCCCAGAGGAGAAGGCTATACAAGCGGCTGCTCACAACTAGCTCCTACACTGGTGCTCACCAAGAGTCACCTTACAATGGCTCACAAAGAGCCTTACAATACAAGGAGTTTGAAGAGAAGTAGATACAATGTAAAATGCTCCTTTTTGAGCTGAATATCCCAATACAAACCTCACACTATTCCCTCTTTGTCAATGGAGTGTAAACAAAAGAAAAAGCAAGAGGGCAAGAAGGCACACAATGAAACCCTATTATGAATGCACAATAAGTGTTCTCAACAACCAATATGCTTAACTAGTTTGAAATTAATGCATAAGACCTATTAAACCCAAAGGGACGAGCTGAGTGTTGGAGAGCCATTGGGCATTTATTTATATGAGACAAATTGAAAACTAGCCGTTTTGGCACATTTAATGTTGTTTGTAGCCCTATGTTCATTGACGAAGTCACAACTTCATCGATGAACCATTGGTTGTGAATTTAGATAGGTCTTGATTTCCTTTTGTTGATGAGTACCCTGAGTATGTCGACGAACCATTGCACAAACTTCATCGCTAAATCCCTTGTATTCGTCGACGAAGGTGCTCTAAACTTATAGGTGGTCTCGGTATATTCTCATCGACGAGTACCCTATGTACGTCGATGAACCTTTACACAGACTTCATCACCGAATCCCCTGTATTCATTGATGAAGGTGCTCTAAACTTTTTCAGTAGTCTTGGTAAGTTCTCGTCGACAAGTACCCTGTGTCGTTGACAAGGTGATGTGTTGTTCTCATCGACGAAACCCCTGTATTCATCGACGAGCCCTTTAATTTTCTTTCTAAATTCGTTCAAACTAAGTTTATGTTAAAGTAAAAGGTTTTCATCTTTGCTTTAGAAATGATATTTAATCTATTTTAAGAAGTCTTGGGTTTAATAAAATATGTTTGAGGGTTATAGACATCTTGTCTAGTTTACTTGACTTGTTATGTATGTGTAAGACTAGTGTCTGTGTCCTAGTCTATCGTGAACAAAGTGCATAAGTAATTTTCCCATCTCTTGCTCACTACTTTTGAACCACACCATACACAAAGGATTACAATATCAATCTCCCTTACTCACACACACAACCTAGAGCTTGTGCTTGCTATGCAGGATCCATAAACTCTTTGGTTGAGTGGCTAAGTTCTAGGTATGTTATATGTTGGACTGTGTTGATGGTCAACTTCTTTTTTCTTGTTTGAGACTTGTTTATCGCTTATGCTTGCTTTGAAACTATCTTGTGCATCCGGATTGGACAAGAGGAAAGCTGTTAGTAACCGTAAAAAACTGCTAATGGATTGTTGTCATCAAAACAAGGCTGGAATGAAAGCCCTTAGCCACTAGGTGTAACACTATGGACATACTGGCAGAGTTATACATTCAAAAGATAGTGCGCTCACATGGTGTACCAGTATCTATAGTCTCAGGCTATGGGGTCACAATTAGCCTTCAACACTACTTTTCATCCTTAGACAAATGGGCAGACAAAAGGGACAACACAAATACTTAAGGATATGCTATGTGCATGTGCACTGGATTTCGAGGGTAGTTGGACTCAGAATTTGCTGTTGGTCGAGTTTGCATACAATAATAGCTATCAGACCAACATTAGGATGGCACCATACGAGGCTTTATATGGTAGGAGGTAACGTTCTCCATTATACTAGGATGAAGTGGGAAAAAGGCGAGTATTGGGACCAGAGTTGGTGTAGCAGGCATACGATAAAGTTCGGCCTTTTAAAGATAGAATTAGTGTAGCTCAGAGTCGACAGAGAAGCTACACGGATACTCGCCGTCAGGAGTTAGGGTTTGACGTAGGAGATCGAGTATTTTTTAAGATAGATCCTGTAAGAACCTGAACCGTGAAATTTGGGTTTAATTAAATAAAAGAAGGGTAAACATTGGAATCTAAGCAGGCTTCGTCGACAAAGCCAGATTTCGTTAACGAAGGCTTTGTTATGCTCATCAACGAAGTTCAGAGGCTCGTCGACGAGGAGAAGTCATGAGATTTCAGGAAACTGGGGATCTCAGGCTCATCGACGAGGTCACCATCTCGTCGACGAGCTGACTGTATAGCCTCGTCGACTAGGACACCCGAGTCAAAGGGCTATAAATATCCATTCTTTTGCTTCTAATCTAAGAAATCTAAATATCCTCTCTCCCTCTCTCTCTAGAACTCGAAGGGCACTCTCTCTCTCTCTAGATTTCTTTGTCATTTGTCATCTAATTCGATAATCTAATGGTACCACGTGGATCAGGGAAGGATTCTTTACAAAACCTACAGATCGGAATCCCGTTTCGGAGATTTTTGGGTTTCGGCTTAAAATCGAGGTAAAGCTCAGTTTTCTTTTTTGATCTGGTAGTTTGGTAGAGGACGGAGTTGTGAGTATATTCTATACTATGTTTTGTAAATTTTGAGAACTAGGTTCACTGTTTAGGAGCTGTAGAGTTCAGGATTGGTCTTTTGGGGGAAAAGTAAGGGAATACAATTTATATTAGTTATTTTTGAAATCGGAATCGGTGAAACTATGGTCCACGATCGTGTGTGTGTTTTTACTACTCATTTGGGGGAATCTAATGGGTAAAATTATGGGTTTTTCATGTTACAGTTTTAGGAAAAAGGGGTATTGGGTTGCATCCCTAGTTTTGATGAAAACCGTTGGCATATTATGATTTATACTATGTATTAGGGATGGTCATGCCTTGACTTTATTTTAAACTGTATGTGATTGGAAAACAAAATTTTAGATTACCAAATGGGTGTGGTTTGTTTGGTTATATTAGCATGCATGTTTGTGTTTTGGTTGAAATGCAATAGGAACTGGGTTCCAAATTGTTCCAGGTACAAAAGAGTGTCCAGCTCTATAACCGAGGGCATGTGTTTATTGCTTGCCATGTAGGCAAGAGTGCCTGGCTCTATATTCGAGGGCGTGAGCCTATATTGGTTGATCACCAAAGGGTTTGGATCCACCAGATAGCGCCAGTATGATGTCATGGGAGTTTGGGACTAGCCATGTGTCGGTGATGCCGTATTCGCGGGTTGGCTACAAGCCAATGCCGTATGCTACGAACCGGCTTTGGGTCGAGGGGTGTGATGACACCGGGTAGGTCATGGGCATGTGTATGCATGTGTGTGCGTGTATATACTGTATTGGAACTGCATTGTGAAAATACTGGAAATGCTTTTAACTATGTGTTTATTTACTATCATGATAACACTCGAATGCCACACACTAATATAACCTGTGTTTGCCTTACTGAGATGTGTCACACCCCTACTATACATACATTTTTACAGGTCCTTCGAGTAACCAAAACTAGCGTCCTAGAGTTGGGAGCGTAGTGGTCGGTGTACTGCAGGTAGCACTTCGGTAAGTGCTAGGACCTTGGATTTATGGGTTGCCGTTTTGGGGTATATTGGCACCCGGATGTACGTTTTTGTATGCATATGTAAAGCCTAGACTCTATTTTGTTCTGTATAGACTCTAGTATGGTACTATACATGTATAGAATGACCTTTTCCGCTGCGTATATGATTTGTGAATAGATGTGTATAGGGTGCCTAGTAACCCCACGGGGTCGGACCCTCATTCATTATGATGTATCATTGTTATTTGTGTGATACAGGGACAGGTTAGGTTACTAATTCACCTATGGGTCCCATTTCTGGGTTCAGGGCATGACAGCTTGGCATTAGAGCTAACTAGGTTGTTAGGTCTTGTAGACTTGGTTAGGCTTAGCTGTGAGTACATACCAGAGTATAGGATGTTGGATGTGGGTAGAGTTGGTTGAGGGTTGTTCTGTTGCTAGTCCGAGATTTGTTAGTGATATTTCATGTTTTTCCTGGAGTGATGATTCCAGTAAAAGCAGGATAGACCATCGACGACTTTTGTGTCAGTGTGGTAGGACAAACCTGAACCAAGTAGGGAGTAGTTAACATGATTAGTGATAGATCATTGTGTTAACTATATGTGTTGTAGGGATACTGATAGATTCCTATTGTATTACAAAATGGAGCCCAAGGATAATGACCTAGGAAGTGGCTCGGAGGAGACTGCGAGTGATAAGTCTCCTTTTGTGCCTCAAGGTTTGATGAGGCAAGTTTTGTGAGAGATCGGGCGGAGTGTGAGGAGACGTGAGCGCTCTCCTACTGTTGTGGGGTGCATCATTGCGAGGTTCACACGTATGCACCCACCAATGTTTGTAGGGGGACCCGACCCGATAATAGCGGAGGATTGGGTCGAGAAGATCGAGAGGATTCTGGAAGTCCTCCATTGTACAAATGAGCAGAAAGTTCTATACACTACCTTCCAGTTGTCCGGGGAGGCGGGGCATTGGTGGACTGCCGTGAATCTACTAAAGAAGCAGAGAGCCGGTGTTTTGGAGATGTCTTGGAGCCATTTCAAGGAGGTGTTCTTTGAGAGATACTTTCCGGCCTCCACTTTTGATGTGAAGCAGATGAGTTTTTTGCTCTGTCGCAGGGAGATATGACAGTGCAGGGGTATGCTTCTCGGTATATAGAGTTGTCCTGCTTTGCGCCATGTTTGATCTCGAGCGAGTATAAGAAGACTTGGAGGTTCAAGAAGGCCTTGAGGAAGGATATCTGCAGGTTGGTGGGTATGCTTCAGATCTGCAAGTTTTCAATTTTGGTAGGCAAGGCCACAGTGATCGAGAATGGCATCCGAAAGGATGAGGTGGATCAGGAAATGAAGAAAAGGATAGTACCTTCTGGTTCTCAGTTAGGATCTCGTCAGGGATCATGGAAGAAGAGGAACAAGGGCTCGGGTTACTGTCAGAATACCGAGAGCCAGGGTTCTTAGGGGAACCATACTAGTGATCGTTGTACTAGGTGTCTCAGATGGCATGAGGGTGAGTGTCTGTCTTTTGAAGGTAGTAGTGTTCAGACCTCCTGGGGTGCAGGAGTACGAGTTTGTAAGATTGTGTATGCGTTTGACGCCACGGATTCTATCAGCATTGCAGGCGAAGACGCTAGTCTTGGGAGGAAGTCAGGGGTACCTAGCTTGTGTGCAGGAACCGCCGCAGGATGAGTTGAGACTCGGGGATATGCGAGTAGTCAGTGAGTTTCTAGATGTGTTTCCAGATGATTTACCTAGTTTACCTCTCGATTGTAAGGTGGAGTTTGCGATAGAGTTGCTGCCTGGTAAGGCACTGATCTATAAAGCACCGTACTGAATGGCTCCAACGGAACTTCAGGAGTTGAAGGAGCAGTTGCAAGAATTACTGGACAGGGGATTCATTTAACCTAGTGTTTTGCCCTAGGGAGCTCCAGTATTATTTGTGAAGAAGAAGGATGGGTCGATGCGGATGTGCATTGATTACCTTGAGATTAATAAGGTAACTGTGAAGAATCATTATCCTTTACCTCGTATCGATGATCTTTTTGACCAGTTGCAGGGAACGCGGATCTTTTCAAAGATCGACTTGCAGTCAGGATATCATTAGGTGAGGGTTAGATCTGAGGATGTAGCAAAAACTGCTTTCCGATCCAGATATGGTCACTACGAGTTTTTGGTCATGCCTTTTGGGTTGACGAATGCTCTGGCGGTGTTCATGGATCTTATGAACACGGTCTTCCATAAGTACCTGGATCGGTTCATGGTGGTGTTCATTGACGACATTTTGGTATACTCGAGGAGTTCGTAAGAGCACGATAATCATCTGAGGTTAGTACTACAAATTTTTTGGGAAAAGAAATTGTATGCTAAACTGAAGAAGTGTGAATTCTGGTTGAGTCAAATTGCATTCTTAGGCCATGTGGTGACTGGTGATAGTATATCAGTTGATCATAGCAAGATTGAAGTTGTGGTCAACTGGATGAGGCCGAAGAATGTGTAGAAGGTTCGGAGTTTTCTAGGACTGGTGGGTTACTATCGTTGGTTCATGGAGGGGTTTTCTAAATTGTCTTTGCCTCTGACTCAATTGACCAAGAAAGGGGTACAATTTGAGTGGACCAGTGATTGCGAGTAGTGTTTTCAGGAGTTGAAGCACTGGCTGGTTACTGCTCTGGTTTTGACCATTCCTTTGGGGGATGGTGGGTTTGTGATTTATAGTGACCTTGTCTCTGAAAGGTCTGGGATGTGTGCTTATACAGCAGGGTAAGGTAGTAGCATATGCTTCTCGGCAACTGAAAGAGTACGAGAAGAATTATCCTACGCATGATCTAGAGTTGGCTGCTGTTGTATATGCACTGAAGATCCGACGAAACTATTTGTATAGTGTGCGGTGTAAGATCTTCATGTAGAAGGAGTTGAATATAAGGCAGAGACAGTGGATTGAGTTGATTAAGGACTACGATTGCACAATCAATTATCACCCGAGGAAGGCTAATGTGGTAGCTGATGCGTTAAGTCAGAAGTCGAAGCCTGCGGCTGTATCGGCAGTTGTAGCTTAGCATCATATCAGATGAAATCTGAAGCCTTGGCATGGAGTTGGTGGTTGGTGATCATCAGACTTATCTTGCTAGTTTGGTGGTCCAGCCGATTTTATTTAAGCATATAAAGGTCGTGCAGGCTAGTGATGCAGAGTTGGCAAAAGTTATGGAAAAGGTTCAGCAGGGACTGGCTACAAAGTTTAACATCTCTAACGGAGGTGTGTTAAGGTTTGGGACTAGGCTATGTGTTCTGAACGACGACAAGTTCAAAAGGACGATTTTGGAGGAAGCGCATCGTTCTTTGTATATGGTACATCCGAGTTGTACAAAGATGTATCGGGAGTTATGCAAGATATGTATGTGCATGAGGTTTTGAGAATGCACGGAGTACCAGTGTCCATTGTGTCAGATCGAGACCCGAGCTTTACTTCTCGATTGTGGACAAGTTTTCAGGAGGCACTGGGGAAGAAGCTTACTTTCAGTACAACGTTCCACCCCCAGAATGATGGACAGTCGAAGAGGATGATACAGATATTGGAAGATATGTTGCGAGCTTGTGTGTTAGACTTTGGTGGTAGCTGGATACAGTTTATGCTACTAGTAGAGTTCACTTATAATAACAACTTCCAGGCTAGTATTAGGATGGTACCATTCGAGGCTTTGTATGGTCAGAGGTGTCGATCTCCTTTGTGTTGGGATAAGGTTGGTGAACATCAGGTGTTGGTACTTGAACTTGTGTAGCAGGCATCTGAGAAGGTGGATTTGATTAGGTAGAGGATTAAATCAGCTCAAAGTCAGCAAAAGAGTTACGCAGATGTTTACCACCGTGAGTTAGAGTTCAAAGTGAGGGGTTAGGTATTTCTGCGTATCGCTCCAATGAAAGGGGTGATGAGATTTAAGAGGAAGGGCAAGCTGAGCCCGAGGTATGTCGGACCATTCAAGGTTCTTAAGCAAGTGGGTCTAGTAGCCTACAGGATTGCACTACCTCCAGTACTTTCGAGGGTCCGGATGTGTTTCACGTGTCAATGTTGAGGAGATACGTGTTGGATCCTTCACATGTTATCAGTTATGATGAGTTGGAAATTTGGAATACTTTAGTGTATGAGGAGATACCTGTTTAGGTTCTGGACCATAAGGTTTAGAAGCTTCGTACTAAAGAGATACCGTTAGTGAAGGTATTGTGGCAAAACCATGACATTGAGGAGGCTTCTTGGGAACTGGAAACAAAAATACGCCAGAAGTATCCACAGTTGTTTTGAGTACTTATACATCATCCTACTTTGGGTTGGGATAGGTGGTTAGTCATCGGGAGTGTGTATATTGTGAACTCCTGAGACAATTTATGTTGTAACCACGGTATTCCTCCATCATAAGTGAGGGTATGTATGTATGTGTTATATTGGGGTTGTGTTGTAGTAGTTGCCAGTGTTTCTCTATAGTTGAGTATGTGTGAGTGTCTAATTATATGTATGAGTTCGTGAATGAGAGATTGCAAATTTTGAAGATAAAATTTTTATAAAAGAACCCAAACTATGAAATATGGGTTTAATTAAATAAGAGAAGGGTAAAAATTGGAATTTGAGCAGGCTTCGTCGACGAAGACTTTGTTATGCTCGTCGATGAAGTTTAGAGGCTCATTGATAAGGAGAAGCCAAGAGATTTCAGGAAACCATGGATCTCAAGCTCGTCGACAAGGATGCCATTCGTCGACAAGGACGCCATTCGTCGACGAGGACACCCGAGTCAAAGGGCTATAAATATCCATTCTTTTATTTCTAAGCTAAGAAATCTAAATATCCTCTCTCCCTGTCTCTCTAGAACTCGAAGGGCACTCTCTCTCTTAAGATTTCTTTGTCGTTCGTTATTTTAATTCGATAATTTGACGGTACCACGAGGATCAGGGAAGGATTCTCTACAAAACCTATGGATTGGAATCCCATTTTAAAGATTTTCGGGTTTCGGCTTAAAATTGAGGTAAGGCTCGGTTTTCTTTTCTGATCTGGTAGTTTGGTAGAGGACGGAGTTGTGAGTATATTATGTACTGTGTTTTGTAGATTTTGAGAACTCGATTCTCTATTTAGGAGTCGTAGAGTTCAGGATTGGTCTTTTGGGGGAAAGGTAAGGGAATACAATATATATTAGTTATTTTTTAAATCGATCTCGGTGGAACTGTGGTCCACGGTCCTGTGTGTTTTTTGACTACTCATTTGGGGGAATATAACGGGTAAAATTATAGGTTTTTCATATTATAGTTTTGGGAAAAGGGGGGTATTGGGTTGCATCCCTGGTTTTTCTAAAAACCGTTGGTATATTGTGATTTATACTTTGTATTAGGGATGGTTGTGCCTTGACTTTGTTTTAAATTGTATGTGATTGGAAAACATGATTTTAGATTACCAAATGGGTGTGGTTTTTTTTGTTATATGAGCATGCATGTTTGTGTTTTGGTTGAAATGCAATAGGAACTAGGTTCCAAATTATTCCAGGTACGAAAGAGTGTTCATCTCTATATCTGAGGGCGTGTGTTTATCTCCTGCCATATAGGCAAGAGTGTCTGACTCTATATTCAAGGGCGTGAGCCAATACTGGTTGATCACCGAAGGGTGTGGATCCACCAAATAGTGCCAGTACAATGCCATGGGAGTCTAGGACTAGCCATGTGCCGGTGGTGCCATATTCACGGATTGGCTAATGGCCAACGCCATATGTTGCGGACTGGCTTCGAGCCGAGGGGTGTGACGACACCGGGTAGATCATGGGTGTACATATGCGTGTGTGTGCGTGTATGCACTGTACTGGATCTGCATTATGAAAACATTGGAAATGCTTTTAACTATGTGTTTATTTGCTGTCATGATAACACTTGAATGCCACACACTAATATAACCTATGTTTGCCTTACTGAGATGTGTCTCACCCCTATTGTACATACATTTTTACAGGTCCTTTGAGTAACCAGAACTAGCGTCCTAAAGTTGGGAGCGTAGTGGCCGGTGTACTGCGGGTAGCACTTCGGTAGGTGCTAGGACCTTAGTTTTGCAGGTTTCCGTTTTAGGGTATGTTGGCACCCGGATGTACAGTTTTTTATGTATGTGTGGAGCCTGGACTCCGTTTTGTTATGTATGTGTGGAGCCTGGCCAGTGTATATGATTTGTGAATGGATGTGTATAGGGTGCCTGGTAACCCCACGGGGTCGAACCCTCATTCATTATGCTGTATCGTTGTTATTTGTATGATACATGGACAAATTAGGTTACTAATTCACCCCTGGGTCCCATTTTCGGGTTCGAGGCATGATAGCTCCACTAAGAGGAGTAATGAGATTTTGGAATAAAGGTAAGTTGAGTTCTAAGTACATTTGCCCATTTGAGATACTTGAAAGAGTGGAGTCCTTTGCCTACAGACTAGCTTTACCACCAGCTCTATCTAGAATACACAACATATTTCATGTTCCCATGTTGAGGAAATAGGTCCCAGACCCATCCCACGTGATTAGTTATACAGAGATAGAACTTAGAGATGCACTAGCATATGAAGAAGCACCAGTGCAGATCTTAGATAAGAAGGAATAGGTTTATCAATCTCAATTTCAAAAATAACACATATAAACAGAATCTCCTTACCTTTTCCTAATTACCAAAATATGAACTCTGCGGCTCCAAAACTACGAACCGAGCTCCCAAAACCTAAACATCCAAGAGCTATACTTCACTATAATTCTTACTACTACATATATATCGAAACGAAATTGAAATCGGACCTTTAGCTCGATTTTGGGTCAAAACCTGAAAATCCTTTAAACTAATTTCTGATCCGCTATAAACGTAGAGATTCCCCTCCAAATCCATGTGGTAACGTCGAATCGTTGATTCCGGCAACTGACGGCCTGAAATCCTAGAGAAAGAAAGGGAGGATTCGAGTTCTAAAGAGACTGAGCTTTTTGGTTTCTTAACCATTTAGCAAGTGAAAAGATATTTATAAACAAGTTGACCCGGCCAAACTCGTCCACGATACAGCGTCTTCGTCGACGAACCGCAGAAGGAAGTTCATCGACGCCAAGGTGGCCTCGTCAACGAGCCTGATATTTCAGGATTTCCCAAAATCTCTTAGGATCTTCTCGTCGACGAGCTACTGAATCTCATTGCCGAGCTAAACAAGAGGCTTCGTCAACGAGCAAAGAAGCCTCATCTACGAGCCCTGCATATTTTTGCCTTTTAAACTTTCCTTCTCTTTTCCCCATCTATTTAATACACTTATCTCGGGTCAGGTTCTTACAACCTCCCCTCCTTACAAAAATTTCGTCCTTGAAATTTGTAATCTCACATTTACCAACTCATATACATATCTAAACGCATACCTGACTCTAGAAAGAGTCGGCGGCCACTCACATAGCAACCCCGTCCCAAATACAAACATACCCTCACTTATGGCGGAGGAATACCATGGTTATATACATACTATCTCGGGAGTTCACAATATCACAAAACTCTCCCATACACCAACCACACAAATTACTACAATATAAAAATGTTACATACATACATAAACATACCAATCTTGATACTAAAACTACTACTTAGAACAACTCTGGATGTTTCCGGTGTATTTTCGTCTCTAACTCCCAAGAAGCTTCCTCAACCACGTGATTCCGCCACAATACTTTCACTAACGGTATCTACTTCGTATGCAACTTCTGAACTTTAAGGTCTAGAATCTGAACGGGTATCTCCTCATACGCCAAAGCATTCCCAATCTCTAAAGATTCGTAACTAATCACATGAAACGGATCCGACACATACCTCCTCAACATGGATATGTGGAACACATCATGGATCCTCAAAAGCACTGGGGGTAGTGCAATCCTGTAGGCCATTGAACCCACTCATTCCAGTACCTCGAATGGTCCATTATACCTCAGGCTCAACTTGTCCTTCCTTCCAAATCTTATCACCTTTTTCATTGGAGCGATTCTCAAAAATATCTTACCCCCAACCACGAATTCCAACTCACAACGGCGAACATCCGCATAACTCTTATGCCGACTTTGAGCTGATTTAATCCTATCCCTGGTCAATCTGACCTTCTCAAAAGCCTACTATACGAGTTCAGACCCTAATATCTATTGTTCACCTACCTCATCCGAATACAGAGGAGACCAACACCTCCAACCATACAATGCCTCAAACGGTGCCATCTAGATACTAGCCTGAAAGCTGTTGTTATAGGCAAACTCCACTAATGGTAGAAACTGGATCCAACTACCACCAAAGTCTAATATACAAGCCAATAACATATCCTCCACGATTTGTATCGTCCTCTCTGACTATCCATCAGTCTAGGGGTGGAACTTTGTAGTGAAAGTAAGCTTTGTCCCTTGTGCATTCTGTAAACTCTTTCAAAATCAAGAAATAAATCTCGGGTCTCGATCTGAAACTATGGATAACGGTACCCTGTGCATTTTGACTATCTCCTACACGTACAAATCTATTAACCTACTCAAAGAGTAGCTAACCTTCATCAGTACAAAGTGAGCAGATTTAGTTAGTCTGTCAATGATTACCCAGATGGCACTCTGCCCGTGTAGTGCTGGTGGTAACCCGATGACAAAGTCCATGGAGATGTGCTCCTATTTCCATTTTGGAATACTCAATGGCTGTAACGGCCCTGCTGACCTCTGATGTTCAACTTTCACCTTCTGACATGTGAGACATTGTTCCACTAACCGAGCAATCTCCCTTTTCAAGCCACTCCACTAGAAGGACTTGCGTAAATCCTAATACATCTTCGTACTACTCAAATGTACCGTATACAAAGAAAGATGCGCCTCCTCCGGGATCATCCTCTTTATCCCGTCATCGTTTGGAACACACAACCTAGTCCTAAACCTCAGCACACCTCCCTCAAAGATGTTAAAATCTGCAGCCAACCCTTGCTGCACTTTCTCTACAACCTCGACAAACTCAGCATCATTAGCCTGCATGACTTTAATCCTCTCAAATAACGTCAGCTGGATCACCAAGCTAGCAATGAAATTCTAATCATTACCATCCATCAACTCCATGCCAAGACTCTCCAAATCCCGTATGATATGATGCTGACCTACTACTGCAGATACTGACGTGTGCTCTAACTTCCAACTCAATGCATCAGTACCACGTTAACTTTCCCTGGGTGATAGCTAATCGAGCAATTGTAGTCCTTGATTAGTTCTAACCACCTTCTCTGCCTCATATTCAACTCCTTCTGTGTGAAAAAGTATTTGAGGCTCTTGTGATCCGTGAAGATCTCACACTGTTCACCGTATAAGTAGTGTCTCCAGATCTTCAATGCATATACTACTGTCGCCAACTCCAAATCATGCATGGGGTAATTCTTCTCGTACTCCTTGAGTTACTGAGAAGCATAAGCAATTACCATCCCCTGTTGCATCAGCACACATCCTAACCCCTTCAACGATATGTCGCTATAAATCACAAAACCACCGTCCCCAGATGGGATGGTTAAAATGGAGCAGCGACCAGTTGGTGTTTCAACTCCTGGAAACTCTTCTTGCACTCATTGGTCCAATCAAATCTCACACCCTTCTTCATCAACCGTGTCAGAGGGCTAGATAACTTAGATAATCCCTCCACGAACCGCTAGTAATACCCAGCCATTCCTAGGAAACTTCGAATATCTTGCACATTCTTTGGTTGCACCCAGTCAACCACTACCTCTATCTTACTAGGATCAACTGAGATACCACCCTTCGACACAACATTACCTAGAAACGTGACCTGACTCAGCCAGAACTTGCATTTCTTTAGCTTAGCATACAACTTCTTCTCCCGTAGGACCTAAAGTACCAACCTCATATGGTTTCTATGCTCTTCCGAACTCTTAAAATATACTAGAATATCATGGATAAAAACCACTACAAACTGATGTAGGTATTCATGGAAAACCTTGTTCATTAAGTCCATAAATACCATCGGAGTGTTAGTCAACCCAAAAGGCATCACTAGAAACTCATAGTGACCATATCTGGTTCGAAAAGTAATTTTTGCAACATCCTCCATCCTAACTTTCACCTAATGATACCCTGACCATAGATCAATTTTCAAAAAGACCTGTGTTCCCTGCAACTAGTCAAACAGATCATCTATATGAGGCAATGGGTATTGGTTCTTCACTGTTACCTTGTTGATCTCATGGTAATCAATGCACATTCACATCAATCTGTCCTTCTCTTCATAAACAATACTAGAGCTCCCCAGGGCAAAACATTAGGTATTATAAAGCCCTTGTCCAGCAATTCCTATAACTGCTCCTTCAACTCTCTAAGTTTAGTTGGAGCCATCTGGTATAGAGCTTTAGAAATCAGCGCCTCACCTGGCAGCAAATCAATAGCGAACTCCACCTCACGATCTGGAGGTAAACCAGGTAAGTCTTCCGAGAATACATCCAGAAATTCGTTTACTACTCGGATATCTTTAAGTTTCAAATCATCCTGAGGTGGTTCCTTCATATAAGCTAAGTACCCCTGACAACCCTCCAAAAGTAACCTTCTTGCCTATATAGCTGATAGAATATGTGGTGTCGAACGCACACATGATCCCACGAACTCATACTCCTGCTCCCTAGGAGGTCTAAACACTACTACCTTCCTATGACAATCAATCATTGCATAACTAGAGAATAACCAATTCATCCCCAGTATGACGTCAAATCCCCCAGTATAACGTCAAATCCACACATGTCGTACACTACTAGGTTCCCCTGTAATAGTCTACCTTGAATAACCACTGGATAGTTTCCCAACATCTTACTATAGATCGTTATACTCCCAGTCGGTGTGGCCACAGACAACCACTCATTTATCACTTGGGTTTTAACCCCACACAGTTTCACAAAACTAGTAGACATAAACGAATGGGCTGCTCTCGAATCAAACAAAACAACAGCTATATTTGAAAGCAATAACATGGTACCTATCACCACATTCCCAATGTGTTTCGCATCTATTGGAGTAAGAGAGTACACCCTCGCCGAAGCCATGTTTTCCTGATAGTTTCCCCAAGGCATCTAATTACTCCCACGGTTCTAGCTTTGTGCAGGCATATCGCTCCTCAGTGCCTGACAGTTTTGGGATATGTGGCCTGATTTGCCACAATTGTAGCAGTTAGCCTAGAACTGCTAGCATTCACCATCGTGCCATTTATGGCATTTGGTACATGGTACGGAAAATGGATCCCCCTATGAACCCTACTGTTTGGTATTCTAGTGATAACCCAAACTAAAGTTCTTCTTCTTCTTCCACTATCCCTAGCGAGGACCAGTCTGAGCACCAGAAGATACTGGCCTCTTCTTCTATTCATGTACCACCTCATCCCTCTGGAGGTCAGTCTCAACTATGGTGGTTTTATCCACCAGAACAGAAAACTCTCGAATCTGCAGCATCCCCACAAGCCTGTGGATGTCCTTCCTCAGACCCTTCTCAAACCTCTGAGTCTTCTCAAACATGTTCAAGATCAAATACGGCGCAAAATGAGATAGCTCAATATATCTGGCAACATATCTCTGCACCGTTAGGGTTCCCTAAGTAAGGCTTAAGAACTCATCCACCTTCGCGTCACGAGTGGAATTTGGGAAGTATCTCTCAAAAAATACCTCCTTGAAATGGATCCAAGTTATACTAGATGGACCAGCTCTCTGCTTCTCAAGCAAACTCACTGTCGTCCACCATCTTTCTGCTTCTCCTACTAGCTGAAAGGTAGAATAGAGAACCTTATGCTAGTCGGTGTAGTGCAGAACTTCTAATATCTTCTCGGTCTTCTACACCCATCTTTGCCACTATCGAATCGGGTCCTCCCATAAACATCGGAGGGTGCATGCGGGTGAAGCTCTCTATAGTACAACCCATAGCAGTAGGAGAATGCTCACGTCTCCTAACACTCCACCCGATCTCTCGCATAACCTACCTCGTCAAACCCCGAGGCACAGAAGGAGACCCATCACTCACAGTCCCTTCTGAACTACTTTCCAAGAGGTTATCCTTGGACTCCATTCTAAAAACAAGATAAGAATCGGTTAGAATTCATATATCCTACACATTTAACACAATCATTGAAACCTAATCACGTCAACTAATACTCTCACGAGTCCAGGTTTATCATATCGCATCAACACAAAGCTATCAATGGTTTACCGTGGTTTTACTGAAATCGTCATTCTAGGAAAAACACAGAACACCACCTATGAGTCCCCGTCTAGCAACAAAACAACCCTCGACCTACTCTACCCATTTCCTACATCCTATACTTTAGTATGTACACAAAGCTACGCCTAACCAAGTCTACAAGACCTAACAACCAGATTTTGCTCTCATACCAAACTATCACGCCCTGAACCCGTGGATGAGTCCCAAGTGTGATTTTAGTTACCTAACCTGTCTTTGTATCATTTAAAAATACATGATACTATGCTAAATGAGGGTCTGACCTCGTAGGGTACACGTAAACCTTATACACAATTACATACATGTTCATACACATCAAATATGCAGCGACAATGTTCTTTCGATACATACATCATACCATACCAAAATCTATACATAATTGGACTATACATTCCCAAAATACAGTACATACTCTGGGTGTCTACAAAACTCTACACTGACAACCTGGTTACAAAACCCGTACTTACACAGGTACTAAATGTAGCTAACCAACACCCACGCTTCCGGACGCTAGAATGCTAGTTTCGGTTACTCGAAGGACCTAAAAAACATTTGTATATTCGTGGTGAGACACCTCTCAGCAAGGAAGAAAGCTGGTTATATCAGTGTGTGCAATACAAGTGTTATTTCAACATAAAACATAACACGATACAGTTCCAGTATTTTCACAATTCAATTTCCGTACATATGATACCAAATATACGGTCAGTATCATCACACTCAAGCACATGATACCCTACAATAATCGAAACCTCACAACTATATCATTTCCAGTACAGTGTGCACTCGCACCCATCGGTGACCAGCTGGAACAAACTAATGATATTTCACACCCTTAGATATAGAGCCGAACACTCTCGCCCATAATAATTAGTCGAGACATAGCGATAGCATACGATAATTAGCTGCCCCTAGCTGCTTTACAAAACCTAAAACAATTTGGAACTCATGTTCCTATACTCATCATCGTACGATAATTAGCCGCCCCTAGCTATTTTACAAAAACCTAGAACATTTTAAATACAACAGTTCATTCCACACTTATTTGAGCATACACAAATCATACCGTTTTCAATTCGAGAAATACAGTTTAATACAAATACAGGTATGGTCATCCCATTACAACATATGATTTTCCAATCAAAATAGAGATGATACCCGAAACCCCAAATTTTCCCAAAAATTGTAACTCAAAAATCCCGCATTTTCACCCCATAAATTTTTCCAAATAAGTAGCCAAAACATACATACGATCATAAACTACAGGTTTACTGATCCTAATTTCAAAAATAACTGATATAAACAGAATCCTCTTACCTTTTCCCAAATACTAAAATACGAACTCTACAGTTCCAAAACTATGAATCGAGTTCCCAAAACCTAAACATCTAAGAACTATACTTCATTAAAATTCTTACTACTACATATATACTGAAAAGAAACTGAAATTAGACCCTTAACTCAGTTTTGGGTCAAAACCCAAAAATCCTCTAAATGAATTTCTGATCCTCTATAAATGTAGAGACTTCCCTTCTGATCCACGTGATAACATCAGATCGTTAATTTTGGCAACTGATGGCCTGAAATCCTAAAGAGAGAGAGAGAGAGAGAGAGAGGGAGAGAGAGAGGTTTTTGGTTTCTTAACCATTAATCAAGTGAAAAGATATTTATAAACAAGTTGACCCAGCCAAACTCGTCGACGAGATGGCGTCCTCATCAACAGGCCGCAGAAGGAAGTTTGTCTACGCCAAGGTGACCTCGTCAACGAGCCTGAGATTTTAGGATTTCCCAAAATCTCTCGGCATCTCCTCATCAATGAATTACTGAATCTCGTCGCCAAGCTAAACAAGAGGCCTCGTTGACGAGCCCTGCAGATTTTTGTCTTTTAAACTTTCCTTCTCTTTTTCCCATTTATTTAATACACTTATCTCGGGTCGGGTTCTTAAAATTCCTCCGTTATAAGTGAGGGTAATTAATAAAATAAGTAGCCCATTTTACTCAATGGATGGTATTCAATACAGATGGCAAATTTTGAGGACGAAATTTTGTAAGGAGGGCAGAATGTAGTAACCTGGACAATTATGGGAATTAAATAATAAAGAAATGAGAGGAAAAATGAAATTTTAAAGGGAATGCAGCAGGGCCTCATTGACGAACACAGAGTGTTCATCAACGAAGAGTCTTTTTGGCTCGTCGACGTGGACGCGTATCTTGTCAATGAGAGTTTATCGATGGGCTATTTTCGAGGCCTGAAACTCATCGATGAGGGTTAGGTGTTCGTCAACGAACTCCCTTCTTGGACTCATCAACAAGGTGACGTGGCTCGTCGACAAGGCCACGTGGACAACACTTTATATATAGCCCCAAAACCGATTTTCAGTAAAAAAAAAAATTCATTTTATCAATTTACTTTCTCTCTCTAACTTGGTTTCTCTCACTTCTCTCTATGATTCTAGCTTCGTTCTTCACCGGTTCGATAATCGGAACCCGCCACACTACTCCTGGAAATATTCTCTTCAAGTCTGCTGGAGTAGATTGTTGGTTAGGCCAACTTGGGCACCATCCCAAAATTAGGGTAAGAAGGTTATTTGGGTATTTTTAGTATTACCAGGTTTATTTAAGCTTAGATTTGGTATTGTATGAGAATATACTAGTGTTTTGTGAAGTAAAATTAGGGTGTTATATTTTCAGGGTTAGGGTTTTTTTGGGATCCTACAGGCATGGGTTGAGGACCCTAGTATATGTAATTTTTCAAGAACCAGGTATATTAAAGTTTAAGAAAATTGTGAATAGGCAAGTTTAGGAAATATGAGTGAGATAATTTTGTGAGAAAATTCAGTGATTTACTGAGCAATTTGTATATATGTATTATTTCAGGATTTTGGGGATAGTACGCCATAAGCATGAGAATAGAGTTGGAGGTGAGCTTCCTAGCCAGTTAGTTAAGGGAAATATGCTATGCTAGGAATGTTAGAATATTTATTAATAAATTATATGTTTTTCAGATTATTATTCAGTTCAGAAATTGGGTGTACATCAGAAAATACAATATCAGCATATAAGATATTTATTTATGTAGTTGTGTAGCATGAGACGGTATTAGATCAATATATAAAATATACAGTTTTCAGATTATTATGTTTTATAGTATCTAAATAGAAATATGGTTATGAGACCTTATCAGAACAATACAGAAATAATACAATTTTCATATTGGTATGATTTATATTACTATGCTGAGATATGTTTTATCAGATTTTACAATAGTATGAATTACATTGTTTATATAAAGAGATATTTTACAGCATATGTAGATTACCATGATTTTTCAAAATAATAAAACCATAACACTATGTTATTATAGTTTATACAACCCAAATAATATAGTATTTTCAGATCAGTTTCTGGTGTTAGGGTTATTTTCCATAACACTATGGTATTACAATTTACACAGTACATATATTACAGTATATTCAGGATTAGTTTTCAGTGTTATAGTTAGTTTGGAATCATGATGAAACGGCAAAATGATTATGTATATCAGTACTATATAGTATCAGACCCTCATGAATCAGTTCAGTTAATATTCAGCTATCAGAGCATGGTACCGTTGCTATTACAAGATCAGAGTGCAACCACACATCTTAGATAGTGTGTGGAAGGTTTCCGTCAACCGTGCCTAGAGGGATTGCAGACTCCCCGGAAGACTGGGTGGAGGTGGCTGATTTGACGAGGTAGTTACAAGTTTCATGCCTAGGAGAGGTTGCAGTTTAGCCAGGCTGAGGATTTGGTAGAGTTACAGTTGATTTACCTGGTAGGCCAACCAGGATTAAGTCCTGTCTACGGGCCGCACAACCTTATCATGAGGTGTTAAATCATGACGTACAACTTTCCAGAGTAAACATCTCAATTATGTATAAGTATACAAATTTACAGAATATCAACAAATATAGTATGATACTAAAAGTATGAAAAAGTAAAAAACTCAGATAATACAGTTACACCTTAAACTATGATAGATGCAAGTTATATTGTATATTGTTTTACTAGTTTTTACAGTTTCAAATATTTTCAATGTAGTATTTATGAAACTCAATCACCACACACTAGTAATTGCATATTCCTCTTACTGAACTTTGTCTCATCCTAGTGATTTAATATTTTTCAGGTGATCTAATTAGGCGAGCGGATCAAGCTCACAGATAGAGAAGGTGAGTACACTACCCTATTTGCTGGATAAGTGTATATAGGAGATAGTATTTTTGAGTAGATGATACTGGGGTGATGTGTATATATGTGTGTATGGTTGGGATGAGTTACTAAAATTCTGGCATTATTTATATGGATGGACAGTTTTATGTTTTTCCGCTACATAGGTGTGTAATATAATTAGGTTTTCTCAATGCTCACTTGGGGCCTGAGATGTTATAGCAGATTATACAGGAGTGTCATAATGTTATGTTTTGCAATTTATAAATGTATATATATATATATATATATATATGTATGTATATGTATATATAGATTTTCGAGTCGTTACACCGAGACTCGATTTAAGACACTAAGACTCGATCGAGTTCCTCAAAAAGGGTCTTCCAACTTCCGGGGCTCAAAGTCAGCTTTTATTGTGACGGGTCTTCTTGGGGAGGCCTTGTTAAAATTAGGGTGTCAACAATTACAACTATTATTACATATTTTTAGTATTTTTATTTGTTTCGTATGTTTATATTTTATATTATGTATTACGATATTTATTTTTATATTATAGTATTTTTTATTTTTTTATGGGTGTATCCTTATGATTTCAAGAAAGGGCAATGGCTTTTTAAGCCTCACGTGTCTTAGCTCTGAGGGATACCCTATTTTCGATATATTCTATAATAATGTGTATATTTGTGTGCTTATTTAATTGTGTATACTTAGTTAATGTGTCTAGTTTAAAGGAGTAAGATAAAAGGCCTTTGAAATTTAAATTGGGATAACTTTTAATTAATTAGGTACCATTCGTAGAACGAGTGTGTAAGGGGTGCTAGTACCTTCCCCTCACATAACCGAACTCTCGATCCCGATCCTAGTATACGCAGACCAATTCTATCCTTATTTGGGTAGTAATCATGTGTTCTAACCACAATCCAAAAGGTTTGTGGTGACTCTATCTTCCAATTTTCCTGAAAATCAAATCATCATCATTTTCATTTGCCTCCTCGGGGCATCCTTGCTCCCGGGATGTTGTGACACAAATCAAGGAACGATTGCCACTTCATAATAAGAAATAACCCATTTTTTTCCAATTCCCAATGCCTGGACCAATTCTAACTATTTTTTTGAAACCAACCTTCTTGTTTACACATCATAGGAAGAACAATAAGAAGCAGGGATGTAGAAGGTGTGGAGAAGAATCAGATATAAGAAGCGAAAGAGAGGAAAGAGGAGGATAAAGCAGTCTATAAGGTTAAAAACCTAGGAGAAGGCAATAGCCTTGATGCCATTGGCACACATCACATAGTCATTGCATGAAGATCCCAAGTGGCATAGTAAAATGCCCAACACATGCGTGTGAATCATTGAAATTGAAGCACCACAATAATCATTCAATTCACTTTGTAAAGGCATGTCTCCTAAGGATCTTTTATGAAAACAATAAAGCACCAGATTGGCCACATGGAACATGCACAACCATCATTAGGGAGCCAAATTTTGAGAAACAAATTTGTGAACCTCAAAAATCTAGCCCTACTTTAAGTCACGTTAACCTCAAGCATCCCGTAACTCAAATGACCATTAACTTATATGTTAGGGGAAATTTATGTGAATGGAGATAATTAGTGCATATGCAAAAGCAATAAGGCAAGAATCACCTAAAAAGCTACCTCATGTCTCCACCTTATGTTGTTTATGGTGTGGCTCTTATACTTAGAGTTTCTTAAACAAAGAAAGAAAAACATAAGAATGGCTTCATAGCAGAGACTCATCGACGAGTGTCATATCCTCGTCGACGAGGAGATTTTGAGAGGCCCAAAAGTTCAGACATCCTGAGATACTGAGAGCGGGAAAATGGACTCGTCAATGAATGCCCTATTCTCGTCGACGAGTTTCCTTGTTCTTGTCAACAAACCTATCTTCTCATCGATGAGAATGCCTGGGTTGCGAGAAGAAATTTGAATTTCGAATTTGAACGTTGGGGTCGTTGGGTTATTGGAGGGAAATCTCCGAGTGACTTCTATATATGTACTTCTGAACGTATTTGTACATAGAGATCATCGTAAAAATTTGTGTATTGTGGTGTTTCACATTGTAGTGAATATTGAATGTCATTTGCTTTCATTTTTGTGCTATTGATTGTTATCCTCTCATTTATATTGGTTAAGTGTTATTGAGACTTGGAATTTCTTTTGTTTCTACATCTTTCGCTTTGTGTGTGTCCTATACCTAAATTTTACAACACCTTAAGAATGAAATTCAATGCATCTAGGCTGGCTACCAAAGGGGGAATAATGCCCACCCTCAACCTCGCTGGGAGGATCCCTCAGCAATATATGAGGATAGATCCCCAGGCATCCCACTAAAGGAACAATCAGACCCACCACATTCATATATAGAGGTTAGGTGGATTACCAAGGTAAGTCGAAACAAAAACATCTAACACTGTTAATCTATTAACCTACTATCCAAATCCCCTACTGCTTAAGCATCCAAGGGTTATTCTAAAGCTCGCCTCCATTAATCCCATGCTATCTTTTGTGTAGAAGCCAAGTACTTGTATAGGCTTGGAGTCCAAAACCCATATATGTTCTCACAGTTTGTGCCCCCATACCACTTTTTTTTTGTTTGCATCAACATGTATGAATATGCATATATACTTTACTATTTTAATGGTATTAAAGCTCATTTAATTATTTAAGAACTCCAAATTGAAATGACCAAATTTATATATCATATAGAATTACCTTTAAAAATACAATGATTGAAATTTATTACATCACATGAAAAAAAATTTACAAACTATAGAAAATATCAACATCTGGTTGATATGTCTACGATAAGTATAAATAAATCATAATGGTAGACTAATGTTTGCTATTTAGATCAAACCTTATTTAACCCTAGCAAATGCATCATCATCAAATTTTGAATTGTCATAATAAATTTTTCATGTTGTTGTTATATACTGCTCCACAATGAAGGTTTTTTTTTTTTTTTTAAGGTGCATATATCAAGGTGCACAATGTTGAAGTTATATCTAAAATTTTACAAGATTTTTCCCCAAATTCATAGCCACAATCTACATCTTTAAAGGAAAATTTTGATAACTTAATTTATAGTCAAATTTTGTAACATTGCCAAAGTCATTCCTTTTACATAAAAAATTGTAGATGAAAAAGACAGATTTGGAAAATAGCTTTTTATAGCTTACTTTATGCTTGTTGAATCCGAAAAAGTCTCAACCATTGTTTGTTCTTCTTAAATGATTGCTAATAGCATGTTATTGTTGAGTACTCAAGGAGAGAGGTAGGGGAATTAATTATAAGAGAACTAGCGGGAGAAAAATGAGCCGACATGGTCTTATATATTTGTGAAAAAACAAATGTTGTTAAGAGCTACTTCGATAAATAAGAGTTTTGGGAGTGTTGAACAAGAGACCATTACGAGGTATAAAAATAATTTTGGTTCATTCATTTTATTTTTTTTATCCATTTAAAAGCCAACCTTTTAGTGGAGCCAATGTTTGAAGAACGAAAGTAAGGGAAAAAAGAGAAAGAAAACAATGAGGGAGTCAAATCCATGCCATTAGAAGTTAATTTGGATTAGGATAAAACAATGTAATAAGCATGAAACCATTTCCACAACTCTTCAAAAGTTTCCATCCATAAGCATTCTATAGGCACGACAAGCTCAAATAGAAAAAGCTATAATATATCATTTGTGTACGTAGTCTCCAATCTATTGATTAAATTATTACCATTGATACAAAAAATAATAGAAAAATTAGCCTCACTTTTTCAAAAAAATAAAAATAAAAATATATATCAAAGAAGATATACAGACTCTTATATTATTAAATCTGATTTAAAAAAATAATCATCTGCATTGTCGTTTATTGAAATTTCTTGCGGAGAGGATTTTAGAAAACAAAATTCTCAGCCTTCGGGATCCTGATCCGGGTCTCAAAACGACGTTCTTCTCGGCATGCAAACTCGAGCAAGTCTCCGGCGGCTTTACATGTTGGCGATCACACCATCCTCCGCGAGTGAATTTCCCTCGGCGCCTTTTGAGAAGGTCACGATCGATCTTGTCGAGAACAGGGTCATTTTTCCTGAACTTTCTGGCGAAGGGACGGTTGCTGAGAACCATTCTTCTGAAATCCTTGAGGCCGAGAGACCTAGGGTGTTGCTTGGGAGGGTTATCCCAAGTGATGTAGTGGAGATCATGGTTCACCGTGCTGTTACGGTACTCAGAATTGCAGATGAGTGTCTGGAAGTATCCCTCTGGGGATGACACGAAGTTTGTGTAGTAAAGCAGGAGAGTCCTTGGCAGATTGTCCCACCCCACTATAGAGTACTCTGCAAAGGATCTCGATAATATTGTCCAGGCTGAACCTGCATGAATTTTGTGAGGACAATTTGAGATTCTCTCTCTCTCTCTCTCTCTCTCTCCACTCGTAGGATGTGTCCAAAAATTAAAGACAACCCCACTCCTGAGACTTACATGTGAGTGGGTGACACATCTCAAGGCACATACTCCAAGATATATAGTTTAATGGTGATTCTTAAATTTAGTGGCAATTGGTAATCATTAATTTTTGCATTTTTTTTTTCCTTGATATTATCATGTTTTAGTTCGAATGTGCTTTTGATTAATCCTAAAGTTTTGGCACAATCAATAATCATATCATTTTGACATTCTTTTTCTATGTTCTGATTCTTTTTTCAAAATTTTAATACACAAAATCTAGTTCTGAATAATCCTAAAACCTATTTAGTTTTTTCATTTTATTTTTTTCGATCAGTCTGCACCATTTATAATTCTGATTCAGTTGCAACTCCTCAAATTTTGGCAAGTTATTTTTTTTAAAAAAAAATGGCATAAAATAGCACAAAAAATCTATTAAGTGCATGAATAATGTTATGAGTTTTGATCCTTTTTGCCCCCCCCCCCCCCTCCGCCCCCACAACTATCAGTAATTTCTAATTCAACTAATTATTGAATTAATTTTTTCCCATTATTTTTTAGCTATTTGAAGAAATTGAGAGTCTAGAAATTCATAGAAGAAAGACAAAGAGAGAAGGAGAATTGAGAATTGTATATTTTTCAGTGTGAAGATTACACTATAGAGAGGCTCCTATTTATGCACATTCTCTACAAACAAATTACACCAATTTAGGCTAATCAATTACCTACAATCAAGTCAAATCAATCAATAATATCAATCTCAACAAATCAGCTCTTATTTGCTTCTTTGACCAATCTCAGGAATGATTCTCTCCTATCAATCTTTAATACCAAATCTCTCATATCCTTAACATTCCCCCTCAAGTTGGAGTGGATATTAATGACGCTCAACTTGTTCAGTACATAAATGGTTGAATTGAGTAGGTCCAAGAGCTTTGGTAAATAGATCTGTTGGTTGTTGACTTGTAGGTATGTGAATGGTTTGAATGACTTGGTTCTGGAGCTTCTCTCGAATGAGATGACAATAGATCTCAATGTGCTTTGTTCGTTCATGGAATACCAAATTCGATGCAATGTGAATAGCTGCTTTGTTGTCACAGTATAATTTGACTGGTTGTGGATGTGCCATATAGAGATCTGTTAGAAGTTGCTTTAACTAAGTAATCTCACAATAGGTTGATGCCATAGATCGGTACTTTACTTCAGTTGAGGATTGTGAAATTATTGTTTGCTTTTTGGTCTTCCAAGAAATTGGTGATTTTCCAAGTAGAATACAGTATCCGATGACTTATCACTGAGTATCTCTACATTGAACCCAATCAGCATCACAAAATGCATGCAATTGAACATTACTGGAAGTTGATATGAAAATTCCTTGTCTAGATGATTGCTTGAGATATTGTAAGACTCAATGTGCTACATCCAAATGAGATGTTCGAGGTTTGTCAATGCAAGAAGGCTTTGTTGACATCAAGTTGATGGAGATGCCAATTTTGTGCAACAGCAAGGGCAAGAACAGTGCGAACAGTAACCATTTTTGCAACAGGAGCAAAGGTTTCAGAGTAATTGATACCTTTCTTCTGATTATAGCTTTTAGCAACAAGATGATGAGCCTTATAACGTTCCACAGAGCCATCTGGATTGTGTTTGATTTTGTATACCCATGTGTAACCAATGGGTTTCTTGTGGGGAGGAAGAGGAGGCAAAGTCCAAGAATGGTTGGCTTCCAAGGCATCAATCTTAGCACGCATGGCATCACGCCACTTAGGATCCTACATAGCCTGTAAGAATGACTTGGGTTCTTATGCAAGGGAGATGGTAGTGGTGAAGGCACGGTGTGTAGGAGAAAGAGAATCACAAGAAAGAAAACTAGAAAGAGGATAAATAGTACCTGAGGAGTGGATCAACGCAAAGTCACATGGTGGGATAGGTCAAGATGGGAGTGCCTGAACTTGGACAGGAGGGGTAGGAGAAAGGGGAACATCATTAGGTAGGGAAGTATGTGGTTGGGTAGAGGGTTTAGAAAGAAGATCTGGAAAGCCAATAAGATGAGGTAAAATAGTGGAGGGCAATTCTGAGGTAATTTGGCTAAAAGGAAATTAATCCTAATAAAAGACTACATCACAGGATACAAAGGTTTGGTGAGTTACAAGATCATATAGCTCATAACGTTTTTGGTCGTATGGATAGCCAAGGAAGACACAATGGCTTGCACAAGGATCAAATTTGGAGGAATAGCGGAAGTGAGTAGAGGCATAACAAAGATATCCAAAGACTTGAAGATGATCGTATTTAGGTTGGGTACTATATAGCTTCTCATAGGGAGATTTCCCATCCAAAAGAGGAGTGGTTGTTCTATTAATCAAATAAGCTATAGTGAGAAGAGCATGACCCCAAAAATGTTTAGGCATATTGGCCTGAAAAAGAAGGGCTTGAGAAACATTTAAAAGATGACGATATTTACATCCCACAACTCCATTTTTTTTAGGAGTGGGTATGCAACTCGTTTGGTGAATGATGTCTTTTTTTGAATAAAAGGAGGAAAGGTCAAATTCTGGCCCATTATCACTACAAAAAATTTTGATTGTAGTGGAATGTTGGTTTTCAATTAGCTGAATAAAAAAAAAAAAGAAGAAGGTGTCGAGTATCTGACTTATGACGCATCAAGTACACCCAAGTACATCTGGTGTAATCATCGACAATGGTCAAAAAACATTGAGCCCCAGTGAGTGATGGGACACGATAACCCCCCCCCCCCCAAAAAAAAATGTTTACATGTAATTAAATGAAAAGGTATAGGAGAAGAAATTGAACTAGAAGGAAATTCAAGACGGGTTTGATTAGCCAACGGGAAAATATAACATGGTTTAGAATTGAAACAAATTCCAAAAACATTATTAGAAAGTAAAGACAAAACTTTATTAGATAAATGGCCAAGTCGGTGATGCCAAAGTTGGGAATTTGATGTAGTCACCTAACAACGAGCAGGATTCGTTCCGGTGAAGTTGTACAAGCCATCTCTCTTAGTGTCTAGTCCAATCATCCTCATCAAGCGTAGGTCCTGAATTAGGCACATACGAGCAAAAAAAATGATTAGACAATTGAGAGTGTGACATAGCATACGAACGAAAATAAGGTTAAAATGAAAGGAAGGGACACAAAGGACATTCTTCAAAATGAGGGAGGAAGAGAAAACGATAAAACCAATATGAGTTACCATAGCATGAGAGCCATTAGGGAGTCGTATAGTACGACCATGAATAGGAATGGAGTAGGTTAAATTAGAGGGAGAACACACCATATGATCGGTGGCTCCACTATCAAGGATCAAAAGTGTTTTAGGAGAGATGAGAGGTGGTTTACCTAATAAGGATGACACAATATTACCTATGTGATTGGCCATAGATGATGACTGAGTAGGAGTATTGAGCATGCCTAGGAGTCGTTGGCATTGATCAAGGGTAAATGGGAAACTGCTAATGGATCGGTTGTTGTCGGCAAAGGAGACTTGGTGTGCACTTGGTTTCAAACCCGAGCTAGGCTTGCAAGAGCTAGGTGGGAACCCATGGATGAAGTAACAATGCTCAATGGTATGACCTTCCTTGTAGTAGTGCATGCATTTCGGTCATGGCTTGCGAAAATTCTTCCCATCTTTTAAAGTGAGGATACCTTTGGCAGCTAAGACAACATCATCAATGGGTGAAGGAGTCTGAATGTTCCTTTGGCATTCCTATTAAAGAACCAATTCATAAATGCGACTGATTGTGGGGAGAGGGTCTATCAACAAAATCTGGGCACGGATAGCACCAAAAGACTCATTAAGGCCCATGAGGAACTTCATGGTGCACAGGCACTGCTAGTATTGAGCAATGTCTTCTTGGAATAAATGGGTTTGAAGTGATGCAAGATCGCCCCATAATAATAGCTTCAGCTTGGTAAAATATGTAGTTACCGATGTATTGCCTTGAACAAGATTATGAATTTCTTGTTCAAAGTTATACATGCGAGGGTCATTGACTTCGGAAAAACAATCCTTCAAATCTGCCCAATTATCTTGAGATAACGCTAGCAGAAATGTCTTGAGAAAGAGAACTGATCAACCAAGCTTTTACCATGTTGTTGCAACGGGACCATTAGCGGTATTCTATAGGGGAATATTTGGAAGGCTTGGGAACTGTGCCATCGATGAAGTCAATCTTGTTTTTTTGGTGTTAAGGGCAATGAGCATAGATCGACTCCATGTGGTATAATTGGTTTCCGTCAATGATTGAGAAACCAAAACAACATCGAGATTGTCAGTGCTGCTGAGAAATAGGTGGTTATTGGGATCATCTAATTTTTGGGAAGGTTGGGTGCTTTCAACATTGGAAGTCATAATGTACAGTAATCTCGAAATGAGAATCAGGTAACCTCCTAGGAAGGTGAGGGGAGTCACAATGAAGCGCTTAAAACCCAAGATTTTCCTTAGCCAGAGCTTGCCTAGACATTGTATTTGTTGAGAATATTGTAAATCCCACTAACAAAAGTGGCAGTGTTTGTAGAAAGGGAAAAAAAATTAAAGTGTTATAAAAGCTTACAACAATTGAAATATGTTGCAGCTTACTAACAGTTTGTTGCAAAGAAATAGTAAAAAATATAGGGCTGAACAACGTGTGATAATCACGTTGAGGAGCCTAGAAAAGAAAAACAAAGAATGCTCTGTTTTTTTACGAAGAAGAAGAAATTGAGAATAGATGATTATGCCCTTTGGAATCCTAAAGTTGTGATACAATTTCCTGGAGGTTTGTTTTTTATTTCCCTAGAATTACTGAAACAGTTTTTCAATGAATTGGCCCACGATTGTACAAGCAATATCTTGGAGTCAAGTTTGTAGAATACACAAATAGGTATGAATTGAGAATTGTATGTTTCTCGGTGTGAAGATTACACTATACAGAGGCTCATATTTATACACATCTTCTACAGACAAATTGCACCAATTTAGTCTAATCAATTACCTACAATCAAACCAAATCAATCAATAATATCAATCTCAACAAATCAGCCCTTATTTGCTTCTTTGACCAATCTCAAGAGTGATTCTCTCTCATCAATTTTTAATGTCAAATCTCCCATATCCTTAACACTATTTGAATTGTTGATTTAGTTTTTTTGATGGATTAATTATTTCACTAAATTTAGTCATTTTGTTATCCTAAGGTAAAACTTTTGTGTTAAAACTCTTCGGTTTGAATGTTACACTACAACGAAAAAAAAAAAAAGGATCTTTTAGCAACAATTTTTTTATCAATGTTTTTGGTAAATGCTAGCAGGGTATGATTTTTACTAACTAAAGTGTTGGTATGGGTCTTCTTTAGTAGCGATTTTTAACTAGATTTTAACCAACATTTTATTTTTACAAATGCTATTATTTTAATATTTTAAGGTTTTTTTTTTTTTTTTTAGTTGTCTCAAACCACTTTAATCTTTGTCCAAATAGGCTCCTGCTTTGCTCCATTGTTTGAAATCTCGAAGGTTCAATCGTCATCTCAATTTTTCCAATGTTCAAGGTTTTCTTATCGATCTCTTCAATTTTTTTAATTGGGTTCTCTCTCTCTCTCTCTCTCTCCCCCTCTCTCTCAAGTTTCAGTCTTTCTCCCTCACTCTATACATATGTGTGTCTTTCTTCTAATTAATTGATTACATAAAGGTTGCAAAATTTCTCTAATTACAGCGATGTAGTTTTCATCTTTAGCTTGATTATATTCATTGACTAATTGAATAATGTGAAGGAGCTTGCATTTAAGGTTCAAACAATTTCAGGTCTTGAATTAGGTTTGTGTGAATTTTGATGAATTCAATACAATTTTATATTATGTTTTTTTATCCAAATTCGCATAAATTTAAATTTAAGACCATAAATCAAAATTCCCAAACATAGAGTTAGTAATTACAACTTTTTTGCTTTTTTTCCCCACCAAAACAAAATATGATTTACTATTTTTTTTTTTCATATTATTAGATAGCCTTTTTATTTCATGGAATTTGACTTTATTTGTGAGTTTAGTTGTTTTATCAAGAAAGCCTATACCTTGAATTGCAGTAGTTTCAATTATAACAAATTATTAGATGCTTTAACTTTGCACAGTGGTTGTCTTTCTTGTGTATTACTTTGGCTATCATACAGTGCCTTGGTGAAGAAGTTGGCATGTTTCAATAATGGTCCAATTGTCCAAGAAGAAATGTATAAATCTTAATCCAAACAAAATAGGAGGATGAAACTATTATTATTAGACCATTTATAAAATTTCATCACGAGCACAAGCACAAGCCCAAGCTCGAGCTAGAACATGAGTCTGCAAATAAGTCAAACCTGTGCTTGAGCCTAACCCAAAATTTTTAAACTCGACCCAAAGCTCGAGCTTGACTTTTTCAGCTCGAATTGAGCCAAACCCAAGCCTAAACCAAGCTCAAGCTCTACCAAGCCAAGACCAAGCATGGTGAAGCTCAACTCCTTTGCAGCTCTATAGCTGGCCTCACACCCCTAATTAAAAATCCTTTTTTATTATATTAATAAATCATAATAAACTACTTTCACATAGCTTATCCATTGGTTGTTGAACAAGTAGTGATAAATTAGTAGCTTAATTCTTTGTCTTATGGGGGCTTTAGAATAATTGCTACTATCACTTTAATAATAATTCTTCTTCAGTTTTATGAATTTAAAGCTCTTTTACTAAGCAAGAATTCATCCCTACTAGTGATTTCTCTTAATTTTCCATTCCATATATCATTTTTTTAACACCTTGAACTACCTTGAACTAGGTTCCAATTTAGATATGTTTCCAATCTTAATTAAGATATGTCAAGGGCACACCAGGATAGACAACAAGAGTCTAATATCTCCGTCGTTCCTTTTTAAGAAAAAAAACAAAAAAAACAAAAAATAGCGTAGTTGATTTAGGCATCTTCCCTTCCACCATTGCACTAGTAGTGCTCAAACTCTTTATCTCATGCACCTAACTAGCTTGTATGGTCTACGAAATCCTTTGAAAACTCTTATGATTAGGCTAAAAATATAGAAATGGGTTAAGCCTTACGTTAATGCAATGGGTTGCTCCTTGTTTTAAATTTAGCACCTTAAGTACTTCATAATTAAGGCATGCAATCCCTTATCCTAGGATTCTACAAGATCTCCAATAGGGTCAAGGAGGTCTACTTCGTACACTTCCTGCTCGTGTAGTGCCCCATGAGATATGGGAATGATAGTTGATTTTCAACCTGAGCATTATGTCCTAGCATACTTCTTCATAGTAGTGGCAAATGCTTGCCCACAATGATAATGGAAGCTCCACGAAGGATCAAGATGACTCGAAAAAGTCTTAAATGGTTTATGGGATCCATAGTACTATTGTATGATTCTTAATTCGTATTTGGAATCTTAATGGAAAATGCTTTTCCACCATCTCCCTCATCAAATTATTTTCATTGGAGGCAGGGCCGGCCTCACCTTAAGGCAGCTGAGGTGCTTGACTAGGGTTCCAAAAATTTTGGGACCCTTAAATTTTTTTTTTAATGTAATAATGTTAACATTATTTATGATGCTCTCTTCCCATACATTGATTTTCCCACTATCAAGTAAATAAAACTGTATTTTAAAATATAAAGAAAAATGCAATTTAATTCTTTCTTTTTCAAGTAAATTTTGGGGCCCCTGAATTTTTTTTTAATATAATTATGTTATCTTTATTTATGATGCTCTTTTCCCATACATTGACTTTCTCATTATTAAATAAATGAAATACAGGTTGAATATAAAACTGTAATTAGTGATTTTGCATCTCAAAAAGTTAGAAAATTTAATTTTAAATAAAAATAAAAATTAAACAAAATATTAAGGACCCCTAATTAAATCATTCGCCTAAGACCCCATATTGTGAAAGCCGACCCTAATTGGAGGTGTGCTTTTGGTTAATTAGTGCTCCCTAGTTGTACATGTGTGTTGTTTTTTGTGGCTCTTATACTTGGTAGAGTGCATAAACAAAGGAAGAAAAACATATGTAAAGTCATTGGTACAATGCAGCAGGCATTCGTCGACGAATAGGCCTACTTTGTCGACGAATTTAGATACCAAGAGCAGATAAAATTCATACATTCAGAAGTCGTCAACGAATATGCCTAATTCGTCAACGAATGGAGATACCGAGAGCAGATAAAATTCAGACATGCAGAAGTCATTGACGAATATGCTTGATTCATCAATGAACAGATCCTAATCGTTGACGATACCCTATTTGTCGATGAATTGACTCGAGGCTAGTAGGATGATTTCAAATTTTGAAAATGAACATTAGAACGGTTGGGTATTTGGAGCAAAGCCTCAGTGGGGTTGTTAATTATGTCATTCTGGGTATATTGAAGTAGGAGAAGATCATGGAAAATCATTGAATTGTGTATTTTGCGATTTTCATAGTGAAACTTTTACCAATTGCTCCCGTGGATGTAGGCTTTGTCGAACCACGAAATTCCTGGTGTTGTTGCTCTCATTATTACTTTGTTTATTTGTTGTGGTTGTGGAATAATTTTGGATAATCACAATTTATATTGTTGCATTTGGTTTTGTTTGATCCTTTCACAATATACATATTCCGTTGTGCATTGTTTGAGGGGCATTTTTCACAACAATTGGTATCAGAGCGAAGTTGTAATGACCTTTGCGTCTTCTTCTACGAAATTTGATATTGTCAAATTTGATGGAACCAGAAATTTCGGTGCGCGGCAAAGAAGAGTGAAGGATCTTTTGGTGCAATAAGGTATGGTGAAAATTTTATACATAATTCAACCTGATAGCATGAATGCAGCAACTTGGAATGAATTGGGAGCAACGGAAGTATCAGCCATTCGACTCTATTTGGCTAATGACGTGTTGTATCACATCATGGATGAGGATTCTCCGGCATTAGTTTGGTGAAAACTAGAATGATGATATATGTCTAAGGGTTCGTCAAAACTTGCAAATATAGTGGAGGAAGATTCAGAATGTAGTGATGGAGATATGCTATGTGTTTCATCGGATTCGAAGTGCCTCACGGGTAATTCTTGGATCTTAGATACTGGATGCTCTTATCCTAGAAAATGGTTTGACATCTACAAGTCAGTTTATGCTAGTTGTATTTTGATGGAAAATGATATTTCATGCAAAATATTTTTTATTGGAAATGTCAAAATTATAATGTATGATGGTGTTATAAGAACCATATATGATGTAAAGCATGAACCAGATCTAAGGAAGAATGCTATTTCATTAAATACTTTAGACTGTAATGGATATTGTTATAAGTATGAAAGTGGAGAAATTAAAGTGTGTGAAGGCGACACGATAGTGATGAAAGGAGAAAAAGTAGCGAAAAATATCTATGCACTGTAGGATGTTATGGTTGTAGGTGGATTTGTAGCTATTGAATCTGAGTTAGATATTGTGTGGCATATGCGGTTAAAGCATATAGGTGATTACATGTATTCAGATATTTGGGAACCAATGATGATAGCAGTAGGTGATAGACATATGTATTTCATGGGTTTATTACGAAGGGTCTTAGTGTACTTCATGCAGTGGCTAAGGTGGAGAACCAGACCGGGAGAGAGATTGTCAAGTCAAACATTGGGGCTGAGTACGTTGATTTTGTTCAAAGAGTGTTGTGAGCAGGTCAGATCATATGTAGGGCTTGCAAGGTACGTATTGGTGAAGTTAGTGAGTATGACGCATTTCTCATATGACCAAACACCAAAGGTATCGCTAGATAGGAAAGTTACAGGTGAATTATGGGCAGGTTTTGCGATAGACTACTCGGTTATGAGTGGATGTCCACTGATGTACTATTCTAGTGATAGAGGATCTAGACTTGGTGTTATGTTCGAACAATACACTTTTCTGGGGTATAAGAAACGTGAGTTCAAACTGGGTGATCCTACGGCAAACAAAAGGATGATCGAAGACATGACTTTTGTTTATGAAAACATGAAGCAGTGTACTCTAGTAAAGGAAGAGAAAAAAATGCCAAAAAATTGTAGCAGTAGCAATCATGTTATTCAGGTGGAGTTAAGGACTCAGGATAAAAATGTGGGGAGTTCTATGTTAAGACAACAGTATCACGGTATGAATGGGCGTGTGATGCAGGTAGAGCTAAAGACTCAAGGCAGAGATGTCATTGGTCATATTGCATAGAGTTTTAGCTTGGGAGAGCAATGGAATCACGATGGGCCCATGTACACTATCAAACTACCACTCAGGTATAAATTTGGCATTCTGGTATTTCATGTATTCATTACTACCAACAGCAAGGTTTCTACTATTTTTCAAGATGTAACGCATGGCAAAGGGAAAAATAGAAGGATAAGTGTTATGGTGGAGAAAATTGAGGTATTGCATATGTACTAGGTATGTGAGTTGGTGAGACTTCCAATATGAAAGAGGGTAATAGGATGCAATTGAGTGATATATCTGTTGTGTGTGAATATCATGTTATTGGCTAGAAGGCTTTAATTGAGGCTAATTAGTTGGGTACTATGTTGAAAGTTTTTGAAATGAATGTATTAGGTACGGCCAATATGGGTCTTGGTTTGTTGATTTGCATAGACAGAACTGCAGGGAGATTAGAGTTATCTCATGGTGGTTTTGTTGATAGGACTATAGGGAGATTGGTGTTATCTTAGGATGACTTTATGGATGGAACTACAGGGGAACTTTGTTTGCTGTGTAAAGGGGGTTTTGTGGAGAATCAATATGGAATGTCTACCATTTGGTACCCAAGAACGGGCTATGATGTCTGGAATATGTCAAAGGTTCCCTATGATTGTGCAATGGGGTGTTTCAATAGGCAACCAAGTGGATCATCAGTTGTAAGTTTGGTTAAAGAATATGCAGGGGCTTTGGTGATATAAGAATTGCAGCAACTTATGTGCTTACTGTTGTGGGATAGTATTATTGGAAGCCTAAGGTGAACTCTTCGGTGTTGTATCTTCAACTATATCGGGATTGATAATAGTAGCTGAATCTTCCATCACAAGTTCAAGGGACATTGCTTGGACTTGGTGTTTGTCTCCAAGTGCTAGAAGGGAGACAAACCCAACCTAACATTCAAGGTGGAGCAATGAGATATGTTTTTCAGGTTCTCCCAAGGGGCGCCAAGGTGGATATTGTTGTGTTTTTGTGGCTCTTATACTTGGTGGAGTGCATAAACAAAGGAAGAAAAATATATGTGAAGTCATTGGTGCAGTGCAGTAGGCATTCGTCGATGAATAGGCCTACTTCGTTGACGAATTGAGATACCAAGAGTAGATAAAATTCAGACATTCAGAAGTCGTCGACGAATATGCCTAATTCGTTGACTAATGGACATACCGAGAGTAGATAGTATTCAGACATTCAGAAGTCATCGACGAATATGCCTAATTCGTCGACGAATGGACCCTAATCGTCAACGAATGTATCCTATGTCATGCATGACTAGTATCTACTTTTAATTTTAAGGGTACTCTACAAATACAAAACAAACCTAAAAACATTTCTTCATTTTACTCAACGTCCTACTTTAACTATATGTCATATTCTTTACAAATTCTTCTTCAACCTATATAATAAATTCATGATTTCAAAATCTACTACTGGCGCTAATAATTAATTGATTACAAAATTTAATCTCTACAAGATTTCTCTTAAAATAACTAAATTGACATTCATTATACATTATATGTTTTTCATAATTAATTTAAAATATCTATTTTATAAAACTTCTCTCCATAATTCAAACTTAGATTTTAACTCTAATTCTAGTATCATCAACCGAGATGATTTCATTTGTCTAGCTGTGCCAATAATTTCTCATTCGTAGGGTCTAATCTTTCTCCAAAATTTCTCCCAAGGTACCTAGATTTACATTCATATACATTATGTATTTTGAACAATTGTTTAAAAATTCTCTCTCTTATACAAAGATTCCCTCTATAATTGTAACTTGTATTTTACTATACTTCTACTATCATCTACCAAGATTGTTTCATCTACAAACAAAATATCCTATGTGACGTCCCTTTAGATATCCCCAATCAGTTCATCCACTACTAATACATAAAGACAAGGGCTGAAAGCAAATCCCTTGATGTAGACCTATTATGATTATAATTCTCTAAACTCGCCACATGTTTTCCTGACACTAGTTATTACTATATCTTACTTTTCCTTAATGATATCTTTATTCTAAATAAAATTCTAACGAAGAAAAAAAAAAATTAAGAAAGACAGACAATGAAATTTCCTAAAGATTCACAAAAGGCACATACTTCCTTGAGGTTCAAAATTTTTTTGAACTCCCTTGACATTTAATTTCCGAGGCACTTTCATAGTTGTACTATTTGTCATCAACTAGTCAACTGAATTTAATTTAAAAAATTAATTATTTTTATTTTTTCCCATCATTGACACATGAAATGATATAAATTTTTCCCAAGGTCCTATTTGGAACTTGAAAAACATTAGGAAAAAGAACGTACAACTTGAAGGAATTTCATTTCTCCATGTTTGATATCAAAGAATGAGCAAAAAAGAAATTAATTTTTTACATTATTAACATTTAGTTTTTCTTTTTTCTTAATTAATAATTTTATATTTTTATATAAATATAAAAATAATAAAAAATAAGTTTCCTTGTTATCTTCATTTCCTTTTCTTTACCCAAACAAAATGCTTAATCAAAACAAATTCTAATTATTCAAAAAGTCGTCTAATATCCCTCTCCTTGCCGACCCAAAACTGAAAACTCAAGCACCAGGGATGCATTTCTTTTAAATAGAATTTGACTTGTTTATTGCAAAGTAAAAAATAAAAAATAAAAAAATTATACAAGTAAATATGCTCATATTTATTACCACTACACTTTTCATTCTAGTTTCTACTATTTTTTTACTTAGTATTTATGTGAAAACTGTAAATTCAAATTATTAATTTGAATGAAACTTGACTTCTTAATTCTTATCCATAATTTAAGAATTTTCGATCTTAAATGAATGGGCTAGAATTTTCCATCATGCTACCTCATAATTATAATTGTCTCATCTTTGGTGCCTCTTCCAACTGATTAGTGTAAAGTCACATCAAGTAGGTGAAGCATTTTTTTTTTTAATTTTAAATTATGATTCTAACTAAATAAGAATTTATATGTGTACATTTATATGGGCAAAGAATATTGAGTTGATAATGACCTCTTCTAAAATTTTAAAAAATTAAAAAAAATTTATCTTAAATTTTAAAAATTATAAAAACTTTCGTAAGATTTATCAAAAAAACACAAATCTTTTCCTCTGTTATGTAAAAAAAATTTATATCTTTTTAACAAATCATAAGAGAGATTTGTAATATTTTTGAAATCTCAAAAAGGCTTTTGAAATCTTAAGGGAGATCCTCGCCTTTTTGTTAAACTTCAAGAAAGATCAATGTCATTTTTCCTATTCATAAGCTTATTTTTTCATCATCAATTTATCATATATCCTATTTTTTTCGAATACTCCAAATGTGAAAAAATTTCTTTCATGTTTTCTTTTATGTTCTTTTAAGTTCTAATCAATATGTAGGCAACAAGAAAATTGATTTAATAGATTTCAACTGCAAGAAAAATGTATTTGAGAGTTTAGAATTTAAATATTAAATTTAATTAATTAATCTTTTAAAAAAATACAGTTCAAAATTATCTAAAAAAATGTGTTAAAGTAACAAGAATTTAAATTTATATTTTGAAATTCATATATGAAACGCAATCTATAGAGATATGTATGTATATATGTCTATTTTATTATAGCAAAATAGAGGATTTAACTTCAAAACCTAATTAGAGATGGGTGTCCAAAGTTGAAACTTGAAAGGCATGAGTCAACAAGAGAAAGAGTACCCCCAAACTTGAAAATATAAAAGTGTCATTTCAATCATAACGCAGCACGACACGTGTCTTTTAAATAAGTTCACTATAGAGTTGGTAATTTGAAGTAAGAAAATATTTTAAACTTGTATATTTATTAAGGAAAAAATATTATTTTTAGAGATTTTAAAATTTAAAATTATATTTAAGAATTCCATTAGCATTTTTTAACAAATCAAAAATTAATGATTGGATTAAGCCGACCATCCCACGCACTCCTAGTGTACTATGTACTTAGCGTACCTCTGTCCCCACGTCCCTTCCCTACTTCACATGCTATGTTACTCATTCCATACACCATATAAAGAAATTGGCCTAACATTAGATATAAAATAAAGTACCCAACATATTGGAATTAACACGCACCTGTATACAGCTTGAAAGAGGTTGGGAGACTCCTCTGTTTTATAGCCCACCAGATCTCTGATTTGTTGTGGCTGTAAAGCGCTGGGTCTATTATGATTGGCTTCCCTCTCTTGTTGCTGCAATATATATATAAAATAAGCTTTTATTTTTCTGAAATTTAGTAATATATAATATACTCAACCAATTCTCTTACAGTTTCCACCCCAAATGACTGCTGTGCTGTATGAAATTGAGGTTTCTGGGCAACCCAGAAAATGCGTGAATCAAATCTGTAGATTACAAATTTTAAGAGGGTAAGTGTAATTTTTTCTCCCCAAATTAAGTTCCACATATACGTGCGTCTGTAATTGAATAGAGAGATAATAAATTAATAACTAAGAGGCAGCACTCACCATACCATCTTGAGTAACCAAGGGATAGTCAGAGGCACTGAGGTTGATAAACCAGTCCCACTGGCAGCTCCTCAGAAGCATGGCCATTGCATGGAGAGTTGTAGCCAGCATGGTTGGGCCCCTGTAGGTCACCAAGTTTGGCTTCCCAACCACCCAAACATTGCCCATTTCCCTGAAAACCACCTCGCCGGACACGAATCGTTCCACCTCCCGGTGCTCCCACGCTGGTGCGTCGTAGTCCATGTGGAGGAGATAGTAGTTCGCGGGATGGTACAGCGCGCGCACCGTTCTTTTCAGCTTCTGTGCGTCGCCTTTGGAGGCAGAGATCAAATATGCAAATGAAACGGGATACGGCGGCTTCCTAGGCCTGCTGCTGGATTTTGCGATGTCGTCGTAGTGATTTTTTACCAGTGGCCGGAATCCGGCGATAGATCCGACGAATTGGAATGATACGAAGAGAGTTGAAAGGAGAATGGTAGCTAGTATGAAGGAGATCATGAATTGTTTGATACCCATTGGGTGATTTCGTAGAGAGAGAGAGAGAGAGCGAGCAGGGCTATAATGAAATGGTAAAGGCTGACGGCATCTTAATCTGAGATGGGAATGTAAGAGCTAAGGGAACGTGTGGATTAGATCTTGTGTTCCTTTCTTCGAATTGAAAGCCTCCACTTGTCCCGTGTCATAAAATTGTTGGTGGGAGGCTGCTTTTATTTTTATTTTTTTCCACTAAATTAATATGCTGAAGAGTAGAATTCCTAAATTGCTCTCATGCTGTATGGTGGGCTTTTGTGTAAAAGAGAGAGAGAGAGAGAGAGAGAGAGAGAGAGAGAGAGAGAGAGAGAGAGAGAGAGTATACTTCCAGGCGAAGTGTTTGGTGTGGAATTACCCTCGGGCGTTTCTCTAATTCCATGGCCGGTTGGCAGGGTGGGGAGTTGGGCGATTCTGAAAGATCAAAGAGAGGAATGGAGCAATTGAAGAGTGAGGCACACGAAGCCTTGGAAAGGCGTGCAACTCAAAGCCACATTGCGTGCGATTCCAGCTTGCCGGTGTGAACAGTAATATTTAAAAAAATATTATAGCTCTAAGAAGTCCGAATGTTCACTCCACCTCTTCAATTTTTTTAAACTGTTTATTACATAAACACTTGCTCACAGGCTGCTCAACTAATATTGAACTGATAAATAACAGAAAATTTAATAATTTAATAATTTGATCAATAACTGAAAACTTAACAACCTAATAACTAAACCAACAACTCAATAACTAAAGTACTGATAAAACTGATCAATGAGCTGACATGGATAACTATAAGCTGGTGCTATTCATAATACGTCCTCTCAAGTTGGACCGGGTATATTATTCATGCCCAACTTGGCAAGTAAATGAAGAAAACTAGACTGAACATGATCTCGAACCAAATGCTAGTGTATTTCAATATGTTTAGTTCGTTCGTGAAAAACTGGATTCGATGCAATGTTCATGGCAACTTGTGTCACGCCCCGAACCCCGAAATGAAACCCAAGGGTGAGAATGTAACCTAACATGTCCCTGTATCCGATAAAAACATCTAAAGATACAGAACAATGGATGAGGGTTCGACCCTGTGGGGTTCCCAGGCACCCTAAACACATCTAATCACAATTATATACGCAACAGAAAAAGTCATTCTATATAAACATATACAGTACCATACCAGTGTCTATACAAGAGCAGAACATGGCTCTATCAAAACGTACAAACGGGTGCCCAAAACATCTCAAAATGACAACCCACGACAATACAGTCCTAACACTTACCCAAACGCTAAACGCAGTACACCGGCCACTACGCTCCTTACACCAAGATGCTAGTTCTGGTTACTCGAAGGACCTGAAAAAATGTACGTACAGCAGGGGTGAGACACCTCTCAGTAAGGAAAAACACATATTATATCGGTGTGTGGCATTTGAGTGTTATCATGATACAACATACACGCAGTTAAATGCAATCTAGTACTAGTTCACACAGTGCATACACACACACATATACATGCATGCTCATATAACCAAATAAACCACACTCATTTGGAAATCTAAATCATGGTTTTCCAAAAAAATACAGTTTAAACAAGTCAAGGCACGACCATCCCAATAATCCAGTATAAATCAACATATACGCAGGGTTTTCAACAAAACCAGGGATGTAGCCCGTCACCCCCTTTTTCCCAAAACTGTAATAATGAAAAATCCATAGTTTTTCCTATTAGATCCCCCCAAATGAGTAACCAAAACACACACAGGATCGTGAACCGTAGTTCCACCGAGTCTGATTTCAAAAATAACAAATATAAACATAGTTCCCCTTACCTTTTCCCCGAAACAAATCCCGAACTCCAAGATCCCTAAACAGCGAACCGAGTTCCAAAACCTACAAATCACAACACAGAATATGCTCACAAGACAGTTACCTACAAAACTATAAAATCATAATTGAAAACCGAGTCTTACCTCGATTTTACGCCAAAACCCGAAAACCTCCGAAACGAGATTCCAATCTGTAGAAGTTGTAGAGAATCCTTCCACGATTCTAGTGGTAACCTCAGATTTCCGATTCCATCAACGATTGGCAAAGAAATCTATAGAGAGAGAGAGAGAGAGAGAGAGAGAGAGAGAGAGAGTAAGGAGAGTTCTAGAGAGAGAGAGAGAGAGATGGATTTTGAGTTTCTTAATGAAGAAGTAAAGAATATTCTATTTATAAGCCCTTTGACCTGGGGGAATTCGTCGACGAAATGGTGCCTTCGTTGTCAAATCTTTCACTAACTTCGTCAACGAATCGATGGCCTCGTCGACGAATCTGAGATCACCGATTTTTCCGAGACTACTCGGCTTCTCATCGTTGACGAGTCTCTGAATTTCGTCAACGAGAAAAACAAAGGCTTCATCGACGAAATCTGACTTCGTCGACGAAATATGCAAACTTCCCAATTTGCCCCTCTCTTATTTATTTAAACCCATTTATCACGGTTCGTGTTCTTACAATCTCCCCTCCTTACAAAAATTTCGTCCTGGAAATTTGCTATCTCTCATTCACAAAGCCATACCCAGAATGCACATATACGAACTACCAACAAGATTCTGGCGACCACTATAGCATAGTCTCATCATACACATACACATACATACTCTCACTTGTGACGGAGGAATACCGTGGTTACATATACAACGGTCTCGGGAGTTCACAATACACACACTCCCGACAACTAACCACCTATCCCAACCCATAGTAGGATCATGTTCAAGTGCTCAAAGCAATTACGGATACTTCCGGCGTATTTTCGTTTCCAGTTCCCAAGAAGCTTCCTTAGCCTCGTGGTTCCGCCACAATACCTTCACTAACGGTATCTCTTTAGTACGAAACTTATAAACTTTACGGTCCAGAACCTAAACAGGTATCTCTTCATACGCTAAAGTATCCCTAATTTTCAACTCATCATTACTAATAACATGTGAAGGATCCAACACGTACCTCCTCAACATGGATATGTGAAACACATCATGGACCCTCGAAAGTGCTGGAGGTAATGCAACTTTGTAGGCTACCGAACCCGCTCGCTCAAGTACCTCGAATGGTCCGATATACCTCGGGCTCAACTTGCCCTTCCTCCCAAATCTTATCAGCCCTTTCATCGGAGCGATACGCAAAAATACCTTACCTCCCACTTCGAACTCTAACTCAAGGCGGCGAACATATGCGTAACTCTTTTACTGACTCTGAGCTAATCTAATCCTCTCCCGGATCAAACCCACCTTCTCAGACGCCTGCTGCATAAGTTCAGGTCCTAACTCCTGACTTTTACCAACCTTATCCCAATACAAAGGAGATCGACACCTTCGACCGTACAAAGCCTCGAACGGTGTCATCCCGATACTAGACTGGAAGCTATTATTATAAGCAAACTCTACAAGTCGCATAAACTGTATCCAGTTACCACCGAAGTCCAACACACACACTCGCAACATATCTTCCAATATCTGTATCGTCCTCTCCGATTATCCATTAGTCTGGGGGTGGAACGCTGTACTGAAAGTAAGCTTCATTCCCAATGCCTCCTGTAAGCTCATCCAAAATCGAGAAGTAAACCTCGAGTCTCAATCTGACACAATGGACACCAGTATCCCATGCATTCTTACAATCTTATGCATGTACATGTCAGCTAGCCTACTCAAAGGATAGCTAACCTTCATCGGTATGAAATGAGCAGATTTCGTTAATCTATCCACAATCACCCAAATAGCATTTTGCCCGTGAAGTGCTGGTGGCAATCCGGTCACAAAATTCATGGAAATATGCTCTCATTTCCACACCGGAATAGGCAAAGGCTGCAACGGCCGTGCCGGTCTCTGATGTTCAGCTTTCACCTGCTGACACGTCAGACACTACTCCATGAACTGAGCAATCTGCCTTTTCATTCCCCACCTCCAAAAGGTCTGACGCAAGTCCCGATACATCTTTGTACTACCAGGATGTACCATATACAAAGAACGATGCGCCTCCTCTAGAATCGTCCTTTTGATTTCATCATCATTTGGAACACATAACTTGGTTCCAAACTTCAACACACCTCCCTCAGAGATGTTAAACTCCGTAGCCAAACCCTGTTGTACCTTTTCCCTAACCTCTGCCAACTCTGCATCATTAGCCTACGAGGTCTTTATACGCTCAAACAAGGTCGATTGGATCACCAAACCAGCAAGATAAGCTTGATGATCACCAACTACCAACTCTATACCTGAGCTCTCCAAATCCCGTCTGATGTGATACTGAGTTGCAACCGCAGATACAACTGTAGGCCCTAACTTTCGACTCAACGCATCAGCTACCACATTAGCCTTTCCCAGGTGATAACTAATCGTGCAATCGTAGTCCTTGATCAACTCTAGCCACTATCTTTGCCTCATTTTCAACTCCTTCTACGTGAAGAAATATCTAAGGCTCTTGTGGTTAGTGAAGATCTCACACTACACCCCGTATAGATAGTGTAGCCAGATGTTCAGTGCATATACAACAGCAGCCAATTCCAGATCATGCGTACGGTAATTCTTCTCATACTCATTCAATTGTCGAGAAGCATATGCCACTACCTTACCTTACTGCATAAGCACACATCCCAAGCCCTTCAGAGACGCATCGCTATAAATCACAAACCCACCATCCCCTGAAGGAATGGTCAATATTGGAGCAGTAACCAGCCAGTGCTTCAACTCCTGAAAGCACTGCTCGCAATCACTGGTCCACTCAAACTGCACTCCTTTCCTGGTCAATCGAGTTAGAGGCCTAGATAGTTTAGAGAACCCCCTTCACAAACCGACGATAATAACCCGCCAGTCCTAGAAAACTCTGAACCACCTGCGCATTCTTCGGCCTTACCCAGTCGACCACAACTTCAATCTTTCTAGGATCAACTAATATACCATCCCCAGTAACCACATGGCCTAAGAACGCGATCTGACACAACCAGAATTCACATTTCTTCAGTTTAGCATACAACTTCTTCTCCCACTGAATCTGTAACACTAACCTCAAATGTTCCACGTGCTCTTCCGTACTCCTTGGGTATACCAGAATGTCATCAATGAACACCACCACGAATCGATCCAGGTACTCATGAAAAACCCTATTCATTAGATCCATGAACACCGTCGGAGCATTTGTCGACCCAAATGGCATGACTAAGAACTCATAATGGCTATATCTGGTTCAGAAAGCAGTCTTCGCTACATCCTCCGCTCTAACCCTCACCTAATGATATTCTAACCGCAAGTCAATCTTTGAAAAGACCCGCGTGCCCTGCAACTGGTCAAAGCGATCATCTATACACAGTAAAGGATAGTGATTTTTCACGGTCACCTTGTTAATCTCACGGTAATCAATGCACATCCGCATCGACCCATCCTTCTTCACAAACAATACTGGAGCTCCCTAGGGCGAAACACTAGGTCGAATGAATCCCCTGTCCAGTAATTCCTGCAATTGCTCCTTCAACTTCCAAAGTTCTACTGGAGCCATCCAGTACAGAGCTTTAGAGATCGGTGCCTTACCGGGTAGCAACTCTATCACAAACTCCACCTTATGATCCAGAGGTAAACCTGGTAAATTATCTAAAAACACATCCGAAAATTTGCTGACTACCCGAATGTCCTCGAGTCTCAACTCATCCCGCGGCAGTTCCTTCATACACGCTAGGTATCCCTAACATTCATCCAAGAGTAGCCTCTTCGCCTGTAATGCCGATAGAATCTGTGGCGTCGAACGCATACACGATCACATAAATTCATATCCCTGCTCCCCGGGTGGTCTAAACAGTACCTTCCTACAACAATCAATCACCACGTAACTGGAGAATAACCAATCCATCCCCAGAATAATATCAAACCCCAACATGTCGTATACCACCAGATTCTCTAGTAGTAGCGTTCCTTGAATTTCCACTGAGCAGTCTACCAACATCTTCCTACAAAAAGATACACTCCCAGATGACATAGTAACAGATAACACCTAATCCATGTATTGAGTCTCAACCCCACACCGTCCCACAAAATTCACAGATATAAAGGAATGGGTTGCACCCAAATCAAACAAAATAGAAGCTTTATTCGAAAGCAATAATAGGTACCTGTCACCACGTTACCTGCATGCTCAGCGTCCCCTGGAGTAAGAGAGTATACTCTGGCCGGAGTTATATTCATCTAAGCAGTTCCCCGAGGTATCTGATTGCTCCCTTGGTTTCCACTAGATGCAGGCACATCTCGCTTTGGTGCACGACAATCATAAGACATTTGGCCTGATTGGCCACAGTTGTAGCAGTTACCATCAAACGACCGACACTCACCCTCGTGTTGTCTGAAGCACCTGGTACAACGACCACCAGTCTAGCTCATTTGAGAATCCTGGCACTCAGTATTCTGACGATAACCCAAGCCCTTGCTCCTCTTCTTCCACAATCCTTGATGAGATCCTGTCTGAGAACCAGAAGGTACTGTCCTCTTCCTCGATTCCTGATCCACCTCGTCCTTTCGGATACCAATCTCAATCACCGTGGCTTTATCCACCAACACTGAGAACTCATGGATCTGAAGCATACCCACCAGTCTACGGATATCCTTTCTCAGACCCTTCTCGAACCTCCGAGTCTTCTCATACTCGCTCGAGATTATACATGGTGCAAAGTGGGACAACTATGTATTGAGCCATATACCCCTGCATCGTCAAACTCTCATGAGTTAGAGCAGAAAACTTATCTGCCTCGCATCACGTACGGAAGCTGGAAAGTATCTGTCAAAGAATACCTCCTTGAAACGGCTCCATGACATCTCATCAGGACCACCTCTCTGCTTCTCCAGCAGACTCACTGCAGTCCACCATCGACTCGCCTCCCTAGATAGCTGGAAGGTGGCATAAAGGACTCGTTGCCTATTCGTGCAGTGCAGGACCTCCAAGATCCTCTCAGTCTTCTCCACCCAATCCTCTGCTATCATCGGGTCAGGTCCTCTAGAGAATGTCGGAGGATGCATACGTGTGAACCTCTCAATGGTGCACCCCGCAGTAGTAGGATAGCACTCGTGTCTCCTCACACTCCGCTCGATCTCCCGTAACACCTGCCTCGTCAATCCTTGAGGCATAGAAGGAGACTTATCACTCGCAGTCTCCTCGGAGCCACTTCCCAGGTTATTATCCTTAAGCTCCATTCTGCAACACATACAGTTAACACAATGATCTGCACTAATCATGTTAACTACTCCCTGCCAGGTCTAGGTCTGTCCCATCACACCGACACAAAAGTCATCAATGATCTGCCCTGCTTTTATTGGAATCGTCATCCCAAGAAAAACACGGAATACCGTCAACAAATCCTTGTCTAACAACCGAACAACCCTCAACCAACTCTACCCATATCCACATCCTATACTCTGGCATGTACTCACAACTAAGCCGAACCAAGTCTACAAGATCTAGTAACTTAGTTAGCTCTGATACCAAGTTGTCACACCCCAAACCCCAAAATGAGACCCAAGGGTGAGAATGTAACCTAACATGTCCCTGTATCCAATAAAAATATCCAAAGATACAGAACAATGGATGAGGGTCCGACCCCATGGGGTTCCCAAGCACCCTAAACACATCCAATCACAATCATATACGCAGCAGAAAAAGTCATTCTATATAAACATATACAGTACCATACCAGAGTATATACAAGAGCAGAACATGGCTAACGTACAAACGGGTACCCAAAAAATCTAAAAATGGCTACCCACCACAATACAATCCTAGCACTTACCCAAGCGCTAAACGCAGTACACCAGCCACTACGCTCCCTACACCAGGACGCTAGTTCCGGTTACTCGAAGGACCAGTAAAAATGTACATACATCAGGGGTGAGACACCTCTCAGTAAGGAAGAACACAGGTTATATCGGTGTGTGGCATTTGAGTGTTATCATGATACAACATACACGCAGTTAAATGTAATCCAGTACTAGTTCACACAGTGTATACACGCACATATACACATGCATGTTCATATAACCAAACAAACCACACCCATTTGGTAATCTAAATCATGGTTTTCCAAAAAAATACACTTTAAACAAGTCAAGGCACGACCATCCCAATGATCCAGTATAAATCAACATATACGCGCGGTTTTCAACAAAACCAGGGATGCAGCCCGTCGCCCCATTTTTCCCAAAACTGTAATAATGAAAAACACATAGTTTTCCCCGTTAGATCCCCCCAAATGAGTAGTCAAAACACACACAGGACCGTGAACCACAGTTCCACTGAGTCCGATTTCAAAAATAACCAATATAAACATAGTTCCCCTTACCTTTTCCTTGAATAAAAAATCTCGAACTCCAAGGTTTCTAAACAGAGAACCAAGTTCCAAAACCCAAAAATCACAGTATAGAATATGCTTAAAAGACAGTTACCTACAAAACTATCGAACCAAAATTGAAAACCGAGCCTTATCTCGATTTTACGCCGAAACTTAAAAACCTCCGAAACGAGATTCCAATCCGTAAAAGTTGTAGAGAATCCTTCCACGATCCTCATGGTAACCTCAGATTTTCGATTCCATCAACGATCGGAGAAGAAATATATATATATATATATATAGAGAGAGAGAGAGATGGATTTTGAGTTTCTTAATGAAGAAGTAAAGAATATTTTATTTATAGGCCCTTTGACCCGAGGGAATTCGTCAACGAAATGGTACCTTTGTCGACGAATCTTTCACTGACTTCGTCAACAAATCGGTGGCCCCTTCGACAAATCTGAGATCACCAGTTTTTCTGAGACTCCTCGACTTCTCATCGTTGATGAATCTCTAAATTTCGTTGATGAGAAGAACAAAGGCTTCGTCGACGAAATATGCCAACTTCCCAATTTGCCCCTCTCTTATTTATTTAAACACATTTATCACAGTTCGAGTTCTTACAACTTGGTTATCATAATATAAAGCTACAGATTGCGAATGAGAAACATGGAGATTCTTAAGTAAAGATACTAGTCAAACCAACTCACATGTGGTAGATGCAATAACCCTATAGTCAGCTTCATCAAAGGATCTATATACTATTTCTTGCCTTTTAGAATGCCAGTGTAGAGACCCGAAGAATTATAATAATTAAATAATAAAAGGAAATAGAAAAAAGGAAAATTTCAAGAGGGACTCAGTAGGGTCTCGTCAACGAATGCAAAGCACTCGTCGACGAGAAGCCTTCTTGGGATCATCGACGTGGACTCGTGTCTCGTTGACGAGAACTTACCGAGAGGGCTGAATTTAGGGCCTGAAACTCGTCAACAAGGGTTGGTGTTTATCAACGAACCCCCTTCTTGGACTCGTCAACGAGAAGACATGGCTCATTGACAAGGCCACGTGGACAAGCATTCTATATAAGGCCAAAAAATCACATTTTCTGCGAAGATTGCATGCAGGCTCCCTCTCTCTCTCTCTCTCTCTCTCTTTCTCTCTCTCTCTCTCTCTAAAATTCGTTCCCTCTCCTTCAAGTCTGCTGGAATAGATTGTTGGTTAGGCCAACTTGAGCACCATCCAAAAATCAGGGTAAGTTGATTATTTGGGTATTTTTAGTATTACCAAGCTTATCTAAATTTAGATTCTGTGTTGAATGGGAATATATTGGTGTTTTGTGGAGTAAAACTAGGGTATTATGTTTTCAGCGTTAGGGTGTTTTTGGGACCCTGCAGGTATGGGTTGAGGACCCCAGTGGTTATCTTTCCAGGAGCTTAGGTAAATTATAGTTTAAAAATGTTGGATATATGGAATTGGGGAAAATATACATGTGATAATTATTATGGTAAATTTAGTTATGTGACTGGGGATTATATGGGTGTTATTTCAGGTGTTGAAAATTATGAATGTTGCATATGTAAGATTGTTAAATAGTATCTAAAGTTGGATAGTCAGGTAAGGGGAATACATGTTATACCAGCTTTATTAGACATTTTACCAGTATAGCATAATATTTTATCAGAGCATGAAAATTATACAGTTTTACAGAATATATTTATATGGAATTTTATTTAGTTGTGGCATGAGAATTACTGAAATAGTATACATTATTCAAACAGAGTACAAAATTATGCTTATATATAGTTTCTACATAAACATGTTATACAATTTTACAAAAACAGGATTATATAGCCTACAGAGTTATGAAACATAACGTATACAGTTTTATATACAAAGCTACGACTATATAGAATTATACAGAACTACAGTTTATATGATATACAGTATTTTACAGAATTATAAGTACGTAGTATATTTCAGAATAAGATTGTACAGTGTTTTACATAGTTGATTATACAATGTTTTTATTACCATGATTATACAAAAATATACAAAACCTTTATTATACAAAATTTTATAGAACCATGATATACAGAATATAGAACTGTGAAGTACAAAAATACAGCTTATTCAGAATATAAAGCCATGACATACAGAATACAAAATTACAACTACAAAATATACAGATATACATATATTACAGCTTCATGGCTATACAGTTCATACAAGATCATGGTTACTACAGAAATACGGAATCATGGTAAAACAGTTAGACTTATATAGAAATATTATTATACAGTAACAGAACCTGATAGAATACAGCAGTTTATAGAGCACGATATTGTTACGATACAGTATAGACAGTGCAACCATATGTCTTAGATAGAGTATGGTACAGCCGATTGTGCCCTCGGGTAGAGTTGTGAGCTCCCTAGCCTCTGGACTAGGTGGAATGAGCCTTTCATGCTATAGGCATCTAGATATGCATACTGTTAGGCTAGTACTGGAGGACCAATCAATGTTTAGCCCCGCCTACAGGTCACACAACCCAGTCATAAGGGGGTAAGTCATGACATATAGCCATCCAGGGGGAAATTTACAGATTTATGTTTATGTATAGTACACACAAAAAGCAAAGATTACTTATTATAGATAGAAGTACTTTTGAATAGATAACTTAGAAATTTTCATACTCTAAATGACATAAGCATGTGTTATTATACAAATGTTTTTCTTGATGTATATTGTATACAGTATAAATTAAATGATATGTTGTCAATTAACGCATATGCCACACACTGGTAATAACATGTTTCTCCTTATTGGGAGGTGTCTCACCCCAACATTATTAAACATTTCAACTAATCCAAAGAGGCGATCAGGGTCGGCTCAGAGGTAGAGGTTGTGATGACCCAAAAATATATATACGATTAAAGCACAATAATAATAAAATAATAAAAATGGTCATTAAGTTAATAGCAATACAAAAGTGTTTTTCTATAGGATCCTTGATTCCATGTTTGATACCTAAGAAAAACCTTGTCTTATCGAGTGCTTAGAGACCATTGCGGCTCAGTCGCTTCCTAGAGGCGAAGTTGTGTGAGGTCCACATGAGTTTTCGAAATTCAAATTTAATTCTTTTTTTAAATAAATAAATACTAAAACGTAGCTTAAAAGTAATAATAATGAATTTAAAAAATAAAATAATAAAATAATTAATTAAGTAATTAATTAATTAAAAATTTATTTAATAGGAATGGTGGCAAGTACTCCCACATGGCCTCCATCCCCATTCCATACTCAACCCATACTCAACCCATCCCATGCCCATTCTTTAATTTTAAAAAAAATTATAATTTCACCCCTCTCTCCACACTTTTACAAATTCCACTTCTTCCCCAAAATTTTCTTATAAATAGGAAACTCTCAACCTTCATTTTTCACAAAAATTTTCAAAGGAAGACAAAGATTAGTGAGTGAAAGAATTAGTGGTGGAAAGAGAATTTTTAAGTAAGTTCTCACTTACCCACTCTTTTCGATATCATTTTTTAAAGATAGTCATTGTGTTCGTAACACAAGGTAAAAAAAAAGGTAAGTAAATTTGATTATGTTAGTTTTTTTATTTAAAATTCATACTCAAGTTTATTTTGTAAGTAAATTTCAATTATGTTAGTTCCATAAAATTTTCATGAGTTTATTTTTACGTATATTTAATTATACCAGTTCTATCTTTAATATACTTGCATTTATTTTTGGGTTAAGAAATGTTCTAATCCCCTCGGGTAAATTTTCAGCATTTTTTTCTATTAAAAAAAATTATATATATTTTTAACACAAAAATTGTGTGGCATGAGTTTATTTCTATGTTGTATTTTTTTTTTAATAAAAATATGAGTAAAGATGAGATTTTCACGATATTATTTTAAATTGTATAAATTATAATAAAATGATTTTAAAACCCCTTATGGCTACGAAAGTTTAAAGTTACAGATGCTCGATACCACAGCTTAAAGTTTAAACGGATCAGAGTGCACCCACACTGTTTACAGAGTGGTTATTTATGTTAGTGGATTTCTCCTAAGTGCACACCTGGTTTTAGACCATGACTTAATAAGGAAAATCTCACTTAATGTTTACGTACGTTGATTTAGTTTGGTCGGCCAATCAGTTAAGTACAGTCTTCGGACCGCACAACATAGTCATAGGGGTAGACATGACTTATGACTAACAGGCCTAAGGGTGGTTTTTACAATATATGTTTATACATATTTAATTACGTGTACAAAGTTATTAATGATTTGAAGGAAAAGTATATGCTTATATGAAAAGGGTAATTCTTGTGCCTAAATGACGGTCTAAATGAAACGTATAAGGAAATATATATATATATATATATATATATATAATTAAATATTTTTACAGTTTTAAAGTTAAAAGTTAAATTTAACAGTCACAGTATATGGTTATTAAATTTTACTGTTATAGTTGATGGTAAAAGTTTTATGCAGAAATTTTTAAGTTTACATTTATTTTAGAAGCATTTTTGAAGTTATGGTATTAAATATTGTTTTATGAAATTTTTAAAAAGCTCATTTTGGCCACACACTAATAATAATCTTATTTACTTACTGAGTGTCGTCTCACTCCAATCGTTTTTTACATTTCAGATAACTCTGAAGGACATATCGGAAATCAAGCATAGCAAGCATGCGGGTGGGAATAGAATAAAAAAAAAAAAAAAAGCTTGACTATAAATATTAGTATGATGCCAGATATTTAGACTTATGTAATCTTTCTTCTTTTGAAATAAATGATTGTAATATGGATAATTAGCGTTATGGTTTTATAATAATTGAGTTTATTTACTTCTGTTGTAAATCAATGGTAAAAAGTAAATATTCTAGACCCTTCGGGGTTGGGGTATTACAGAGGTGGTGTAGAGTTAGCATAGTCTTGGGGTGAGTTTTGGGCTGGTCTGTGGAGCCCACAGTATTTTGAGATTTTTGGGAAGTGTTATGTATATGTGTGTATGTGTACAGTTAGGTACATAGTACTCTAGTATTTTGTTTTGGAATATGTTGGATATGTATGTACTTCTGCTGCTTTAGTGTTATATGAAATGCACAGGATACCACGGTCTCACTTCGGACCATGATGATGTCAGCTATGCTCATGGAAGGTATCAAAAATTATATATTAATATAGAAGGGAAAAAAATGGATGAAAATTTCAGGTCGTTATAGCCAGGAAATGAGAGATGAATCAAGAAAAACACAAAAACCAGTAAGAGATCTTCAACTTGTGGAGCAGCTGGTCTAATCTGAGTTAGTGAAAATACTAAGTTGAAGACTTGAGCTACTGGAAAAGAACAATCCTTGGCTAGGACTGGATTTAAGATAATGAAATATGTAATGACCCCAAATTATTAGCATCTTTTTTTTAATTTGTATATATATTCTATGATAGACTTGGTGTATTCCCAAGAGGGGGGGTGAATTTGGTATGTAAAAATTTATTCCTAAGTTTAACTAATTCAACAGTAGCATTACACAAACCTAGGATCTTTCTATTTAATTATAAACCCAATCAATATATGTGCTACATATAATGAATCAAGCATACAACATACATGTGCTCAAAATAAATGTGCGGAATATAAATTTTCTAAAATATAAAGAACACGCACGATTTGTTTTCTGGGTTCGGCCAACTGTGCCTACGTCCCCACCTCTAGCTCGCAAGCCCGAGGATTCTACTAATGGCTCACTTAACGGGTGGAGCGGCACCTAATACAACCAGGTCAATTAGCATAGGACTGACCTCAACCTTTACAAACTCTCCTTGTGGGGCGGAGAAGGCCCTAGGTCAAATTCACAGGGCTAACCCTAACCTGATCCTTCCGGGCTAGATCAAACCCCTCAGGCCACGCCTAGAAATACAACAATACATTCACTCAAACGGTACAGTGATTATGCTTTCATGTAAAGCATATATGTACCCAAATACGTGCAATATAATTAATGCACCTTAATGATGTAAGAACTATAAGCTTGGTGCTCTACATGTGCAATCAACACTCAACACTATGGATAATCTCAAATATGCACCAGAGTGTATAAATAAGGTTTTCTTTGAAACACAATATAATATATCTCAATGCAAGCTTAGGGTTTCAAAGATGCCAATCTAAGTATTCAAACAACCTCAAAAATATTTTCTCAAATGTATAAAGCACAAGAGTTGTTTGAAATCAGACTTTGAAAAATATTTTTGCACACAAAAGAATAAGCCCAAATGAGTATTGCAATGGAAATGCAAACTCACTTAACTATATGAGTTTTACCAACCAAAGATTTATCAAATGAAATCGGGGGAAAAATCAATCTAAACCCTCAATATAAAAATTACAAGCACAAGAGCAAGTGAGGGTTTTTTAGCAAAATGGAATAATCAATAAAACACTCACACAACTATATTTCTCAAAAGAATGGATGTATTATGAGTGTATGGGCTTGGAATGAACAAATAAGGTTTTGGAAATTTGAGAGATTTTTTGTCTAATCCTATTTGCTGATCATCTCTAATCTAAGCAAATGAACCCCTATATATAGAGAAAGGATAAATTATGACCATTGGGGGACACACAGGGTATTCTTATAAAAGTTCAAAAATGCTTAGGAAATATTAACCCCATTTAATAAATTTAACCTCAATTAAAATATTTTTAACCTGCCGAGGTTCGAGTGGTTGAACCATGGTTTGGTCGCCCGAACAGACACAATAATAAAAGTTGTTTAAATGTGTTCGGTTGGCTGTGTCACACGTCGGTAGCCCAAATCAAAGTTAGTAGCCTTTGCTGCGCGGTTCGGGTGCTCGATGCAAAGTTTGGTTAACAGAACAAACCAGTTCGATCACCCAAGCCTAATTTGAACGTGTCGTTCGGTAGCCCAAGTAGTTGAAAAGTGCCCTGTAAGAACCTAAAATATGAAAAATGGGTTTAAATAATAAGAGAGGGGCAAAATTGGAAATTTTCGGGTCAAAGGGCTATAAAAGGAAATTTCCTTTGCTTCTTCATTAAGAAATCTCAAATATCTCTCTCTCTCTCTCTAAACCTCTCCCTACTCCTTCTCTCTTGAATTCTTCACCGATCGTTGACGGAATCGAGAAACAGAAGCTACCACGAGGATCATGGAAGGATTTTCTACAACTTTTACGGATCGGAATCTCGTTTCAGAGATTTTCGGGTTTCAGCGTAAAATCGAGGTAAGGCTCGGTTTTCAATTCTGATCTAGTAGATTTGTAGGTAACTGTCTTGTGAACATATTCTGTACTATAATTTGTAGGTTTTGGAACTCGGTTCGCTGTTTAGGGACCTTGGAGTTCGGGATTTTCTTACGGGGTTAAGGTAAGGGGAACTATGTTTATATCGGTTATTTTTGAAATCGGACTCGGTGGAACTGTGGTCCCCGGTCTTGTGTGTGTTTTGGCTACTCATTTGGGGGATCTAACGGGAAAAACTATGGGTTTTTCATTATTACAGTTTTGGGAAAAAAGGGACGACGGGCTGAATCCTGGGTTTTGTTGAAAACTGAGTATAAGTGTAATTTATACTGTGATATTGGGATGGTCGTGCCTTGACTTTGTTTAAACTGTATTCGTTTGGAAAACCATGATTTAGATTACCAAATGAGTGTGGTTTTTTTGGTTATATGAGCATGCATGTGTGTGTGATATGTTGAAATGCTAGTAGGAACGTGGTTCCAAAATTGTCCCAGGTACTGAGAGTGTTCGGCTCTATATCAAAAGGCGTGTATTTTACTGCCTACCATGTAGGCAAGAGTGTCCGGCTCTATATCTAAGGGCGTGAGCGTATTCCGATAGATCAGGCTGAAGTGTGTGGATCCACCAGTTTAGCGCCGGTACGATGCCATGGGAGTTGGGGACTAGCCATGTGCCGGTGGCGCCGTGTTCGCGGGTTGGCTATAGGCCAACACCATATGTTGTGGGCTGACTTTGGGCCGAAGAGTGTGATGACACTAAGGATTACTGATCATGTGTATGTATTATGACGGGGCTGTGTATAAATGGCCTCCGTATGTGTGCGTGTATGCACTGTGTAAATTAGTACTGGAATGCATTTAATTGCGTGTATGTTGTATCATGATAACACTAAAATGCCACACATCAATATAAACTGTGTTCTTCCTTACTGAAAGGTGTCTCACCCCTACTGTACATACATTTTTATAGGTCTTTCGAGTAAACGGAACTAGCGTCATGGAGTAGGGAGCGTAGTGGCCGGTGTACTGCGTTTAGCGCTAGGTAAGTGCTAGGACTGTAATTTTGGTGGATTGCCATTTTGGAATGTGTTGGGCACCCGTTTGTACGTTTTTGATAGAGCATTGCGTCTGCTCTTGTATAGACTCTGGTATGGTACTGCATATGTATATAGATGACCTTTTTCCGCTGCGTATATGATTGTATTTGGATGTGTTTAGGGTGCCTAGGAACCCCATGGGGTCGGACCCTCATCCTTTGTACTGTATCTGTGGTGATTTGTATGATACATGGACATGTTAGATTACATTTTCACCCCTGGGTCCCATTTCGGGGTTCGGGGCGTGACATGCCCTAACACAGGTTCGGGTGCCCGAGAATGATACACTCAAAATGAGTTCGGGTGCCCAAACACAAAGTCAACATGTTGACTAATTCTGTCATCCGAGCCATTTTATACGGCCTGGGTTCGATCGACTGAACCCTCTCAACATTTTCCATTCAATTCATTTTAGCCTTGATTTGATTCCCCTGATATGAAAAGGATATTGGGGACTTTGTGCACTAAGTGTTGGGACCTAGGGTCTTTCTAAAGTCTTTTTTAAGTGCGTAAAAAAGAAACTGGTGTCATTTGACCAAAGGTCGACCGAAGGGTGTTCCCTAAGGTCTCTATGGTCTTTGAGCTTTAGTTCCTACATTAATGTCATGCATAGATTATTACAGACCATTCCTATATTACTATTACAGACCCATATAATATAAATTACACAAAGAAATAATCTTCTGGGTCTTCACTTCTCTTTAGGTTGCCACATGCCACTATATGAGTATTTGCCAATAAGAACCTGCACACAAACTTGGCAACCATTAAATACCTGAGTATTTGCCATTATCAAAATCGGGTGTGACCTATAAGGTCAATATTCTGCAACAATATAGTATTACTCTAATACATATAATAATATTTACTATAACCTCTCAGACCCAAAGTGGTACCAAGGAAACCTATTCATAATACATGTCATATATGCAGCGAAAAACATAAAAATACTTAAACCTTATTTACAATACCAGAGTTTCAGTATTTCCCAAAATATACATGTACATCTCCCAAAAAAATCTACAAGAACTCCTAGGGACTACTCAAAATACATCTCCTAATATAGCACTTACTCTTTAGCTAGGGCAGTACTAAAGTCTCCTCTATCTCAGAGCTCGCTTCGCACATCGATCTAGATTTCCTGAAATGTTTGAATTTCTGGGGTGAGACGCCTCTTAGTAAGATGGGATAAGTTATTACTACTATGTGGAAAATGAGTTTAGATGAATAACATATTTATTAATTAAGTTGTAACTAAGATAGAATTTCAATGTAAAACATATCATAACTCACACCTATGCCATTTAAAATACAAACTAATAGGAATGGTGTATTCACAAGAGGGGGGATGAATTGGGTATTTAAAAATTTCTTCCTAGGTTGACTTCAAATCACAATGAGTATAGCACAACTTAGAGTCTTTCTAAGCATTCACTAATTTCACAGGTATTAAGAATATGCGAATATTTAAACCATGCACAATAAATTTAAACATAAACATGCACGTGCTAGAATGTAAAGAGTATAGGGAAGAGAAAGAACACCAAATTTGTTATCAAAGTTTGTCCAAACTAGCCTACATCCCTGCCTCAAGCCAGCAGCCCAAGGATTCACTAAGTGCTCACTTTAATCGGGCGGAGTGATGCCACTTACATTGTCCTTATAAGGCGGACACTCCCCAACTCAAATTACGGCGCTGAGCCACAACCAATACACCTTGCAAGATGGTACTCCTAGTTCTCCTAACTGGATCTGAACCAATCCGGTGCTCTCCTAACCGAGTCTGAGCAATTCGGGACTCTTGATAAGGCGAGTCTCCCTCTTCATGTCATGCCTGAAAAACAAATATATTTAATAGAATTTGCATACAAACAAATGCTTCTAAGCTAAACAGGGATGTATAACATTAAAATCTAATATGCACTCTCATATGATTTTGAAATGAAGCTTATGTAGAGTATGAGTTTTCTCTCAAAATATTTTTCAAGTAAAACTTGAGAGTTTGGAAAATGATTTTCTTTTTTAAGATAATTGACCTTTTCAAATTCAAATTAAAAAGGCTACCAAGCAAAAAGTATGAGAATGAATATATGCTTTAGCCTTTTTCAAGAAGCTTTTCAAGCCAATATATATTAATGAATATATGTTCAAAACTCTTGAATAACCCAAAGAGTTTCTCCAAAAATATACTTCAAGATAAGTAGGAGAAACTAGGATTTTCTATTAAAACGATTGACCTTTATAAAATAAAAGGAGAAGCCTCTCAAGCAAGTATATTTTAAATTGATATATGCTCAAGGCTCCCTCTTGTATGACCCAAAGAAATTCTCTAACAAATATAATTTAAGATAAGAGTAGGAGAATATTAAGGTTTTCTTCAAAATGATTGACCTTAGTAAAATTAATCCCAAGAAGGCATTCAAGCAAAATATATGAATAAGAATATTAGCCGAACCCTTCAAGACATTATTCACAAGAAATTTCACCAAAAAAATAATTTTCCAAATAAAAGAATATGGGAGAAATTTAATCTTTGAAAACATGAAAAATAGAGAAGCCTTCAAGCAATATACATATAGAGAATATTATATGCTCAAGCCTCTTCAAATATAACCCCAAAATATTTTTCCCAAAAATGGTTTTCAAAAGAAGAGTATAGGAGAAATTTTAATCTTTGAAAATATATCACAAATGAAAGAAGAAGGCCATCAAGCAATATATATATATGATATATGCTCAAGCTTCTTCACATAAAACCCTCAAGATTATTTTCTCCCAAAATGATTTTCAAATAAAAGAAGAGTAAAAGAAAAATGAGAATTAAAGAACAAATGGGGTATAGAAGTATGGAAGAATCAAAGAATGATAAACTAAAATAACAAAGGGATTCTCCAACCATTTTTAAGTGTTTTGGGGTTGTATTTATAGGCAAAATTAATTTTTGACCGTTAACTAGCCATTGAGGAAGTTAAAATATTATTATATTTCTAAAACTAGCCATTTTACGGCCGTTTGGACACTTTCTCGAGATGTTCGGTCACCTGAGGCCAAGCCTCGGTCGGCTAAGGCTTGAAATTCACGAGGCTTGGTTGGCTGTCCTTGGGTTTTCTGTGTGGACACTCTTCAGTATTTTGATCATAACGTTTTCCATACAATTCCAAATTGAACCTTCTGGGTATCAATAGAAAGTTAAGAGAAAATACCATAACTTTCATGTTGAATACGTTTTAAGATAAGGAGTTATGGATTGAGAGAAAAGCCCATCAATGAGATGGAAGAAACATGAAGGGAGTTTTTCTATTACTGACACTTTTCAGTGTTTTGGCCATACATTTTCCTATATAACTCCAATTTGAACATTCTAGTATCAACAGAAAGTTAAGAGAGAATCCCAATACTTTCATGTTGAACACTTTTCAAGATAAGAATGATTTAGTTGAAAAAATAGCTTCGAATGACTGGTCGATTGACTAACCCCTTTGTAAAAATTAAATTTTTTTTTTTTTTTTTGCCTTCTTTTAACTTCAAAACCATTTTAAAACCTTTGTATAAGTTAGACATTTTATGAAAAAGTTTTTTCATGTTACTTGGAGGTCCTATGGTCAATCTAAGATATTTGAGCTTCAATTTAAATCATATGAGCATGCATGCACATACAACCTTAAGTTACCATTACAACCAAAAAATAAAACAAAGTTTTCATGCTTTGCTCCTTTGCAATCCCATGAAATACGCAGAAATATGATCGTTTACGTCCTTTTATGACTTCCATATGATATTTGTCACTTGTGCTTACAGAGATATACATATTTTCAAACACTTAGTACACAAAGTGAGATATTGTGGTTTGTCATAATCAAAACAGGGATCAGACTCAAAAAGTTAGCACAAACTTTCTTTTTTAACACACTTTTAACTGTAATAGATAGTTCCTGTTTCCTGTAAATCTACACACACACACACACACACACACACACACACACACACACACACACATATATATATATATATATATATATATAACTATGAAAACTTCCCTAGATAGATAACTGTAATCATAAATTAACTCCGTATGATTGGGTTGTGCGGCGCATGGGCTGGACTTAACCATGGCTGGCCTATCAGGTTAAGTCAAACTATAATATGTCAGTAGTACGATTGACCTGCTCAACTTGGTCCAGATTGCTAGGAAGCTCCTCTACTCTCCTCTGAGGCACAATTAACTATCAACACCACACTGTATATGAGATATGTGGTTGCACTATCTATATTGTATTTGCTACGGTACCGTGCTCTATGTTCTGTTCTAGTCCATCAGGGTTCTAATACTGCATAATACTATATTGTATATATTACTGTTTTACCATGATTCTTTATAAACTGTAATACCGTGATTTTAAATGGTTATGAGCTTAATGTTGGACCTAGGAATATTCCATGGCACATGGGTGCAGCTCGGCTCCTCTTGAAGACTTTCCTTTTGTATTTTTATTTTTGGATTTTCCTATGTTTCCCAATGTATTTTCCATGTATTTCCTTATATTTTCCATGTATTTCCCTATATTTTCTATATCTCATGGCCCCCTCCTGTATTTCATTGGGCACGTGTCCCTAATAAAATGTTTATTTTCTATGCAGAGGACTTTATTCAAACACTAGACTAAAAAAAAATTGTGATAAACAGGACATGGATTGATTTTTTAAAACTGTCAGTTCACCTTATCAAATAAAAAAAAAAAAGTTTTCAATTGACCAAAATTTGACTAAAAGGACTTTACAAGGACCATAAACACCAATTACATTCCCACGACATGGTTTGAATTAACAACGCGACCTCCACCATACATGATTTGAAATTGTAGCACAAGTCCTATGGATTTAATTGGAAAGTAACAAGATGATTAAATAAATTGTAGCCCTAACAAGATGAATACCAACTCAAGAGTGACATAAAGAATTAATGATTTTTTATGAATGAAGAGTCCCACACTTAGATCACGAGTTGAACTAATTTGACTTAGGACCCTCACTTGTTCAAAATGGGTAATACGTATTTCAACGATTAGAAAATCCTGTTAAACATTAGGGCGTTTACATTGGGAATAAACATAAAAACAATTTGAAAGGGAGATTGAATGAAAACAAACATGTGAGCAAAGAATGAAGGATGCAATTAAAAAATATCAAAGGTAAATTGATCAGTAAAAATCTAAATGATAGCATTGGGGATTGATAAACTTAAGGAACTGTTCTCTCATTCTGGTTTGATTACTTCATGTAATGTTTGTAGCACCAACTGCGTGAATAGGTAGCAACTTTTAAAACTAGCCATGTTACGTGTATTGGGTGAATTTTTAGAGGTTCTATTGTTTTGATATTTGCCTTGGTTATGCATGACCCAAAGGAAGTATCGGATCATGTTTTGTTGCATTTTCTCTTGAAGAGGCGTCCATGGATGTAAAATTGTGGTATATGAATTTATAAAGATCATCTAAGAATCTAATAGTTATAGTTTATTTTTCACATCCAATAAATTATATTTTTTGTGCATGTCTCGACGTCTCGGGAGTGAGGGTGCCTCAGGGAGGCGAATAAAAATAATGAATTGATTTTGCGCGAAAAATTGGAAGTTTGGAGTGGCTACTAACCTTTTTTGTTGGTGTAATTAGAACACCTGAATACTACTCAATTAATAATAACATTGGTCTTACTACAAAAAAACTGATTTTTAGTAACGAAAGTATTAGTGACGAATTCAATTTCATCACTAAAAGTTGGTATTAGTGATAATTTTTAAGAACCGTCACTAATACTTTCCTCACAAAAACCATGTGTGAAACAATTTTTTGCGCAAAAATTATATCGAAAAAATATTAGCAACGATTCTGGGGTATTAGTGACGGATTAAATTCGTCACTAAAAGTCACTTATTAGTGACAATTAACTAAACGTCACTACTATAATTTATTAATAATTAAAAAAATTATTTTACACTATTAGTGACGGTTTGTAAAATTCGTCACTAATAATAGGGTATTAGTGACGGTTTAGATTCGTCACTAATAGCTTTTTATTTAAAAAATATAACAAAATTATTTGACACTATTAGTAACGGTTTATAAAATTTGTCACTAATAATAGGGTATTAGTGACGATTTAGATTCGTCACTAATAGTTTTTCTATTTTAAAAATATAAAAAAAAAAATTTATTTGACACTATTAGTGATGGTTTGTAAAATTCATCACTAATAATAGGATATTGGTGACGGTTTAAATTCCTTACTAATAGTTTTTTTATTTAAAATTTTTTTTATAAAATTTATTTGACACTACTAGTGAGGGTTTGTAAAATTCGTCACTAATAATATTGCATAAGTGACAATTTAGATTCGTCACTAATAGTTTTTTTATTTAATAAATTTATTTCATACTAATAGTGACGGTTTGTAAAATCCGTCACTAATAATAGGGTATTAATAACGGTTTAGATTCGTCACTAATAATTTTTTATTTAAAAAATAAAAAAAAACTTATTTGATAATATTAGTGATGGTTTGTAAAATTCGTCACTAATAATAGGGTATTAGGGATAGTTTAGATTCGTCACTAATAGTTTTTTTATTTAAAAAATATATATAAAAAAAATTAGACACTATTAGTGAGGGTTTGTAAAATTCGTTACTAATAATAGGGTATTAGTGACAGTTTAGATTTGTCACAAATAGTTTTTTTATTTCAAAATTTTTTAAATAATTTATTTCACATTATTAGTGACAGTTTGTAAAATTCGTCACTAATAAAAGGATATTAATGACGGTTTAGATTCGTCACTAATAATTTTTTTATATAAAAAAAATTTATTTAACAGTATCAGTGACGGTTTGTAAAATTTGTAACTATAGACACCCTAATTTTAACCAGACCTTTCTGAGGAAATCTCATGTCAAAACCTTCCCACACAGTTGTGGACCCCACACATCTTATAGGTCCCACACTGTTTGTGGACCCCACACATCCTTGTAGGTTCCACATTGCTTGTGGGCCCCGCATATCTCCATTAGACCCCACATGTGTTGTGGGGCCCACATCTCCTAGTACGCTAGCTCGGATTCCTACATTTGGTGCACGTTACCCCCTCAGGTACGCTAGCTCGGATTCCTACATCCGGTGCATGTTACCCCCTCGGGTATGCTAGCTCGGATTCCTACATCCGATGCACGTTACCCCCTCTGGTACACTAGCTCGGATCCCTACGTCAGATGCACGTTACGTCTTCTATCATGCTTGCACCTGCTAGATCAGGTTCCTATAACCCTCAAATGACTCATGGACCCCACATGGCTTATGGGCCCCATATATCTCCATTGGGTCCCTCATGTATTGTGGGTCCCACATCTACTGGTACGCTATCTTAGATTCCTACATCCGATGCACGTTACCCCCTCTGGTACGCCAGTTCGAATTCCTACATCTGATGCACGTTACCCCCTCTGGTACGCTAGCTCGGATCCTTATGTCCGATGCACGTTACCTCTTTTGGCATACTTGCACCTGCTAGCTCGGGTTCCTATAACCCTCAAATGGCTCGTGGACCCCGCATGTTTTATGAGCCCCACCTCTCTTGGTACTCTAGCTCGGATCCACATATTCGGTGCATTGCTAGCTCGGGTTCCTGTAACCCTCAAATGGCTTGTGGACCCCACATGGCGCGTGGGCCCCACACATCTCCGATGGGCTCTGCACAGCTTTTAGGACCCTCATATTATTATTATTATTATTATTATTATTATTATTATTATTATTATTTATTTATTTTAATTTGTCAAATGCAAGCATACTTTGTTCCCCCTCATCATCACTCACCACTTGTCATGTTTCCTCCCTTTATCATTCTTCCTATGTTATATTCCCTTCATCATTTTCCATCTCATACTTTGTTCCCCCCATCATCACTTACCACATGTCATGTTTCCTCTCTTTATCATTCTTCTCATGCTATATTCCTTTCATCATTCTTCATCTCATACTTTGTTCCCCTCATCATCACTCACCACATGTCATGTTTCCTCCCTTTATCATTCTTCCCATGCTATACTCCCTTCATCATTCTTCATCTCATACTTTGTTCCCCCCATCATCACTCACTACATGTCATGTTATCTCCTTTTATCATTCTTCTCATGCTAATTCCCTTCATCATTCTTCCCCCCATACTTGGTTCCCCTCTTCATCACTCCCCTATGTCTTCTTTCCCATGCTTGCCCCAAGTTAAGTCTATAAATAGCCCTCCCATTCCAAGCACAAAGGGAGAGAGTTCTTGGTGGTGGTAAGGAGAAGATTTCAAATATTGAAGTTTTCTATTATAAGTTTGTGAAACTAGTTTTTCTGAGTGAAGATCAAGAGGTCGACTGATCCCGTTTCCTACTGGTGCTGAGTCACCCCATTTGAAGAAGGCACTCCGTAGTACCTCGAGTCAGAGCTCAAAAACAATTCTCGGGAAGATGCTGTAGAGCGGCCCTAGAAGACTCACCAACAGGAAAAGAAGATCGGAGCAGAGGAAAACGAAAGAAGATCAAGCGGTCGACTGATCCTGTTTCCTACTGGTGCCGGGTCACCCCATCTAAAGAAGGTACGCCGTAGTGCCTCGAGTCGGAGCTCAAGAACAACCCTCGGGAAGGCACTGTAGACTAACCCCTACAGATTCACAGACAGGAGAGGAAGACTGGAGGAGAAAAAGACGATAGGTAAAACCAATGAACTTTCTCTTCCTATGTTACATCTCAGCCCCCCTTTCCCGAACCGGCCTCTGCTAGTTTATTTGATTTTATTTCATTTTTTTATTTTAAATAGCTTCTTTTTAACCCATAAAAAAAATTAAAAAAAAACAAAGAAATTTCATAAAAGGCACAAAAATTTAGAAAAATTTTCAAAGAAAATTCAAAAATTTTTAAGGCTTTGAAACTTATTTACATTTGAAAATTTTTGAAGAAAATCCCAGAAAGTTTCCAACATGTTTGGCAAAGGTTAGATCTGTTTCTCTACATTCAAAATTTTCAAAAATACATTCCAAAGTCATATCTTTAAAACTATGACTTTCATGATGGTTGTCTAAAATTTTGTTGTATTCGGAAGAACATTGGAAAACCCCGAAAAATCAATGGTCTCGACCAAGACCTTAAACTGGTTTTCCCCCCAAACCGATCAACGTTTGACCGGTTCACCATTCCTGGACTGGTTCACCCCGGTTTTCTTATGTTATTATTGTATCCATAAAATTCACAAAAATCACGAAATTTCCAAAATCCCAAAAGTGTTTTCACATTTTGATTTCAAATGGTCTTATTTGTGTTATTTTGAAAGTTCGGGAAAAATCGTAAAAATCACAAAAATCATTTTCACACTTAGGAAAAATCACAAAAATATCTTTAGGCACAGAAAATCATTTCAATCTCGAACAAATTTAAAAAAAAACCTCCCGAAATAGTATATTTCCTACTTAGAAAAACCTATAGATTTCAAAACTCCTAGGAGCATATTTTGTATTCTATTTTCGATTTTACTTCCGAATGATTGTAATAAAGGGCATTGACTCTTTGGGATATTGGATTGCCCCGGTTTTGAGGGAATACCTATATAGTATTTTCATTCTTTTGATTTTTGAAAGGGAGTAATCTTTAAAGACTTATTACATTTATTTCGGGATGATTCTTTATTAATCTGATACCGTTCATAAGAACGGGTGCGTAGGGGGTGCTAATACCTTCCCCTTACGTAACCATACTCCCGAACCCGATTCTGGTGATGCAGACTGATTCTACTCCTAACGGGGTAGCAATCAAGTGTTCTAACTACACTTCAAAAGGTTAGTGGCGACTCCTTCACACATGTTTTCCACGGGAAATCACATTTTCAAAATAAACATTCATTTTTCCCAATTCGCAAGTCGAACCCATTTCTAACGCAGAGATTGGTTCTCTAGGCCTGGTCCGGGACGTCGCGATAGTAACTAATAATGGTGTATTAGTGACAGTTTAAATTCGTCACAAATAATGTTTTTTAAAAAAAAAAAATTTTTTTTAAATTTATTTCACACTATTAGTGATGGTTTATAAAATTCGTCACTATTAATAGGGTATTAGTGACGGTTTAAATTCATCACTAATAGTTTTTTTATTTAAAAAATATTTAAAAAAATTTATTTGACACTATTAGTGACGGTTTGTAAAATTCGTCACTAATAATACGGTATTAGGGACGGTTTAGATTCGTTGCTATTAGTTTTTTTATTTAAAAAATATAAAAAAATTCATTTAACAATATTAGTGAGGGTTTGTAAATTCGTCACTAATAATAGGATATTAGTGACGGTTTAGATTCATTCCTAATAGTTCTTTTATTTAAAATTTTTTAAAAAAAATTTATTTCACACTATTAGTGATGGTTTGTAAATTCGTCACTAATAATAGGGTAGTAGTGACAGTTTAGATTTGTCACTGTAGTTTTTTTATTTAAAAAAATATAAAAAAATTATTTCACACTATTAGTGATGATTTTTAATATTCGTCACTAATAATAGGGTATTGGTGACGGTTTAGACTCGTCATTAATAGCTTTTTTTATTTAAAAAAATATTTAAAAAATTCATTTAATACTTAGTGACGGTTTGTACAATTCGTCACTAATAATAGAGTATTCGTGACAGTTTAGATTTGTTACTAATATTTTTTTACTTAAAAAATAAAAAAAAAATTATTTCATAGTATTAGTGACGGTTTGTAGTATTCGTCACTATTAATAGGGTATTAATGATGGCTTAAATTCGTCACTAATAGTTTTTTATCTAAAAAAAAATTCATTTAACACTATTAGTGACGATTTAGATACGTCACTAATAGTTTTTTATTTAAATTTTTTTTTTAATTTATTTGGCACTATTAGTGACAGTTTGGACAATATTAGTGATGGTTTTGAATTCGTAACTAATAGTCTCACATTGTAAAACTCGCGCTGGTTTCCCCCAACTTTCCTCCTTTCCCTCCAATCCTCCCTCCTTTCCCTCCTTTCCTTCTTTTCCCTCCTTCACTTCGTATCAAAGCATTTTCTCTTTCTCTCTCTCAGTTTCTAGAAAGCTTAAGAGTTCTTTCGTGTCTTCCTCTGCAGATCCTCTTGCGATCTTGCCTCTCAAATCTGTTCCACTCTTATGCTCTCCTTTTCAGATCCTCCTTTTTTCGTTTCCGGCGACACTCTTCAGCTCATCCTCGTCTTCATTTTCTTTGGTCATCGCCGTTCGGAGGTTCGTCGTAGCTCTTATAGTCACCGCCACCAGTTCGCCCCTTGCCCAAAGTGTGTGTGTGTGTGTGTGTGTGTGTGTATGTGTGCGCGCATAGCTTAACCTTGATAAATTTTGGTCTCTAATGGTTCTTCCTCCTCTTTATTTTTCTATTTGATTTGTTTGTTTTTTTGTTTGTTTGTTTGTCATTTTGTTTTTCTGTTTTCTACATTTGATATTTGTCTTTTCACTTTGCAATGCAAAATTTATTTGGTGTTTGTAATTTCAATTAATTGCTTTCAACTCTAGGCCTAATTATAGCTTCATTTTATTTTTATTTTTTTCACCCATCCATCTTAATGCTTTATAAATTTAGAAAATCTAACATAAAATAATAGTAAATTTTATCAAATCTACATACTAAAATTCAAGACTTCAAATTCATGCACTCAAACTCAGTCTTTAAAAAATAAAATTAATATAAAAAAGGTTGAAAATGATTGAGATTTTTTTTAAATAAAAATAAAAATCAAAGCATGCTTTGCCAAAACATTTCATATATTCATAATCCATGTAGATTATTCCTTACTGATGCAAAAGATTTTATTTTCAGTAAATTCTTCCTTGAATGATTAAGCCTTCCAAGGTCTAAAAGAAGGTACATACTAGTGCTGCCTTTGTAATGCTATTGTTGAAGTAATGGGAATAACATCTCCCCCATGTGTTGTAGAAAATCATTGTGATGAGGCTACTAGATTATTGGTTCCAGCAGAAAAAGAAGCACTACCTCCCTTAGGAGGTCAAATGGTGGCAGGAGAACCTCTGGAAAACGCAACAAGGAGGTTTGGGCGATCTCCAACCCATAGTATCTCTTCATTGATGTTGTGTTGTTGTACAATGCTTACAAGCTCTTATCCTGCACCGGTATGTAAATAATTCTTGTAGTACTTCTTGAGAAATCAATAGGGGGTGAGAATCTAGTCACCATGCCTAGTATTATTGTAGGTAATGATCCCTTCTTTCGGTCAATCAATGTTCTGAAAAATATCACATGTATCTCTAACAGGTAGCTATTCATGTTCGTCCCCTCTTGCCCTTGTTGGAAGAGTGCTCGTGGTGGATGGCTCTTTTCAACGATCCTTAATGCCCCTCATGACTACTTCTATGCATCATGAGTTTATTTGTTCACAACTTCCTGTCTTGCACTCATATGGTTAGGAACAACATTTATGGTTTTGTGACATCATACGTACTTCATTTTATTTTGGAGGACATAAGTTCTTAACATTATGAATAGATTTTCCTTCAAACACAGTTGGTTGTGAATTGTTATTTATATGCTATCTCAACAGTAATTTCCTTTATCTTTTTCAGCTCAGTTATTTATACTTGGATAAGTGGTGTCACTGACGGAAGTATCTTTATTGCACATGCATTGTTGTGTTGTGGCTATTAATTGTCAATTGCTATAATAACATGCCCTTCCTTTTTGATTATGTATCTTTATAATGAATAGAAGAGACATTACAAAAGACTTTGTGCCTGAACTTTGCTCATCTTTGTGAGGGTGCTCAAATGTGTGTGTGCGCACATTTCCAATTTAGTTAAATTTTTGTATATGATCTTTAAAGGCATTTTTAAATGTAGAAGTCAAAACAGTGTGTTCACTTGTGATCAGTTGTTCCAAGTTTGGAACTTATTAGTTTTTTATATTTACTTTTGTTGAATTTATATTTTTGTTAGAAGAATATGAGCATATCTATCTAAATGGCCTTATTCTTTATTATTTTTCTTCTTCTTCTTCTTTTGTTTCTTGTTTTGTTGACATGTGAAGTTCTAACATACTGTTTCACTTTTCCCCTAATTTTATTTTGTAGTCAACTATTGCTGCATGCTACAGATATGGTGCGTCTTGTGATTCGATATTTCAGGAAATGTGCATTGCCAGAACTAAGGATTAAGGTCTATTCAATCATAAAGATTTTGTCGTTATCCATGGGTGTTGGTATCTTTTAAAATATTTCTATTTTTGATACCATATATGCAATATATCTATTTGATTTTGCATGTCGGCTCTTTTGGTCTATTTATACACATGCATACTGATATTTTGGGAAAGGTGAAAATAGAACCAAATACTTTGGTGTTTAAGTCTAGGGCCATTGATACAAACAACTTTGACATGCTCCCAAAGACAAGGTGTCCAACGTTGAAGCCACACTCGCAGCGATTCTGAACAAGTAAGCGCAGTTCGAACAAATGATGCGCCAATCTCGACCAAATGATGCAAGTGGCTCCTCTCATTAGAAGGTATTTAAAACGTAGTTTGAACTGCATGCTGGTAGTTTTGTTGCTTGTTTAATTCTATTTATATGATGAATTGTGAATTGTTGGGAGATACTAAAACTGTATTGCTTGTACTGTTAGGACTTGATTTATCGTTTCTACAATTTCATATATGTATAGACAGACCCTAGGTTGTGTACTACTGTTGTTGGCTTAGCTAAACCTAGGAAGAACTTTTGTGACGGTTTAGATTCGTCACTAATAATTTTTTTATTTAAAAAATAAAAAAAATATTTCACACTATTAGTGGTAGTTTTTAATATTCGTCACTAATAATAGGGTATTAGTGACGGTTTAGACTCGTCATCAATAGTTTTTTTATTTAAAAAATATAAAAAAAATTCATTGAACACTATTAGTGACGATTTGTAAAATTCGTCACTAATAATAAGGTATTAGTGATAGTTTAAATTCGTCACTAATAGTTTTTTTATTTAAAAAATTTAAAAATAATTTATTTTACACTATTAATGACGGTTTGTAATCTTTGTCACTAATAATAGGGTATTAGTAATGACTTAAATTCGTCACTAATAGTTTTTTTATTTAAAAAAAAATTCATTTAACACTATTAGTGATGGTTTGTAAAATTCGTCACTAATAATAGGGTATTAATGACGGTTTAGATTCATCACTAATAGTTTTTTATTTAAAAAATTTGTAAAAAAATTTATTTAACTCTATTAGTGACGGTTTGGACAATATTAGTGACGATTTTGAATTCGTCACTTCTCACATTGTAAAACCTATGCCGGCTTCCCTAATTTTCCTCCTTTCCCTCCAATCCTCCCTCATTTCCCTCATTTCCGTCCTTCACTTCATATCAGAGCATTTTCTCTTTTTCTCTCTCAGTTTCAAGAAAGATTGAGAGTTCTTTCGTGTCTTCCTCTGCAGATCCTCTTGTGGTCTCGCCTCTTAGATCTGCTCCGCTCTGATGCTCTCCTTTGCAAATCCTCCTTTTTTCGTTTCTGGAGACACTCTTAAGCTCATCCTCGTCTTCATTTCCTTCAGTCATCGTCGTTCGGAGGTTCACCGTATCTCTCATGGCTGCCGCCACCGATTCACGCTTCTCCTAAAGTGTGTGTGTGTGTGTGTGTGTGTGTGTGCACGCACACACACATAGCTTAACCTTATGGGGATAAATTTTGGTCTCTGATGGTTCTTCCTCCTCTTTATTTTTTCATTTGATTTGTTTGTTTTTTTGTTTGTTTGTTTGTCTTTTTGTTTTTTTGTTTTCTACATTTGATTTTTATCTTTTTGTTTTGCTATGCAAAATTTTTTTGGTGTTTGTAATTTTAGTTAATTGCTTTCAACTCTAGGCCTAATTATAGCTTCATTTTTTTTTTTACCTTTCAATCTTAATGCTTTATAAATTTAGAAAATTTAACATAAAATTATAGTAAATTTTATCAAATCTACATACTAAAATTCAAGACTTCAAATTCATGCACTCAAACTCAATCTTTAAAAAAAAAAAATTAATGTAAAAAAGATTGAAAACGATTGAGATTTTTTAAATAATAAAAATAAAAATCAAAGCATGCTTTGCCAAAACATTTCACATATTCATAATTCATGTAGATTATTCCTTACTGATGTAAACGATTTTATTTTTAGTAAATTCTTCCTTGAATGATTAAGCCTTCCAAGGTCTAAAAGAAGGTACATACTGGTGTTGCCTTTGTAATGCTATTGTTGAAGTAATGGGAATAACATCTCCCCCTGTGTTGTAGAAAATCAATGTGATGAGGCTACTAGATTATTGTTTCCACCAGAAAAAGAAGCACCACCTCCCTTAGGAGGTCAAAAGGTGGCAGGATAACCTCTGGAAAACGCAACAAGGAGGTTTGGGCGATCTCCAACCCATAGTATCTTTCATTGATGTTGTGTTGTTGTACAATGCTTACAAGTTCTTATCCTGCACGGGTATGTAAATAATTCTTGTAGTACTTCTTGAGAAATCAATAGGGGGTGAGAATCTAGTCACCATGCCTAGTATATTTGTAGGTAATGATCCCTTCTTTTGGTCAATCAATGTTCTGAAAAATATCACATGTATCTCTAACAGGTAGCTATTCCTGTTTGTCCCCTTCTTGCCCTTGTTGGAAGAATGCTCATGGTGGATGGCTCTTTGCCACGATCCTTAGTGCCCCTCATGAATACTTCTATGCAGCATGAGTTCATTTGTTCATAATTTCCCATCTTGCACTTATATGGTTTGGAACTTCTCGGCGCCATCATAAAGGGAGTCCATAGGTTAGTAACAACATTTATGGTTTTGTGACATCATGCGTACTTCATTTTATTTTGTAGGACGTAGGTTCTTAACATTTTGAATAGATTTTCCTTCAAACATAGTTGGTTGTGAATTGTTATTTATATGTTGTTTCAACAGTAATTTCCTTTATCTTTTTCAGCTCAGTTATTTATACTTGGATAAGTGGTGTCATTGACGGAAGTATCTTTATTGCACATGCATTGTTGTGTTGTGGCTATTAATTGTCAATTACTGTAATAACATGCTCTTCCTATTTGATTATGTATCTTTATAATGAATAGAAGAGACATTACAAAAGACTTTGTGCCTAGACTTTGCTCATCTTTGTGAGGGTGCTCAAATGTGTGTGTGTGCACATTTCCAATTTAGTTAATTTTTTTATTATGATCTTTAAAGGCATTTTCAGATGTAGAAGTCAAAACAGTCTATTCACTTGTGATCATTTGTTCCAAGTTTGGAACTTATTAGTTTTTTATATTTACTTTTGTTGAATTTTTATTTTTGTTAGAAGAATATAAGCTTATCTATCTAAATGGCCTTATTCTTTTTAATTTTTCTTTTTTTTTTTTGTTTCTTGTTCTGTTGACATGTGAATCTCTAACATACTGTATCATATTTCCCCTAATTTTCTTTTTCAGTCAACTATTGCCGCATGCTGTAGAAATGGTGCATCTTGTGATTCAATATTTCAGGAAATGTGCATTGCCAGAACTAAGGATTAAGGTCTATTCAATCATAAAGATTTTGCTGTTATCCATGGGTGCTGGTGTCTTTTAAAATATTTCTATTTTTGATACCATATATACAATATATCTATCTGATTTTACATACCGGCTCTTTTGGTCTATCTATACACATGCATACTGATATTTTTGGAAAAGTGAAAATAGAACCAAATACTTTGGTGTTTAAGTCTAGGGCCATTGATACAAATAGCTTTAACATGCTCCCAAAGACAAGGTGTCAAACATTGAAGCCACACTAGCAGCAATTCTGAACAGGTAAGTGCAATTCAAACAAATGATGCGTCAATCTCGACCAGATGATGCAGGTGACTCCTCTTATTAGAAGGTATGTAAAACGTAGTTTGAACTGCATGCTGGTAGTTCTGTTGCTTGTTTAATTCTATTCATATGTTGAATACTGAATTGTTGGGAGATACTGGAACTATATTACTTGTGCTGTTAGGACTTGATTTATCTTTTCTGCAATTTCATATATGCATAGACAGGCCCTAGGTTGTGTACTACTATTGCTGGCTTAGCTAAACCTAGGAAAAACTTTTGTGACTTGCAGGTTAGGGAAATGTTTTATTTACAGACGGCATGCTACCAAAAATTTGTTAAATTCCAATGCTTTCTTAACCTCCTCCCAAATAAATCTTCCAAACACTATAGCCTACAAGTAATACAGGAGCCTCTCAACTCCTTAACTGAAGATCTAACAACATTAAACTCCCAACTTAAGACCTAATTTGGGAAACGAAGATCAAAGACATGCATAAAATCTAGTCAAAATAAAGATCTTTATGTATGTATGTATGTATGTATATACATATGTATGTATGTGTGTGTATATAAATTTAAATAGATCATAGTGTTTCAAAGCTTACTTTTTTTTTTTTATTTTGTTTTGTACCACTTATAAGATGCAGTCATTACTGGTTGGATTATTCTGAACTATTTAGTGTAAACACCCAGGTTTGGAACATATCTCTACAGAAAATGTCTTATTTACAGGAGAAATGCTGCCAAAAATTTTTCATAACTTCTATAATTTTGGAAAACATAATTCTATGAACTTTCATGCATATCATTGTCTTTATTTTTGAGTTATAAGGTTGTCTTGAGCACATGGAGCATTTGTATGATGCAAAAATCTTCTGAATTGCATGTTTTTGTGACTTGCACGTTTGAGAAATGTTCTATTTACAGACGGCATGCTGCCGAAAATTTGTTAAATTTCTTCCAAAATAATCAAAACCTTATATCATCTTTTTTAGAATGATTATATATAGTGTGCTGAATATTAAAACATTTTGAAAGGATGAGTGAAGTTCAAATGAATTTTGAACTTCATCTCTAAATTTACTTCTGCATATGATAAGTGAAAATTCTATCAATAATGGACTCATTTGCATTATTTGATTATTATAATTGTTTTTGAATCCTAAAGAAGCCATGTAAACCATTATCAACATCACATTCTATTTTTTCATAGAACTATAGTCTGATATAGATTGTTTGTGAGATGCATAAACACATTACATTATTTAATGCTGATTATATGAAAATCTTGTGCACTTATAAAATTCATTAATTATTGGTTGGATTATTGTGAACAGTTTAGTGTAAACACCTAGGTTTCGAACATATCTCTATGGAAAATGTCCTATTTACGGGGAAAATGCTACTAAAATTTCTCAAAACTAATAAAATATAGCTATTTAAAATAGTATCATTTTTTTTTTTTAACTTTGTTCGAATGTCTGATTATTTTTCTATCAAATCATTGATACTTATAGTACGCATATGGTCAAAAATCATATACTAAGTTTTTTTTTATAATTCTTAATTTGTAAGGTGTGCAGCTATCACAACATCAACATGATGCCATGCACTATAGTCGGATGCAGCTTTTGATTTTTTTTTTTTTGTATTTTTTTTTTGTTATGTGAACATATGTGATTCATGTATAAAATATTTGGAATTTGTATAATATATTTGTATTTGAATTTGAATTTTTAATAATTTGTGCATTTTTTTTAATAATTATGGTTTAATGTTATCTATGTGAAGATGTAATTACAGATTTTCACAAGAATTAATGATTAAAAAAAATATTAATTTTAAATTATTAGTGACGGTTTGAAAACTGTCACTAATAATTGTCTATATATATATATTAGTGAAGGATCAAAATCGTCATTAATACTATACTATTAATGACAAATTTTGATCCTTCACTAAAGGCCAAGTATTAGTGATGATTTTTATCCTTCACTAAAGCACAACTATAAGTGACGAATTTGAAACCGTTACTAATACTACACTATTAGTGACAAATTATGATCATTCACTAAAGACCAAATATTAGTGACGGTTTTGATCCTTCACTAATACCCTACTATTAGTGACGGTTTCAGTATTCGTCACTAATAGTAGAGTATTAGTGATGATTTTAATCCTTCACTAATACTATACTATTAGTGACAGTTTTGAAATTCTTCACTAATACCTTACTATTAGTGACAAATTTGTGTTGAGCCAATATAGAATTTATAGTGACAGTATTGGGGTTTTAGTGATGATTATACTCCATCACTAATACTACATTAATAGTGACAGTTTCAAAATTCGCCACTAATAATTAGTAGTAATGGTAGATATAACAACAAATTTAAAACCATCACTAATACTTATAAATTCGTCACTAATACTATTAGTGACGGTTTTATGATTATTAGTGACAGTTTTGATCCTTTACTAATAACTTAGAAATTTTTCTAAGTATTTCTAATATTTTCCAAAATTTTAGGGAGGTTTTTGGAGTTTCTTTGAGTCAAAATAAATCAAAATATTTTTCATAATTTCAAAAATATTTTTACAAAATATTTCTTATTCTTTCTAATTTTTCGTGGTTTTTCTACCATTTTTACCCATTTTTTGAATTTAAGTAAATCATATAATACAAAAAAATTACAAAAATAAGGGAATCGGTTTAAACCGGGTCAACCGATTCGAAGGAAATGGGTTTGGTCCACATACTAGGCCACGTGTCAATCACAAGCGAAGACACATGGCCTGTCAAAATTATATATATTAGTATTGAATAGGGTAGGGGTGGTGACGTCATAGCGACGCCAATTGGCCATGTGTTGACAACCAGAAGGATGGGGGTTGATGGAAACGGATTAGTGATGTGGCACAATTCGAACCATCCTGAGAAAACACAGATCAGATGGCCAGGGATTGACCACGTCTCATCAAAAGGCACGGTTGAGGTTTTGCCAAGTGTCACCCATCGGTGGTGACAAGTGGCCTTTAGGGAAAAACATATAAAAGATTATTTTTCCATTTTTCGTCCATTTTCACATTTTCTCTTTTCTCTCCCCTCTCTGTTCTCTCACTTTCCTTCTCTATCTATGCTTGAAAATACCTTCTGTAAATCCTAGCCGTTCTTCTCTCTCATTCCATCTCTAAACCTGTGAGCACCCTAGCCTCTCTTCTCTCTCTATAAACCAGTGAACACCCTAAGAACCCTAACTCCCCTCACTCTATTTCCTTACCTTCGAACCATCTGAAAACCCTACCCTCACTTCTTCTATCTCTCAGTGAAAGCCCTTGAGGCCTTCTGATCTCTATTTTTGTGGCTTGATCTGAGATCCAGGAGGGACTCGATCGAAGGGTCAATGATGGTGATTGCCCTTCCTTGGGATTTGAGCGTGAAGTTCACAAAAGATAAGTACCCCCTTTTCTTTGCTTTTTTGCTTTGGTGATCTGTGATTGTGTGTGTGCTTTTAATGTTGTGGTGTTTTTGTTTTGAGTGTTGGATTGATGGTTTAAGTGTGTGTGGTTTTGGTTTGAAAAAGAAGATTTATATTGACTTGTGTTTCAAGTTTTGGATCATGTGTTCAGATTTAGGTGTGTGTGTGTGAAGGGGTTTTAGTTTTGGGTTGACCCAGCCGAGTCAAACTGTTGGGGCCTGTTTACTAAATGGGCTTTGGTTAGGGGACTGGGCCTACCTTGGTTTTAAAATGTGGTCACGGGCCTGGTTTTAAAAGGTGTTTGGGCTCTAGGTTTTAAAAATGAGTTGGGCTTGGTTTGTTTGAAAATTTTCTTTGGTCTAGGGATTTAAAAAATGAGTTGGGCTTGGTTTTAAAAATGTCTTAGGCCTGGGGGTTTTGAATCTGAGTTGGGCTTAGTTTGTTTTAAGAAGGAAGGTTGGCCTTGGTTTTTAAACTGGGTGCAAGCTCGGGGTTTTGAAAAGGAAGTGATTACGTGTCAAAGCTGCATAATTGGGTGTTTAAATCCATGCATTAAGGATTATAATTTGAATTAAATGCCTAAGTATGCTCAATATTTTAGCATTGCATCCAATTTGTAATATTTAATCTTATTTCAAATAATTTATGGATTTTTGTATTTTATTATTGCAGGAAAAATTCTGAAAATTAAATTCAAGATTAGAATGGATGCAGGTCATGAGCATAAAGAGGTTCCGTGTACGTGAGGCGGAGTCCAAATCAAGACCATGAGCATCCAGGATTTTCATGGACATTTAAAGTTTACTTTTCGGAAACCAAGCCATACACGCAAAGAGAGGCCGTTTTCGACACTACTTCGTAATTTATGCACAATTTTTTCATCCGACCTCCGATTTAGATGATTCAAAATGTTGTAAAAATCTAAGAGAACCCTATACAACTTTTATGTTTTGCATTTTGAGAAATAATGGCTGCATTAAGGTCGAAATTGGATGTGAAGTTACCATACGCTGTTTTTATGGACTATTTTTAACATTACTTCATAATCTGGGCATAACTTTCTCATTCGAGCTTTGATCGAGATGATTCAAAGTTTTGTGCAAAGCCAAGAAAGTACTCTACAACTTTTGTGTTTTTAGTTTTGAGAGATACGAGCTTTAGAAAGGTCAAAATAGGGCTTGAAGTGCAGAACCGACTATGTGTTAAAAAAAAAAAAAAAGAAGTGATGTGACCATGTGAGAAGGCTACATGCTAGGCCCATGCGCTGGAGCTCCTTGGCGCTCCGGATTTAAAATGTGCAATTGAAGCAATATGGGAAGGAAATAAAAGGATAAAAAAAGTCAAAAAGTGGGTTTTTGGGGGTATTTTTCTTTTGGGTAGGCTAGGGTTTAGAGATTTTTTTCTTTCTTTCTCTTTTGCTGGAGCGGGGAGGCAACATAGCAGCAGGCTTTGGCCTCTTTCTTTTGCTGGAGCGGGGAGGCAACATAGCAGCAGGCTTTGGCCTCTTCAAGCTTACACCACTCTCTCTCTCTCTCTCTCTCTCTCTCTCTCTCTTCCTTTGTTTTTCCTTCTCCTCTTGTTGTCTAGTTTTTTTTTTTTTCTTGCAATTAAATACTTGATTAATCATTGTTAATTTTTAGTTGAATTTTAATTAAAGTTCCGAGTTTTTAAATTTATGTTGGGTTATTATTATTAGATGCATTTTTTTCCTCTTCTTATTTAATATCATTATAGAGTTAATTTTGGTTGGGTTAGTTTTCATTGTTAAAGTTCGGTTTGGTCTCTTAAAAAAAAATCTTCTTTAGGATTTAAATTTTGTTGGGTTCTATTTATTTCAAGTTCAGTTTAATTAAAGTTTGATTTTTTATTACGTTTTAATTTATTAAGTTCGATTAAGTTTTGTTAATCCATTATTTAAGTCTAGGTTAATTTATTTTTGTTTAAATCTATTATAGGATTAAGTTTAATTTTGTTTACGTTAATTAATTGGGTTAAGTTCAATTGTTTAGTTGGTGTTTAATTTTATGGTTGAATGCTTCAGTTAATTAATAAAGTTTTGATCTTCAGACTTTTGTCCGGAATTTCATATGTAGGATTTATTTATTGTTTAAATAGGATTTAATTACCGTCATTCTTTTCTTGTTATTCTAAGCGTATTAGTTTCTTATTTTGTGTTTTAATTTTAAGTTCATAAATAAAAGTTCACGTTTTTTTTTTAATTTCGTCACAAAATTCTCAAACATCCTAGGAACTGAATTTGAATTGTGTTCAGTAAATTTTTTTTCCTTATTTTCTTTTGGAATTATACAAAATTTGGAACTAAACTGCATTCCCTGAGGAGACGATCTGACCCTTGGGTTAATTATTACACGACTGAACTTCTATACTTGGGATAGCTTCCCAGCTGCTCATTTTTAGAGTGAGTCAAGTTTTTGGCACCATTACTAGGGAATGTCAATTTTAGTTTCAAATTAGTGTTTTTTCCATTATTTTAATTTTTCTCATGAAAAATAAAAAAAAAAGAAAAAAAAGAAAAAAAATTAAATTTTGAAGAAAATATGGCTACACCTGCATCACACACGCTTATGGATTTTTTTGCAGCCTACATGCACCATTGCACCATCTTACACTACTCTACCTAATGACGGACTTAGCTTTGTGATTTAGTACAGGAGGACGTCATTGATACCTCAGCTTTATGGTACGGAATTCGAGTGCCCTTATCAGCACCTGACAGAGTTTGAGTTGACTTGTAATATTTTTTTCCCTCATGCTAGAATTGATGAATTTACTAGACTTCGTTCATTTCTTGCCTCTTTGAAGGATAGGCGAAGACATGGTTTAATTCTTTGAGACCTCACTCTATCTTTAATTGGGCTGATATGGAGCGTGAATTTCTACATAAGTTTTGTCTCTCACAGATAACTCAATTTTTGTAAGAACAGATCATTCAGTTTATGCAGAAGGGTGACAAGACTTTTCGAGCTTGCTGGGAGAGGTTCAAGGATCTGATAAGTACTTGTCCACATCACGGGTTTGAATTATGGAGGTTTGTCAATTATTTCTATACAGCTCTTACTCTTGATTGCAAACAATTTGTCCAAAATATGTGCATTGGAGAAATCTTCAATAAGGAACCGGATCAGGCACTATCATTCTTTGATTACTTAACTAAAAGTGTTCGATAATGGAATACACGATACAATCAGGCACCCATAGCAGTACAACCTATTAGTGCAATCAGTGGTGGAAGTAAATATGAGCCAACATATTATCCAGATACTCTTCCGTCTCAGTATTAGCCATAACAGATCTCTCAGAGCTATGCACATTCAGGATTTCAATCTAATGCAGCACTTACTCCACTGGAGAAGTCTCTTGAGGATGCTCTTCGACAGTTCATGCATATTCAAATCATAACTAACAATCAGTACACTTAGGCCATAAATGAATTTCGAGACACTATTAATGAGATGAGCATGCAGTTGAATATCTTAGAAAAAGGGGAATTTCCGGTAGAGCAGCAGCAACAACAACAAACACATAATGTTTCTCTTAAGACAATAGAGGCCATTATTACTTTGAGAAGTGGAAAAGAAGTTTCCCAACCTGATATACTCATCGACATACGAACAGTTGTCCCAACACCTGAAGTTACAAATGAGATAGTTGAGGTTAAAGAAAAATCAGAGGAAGTAAGCCCAGAATTGAAGAAGTCAGTTAATGTGGAGCCCGAGACCAGTAAGGAGTACCAACCTATGGTACCTTATCCTCAAAGATTGGCAGCTGTGGAACTGTCACTCCCTTCTAGAGTAAATGTCAATGTAAGAACCCGAACCGTAATGTATGGATTAATTATGTAAAATAAGGGTAAATTGGTAAATGGAGCAGGGTTCGTCGATGAGGCCATAGTTCGTTGATGAAGTCCCTTCTCTTCTCGTCAACGAAATTCAGAGGTTCATCGACAAGGAGAAGCCGAGAGATTTTGAGAAATTGGAAATCTCAGGCTCGTCAATGAGGTCGCCATCTTGTCGATGAGGCATCTTTAGTGGCTCGTTGATGAGGGTGCCATTTCATCGATGAGGGTGGTCGAGTCAAGGGCTATAAATATCACTTTCCTTTACTTAATCACTAAGTTATTTCAAAAATATCCCCTCCCTCTCTCTCTAGAACTTGAAGAACTCTCTCTCTCTAGATTTCTTCACCGTTCATCGCCTGATTCATAAATACGACGTTAATGTGAGGATCAGGGAAGGATCCTCTATGTTTCTAGCAAATCGAAATTTCGTTTCGAGCAGTTTTGGGTTTCGAGCGAAAATCGAGGTAAGGCTCAATTTTCTTTTCTGATTCGAAATATGTGTAGTAGTATGAGTTGTAAGCATGTATTGTATTGTGGTTTATAGGTTTTGGAGTCTCGGTTCGTAGTTTTGGGGACCGTAGAGTTCGTAGTTGGAATTCGGGTTAAGGTAAGGGGATTTTTTTATATCAGTTTATTTTCGAAATTGGGATCGGTAAGCTTATAGGCTATGATCGTATGTATGTTTTGATTGCTTATTTGGAAAATTCTGTTAGGTAAAATACAGGATTTTTGGGTTACAGTTTTCAGGAAAATTTGGGAATTTCAGGTATCATCTTTACTTTGTTTGGAAAACCGTTTGTTTTATTTAAACTGTATTATCGGGATGAATGTTATCCATATTTGTATAAAATTGTATGCTTGAATTGGAAAACGATATGATTTGCCGTAAACCAAATAAGTGTGGAATGTATGGTTGTATGTAATTGTTCCAGGTATTTTGTAAAACAACTAGTGGTCGCTAATTACTGTACGTTGATATGTATATGAGTGTGAGCTCCAAAATGATTTCAGGTTTTGTGAAATCAGCTAGTGGCGGCTAATTACCGTACGCTGAAACAACTATGTGGCATCTAATTATCGTACGCTGCGCCATATACTAGTTCATTACCATGGGCGAGAGTGTCCGGTTCTATATCCGAGGGTGTGAAATATCACCAGTGTGTTCCGGCTGGTCACCGATGGGTGTGATCTACACCATATTGGCAACGTAATCGCTGTGAAGCTTCGGATTTCATAGAGTAGTTGCGTATTAGTGTGACGACACTGACTGTATGTTTGGTATCGTATGTACTGGAATGGATTTGTGAAAATATTGGAATTGTAAGGAAATGTTTTGAACTGTATCATATTGTATGGTGTTATGATTTACATAAAATAACACTGGTATGTCACACACTAATATAACCTGCTTTCTTCTTTACAGAGAGGTGTCTTACCTCAAATGTATATACAAATGTTTTTAGGTCCTTCGGGTAGCTGAAACTAGCATCCTAGCATCCGGAAGCAGGGGTGTCGTTTAGCTACATTTAGTGTCTGATTAGGTACGAGTTTTGTAACTGGGTTATCGTGATGGTTTTTGTAGACACCCAGAGTATGTGTTGTAATTATGGAAATGTATAGCTTAGTGTAGTATGGGTTTTTGTATCCTAGTGTGGTATAGACTTTGGTATGATATGTATATGGATAGATGAAACATTTTCCGCTGCGTATTTGATGAGTATGGATATGTATGTGTATGTATATAGGGTTTCTGTTTACCCCATGGGGTCGGCCCCTCTTATTGTATTGTATCATGTATGTTTTAATTGATACAGAGACAGGTTAGCTTACTAAATTCACACCTGGGTCCCATCTGCGGGTTCGAGGCGTGACAGTCAAGAAGTGCAATGCTGAAGCAAATCCCCACAGAGGTAAGGTGATGGGTACACCTGATAAAGAGGGTGATCAGACCGGTGAGAATTTAACTTTCAAGGAATCAAGTAAAATTTTTAATGTTGATGCTTATGAAGAACCAAAGGTAATTGCTTTAACAACTTTACCTCAAAGACAGGTTCTTAAATAAGTGAATTTCCTGAAAAATATACTGAATAAAGATCATTTTTTGTCAAAACAAGGAAGGCAGTCTACACATGTTTTTGTTTGGTACCTTAGAACGTATTGATTTATTTGAGACTAACTTTTGTGCAAATAACAAGACTGATTCATTGTGGCAACTCAAATTTGGAGAATCCCCAGTTCAATTTATAGACCTGCACCCACCAGATGAAATTCCTCCAAAGCCTCCACCAGACAGACTGTGATGTTTTTCTTTCATTTCTTTTTATTTTGTTTTACCTTATTTTATTTTTAGTTAATTTTTAGGTACATTTTTCCTTATTTTCAATTTTTATTTTCCCTTACTTTTTCACCCAAGTACGCTCTAGTTCCCTTATGCTTTCACATTGAGGACAATGTTCCACTTTAGTTCCGAGGGGGGGGGGGATGAGAAAATATATTGAGAAAAAAAATTTGAATATGGATGATTAGGCCATGATTAACATTGACTTATATCCTTTACATATTTGCATATAACTTAGGAGTTACACACTTAAGGTGTATAGTAAGTTATTTATGTGTAGTTTATCTTTATATGGCTAATCTAGGAATTGTAACTCTATGTAGGTTGATTAGTAGTTCATTCGTGTTAATTTGGCTATATAAACTATTGTATTTACATGGTATCTCATGAGGCTGAAAATACACGTTCACGTGACTTATAACACTTAGTGTTTCTTGTGAGCACTGAGAGAGCGCTTGTGGTGACTTTGACACTTTGTGAGGTACTATTGAGCCATTTATCGTTCTTTTGAGTTTTTTGACGTCAGCTTAAAGTTCATGAAACTCAACTTTCCATTTTTTCTAGATACTCTTTGTACGCTAGTATCGGTTTTTGACTTGCTAGCCTAGAGGTGACATCTAGTGAGGAGATAGAAACCTAAATCTTGTAGCCTACTCAATATGAGAAGGCTGAGCCACCCCTAGAAATAGACTTATTTCATGGACTCATGTTCGAGCTTAATTCACATGGGTGGTATGAAGACAACAAAAGAAGTGTAATGATGGTCATAATTGACCATGAAAAGAAAGAAATTGAAGAATGAGCAGAAAAAAAAAAAGAAAAAAAAAAAGAAATAGAAATGCACCAGAATGGGATGAAAAATTGATACCTGCTCCAAACAAATACAACAAAAAAAAAAGGGTCAAGGACACGACACATGTTCTCCACATATGAAGACTCTTCAACCGCTTAATGATTCTGATGTATTACGCTTGGTTTGTGAATTAGTTCATCTAGGGTAGTCTTGGTTGGATATAACGAGTAGGTGAGAAAATGCTAGGGTGAAGGACCCGACACCTCACAAATAGGGTGGATCCTTTTCAGACTAGTCCACTCCATATATTTAGCGTTTGTTCCTTGTAATATGTGGGATGTTTGATCGCAACACTCCTCCTCACATATGACGAGTGAACCCATTTTTTTTTGTGTGTTTTTGAGAGTATACCAGTTAGGCTGAGTCAAAATGACCGTTCTGTAGGTGTCCACTGGTATCCTAGGTGTAATGAGTCATACACATTACATATTCCTTGAGATTTCGCCTGTTTATACTCGAATTTATATGGCTACATTAACTCTGAATTGTAATTACTGATTAACTTTATGTGAGTATATTGTTCTTAACGGCTATATAATGATGAAACTTGCATGAATGACTTGCTTCGGAATTGCGTGAATTGTGTATGAGCTTGTGAGTAATCTGGTGATATTCATGTATGTGAAATGGTTTATTCGTGTTGCATGTACATTCATTTAATATTCATTGGAATTGGTATTTGTGGGTATCGCCCTGGAGACCCTCACGAGACTACAACTCATCCACTACGATCGACCTATGGGTTTAAAGCCTTGTTGCATTTGGTAAATGCAACCGTGTTTCCCACGAAAGAGGAGGTATATAGGATTTCGTAGTTTTCTTAGTTTTTTTTTTTCTTATTTGCTAGGGACTAGCAAAACTTTAGTTGGGGGGGGGGTGATTACGCATCAAAGCTACGTAATTGGGTGTTTAAAGCCATGCATTAAGGATTATAATTTTAATTAAATTCCTAAGTATGTTCAATATTTTAGCATTGCGCCCAATTTGTAAAACTTAATCTTATTTCAAATAATTTATGGATTTTTGTATTTTATTATTGTAGGAAAAATTTTGGAAATTAAATTCGAGATTAGAATGGACGCGGGTCGTGAGCATGAAGAGGTTCTGTGTACATAAGGCGGAGTCCAAATCAAGACCATGAGCATCCGAGATTTTCATGGACATTTAAAGTTTAATTTTCGGAAGCCGAGCCGTGCACGCAAAGAGAGGCCATTTTCGACACTACTTCATAATCTATGCGTAACTCTTTCATCCGACCTTCGATTCAGATGATTGAAAATGTTGTATAAAGCTAAGAGAACCCTATACAACTTTCATATTTTGCTTTTTGAGAAATACTGGTTGTATTAAGGTCGAAATCGGACGTGAAGTTACCATATGCTATTTTTATGGACTATTTCAATATTACTTCGTAATTTAGGCGTAACTTTCTTGTTCGAGCTCGGATCGAGATGATTCAAAATTCTGTGGAAAGCTGAGAAAGTACTCTAGAACTTTTGTGTTTTGAGCTTTAGGAGATACGAGTTGTACAAAGATCAAAATCAGGCTTGAAGTGCAAAACTTACTATGTGTTAAAAAAAAAAAAAAAAAAGGTGATGTGATCACGTGAGAGGGCTGCATGCTAGGCCCATGCGCTGGAGCTCCTTGGGGTGCCAGATTTCAAATGTGCAATTGAAGCAATATGGGAAGGAAATAAAAGGATAAAAAAAAGTCAAAAAGTGGGTTTTTGGGGGTATTTTTCTTTTGGGTAGGCTAGGGTTTAGAGAAAATTTTTTTCTTTCTCTTTTTCTGGAGCGGGGAGGCAATGCAATAGTAGGCTTCGGCCTCTTCAGGCTTACACTTTTCTCTCTCTCTCTCTCTCTCTCTCTCTTCTTTTCTTTTTCCTTCTCTTGTTCTCTAATTTTTTTTTTCCTTGCAGTTAAATACTTGATTGATCATTGTTAATTTTTAGTTGAATTTTAATTAAAGTTCTGAGCTTTTAAATTTATGTTGAGTTATTATTATTAGATGCAATTTTTTTTTCTCTTCTTATTTAATATCATTATTAGAGTTAATTTTGGTTGAGTTATTTTTCATTGTTAAATTTCGGTTGGTCTCTTAAAAAAATCTTCTTTAGGATTTAAATTTGTTGGGTTCTATTTATTTCAAGTTCAGTTTAATTAAAGTTTGAGTTTTTATTGCGTTTTAGTTTATTAAGTTCGATTAAGTTTTGTTAATCCGTTATTTAAGTTTAGGTTAATTTATTTTTATTTGAATCTATTATAGGATTAATTTTACTTTTGTTTACGTTAATTAATTGGGTTAAGTTCAATTGTTTAGTTGGTGTTTAATTTTATGGTTGAATGTTTCAGTTAATTAATAAAGTTTTGATCTTTAGGCTTTTGCCCGGAATTTCATACGTAGGATTTATTTATTGTCTAAATAGGATTTTATTACCGTCATTCGTTTCTTGTTATTCTAAGCGTAGTAAGTTCTTATTTTATGTTTTAATTTTAAGTTCATAAATAAAAGTTCACATTTTTTTTAATTTCGTCAAATAATTCTCAAACATCCTAGGAACTGAATCTGAATTGTGTTTAGTAAAAATTTCTTTTTTTATTTTCTTTTGGAATTACACAAAATTTGGAACTAAACTGCATTCTCTGAGAAGACGATCTGACCCTTGGGCTAATTATTACACAACTGAACTCCTATACTTGGGATAGCTTCCGAGCTACTCATTTTTAGAGTGAGTTAGGAAGGTTGGGCTTGGGTTATGAAATGGGTTCAGGCTCGGGGTTTTGAAAAGGAAGGTTGGGCCTAGCTTTTGAAATGGGTTCAGGACCGGAGCTAAGGGTGTTCTTAGCATGGGCTTATGGGATTCTAAGGACTTGTGGGATTATGAGGGCTTGTGGGATTCTGTGGTTTATGTTCAAGGCTAGGTCCAAGTTCCAGTTTGGGTTCAAGGGTGTCGGGCCAAGTTTGGGGGCAGGTTAATGTTCAGGGGTATGAGTTCTTATTTAGGGGGGGGTGGGGGGAAGTCTAGGTTCAGGTTCAAGTTATTAGGTCTGCAATGACCCATAACTCAGGTCTAGGTTCAGGTTCAGGTTCAAGTTCCTGCTTTCAAAAATATGCGCCCATAGTTCATTATAGCATATTAGAATAGAGAAGGGAAGCCAACCTTACCTACAATCTTTAACTCCTTCGGTCTTCTTTTCCTCCTTTTTGAGTCTGTTCTAGGATATCCTTTAGGTTAGTATGGAGTAACCTTCTTGGAAGGGAGGTTTGCTTCTGTGCATTGGATGGATGCACTAATGTGTGTCTTCTTCTGAGTGTTGGTAGTCAGGCACCCGTGGGTGTGCCTTCTGAGGAGAGGATTCCAACCTTCTGGGGTCTTTAGGATGCTGTTACTTTGAACTTTCTTCAAAATCTCCTTGTACTGCTTTCTCTGAATTCTCACTCGAAAATCTATGGGTATTTCTCTCTTCTTCAGTGTGCTCAACTCTGTGTGAGATTCTTCTATTTATAAGGTCTATCATAGGTCAATTTAGGCAGGTTTTGATCTTTCCTTTCTTCCTTCTTTCCTTCTAAGCAGCAATCCCATCGTTGGCTTTCCTTCCTACGACAATATTATCCCCCCTTCTTGCGATATGGCCGATTCTCCATTTAATGGAGAGTCTGGCTGAGAATTTGAGGGGATACAATCCAATTTTTGATTGATTTGTGTAATATTTTTCAAGGATTGTTTCCAAATTGATTCAAGGTCAAGGTATCTCTGCGTATGCCCTTTGATTTTTGTTTTTCTCATTAACTGCTTTAATTCATTCTAATTTGTTTCTGAATTGGTGAACAGGTATCCTAGAGATGCATTGGAATATTCCCCAGCACATGGGCGCGACTTGGTCCCTCTACAGATTTCTTTTTGCATATTTTTTGTATTCTGCTTGGTATTTCCTTTGTATTTCTCAATGTATTTTCCCTGTATCTCTCAGCACTGTATTGTATCCTATTGGGCACGTGCCTTTGTAAAAAAATTTTGACTCCCTTTTGACAACCACATGGACTTTTTAATTTCAAGACTTTAACACTAGACTCAAAACAAAGATGAAAATCATTGGTAATTAAAGCAAAAAAAAAAAAAAAAAACAAGATTTTTAAACAAAAGAGTTCACATAAGAAAACATTTGTTAATTAACCAAAATTTTATTAAAAGAACTCGACATGAACCCCTTAACACTAACTAAATTCCAACAGTGAGGTCTGGACTACTTAGTTAAGGAATTAATAACAAGGACTCCACTATATGGACTCGACTCCAAAATTGAAAAGAAAATTAAGTACTCACCTATAACAATAGGACCTATGGATTTAAACTGAAAACAACAAGATGATTTAAAGAAACTGTAGACCTAACAAGATGATTATCGACTCAAACTATGGTGCAAGAAAATATGGACTTAATCCAAACAAGAAACTTGTGCACCTTGGACCATGGATTGAGCTCAAATGACAGTGACTTTCACAATAAGTTTTGTTCTCAGGGGTCCATATTGTTTTTAGACTTAGGATTCAAATGAATGTTCTAGATGGGTGTCTCAAAATTTCATGCACCTCACCAATTAGGAAGACCTGGTAAAAATTAGGGTGTTTATAGTGCAAATGGCTGAATATGTCTTGTGTAAACTAGAAAATTTTGTTTGTTTTTTTATTTTCCTTTTTCTTTTTCTTTGGTGAAGCATCAGTATTTTGCGCAAACTAGCCTCATGTTCTACTAAATCTAAAAAAAATAAAAAGCATCCACAAAGTCTTTGAAAAAGCTAAAGTCAAATGGATTGTAAAATAAACCCCTCGTACGCTCCAATTCCCTAAAACTTTATTGCAAAGAAACCCCTCAAATGCTCCAATTCCCTAAAAATTTCTTGTAAAGGAATCAAAGCCTAGAATCAAAATTGTGAAATTATCTTCCCCTTCTTCTTCCAACCAAAATCAAGAAGAACAACATATTTCCACAACAACACCCAATGCTCCAACTTCCTAGCCAAAAAAAAAAAAACATACAAATAAACAAAATCTAATGTTTACAATAGAGTAACATTCAAGAATTTGGAAGCTTGCATGCTTTGCATTCCATATAGGTAGATAACATTCAATAATTTAGAAGGTGCACGTTGAAGTTTCAATGTATTTTGACCTAAAAATAATTTATATCCCATCATTTTCAAGTGCAACAATAAAGTTATTAGGAGTGTTGTTGATACAATCCTTGACTTCTTTCAAAGTAGCATACATCAAGCATCCGAAAAGGTAGCCCATGTTTTAAATTATGTTAATAGTACAAATGCTTATATTAGTTTTCTTACTATAAGACATTTGTAGAGTTATCTTTTTAAACAAAATTCAAACATATGTTGAGCATTCCTTTAGTGAAAATCAACTTGATGATGGCCCAGCATCAACAAAGTATTCAATGAAACATATAAAGTGAAATGTTGAAGGTTCATTATGCCATTTTGTTTAGTCTATTGGAGTATTAGAAAATATTTTGCAGAATAATTAATAGCACAAGTCTACAATCAGACAAATTTAAACTTGAAACACAACACAAGTTTTGGGTAATAGCATGGATTGTGGCATACAAAAGTTATCGAAATTCAAGAATTGATTTTTTTTTTCCTTTTGTATTTGGGAGCTTGGGACTTGAGCCTTGGATTTAGATTATTTTCTTAAAGCTTCTTCTGTGTTATTTTCAGATTTATCAATTTATTTACCTTGAATGTTTTTTTTTAAAAAAAAAAAAAAAACCTCGCACCTTAAATTTTTTATATGGAAAAACAAAAATTCTATTAATATCATAATTATTTCATGTAACTTATTTGTGAAGTATTTGAACCTAAGAATTTTGGGACCATAATTGGTGTTGATGACATCAATATAAAATTGAAATTATAGGGCAATAAAATGTGAAATGCCTAAGAGATATACTACCCAAATTATATTGGTACATTCATGACGTAAAAGATGAATATTACCTCCTCACATATTCTCTGCATGACATAGAATCCAGCCATGAACATTTCAATTGTCACATCGTCTCCTTGGTACATAGAATTCACAAAGCTCACCTTGTTACATAGAATTCACAAAGCTCACCTTGTTAGAGTTTAATATAATCAACAATGAGGTGCTGGACTCCACCTCTTCTCCAAGCTTCTTTGGAGCTTCTTCGAAACTTCTATTGAGGGAGCACAACTCTTCGCCCTCAGTGTTCTCAAATTATAACAGGAGACCTTTGTTTTTGTTTAGATGCATATTGTGTTCTTACTTAAACTTGATTTATCTTAATTTTTTTATTAGTTGTATACTAGATGATGGATATCTTCAATGTACTCTTTCAGGGGACTAATGATTTGGTAAAAAAACCCCTATAAATCAAGTGAAAATTGGGGGAAGTGTTCTTATGAAATATATATATATATATATATATATGTGTGTGTGTGTGTGTGTGTGTGTGTGTGTGTGTGTATTAGATTTTTTATTTATACAAGATTTGAGTTGCTAACAAATTACTTTGAGCATTCGGTCGACCGAACTAGTCTGTGGTCAACAATTTGACCACACTACGATCGATTGAACCTCCCTGGGTCAAAAGTTGACCCTTCGGTCGACTGACACAAAATGAGCTTCTACGCTCTAGTCGACTGAATATCCTCATAAGAAGCCCCAATCGTCCGATCGACCAAACTTCGTAGTTCAAAACAGATTGGTCGATCGAACTGCGCGAATTTGGGAAATCGCCTTTAAAATCTCAAGATGGTCAACCATCTTCTTCGGTCAATTTTTACTTAGTCGACCGAACTGGGACACTTGGTCGACTTAACCTCTCTGGTTGGCGAATTTTTTATCAAGTTTAAACTGGGTTAATTTTAATTAAACTCACTTAATCTTTTTCAAAAATACCTAGTGTGTCCCCAACGACTATAATTTTTCCAACTTCTATATATTGCCATTCATTTGCAAAGATTAAGAAGGATTAGGATTTGAGATTAGGAAAAATTCTCTAAACATATTTTTGTCCAAAATCTCTATATTTTTATATTTCTTCAATCCTATTGCAAAAATCTACCTCCTATACTCATCTAGTTATTTATCTTGAAAGAAGGTAGTATTCTTTATACTCTTTGTATAGGCTAAACTCTCCCTAGTTTTTATTTGATTACGTGTTGATTTTTGGAGAGCTAGCTAAGGTTTTTCCTATAATAATTCTTTCATAAATATTTGATTGGGAAAAACCCTTGTGTGTCTTAAGATCTTGCGTCCTCATTGCAAGTACATAAGCTTGATTTGTGCTTTGAGGACAACATCTTTGACAAACTTAAAAACCCTATTATCTACTGTGCTTCATATTTGAGAAATATTTATGTAATATTTATTTAGGGTTATAGAGACTATTTGATTGTGCACACAAGAAGCATATTAGCTTGATATCAAGTCTCACTCTCATATACGCACATTGATATACATCCTATTGTGAGTTAACACTTGGTTAACAAAATCTCATTTGAACTTAATATCCTATCATATGTGAGTGCATTATTTGTTTGAGCGCATTGGTACACATCTGCTTAGTTTAAGGAGCATATTTGGTTGTACATAAAAATTTATATTTCATTATTGCATTCCAGGAAAGAGTCTGAAGAGGGAGACTAGCCTTGGTAAATAGTCTCAGATTGGTTTAGACCCGGTTAGGAAAGTTAGGTGCACCATCCTGGTAAGGTATAGGTTGAGGTCAGCCCCGTTAATTGACCTGGTTGTAAATGGTGTCACTCCACCCATTAAGTGAGCATTAGTGGAATCCTCGGGCTTGCAAGCTAGAGGCGGGGACGTAGACATAGTTGGTCAAACCCCGATAACATATTATGCATGCACTTTATATTCTCAACACTTTATATTCATGCATGTGCATGTTATAGCGTATGATTTAATTTCCGCATATTATTTGCACATTTTGGTTTATGTGTATATAGAAAGACCCTACGTTGTGAAATACTGTTGTTGAATTAGTTAAACCTAGGAATAAATTTAAATACCCAATTCACCTCCCCTCTTGGGAATGCACCAATGTGACAATTGGTATCAGAGCCTCGCGGCATTGACTTAAACGTTTTTGCTAAAAGATCGACGTGACTCACATTAGTGTATCCCCATTCATCAAAGGACGATCACCTTCTAGTCCTCCATTGTTTTGTGGTGTAAATTACACTACTTGGAAAATTTGAATGAGCATATTTGTAAAATCTATGAATTGGAGGGTCTGACAGGTGATTGATAAGGGAATTTGTATGCCCGTTAATGAAAATGATACTAATTTGCATGCAAATTCATATTCCATGGAATTATTATATTGTGCTTTAGATTCTAATATTCTACTTGAAATTATGGCATGTTCTAGTGCAAAAGGAATTTGGGATGAGCTAGAAAAGAAATATGGAGAGCCCAAAAAGAAAGGGATCACTTCTCCAAATTCTCCAAGCTCATATGATCAGGAGGAGGCAAATTATGAGCTAGTAATCAACAATGAGGTATATGATTCTCACTCTAGCTCGATTGATGTTTCTTATACTGAATTTTGTGTTGTGTCACATACTGAATCATCTATTAATAATACAGTTAATGATGTATGTGATGATTCTTATGAAAAGTATTGCAGCATATCGTATGATGAATCATCTAATAATTCATGTGATGCATGTTGTGAGGAATCATGTGTCAAATCTTGTGATATATTGTATGATGAGTCATCTATTGGTTCTAATGATAATACTGTATGCATTGATTCATATGAATGTCATAGTGATAAATTTTGTGATGAATCATATATTGAATCTTACAATGAAAGCATGCCCTCACATACTGCACTAGAAAACGAATCATTTAAAATGCATAAGATTCTAGTTGGGATGTCTAAGAAGAAAACCTTTTTGAAAAATGAGAGTAATAGGTTGGCAAAGTAATTAGAAAAATTAAAAGAGTATCATGCCATCCTTGAAAAGAGAAAGGTTAAGAAGATATTGAAAATTATTTGCCTAAAGGAAGAAATTGAAGATGATAAACCCCTAGGAGTTAAAGAAATAAATCTTTTAAAAAATGGTCATATTATAGATCTCACTATCATTGTCTTGCCTCATCAAGCAAAAAGAGTTTAAATAAGCTTGATTTTTCAAGCATATACAAAATGAGCTTACTTTGTAAAAGAAACCGGCACATCCAATCCAAATGTAAATCTAGTAGTGCTAGAGACTTAGATAAAGAAATGGAGTAAGTTGTCATGAAAGCAAACCCCTTAGGACCTAAGTAAAAATGGATCTAAATTAATATTACCAAATTAGTTAATTCTTCCTTAGACCCTAGGACTAGATTTAGGGATTGCCAATGACATAAGGCTTGGGAAGTGTCTTAGGTGTAAAATATAGAAGCTTAGCATACACATCCACTTCCAAATGGACAAGGCTACTACACCTGGTATATAATTCAATATGCTTAATTCACACTTAAATATAAACATATAAAATTAAGCATACCTTGTCCACTCATAATGAATACTCCTTGAACTTAACAGAAATTTTAATCCTTAAGAGTATTTAATTTTATGCTTCTCACAAGCTCTCAAACATTAACATCAAATCATTTAGAGCTTCGCCTTATCAGAATAAGTTAAATGGCTAAAATGATTGCTTTAGGTTTCTATTAAAAAATAAAGATACATAGTTCAAAGAACCTATGCACAAACTATTAAATATGAAAGTCATTTTAACTTGTGTCCCTCACACGTATTGAAATTCATATCAATAGAGGCAATATTGGCTTAGTACACTTAAAGAAATATTCATTGTGACTTTTTGGTCCAAAAAGCCTAAAGCATTTAAAGCCAAGATATAATCATTGAAATTCTTATAACACTTGGCTAAAGAACCTGAAAAATAAAAAAAGGCATAAAATGAGTTGAGCGCATAACTCAGGGGGAGTATATATTCTTTTATGGTTATATAAATTAAAATGCTCTCATATTTTTCTATTTCATGCCTAAATGTCCATATGAGTACTGCACTGAATTCCTAACTATCCATGGTTATTTACTGTTCATGTTATCTTGTTAGATGGTTTACATTTTATATGGACTATTGATTGTACTACTGGAATGCATGCTTAGTTTAGAATGCCTTCTACATGGCAGATGCAGTTGATGATTATTGCATGATAGTAGTGGATATAGGTTCTCTTGTGCCTTGAACTGAATTATAAATTGCTTATTTGAACCTATCAAGTATAGGTTTTATGGGAAAATGTCTGATTTACAGACGGCATGTTGCCAAAATTTCGACAGGAATTTTCCCAGCATAAAACCTTGTCCAGAGATGATTATAATAAAATTAAATTCAAAATATTTTTTGAAAGGATGAGTGAAAATCAATAAAATAATTAAACTTCATCCTAACATAATTATCAGACATTTAGAGAAGCTTAACTCCATCCCTATAGAAAAGGATCAAAGAACTCATATGCATCAATTCGCTTATCAAAACATTGAAGCTCTTTTGATATCTTTGAACATTTTATCTTGCTCTTAAAGTTTTATAATTTGATATGGAATGTTCATGGGTCATTACTTCTAAAGTATGCCTTAATATATATTCTCTGATGCATCTATGGCTTATAGGGAAGACTATACTGAACATATGATAAAATGCCTTAACAGATAACCAATATAGTTGCATTTAAAGGACCGCTTATACTGTCTGGTACACTTAGTGAAATCAATTTTTGATTAGTATAAGCAACACATTTCCTTTCCTAAGCTGCACAAAAATTGCATGGGTTAGTACATGTGAAATCCAAATCGCTATATATTTTGAAGATATGTACACATTTAGTTTGTGTCTTAGGATGAACTTAGTTCATGGACACCATTTGATCAAATTCTTTGGGTTATGTACTTTCACTCTGGACCCAAATGGTAGAGCATCATACCTTTTAAATTAAACATCCCATATGTTGATGATGGTCCATTGACTAAGAAATTTGCATGATTTAGGGGGAGTTTTTCATTTTGCACACACTCATTGTGTTTTGAGTTGTGTCACCCTTTTTGAACCCCTATTGCATACCTTTGAGTATAGTCTTGATTGACTATCGTGCATTTAAAATGAAATGCAATATGTCATGCATATGCACTGAATGATTAATATTTGCTACATGCTGAATTCATTTGATATGATGAGTATATAAGGAATGTACTTAAGTGAACATCATCCTTGAGCTTAATTCAGGTAATCGTGCATGCAAATATACAGGGGAGTTTAAGTCCCAATCTTAGGATAAATCAGTAAGAACTTTATGCCTAAAATCTCTTGCATACTAAGTAATATTAAGAATGATGAACATATGATGGATGTGCTTAATGAAATTCATTCTTGAGCGTAAACGCACTTATGTATGTCTGAGACTATACCGGGGAGTTTAAGCCCCATCCTTGAGAAAAGGATTATAACTCACTAGCTCCGTGGACTCATACTATTATTGGTTTTACTTTTCTGAGTCTGATTTGTTCCAATACTTATACTATGTTAAAAAATTAATGAATTCTCATAATTTGTATCAGCATAAGCAGCTAACAGTGTTTAAGCATGTATTCAAATTGATAGGGGAAACATCTAAAATTAAAATGTCTATCATATTATGCTCACAAACTTGTTAGTTTAGATCTGTTATTGAATTAAGTGTGGCATGTGATTGAATGAAATGTTTTAATTAAAAATCATAATCTGAAACATGTTGATCTGCCATAGTCATTTGATTTGCCATATGATGTTGCATGTGATTGTTAAATTTTTTTTTGGATCATTATTGTCTCGACGTCCCGTGAGCGCGCGTGCCCCGGGCGACGAAATAAAAATCAATTTTAATTTTTAATTAAAAATAAGAATGTCGGAGTCGCCACTAACCTTTAGTGTGGTTAGAACACATGATTACTACCCCATTAGGGGTAGAATTGGTCTACATTACCAGAGTTAGGCTTGGGAGTTCGGTTACGCGAGGGGAAGGTACAAGCACCCCCTACGTGCCCGTTCTTACGAAAGGTACCTAATTAATTTGAAATTATTCCTAAGTTAATCTAATAAGTCTTTAAATTACTCTTTTTTATGAATTTATAAATACACATAAAAAATAAATAAATAAATAAATATAATATATACATATATATTCCCTCAGAGCTTAGGGTACGTGATGTCCGAAGGCTCGTACTCCCGCAATAAAATCATAGGGATAAAATATTAAAAATATTTAATGAAAATATTATAATACTAAAGTAATAACAAATTAATACAAGTATTAAAAAGAACACAATTGAATCTACATATACCTCAAAAAGGAATAATAATAATAATAACTAATAATAGTAATAATAATAATGATGATAGTGCTGATGATAATATTAGTAACAATAATTTTAATAATAATGATAAATGTGATAATAACAATAAATAAGAATAATAGTAACGATAATGGTAACATTGATAAACGCAACAATAGTAATGATGAATTATAATAATAAATAATAATGATAGTAATAATATTAATAATAATAATAACAAATATTATTAATAACGGTGAAAAATAATATACATGTCTTGACAATATAAAAGTTACCCTTAATACTAAAATGCAATTAAAGATATGCACACTACATATATTGGTAAATCACTAACTAAGGAAACAAATCAAACTTACGGGTTAATAATATGGAAACCATTGAGAAGCCAAGAAAGTAATGAAATTATGAACAAGATTTATTTCTAAAAAATAGTATACACCTATTCAGTATGGTTACCATAATACACAATCCTAAATATACAAATATTAAACATAAAATGAGTGCAATAATAACCAAAAAAAACCTAAATACACACAACAATGAATATGAATAAAGACACAACCAAAGCCCTAAATATTAATCATGCTGCCTAAATAGGGTCCTATAAAAAAAAAACAAAACAAAACAAAAAAAAAACAAAAAAACTTAAACACTAAACATATAACATTAATATGGCACTCTTAAAAATATTCAACAATAAAAACTTATTACATTTAACTATCAAACAATAGAACTCGTACCTCCGCAATAAAACAAAATCCTACAATAATGAGAATGAACCGATTAGTATTTAAAATAATTATCACAAAAAATATAAACAAATATCACAGCTATAAAATGAAATCGTAAACACAATATTAAAATTTTAACTTATATACAATAAAAAGCTTACATACGAATATTAACTACATATCACGACAAATAATATATTAATATACACACCTATACAATGAAATCTTATGTTTTAAATATTAAAACGAGTCAAGAAAAGAAACAGAAAAATAAATTCATTAATTAATAAATAAACAAATGAACATCAAATATATATATATAAAGCCTGAATAAATAATATTACGAAAGATGAAAAACAAAAAAAAAAAATCCTGTAAAAAAAAGTAGATTAAAGTTAGTATATATGTATGATGAGAAAAAAAAAAAAAAAAGATTAAAGTTAGTATATATGTATTTGATATGCGCAGTGAACTCAGAAAAAGAGCAAACCTCTATGTGTGTGTGTGCTGTGCGTGCAGGGAACTCAGAAGACTCACCATTGTAAACGTGGCCGTGATGGAAGTAGATGGCCGGAGAGGGATCACTGGAGAGACTAGGAGATCAGCCAAGCGTGTCGGCGATGACAAAAACAGAGGAGGCCATGATCCGGCTGTGCTGGCGTGAGGGTGGTTGCAGGGGATGGAGAAGATGGTTGCCGGAGATACAGAACTGCTGCTGGAGGGTCTGGGCCGGAGGTGTAGAGCCTGGGTTGCTGTGATGAAGACTGGAGCAGGGGAATCTCGCGGTGTTGAAACTGCTGTTGGGGAGCTGGAGGTTGTGCTCTACTTGGCTGCTGCTGTGCTCGGGACCAACTGGTATGGCCGCTCGGTGTTGCTCGGAGGGATATGAACGGAGGGAGGGCGAGATTGAGGGGGCAGAGCTGTGCAGAGAGGCTGTGTGTGTGGTGGTGGTCGGAGTGGAGGTTGCTGGGGGACTGAGAGACAGAGAGGAGAATGGAGATGGGTGACGGCTGATGGAGAGAAAGAGAGGCCCTTTTTTGTGTAGGTCTGTGCGCGCCCCCTACTGCGCTGTGCGCCCCCGGCCTCCCCGCCCCCTTGTATAAAAAAAATTCTAAAAATCCTAAAAAAAACTTCCTTTTTCGATTTTATTTTTATTTTTCTTTTCTTTTTCTGCTTTTACTATTATGTTAATAATGAAAATAGTAATACTAATAATAATAATTATAATAATAATAATATAAGGATCAATAAGGGAATAATAATAATAATAATAATAATAATAATAATAATAATAATAATAATAATAATAATAATACTACTACTACTAATAGTAAATAATAATAAATAATTATAGTAAAAATAAAAATAATAAAGATATTATCAGTAAAATAATAATAATAATAATAATAATACTAATAAAAATAAGGTAATAATACAAATATTAAAAGTAATAATTATTAATAATATTAACATTACTAATAAAAATAAAGATAATAAAAATAATAATAGCCAAAATAAGATACTAATGCTAATAATAATAATAATAATAATAATAATAATAATTATTATAATAATAATAAGGTAATAAAAAAAAATAAATAATAGTAATAATAATCCATAATAATTATAGTAAATTAATAATAATAATAATAATAATAATAATAATAAAGATAATAAAAACACTAATAATAGTAATAATAATAAAATAATAATAATAATAATAATAATAATAGTAATAAAAATAATAATAACAATAGAAAAATAATAATAATAATAATAATAATAATAATAATAATATTGGACCTAGGTAAAAATGGGGTGTCTACAATTATGATTGTGGTTTTCTAGTTATATTTTAGTATATATTTCATTGACAAACCAGAAAACTTGTGCTTGCTTGCTTTAAATTAAATTTTTTTTTAACAAGCACACCCCCAGTACCTGTTTGCAAACATCAAAGGGGGGTATATATATATTTGTTTTCAAATTGCATAAGTGATTCGATAACTTCACATGAAAATGCATGCAAACTAGTTAGACCATTTTTATGCTCAAACCCTCTATATGCTTTCATATGCCGTGTGCTTTGAACAAAAATATTTCACGGGTCTTATGAAACATTTGAACTGAAATGATTTGTGCATATTTATGGTCTAATCATGTTTGTTATGTTATTTTAATTTTTAATGACCAGTTATACTCTGTGTGTGTGTGTATGTGTGTGTGTGTTTAATTGCTATAGTTTTTCAAAAATAGTTATATTTTTTTTACATGCCCTTTTGCTGATGACAAAAGGGGGAGATGTTTTATAAGAGCAAAATTAGTTTCTCCATGACCTTTTGTTATTCAAAATGGAAAATGATAGTTGTACTTAAATGAACAACTTGAATCATTTTGATGTCTTCATGCTTGCTTGTAAACTTTATTGAATATCATTTTGTATCTGTGCATACTGTTAGGGGGAGCCTTGCCAGGGGAATTTATATTTTACTCCTGTGTTTGTCATCATCAAAAAGGGGGAGATTGTTGACTTTTTGAGTCTGTCCTGTTTTGATTATGACAAACCACAGTATCTCATCTGTGTGCTAAGTATATGAACAAGTGTATGTTTCTAAGCACGGTTGACAGATGAGAGGTGGAAGCCTTAAGAGCACTTGAACGAGCATATCCCGGCGTATTCCGTGGAATTGCAAAGGAGCAGCGCATGAAGATCGATTTATATTTCAAGTTGTATTATGTTTTTATATTTATCATTTTGGGTTTGTAATCTTATATGATCTGTAATAACTAATGCATTTCATGCATGACAGGACATATAAGCTCAATGACCATAGCCGGACCTTAGGGATCACCCTTCGGTCGACTGACACTAGATTTTTGGGATTAATTCTCAAATGTCTTAGACTGACCATAGGACCCCCTATACTACATAGAAATATGCACTATCTCCTTAAATTTAATCATCATATGAATATGGTTTATATATAAAGGGATTAGGACTAAAATGCACCAAAAATGCATGTTTGGTCGACCGAGCCAAAATGCATAAGGAGCATTCGGTCGACCGAATTGGTTCATGGTCAACAATTTGACCACACTACGGTCGATCGAACCTGGCCAAGATAATATTGCTTGTTCGACCGAACCTCCCTAGGTGAAAAGTTGACCCTTCGGTCAATCGACACAAAATGAGCTTTAACACTCTGGTCGACCGAATATCCTCAGGAGAAGCCCCAACCGTCCGGTTGATCGAACTTCATAGTTCAAAATAGACTGGTTGACCGAACTGTGCTGATTTGGGAAATCGCCTTTAAAATCTCAAGATGGTTGACCATCTTCTTAGGTCAATTTTTACCAAGTTGACCGAACTGGGACACTCGGTCGACCGAACCTCTCGGGTTGGCGAATTTTTTACTGAGTTTAAACTGGGTTAATTTTAATTAAACTCACTTAATCTTTTTCAAAAATACCTACTGTGTCCCCAACGGCTATAATTTTTCCAACTTCTATATATAGCCATTAATTTGAAAAGATTAAGCAAGATTAGGATTTGAGATTAGGAAAAATTCTCTGAAAATATTCTCGTCCAAAATCTCTATATTTTCATCTCTTCAATCCTATTGCAAAAAACTACCTCCTATACTCATCTAGTTATTTATCTTGAAAGAAGGTAGTATTCTTTATACTTTTTGTATAGTCTAAACTTTCCCTAGTTTTTATTTGATTACGAGTTGATTTTTGGAGAGCCAGCTAAGGTTTTTCCTATAATAATTCTTTCATAAATATTTGATTAGGAAAAACCCTTGTGTGGCTTAAGATCTTGCATCCTCATTGCAAGTATCATAAGCTTGATTTGTGCTTTGACAACAACATCTTTATCAAGCTTAAAAACCCTATTATCTACTGTGCTTCATATTTGAGAAATATTTATGTAATATTTATTTAGGGTTATAGAGACTATTTGATTGTGCACACAAGAAGCATATTAGCTTGATATCAAAAGTCTCACTCTCATATACACACATTGATATACATCCTACCATGAGTTAACACTTGGTTAACAAAATCTCACTTGAACTTAATATCCTATCATATGTGAGTGCATTATTTGTTTGAGCGCATTGGTACACATCTGCTTAGTTTAAGAAGCATATTTAGTTGTACACAAAAATTTGTATTTCATTATTGTATTCTAGGCAAGGACCTGAAGAGGGAGACTAGCCCTGGTAAATAGTCTTGGATTGACTTAGACCCGATTAGTAAAGCTAGATGCACCATCCTGGTAAGGTGTAGGTTGAGATCAGCCCTGTTAATTGACCTGGTTGTAAACGGTGCCGCTCCACCCGTTAAGTAAACATTAGTGGAATCCTCGGGCTTGCGATCTAGAGGCAGGGACATAGGCACAGTTGGCTGAATCCCGATAATATATCATGCGTGTACTTTATATTCTCAACACTTTATATTCCTGCATGTGTATGTTATAGCGCATGATTTAATTTCTGCATATTATCTGCACATTTGGGTTTATGTGTATATAGAAAGACCCTAGGTTGTGAAATACTGCTGTTGAATTAGCTAAACCTAAGAATAAATTTTAATACCCAATTCACCCCCATCTTGAGAATACACCAATGTGATAGTAAGGTTTTCTGATTGTCTACTTAGCAAATCCTTGTTTGGGAGTTAATTCTCCTTTTCCTGGGTAAGCCTAGTGATACTGTACATATCCATTTAGTCTATAATTATAATTTCTAGATAAAAAAAAAAGCAAATTACTTTTGAGTGTTAGGTTAAACATGAGATAATTTGAGATACTGCATATAATGAAATATATTGTCAAATTTGGAGAAAGACATTTTTCTATATTCAACATTCAACATTACAAGGGTGTATTTATATACATGAGTCAAGGAACAAGATCCCAAATTACTCCTAAATATCTGCTTTATAATAATTACACAATAATTGGAAAATGAAAAGTGTAGATATTTCTCTAATACTCCCCCTTAAGTTGGAGCATGAAGATCTGTAATACCCAATTTGCGTGATAAGTCTTGGAAATGTTCACGACCTGGGCCAAAGATTTGGTGAAGATATTAGCAAGCTGACTGTGGGTAGGAATATGCTTAGTGAAGAAGAGGCCAGCCTATAACTTTTCACGAACAATATGACAATTGATTTCTATATGTTTTGTACGTTTTTGGAAAACAATATTTAGGGCAATGTGAAGTGTGACAACCCGAATAATAATGGGATTTAAATAATAAAGAGGAAGGGAAATGGAAACAGTAACAAAAGGAGGAAGTCGACTTCGTTGACAAACACTTTGCGTTCGTCGATGACATTGTACTTTGGAAGAAATAACCGAGGGGAAACATTAGGGCTTCATTGACGAATACGGGGGATTCGTCGACGAAGAGATACCGAGAGAAGTCTTGAACTGACTGAATTTTGTTGACGAAATTATTGAAGGACTCGTCGATGAATGACGTGGCTCGTCGACGAATCTAGTTCTATAAGTATCTAAAATCTGAATTTTTTCTTCTAAATTAAGCAAACTCTCTCCTCTCTCTCCTCCCTTCGGTCCTCTCTTTTTCTCTCTCTTAGATTTTGGGCTAGATTTACGCTGGTTCGACGTTCTGAAGTCACCACGATGCTCTTGGGGAAGTTCTCTCCAAATCTGCTGGAGCGGATCGTTGGTGAAAGCAAGTTGGAAATCATCCCTGAGTTGAGGTAAGACTTTTTAAGCCAAATTTGGTCTTATGGTAGTTATAGGAAATGATGTACACATGGAAATACTGAAGTTTAATACTGGAAGTTTTCAGTTTCAGAGTATTGATTTGGAAATCCTACGGGGGGTAGACTAGGATATTTTAGGGGCTTTCTCAATAGCCAAGTAAGGGAATAAACTAAAGCAGTTACTTTTTACGCAAATTATTATTATTTACGAGTAACTTGATTTCCTGAAAATATTTACGATATTTGAATATTATGGAATGAATGTATGTTTGAGAAAAATACTGTCAATGTGATGAAACGTATATATATGTATGAGATGCCAGAAAGTATGATTTTTAGAATATAATGTGTGGCATGAATATTATTTTCCATGTAAAAATATCATGATACGATGATGATACGAATGAACTATGTTTTTTGAAATTATGAAAGAGTACAGTATATTATGATGATTTCAAAATGCATGGTAATTGATGTAATTTCAGAATGATATTATGATATGTTCGGCACAAGGCCATAATTATGATATGTTCGATACGAGACTATAATTATGATATGTTCAGCACGAGGCCGTAATTATGATATGTTCAGCACGAGGCCATAATTATGATATGTTTGGCATGAGGCCGTAATTATGAAAGATGCTATATAATCATGTACTATATGTTATCAGAACCTGAATGTTAGTTTAGTTCAGTTCAGGAGCTCGGTACCGTAGCTTATAGATAAGATGTTTATGATCAGATTAGTGTTAACCACCCTACGAGGGTGTGGGAGATGGATAGTTGATGTGGCTTTTAGTAGAGTGTGGACGTCCACCTGGTAGTTCGGACCAGGGTGCGGCGGGCCCATCGTACTTACAAACATTTTTGACTCGACAGTGGTCAGCTAGCCATTGTCGGGTCTCGCCTTCGGGCTGCACAACCCGTCATGGGGGGTAATACATGACATTAGCTAGCTATTCATCTTTGGTATGTTTTCAATATCATCAGTATAATAGATGTTTACGTACGATATGATTTATCAGCAATTATGAAAGTATATGATTATTCAGTATGTCATGATAAATGTCTACAGATATATGAAATGTACTGTATATGTATAATTACATTAAATATTCATGTTGCCACACGACTGTATTTAGTTTATTTTCCCTTACTGAGAAGTGTCTCACCTCTAAACATTAAATGATTTTCAGGAAACCTAGAGAGACCGGCGGGTCAGGGCCACCGTTGAGTGATTGGAGCTAGGGGTGAGCAAAATTCGGTGAAAACCGAATTAACCGGCCGAAATTGGTCGGTTCGGTTCGGGTAAAAATCCCGGTTCGGTCGGTTCGGTTATAATTCTACAAAATTTCAGTTAATCGGTTTCGGTTCGGTTAAGGGTAAAAAAAATTTCGGTTAACCGAATTAACCGAATTACTAATTAATTAGATTTTAAATATAATTTATGAATATAAATTTTGCTTATGTAAGTGCATTAAGGAGTTTAATTAACCTATTTGGATTCTTTGTTTTATGGTAAAATATTATTTTCATTAATAAAATTAATAAATAAGGTATTTAATTAAGTTGGATTTGGTTTTAAAAAAAATTTATAATTGTATTATATTTCTAACAATTAATTTTAAATGATTTCGGTTAAAATCGGTTAACCGAATTACCCGAATGGGCAATTCGGTCGGGGTCGGTTCGGTTTCTTTTGTCAATTCGGTCGATTCGGTTAATGGTTTATATTAACCGAATTTTTCGGTTAATTCGGTTAATTACCCGAATTTAACCGAACCGACCGTTTGCTCACCCCTAATTGGAGCTTCCCTACTATAAGGGTAAGCGTTGAACTAGGATCGGGAGATTTTTATTATATGACCCTAGTGTTATTTTGACTTTTGGAGGTTGTATATAGTAACAGTATTTTGATGATATAATAAACTCTGGTATTATGTTTTATGGTTGGATGTTTGAGATTTTTTACTTGCTGCTGCTTAGGTTTCCGCTGTGATTGACAGGTGTCCCCATTACCCACAAGTTCGGGTCAACTTTTTTATTTAATTTGTTACATTATATATTGATAATTTAGGTTGCTACAACCGCTTGATTGTCACAATATAAGAGAATAGGCTGGGAATGCAGTATGCCAAGATCATGTAAAAGAGTTTTGAGCCATGTAAGTTCACAAGTAGTGGAAGCAAGCGCCCGATACTCAACTTTGGTGGAAGAGTGAGACATTGTAGTTTGTTTCTTAGTGCATCAGGAAATTGGACTAGTGCCCAGCTAAATGAAAAAACCAGTGGTGGAGTGGTGAGTGAGCGGACAACTAGCCTAATCCGAATCAAAATAGGCTGAGACTTGAAGAGTGTTGGCAGTAGGAAAAAATAAGCCTTGGCCTGGAGATGCCTTAATGTATCGAAGAACACATGCAACAACATCATAATGTGGTTGTCTGGGCTGGCGCATAAATTGATTGAGAATGTTGATGGGAAATACAATGTCGGGTTGAGTGATGGCATATTTCCCTTACCTTGTCTGACTGAACTCGTCTACTGGTTCTAACTCACGCCCACGACATTCATAATTCCATATTTATGAAATTATACACACACACACACACACATATATATATATATATATATATATATATATTTTCCTGTCAAATAACTGAATACCTAGAATAATTTTCGTACTTATATTTCTTGAATTATAAACCATTCATTATCTTACCTTGTTTCCTGAGAACACCCCCTAGGTTCCCAAGCCCCAACACCCTGAATTCATAATACCCACATAAATCATCCCAAAGACCAGTATGACAACATCTACTACTAAATTTGGATTCAGAGAAACCTACAAACCAAATAACCCTTAATAATCTACTTACCCTGATTCTGGGATGGTTCCCAAACTTCTCAAATCAACATTCTACTCCAGTTAGGTTGTAGAGAATCTCCCAAGGATCATCGTGGTAGCTTCTGATTGTCGAAGAGGGGAGAAATGGGGCCAGAAATCTAGAGAGAAGTGAGAGGAACCAAAACCTAGTGAGTGAGAGAGAGAGAGAGAGAGAGAGAGAGAGAGAGAGAGAGAGAGAGAGAGAGAGAGAGAGAGAGAATTGGCTGATTTTTCAATCAAAAATATGATTTTTGTGCTTATATAGATGGTTGGCCACATGGCCTCATCGATGAACACATAACCTTCATCGATGAATCTCAAGCCCTAAAATCGGCCCCTCGGTAAGTTCTTATCGACGAGACTCGTGTCCCCATCGACGTGCCCAAGAAGACTACTCATCGATGAACGTTTTGTGCTTGTTGACAAGACCCTACTAAGTACCCCTTTGAAATTCTCTTTTCTTTCATTCCTTTTATTATTTAATTTCTATAATTATCTGAGTTACTACAGATGGTGAGATATATCAAATGTCCAACGAGTCGCCGAAACGAGCTTGGATTGAAGAGAAGATCACCATCAGTATTATTGAACTTGAGATTTTGTTCCATGGGAAAGTTGGTAGGATGAACACCAAGATGACTGCTATTAGTGAGGATGTCAAGAGCATATTTTCATTGATTAAGAAATATGCTAGTGGGAGAGCGAGCAACTTCGAGGCTAAGGAAATATTTTAGTTTGCCAAGATCCTTTAGATTGAATTTTTGAGTAAGCATGGCTTTGAAAATGCTAATATTGGAGAGATCATTGCCTACCATGAGAATTTCATCAACATAAACAAGTATAAGAGTAAAAGATTGACCCCAAGAGTGGGTGAAGAGAAAGTGATCGGCTTGAGATTGGGTGAACCCCTCAGCAAGTAAAACAGAAGATAATTTAGAGAACCAATTGCAAGAGGCTTGCTTAAGGCCATAAAGAGAAGAGATTTTTGAAGATGACAAACACGAGTCTCCCCTTGTTTACAATAACTCAGTGGAGGGGTCATATAAAACTCCTCATCGAGGTCACCACGGAGAAAAGCGTTGTTGACGTCCAATTGAAAGAGATGTTAATTCTGAGCTGCAGCCACTGCAAGAACACACCTAATAGTAACAAGTTTAGCAACAGGAGAAAAAGTGTCATGATAATCAAAAACTTCTACTTGAGTGTAGCCCTTGGCCACCAAGCGAGCTTTGTGTCGTTCTATGGATCCATCGGCCCAAATTTATGTTTTGAACACCCATTTACAACCAATTGGTTTTTTTCTAGGTGGAAGGTGTTGAAGAACCCATGTATGATGGACTTCTAAGGCTTGGATTTCAGAAGCCATGACATCATGCCAATGCGGGTGTAGCATAACTTGCAAATATGAGGTGGGTTTGGAATGTTGGGACATAACAGAAAGAAAAGCCAAATGTTGATTAGAAAAACGATGATAAGATAAAAAAGATAAGAAACAATGAACCGTACCTGAGGAAGATCTTGAAACTTGTGAAGTCGTTGAGGACTTTGGTAAAATAGGGCAAATATAATCATCCAAGTAAGAGGGATGTGTGACAGCTTGTTTGGGCCGTGAAGAGATGGGTTGCAACAACTTGATTTTCCATGCCATTTTTTTATAAACTTTAAAATTTCACTGCTCTGATACCTTAACTATATAATCAACCCATCATCATGGTCCAAGTAGGACCCGTGGAACCTGAGACACAATAAACTGCCTAAACAGCACAAAGCAGAATACATATAACCATAACCATATATATACAATACCAGAGTGTTAGAATATATCCCAAAATATACACACACAACCGTACCCAAAATACCGCCATCTAGACCTAGAGACTACTCAAAAATAACTTCCCAAAATACTCACCCCACTGACAGGACAGTACTGTAGTCACTTCTATTTGCAAGCTTGATCTACTCGCCTAGCTGGTTCACCTAAAAAATGTTAAATCAATGGGATGAGCCAACACTCAATAAGACGAAATATGCTATTACTAGTGTGCGACAGGTGAGTTTACATATTTGTAAGATGTGATTTAGGAATACCATAAATAACTGAATCTGAGAAAAAAATGCATAGATAATGTATAGTATAGCTTATACCTATGTTACTTAACATAAACTATTTTTCTGAATTTTCTATTTATAATACTTCTAATATTCATAAGTACGTCTTGGGTTTCTGTAAATCTAGATATATATATAATAACCAAGAAAATATCCCTAGATGGATAACTGAAAATCATGATTTTAACCCCTCATGACAGGGTTGTGCGGCTCGAAGGTGGGACTTAACTTGGCTGGCCAACCAGGATAAGTCAACTAAACTCTAAAAGTCAGATCGACCTCCTCAACCCTAATTAATGAGGAGCCTGTCGACAACATAGGCACAATCGACTACTGAATACCACATACTATCTGAGTTAGGTGGTTGCACTCTGAACTGAATATAACAACGGTACCATGCTCTACTGATTGAATCTAGTCCATCAGGGTCTGATACTGTATACATATGTAACTGATATATTTATATCATTGGTTTACCATGATTTTGAAATAGCCATAACATTACAAAACTGATCTAAAAATCTGAGTAACTGAATGAATATTTAATGTCTGTATATCTGTGTATCTGTTCGTGTATCTAATAATCTGGGTGTTATGGTTCTGAAATCATGATGTCCTGAAATTGCTGAAAATATATTTTTCTGTGCATATACTGTAAATCATGTTTTAAAATATATTGTATAACTTCTATCTGTATATGTACTGAAAATTCATCATTCTATAAGATATATATACATCCCATGATATTTTTGCTATTATACTGTAAAAAATAGTATTTGTAGTGGCATAAATACTGTGTTAATTTGTTATAAGCTCATGCCACACAATTTAAATAAATAATTTCTCATGCTCTAAAATCTTTATTTTCTGCTAAACAAATATTTTATAATCTGAATAATAATAATCTGGTAAAACATGTAATTTCTATTGATAATCATACTAAAATTTCTAGCATAGCATATTTCCTTTACTTGACTATCTGAACATTAGTTGCTATCTACAGTCTCACATGTGCGAAATTTATAATTTCAACGTCCTAAGATATACACACATAATTCCCCAATCAACTACTAAATTCACCTAAAAATTATCGCATACATTTTTCCCCAAATCCATATATGCACAATTCCTAAACTATAATCCATATATCATTGTACCTGCGTTCCTGAAATACCACCCACTAGGGTTCTCAACCCTCGCCTGTGGGGTCCCAAAACACCCTATTCCTAAAAATATAATGCCCTGATTTTACTTCACAAAACCCCAGTATATTCACATATAATATAGAACCTGACCTCAAATGAACCGGGTAATACCTGAAAATACTTCAATAATCTACTTACCCTGGTTTTGGGATAGTTCCCAAACATCTCAAATCAACATTTCACTCTGGCTATGTTGTAGAGAATCTCCCCAGGATCACCATGGTAGCTTCCGATCGTCGAACCAAGGAGAGACGGAGCTGGATTTCTAGAGAGAAGTCATAGAAACCATGCAGAGAGATAGAGAAAAACTAATAAAATGATTTTTCTTTATTAAAAATCTGTTTTAGGCTAAATATAAAATGTTGTTCACGTGGCCTCGTCAACGAGCCATGTCACCTCGTCGACGAGTCCAAGAAGTATCTCGTTGACAAATGCCTGCTCCCTGTCGATGAGATTCAGGCCTTAAAGACGGCCCTCTCAGTAACTTCTCGTTGATGAGATGAATGTCCTTGCTGGCCCAATAATTTGCTCGTTGACGAGCACTTCAACACTCATCGACGAGGCCCTATTGAATCTTCTTATAAAACTCCTTGTCTCTTCTTTCTTTTATTATTTATTTACCATAATTCTATGGGTCTTTACATTCTCCCCTCCTTATAAAATTTCATCCTCGAAATTTACTATCTGTATTGAACACCATTCTTAGCATAAAACGAGCTACTTATTTTATTACTAACCCTCACTTATGGCGGAGGAATATCGTGATTACATTCAGGGTCTTGAGAGATTACAAATATACTTATAAAATAAAATTCTCCCAAAACCAAAACACAACCTATCATAGATTCTAAATTAAAATTACACATTCATTACTCTGTACTAAAGAAAAAAACTGTTATTATTTAACTTTACAAATCACTACTGTACCCCACTAAACAGGTGTGGGTATTTCTGTTTAATTTCTTCCTCAAGCTCCCAAGAAGCTTCTTCTACCGTGTGATTCCTCCACAGGACTTTTACTAGTGATATTTTCTTACTGCGCAATTCCTGCTCCTTCCTATCTAAGATCTGTACTGGAACTTCCTCATATGCTAGAGCATCACTGACTTCTAATTCTGCATAACTAATGACATGTGAAGGATCTAGGATGTATTTCCTTATCATAGAAACATGAAATACATCATATTTTATAAATTGGCATATTTCGATAGGCAACTGATCCAATCTTCTCAAGTATCTCAAATGGGCCAATAAACCTAGGGCTCAACTTACCCTTCTTCCCAAACCTCATGACTCCCTTCAGTGGTGCTATTTTAAAAAACACATGATCGCCCACTTTAAATTCCAATTCCTGGCAGCGAGTATCTGTGTAACTTTTCTGTCGACTCTGTGCTACACTAATTCTATTTCGAATAAGTTAAACTTTATCGTATGCTTGTTGTACTATCTCTGGTCCCAAAACTCACCTCTCACTTAGCTTATCTTAGTATAGAGGAGAACGACACCTCCTAACATAAAGCGCCTTGTAAGGTGCCATGCCTATGCTGTCTTGATAGCTATTATTGTAGGCAAATTCAACTAGTGGTAAATACTGGGTCCAGGTACCCCCAAAATTCTTTACACAAGCTCGCAGCATATCCTCAAGGACTTGGATTGTTCTCTCTGTTTGACCATCTGTTTGGGGATGAAAAGCGATGATGAATGCTAACTGAGACCCCAAAGCCTCCTGCAAACTCTTCCAAAATCGTGACATAAAGTGTGGGTCACGATCCAATACTATAGATACTGACACTCCATGGGGTCACGATCCAATACTATAGATACTGACACTCCATGGGGTCGAACAATCTCTTGAATGTAAATCTCTACCACTCTATTCATAAGGTAGCTAACTTTAATAGGTAAAAAGTGAGCTATTTTTGTCAGCCCATCAACGACTATCCAGATGGCATTCTGACCATACGGCGCTGGCGATAGCCCAGTAACAAAATCCATGGATATGTGGTCTCACTTCCACTCAGGGATGTAAAGTGGCTGCAACTGCCTTGCCAGCCTCTAGTGTTCAGCCTTAACCTGCTGGCTCGTTAAGCACTGCTGCACAAATTCGGCAATCTCCCTCTTCATACCACTCCACCAGAAATACTCCCGCAGATCCCTATACATTTTAGTACTGCTAGGGTGAACAGTGTGTAAAGATCAGTGAGCCTCCTCTAAATCGTTCTCCTAATATCATCATCTACAGGCACACACAACCTGGAATGCAACCTCAATGCCCCATCATCAGAAATGTTGAATTCCTTTCCCTGACCATCCTGTACTCTGGCTATCACCTCTACTAATTCTAGGTCCTCTTTCTAAACAGCTTTAATCTTTTCATATAGCGTAGGCTGCACAACTAGGCTGGTAATAAATTCCTGAGGATCATCCTCCACTAACTCTATGTCAAACCTTTCCAAGTCCATCTGAATTGGGTGCTGAATTACTGCTGCTAACTGCATTGTACCCTCTGATTTACGGCTTAGTGCATCAGCCACCACATTTGCCTTACCTGGGTGGTAGCTGATGGTGCAATCATAGTCCTTGATGAGATCCAACCATCTCCTTTGTCATATATTCAACTCTTTTTGCATTAAGAAGTACTTTAAACTTTTATGATCAAAGAATATCTTGCATATCACACCGTACAAGTAATGCCTCCAAATCTTTAGTGCATGTACCGTTGCAGCCAATTCCAGATCATGGATAGGGTAGTTCTTTTCATACTCTTTCAACTGTCGGGAGGCATAAGCTACGACCCTACCATGTTGCATCAACATACAGCCAAGCCCTTTCAAAGATGCATCACTATAAATTACATAACCATGACCTCCAGGTGGAATCGTCAGTACTGGTGCAGTGACGAGCCGCTGTTTTAATTCCTAGAAGCTCTACTTGCATTCATCATCCCATGCAAATCTAGCATTCTTCCTGGTCAGTCGCGTCAAGGGCCCTGAGAATCCCTCTACAAATCGACGGTAATATCGCGCCAGTCCTAAGAAACTCCTAATTTCCTGAACATTTCTCGTCCTTTCCCAATTACTGCCTCTATCTTACTGGGATGCATTGAAATTCCATCCCCTGATATAACATGCCCTAGAAACGCAACTTTCTCTAACCATAATTCACATTTACTAAACTTGGCATATAATTCCTTTTCCCTGAGCGTCTGAAGTACTAGCCATATGTGTGACTCATACTCCTCAAAATTCCTCGAGTAGACCAGTATATCATTAATAAAAATCACAATGAACTGGTCTAGATATTGATGGAAGACCCTATTCATTAAATTCATAAATACTGCTGGTGCATTAGTTAACCCGAACGACATTACCAAAAAATTGTAGTACACGTATCTAATTTGGAATGTTGTCTTTGATATGTTTTTGGCCTTAACCTTCACTCAATGATAACCTGATCTAAGGTCGATTTTAGAATAGACCCGTGTACCCTAAAGCTGATCAAATAAATCATCTATACGGGGTAGAGGATGTATGTTCTTAATGGTTACCTTGTTTATCTCCCTATAATCTATGCACATCCTCATAAACCCATTTTTCTTCTTTATGAACAGCACTGGTGCTCCCTAGGGCGATACGCTGGGTCTAATAAACCCTTTATTTAATAGATTTTGTAACTAAACCTTTAATTCTCCCAATTCAGCTAGAGCCATACGGTAAGGAGCCTTAGAGATCGGCGTTGTCCCTGGAGGTAAATCTATAGTAAAATCTACCTTGCGATCGAGAGGCAACCCAGGTAGCTCTTATGGAAAAACATCTAAAAATTCCCTTACCACTAGTGTACTATCAAGCTTCGATTCATTTTTTGACATCTCTTTTACAAAAGCCATAGACCCCTGACTTCCATCTAGGAATAGTCTGTTTGATTGCATGGCTGACACTAATTGTGGTGAGGCACACACACGTGAACCAACAAATCTGTATTCTTGTTCACTAAGGGGTCTAAAATTACTTCTTTCTGACGATAGTAAATGCTAGCGTGATCAGCTGCCAGCCAATCCATACTCAATATTTTATCAAATCCCTACATGTTTAATATCATAAGATCAGCTGGTAATATTTTCCCTTGAATGGCCACTGGAAAATTCCTAAGTACCTTCCTACATCTCAAAGTAGATCCAGTCGACATGGCTACGCCCAACTTAACATCTAACAACCGCACTTCAATCTCGGCTAACTTAGCATACCCAGAGAATATAAAAAAATAGGTGGCACCTGTGTCAAATAAAACAACAGCTTGATACGAAAAAGTAGTAAAGATACCTATAACGACGTCTTCAACTGCCTCTATGTCTCCTGGCGTCAATGCATATACCCTCGTCAAAGCTGCATTCCTCTATTGGCCTCCTTGAGAAGCCTGATAACCTCCCCGGTAGGGTCTGGAAGCTGGGACCTGAATCAGCAGCCTTGGACATGCTCATGCCATGTGGCCGGGTCTCCCACACTAATAACATACGTCTCTTCTCCCAGATGTCGTCTCCTACATGTCTAACACACAAGGTAGGTCTGCACACCTTGATGCTCATGAGGTCCTATCATCTACCTCTGACCTCCCCTATAACGATCTCCTCTCCATGGGTCCTAACTGCAACCCACCTAAAAACCCTGAGGCGCAGGCCTCTTTCTCTAACTCTGAGTTGCGATACCTCTCTACATGGCACTCTCATTAACTGCAGCCCTATCTACGACCTTCGTGAATGCCTGAGCCTGAAAACCAATAACTTGCACTAATAGGTTCTACCTCAGACCTTCTTCAAACTTTCTCGCCTTCTTCTTCTCGTCCGATGCCAAATTCGGGGCAAATCGAGACAACTCAATAAATAAAGCTGCTTACTGTGATACTGTCATCTACCCCTGAGCTAAATGCATGAACTCTACTGCCTTTGCACTCCGAACGATAGCTGGGAAATATCGCTCAAAGAACAGCTCCTTCAATCGACTCCCCGTCACTGGCACTGGATCCGGGCTCTACTCCTCAATCAACCTTATTGATCTGCACCATCGTTTTGCCTCTTCTATCAGTTTGAATGTCACAAATACTACCTTCTGTTTGTCTGTACATGGAAGCACTGCCAACGCCTCTTCAATGTCCTAGACCCAATTTTCAGCTATAATCGGGTTAGCTCCTCTCGCAAAAGATGGGGGCTTCATCCGCGTAAACTGTTCGATCGTGCAGCTACGCTCTCCTAAGCTTTTGGCCATCTCAGCCATCACCTGTTGGGTGACACTGCGCAATACTGCCTCAGTATCTCCACCTCCCATACTGTAAGGTCCTGCTCCATCACCCCTACCATTTGTACCACTACTCCCTAGGTCCATCCTGAAAAGACAAAGAACACTATTTAAGGACCCTATCTCCTGTATAGATCTAATTTATTTCATTCAACTAAAATCTCATATTCACTATTAACTATCCTCTCTAATCATAATTCAAAATCAAATCACGTAACCTAGACACACAACCTAACAATAGTTTACTATGGCTTTCCTGAAATCGTCACCCCAGGAAAAACACGGAAACCACCACGAAAATCCTGTACCTAGAATATAGAACAAAACCTCAAATCCTTTCCTATACTCTGGTATTGTTTCCACTGCACTCTAAAGTCTACAAAACCTAGCAACCTAGGCTCTGATACCAAACTATAACGACTTGATTTTCCATGCCATTTTTTTTTATAAATTGTAAAATTTCACTGCTTTGATACCTTAACTATATAATCAACCCATCATCACGGTTCAGGTAGAACCCATGGAACCTGAGACACAATAAACTACCTAAACAGAACGAAGCAGAATACATATAACCAGAACCATATATAGACAATACCAGAGTGTTAGAATATTTCCCAAAATATACAAACACAACCATAGCCAAAATACCCCCATCTGGACCTAGGGACTACACAAAAATAACTTCCCAAAATACTCACCCCACAGACAGGGTAGTAATGTAGTCCCTTCTATCTGCGAGCCTGATCTGCTCGCCTAACTGGTTCACCTAAAAATGTTAAATCAATGGGATGAGCCAACGCTTAGTAAGACGAAATATACTATTACTAGTGTGCGGTAGGTGAGTTTACAAATTTGTAAAATTTGATTTAGGAATACCATGAATGACTGAATATGAGAAAACACGTATAGATAATGTATAGTATAGCTTATACCTATGTTACTTAACATAAACTATTTTTTCAAATTTTTTATTTAAAATACTTCTAATATTCATTAGTACGTGTTAGCTTTATCGTGATCTCAAGAGGTGGGGGTGAATTGGTGTTTTTAAAATTAATGCCCTAGGTCAGTATCCTAACAGAAGTATATTCATAATCCTATGGTCAATCTAGTGCAAGTAAAGTAAAGCAATTGTAGTATGTACCAAAACTTAAATAATGCAATTTAATTAACTAAGCACGCACCAAAAAGCAGTAAAGAGAAGTGACATGCAGAAGTGTTATCGAGGTTTGAAAAATTGCCTACGTCCCCGCCTTCGCTAACAAGCATAAGGATTACCACTATAATGCTCACTTAAACGGGTGGAGCGACACCTAAACAAATCCGGTCAATTAGCATAGGGCTGACCTCAACCTTTACACAATCCTTATTGGGCTAGATTACCGCCCCCTCAGGCCACGCTTGGAAATACAACATTATTCTCTCAATCAAATGGTACAGTGATTATGTTTTCATGTAAAGCAGATATGTACCCAATACAATCACAAACACAACCAAATGATATAATGAAGTAAGCTCAATGTGGTCTAAGATGTCTACCCTCAAATATTTATGCAAGCGTTGTAATCAGTGCGTGAGAGTGCAAATAATATTATCTTTGTATCACACAATATATTCAATCACAATGCTAAAAAAAAGATACTTGCCACACTTCAGATATCTCAACAAATGATTTTTCTCAACATATAAGCCTCAAGAGATGTATAAATGTTGTTTGCAAAAAAGAGTTTGATCTTTGTGTTTGAAAGATAATACTATTCAAAGAATATTGCAACAAAGATCTTTAGAACATAAGCAAATATCTCTTCAAGAATTTTTCTGAAAATAAAACACACAAGATATTTGAAAATGATTTGAAAATATTTTAAGCAACCAAAATTGAATAAGAACTTCTTAAGATATTGCAATGATAGTGCAGTACTCAGAGGCTCAAGTGAAGCCTTCTTAGGAAAGACTTATTGTTAAAGTCTCCTAAGAGAACTTGAGGTCTTGCTCTCAAATAAAATAAAATCGATCGAGTGAGATTTGAATTAGAAGTTCGGTCGACCGGTCAATAGGGTTCCAAAGCGATTTGATCTTTTTTGCATGGTTCAGTGGACCGTGAGGTTTTGAACTAATTAGTTCGGTCGACCAGAAAGTTGGCCAGACACACATGGAACTCGGTCGACCAGGTGGTTGGCTTACGATTTGGGCTCGGTTGACCATATGGTCAAATGGTTGACTCAGAGGAAGTTCAGTCAACCGAGTATAATGAACTGGGCATGGCTCGGTTGACCGAGAAGTGGTCAAACAGTTGACCCGATCACTGATTCGATCGACCGACATATTTGTACTTGTGAAGTATGGTCGACTGAACATGCATTTTAAGTGCATTTCGGTTCTATTTACTTATGTGATCACCCTTTCCATATAACCATATATATATATATTTGTGCATGTATGAGTGTTTTAGAGTCATTCTAGGTCTTTTTCGTTTTGAGCTTACCTATCATATCATGCAGGTGATGCATATAATTATTACAACCCAGATCCTATTTACTATTATAGACCCATAATGAATAATGAATTTAAATACAACATAAGTAAGATCTTCAAGGCCTTCAACTTCTACTTCTTGTGCCATCATTTTGATTTGCCAATTGTATACATGCACATATCCTCAAACATCCATCAAATACAACAAGTATTTGTCATTATCAAAATCAGGTGTGACCTATAAGGTTAACATTCTCGTCTATTTTGATGATGACAAATACATCATGCAAAGAAAATGGGTATAGCCTTAGACGACTCCCCCTAACAATATGCATTATGTACAAGTTTGTCAATGCTGATTATTTTTCTTAAGTGCAACCCAATTTTTTGCCTCTTCATCTCCCCTTTTTGGCAACAACAAAAAGGACCACAAAAATTATAGCTTTAGGCAATGGGTAAAAATCATTTTTATACACAATAAGTTTGAAAAAATTTTGAAAAATTTTGGCAGCATGTCGTTTGAAAATAGGACATTTCCAAAAAAAATTTGTATAAAAATGACCTATTTTGAGTTTATAAGACCTAATAGTTTATCCATAACTAGGCAACTCAAACAGTTCCAGTATGAGCAAGATATAAAACATAAGTGTAATCATCATGTAGTAAATATGAGAATTATGCATCGCAAACCATAATCGACTTTCACAAAGTCTAAACCAATAAAAGATATCAACATTTATATTAATTGTTAGACTTTTAAAATTAGTTGAAAGCTCCCCCTGAATTTATGCAAACTATGAAATATCTAGGAAGCATCTCTACTATGCATGAGACCTAATTCATGTCTAATTTGTATGAACCTATCTTCTGGAAGTGGTTTAGTGAAAATGTCCACCCACTGCTCATTAGTACATATAAACTCAAGAGCCACTTCCCCTTTCTGTACATGATCACGAAGGAAGTGATGTCTAATTTCAATGTGTTTAGTTCGTGAATATGAGATTGGATTTTTAGAGATGTTGATTGCACTAGTATTATCACATTTAATCGGTATTGTGTCATAGTGCAACCCAAAATCCATAAGTTGTTGTTTCATGTAAAGAGTTTGAGCACAACAACTTCCAACCGCAATATATTCTGCTTTGGCTATGGATAAGGCAACTGAGTTTTGTTTCTTGGAGAACCAAGAAATGAGAGATTGTCCTAAATTTTGACAAGTGCCGCTGGTACTCTTTCGATCAACCTTACTATCGGCAAAGTCAGCATCAGTATAACTCACAATCTCAAAGGTAGTATGCTTAGGGTACCATAAGCCTAACTCTATAGTTCCAACTAGATACCTAAGGATTTGTTTAACCGCTATTAGATGGGATTCCTTAGGAGCAGCCTGAAACCTAACACACATACACACACTAAATATAATATCAGACCAACTAGCAGTGAGATATAGAAGACTCCCAATCATGCCATAATACAATTTAATGTCAACAAGGATCCCTTGCTCATCTTTATCAAGTTTAATGGAAGAACTCATAGGAGTACCAAGAATTTTACAATCTTCCATATTAAATTTCTTTGGCAAATCCGTAACATATTTAGATTGGCATATGAAAGTTTCATATTTAGCCTGTTTAATTTGCAGCCCTAAGAAGAAACTAAGTTCACCCATCATGCTCATTTCAAATTCACTTTGCATGCATTTGAAAAACTCATTACACAACTCATCATTAGTTGCTCCAAAAGCGATATCATTGACATAAATTTGAACAAGGAGCATATCATCATTTTTGGATTTGATGAAAAGTGTAGTGTCAATTTTGCCACAAGTAAACCCATTTTCTAGCAGAAAACCACTAAATCTCTCATACCAAGCTCCAGGAACTTGTTTCAATCCATAAAAGGCTTTAGACAACCAGTAAACATGATCTGGATATTTATGATTTTCAAAACCGGATAGTTGTTCTACATATACTTCTTCATTAATATAACCATTTAGAAAAGCACTTTTAACATCCATTTGAAACAAATTAAAATTTTTAAAAGCAGCATAAGCAAGTAGCATTCGAATGGCTTCAAACCTTGCAGCAGGAGCATATGTTTCATCAAAGTCTATCCCCTCTTCCTGATTATAACCTTAGGCAACTAGTCTATCCTTATTCTTAGTTATTACCCCATTCTCATCTTTCTTATTTCTATATACCCATTTAATTCCAATAATGGTATGATCATTAGGCCTAGGAACTAGGGTCCACACTCTGCTTCTTTCAAATTGATTAAGTTCTTCTTACATGGACATCACCCAAGACTCATCCTCTATGGGTTTTAAAAAAAAATATTTTTAGGTTCTTCTTGAGACAAGAAAGTAGAATGACTCACTAGGTTCTTCAAGGAAGATCTTGTGGCTACACCACAGGATGGTTCACCTATGATTTGATCTATAGGGTGGTTCCTAATGAATCTCCAATCTCTAGGCAACTCCTGAAGTTCATTTTCATTCTCATTATCTTCAAATGACTTATCATTTATTTCTAACTTTTCACTTGCATTATTTTCAATAGATAATTTATCTAAGCATTTTCTAATATCAATATCATCTTCACCATCTTTCTTCTAAAATGGATTAGATTCATCAAACATGACATGGAAAGATTCAATGACAGTCAATGTTCTTTTATTGAAAACACTATATGCTTTACTATTAAGAGCATAACCTAGGAAAATGCCTTCATCAGATTTAAAATCAAATTTCCCTAGATGTTCATTATCCCTAAGTATAAAGTATTTACAACTAAAAACATGAAAATAGGAAATATTAGGTTTATGGTTGTTCCACAATTCATAAGGGGTTTTATTGAGTGACCGTTTAATCAACACCCTATTCATGACATAACAAGCAGTATTTATAGCCTCGACCCAAAAATATTTAGGTAAGTTATGTTCATTCAGCATAGTTCTACCCATTTCTTGTAATGACCTATTCTTTCTTTCTACCACACCATTTTGTTGAAGGGTGCTAGGTGCAGAAAAGTTATGTGATATCCCTTCTAGGTCACAATAATTTTCTATGCCTTCATTTTTATATTTTGTGCCTCTATCACTTCTTATTTTAGTTATCTTGTAGCCCTTTTCATTTTGAATTCTCCTACAAAGCTTGGTAAACTGTTCACATGATTTAATTTTATGTGAAAGAAATAACACCCATGTGAATCTAGAAAAATCATCAACAATAACAAAAGCATATGATTTACCACCAAGACTTTACACAGAATTAGGACCAAACAAATCCGGATGAAGCATTTCAAGTGATCTAGTGGTAGATATAAATTTCTTTTTCTTAAAACTAGATTTTGTTTGCTTACCTATTTGACATGCATCACAAATTTTATCTTTTACATATGACATTTTAGTCAAGCCTTTTACTAATTTTTTTTTTACTAGTTTTGACAATAAGTCCATGCTAGCGTATCCTAAGTGCCTATGCCATAACGAAGTAGTTTCATTTATTGCAGAAAAACAAGTTACTTGTTGTGAAGCTAAGTTATCAAATGTGGTAGTGTACACATTTTCATGTCGATCTGCAGTAAAAAGAATTTTATGATCTGTTTTACTTTCCACTATGCATTTATCATTTTCAAATGATACTTTATATCCTTTATCACACAACTGACTTATGCTCGACAAATTATGCTTCAGCCCATTAACTAATAAAACATTATCAATTACAAGGGAAAGATCCTTACCAACATTACCTACCCCAATGATGCATCCCTTTGCGTTGTTGCCAAACGTCACATATCCTTCATCCTTGGGAATGATTGAGGCAAATTTTGCCTTGTCGCCGGTCATGTGCCGTGAGCACCTACTATCCAGGTACCACCTATCCTTGGAGGAGGTCGATCTTAAACATACCTGGGAAATAGACTAAGTAACTGATGCTAGTCCCCAAATTTTGTTGGGTCCACGGGGGTTAGTAGCTGGATCACCCTTAACTACCCATACTTTTCTAATTTTCACATGCTTATTCCTAAGTGGACAATCAAATTGAATATGCTCAATCTGTTTGCATTTAAAACATTTCATTCTACACTTAGGATCTTTAGGAGGGACTTGAGATTTCAATTTACGCGTGAAATGTCCCAAGTAAAGATTAGATCATTTAACATTTTCAATACCATTAAAACCTAGACCCTCTTTACTCAAAGAATTTCTTTGGGCACCAAGTAGTTTTTCAAAGTTGCATTTGCCCTCAGTGAATTTAAAAACAACTTTGGAGTTATCCTCCAATTTCCTCTCAAATTCAGTAAAAACCACATCTTTTTCTTTCAAAATAGAAGCACGAGAGGTTTTTGTAATACCAAACAATTTTGACCAATTTTGACATTTCTTTTTCAACTCATCATTTTCTTTGGTCATTTTATTGAATAGTTTAGATACATGAACATATTCACATTGTAATTCTCTGAACGTAGGCATGCAATCAGAATCACAATCATCATATGAATAATATGAAGATAAAGAACAAGAGGATGATACCTCATCACCGTGTGCCATCAAGCATAGATTAGCAACCTCTGAGTCACTGCGGTTTGAGTCTGAGTCACTTCTGCTTAATTTATCCCATGAAGTGTCTGCTTTCATGGCTTTCTTCTTTTTCTTAGCCTCCTTTTTCAGTAGTGGGCAGTCTAGCTTGATGTGCCCAACTTTGTTGCAATTGTAACACATAGGAGCATTTGATTTTTCTTTTCTTTTTCTAGAATCTCTTTTCTCAGATGCAAACTCCCTATATCTTTTGTATGGCTTTCTATTCTTCCTGAAGAATCTGCTAAATTTTCTAGTTAGCATAACCATATCATCATCAGTGTCAGGTTTGCTACATTCACTAGATGTGTTAGTGGAGGTTTTCAATGCAGTCACTTTCTTTGCCCTATTATGTTCATTGACTCTTTCATTTATGGCTAATTCATGGGTGTTCGTGGAACCTATCAATTCATCTAGAGTCATGGCCTTAAGATTTCTACCCTCAGAAATGGTCATAGCCTTAGCTTCCCAAATAAGAGGTAAGCCCCTAAGGATTTTCCTAATCATCTCATATGTGGGATAAGTCTTACCTAATGCATGCAATGAGTTTATAATGTGTGTGAATCTAGTGTACATGCTCTGAATGGACTCACGTACATTCATCCTATAGGCCTGACATTCACTAGTTAACATGTCTATCCTACTATGTTTCACATCCCTAGTGCCCTCGCATGTGACTTCTAACTTATCCCAGATTTCTTTTGCAGTAGAACATGCCATTATTCTATTAAATTCATTCACATCAAGACTACAATATAGAATGTTCATAGTAGTGGCATTCAAACTAATAGCTTTCATAACATTATCATCGTATTCTTCTTCAGTTTTTGGAACTCTAGTTGTACCTTCTGTTTTCATAAGAACATAATTTCCCAATCAGTATTTTGAAGGTAGATGTGCATCCTCTGTTTCCAAAAGGTGTAATTAACACCACTAAAAATCGGTGGTCGTGTGGAAGATGGCCCCTCATGGAAAGGGGTCACGGAGTTATGAGCCATATAAGATCTTTTGCAAAATAACTATTAGTTTATACTACGTGGCTCTGATACCAATTGTTAGCTTTACCGTGATCCCAAGAGGGGGGTGAATTGGTATTTTTAAAATTAATGCCCTAGGTTAGTATCCTAACAGTAGTATATTCACAACCCTATGGTCAATCTAGGGCAAATAAAGTAAAGCAATTGTAATATGTACCAAAACTTAAATAATGCAATTAAATTAACTAAGCATGCACCAGAAAGCAGTAAAGAGAAATGACACGCAAAAGTGTTGTTAGCTTTGGTGTATTCCCAAGAGGGAGGTGAATTAGAACTTTAAAATTTATTCCCAAGTTTAGTTAATCCAACAGCAGTATATTCGCAACCTAGGGTCTTTCTATACAGTTCCAAATGTGCCGATAAATATAATATGCAAAAATTTAAATCATGTGCATCATTCACACTATAACATATCGTGCAGTAAATATAAAGTGCAAAAATATAAACAAACACATGATATGTTATCGGGGTTCGACCAACTGTGCCTACGTCCCCGCCTCTAACTCGCAAGCCCGAGGATTCCACTAAAGGCTCACTTAACACGTGGAGCGGCACCTAATACAACCAGATCAATTAGCACAGGGCTAACCTCAACCTTTACAAACTCTCATTGTAGAGCGGAGAAGGCCCTAGGTCAAATTCACAAGGCTGGCCCCAACCTTTACACAATCCTTACTGGGCTGGATTACCGCCCCCTCAGGCCACGCCTGGAAATACAACAATATTCTCTTAAAATGAAATTGGTACAATGATTATGCTTTCATGTAAAGCGAATGTGTACCCAGTTACGTGCAATCCCATACACCACCAAATGATCTAATAAGTAAGCTCAATGTGGTTTAATATATCTACTCTCAAATATATTTGCAATAGATGTAATCAGTGCATGAGAGTGCAAACCAGTATGATCTTTGTATCACAATATGTATTAAATCTAAATGCTCAAACAAAATATCAATCAAACTTTATATATTTCAACCTGCGGGTTTTCTCAATCGTATAAAGCTAAAGTAATGTATAGATTTGGTTTGCAAAAAGAGATTCAATCTTTGTGTTTAACAAATGATATAACCCAATGAATATTACAACAAAGATTTTATCACATAAACAAATATCTATTCAAATATTTTTCAAGGTGAGACACAATAGATATTTGAAAATGATTTTGAAAAGATTTTGCAACCAAAATCAGATATGAGCTTCTTAAGATGTTGCAATGACTATGCAATCTTAGAAGATCGAACGAGGTCTTCTTAGAAAAGACTTATTAATAAAGTCTCCTAAGAATACTAAAGGTTTTGCTCTCAAATAAAATCGAATCAATCAAGCACAACATATAGAATAGCAAACCTATAGAGCAATCAACACTCAAATCAAACTTACAAAAGATTTTTGGCAATAAGAAAAGGTAAGTATGAGTGTGTAGAGCTTAGAAATGAGTAGTATGAATTTTGAAATTGAGAGAGAATTTTTAATCAGGTTTTCTAATCAAGTCACTAATCATTCCAAATGAAGGGGTATATATAGACTTCCCCCTACATTATAACCGTTAGGGATATAAGTGAAATAATTATAAAAGTTTTAATAGTATTTAATTAATTTGACTCTGTTTAAAAAAGTTAACCGCGGTAAAAACTCGGATTAACCCGAGAGCACCAGTCGACCAGGACAAGTTCGGTTGACCAAATTTCTTGAGGTTTGATCGACTAGACGTGAAATGAACTATGAGTTTGGTCTACCGAACTTGCATGTACAAAGGCGATTTTTCCATTTATGCGAGATTCAGTCGACCGGAATCATTTTGAACTGAGTTGGTCGGTCAACTAGACCGCTAAGTTACCACATGTGGGAACTCGGTTGACCAGGGCGTTGATGTGTAGTTTATTCTTGGTCGACTAGGAAGTCAATAAAGTTGACTCCTGGGGAGTTCAGTCGACCGGGTCAAATGAACTGCAAGAGTTCGGTCGACCGGGCTGTGGTCAACTTGACCCAATCCTTGGTCGATCGACCGAGGGCAAATTGTACATGAAATGTTGGTCGACCGAGTGTGCACATTTAGTGCGTGTCGATCTTGTTTCGGCCAACAATCACCCTATTCAAATGACTAACACATATAAGTATATGAGTGAGTGTGCTAGGGTCCTTTCTAGGTCTTTTTGAAGACACCAAAAAAATCCAGCATCGGTCGATTGAAGGGTAATCCCTAAGGTCATTTTCATTTTGAGCTTACCTCATATACCATGCAGGTGATGCATACAAATATTACAAGTCAGACCCTATTTACTATTATAGACTTTTGATGAATATAGAAATTAAATACAATCATAAATAAGGTCTTCAAGGCTTCAACTTCAACTCCTTGTGCCATCACATTGATATGCCAATTGTATACATGTACATATCCTCAAACATGCATCAAATACAACAGGTATTTTTCATTATCAAAACCGGGTGTGACCTATAAGGTCAATAAGTGTTATCGAGGTTCGAAAAATTGCCTACATCCTCGCCTTGGCTAACAAGCATAAAGATTACCACTATAATGCTCACTTAAACGGGTGGAGCGACACCTAAACAAATCCGGTCAATTAGTACAAGACTGACCTCAACCTTTACACAATCCTTATTGGGCTAGATTACCGCCCCCTCAGGCCACACTTGGAAATACAACAATATTCTCTCAATCAAATGGTACAGTGATTATGCTTTCATGTAAAGCAGATATGTACCCAATACAATCACAAACACAACCAAATGATATAATGAAGTAAGCTCAATGTGGTCTAAGATGTCTACCCTCAAATATTTATGCAAGCGTTGCAATCAGTGCGTGAGAGTGCAAATAATATTATCTTTGTATCACACAATATATTCAACCACAATGCTCAAACAAAGATACTTGCCACACTTCAGATATCTCAACAAATGAATTTTCTCAACATATAAGCCTCAAGAGATGTATAAATTTTGTTTGCAAAAAAGGTTTGATCTTTGTGTTTGAAAGATAATACTATTCAAAGAATATTGCAACAAAGATCTTTAGAACATAAGCAAATATCTCTTCAAGAATTTTTCTGAAAATAAAACACACAAGATATTTGAAAATGATTTGAAAATATTTTAAGCAACCAAAATCGAATAAGAACTTCTTAAGATATTGCAATGATAGTGCAATACTCAGAGGCTCAAGTGAAGCCCTCTTATGAAAGACTTATTGTTAAAGTCTCCTAAGAGAACTTGAGGTCCTTCTCTCAAATAAAATAATATCAATTAATCACAAATCTGAGAGAGCAAACCTATAAGACAAGAACACTCAATTCACACTTACAAATGAATTTTTGGCAATATGGCAAGGTAAGTATGAGTTTAGGAAGCTTAAAAGTGAGAAAGAAATATTTTGGAATTCAGAGAATTTTGACTAATCAAGTTTGCTAATTTGATGCTAATCGTTCCAAATGAGGGGGTATATATAGACTACCCCTTGATTATAGTCGTCCAGGACACATAGGCAATTATTATAATTGTTTTAAAACATTTTAACCCAATTAAACCTGTTTAAATATTTTAACTATGGTAAAAATATTATGGCAACACGAGAGCACCGGTCAACTGAAGGAGAGGTTCGATTAATCGAGTATCCAAAGTTCGGTCGATTGAGTGAGATTTGAATTAGAAGTTTGGTCGACCGGTCAATAGGGTTCCAAAGCGATTTGATCTTTTCTGCATGGTTCAGTGGACCGTGAGGTTTTGAACTAACTAGTTCGGTCGACCAGACAGTTGGCCAGACACACGTGGAACTCGGTCGACTAGGTGGTTGGATTAAGATTTGGGCTCGGTTGACCATATGGTCAAATGGTTGACTCAGAGGAAGTTCAGTCGACCGAGTATAATGAACTAGGCATGGCTCGATTGACCAAGAAGTAGTCAAAAAGTTGACCCGGTCACTGGTTCGATCGACCGACACATTTGTACGTGTGAAGTATGGTCGACTGAATATGCATTTTAAGTGCATTTCGGTTCTATTTACTTATGTGATCACCCTTTCCATATAACCATATATATTTGTGCATGTATGAGTGTCTTAGAGTCATTCTAGGTCTTTTTCGTTTTGAGCTTACCTATCATATCATGCAGGTGATGCATATAATTATTACAACCTAGATCCTATTTACTATTATAGACCCATAATGAATAATGAATTTAAATACAACATAAGTAAGATCTTCAGGGCCTTCAACTTCTACTTCTTGTGCCATCATTTTGATTTGCCAATTGTATACATGCACATATCTTCAAACATCCATCAAATACAACAAGTATTTGTCATTATCAAAACCAAGCGTGACCTATAAGGTCAATAGTACGTCTACGATTTTTGTAAATCCGGATATATATATATATATATATATATAATAACTGAGAAAATTTCCCGGATGGATAATTGAAAGTCATGATTTAACCCCTCAGGACAGGGTTGTGCAGCCCGAAGGCGGGACCTAACCTAGTTGGCCGACCATAATAAGTCAACTAAACTTCAAAATTTAGATCGGCCTCCTTAACCCTAACTGAAAGGGAGCCTGTGCACAACATAGGCAAGATCGACTGCTGAATACCACATACTATCTGAGTTATGTGGTTGCAATTTGAATTGAATATAGCTACGGTACCATGCTCTACGAACTGAATTTGGTCCATTAGGGTCTGATACTGTATACATATGTAACTGATATATTTATATTACTGGTTTATCATGATTTTTAAATAACCATAACATTACAAAACTAATATGAAAATCTGAGTAACTAACTGAATATTTAATGTCTGTATATTTGTGTATCTGTTCGTGTGTCTGATAATCTGGGTGTTATGGTTCTGAAATCATGGTGTTATGAAATTGCTGAAAATATATGTTTCTGTACGTATACTGTAAATCATGTTTCTAAATATACTATATAACTTCTATCTGTATATGTACTGAAAATTCGTCATTCTATAAGATATATATACATCCCATGATATTTCTGCTATTATACTGTAAAACATGGTATTTGTAGTTGCATAAATACTATACTAATTTGCTATAAGTTCATGCCACACGATTTAAATGCATAATTTCCCATGCTCTAAAATTTGTATTTTTTGCTAAACAAATATTTTATTATCTGAATAATAATCTGGTAAAACATGTAATTTCTACTGATAATTATATTAAAAATCCTAGTATAGCATATTTTCCTTACCTAACTATCTGAACACTAGTTGCTATCTACAATCTCACACGTGCGACATTTATAATTTCAACATCCTGAGATATACACACATAATTCCCCAATCAACCACTGAATTCACCTAAAAATTATTGTACACATATTTCCCCAAATCCACATATGCACAATTCCTAAACTATAATCTATATATCATTTTATGTGCGTTCCTAAAATACCACCCATTGGGGTCCTCAACCCTTGCCTGCGAGGTCCTAAAACGCACTATTCCTAAAAATATAATACCCTGATTTCACTTCACAAAACCCTAGTATATTCACATATAATATAGAATCTGACCTCAAATGAATTGGGTAATACTGAAAATACTCCAAAAATCTACTTACCCTAGTTTTGGGATGGTTCCCAAACTTCTCAAATCAACATTTCGCTCCAGCTATGTTGTAAAGAATCTTCCCAGGATCACCGTGGTAGCTTCTGATCATCGAACCGGGGAGAGAAAAAGCTAGATTTCTAGAGAGAAGTCAGAGGAACCGTGTAGAGAGAGGGAGAAAAATTGATAAAATGATTTTCCTTCATTAAAAATCCGTTTTAGCTTATATGTAAAATGTTGTCCACGTGGCCTCATTGACGAGCCACGTCACCTCATCGAAGAGTCCAAGTAGTATCTTGTTGACGAACGCCTACTCCTTGTCGACGAGATTCAGGCCTTGAAAATGGCTCTCTCGGTAACTTCTCGTTGACGAGCCCAATAGTATGCTTGTCGACGAGCACTTCAACACTCGTCGACGAGGCCCTACTAAATCTTCTTATGAAATTCCTTTTCTCTCCTTTCTTTTATTATTTAATTACCATAATTCTACGGGTCTTTACATAGGTGGAGGGGGTGAGGGTGAGGGTGTCGGTGAGGATACCAAGGGAGAAGGAGGGAGAGGTGAGGGGCTAGGGGTAGGTGTGGTTGATTGGGTAGGTAAAGTGTAGGAAGGGTGCATATCAGGAATAGGAAGGGGAAGGACGGGAGAAGATGTAGGAGTTGGAGGTATGCGATGATAGAGAAAAACATTTTCTTCAAAAGTGACATCATGGGAGATGAATTTTTTTTTGTTTTCAAGATCGTATTCACGATAAGCCTTATGATGAGCAGGATAACCTAAGAAAATACATCGAAGAGCATGAGGAGATAATTTATCGCGATGTTGGCGAGCGGTTTGGGCATAACACAAGCACTTAAACACTTGCAAGTGTGTATGCGATGGTGGTGTTTGAAAAAGAAGTTCATAAGGGGACTTATGATTGAGGTTGGGTGAAGGAGTGGGGTTAATTCAATAGGTGGTTGTGAGAATGCATTCGCCCCAAAAAGAGATGGGAAGATTAGCTTAAAAATGTAAACACTAAGCCACATTAAGAAGATGGCGATGTTTACGCTCGACAACACCATTTTGTTGAGGTGTATCCACACATGTGCGCTTGTGAAAAATGCCTTGATCATGGAAAAAAGTTTAAAGTGGAGTGGATAGAAATTCTCTACCATTATCAATGCGTACATGCTTAATAGTGCAATTGAAATGATTTTGAACCATGGTGCAAAAATTTTTAAAGCAAGTGAAAGTATTAGATTTCATGCGCATAAGATAGGCTTATGTAGCATGCGAGTAGTCATCCACGATTATTAAAAAATAATGTGCACCAGAAAGTGAAGCTGTAGAATAACCATCCCATATATCACAATAAATTCGATTAAAATAAAATGTATTCTTAGTTGTAGTCAAAGAAAAAGGTAAACGAGTGTGTTTTGCTCTAACCAAACATCACAAGGCAATTGAAAATAAGAAATATTTAAAGTTTTCGAAATACATGAAATAAAAGGGTGACCAAAGTGTTGATGCCAAAGAGTAGTGTCAGAAACATGCTAAGAGTGGAAAACTGAGGCGAAGGGAGGTTTATAATGATAAAGTCCATTTCGTATTTCACACGTTCTAATCAGCTTCCTCGTTAATAGGTCCTGAAAAACACAAAAGGTAGGAAAAAAATATAACAACACAATTGAGATCAGCGGTAAGTTTGCTGATGGACAATAAATTAAATTTAAATGAAGGCACATAAAGAACATTAGAAAGAGAGAAATTAGGAGAAAAATGCATAGTGCCGGTATGAGTTACAAGAACAATGTCATCATTTGGAAGCTTACTAGGGCATGATGGATTAAGAAGTTTAATATTGTCAAGAGAAGACAAATTGGAAGTCATATGATCAGAGGCACCTGAATCAACAAACCATTCAGTATTAGAAAAAGAAGCAGAATGACAAGAGGCAAGGTTACCAGCAAAATTGGTAAAGTTGGTGTTCAAGGGCGATTAAAGATCCAAGAGTTGACGGTATTGTTCGTTGGTGAGATTAGGGATAGCAATCCCAGGAGAAGTTGAAGAACCTGTGACAATATTTGCAACCATTGAAGAGCCAGATGTGATGTTGGTCATAATGTCATATCAGTTCAGATGAATCACACCACTGAATCGGGTTAGATTTGATCCCTACGACGGCCAAAAAAAATATAAATCTTCGAGTTGATAGCCTTGCCATAAGAACTGAAAGGCAAATTCAGCGATTGTTTAATCAGGGAGGCCAAAGGTGCCGTTGGAGTTTCGCGCAGGAGCCTTTTTAGGTGGAGATGCTGAGAGCAGAGAGATGAGATAGAGAGAGATAAACAAAAGGAGAATAAAAGAGAGAGAGAGAGAGAGAGAGAGAGCCTGTGAGGGATGCTGCTACTACTGCTCTTGTTGGAGAAGATGACCGTAGACGGAGGAACGCCCGGGAACCTGTAATTGAGAGATGAGAGAGAGCCAGAGGCTAGAGAGCAGTTCACGAGATTGAGATATTCCCGGACGAAGAAAACGACGCTAACGCACAACAAAGCAGAGACGGCGGAGAAGAGAGAAGCACTGGAGAGATAAGGTGAACGACGACGAGCGCCGGTGAAGATGACTGCTGTTGAGAACTGGGAGGACGAACGGAGAAGAAGGCGTGAGCACCGGAGACGATGAGAGCAAGACTGAGATGGATCGCCGGAAAGCCACGAACAAAAAAAAAAAAAAAAAAATAGCCGAGGAAGATAATTAGATGGAGAGAAAGAGAGTCTGTGGGAGACCTTGAGAGTTGTCGGAGAACTTCTGCAATAACCAAGATGCGGCAGGAAGGAGAAACGAAGAAGATAAGAGAAGAGCAGGATGCCACAGGAAAAACAGAGAGATGGGAAAAAAACACCGAGAGAGATCGCCGAAAATCTGCTGCATTGACTGTTGCTTCGCCGGATTGAGAGAGACAACAGAGACAAGAGCTGTAACTGAAAAACGGTGGAGAACTGAGTGCCTGTGAATGAGAGACAACGCCGGAGCTTGAGGGAGAGACGCCAACGACGAAGAACTGAGAGAGACTGAGAGGCAGCGATGGCTTAGAAAGGGAAAAGATTAGGGTTGCAGTAGTGGAGCGATTAGACTCTCATACCATGTTAAATTTGAAGAAAAATATTTTTCTATATTTAACATTCAACATTATAAGGGTGTGTTTATATACATGAGCCAATAAATAAGATCTCAAATTACTTTTAAATATTTACTTTATAATAATTATATAATAATTAAAAATTAAAAAATATAGATATTTCTCTAATATATATGCTTGCATAATTTGTTAAATAAGATATTTATTCATTAATTTTTAGTACTTAGTCTATGCTAATTACGTTTTAAAAGCAATATTTTCACATTAGTAATTACTTCTTTTCAAGTCATCTTCTACATAAATTATTAGTTTTATTTTTGTGTCCAACAGTCTTTTTTTGTTGGATGGAGAAAAGAAAAAGAGAAAACAAGTTACTTTTTTTGGTTTTGAAAAGAGCTGGAAGCCACCCGTCCCAAGCTACCTTGATACCTTAATGTGTGAACAGTAAACGACCTTATTATTTACTATCATCCCAAACCAGGAGAATGCCTAAACTCTCAGCCCAAACGCCGTACCGTATTAAGTGATACTTATACAGGCCCAGGACTGGAAGTTGGGAAAATCATGCCCATAACTCCGACTTTCGGCCCTAACAGACCGACACAAACACAGTAGGGCCCACTATTTGATCCAGACCCCGCCCACAAGCCTCGCATCGTCCGCGATTTCTACGAGGCTCTCTCAACAGTTCAAAACCAGGGCCTCTCTAACCTCAATCGTCGTTGATCCTGGTGGCAGTGACATCAATGGAGTCTGCTCTGAAGATCTCATCCGTTGTTCTGCACGTACCTTCTTCCAGTTCTCGTTTCCATCATAATTCTTCGTGGTTTCGTCTCGGAAGAAACCAACCCTTCGCAAAGCTCCGTGCCATCTCTCGTAACGGCCCCGGTTCTTCCTCTGCTTCGCATGGGGTTAGTCGTTTTTCACCATTTTTCTTTTCATGATTCTTCCTGTTAGAATGATTACTTATGAAGTAATGATTATTGCTTATTTGTTTCTAATTAGAGTATCAAATTTTGGTATTCTAATGATGATTGCTGAAAATCTGGAACTTTCATAGTTTTATTTGAGGCACAAATTTTTTGAATTAATGTTTGATTTAGGAGAAGAAATGAGGGAAGGATGAATAGTTTGGTTTTAAGTTGTGCTTTCTTGGAAGCTTTAGAAGCTTTGTGTTTTGGAGTGTGTTTATGAAGAAGGCTTCCTTCCCTTTACATTTTGTTTTCTATGGTATAACTTGCCTTCTAAATCTTTTGAAAAAATAAATGTTTTTTTATTAAAAAAAAAAAAAACTGTTGATCAGAATTTTTTATGAAATGAATCTAAATGAAATAAATATTATGACAGAAATGCCTATGGAGCTCAAGTCCTGGATTTAACGAAATGGGCACAGGTTATTGGCAGCTTGTCTGTGACATAACAGTCTACAATTGTATTGGCAGTAGCAAATATGTGGGTGGGTCTGGAAAAAATATCTTATTATTGGGAAATGCAGTATGTGGCTTTCTAAGTGCCACTTTAGTTATGTGTATGTGAATGCATGCATTTGTTGATGTGTTTTGAATATGTTATATCTTTAATAGAACTTTCGGTAACTGAATTAAAGTGGCAATGTCTTCCATTATGAATGGCTTGAAGTAAATATTGTGATGTTGCAGACTGAGTCAAGTTCGGTAGGGGATGTGCATAGACGAAGTAGTCTTAAATCACTGTTCTGTTATGATAAGAGTATACCAGAGGAGATAATTGAGAAACCAATTGGTGTAGCTCTGGCTGAGAAGATCATTGGAGATAATCCCCGTTGCACTGATTGTGAAGCCAAAGGCGCAATACTTTGTAGCACTTGCTCCGGCTCAGGCCTATATGTTGACTCTATACTGGAGAGCCAGGGAATCATTGTCAAGGTCCGATGCCTAGGTAAATTTCTCTCTTTTGAACAACCTGCACTCTCACAAGCACCCATGCAGGCATGGACATTCATCCGTTACAAGGTTCCTGAATGTGTCTTCCCGCAGTCTTCCTTTTAACCTGAGTAGTTGTCTTGATTCAACTTTATTTCTAGTCATTTGATTACCATATATTCTAATTTCTAACTGGGGTGAAGTAATGGATATAGTATTTGTTCTGAATCTGGTCAGTGTGAACTGGTGTTATGAACCAATCTGGAAATGCATATTTTCAGAATGCTGCTTTCTTATTGGGTAAAACTGTAAAGGTCCTAAAATACCCAAGGACTGTATTCTTCTCCAATCTGAGTTTTGCTCACGTCAAACCGATCCGCCAATAGCCTAACATAAAATGAAGGTTTAAGGATCTTTTTTGGGTTTGTAAAGGAGTACATGATTCAGAGTTTGGGGGTCTTTGATTTTATGGAGAAACATAAGATTTATGATTTATTTAACAATGAGTTTACTTTAGTTAGCTCACTTTTTCCTCTTGATGTTCTTCCCCTACGAAACAAGCCAACAATGACCGTAGGTATTGGTAGTGGTGGACATAAGCCATTTATTTGTTTATTCTTTTTGGAAGGCACTTCTCTCACCTTTGTTTTTCTTTTTTCCTTCTGCAATGGGTGTGTTTAAATTAACCAGGTGCCTAAGTGTCAAAACATATGGAAAACATGGATGGCAGTACTTTGTGAAATTAACTATGAAATCCTTTATACTAAAGGTCTAATCTACTGCAACCATTTTGGAACTTAGGCTTTACTTAAATCATTTTGTTGTAAAGTTGGAGATGCAGAAGAGAAGAAGAGGAGAACTAAACAAGAGAACAGAAGAAAAAAAAGAAGAGGAAAAGTCAGGCGGCAGTATCCTGGGGCATATGTATAGTTCCAGGTCTGCTCTCTTATATATTAACAATTAAAAGACATGAAAGATGAAAATGCCCCCGCTCACACCATGTAAATACTAAAATAGCATATTCTCTTCTAACATTCCCCTTCTAGCTGAAGGTGTATAAATATCACCTAACCCCAGCTTATTATAGCCATTAGACAAGGTAGGCTTAAACAAGGCCTTTATGAAAACATCGCCTAACTGATCAAAAGAATTTACAAATGGAGTCCCCACAACCTTCCTTTAGACAGCATCCCTCACAAAATGACAGTTATGTAGTACTGGGCTGCTAGCAATAAAAATGGCTACTTGTTTTTGCAACCTGATTATCATGCAGAACATATCACTGGGTTTTGTTAACAATAATTCCATCAAAGCTTTAACTACATAGACTCACTCACAATATGAGTCATAGCTCAGTATTCTGCTGCAGCATTTTCTTGCTATGCTAAGTAACAAGATTACCTCCAACAAATGTACTGCATCAAGTAGTGAGAACAGTTCCCTTGACTATTCTCCTGGCCCATCTAAGTTATTCCATTATTTGTATTTGCTTTTTTCATCAGTGTTTCCTTACATGTTATTTTTTTTTTTAATTATTTAAAGAATGTGAAAATTTGTTTTATTAAGTTTCCTTTCTTGTTCTTGTGCTTTCCAGTGATGTCTTTTCTTCATTCTCACTCTCCCTTCCTATTTCATGTTTCTCCTAGATTATTCTCATTCTCTAATTGAATACACTAGTTCTGATTCTGAATGGCATTGTGGGGAGCAATCTCGAAGTCTTCACTTAATCTGAGACTCAAGAAAGTTGGGGAAGGGAAATTTGTCTATTTGCTAGTGTACAAAAATCTGTGGATTTGGGGCAGAGCAACAGCAGCCTGATTTTGAAGTTGAGAGATTGACAGAGTTTGGGAGTAGGAATGAAATGGTCTCGTATCAAGTATTAATTGTGTGGAAGGATCAAAGTGTGTTTGTTGTTGCAAAATGTCGCAGTACAGCGGCAAGTAGTAAAGTTGCAGGAACTGAAAAATGTCAAATAGGAGTTCCTGATCGATGCTTGAAGCTTGGGGATGAGAATGGTGACCTTAGGCCCCAGTCATTGCTTCAACTGGGCTTGCTGTGCTTAAAATTGTTGGGGATCTGGACCCATTTATTGAAATATGGATTGTGTTTTTAAGTGGTGAAGCCCAACAAAGATATTGTTAAAGTTTAGGCCCATTTTAATCCTTTTGCTTAAGAAGTTGCTAGAACCTTATTTTAGGCAGATATGCCATGGTGTCAGTGGATATACTTTGCAAACCAAACATTTAATCCTGTTCCAGGTTAAGAAGTTGCTAGAGCCCACGACACTGATTATTTGAGGCATTCCAATTTTAAAGGCCATGGTGTCAGTAGCTATACTTTGCGAACCAATCTATGAGGGTGGAACAACCCAAGAATAAAGCGAGGTGGGTTGTTTAAGACTTTAAATCGGTGGGTGGAACAAACAATGATGGTGCTTGGCAGTTTCTTGGACCAGCGTCGCTGGTCTCACATGATGGTGGAAATGGGGTTCGTCATTGACAATAATCAAATGCCTCCTGAGTTTCATACCTTCACGTGTGCAGTTGGCTTCTCTAAGGAAAGAAGATATGCATGTTTATGCAAGGGAAAAGCATTAAATGAATCTTGTTGTACAGTTGTAGAGGATGATCAAATAGGGACATTGCTTGGGAGATTGTTGGTGGCTCCAAAAGTTAAAAGAGCTCCAGAGCAGAAGATGCTCAAATTGGGTCTATTCAATGGGTCCGAATAGATTGATGTTGAAAAATCAGCAGATGAGTTGTGGCTAGGGGTGAAATACCACTTGAACCCAGCGCTCGCTGGTTCTCCTCAAAATGCGTCAAGGCACAGCAGTTGACTGGACATCTAGGAGTAAAACGCTGTTTCGGTGCGGGCTGTGAGAGCGGTACCAAGTCAAGATTTAAATGAGCAAATTATTTTATTTTTTTTATATTTTTTATAAACAAGGTAGCAATCTGGTGTGTACACTTGTGGATGATGGTATGTGTGTGTCTTCCACACACACACACACTAGAAGAAAGAAGGGTTGCAATCTGGAGCAGCACGCAGAAACGTTCCATATAGAAATGTAAATGGGAGTTTTTCTTTGGTGGATTGTGATCCAGTTTAGTGAATGGTTCTAGCGATAGGATGAATACGTGGTGATAGGGTTGTTTAAAAAAATTTTGGAGATGAATCAGAGAAGGAAAGAGGGTTTGATAGTGACTGTAGGTGTGGCAATGGCTAATTATTGGATGAAATTCAAGTTTGGTATGGACTATTGATATAGTTTGGATTCACCTTTGGAGGATGTTTCTCATGTGTTGGAAACTCTCATTGTGGATCTGGATATTGTTCTCATTTTAAAATTATTAATGACAATGGAGGCAGTTTTGGTGAAGGCTCTGGTTAGGCTCTGAGGTATCATGATATCAGTGTTGAGACTATGGTGTTTTATGAACACCATTTTGTCCTGAAATCAAGGTGAATGAGGAACGCATTAGCTCTAAGAGCCCTTGGATAACATGGGTTTGAGCTTGACTAGTCCTGTAGCTCAAGAAATGAAGGGGCAAAGAGAACTGGATAATTTGATAAAAAAATTTCTTTTGTTATCCAAATAAATGTCTGTATCTTATACAAGTTTTGTCCTCTGATTCATAGTTGTCAAATTGAGATTTGAATCGTGAATAAAAAAAATCCCATTTTATGAATCAAGAATCGAAATGAATCGTGAGATTTGAGACAAAATTTGAAAAGTCGATTCCAAATGACTCGTATGTTTGTACATAAAATAAAATAGTAAAATACATTGAAATTTCAACGAATATAGATTAACCATGTTGATAATTGGAATGACGCTTGCCTTTAAAACAAGTTTTGTAGGTCTAGATCCTACCATGATCTACTTAACCGAAGCATATATTGATATAGAAGGGAAAATTAGCCGTATAAGCAAGATAAACCATGATGTAACCATTCCACCTCTATTAGGCATCAAGTTAAGCTAGTTTCTATGAAACTAGAGCACATGTTACATGACTTAGAACTGAAGCATTAAGTCTAAGAGTTCAAGAATCACTAAAATAAAATAAGGTAAGGATGCAAAAAACTTTTAAAAATTAAACTTTATGTTAATGGTGTCAGTTTACATGTCTCACAATTAAAAATTCATTTGTATGCTTGCTTTAAAGAAAAACAAGGAGAGGAATCAAGAAAAAAATTGAAGAAAATTGAACTTTATGATTTTTAAGGGGAATGAATCAATAAAAAATAATAAAAATTTGAACTTTATGGGGTTGAAATAAAAAATAGATCTTTTTAATGCATACACTTTTTCTAGCAACAAAAACAAGAAGAAAAATTAGAGAATGCCAAAAGCTCTTCTACCTAGCCAACTTTGGTTTTCTTCTCAAGACTAGTTTCCTTCTCTAACTATGGTTTTCTTCTAATCTTATCCAATAGCAGAAAAAAAAAAAGGTGCAGAATGAGAGGACCAATAGACTTCTTTCTTCTCTTATGGAGGACAGAACTCATGTAAATAGCAAATAGAAGGCCATCATGCAAGAAAATGAAGTTTGTCTTTGAACTTAGATTTTAGCAGAGTTGGATCAAAATCCTAGGATTTGTACAATCTGATTCGATTCATCGATTCACCAGGTGAGTTCACCTCGATTCACAGCCTTTTGCATTCTCCCATGCAATTTGAACCGATTTATGCCTTTCTCAATACAAAGCTTGCAATTTGGACTAACAACTATGCTTTGTATTAGTAAGTGTATTAGCATGGCAGGGATTAAAACATTGATATCTGCTTGGTTTCTTGCATGCATGTTCATGGTTACCATAGAATGCCATTGGAGCCAACAGTTCACTTAGTCCTGTATTTGGGCTTTTAAAATGAGAAAAAGGAAGGTTGGGGGGGTGGGGTGTGGAGCCTATAGCTAAGAGAATTTTTAAACTATGGGGGTGTGTTAGTGATACAAAGTTTTGGCTATTTAGAATTTTTTATTTTTTATTTTTTATTTTTATTTTTGTTTTATTTTATTTTTTATTTTTTATTTTTTATTTTTTATTTTTTTAACATTGATTGATTGAAAATTAATGGTATACAAACGAACTACGCACTGCAAGCCTGTCTTCAGTGCTTCCATTTTAGTAACTGAACAGTTACGCATTTGAAATGTTGGGAGATGGCTTTGAATTTTCACTTGTCAAAGCAAAATATTCATTTTGATCTCAATTTCTGGATTTAAATTATTTGGACCAAAACTGAAGGTTTCACCTTATGAAGAAAATTAAATTGTTCATTTGAACCATAATGATCTGCATTTCCTGTTGGAGAAAGGTTTAGGTTATTTGAGAATCTTTTGACAATGGCACATTTTACTGGACAGCTTTCTGACTTGCTCTAATCATCACCATCCAGGTTGCGGGGGAACTGGTAACATTATGTGCTTGGAATGTGGTGGTCGAGGTCATCTTTGAAGTAATTGACTTTTAAGTTTATTTTTTTTTTATATAGAAAATTTTTTAGCAGTTGACTTTACAGTTCGCCTGTGCTTAGAATGTGGTGGTCGAGGTCATCTTTGAAGTAATTGACTTTACAGTTCGCCTGGAAAGCATGCGGTCGAAGTTGTATTTTTATTTTCAAACTATGCATGCTATTACAAGATTGTTTTTTTTCCACCATTCCATGGATGAGAATTTGTATTCGCAAATAAAATTTGTAGCCACATTTCTGCAGAGATCAATGTGTTCGGGGTACACTATTTTCAATCCTCCAATGTCTTTTGACAATGACAAATGATCCCAACATTCTGTATCTGCTATATGGAAGAACAAGCAGTATGGTCAGTTGCCTTTCTTATCTCCTGTCATCTATGGTGATAAGAATATGAACTGTACGTTATCATGGTTACTAGAGGACACTTCTGACAGGAAGAAATAGTGTAAAAATATTAAATTACGAAGTCGTATGGGTTTGAACAAAATATAATTTTGTGTTGTGTTTTGTTTAAATTTACCAAAATTTAAATTCTAGACTTGAAATCTAAGCTCTGAAACATAGGGTAGGTTTATTTTATCTCAAATTATAGGAATATTTTCATTATCAGGTTGTTATCACTATAATTTTGGTGTGCAATTGAAGTGGCAATTCCTTTCAAATTCATCGACATTGTAGATTATATACAAAGTGTACTAAAGACTTTTACGCCATTACTGTGTTAAACAATAGAATTTCTTACAGTTCCATATTTTGATCAATGGTGTTTGATCTTGTATATGGTTTTTTAATGCAAATAATGGTTTGAATGAATGTAATGGCTATTATCTTGTTAGTGAACAAAGGCAGGTTCTTCCTTGTGTTAGCCCCAAGTGACAACTTGGGCTCGAGTGGAAATGATGGAGTCAAACTCGTGGGTTCTTTGCATAAGCAACGTAGTATGCTAAAATGAAAGCTTGTGGCCATGCCAATGACACTGTTGTTAATCCAAAAAAAAAATAAAAAATTTATGCCTTCCTAATCAACCATCTCATGGTAAGAGGTCGACCTTCTCGAGAGCTTAAAATTGTTTGAATTCTGTAACTTTGGAACTTACCTCAATTTTTAATTGTTGAGTTACACTGCCAACGACAACGAGAATAGCAGTGAGTGTCCCATTGCCAAGTGAAGGCAAATTCTTCGGCACAGCCAGCTGAAGTTAGCATTAGAGGGTACCACTTCTTAGGGTGGAAGTGACATAGGGGACCATGGATGAGAAGGAAAATTGCCTAAAGTTAGCATTAGAGCATACCACTTCTTTAGTGAACAGAGTCCTTAAATCTTGCCATGTGATACAAGTGATCATGTTGCTCTCTATTGGTTATTAGCATCAGAAGCTAGGGGATTATAGAGAGAGTAAGAAATTCACAATGAAACACAGATGGTTGCAAATTCTATGATGGTTAACTCATTGTGAATAGAAGGTTGGGGGCTTGTGAAAGGAAGGTCGAATTTTCGGTTATTAGCATCAAAACCAAGGGGATCAACAAAGTTCTTAAATCATGTCATTTTTTGTTGGTTATTAGAATTAAAAGTCAGGGGATCATAAAGAGAGAGAGATTCATAGCGAAACAAAAATTATTCCAAATTCTGTGATGGTTAACTCATTGTTAATAAAAGGTTAGGTGTTTTTGAATGGAAGGTTGAATTGTTGGTTATTAGCATAAGAAGCCAGGGGATCAACAAAGTCTTTAAATCTTGCCATGTGGTACAAATGATCATGTCACCCTCTATTGCTTATTAGCATTAGAAGTCAGGGGATCAACAAAGTCCTTAAATCTTGCCTTGTGATATAGATGATCATGTCACTTTCTATTTTTCTTTATTTTAAGTTTGTCTTTCCTACACTTTCTTGGCACCTAAGATTCAAAACAAAATTTAGAAAAAGAAGAAGAAGAAGAAGAAGAAGAAGAAGAAGAAGAAGAAGAAAGGAAAGTTCAATCTTAGATTGTGTCATGTTTGTGCCCATCATTAATAATCAATCTAGACCTTATGGGTAATCTTATGTTTTGCCAGTGTGGCTCTGCATGGTGACATGGGAGAAGGATAATAGGTCAATGAGCACCACGTGATGAGATGGGCCTCTACTGTTTCTTGTGATTTGGTTGGATTTCTAGATCGAAAAGTGTCTTTGGATATTATTAATTTTAGTTAAGTTTTTTGTTCAACTACAAATTGAAAAGTTTGGTCGTTTTCTCTCCATATAAATTTTAAAAGAGGTTAGAGAAGGGCATCTTATATAATAAAAGGTAGTAGAACAATGGTCATTCCTTACTTTAGGCACATCAACTAAGACTTCAGAGCTATATCGAGAACCTTCAGATTTATATGACATTATCTCCCCCCCCCCCCTCCCTCTTTTTTTTTTGAGCTCACAACCGATGAAACATTGAAATTCTTATAGTATTAGACCATACATGAGAATGGTATTTGATAGGCTAGTTCTACATTGATGGTTTCAAAATATGGCTAACTAAAAGGGGAATGCAAACAAGAGTATGGTAAGAATGGTTAAAAGATTATGAAAGACTAGTATTGATGCCCCTGTTTTAGTGGAAGGCAACTTTTGCTTTCAAAATATAGTGCAAAGGTTGAATTCTAAAGAAATGATGGATTGATTAATGTGGAACATAACATGGCTTTTCGGTTGAGATAAAGGTTTCCTTTATCCCCCCCCCCCCCCTTCCCCCCTCTCCCCAATATACATCTTTATGCCTAGTTTGATTATTGGAATGGTGAGCTACCATTTTTCTTTTCAAACACAGTGAAAGTGGGACATCACTTTGGTCGTTGCCTCGATAGAGGATGCAATTTTAACAGTTAAAGACTTTGGGAATCTCATAAATGCTTATTGGCAACTAGAATTATGCATTGAAAATGTACTATTGCCAAAGTCAGCAAGGCCTTTGCTATTTTGAGAATGCAAAAACATTTTTCCACTTTTTGTGTACAAAACATGCAAAGAGGATGAGATGGAAAATAAGAGAAGTTCAGATTTCATGACTAAATCAAGACGCTTACGATGCACAAATTATGCATATGTCACATCCTTTAATAAAATCCCTATGAATCATATGCTTACTATGCATGCCTAAGATCTGAATGAATGGATGAATGTTTTTCCAAGCCAATGAATGGAGTGCTTGAATGTATGAGTGAATGGATCAAAGCTCCTCGGATAAACTCATGTAAACATGAATGCATGAAACCATAGATGGGTGGATGTTACTATGTGAATCAATAGAAAAAATGGGTAGAAGGACTAAAGGAATCCACTTGTATGACACATGATCATATTGATCAATGAACTCTAGCGTCTTGGGTAGAGATGGATCAATGATGAATTAATGCACATTGGTTATGATGGGATAAGTGTATAGCATATACTTGATTGACTAAGCATGCTTGGATGAGTTGAAACTCTCCAATTGAGTGTGGATACATAAATGGCGACACATGCTTATAGGTTAAATATAAATTAAGGAATGCTCTTGGGTTGATCATCGAGGAAAATATATGCGCACAGATAAAGCATAGAAAGATGAATGGATGAGTTGATACTCACAAGTTGATCACCTATGGCTGAGTGTACACATGCTCATACCTTGAGCATGATTAATCAATGATTCTCAGTAGTTGAGCATTGAGGGATAAATGAGGAGGTATGCTTATAAGTTGAGCATAAAGGGATTAATTAATGAATATAATAATTGATGTCCCCAAGTGGAATGTGGATGATTGAGCAAGGAATAAGTGCTCAAAAATAGAACTTACACACAACTGGAGTATACATGGATAGATGCTTATTTAGCTTTAATGAGTTTGTGAAAGATACTTCTAATTGAACATATGGGAATGAATGAGCCCATAGAGAAATAAAATGGGATTTTCCTCTTCAAGGATAAGCATGAAATGGATAGACATGTGGATGCCCTTGATGGGAATTGTTGATTCTACGAGTCCAATCTTGTATTGATAATGACAAATCACTTGATATTTGATTCGTGCATTGAGTTTGTGAACAAGACTTACACTAAGCATGCATGGAAAGTTAACAAATCTTGGCAAGATCCATGGAACTCAAAGAGTACGAGAATCAAGATGCAAATGGTAAAGTTCAAGAATATCTTGAGAAAGGGTATTTAGAACTCATGTACTTATATTTTTTTATGATTTAATATGAGGCTCATTATAACTTAGAATGGTTTTAGGATTCATGCATTTCATGTACATCATTAGGAAACTCTCATGGACCTTGAAATGTTTTCAAAATCATGAAAAATATGTTTTATGAAAAACCCAAGAAAAAGAGCCAAACAAATTTTTAATTAGAAATGAAAATTTGAGAAAATGGGGACTTCGGTCGCCTGAACTCAAACCACAGTAGCCTGAAGAATTTTTTCGGTTGCCTGAAGATTAAGTTCAGTCGCCTGAAGAATTAAACAGAAAAGACAGAACCTGGTAGAGGTACCTCGGTCGCCTGACCTTGGAACCTCAGGCGTCTGAAGTTGACACTTCAGGAGCCTGAAGTCGAGTTCGGTTGCCTAAACTCGCGGGAAAGCCTAAAAATCAGTTCTTTATTAAAAAGACACGCGAAGTATCTTATTGATCCAATGGCTGAGATTAATTCTAAGGGTAATATACTATATATTATATATATCTAAACCCTAGAGCACAAGTTAGACACATAAGAAAGAGAAGAACACAACTTGTTGCAAGATCATTGAAAAGTATTATACGATTGCCTATACATCAATCAAAAATCTTCAAGCTTAGGCAAATCAAGTCAGATTTTCAAAGGGAACTTGTTTACTCTACTGGACTTCAATTGTCTAGTGAGGTTTGATCTTTCAAGTTTTTATTTCTCAAGAACCTCTCATCACATCTTGTGTTTTCTTGAGTATCTTTAGAAAGAGTTTTAGATCTTGAGTGTGTATACACATATAAAAGTGGATTTTTGTAAAAATCATTTTGTGAGAAAGTCTTGCTAGCTTGGTTCATTGATTATTGGATTCAAGAGTATATAAACATATATATATATATATATATATATATATATATATATTGTTCATAGGGCCTTTTTATTGAAAAACCTAGTTTGGTGGAAAGATTGAACTTTGAAAGAAGCTTTGTGATTTTGATTGAGTTTGTATTCAAGACAAATATTTTGTTAACTAGTTCGCTTCAAATATACTTGCGCATTTTTACAAAGTAAACCAAGGACCCTAGTTAACTCCAAGGCATTTCAAATATATTTTTACTTGGGAGTTTTGATTAAATACGAATTTGTGTGTTGACACATATCATACATCAAACGATTGTATCGTTTTTCATACATTCTTGAGCTTCAAGTTATATCATATGTTAATGTGTTAGGAAATTGAATTGTACTCACAAGCTTTTGTTAGAAGCATTGTTTTGAGTGTTATTTTCATATTTCATTGTAAACACGGTTCGGGTTGTGAACCGAGTGTGAGAAGGAAGTTGTACCTCTTGTGAGCAGCGGATAAGGAGGGAGCTGTACCTCTTGTAAGCAGCGGTTTGTAAGGGAAGCTCCGTCTCACTTTAAGGAGTAGGGTTTTTAGTGAATCCTTGAGTGGTTGCTCAAGGCGAGGACATAGGCCAAGTCAGCTGAATCTCGTAAAATCGTGTTTGTTTTCTCTTTTCCTTTTACTCTTTATTTTCTGTGTTATATTTAAATTGAGTATATTGCATGCATAGATAGGATTGTCACACTCATACATAATTAAGCAACAAGAAGTAGTTGGCAAATTGATAAGAAGTGTGTAAAAGGAAACTAAGTGGCTTAATTTTTTTTTATATCCAATTCACCCCCTCCCCCCTCTTGGGATTACACCTTAATCAACATTTGGTATCAGAGCAGGTTTACTTAGAATTGATAGATAATTTGTAAAACGATCACATGACACACATTGGTATAACTCCATTTGGTGAGGGACACTCATCCACTAGACCACCCATTTTCTGTGGTGTAAATTACACCTATTGGAAACGTAGGATGAGCATATATATATTGAACGTAGATTGGAAGGTTTGGAAAATTATGACTAAGGGAAATCACATTCCCATGAAAGTAATTGATAAGATTAATGTACCTAAAATTGAAGATGAATATATTGAAAAGGATTGGAAGTCAGTTCAAAGTAATGCCACTGCCATGAATATACTCTTCTGTGCACTAGACGTCAATGAATTTAATAGGGTAATGGCATGTACTTAGCTAAAGTAATTTGAGAAAAATTAGAAGTTACATATGAAGGCACTAAGGAAGTAAAGGATAGTAGGATAGACATGCTTTTTAGTGAATATGAAGCATTTAAAATGACGGTTGATGAATCCATACAATTCATGTACACTAGATTCACACACATCATTAACTCTTTAAATGCTCTTGGAAAAACTTACCCTTCTTATGAGTTGATCAGGAAAATACTCAGGGAATTACCTCCAGTGTGGGAAGCTAAAGCTACTGCAATAGCAGAAGGGAGAAATCTCAAGGAGATGTCGGTAGACGAACTCATTGGATCACTTATCACCTATGAGCTGGCGATAAACGAGAGGAAAAATAAACAAAGCAAAGCTAAGAAGGTCACTGCACTTAAGGCATCATCAAGCTACTCAAGTGAAGGAAGCGATTCCGAAACAGATGATGACATGGCCTTACTAACAAAGAAGTTCGGAAAGTTCTTAAAGAAGAACAAAAAGTTCAACAGAAAATTTTGGAACTCTAAATCGGAAATAGGAGAGCAAAGCATGAAGAAAAAGAATGAGGATCCACCAACATGCTACAATTGCCGAGAAGTTGGACACATCAAGCCCGAGTGCCCCAAACTCATAAAAACTTCAAAGAAAAAGAAGAAGGCGCTGAAATTCGGCTGAGATACACACAGCACTAGCAGTTCAGAATATGAATCTAGCGACGACGAGGTTGCCAATCTGTGTCTAATGGCACATGATGACTTTGTGGTACAATCATCTCGTTCATCATCTTCATACTACTCTAGTGAATCTGAAAATGAAAATGATATGATGTCATATGATGAACTGAAACAAGAATACCTATACACTATTAAAATGCTTGGGAAGAAAACACTAAAAATTTCTAAGTCAAGCAAAGTCAAAGAACTTTCAAATCTTGTTGAACACCAAGATGAATCCCATGCATCTTTCATAAAGGATAAAGAGTTGAAAATTGAGGAGTTAGAAAAGGACTTGAAAGACAAAGTTGAAATTATCTGTAAATTTACTGAATGACAAAACAATTTTGAAAAGCTCTTAGGATCTCAAAGAAATTCTCTAGAAAAAGAAGGGCTCAGTTTTAATGGTAAAGAAAATATAAGGAAAAGACAACTTTACATGGGGTATTTCACAAAAGAATCAAAGTCATTTGTTCCAACTAAGAATCATTATAGATATACTACATGCTTTAAATGTAGAAGGTTGGGTCACATACAATTTGATTGTCCTTTAAAAAATAAAGATGTAAAAATTAAGAGAGTATGGAAGGTGAAAGGTCAAACTAGCACTAACCCTCCTAGACCCAAGACAATCTGGGTACCAAAGCTAGTTGTTTAATTGTGTCTTGCAGATTTGCTTAAGGTCCACATCTTCAAAAGATATATGGTATATTTGAACATGACATGTAATGACCCCAAAATATATATATATATGATTAAAGTACAATAATAATAAAATAATAAAAATAGTCATTAAGTTAATATCAATACAGAAGTATTTTTCTGTAGGATCCTTGATTCCATGTTTGATACCTAAGAAAGACCTTATCTTAGCGAGTGCTCAGAGACCATTGCGGCTCAGTCGCTCCCTGGAGGTCGGTCTGGTCAAAATGGAATTTCATAGGATAAACAAGATAGACACTGTTTGTACACATAAATAAGTATATATACATAAAATAGTGTTTTGACAAACATAATTTGTAAAAATACATAATAAGATGATAATAATATAGATATCATATATGGGACCCACAAGACTATGTGGGGTCCACATGAGTCCCGTAGCCACAAGACACTGTTTATATACGTAAATGAGTGCATAAAATAATGTTTTAACTAATATAATTTGAAAAAATATATGATAAAATAATAATAATATAGGTATCCTATGTGGGGTCCACAAGACTCTGTGGAGCCCACATGAGTTCCGAAACCGTATGGAGATTTACACAAGTCTCAAAGCTATGTAGGATGCATAAAATCGTATAAGAGTTATTCGAGTTACGTAGGATCCATTCGGGTCTCGAAGTTGTGTGGGGCCCACAAGACCATGTGGGGCTCACATGAGTTTTCAAAATTTAAATTTAAATTCTTATTCAAAAATAAATAATAAAATAAATAAATACTAAAAATGGTTCAAAATTAATAACAATGATAATAATAATGATAATAATGATTAAGAAAAATAATAAAATAATAAAATAATTAATTAACTAATTGATTAATTAATTAGGTAAGTGATTAATTAAAAATTTATTTAATGGGAATGGTGGCAAGCACTCCCACATGGCCTCCATCCCCATCTCATACTCAACTCATACCTTGCCCATCCCTTGCCCATTCTTTAATTTTTAAAAATTATAATTTTACCCATCTCCCCACACTTTATAAATTTCATTTCTTCCCTAAAATTTTCCTATAAATAGGGAGCTCTCAACTTTCATTTTTCACAACAATTTTCCAAGGAAGAGAAGGATTAGTGAGTGAAAGAATTTGTGGTGGAGAGAGAATTTTGAGTAAGTTCTCACTCACCCACTCTTTCCGATCTCATTGCTTAAAGATAGTTTTTGTGTTCGTAGCACACGGTAAAAGAAGAAGGTAAGTAAATTTTGATTATGTTAGTTTCTTTTTATTTTAAATTCATACCCGAGTTTATTTTGTACGTAAATTTTAATTATGTTACTTAGTTCCACAAAATTTCTATGAGTTTATTTTTACGCATATTTAATTATACCAGTTCTATCTTTAATATACTTGCATCTATTTTTGGGTTAAGAAATGTTCCAATCCCCTCGGGTAAATTTTCAGCATTTCTTTCTATTCAAAAATAAAATTATATATATTTTTAACACAAAATTATGTGGCATGAGTTTATTTCTACGTTGCATTTTTATGAAAATATGAGTAAAAATGAGATTTTCACGATATTATTTTTAAATTGCATAAATTGTAATAAGATGATTTTAAAACCCCTTATGGCAACGAAAGTTCAAAGTTACAGATGTTCGGTACCGCAGCTTAAAGTTTATACGGATCAGAGTGCACCCACACTGTTTACAGAGTAGTTATTTATGTTAGTGGATTTCTCCTAAGTGCACACCTGGTTCCGGACCAGGACTTAATAAGGAAAATCTCACTTAAAGTTTACGTACGTTGATTTAGTTTGGTCGGCCAGCCAGCTAAGTCCAGTTTTCGGACCGCACAACCCAGTCATGGGGATAAACATGACTTACGACAAACAGGCCTAAGGGTGGTTTTTTTATAATATATGTTTATACATATTTAATTACGTGTACAAAGTTACTGATAATTTGAAGGAAAAGTGTAAGTTTACGTGAAAAGGATCATTTTGGTACTTAAATGACGATCTAAGGAAAACGTATAAGGAAAAGTATATGTATGTTTATCATTAAATATTTTTACAATTTTAAAGTTAAGAGTTTAATTTAGCAGTTATAGTATATGATTATAAAAATTTACTGTTGAAATTGATGACAAAAGTTTTATGCAGAAATTTTTAAATTTATATTTATTCTAAAAGCAGTCTTGAAGTTATAGTATTAAATATTGTTTTACGAAATTCTTTAAAAACTCATTTTGGCCACACACTAATAATAATCTTATTTACTTACTGAGCGTCGTCTCACTCCAATCATATTTTTATTTTAGATAACTCTGAAGAACATGTTGGAAATCAGACTTAGCAAGCATACGGGTGGGGATAGAAAATTAAAGATTGATTAGAAATATTAGTATGGTTTCAGATATTTATGTTTGTGTAATTTTTCTTCTTTTGAAATAAATGATTGTAATATGGATAATTAGTGCTCTGCTCTAATAAAAATTGAGTTTATTTTACTTCCGCTGTAAATTAGTAATAAAAAGTTAATATCCCAGGCCCCTCGGGGTCGGGGTGTTACATGACAAGTGCATAGTTGAACACAAAACTGATAATAAGATATTGTTCATTGCTAAGCGACATGAAAACGTATACACCATAAGTTTTGATAACCTAACTTCACAAAGTGTAACATGCTTATCTGCTATGAATGAAATAAGTTGGATTTGGCATAGGAGACTAGGACACGCAAACATAGACTTAATTTCGAAATTAGTTAAGAAAGAATTAGTTAAGGGACTACCCAAGACAAAATTTGTGAAAGATAAAATCTATGATACATGCCAACTAGGAAAACAAGCAAGAACAAGCTTTAAGAAGAAGAAAGAAATCTCCACTACTAGGCCACTTCAAATGCTGCACTTAGACTTATTTGGACCAAACCAAATTCAGAGTTTAGGAGGAAAATCATATGCTTTTGTCATAGTTGATAACTTCTCAAGATACACATAGGTACTATTCTTAGGTAATAAAGATGAAGCATGTGAAAATTTTATAAATCTATGCAAGAGAGTACAAAATGAAAAGGGATACACAATTACCAAAATTCGAAGTGGTAGGGGTAGAGAGTTTAAAAATCAAGGCATGGAAGACTATTACAACTCATTAGGAATTGCCCATAATTTTTCAGCCCCTAGAACACCACAACAAAATGACATAGTTGAAAGAAAGAATAGATCTATACAAGAAATGGCCAGAACTATGCTTAACGAACATAGATTACCCAAATACTTCTGGGCCAAGGCAGTGAATACTGCCTGCTATATACTAAATAGGGTTCTAATTAGACCATCACTTAATAAGACTCCTTACGAGTTATGGAATGGCCATAGACCAAACATATCATATTTTCATGTTTTTGGATGTAAGTGTTTTGTGCTTAGAGACAATGAGCATTTAGGAAAATTCGATGTAAAATCTGATGAAGGTATCTTCCTAGGGTATGCCTTAGATAGTAAAGCCTATAGAGTATATAATAAACGAACATTGACGGTCATAGAATCTATTCATGTAGTGTTCGATGAGACAAATCCCTTCCTCAAAATAATTGATGAAGATGAACCTAAATTAAACAATGAACTAAAAGAACTATCAATTGAGAATGATTCAAAAAATAAAAATAAACTTAGAGAACCATCCATTAAAATTGAAGAAACTACAACTGAGGTAAATGCACCACCTAGAGAATGGAAATACATAAAGAATCATCACATCGATCAAATAATAGGAGAACCATTCCGTGGAGTAGCCACTCGCTCCTCTCTTAGGAACATGGTTAGTCATTTTGCATTTTTATCACAAGAGGAACCTAGGAATGTGAGTGAAGCTATAGAGGATGAATCTTGGGTGTTATCCATGCAAGAGGAATTAAATCAATTTGAAAGAAACAGAGTATGGACTTTAGTTCCCAGACCAGAGGATAAATCAATCATAGGGACCAAATGGATATATAAGAATAAGAAAGATGAAAATGGAATAGTTGTGAGAAATAAGGCTAGATTAGTAGCTCAAGGATATAACCAAGAAGAAGGTATAGATTTTGAAGAAACATTTGCCCCAGTAGCTAGGATGGAAGTCATACGAACGTTATTAGCATACGCAGCGTTTAAGGATTTCAAGCTATATCAAATGGACGTGAAAAGCGCATTTTTAAATGGCTACATAAATGAGGAAGTGTATGTAGAACAACCCCTAGGGTTTGAAAACCATAAGAATTCAGATCATGTTTATAAACTAACGAAGGCCTTATACGGTTTAAAGCAAGCTCCTAGAGCTTGGTATGAAAGGCTAAGCGGATTTCTATTGGAAAATGGATTTATAAGAGGAAAGATAGATACAACCCTGTTCATAAAGGCTAAGAAAGATGATATTCTCCTAGTGCAAGTATATGTAGATGACATCATCTTTGGCGCTACTGATAAAGAATTGTGTAATGAATTTTCCAATACAATGCAAAATGAATTTAAGATGAGCATGATGGGTGAACTAAATTTCTTCCTAGGATTTCAGATTAAACAAGCAAATCATGGAATATTCATAAATCAATCAAAGTATATTAGAGACCTACTCAAAAAATTTATCATGGAAGATGGAAAAATACTAGGTACACCTATGAGCACTTCATTAAAATTAGATAAAGATGAACAAGGTATACTAGTAAATGTAAAACTATATTGTGAAATGATAGGTAGCTTGTTATACCTGACTTCCAGTAGACCAGATATAATGTTAAGCGTATATTTGTGCGCAAGATTTCAGTCTGCTCCAAAAGAGTCACACTTGCTAGCTGTTAAACGTATACTTAGATATTTGATAGGAACTGTGGACATTGGGTTATGGTATCCTAAGCACACATCATTTGAGATTCTTAGTTATTCAGATACTGATTATGCGGGTAGTAAAGTGGATAGGAAGAGCACTAGTGGTACTTGTCACTTCTTAGGACACTCCTTGGTCTCTTGGTTTTCCAAGAAACAAAATTCAGTCGCTCTTTCCATAGCTGAAGCTAAATACATAGCGGCAAGTAGTTGTTGTGCTCAAACGCTTTACATGAAGCAACAACTGAAGGATTTTAGATTAAGCTATGAAAAAATTCCCATAAGATGCGATAATACAAGTGCAATAAATATCTCAAAGAATCCCATATTACATTCACAAACTAAGCACATAAAAATACGACATCACTTTCTTCGTGACCATGTACAAAAAGGGGATGTAAGACTTGAGTTTGTATGCACGGATGAACAATAGGCCAATATATTCACGAAACCACTTGCGGAGGATAGATTTATACAAATTAAACATGAATTAGGTCTCATGCATAGTCGAGAGGTTGCTTAAAATCATGTTAAATGATATAATTCAGGGGGAGCAACATCTCTTGCAACTTAATCACTTGAAAGTGCATATTATTAATATTTGGTATCAACATTTGGATACATTCAAAACCTTAAGATCTCTAAGGGGAGAAGAACATAAGGTTGCATCTACTCATGTTTTATTTGTTTACACCTTTTTGTTGATGTCAAAAGGAGGAGAAAATATGGAAAATCAAAAATAATAAAATGGAAGCAAAGAGTCTTGGTAAAACTAATTTGCAAAGGGTGAGATATTCAAAGGGAGAAATCTAGCATATTACATTCATTATGAGCATATTTCATATTTCATTTGGATTCAGGCTAAACACTTTGTGTATGAACATGAGCATATTTTCATTCATTGAATATTTGATGCATTAATTGAGGGGGGGCCTTATTAGGCGTAACCCATTATATATTTTTTTTTGCTCATGCATTTGTCATCATCAAAAAGGGGGAGATTGTTGACTCTACGAGTCCAATCTTGTTTTGATAATGACAAATCACTTGATATTTGATTTGTGCATTGAGTTTGTTAACAGGACTTACACTAAGCATGCACGGAAAGTTAACAAATCTTGACAAGATCCATGGAACTCAAAGAGTACGAGAATCAAGATGCAAGATGCAAAGTTAAAGAATATCTTGGGAAAGGGTATTTAGAACTCATGTATTTACATTTTCGTATGATTTAATTTGAGGCTCATTACAACTTAGAATGGTTTTAAAATTCATGCATTTCATGTACATCATTAGGAAACTCTCATGGACCTTGAAATATTTTCAAAATCATGAAAAATATGTTTTATGAAAGACCCAAGAAAAGGAGCCAAGCAGATTTTTAATTAGAAATGAAAATTTGAGAAAATGGGGACTTCGGTCGCCTGAACTCAAACCACAGTAGCCTGAAGAATTTCTTCGGTTGCCTGACGATTAAGTTCAGTCGCCTGAAGAATTAAACGGGAAAGATAGAACCTGGCAGAGGTACCTCGGTCGCCTTACCTTGGAACCTCAGGCATCCGAAGTTGACACTTCAAGAGCCTGAAGTCGAGTTCGGTTGCCTAAACTCGCGGGAAAGCCTAAAAATCAGTTCTTTATTAAAAAGACACGCGAAATATCTTATTGATCCAACGACTGAGATTAATTCTAAGGGTAATATACTATATATTATGAATATCTAAACCCTAGAGCACAAGTTAGACACACAAGAAAGAAAAGAACGCACCTTGTTGTAAGATCATTGAAAAGTGTTATACGATTGCCTATACATCAATCTAAAATCTTCAAGCTTGGGCAAATCAAGTCAGATTTTCAAAGGGAACTTGTTTACTCTACTGGACTTCAATCGTCTAGTGAGGTTTGATCTTTCAAGTTTTTATTTCTCAAGAACCTCTCATCACATCTTGTGTTTTCTTGAGTATCTATAAAAAGAGTTTTAGATCTTGAGTGTGTATACACATATAAAAGTGGATTTTTGTAAAAATCATTTTGTGAGAAAGTCTTGTTAGCTTGGTTCATTGATTATTGGATTCAAGAGTATATAAACATATATATTTTTTCTGTTCATAGAGCCTTTTTATTGAAAAACCTAGTTTGGTGGAAAGATTGAACTTTGAAAGAAGCTTTGTGATTTTGATTGAGTTTGTATTTAAGACAAATATTTTGTTAACTAGTTCGCTTCAAATATACTCGTGCATTTTTACAAAGTAAACCAAGGACCCTAGTTAACTCCAAGGCATTTCAAATATATTTTTACTTGGGAGTTTTGATTAAATACGAATTTGTGTGTTGACACATATCATACATCAAACAATTGTATCGTTTTTCATACATTCTTGAGTTTCAAGTTATATCATATATTAATGTGTTAGGAAATTGAATTGTACTCACAAGCTTTTGTAAGAAGCATTTTTTTTTTAGTGTTATTTTCATATTTCATTGTAAACATGGTTCGGGTTGTGAACCGGGTGTGAGAAGGAAGTTGTACCTCTTGTGAGCAGCGGATAAGGAGGGAGTTATACCTCTTGTAAGCAGCGGTTTGTAAGGGAAGCTCCGTCCCACTTTAAGGAGCAGGGTTTTTAGTGAATCCTTGAGTGGTTGCTCAAGGCAAGGATGTAGGCCAAGTCGGCTGAACCTTGTAAAATTGCATTTGTCTTCTCTCTTCCTTTTACTCTTTATTTTTCGCATTATATTTAAATTGAGTATATTGCATGCATAGATTGGATTGCCACACTCATACATAATTGAGCAACAAGAAGTAGTTGGTAAATTGATAAGAAGTGTAAAAGGAAACTAAGTGGCTTAATTTTTTTTTATATCCAATTCACTCCCCCCCTCTTGGGATTACACCTTAATTAACAGGAATAAGTGTTCACTGTGTAAGAACCCGACCCATAAGATATGGAATAAATAAATAAGAAAAGGATAAAACAATAATCTGGGCAGGCTTTGTCGACGAAGCCAGTGTTTTCGTCGACGAAGGCCTTTCTAGTGTTCGGTGACGAAATGCAGAGGTTCGTCGATGAGGAGAAGCCGAGAGATTTTGGGAAATCCTAAAATCTTAGGCTCGTCACGAGTCGATCGCGACGTCGATGAATTTCCTTCACTGGCTCATCGACGAAGACATCGCCTCGTCGACGAGGTTGGCTGGGTCAAAGGCTCTATAAATATTCATTTCCTTTACTTCTTGGCTAAGTTATCAAAATTCTCTCTCTCTACCTAGAACTCGAAGCTCCACTCTCTCTCTTTTGATTTCTTTGCCGTTTGTCGCTAGAATCGACGATCCGACGTTACTGTGAGGATCAGGGAAGAAATCTCTACGTGTTCTATGGAACAGATCTTCGTTTTGAGGTCTTTGGGTTTTGACCCAAAAATCGAGGTAAGGCTCGATTTTCGTTTCTATTCCAGTAGATCTGCAGAGAGTAAGATTGTAAGTAATTATCGTACTGTGATTTATAAGTTTTGGGAACTCGGTTTGCTATTTAGGAACTGTAGAGTTCTTGTTTGATTTCCGGGGAAAAGTAAGGGGATTATGTTTATATCAATTATTTTTGAAATCGGATTCGGTAGAACTGTGGTTCATGATCCTGTGAATGTTTTGACTACTTATTTGGGGAAATCTAATGGGTAAAAATTACGGAGTTTTTCAAGTTACCGTTTTGGTAAAAAAGAGGGCGTCGGGTTACATCTCTAGTTTCGTTGGAAAACCGTGGATATATTGTTAAGTATATTGTGTTTTGGAGATGGTCGTGCCTTGACTTGTTCTAACCTGTATTCTGAAAATCATGATTTTGTGATTACCAAATAAGTGTGGAATGAACTGTTATATAAATATGCATTGAGTTGTGATATGTTGAAATGAGATATAGGAACGTGTGTTCCGAATTGTTCCAGGTTTGTGAAAGAGTGTTTGGCTTTATATCCGAGGGTATGAAATACCACCTGCTAGTGGCAATATTGTTTGGCTCTATATCCAAGGGTGTGAAATATCACCTCTTACCAGCTGATCACCGAAGGGTGTGGATCCACCAGATGTACCAGTACGATGCCATGGGAGCCTGGGGTTACGCCATGTGTCGGGGATGCCGTGTAATGCGGGCTGGCTTTGTGCCGAAGAGTGTGACGACACTGGGTTGATTGATCATGTGTGTGTTGAGAACTGTACTAGAATTGTAATGTGGAAATGCTGGAACTGAACTGTGTTATATTTTATGTCATGATAACACTCATATGACACACACCGATATAACCTAAATCTACCTTACTAAGATGTGTCTCACCCCAATTATACAAATGTTTTTCAGGTCCCTTGAGTAGCCGAAACTAGCATCCTTGCGTTAGGAGCGTGGTTGTCGATCTAGTTGCGTAGAGTAATTGTGTAAGTACTTGGACCGTAACCGGGTTGTCATTTTGGGTATTACTAGCACCCTGGGGTATGTTTTGTAATATGGAGTTTAGACTCTATTTGTATAGACTCTGGTATGGCATGATGTATGTATTAAATGAACTTTTTCGCTGCGTATATGTCATGTACGTGAATGTGTATATGATGTACGGGAACCCCACGGGGTCGGACCCTCATTCATTATAGTATCATGTGTGTTTTGTATGATACAGTGATAGGTTAGGTTACTACATCACATCCTGGGGCTCATTACCAGGTACAGAGCATGACAACTTGGTATTAGAACTAACCAGGTTGTTAGGTCTTATAGACTTGGTTAGACGATAATGTGTGTACATACCAGAGTATAGGATGTCGTGAATGGGTAGAGTAGGTTAAGGGTTGTCTTGTGGCTAGACAAGTATTCGTTGGCGGTATTCTATGTTTTTCTTGGAATAACGATTTCAGTAAAATCACGGCAAACCATTGATGGTTTCGTGTCAGTGTGATAGGATAGACTTGGACCCATGAGATTAGTAATTAACATTGTTGACTCTATAAGTCTAATCCGGTTTTTGATAATGACAAATCACTTGATATTTGATCTGTGCATTGAGTTTGTGAACAGGACTTACATTGAGCATGCACGAAAAGATAACGGGTCATGGACGCCATAAAGTAAAGCTGATACATATTAGAAAGTACCATGGAACTCAAAGAGTATGAGAATCAAGATGCAAGCGGCAAAGTTCAAGAATGTCTTGGGAATGGGTATTTAGAACTCATGTACCTACATTTTCGTATGATTTATCTTGAGGCTCAATACAATTTAGAATGATTTTAGGATTCATGCATTTCATGTACATCATTAGAGTACTTACATGGGCTTAGAAATGTGTTTAAAATCATGGAAAACTTGTTGTATAAAAGACCCAAGTAAAGAATTAAAGTAGAATTTTAAACTGGAAATGAATATGTGTGAAAGAGGGGATTTCGGTAGCCTAAAGTTATCCTCAAGCGCCTGAAGAATTTCTTTGATAGCCTAAAGATTAAGTTCAGTAGCCTGAAGAATTAAATGGAAAAGACAGAACCTGACAGAGATACCTCGGTCGCCTGACATTGGAACCTCATGCAATTGAAGTTGACACTTTAGGAGCCTGAAGTTGAGTTCGGTTGCCTGAACTCACGGAAAAGCCTAAAAATCAGTTCTTTATTAAAAGGACACACGAGGTATCTTATTGATCCAACGATTGAGATCAATCCTAAGGGTAATATACTATATATTATGAATATCTAAACCCTAGAACAAGAGGAGACACACAAGAAAGAGAAGAACACACCTTGTTGCAAGTTTGTTGATTATCTACTCTTAGTGCTATTCGTTTGCCTATACATCAATCTCATATCTTCAAGCTTGGGCAAATCAATTCAGATTTTCAAAGGGAACTTGTTTACTCTACTGTACTTCAATCTGGTATTGAGGTTTGATCTTTCAAGTTATTAGTCTTGTGATTTTTACATATCATCTCATTGTTTGTTCTTGACTAGTATTGAAAAGTATTGATCTTGAGTGTGCCTTTCGTACAAAAATTATTTTTCTAAGACATCATTACTTAAGAAAGTTTATCTAACTTGGTAGATTAAATTTTGGTTCAAGAGCATATAAATATACATATATTTTCTCAAAGGGCTTCTTATTGAAAAACCTAGTTTTGATTAAAAGAGTGATCTTGAAAGTATCTTTATATATACCAAGCTATTTTAAACAAGATCATTATTTGTTTTATGGTGTGTGACTCATTGAAAGGCTTGATTCAAGTGTGTGGTTTCTAAAAGGATATATCTTTAGATACATTAGAACTTGATTTAATATCCTTGACACTTATAACTATAATTTTAATTGAGGGATATTTTTCTGCAAATTAATATACTCAGTTTTGTGGTTGAGTGCTTGAAATAGAACTTTGTGATTTTGATTGAGTGTATATTCAAGACAAAGTTTTTGCCAACAAGTTCACTTCAATTATATAAGTGTACATTTTTTCAAAGTGAACCAAGAACCCTAGATTATTCCAAAACGTTTTGAATTTATCTTTACTTGAAAGTTTTGGTTAAAAAGGGATTTTTGTGTTGAGGCATATCATACATAAAACGATTTTATCGTTTTCATTCATTCACGAGCTTCAAGTTATATCATATGTCAATGTTTTAGGAATTTGAATTGTACTCATCAGCTTTTGTTAGAAGCATTGTTTTTTAGTGTATTTTCCAGATTCTATTGTATACACGGTTCGGTGTGTGAACCAGTGTGAGAGGAGAGAGCTGTATCTCTTGTCAGCAGTAGAGTAGGAGGAAGTTATGCCTCTTGTAAGCAGTGGATTGTAAGGGAAGCTCCGTCCCACTTTAAGGAGCAGGGTTAGTGAATCCTTGAGTGGTTGCTCAAGGCGAGGACGTAGGCCAAGTAAGCTGAACCTCGTAAAATCTTGGTTGCATTCTCTCTTCCCTTATCCTTTTTATTTTCCGCATCGTATTTCAATTTCCAGCTTGCTTGTGTATGTTGAATAATTTCACGCCAACTTGATAAAGACTAATTAAACTTAGATATAGGGATTGATTGGTAAATAGATTTCAAAGAATTTTTTAAAATACCCAATTCGACCCCCCTCTTCGGATTACACCTTAATCAACAAGCATGATTAGATGTCAATGATTGTGTAAACTGTATATAACGTAGGAATTCTAACTGATTCCTATCGTGTTTTCAGAATGGAGCCTAAGGATAACAACTTGGAAAGAGGTTCCGAGGGAACTATGAGTGATGAGTCCCACTCTGTGCTTCGGGGTTTGATGAGGCGAGTGATAAGGGAGATCGGATGGAAAGTTAGGGAACGTGAGCGTTCCCTTATTGCTGCGAGGTGTAACATCAAGAGGTTCACCCATATGCACCCTCCAACGTTTTTAGGAGGACCCGATCTGATGATAGTGGAGGACTGGTTCGAGAAGATCGAAAGGATTCTAGAGGTCCAACATTGCACAAATAAGCAAAGAGTCCTCTACGCTACCTTCCAGATGTTTGGGGAAGCTAGGCTATGGTGGAGTGTGATGAGTCTGCTGGAGAAACAGAGAGTCGGTCCAAAAGAGATGACATGGAGCCGCTTTAAGAAAGTGTTCTTTAAGAGATACTTCTCAGCCTCTACACGTGATGCTAAGGTGAATGAGTTCTCTGTTTTGACACAAGGAGATATGACAGTGCAGGGTATGCTGCTTGGTATATAGAGCTATCCCGTTTCGCGCTGTGCTTGATTTCGAACAAGTACGAGAAGACTCAGAGATTCGAGAAGGGCCTAAGGAAAGACATTCACAGATTAGTGGGTATGATGCAGATCCATGAGTTTTCAATTTTAGTGGATAAGGCCACTGTGATCGAGACTGACATCCGGGAGGATGAGGTGGATCCAAAACCGAAGAAGAGGCCAGTACCATCTGGTTCTCATCAGGGATCATGGAAGAAGAGGAACAATGGTTCGGGCTATCGCCATAATACTAAGCGTCAACGTTCTCAGGTGGAGCAATCGCGCAATCGTTGTATCAAGTGCCATAGATGGCATGACAATGAGTGTCAATCATTTGGGGGTAACTGTTACAGTTGTAGCAAATCAGGTCACATGGCTCGTGACTGCCGCACACCGAAGAGAGACCCGCTTGCATCTAGTGTGAACCCGGGTAGCCATCAGATACCTCGGGGAACCAACCAGGCAAACACAGCTCCGGCGAGGGTGTATTCTTTTACTCCAGCGAATGCTGACCGTGCGGGGAATGTAGTGACAGGTACCTTGTTATTGCTTTCAAATAGAGCTGTTGTTTTATTTGATTCGGGTGCAACCCATTCTTTTGTATCTGTGAGCTTCATAAAGTTGTGTGGAGTTGACAATTTAAATAATGCAATTAGATTTTAAATCAAAAGAGAATTTTATCCATTTCACTTAGTTTCAACCAAGGGAAAGATGTTGAAAGTCTTATTACACACACTACACAGGTCAGAAGACTTAGAAAGACTACCTTAATTCATTTTTGGTTGATGTACTTCAGTTGTTTGGGACTATAATGAACCATGTCCTAAGGACTTAGAAAAAAAGAAAAAGAAAGAAAAAGAAAAAGCTTGAAGCAAATGAAAACAAGAAATAAGCCATGGATCAATTGCAAGAAGAAAAAGAGAGAAAAGAAAAAAAATCAAAAAGAGGGAAACAGCTGTGTATTGGAAAGGGCTACTTATTACTGAGGTCCTAACTAAACAAAAAAAGTAGGTACCTTTTAAAGTGCAGTAGTGTAAAAGTTACCATTGTACATTCATGCACTGGAAACGTCTACTTACTATCGGGGTCCTAACTAATCAAGAAAATGGGTGTCTTTTAAAATGTAACAGCGTGAAAGTCTTCAATACAATGGTTTTGAATTAGAGTAGGATAGTACGGTTGTCTTAGACTAATTGTTGTGATTGAAACCGTTAATGTCTAATGATAGTCAATCTTGGAATTCCAGTCTTATTCTCATGACATGTGAGTTTTGTTACTTTCCAGTACCTTGGTTGATTTACTAATTGGTGTATAAATCTCTCAATTGATACTTAACTTGGGTTAATCTGTTTCCTGTGTTCCTAAGCTCATTAAGCATCTTTCATGACACGTGATTTTCATGAGTACTGAATTTATGGTTGTTATTCCCTTTGTTTGAACACATTCACGATATATACTAGAGACTAGCAAAAAGTTAGTTGGGGGTGTGATTATGCATCAAAGTTGCGTAATTAGGCGATTAAAATCATACATTAAAGATTATAATTTTAATTAAATGCCTAATTATATTCAGTATTTCAACATTGAGCTCATTTGAGATAATTATCCTATTTTTTCCATAAAGTTACAGATATTCATGTTTTATTATTGCAGGATGATTTTTAGAAATAAAAAACCGAGTCATGCATGCAAAGAGATGTCATGTATGTGAGTCGTGTGCGTGTGTGAAGGAATCGATCATGCATGCATGAGCTTGAGCCCTTGAAGAAGCTGTGCAAACTATGAGCATCAAATGAGATTACACGGCAATAGATCTCTTGGACATTTAAAGAAGAATCAAAAAGAAAAAAATAATATTGCGCGAAGCCTTGAAGGAACCGCAGCTGGGCCGTGTGCATGAGCAGCCAACAAACAAGGAGCTGGGTTTCAAATTCAACGAAAATTGGGCCGTGCATTGGAGGGCCTCGGGCCGTGTGGCAATGGCCACGCGCTAGATTGAATTGGAGGCTCACGTAGAGGGGTAGCCCAAATGCACTAAGGGAGGCTAGGCTTGGTGGGGAAGAGGAGATTGATGTGACCACGTCAAAGGAAGGCTTGCCATGCACTGGGTAACCGAGCTGCAACTCTTTACCACCCCCACGGCCATTTGCACTCTCTCATCTCATTTCCCTCCCTCCCTCTCTCTCTCTCTCTCTCTCTCTCTCTCTCTCTCTCTCTCTCTCTCTCTCTCTCTCTCTCTCCTTTTAGTCTTCTGTTAATTAATTTTTCATCATCATTTACTACATTGCCATTCCATATTTTAGCATTTAGTTTGAAAGTTTGTATTGATTATTACATTGAACACTTTTATTTAAAGTTAACGTTGAGTTTATTTTATTGGTGTGTTTATTTTTTTTTATTTTTTTTGCTCTCTCTCTCTCTCTCTCTCTCTCTCTCTCTGAGTTATTTTAATATTTGTTGAAGCTTTATTAAATTTAGTTTGTCTTTTATTTTATTGTTGCAATGAGTTATTGTGGAATTAATTTGATCCATAAATTTTGGATTGCAACCATGGGTGGCTAAGTTCTACAACTTGGGTTGTGGGTTAATGTCGGTTGTTTTCCATGATTTATTAGTTTTCCTACGATATTATTGTTAAATTCTTATTTGGCTAAAATCAAAAATTGAAAGCATCATCGATAAATCACTTACTCTTATTTCTTGTTTTGTTGTTGACGTTAGGCACAACAAAATCTTGATTTAATTTAGGATTTTTATTAATTAATTTTTACATGAAATTTGGTTGATGCTTAATGAGAGCATTTATTTTGTTCTGTTTGGATGTGGCAAATTTACTCGAGCTTAGGTTTGAAAATTTCTTCTTATTAATGTCTTGATTGGATTATTGAGAAGAGGAGTAAAGCCTACTAAATTATTAAATGGTGGAAGCAAAAGGACATTGAACCTGTAACCCAAGTGTTTGATAAATTGTTTCAGTGAGTCTGTTTTGTTTTGGCTGCATTATTGCATTTATATTTTTAGAATCTTGGTAGAAATTCAATCTTAGTTTAGCATTTTTCTCAAGTACTTTCCATTTTATTTACTTTTTCCATAAACACAAAAATCCCAAAAAGAATTTCACACAATATTTTACATCAACAGGTTTACACTAAATGTTTGAATTGAAGCTTGAATTGAATTTGATAAACTGAAATTGAGTTTGATGCAATCTGATGATATGAATAATGTTTTACTTTACAAATTTTGTTAAGACTATGCTTATTGTGAGGGGAAACCTTATTAAGGCTTACTCATTTTTGCTTTTTATTTGTCATCATCAAAAATAAGGAAATGGTTGGCTTAACAAGGATTAGAATCTTATTTTGATAATAACAAATCAAGGGTATTTAATATATTTGGTTAAGTGAAGTTTCAGGACTCAAATGATTTCATAGAAGATCAAGATCAAAGTGTTTGAAAAGTGTCATTAAAAGCTTGGACTTAAAGATAGAAGATTTGATGAAACTAAACTCTATTGAAGAAAGAAGTCAAGACAGACACAACGAATGGAAGCAAATACATGAAGACTTAGTACATAAGAAAGTTATAGTTTATAAGAAGTCTCCTGTAAGTACTTCATGATTTCAATATAATTGTTTGAAAGTCTTAGGATCTATATTTGACTTAGAAACCTGCTTTTGAAAACCATGGAAAATATTTTTTTTTCAATCTCATTTAATTTTTCCAAGATCAAAGGTTAAAGTGTTGAAATCAAAGTTTTTGATAAATCATAAAAGTTGTATGCTTAGGCGACTGATGTTGTTTGATCAAACGACTAACCTTTTTATACTGACAAAGATGAGCTGACATAACCAAGATAGGCGACTGACCACTTAGGTTCAAGCGACTGGCTTAGCACTGTGCTTTGAAATATGCTGAATTGTAAAAGCTCAGGCGACTAACTCAACACTGTGTTTCAAAATTAACTAAATTATAAAGGCTCAGGCGACTGATCCTCAGGTCATAGTCAACTAACGTTCGTATTTCAAATTTTTAAACAGTGAGGGAAAGTTTCCAAAATTAATTTCTTGGACTCCAAACGCAGAGAAAACTTGGAAAACACTGCAAGCAATTTGGGAAACATGAATATATGCTTTATTACTCTATAAATATTGTTGAATTTTTGAATCCGATCTCAGTTTTGATGTTGACAAAACACTCGTATCTCATGTGTGCATTTAGTGTTTTAACAGATTTATGTCTCAGGACACACATGAGGTAAAGGAGAAATGAAAGCCTGAAGGACTTAAAAAACAAATTGTCACGTATTCCATGAAGAACCAAAAGAGTAAAAATAGAAGAAGAATACATTTATTGTTTTATTTTCTATTGCATTTTGTCTTTTATCTTTAGTCTGTAATAATGCATGCATCTGTATGATATGATTGAGTGCTCAGATAGGACGAACCATAGACTGATAGTAGGGAATCAAAGGCCATAGAGAAACCTTAGGGCCCCCAAACTTTAATCAAAAATCTCTTTCATAAAATCTAAAATCGAATAAGGGTTTTTGGAATTTCTTTAAGGTCAAAATTTGGGAAATTCTTAGGTTTATAATATCTTCGGTCGACCAGCCCTATAGCGTTATAATCATCTCAATCGACCGACCGTATATAGTTGGCCTGTTGATTACGCGCTTAAATTGTGTAATTAGGTGCTTTAATTCATGCATTGCAAATGATATTTTGTATTTAAATGCCTAATTACTCTCAATATTCTAACATTGTGTTCTATTTATAAAATTTGGGTTTTATTGAGTAATGTATGAAATTTTGGTATTTTTTATTGCAGAGCAACTGTTGGAAGCTAAAAAAAACCGACAGTACTTTGCAATCTGTGCGTAACTCTCTCATCCAACGTCTGATTCAGATGATTCAAGATGCCGTAGAAAGATAAGAAAACAATCTACACTTTATGTTTGCAGGAAATTGGGACTTGGAGAGATGAAACAAACAACCATTTCGTTGCAACTAGCAGACCGATCCATCAAGTATCCACGTGGAATCATAGAAGATGTATTGGTAAAAGTGGATAAATTTATTTTTCCTGCTGATTTTGTGGTGTTAGATATGGAGGAAGACCAAGAAGTCTCGTTAATTCTTGGCCGACCATTCTTGGCCACTGGAAGGGCTTTAATTGATGTTCAAAATGGTGAGTTAACATTAAGAGTGGATAAGGAAGAGGTTATGTTCAACATCTACCAAGACATGAGATTCCCAGAAGGTCCAAGCACTTGCTTTCGGGTAGATGTCATTCAGCAAGGTGTAGAAAAAGTCTTTCAAAAAGATGTACAAGTTGATCACCTAGAACGATCCTTGCAGCAGATTTCAACACAGCAGCGTATGGGGAGGCTAGAACCTATGGTAGCAAGGACGGATTCTGTAATCTCTAAAGGAAAGATGCAACAACCTATATCTCTAGAGTTGAAACAATTCCCTGAGCATCTTCGCTATTCATTCTCAGGTGATGCGTATGAAAATGCAAAAATCTACAAAGAGCAGACGAAGAAGTGGCATGAAAAACAGATTCTTAGGTGTGAGTTTGCTCCAGGACAACAGGTTTTACTCTTCAACTCACGATTAAAACTCTTCCCAGGGAATATATTCAGAGTTAATGGTCAGAGATTGAAGCACTATTATGGAGAACAAATGGAGAGGAACAGTGCATTTATTCCTCTTGGTGATCCTGGTTGATGAAGATTGAAACGTCTGGCTGGAGACGTTAAAACAAGCGCTTATGGGAGGCAACCCAAAGAGTTTTTCTTTTGTTTATTTCCTTTATCTTTATCATTTATTTATTTATCTATGCACTTTTGAATAATTTAGATTTTCGATGCAGGTTTATTTGGCATAAGTACAGAGCTGAAAATTAAACTCCTCGACGGATTTACCAATAAGTTAAGGAAGTTTCTTTCTTTTCTTTAATCCTTCTCATTTTTGAATAACATTGAAAAAAAATGTGTGAATATGGATGATTAGGCCATGCGTGACACTACTTATGTCCTTCATATACCTGCATATAACCTAAGAGTACACACTGGGTCATTTATGTGTAGTTTCTATTTATATGGCTAAACTAGGAGTCGTAACTCATTGAAAGTTGATTGGTAGTGCACTTGTGTTAATCTGGCTATATAAACTTTTGTATCTACATGGTATCTCTTAAGGCTAAAAACATACACGTTCACGTGACTTGTAGCACTTAGGGTTCCTTGTGAACATTGAGAGAGCGCCCGTGGAGACTTTGACACCTTGTGAGGTACTGTTGAGTCATTTATCGCTCTTTTGAATTTTGACATCAACTCAGAGTTCATGAAACTCAACTTTCCCTATTTTTTTCTGGATACTCTTTGTACACTAGTCTTGGTTTTGGAATTGCTAGCCTAGAGGTGACATCTAGTGGGGAGATAAAAACTTAGGTCTTGTAGCCTACTCAAGATGTGAAGGCCGAACCACCCCTAGAAATAGACTTATTTCATGGATTCTTGTTCGAGCTTAATGCACATGGGTGGTATGAAAACAATAAAATAAGTGTTATGATTGTCCTAATTGACCATGAAAAGAAAGAAATTGAAAAATGAGCAGAAGAAAGAAAAAGAGAAAGAAATAGCCTAGAAGAGGTGAAAGATTAATACCTGCTCCACACAACTTCAACAAAAGTCAAGGACAAGACGCATGTTATCCACATATGAAGACTCTTCACTGGCCTAATGCCTCAGATGTATTCACGCCTAGTTTGTGAATAAGTTGATCTAGGGTGGTCTCGGTTGGACATGGCGAGTAGGTGAGAAGATGCTAGGGTGAAGGACCCGACACCTCCTAAATAGGCTTGATCCTTTTCAGACTAGTCCACTCCATACATTTAGCGTTTGTGCCTTGCAGTATGTGGGATGTTTGATCATGACACTCTTCCTCACATACGATGAGTGAACCCATCCTTTTTGAGTGTTTTTGAGAGTATACTAGTTAGGCCGAGTCAAAGCGACAGTTCTTTAGGTGTCCACGGATATCCTGGGTGTAACGAGTCACACACATTACACGTGCTTCAAGATTTTGCCTATTTATACTTGAATTTATATGGCTACATTAACTCTGAATTGTGCTCGTTGGTTAATTTTACATGAGTTTACTGTTCTTAATGGCTATATAATGATGAGATTTGCATGAATGACTTACTTCGGAATTGCGTGAATTGGGTATGAATGAGTTTGTGTGTAATTTGGTGATATTCCTATATGTGAAAGGGTATAGTTGTGTTGCCTGTGTATTCATTCATTGAAATTGGTATGACACCACCCTAAATTGCATTCACATTATTTGCTAGGGACTAGCAAAACTTTAGTTGGGGGGTGTGATTACGCGCTTAAATTGCGTAATTAGGTGCTTTAATTCATGCATTGCAAATGATATTTTGTATTTAAAAGCCTAATTACTCTCAATATTCTAACATTGTGTTCTATTTATAAAATTTGGGTTTTATTGAGTAATGTATGAAATTTTGATGTTTTTTATTGCAGAGCAACTGTTGGAAGCTAAAAAAAACCGACAGTACTTTGCAATCTGTGCGTAACTCTCTCATCCAATGTCTGATTCATATGATTCAAGATGTCGTAGAAAGATAAGAAAACAATCTACAATTTCGTGTTTTGTGTTTTGCAAAATACTGGCAGCATCAAGGCCGAAATCAGACGTGAAGTTAGCATACGCCATTTTATGGATTTTTTCGACAATTCTTCGTAATCTTGGCGTAACTTTCTCATACGAGCTGTGATTGAGATGATTCAAAATTCTGGGAAAAGCTGAAAAAGAGCTCTACATCTTTTATGTTTTAAGCTTTGAGATTTACAAGCTGTAAGAGGGTCTAAAGTGGGCTTGAAAGAGGAAGGGCAGTTCATGTACCTTTGAAAAAAAAAAGAAAATCAAAAAATCAAAAAATCAGATGTGACCCAGCCATGCAGCTGGGTCATCTCATAAGGGCAGTGTGGGCTGGGTACATACAAAGGAAAGACAAAAGAATGGAAAGAAAAAAAAAAAAGAAAGGAAAGAAAAGCAAAGAAAGAAAGGACAAAAGGAAAGGATGGAAAAGTTAACAAGGGAGGGTTTCCTTGGGGGAGCCGTGTGCAAGAAGAGATGAAGGAGAAAGCAGCGTGCGCTGGGGGGCTGGAGAGAGAGGCTGCACCATAGAAAAAAAAAAAAAAAAGATTTTTCTTGAGGAGAAAGAAAAGGGAGGCCAAACCACGAAAATTTTCGTGGAAAAATTATCTTTTTGGGAGCTTTCTTGTGGCTTTCTTTTGGGGGGGGGGTGCTGCGAAGATACACACACAGCCAGCAAAGGAGAGTTGGAAGCACGTGAAAATACTATCGTTTCAGAATCGGAAGGCGGCGAACAAAGGCGGTGTTCAGGGTGTTCGTGACGCGCGACGGCGGTGCGGCGAGTGTTGATCTTTTCCGTACGCTCCAAATTGAAGAAAATATGGTGAAATCTGTTATGTTGGATTTAATTTTCGAAATGAACTAAATTTTTGAATTCTAGGAAAACGATGTAACTAGTTTCGAACTATGCTTGCTCTTTGATGCTAATCTGAAGTAGTTTTCATTAATGTTTGTTTGAGTTATTCTGTGCCTTATGCTTTTAATTAACTGGCCATTAATTAAATGATTTTAGTCTTGTGATTTGCTACCGAAAGGGGGGATTATAGGATAGATTTTGGAGAATTCAGCGTAGGTAAATATAGAGATCGAAAGACTTGTATGAACCTACGTAGCATTAAAAATCGAGGGTCTTACTGCGTTCTTGCGTTATTAAGTTGCATACTCTTATGTTAAATAATAAACAAGAATAGGTTCTGATTGACTATCGAAAGAGGCATTTGAAAAAATTGGCGATTTGTTAACAAACAGAGAAAACGAAATTTAATTAGCTAAATGAGTAAAGCATAGTGAGAAATTCGGTAAAATCGGTTTCCTAGAAGTTTTCACCATCATCAATTTGACACGCGGTATCCAGTTTTAAATTCTCCTGAATAGTTTATTTAGAGTAGCTTTGTTTAAATTTTGCAGTCTAAAATTGTTAATTTTTCTAAATAAAATCAAGGTTAGTAAAATTTCGCTACTTGGTAAAATTAAGACATCAATCCCTGAGGACGATACTCTACACATCACTATATTATAAAACTACGATACTGTGCACTTGCAGTTTGCACCGGTCACCTGTTTAAGAAAGCCTCAGCTGACCGACCTTCTTAAGATGGAAAATGTCTGGTCGACCGACCATACGTGTTGGTCAGTCATTTGCTCCTTAACCAACTGACCTTATAGGTCAAAAGGGCTCCGGGCGACTGAACCTTGAGCATCGGCAGACCAGCCTTTGGCCTCAGTTTATCGAACCTACAAAGGCTCAAAATCACCTTTCGGCCAGCCGACTAATGCCGCCCACAGCTGACCGAACCTATTTTAAATTTCAAAATTGTTGTGTGTGTTCGGTCGACCGAAACGTTCGACAGTTGACCGAACCTCTCAGGTTGACTTATTTTTAAGCGCTAATCGTCATTAATTTTTCACTTAATCTTTTTCCAAAATGACGAGCATGTCCCAAACGGTCAAAATTTTCTTAGAGTCTATAAATACCCCCTTTATAACTCTGATTAGCAACAATGATTAAACTCAAAATCCTCTCAAAATATTTTTAAAATCAAAGTTCCCCCAAATTCTCTTTATTGCAAAAATCTTTTCTTTGGGGAAAAATTGTTTTTATTCTCTCCTATTCTCTTCCTTTCATTCATTTTGAAAAATCTTATTGGAAGAGATCATATTACGTGGGCATTTATTTTTATTATCTTAGATCATATACTCTCGCTTATCATTCAATTCTTGAAAATCATTTTTTGAGAATATAGCTTAAAGTTTCTCCCGATTATTTCTTTGATAAATATTTTTGGGGAACTTGTTGTAACTTTTGAATCTTTGCACATCCATTGTAAAATTCAAAAGCTCATGCTTTTTTTAAAAAAAAATAAAAGAACTATTAGTGACGGTTTTCTAAACCGTCATTAAATGACTAATAGTGAAAAAATTCCAAAATTGTCACTAATGTTGTGAAATAAATTTTATTTTATTTTATTTTTAAATAAAAGAACTATTAGTGATGGTTCAGAGAACCGTCACTAATAAGGGACTAGTAGTAATGAAAATCTAAAACTGTCACTAATGTTGTAAAATAATTTTTTTTTTTAAATAAAAGAACTATTAGTGACGGTTCAGAGAACCGTCACTAATAAGTGACTAATAGTGACAAAAATCCAAAACCGTCACTAATGCTGTGAAATAATTTTTTTAAAAAAAATAAAAGAACTATTAGTGACAGTTCTCTAAACTATCACTAATAAGAGACTAATAGTGACGAAATTCCAAAACTATCACTACTACTCTGAAATATTTTTTAAAATAAAAGAACTATTAGTGACGGTTCTCTAAACCGTCACTAATAAGGGACTAATAGTGAAGAAATTCCAAAACCGTCACTACTACTTTAAAATAATTTTTTTTTTTAAATAAAAGAACTATTATGATGGTTCTTTAAATCATCACTAATAGGGGACTAATAGTTACAAAATTCCAAAACCGTCACTACAACTTTGAAATAAATTTTTTTTTTAAATAACTATTAGTAACAGTTCAGAAAACCGTCACTAATAAAGGACCAATAGTGACAAAAATCTAAAATCGTCACTAATGTTGTGAAATAAATTTTTTTCATTTTTTTAAATAAAAAAAAATATTAGTGGCGGTTCTCTAAACCGTCCCTAATAAGGGATTAATAGTGACGAACTTCCCAAACTGTCACTACTAATCTGAAATAATTTTTTTTTAAATAAAAGAACTATTAGTGACGGTTTAGAGAACTGTCACTAATAAGGGACTAATAGTGACGAAATTCCAAAACCGTCACTAATGCATTGAAATAAATTTTTTTAAATAAAATAACTATTAGTGACGGTTCTCTACTAATAAGGGACTAATAGTGACGAAATTCCAAAACCGTCACTACTAATCTGAAATAATTTTTTTTTTAAAATAAAAGAACTATTAGTGACGGTTTAGAGAACCGTCACTAATAAGGGAAAAATAGTGACGAAATTCCAAAACCGTCACTAATGTATTGAAATAAATTTTTTTATTTTTTATTTAAATAAAATAACTATTAGTGACGATTCTCTAAACAGTCACTAATAAGGGACTAATAGTGACGAAATTCCAAAACCATCACTACTACTTTGAAATAATTTTTTTTACTTTTTTTAAAAGTAAAGGAACTATTAGTGACAGTTCAGAGAACCGTCACTAATAAGGGATTAATAGTGACGAAATTCCAAAACTATCACTACTACTCTGAAATAAATATTTTTTAAAAAAATAAAATAACTATTAGTGATGGTTCTCTAAACCGTCACTAATAAGGGACTAATAGTGACGAAATTCCAAAACTGTCACTACTACTATGAAATAAATTTTTTTATTTATTAATACAATAATAATAGTGAAGTTTAATTAATCGTCACTAACAAGTTCCTTTTAGTGACGCATTGAAATCATCACTAATAGCTCAAGAATCGTTGTTAATATTTTCTTGAGATACTTTTCGCGCAAAAAGTGGTTTCTCGCGCTTGTTTAAGCGGGGCAAACTGGTTTTTATTGAGAGAAGTATTAGTAAAGGATGAAATTTCGTCACTAAAAGTTTAGTATTAGTGACAGATTGAATTTCATCACTAATACCTAAACTATTAATGATGCTTTTTGTAACGACCTGGATTTTAAATGAAATCTAAATAATAAAGAAAGGGGAATGGGAAAAAAGAACAGAAGGAAGCTTCCAAATTTCGTCAATGAACACAGGGTTTCATTGACGAAGGCTTTAAGAATTTCGTCGACGATCACAGGGTTTCGTGGATGAGAAAATACCGAGAGGGGTTCTAAGGCAGCTTGAATTTCATCGACGAATAAAGGGTCTCGTCAACGAAATTTGTGAAGGACTCGTCGACGAAGAACAGGCTCGTCAACGAAATCCCCTGTTTTATATATACGAAAATCCGGATTTTTAAAGCTTCTTTAAGAAGCTAACTCTTTTCTCTCTCTCCCCTTCGGCTCTCTCTCTCTCTCTCTCTCTCTCTCTCTCTTATCATTTTTGGGCCAGATATACGTCGGATCGACAATCCAAAGTCACCACGACACTCCTTGGAAAGTTCTCTCCAAATCTATCGGAGCAGATCGTTGGTGAAAGTAAGGTGGAAATCATCCCAAATTCAATGTAAGACTTTTTACTTAATTTTTGGATTTGTGACAATTGAGAAAAGTGTTGTACGCGTTAAAATATTAAAGTTTAATACTGGAAGTTTCCGTTTCCAAGGGTGTTGATTGGTAACGTTGGGAATCATCCCTGAGTTGAGGTAAGGCTTTTAAGCCTAATTTGACTTAGTGATAGTTATAAAAAATGTTATATGTACGAAAATACTGAACTTTAGTTATGTTGAATTTCATTTTCAAGGTATTGAGTCGGAAACCTTGCGGGGTGCGGGGAAAATTTTCTTAAGGAGAAAATGCTTATATATATATACATATTTATCATTTGATTTATGGAAAATGTATATGTTTATATATATATATATATATATATATATATGTTTTATAATTGCAAAATACTGTGAAAATGATCGTATGTTGAATATGTGAAAAATCTGTTGTGTGGCATGAGTAAAAATGTTGTGAAATACTGTTTTCTGGGAATGTGGATGATATGGATTTTTATGATGGAAAACCGGCGTACGGGCCGAGATTTTTTTTATGTGTAGCCGGCGTACGGGCCGTGCTATGTGACTGTGATTTGCCAGCGTACGGGCCGTGCTATGTGATGTGAATTGCCGGCATACGAGCTGTGCTATGAGATGTGATTTACTGGCGTACGGGTCATGCTACGTGATTATGATTTGCCAGCGTACGGGGTGTGCTATGTGTAGCTGGCGTACGAGGCAAGCTATGATAAAATGTGTAATACCAACGTATGAGCCGATGATTTTCATGATACACGTATATATGTGAGATGATATGATTGATGTGAAAATAAATGATATGAGATATTTATGTATCACGGTTTCAGTATATATATATATATATATATATATATATATGATATTAGAACCTGGTTGGCTTGGTTTAGGCTAACACTTGTACGGTACTATTGCTATGTGTCCATGGTCCTCGTGATCATGATATCTGTTTTAACGTCGCTGTACGGAGTGGTGTGAGATTGGATGGTCGATGTGGTTATTTCAAGAAGTGTGCTGTTAGCGCCCCTGGTGTACGGACTAGTCTGGGTAGACCCGTCGGACCTACAAACTACTGTTTGACTTGACAATGGTCGGTCAACCATTATCAGGTCCCGCTTTCGGGCCACACAACCTAGTCATGTGGGGGTAATACATGACAACAGCCAGCTAACCTACCAGGATTGTTTTATGATATTATTATTATGATATGAGAGGAGAAGCGTTTATGAAAATACAGTATGTTCTGTCATGTTTTGATATACATATGTTTTCCTAGATTTGATATATAGTACTAAATATGATATGTATGGTATATATGTAGAACACGGTATACTCATGTTGCAACATACTGCTATTAGTTTATTTCCCTTACTGAGAGGTGTCTCACCCCCTAAATTTCATTAACTTTTTCGGAGCCCCAGATAGGAGAGCGGGAAAAGCCTCGCTGATCTAGAGCAGTGTTTGCCCTCTTTGGAAGGGTAAGTTTTTGGTAGGGACAGTTAAGTTTTTGTGAGAATGGTCCCTAAATTTTATTTTTGGGATGTATATACTGAGAGATGGTGTTTGTAGTACTCTAGTATATGTTATGCACATTATGATGAGATGTATATGATTTTATACTTTCTGCTGCGTAGGCTTCTGCTGTATGTTCTGTTATGTCCCTGGTACCCACGGGTCCAGGTGGATGGTAACCTGCTGAGCTGGAATGTGAGATGTGTGGTATTGATTTTATGATGATATTATTATAAAAAAAAAATATGTGAAAAATGAGCAAGTCGTGACACTTTTAAAAAATCATCACTAATATTGAACTTTTAGTGATAAAATTTCATCCTTCATTAATACCTCTGTCACTAAAAACTAGTTATCTTGTAGTGCATATTGGTTTTTGCAAAACTCATCTTAAGAGCAAAACCCTAGGCTCTCCTACATTTTTATTGAAATATAATTTTGAAGATATTTTTTATTAGGGTTCAAATCTTCGAATATTTATTATATACATCTCTTTCAAAAATTAAAATATTATTTTGAAAAGCACCCTACCTCTACTGGGCATTATTTCATATCATTAAAGAGTACATTTTTTAGCTTCATTGTTGTACATCTCTTCTTGTATTTTCATAACCATTTTTATATGTACAAAAATATTTTTATTGGACCAGTTAGGTTCAGGCCGTAAATTGGACTGGGGAGTCTCTACCCCGTAAGAGAGACCGATTTGGTTCAGCTTGATAAGTTGAATTGGGGAGTTTTCGCCCTATAAGGAAGACCAGTTTGGCTTAACCTGGTAATTGAGTTGGAGCATTCCTCGCCCCATGAGAAGAGGTTGTATGGCTCAGCTTTGTAATTGACCTAGGGTTTACCGTGCCCTGTAACAAAAGGTTGTAAACGGCTTCTACTCCGCCCGTTTAAGTGAGCAGGGATAGTGGAATCCTTGGGGGATATGCCCAAGGCAGGGATGTAGAATGGTTTGGCCAAACCTCGATAACAAATCGTGTGTGTGTGTGTCTCTCTCTCTCTATTTCATTCATATTTTCACACTTTAATTTCTACATGTGTATGCCTATCTATGTATTGTTATAATTATTTGCATGCACACATTAAATTAAATGAGTTATGCTGCACTCGTGTATGTTCGCATTAATAGTTTAATCACTTTACATACAGGCTTATATTTTGAATGTGACATGAGGTAATGGATGTATGCAAATATTTAATTTGTTAAGAATATCATATATGTTTTGAATATTTGCAATACTTGATCAATTGGGGGAATTGAGATTACTTAAAAAGACTCTAAGTTGCGAAATACTGTTTGTGATTTGAATTGAACCTATGAGAAAAGTTTTAAAAATCCAATTCATCCCCACTCTTGGGATCACACCAATTACATCAAATGCACATTATTATTTTCACAAATCAAAAACAACAATTATAACAATCAAGCATACATATCTTACAAACTCAAAACTCTATTGCTGAAGTATTTCTAAAGTTCTTGTTGTGCTTGTGCTGATACAACGATAAGTTCTACAAAGATTTTCAAATCAAATTAGAATCCCAATTATATTAATCTGAACTTCTTCTTTTTTTTTCTTAAGAAGGGCGGCACCTCCATTTATTTATTGATAAACCTTCACTTTTGGCGGAGGAATACTGTGGTTATAAGACAAGCAATGGGAGAGTACAATTCCCAAAAACAAAACCAACATCCAGCCAAAACAGGGCTACAGGACCAAACAAAACAAGTACCTACAAAACAAACAAAAGAGAAAACAACATCTCATATAATCATAAACCAATACCAACAAGAAATCCACTAAACATACCTCACATAAGCTGTGCCCATCTTCTCCAGTTTATATAAACCATTGATAACTCTAGGAAGTTGACTACTATTTGTAAACAAATTATTCCTTCCCATAGCACCTTGTCGAGCTTCATTCATTCATATTGATTATTGTTGAAGTATCTTGTATTTCATTTGTACAAAATATGCTCTAACTGAGAGTTTCTCTTGTACAAACCAAAGTTGTTCTTGTTTCTTATTTATATTTTTGACGATTCATGAATATTGGATCGTTGGCTAGCAAGAAGGGGTATTCTTGTTAGAGAGGGGGTCTCCACCTAATAAGAAGAGAGGTTGTAACTTTGTTTGGAAAGAAAGTTGAAAAGGAAAATTCTCAAAGTGGTTGCTTGGGGTAAGGACGTAGGCTGTTGACCGAACCTTGTAAAAAATTTGGTCTACAGCTCTTTTTCCTTACTCTCTTTAATTTACTACAAGTTTATTAACTGCATTTATGATTAATTGATTGATGAAGAATTGATTGATTATTGGAAATTGTTGGAACATTGACCAAGGGAACTATATTGATTGGTTGGTTGTAAAATCCGATTATACTTAAATGTTGAACTACTGAATATTGCAGCTCTCTGAAATTCTGATTTTAATCAATATAGAAAACAAGAAATTAATTGATTGTCTAATTTAAGAATTCTGAATACTAAGTTTTTGGAAACACAGCTGAGATCAATCTTTTGAAATTTTATCTTTGATATATTCTAAAAAGAAAATCTGATATGAATTATTACTTGTAAAAGTAAGTTGAAATTCATAATATAATCTTTACATTGGATTGATTGGTTGGTAAATTGAAAATGGATTGTATAACTAAATTCAAAATTAAAAAGGATTATATTTAACTAAAAAGTTTACAAAGAAAATTTTAAAACCCAATTTACCCCCTTTTGAAAGTACATCTTACTTCTCATTTACATTGATGTGATGACATTAGCTTCAACTTGATGTTGGTGTTTACCATGTTTATATTGGTGTGATGACATTAGTTTCAACAGGGATTCTTCTTTCAGGGCAGGTCAAGCTGTTTTGAAGCCAAGGCTGGTATTGCTTTGAATGAAAAACTTTGTCAAGCTGGTCTCTAGGCATGACAATGAATGGGGCTATTGCTAATTTGCATTTTTTTTTTTTTTTTTTTTTCATTTTTAACCTTCATTCACATTTTCTCATTGTATAGTCATTTTCTTTTTTTCTCAAATGACTGCCTATCAAATCTAGTGGCTTTTGAGTATTGGCTAATGAAAACAAGTGTCCTTTTTCATAATTATTCTTAAAAAAGAAAAAAGAAAATAAACCAAACTTTTTTCATAGCTAAACACCCCCTAGGAATTGCTTACCCCCATTTACTTAATTGCCAACCTATTTTACTAGTAAAATTAGCCATCACAAAAAAAAAAAAAAAAATTGATCACTAGGGTTTGTTAGATGGTCTAGGTTCTCTATTGAATTTTCCAATAAGCCTTTGAGTCTTTGAAGCTGTGTGTTTATGTTGCAGCTCACGTGTGATTGATTTGTCCAGGCACATGGCCACGCAGTAATGAGCAATTTGAGGCTCTAGAATAAGATTTTGATTCATAGCCCTTCAAATTTGTACTTGGAGTAATGAAGTTTGCTGATGATAGATATTATTACTAATGATTTATTATTATATTATTAGGGACTACATTTCATACACAATTGAGAGAGAGAGAGAGAGAGAGAGAGAGAGAGAGAGAGGTCATTTTTACAATTATAAGGGTGAATGTGTCAAAATGTCCATATGAAGGTTATATAAATTAAACGGATAATTGGGTTGACCCATGTTTAAATGGGTATAGGTTATAAATGTATTAAATGTGTAATATCAACGGGTCATAAATGGGTGAATGGGTCATAAGTGTACTTATCTTAACCCATACCCACCCACTTAACGCCCACTATGTTTTGTCATAATTTTGTTAGGAATTGAATAAATAAATTTCAACCATTTAAAAGGTAATATTTTTTGGACACATGGCACGCATGTGAAAATTTTAATGTGCGCATAAGAAATAAGGGGAAATTACACGAGGAATCTTCCTCTCCACATATGTGTGTGCATGTATTTTGGATTTTAAATATATGGCAATTTGGTTTTATATTTATTAATATCAGATATGTAATGAGGGGATCCATTTTTAATATGTGTATTATTTAGGAAATAGGCATATGGACACGTGGAGGAAGGTCGTTGTATAATTTCTCAAAAATAAAGGGCATATGGATTTTTCATAAAGTGTGTTTTTTTCAGAATGACATCAAATATTGTTCAAATTAAGAATTGTAAATTCAAAATACCATCATGTAAAAATGAAGGGGACAATTAAGGAGTACGTCTCTTTAACCTTTCATCATTGTACAAAACTTTTTTTTGCCATTTTTAAAAATTAATACATTAGATGAAAAACTTATTTTTACATACAAGAATGCCCTTGAGCATTCTAGGGTTTATAACTTATATATAACTCGTATAACTATAAGAGTGCATCCTAACTCTTTTATTTATGATTGATATAGGTGACTTGAAGGAGGGAATGAATGGGTTGCAGAGAGAAATCAGGAAGAGGTAATAAACTTGTTATTAATTAATTTTCCTTTCCCCTTTGTCACTCTAATCTCAGTTTTTGAGTCCAGTAAGGATTCGCGAGAAATTGGTATCAGAGCCTGTGTCCTAATATCGGTATTTCTCAGGAGGAGAAATATGGTATTATGATCAGCAGAAGAGATAGAGAACAAGGCTCACTTTTCTATCAGAAGGCTTCATTAAAATCAAACATAAGATTTTATGAGAATTTAGTAGAAGAAGTTTGGAGAGAAAAATACTTCAAACTAGATACTTCTAAAGCCAATTTTGAATCAGATCCTATTGTGATAGATCTAAAAAGAGTTAAGAAAGGTCTAGAATCACAACTAATAGAGATTGAAAGGCAAATTAGCCTTTATCAGTCCAGAATTAGGCAGTGTGAGTGGTAGTTAGAACAACTCCACAGAACTCTAGGATCAGAATCAGACGGCTAAAATCTCATTCATCTTAAAAAATGAAGGATAATCAGTCCATCATGAATAAAATTAGAGAAATAATGAAAAGTTATGAAGACAAAATAAGATCTCTCAGCAGGGAAGAAGACACTCAAACCTCTCAAGTCAAAAGTAGCATGTCAGGAAGATATACTGCTAAGGACTATGAAGATGCACAGGAACAGGAGGTTCAGAGTGCTCTTAGAGACATTGATGAGACAAAGGTTTTGTCAGATATAACTAATGATATCCAGAATGCTCAAGACGAGTTGGATAAACTTCTTCATTGTGAAAAATGGACAGAGAATGAAGTCTCAGAGATTCAGAAGAGAATTAATAAAAGGCTTAATGAGGTAGAAGACCTCAAGGCTAAGAAATTAGCCAGTGCCGAAAAAATCCTTACAAGAACTAGTAAAGGTTCAGCAAGAGGTGGAACTACAGGAGCAGGACCATCAAGTTTCAGGGAAACAGTACCAGTAAGTTTTCCAGAAGTTTCATCTTGGGATGCTAAGCCAGTATGGCAGCCCCTAAGAATGGAACCGCACCCGTGGGAGCGAAAGAAGTTATCTTTCAAAGAAATGCTCCAAACCACGACCAAACAACAGGAGTCTGTTTTAAATTACCTAGGAAGAATTTAGGAGGAATTCAGACCAAGGACGAGTGTTCCAGAGGGAGTACCCCAGAACGGAACCATCCTTAGACTTAATTACGAGAAGGATCCCGCAGTTACAATTGATGATTGGGCTATGGATATTAGATATCATATCCTTAGCAGAGGAATTGAATCTTGGTCAGTGGAGCAAGCATATAAATTTGCAGTAGCCACACTAAGAGGAAATGCTGGAGATTTTTGGGAAATACTTCAAAGGAACTCAGACATGAGTACCATCATTATTAACACATCAAAACTCCAGATGAAGTAATTGCTATCATAGCTGATTTCCTCAAACAGGAGTTTGTAGGATATTCGCTAGTTGATAGAGGGAACGAGCTAGTTGAGAAGGCCAGGATGGCTCTCACAAAGATTCAGATCTATGACATGTGTTACTTTGAGGAGTTTCTTTGTGAATACTAGTATTGGTATTATAAGCTCGGACCACAAGATCAAGCGTATGTAAAAGAAGTCTTTATTAATAAATTACCCGGTAGTTGGCCAGAAGTGGTAAAACAAGATGTTAAGCAGAGACTAGAGAGAGATACAGAAGTATCAGATACTCTCGCTTTGAATCTCTCTTTCTATTCCAAACACTAGAGTGTGACGATTGAAGTTCTAAGGAAGCCCAAGGAAGCTCGTCGGAAGGAGAGATTTCTTGAATTGAACAACTTGTATTAATCTTTTCTAATTTTCCCTCCTCGAACATACGGGTCGGAGTTCCCTTAAATAGACAAGCTATCGCTAATGGATAAGCACAAACTCACTTTCTCAAAAGTAGATGCCTGACAAAAGTTAAAGCAAAAACATACTTTGACATAAAGTAAAAGCAACTTTAATAAAAGCGGAGGACAGCACATAGCTTGCTGACTCACCCTTTCAAAACAAAACAAAATACCGACACAACTTTAATAAAGCAAACAACTTTAATAAAGCTACTTTTGACTAAATACATAGGATATGACCCGACGAATCGTCCTTTCGGCGAGGCCTGGGATATGATGATCTTCTGGACTATCATCTAATTTTTACACTTGGCAAAGATCTCGTCCTTCTTCAGAGATCTTTTAGGGCACTAATGATTTCTTCATCGTGCTCCTTTTTTGACAGCTTCGCCAAAACTATCTGCAGATCGCTCTTCATGGCTTGGGTTGAAGGAAGATGCTGCTCCCAATCTTTTATCTGATTAATTACATTTCTTGCATTAATCGCAAATTCTGCTAAACTAGCTTCCTCAAATTTTTGGAGAAACTTTCCTTCAATGGAAATCAGAATTTCATGATCTGAGAAGAAAATATAGTTTGATGCCATCCTGGCTTCTAACAAATAAATTACCCAAAGATTTTGGACCAAATCATAGAATTTTCTATGCTTCTGAAAATCCTTCCAATCTGGTTCCTCTTCATAAAAATCTGAAACGGTTCCTTCTTTCCAATCTTCTGGAAAAAGATTCCAAAACAAGACTTTTCCTGTTTTCAACTCTACTGGTTCGATATAAGCCATCCACTAAATCCGTCCTGGATGGGTGGAATTTAGCACATATTTCATCATGGCTGGTAGAAAGTTGAAAGCTTGCCCTGTTTTACTAAAACCAAAAAATTGAATTTCTCCCGTCCTCAAAGCCTTCTGAACTGCAATAAGAAGCTTTGGTTTAATGCTTCTGGGAATGTGTAGCTTCAGAATACACAGTCCGCTCTTCATCCAAAACTGCTTCAATTCAGGATATTCTGAAATACCCACTATCGCTCTGATAGTGAAATTATATTTCTTAAGCTGAATGTCCATCTCTACCTTAAGCTTAATTTGCTGGTGAATAAGTTCGGATGTACTTTCCCTGTTAATGACTATGAAATATTCTGAAATAATGGATTCAAATTCTTCCAATATTTCTACTATTTCCCGAAGATAGATTGAAAAGGGTGTATTTGCTGGAGTTGCTGGATTATTAATCATCCCTTCTAGCAAAACCCTTTTTCTTTTTGAGATTTTTGGAGTTCTTAACAGAAAATCTTCAAGAACCAGATCAACATCGACTACTTCGACTTCATCTGTTTCCTTATCCTTTCTGGTTTCTAGGAAACTTCTATTGATCATGATTTCTTTATTTTTCTGTATTTTTTCTCCTCTCCCTACACTGAGTGCTATAGTGCCCGAACTGGTTACAAACAAAGCACTAAATGTGGTTTTTATTACTGGGTCTCTCATCCCTTCTGGATGAACTCCCTCTCTTCATCTGTTCCTGAACTGGAACTGGGCATCCTCTTTTCTGAGAAACGGTCTTGCTACTTTCTTCTTCCTTCCTGGATTTGAAAGATATCTGCCTCTGTCTATCAACAAATCTAGCAACTGGGCAATCTTCCACCTTATGCCTTTCTTGACAAATTGGGCATTGATATGGCTGCTACTCCTGCTGCTACTCCTCGCCATCTTTTCTGTAAGAATTTAAGTATCTGGTTAGAGTATCAGCAATAATATTATCTTTTCCCTTAATATATTCTACATTAAAGGAATAATATTGTAACTCATTCCTCCACCTAACCAATCTTGCTTGAGTGCATCGTTTTAACTTAATTCCTATGAAATGCTTTACATAGGAACTATCTGTTCTAACGATAAATGGTTCACCCAAGAAAAGTTCATTGGCCCTAATTCCTTTAAGGACTGCCAATAATTCTTTTTCATGAACTGGGTAATTAAGTTCTGCTCTATTAAAACATCCACTTCAGTATCCACTTCAGTATCTGCTGAGATGTTCTGTTTTATCGATCTTCCTGATCTTTAAAACACACCCCCATGCTCTGTCTAAAGCATCGGTTTCCAGAATTATATCTAATTCTGTTCCGTCTGGATATTCTAATTTTGGCAAATTTCTAACTTCCTTTTTTAAGGCCTTAACCACTTCAGTATCCTTTGAAGTCCAATTCCAGGGATTCTTTACTGAAACCTTTTTCTGAATTGGTGCTGCCTTTTCTGCCAAATTCTTTATGAATTTTCTAATATAATTCAATACTCCTAGAAAGCATTGACACGGCCTTCTATCTGTGAATTCATCAGGAAATTCATGTAGCCTTTCTGCTATGTGTGGTTAAAGCTCCTCTTTATTACCTCGAATTTTTAAACCTAAAAATTCTATCTGAGGTTGCATCCAAATGGTTTTTCTTTATGAAAGAACCATTCCTTCTTTTCTGAACACTTGTGCCACCTGCCTCAAAATTTCTAAATGATTCTTAGTATTTTTACTAAATACTAAAACATCATCGATGTAAACTGCAACAAATCTAATCATTCCTCCAAACGCTCTGTCCATTCTTCTCTGGAAAATGCCTGGGGCATTCTTCAGTCCAAATGGCATTACTAGCCATTCGAAAAGTCCAATGGGCGTTGTGAAGGCTGTAAGAGCTACTGCTCTTTCTTTGACCTTTATCTGCCAATACCCTGATTTGAGATCTAATTTAGAATAAACTAAGGGTTTCTCCCTTCTTATTCTATTTCTAAGAGATTCCTGATTAGGTAGATTATACCCATCATCTCTTGTTTATTTATTCAAATCTCTATAATCAATAACCATTCTGGCTTTTCCTCATACTTGTTCGGCATGATTTGTCACCATGAATGCTGCACTCCTGTGCTCACTCGTACTATGCCTAATGAGTCCCAAATTTAACAATTCTGGAATTTGCTTCTCAAATTCCTTTATCATTTCATTTGGATAACTAATTCCTTTACTTCTGATAACTGTATCGAGATTTTTAAGCACAATATCAGCTTCTGGCATGGCTTTCTGCCATAATGCCTGCGGATTCTCTGACCAATTTTCTGAAAGCATCTTCTTAATTTTTTCAAGATCACTTTCTTCTTCTTCGGAAAATTGATTCACTTTTAGAATACTTCTTGATATCAAGCCCTTCCAACTATCAATTTTCTCTTGATAATTAAATTTTTCTTCCGATTTTTCTTCTTCTACTAATCTATAATTCTTTACAGTAGTTTTTGAGAGTTTCGGAATAAAATGATTATCTAGGATAATTCCTTCTGAGAATATCGTAAACGGCTGATATCTCTTAAGAAATATACTTCTCAAAAGGAAATCGTCTAGTAATTATGGAATTAGGCCAAGAATTTGCTTCTCATATTCTTTGTCATTCATCCGGATTTTAACATTTCTAGCAACTTCTCCTATTTGAAGAATAGCATCGTTGCCGATTATAACTTTAAAATTTTTTGATTCCCAAGTCACTTTTGGAAATCTAATCCTAGTACTAGATCATGTACACCCAGTATCAATAAGGGCTGTACATTCTACCTTCTCGATAGAAATGCTGACAATTGTTGCCCAATCTTCAAATTTGGCGCTAAAAATGGATGCTCCCATATATGCCATATGAGACTGGTCTTCCTCTTCATCTGCATAGATAGGGATTCTTATGGTTCTCTGACCAACTACCATTTTACTGCTTCATGGTCTTAATTCAGATGGTCCAGATCCTTCTAACCTAATTTCTGAATTAATATCCTCTTCTCTAGATACACTCACTCTACTAGGAGTATAATCACTTAGAGGTTCCGTGATGATTAATCTATTTGCCTCTTGTCTTATTGACTCTGGCAAAAGATTTTTCAATTTTTCTTCTATTCTTAGGGTTACCCAAATCTGAGGCCAACTTAGTGCTCTTGGGTTTACAACTTCAGGCTATAATCCTCTGACTAAGTCTGCTTGACTTGTCTCGAAGAGTTGAATGAATCTACTAACTCCCCTTCTGAGGGTTGGTTTCCTTGTATTATAGAACTTTAAATATAATCTGGCAATAATTCTAATGCACCTCCTATCTGGGCTGCATTTTAACATATTCTACCAGTCACGCATATTAACTCTAATCTGTAGAGTTTTCTCCACACTCTTATCTTGGAGGTCAACATGTAAATCTGGTATAACTTTTATCCAGGATGCTCCTGAATGCAAGTTAGCTCTTACTCCTCCTAGCAAGGATCTACCAAAATTTCCAATACTTCCATCCATAACTGCAATGAGGATAGGAAGATCTTGTCCTTTTCTTACTAAGGGATCAATTTCAACCTGAATGATTCCAAAGTGGACATATCTTGCCTTCTTATCCATTGCTCTTTGAACTTCTTGTGTGGTTAGCAATGGAACTCTAAATGTTCCGACATCCGTATTGGATACTTCTGCTGTTACCTCTTTCTCGATTACCTTTACTGTCTCTTTGTAAGATATCCATGAGGTCTGATATGCTTCAGCCCAACTGGCTTGAGGCATTCTCCATTCCTAACAATCCCTACTTTCTGAAGGAATTTCAGTTTCTGCATTCTGTACTAGATCTTCTTCTCCCGCTAGAGAAATTAGTTCTGGTGCTGCTCTAATCATAGCTAGTCTTAACTGACTTAACTTAAGATCATAAGGAGATTCATCATCTAAATCTTCTTCTTCTTCTGATTCAGAATATTCTGAGAAAATAGAATAAACACTCTCATCATCTGAGTCTATCTCCTCACCCCAAATCGGTTCATAAAGCAGTTCTGAAGTGCTCTCCATGAAAATACTTTTGAGGCTACCCTTCCTTTTCTCTGCTTCTGGACAATTATTAGCCTAATGGCCTTTCTTGCTACAAAACCAACAATAGTCACAATTTTCCAAGGATTTTCCTTGTGGACATTTGGGATATTGTCCGTATTTCTTCTTGAACGATTCCTTGACATCTTCTCTTACCCTACTGGGTCTAAGATATCTTTTTTCTAGGTTTTTCTGCCCTTTTCTAGAGCTCTTTCTCTTCCCATATTTCTTCCAAGTCTTTCCTTTGACTTTGGATACTTTAGTTTTCTTATGGCAAACTCCATCTACACAACTAGTTTTTACTCTTTCTGAGTATTTAGTTGGTCTCTGGTTACATCCATATCTTCCTGCTACCCCACTTATCTTGGCACAACAATCTAAATTCATATAAGACATGTTTCTTATATCCTGAAACATATGCCTCTGCATACAATAAAGTCTTATCATTTGTCTTACTGTTTCTGCTCTGACTCCGAGAGTATCTGATACTTCTGTATCTCTCTCTAGTATCTGCTTAACAGCTTGTTTTACCACTTCTGGCCAACTACCGGGTAATTTATTGATAAAGACTTCTTTTGCATACGCTTGATCTTGTGGTCCGAGCTTATAATACCAATGCTGGTATTCACAAAGAAACTCCTCAAAGTAACACATGTCACAGATCTGAATTTTTGTGAGAGCCATCCTGGCCTTCTCAACTAGCTCGTCCCCTCTATCAACTAGCGAATATCCTACAAACTCTTGTTTGAGGAAATCAGCTATGATAGCAATTACTTTATCTGGAGTTTTGATGGTGTTAATAATGATGGTACTCACGTCTAAGTTCCTTTGAAGTATTTCCCAAAAATCTCCAGCATTTCCTCTCAGTGTGGCTACTGCAAATTTATATGCTTGCTCCACTGACCAAGATTCAATTCCTCTGCTAAGGATATGATATCTAATATCCATAGCCCAATCATCAATTGCAACTACGGGATCCTTCTCGCAATTAAGTCTAATGATGGTTCCGTTCTGGGGTACTCCCTCTGGAACACTCGTCCTTGGTCTAAATTCCTCCTGAATTCTTCCTGGGTAATTTAAAACAAACTCTTGCTGTTTGGTCGTGGTTTGGAACATTTCTTTGAAAGATAACTTCTTTCGCTCCCACGGGTGCGGTTTCATTCTTAGGGGCTGCCATACTGGCTTAGCATCCCAAGATGAAACTTCTAGAAAACTTACTGGTACTGTTTCCCTAAAACTTGATGGTCTTGCTCCTGCAGTTCCACCTCTTGCTGAACCCTTACTAGTTAAGGGACAATACTAAATCAAATTATTTTATATATTGTCAGCCCATGGGTTTGGTGCCGACAGGTGGGTCCTTGTGGAGGGATGAGCAAGAGTTCCCATGTAAAACAAAAAAAAACAAAAAAACCAAAAAGAGAATTGAAGAGTACATTCTAGAAAGTCCTTTTTCCGTCTCTTAATTATTATACAACAAACTATGCAAAAGTTGTGTTCTGCCTTTAAGAATGAAATGTAATACCGGGAACAGTTTTAAATGGTATGGTTACCCACGGCATGACATTCCCATTGAATAACTTGATGAACAGACATTGTTCAATACTTTTTAATAATAATAATAATAATAATAAATAAATAAATAAATAAATAAAACAAAATATCAAATCAAGGACAAATAATTTGATTTGACACCATTAAATTTTTTTTAATCATATTTGACAGAGTAAATATAATGTGAAATAAATTTTCTTTTAAATTTTTTTTTTATATTTTCTCGAATAAAATATTTAATCCAAATATACCTATAACACTGTATTTTCTTTTCATACATTGAATATTTATTATTGGCCATAGAATGTAACATGCATGTGGCTAGACATTAGATATCTTCTTACCTTGAAAGGAAATAGAAAACATGAAATGAAAGACCAAGTACCTCTCATTTTGTACCAAAGGTCTAATATGCCTCCAATAGAACAGAAAAACTAATAAATTCAAACTGTCTTGCCATTAAAAAATCAAATATTTCATTTTAAAAAATCTCAATGACCAAAACTTAAAATATATAAATATATATATATATATATATTTGGAAAGAAATTAACGTATGCAGCCTCCGCCCATTGGACCTATTCTAAATAAATAAAAAGAGAAGGACACATTAAAATTATGAGATTGCTTGGAAAACGAAAAGGAAAGAAAAAGGAGGTGGATAGTGTGGAGGGAGGGGGTGCTTCCTTGTGATGGTATTGACGCAAAAGCACGCATGGTACCCCACCAAGCGTCCCACACGCCACGGGCAGCACAAATCTTGTGCCTTCCCCCTCGTTGCAACCATTTTCAAGTGGACACAACTATTATATTACCCCAAGCTATATAATAATCCCATACCACCTCCAAACCTGCCTCCGCAGCACCATCGCTTCTCTCTTATCAGCCCTAACGTCTCCCTCTTTCTCTCACGGGACTAACGTGCATGCCTCGTACATGCCGCCATGCTCTCCTATATATACATATATATAAGCACCACCTCACTCTCTGCTTCCTCACCTCCTTCCATGGCCGAGCCACCACGCGAGAGCCGCCGCAAAGGAACTACCACCAAGCAACCCGCTGTTCTTGGGGATGCTGAGGCGACCGCAGCACCATCAACTGCTCCCTGTGGGGCATGCAAATTCTTGAGGAGGAGGTGCATAAGCGGGTGCATCTTTGCTCCGCACTTTGGGTCAGACCAGGGTGCAGCAAGGTTTGCGGCGGTGCACAAGGTGTTCGGAGCAAGCAACGTGTCCAAGCTCTTATTGCACATTCCTATGAGCCGCCGGCATGATGCAGTCGTTACCATCTCATATGAAGCTCAGGCAAGGCTGTCTGATCCTGTGTATGGTTGTGTGTCTACTGTAGTTGCTCTAAAACAACAGGTTTGATCAATCTCCATACTTGCTGCCAAAGAAAAACTGAATATTCAAAAGAAAAGTGCAATTTTAATGAAATGCTATTCTTCCCTCACATAAGGACGCAATGGAAATCTAGAACAAGTTATACCCACATGTTTTCTCAAAACATAAATTCAGGAAAAAAGAGGATTTTTTTTTATCAACCATAAAGTTCTACTTCTTAAAACAATGATATTGACCTGAACGAGGTATTTGTACAATGAAGAATAGTTGTGATAAAGCACTTGTGAGATTTGCAGGTCGCAGCACTGCAAGCAGAGTTGGCAATGGTGCAGACACAGCTGATAAGCAGTAGATTGGCAGTGGCTGATGCCCTCCAAAGTTCGCAGCAACAGCAGCAGCTCATTGCAGTTATGCAGCCAGCATATTCCAACAATTCCTCAGCTTCAAACAATGACTTTGTCAACATTAACACGAGCAGCTTCACTACTAATTTGGAAATTTCAACAGAGGCTGTGGACCCTTCATCTCACACCACTCTCGAGCCTCTTCAATTCTGTCAACAATCCCAAGATGAGGAAGACGAGAAAGAGAGTCAGAATCCAATCACTTTTGCCAATCAAATATTTCACCCCCGATAACTTCGAAAAACTGTAACTGTAATGCCCATGAGTGCTCTCTAACCTAGCTGCATGTACAAGCCCACCACTTATTCAACAGGTCTTCCCTATCTGATGCAGAAAGCCTTTTTTTCATTTTGTTTCTCCATGCCAGTGTTTTTTTGTCAATGAAAACTCAAATAGAAATTCCGTTAAATGAATAGAAAAAGGAACTTGGCAACAGGTCCTCAATCTATTACCAACTTGTCAATTCAACTCCATGTTGTCATACCTTTTCTCACGTTTTTTCAGCTATCAAATGGAACATGAAAAGATCCTGGACACACACAGACATGCGATTTAATTTCCCTTGTTTTAAAATGAAAACAACCATCTTCATGTCGTTGTTTTCAAAATAAATCCTCTGCCAGAGCTGCCACCATTCAGCATGGCGAACTACAAACATCTGAATCCACCACAACATCAGTGTAGAACATTTCACCTTCATTTTCCTCAATTTTCAAGCCTCATCTTGTACACTTGGCTCCTGTCTTTTTCTATCCCAAGATGCAGATTGGATATAGGTGGGCACCGCCTTGAAAGAATGTTCAATTCAGTATAATGGCTGCTGAAGCAACTTCATCTCTCCTTACTGTCAGAGCTTAAATCAGATGAATTGAACCAGGTGAAGCTTCAACAATCTGGCTTTGCATCTTGACCTCTTCAAACACTTGTAATCTTCCACCATCATGCTACCTTAGTTGAGGTTTCACAAACTGCTTACAAAGCTCGTCTTGGTAAGTTATTAAGGGGCAAAGCATCGCCCTCCTTTCTTCCTAAGCACCACCAACCTTTCTTCCTAAGCACCAATTGGTGGTTGACCCAATGTCCTATCTTCAATGACATACACCAAATGTTTGCATGAGAGTCATCAGTTTCAATCTCTGTGAACTGAACACGCATCTTGTCCAACATCTCAACACTAATAAAAAACTCCTCAGTTGCAGATATAAGCATATGCTGTTGGATCGAGTGTTCCATCAAAATCTGGCAAATCTACCGTCACCTTTTTGCAATATTCCTAGCAGTGTCATAAGCCTCAAGGCATACTCTCCAGAAAATTCCTATTTTATTTTAGGAAAGGCGTTTGTCATATTTGCACATGCCTTTTAGCCCCCTGGCAGCTGATCCACTTGATTCCTTCTCATTCTGCATCTGTCTCCTCATTAGCATTGCCTCCATATGATTCTTAAATCATTTTTGGCCAGAGTAACCTCTTGTTTGATAACCATTTATTCAAGATCACCCACATACTTGGGCAATGCAATTGCAATTTATCCCTTTGATAGATAATCAGTTAAGTCTCCATTTGAAACCTTCCCATATGCATAGAGAGCGCTGAATCTTAACTCTGATACCAATATGACACGCAGGATCTTTTACAAACAGTACTATGTTTGCCATTTAGGCATTGAGATTTGTAAGTTAATAAACAAATAGCCATGGGAATTAGTTTGGGCAACAGTTTTGGCTTAGGGGATGAGTATATTTGTGGTAAGGACTGGGATTAGATGCACAGGTAGCAAGTTGCAAAGTATTATAGGGAGAAATAAAGGAAAGAGGAAAAAATTACTCAGAAGAAGAAGAAGAAGAAGACAGTGTGTGTGTGTTTGTGTGTGAGAGAGAGAGAGAGAGAGAGAGAGAGAGAGAGAGAGAGAGAGAGAGAGGGTCTAACATAAGAAAAGGGACAGAAATGGAAAGGAAATGCAGACTGGATCTTTTCCTGATCTACTCAGAAAGGGAAGACCATCTGCAGGACACTATTAAAAAAAGAAAATGGATGTGTGTGTCTGTGAGAGAGAGAGAGAGAGAGAGAGAGAGAGAGAGAGAGAGAGAAGGGGGGGAGGATCCAACATGAGGAAAGGGACAGATGGAAAGGAAATGCAGACTGGATCTTTTCCTGCACTCAGATAGGGAGGACAGTCTGCAGGGCACTTTTAAAAAAGACAATCACATCTAGGGTTCCTAAGCATTCTTAGTAAGGAGAAGACAACGGCAACCCCTAACATGAAAGTGTTAATAACACCCAATAGGATAATAATAACATCCAACATAGGATGATTAAACAAATAGAAGACAAATGCAAGCAGCAATAATAGAATCAAGGATGTATTGGCAATCAAGCTTTGATACCATGTTAGATCACCACCTAGCTTAAAACCTAAATGTTGGTTTCTAGGCCCACCCTGCATACATATCTTAAGCCTTGATGAGCAGAAATCTGAAACACTTCTAATTCATTCTGTTATTTTAAAAGATAGAGATCTATACACTCCCTTTATTTAAGGATCATATCCTTAATAACAAAGCAAACTCAATGGCAAGTTTCAAGTTCCCATGCAGTAAAACTAGTAGTTCCTAGATAGCTATGACTCTCAAAGACATTATAACATGATGCCAAGTAAAGCTGACTAAGGGACTGTTTGGTATCATTATGTTTTTAATTTTTTGCTTTTGTTGTTGTACACTAAAGAAACAGATTATCAAGGTGTTTGTCTATGTTACTAGTTTCCTGTTTTAGCTGATTTTTGAAAAAAAAAAAAAAAAAAACACTAAAGACCAGATTTTATGGCTTTCATTTATTTTGCCAACTTGTTGCCAATATATTTTAATATCCAAATATAACTTTTCTCAATTAAAATCATTCATTTTATACGTAAGTTTCTCAATTTTTTTAAAAAAAAATAACAACAATTGCAATGTCCAATAAGATTGTTCTTGTAGAACTAAACATGAGCTTTGAATTATAACAATTTATAATTATATTATAATATTTTAAATTGTCACTTTTTTGTATTTTTAGTTTAATCATATTTTTAATTGTTAGCTAATTCAAAGGAAAAAGGAAAAAAATGAGCATTTATTTAATCAAGTTTTTTAGTCTGTTTTAGTTTTAGAAATAGTTACCAAACATGTTGGTTTTGATTTTCAGTTTTTTTTTACGGTTTTCGCTTTCATAATTTCAAACAGAGATACCAAACAATCCCTAAATTAGACTCGCAGTAACAATAAATATGATTAATGACACCCAAAAGCATTTGTATGTTGCCAAAATATCCATTGCTTTTAAAATATATAGGAACTTCGAACCCAAAAAAAAATTTACTTAGGAGTTAAGAAGCCTTAGAAGAGTTCAAACCCTGAATCTTGCCAAATAATTATATTAGCCTTCAACTTTGGATTGCCCCTTCTATTTTAATAATTTCCAAACCTTGCCAGCATGTAATACGCTCTTGCAGTAGTTCTCACTGATTAAACTAACTCTCAACAATGCAAAGGTAGCGTTGCTTCACAGCTGGAATTGGAATCAAAATTGGAATGCATAGGAATCAAAAATAGACGATAAATTCCTTCCACATAAAAGCGGAATTGGTATTAAATTAGTGTTTGGTATATAAAAGCATAAGAAAGAAAGTCGATATGATTTATTAATTATGCCAATGCATAGAACAAAAAAACTTATGTGATTTGATATAAAATAGTAATATCATAAATCAATTATTATTCTATAATTATATTTAATTAATTTCTATGAATTTCATTATTATCATGTACTTTATTACATTTTTCTTATTATTTTTTGTTAAGATTTATTGTCATTCTATTTTTCTATAAGTACTATATTATTAATGTTACATTTATCTTATATATTATTGTGTAAATTGTCAAATATAAATTACAGTATAAGATTTTGTATTGTTATAATATAGCTTATTAGTTAATGTAAAATAATAATATAATAAAAAAGAACTATAGCACAATAATAGCATTATATTTTATTATACTTAGTATTATATATTGTATATCATATTATTAATAAATATTTATAATTAATGATATTAATAAACTAATATCAATATAATATTTTATTTTATTTTAAGATTTAACATAAAATTATAATATAATTAAATCATTAATCATACCGCAATTATACCATTGTGTTTTATTATATAATAGCATTATATTATTCATATATACTATAGGATCATAATAATAGTAGTAGTAATTGTTGTTGCTGTTAATAGTATAAATATAAAAGACAGGATAGCTCTAGGCCTAGAGATGATAAAAGACATTAATTCGTATGCTCCCATACTAGGGTTAGTAGAAAATCTTCATAGACAATTTTTGGAGAATATGGATGGTATACAAGGGATACCAAGGTCTGAAAAAACATTCATAGGAATTGATTTGAATGGATACATTGGAAAGGACAATTAGGTTATAATAGGATACATGGAGGCCATGGATATGGAGACAAAAGTGAGTCTGGTTATGCGAATTCAGATTTTGTCACGTCTTACGATTTGGTTATTGAATACTTGTTCTAGAAAAAGAGAAGAATAGATGATAACTTTCAAGAGTGGGCAAAATTAAAGTCAAGTAGATTTCTTCTTAACTAGGAAGGGAGATCACTTACCATGTAAGGATGATGAAGTAATTACCATGTGAAAAATGAAAGTTTGACCACACAACAAAGAGTCCTAGTGTTAGATATATAGTAAAAAATGGAAGAGTGAGCAACATAAATCAACACAAGGCTAGGTGGTGTAGCCTGAAGGGAGAAAATATAGTAAATTTCAGAGATAAAATTATCAAAGAGGGTGATTGGACAATAGGGACTAAGGTAAGATGCAAATAGTCTATGGAATATGATGGCTAAGTCTATCATAAATATAGCAAAAAAGATTTTATGAGAATCTAAAGAAAGATTCTTAGACAATAAAGAAAATTGGTGGTGGGATCAAGATGCTCAAAAAGTCATAAGACAAAGGAAACTAATATAAAACATGGCAAAATTGTAGAAATATAAAAACCTTGAAAAGTTTAAAGAGAGAAGAAAAAATACTAAAAAGGTCATTGGTGAAACTAAACATAAAGCCTATGATACTTTATATGCTAGACTAGAAACAAAAGGGAAAGAGACAAATATAAACTTGCTAGAGTTATGGAAAGAAAGTGCAAAGATTTAGATAATATAAAATGTATAAAAGACGATGATAATGTCTTGATTAAAGAAGAAGACATAAAAGAGAGGTGGCGGAAATACCTTAATAAGTTGTATAACGAAAGCCAAATTGAAAGCTTGAACATAAAAAAAAGTGACAAATGAGGAAAAGACTAATAATATGAGATTTATTTGCAAAATTAGTCATTGAAGTTGAGATGACTTTAGAAAAGATGAAAAGTGGCAAATATATAGAACCCGATAACATCCCAATTGAAGTTTGGAAATGTTTAGGGGAAAATAGAAATATATGGTTAACTATTCTATTCAAAACTATTACGAAAACCAAGAAAATGCCGGAGGAATGAAGGAAAAGCATGTTAATACTTATATACAAAAACAAAGGCCATATTCAAATAACTATTGAGAAATTAAGCTCATGATTCATATGATGAAACTGTAGGAAGGGTAAATGAATAAAGAATAAGACTAGAAACGAGAATTTCAGATAATCAATTTGGTTTTATGTCTAAAATATTGACAACAAAAGTTATTTATCTTTTAAGAAGATGAAGGAGAAGTTTAGGGAAAAACAAAAGGGACTTGCATATGGTTTTTATTGACCTAAAGAAAACCTATGATAGAGTACCTAAGGAAGCACTTTGGTGGGTTTTAAAGAAGTATGCAGAAAATATACTAAGATCACTGAGGATATGTGTGATAGAGTAATGACTAGTGTTAGGACTGCTGGAGAAGAGTCTAGAAAATTTCCAATCACAATAGGTATACATCAAGGGTCTACTATGAGCCCTTATCTTCTCTCTTTAGTAATTGATGAACTTATTCAAAATGAGACCCCTTTATGTATGTTATTTGCAGATGATATAGTCTTGATTGATGAAAATAGGAGTAGAGCGGAATCTAGGTTAGAAATATAGAGAACAACTTTAGAGTCTAAAAGTTTTAGGATAAGTACAACTAAGACAGAATATATAAAATATAATTTTAGTAACACAAGGAGGAATACTGGAGATAAGATTAAATTTAATAGTCAAGAAATTAACAATACTAGTAGATTTCAATATCTTCAATCCATTTTGCAAGCAGAATGAGAAATTGAAGAAAATGTAATGCACATAGTTAAAGTAGGTTGGGTAAAATGGAGGACCACATTGGATGTGCTGTGTGATCATAGAATACCCATAAAATTAAAAAGGAAAGTTCTATAAGAAGGCTATAAGACTAGTCATGCTTTATGAATCAGAATCGGACAACTACGAAACAATATGTGTAAAAAGTAAAAGTTGTTGAAATACAAAGGTAGATGAGTGGTATAACATTAAAAAATAAATTAAAGAACGAACATATCCATAATAAACTAGGAATAGCACAAGCAGATGACAAGATAAGGGAGGGGCAGCTTAAATGGCTTGGGCATTTGAAACACAAGCCAAGCAATGCACCTATGAGGAGTGGGCTAGTTTTGTTTCTAGTATTGAAACGAATAGTTGTAGACCTAAAATAACTTGGAATGAAATAGTGAGGAAGGAATTAATAGCTCTTAAGCTAGCTGAGGAAAATGCCATCAATTGGTTGAATAGAAGGAAAAGGATTCATGCCCTCACCAAGTCTGACTTAAGGCTTCTTGTTGTTGTTGCTGTCATCATCACTACTACATCTAATACTGCTACTAGTCAACATAGAACTATTACTACTAGTTGGGATAATGACAACATAGACATTTTATATTTATAATAATAATTATTATTTAATTATTAAATTTTATTATTATATATTTATAATTAATGATAATATTATTATATATTTATATTCAATAATATCATAATAGTAATATATTATTTTTCTTACTGTTTTTTTATCAGTAAAAAGAATTAAATTTAGCAAAGCATCAAGGGGATGCCAACCTATGGTACAAAACATCAACCACTATTTAGAGTGTCACAAACATCAAGTATTACATTATGATGATGAACAATTTTCCAACTAGCCAGTTGGAGTTTTTCTTACTATGTAATACATAATATAAATACTTACAATTTTATACAATTTTAAATTATAATATACAATATATTATATTATAATATGTACATATATGAACATATTTATGTAAATACTTGTGTATGTAAATATGATTATGTATACAGATATATATATATATATATATATATATATATATATATATGAATGGTGCACACGTTAATATTATACTTCTAAATTTCTTATGGTTCTAGCCAAAATCAAATTCAATTCTAGACTAAGAGGTGGGAATCAAAATGTGGGCTAAAGGGGCAATTTGATCCTCCATGGAAAAGAAATGGAATCAATCATTCCAAATTCAATTCTTGAAGCAGGTCCCAAATTACCAAATGCAACATAAAAATGGGTAATGAAAACATTTCTATGAACTCAAAAGTGCTGAAATAGCCCTTGCTTTTAAAATATAAAGAAACTGTGAATTCAAAAAAACAAAAAAAAGATCTTAAGAAGCCTTAGGCAAGTTCAAAAGCTGAATCTTGCCAACCAATTGTATTAACCTTTGAATTTGGATTGCCCCTTCTATTTTAACACTTCCCACACTGGCAAACCGCCCTAGCATGTACTTTGCATTTTGCAATAGGTCTTGTATAACAAGTTTGGTCCACAAAATATATATATAGTCCACAAAATATATATAGTCCAGCTCTCTCTCACTCCGTAGAGTTATATTGGCTGTCACACAACTCATAATCCAATCTGCAAGCCATGGGAAAAAAGCACAAATGAATTCCCCAACAAACAGCAACAAGCTTTCTTTCCTTTCGTCATCTTAACCAGGACAGGAGGGGATAACTCTGAGGTACCTTCCTAAGGTGCCATCAAATTTAATAAATACACCCTAATACTGCTTTTCATCGGTCAGTTCTGCCCAACAAAAATGCCAGCATGCCCAACCACATCATAAACTAGATTCAAACCAAACTATTATAGGGAATCCACAAATTTATGGCCATAAAGGCCTGTAATTATGTGCTCACTATTATCACATGAAGGCAATCAGAATAAGTAGTGCATTTATGCTCAATACATCAAATTAGAATTCTTTTCATTATCAAACTCAGAGCTGAAAAAAATCACTACGAACAAAGTGACTCACTAGTTCATACCCTATATTTGGAGCCAATACAGTTTAAAGTACAAAGGTATGGTACAACTGCTAACTGAGCACTAATTTATTTATGATTGGCGACAGAGCTATCACTTAACAAATCCAGAATAGATTAGCGACAATGGTGAGCATAATGTAATGCCTTCAACCAGGTAGTACAACAAATGACATGGAGCCATTTCAAATGCTACATAGAACCTAACTGAATGATCCTTAAATCAAGAATGGCAAACAAAAGATATCTTAAATAACAGAAATGCCTGATTACCTGCTGCAATCAAGTATTCTCTGAAGGCAAAAATCCAAAACAAGATGGGCTGCCACAGAAGCACCGGAAGCTCTTCAGCCTGGTATGGACAAGCCCATAGCTAAAAGTGAGCTCTTCGTGTTCTTGTATTTCTCTGGTTGCAAAGAAGCAAATGCGAGGTAGCAAAACTCCCAAGCTCCTCACCAATCTAGTTGAAAGATTTCCACCATCACACGAATGATTGATAAATCTTGCAACATTTCCAACTCTTGTGGCATCAACATTTATCCTCATACATGCTCTGCCAGATGGAAGATGCTCCCTCACAACCATAAGAGCGGAACAACATCGGCCACCTGCTGCAAGTTCATCATACATTTGCTGCCGTATCCTTGCTTCATTGGTAGTGAGGAGTTCGCCTATTCAATAGAATTTCATATAGAGAGTAAAGCATTCAGTGGATTGTCTGAACAAAACACACACACATGCACACACACACAGACATAGGTGGGTATTTGCACAAAGTCAATTCCACATAGTGGAATATTTGAACACGATTCAATTCCAACTTTTTTTTCCAAAAGAAATGTATTAAGATAGAGAAAAGATACAATTATAACCTAGGAGAGAACAAGAGATTCTCATAGCATAAAAACCAAAAGAAGCGGAGCAAATATGAGAGAAAAAAAGAAACTGAAAATAAAAAAAACTAACTAACTAACTAACTAACTAAAAATAGGCACCGATAGTTTAATTAAGAAACCCCCTCTTTAAGTGCAAAAAAAAAAAAAACTAACTAACTAAAAATAGCCAACTCTGATAGTCTAATTAAGAAACCCCCTCTTTAAGTGCTTCCCTTTGTAACTAATAATAATCTTTCTAGTTCCCGTTTACTTTGGTCACTTTTCCTTTTTCCCCATCCAATCAAACTTCATATCCCCCAGCTACAAACCCATATTATTCAGAAGTTTTTGAGCACCAACATCCTGCACACTGACCTCCTCCACAGGAGTAGAAAATAACCAATCCCTACATTGATCAATCACAGCCAAAATGCACACAAACTCCCGTCCTCAAAAATAGCTATATCCTCCAAACCTTCTAGCAGAGGAGCATAGGAAAAATTCCTAAGTGCGTCAGAAGAGTGAAAAAAATAACCAATTTTTTTTTGTAAATGATAACAATTGTCCACTATCACATGTGAAATCACCACCATACTCACACTCACATTCCTCATCTGAGATATCTGCTCATTTTTTTACTTCTGAAAAACGATTTCCTTTAACACAATCATGCTTAGAACAATTCTGAGATTCCTCAACATAAAAATTTCCCGCATCATTTATTTTTTAAAAAATTTACCTCCTCACATGTTGGAATTCATACAATTATTAACAAGCAAGCTTTTCTTACTCGCGTAGACACCTTCATATCCACAGCCTTTTTACATTCTTCTTCATCTTCATCCTTGCTTTTACCAGAAATATTCATCTCCTGTGTAGATGAACTATCACCAAAACATTTCCCATTCTGGCCTCAACCGACTGCAAAAGATTCTGGCCTCCAGCTGATTGCAGGAGATTCTGGTCAGCAACTGGTTGCAGCTCCTGATTCCCAAGAATTTCCTCCCATTACTCCTTCACCCCTAGACTAACAATCCTGCTCCTTTTCTAAATTTCAAATCACTTTTTAAAAAAAATATGTTAAAGAGAAAAATAAACTAAATAATAAATAGGTGTTATTAACTCAAATATGTTAAGCTATTAATTAGAAAATAATAAATGAGTGCTGTTCTAAAAAGAAAAATGTCTCATTTTTGTTGAAATTTTAAAGAAAACTTTAAAATAAATATATTATACATTTTTTAACGGGTAAATGGGTGGGTTTAGGTTTATGATTTACTCACCCATTTATAAATGGGTCAACCCAAATCCAACCATTTAAGCCCCATCCATTTATAACCCAAACCTAAGTACGCAAGCTGGCAACCTATATTGCTACCCATAGCAAACTCCCTGTTGTAGATGACATAGAACATTCAGCTAGGCACCCTAATGACTTCCCATATTCAGTAGGATCAGCCCATGGTATTCTTCATACTCCAAGAGTTCCTCTAGCACCTAACAATATGAATCAGGCTCCAAAACAAACCGGTAGACCAATTCAGCCCCTCCAGCTTCAGGTCAATCCATAGTCTAGATTTGAGGAAGCTAACTCTAAGGAGTTTAATGATGTAGGGTACCAACCTACCTAACCCTAGGCATGCTCCACATTCCCCTAGGAAAAATTGGGAGAACTACGGAGATGCTTCAAAAAGGATCAAGGTAGATGTGCGTGCCTATGATGGGAAATAAGACCCAATTCCTCTTTAGAGGATTAGCAAGGATTGAGGATTTCTTTAATGGGTATGCTATACTAGGCGAGGATAAAGTTGGTTTGCCAAGATGAAATGTGTACAACCAACAAAGAAGTATTGAAAACTATGTAACAAATCCTAGAACGGTTGGGTGAACCACTTATTACTTAGAGGATTGCAATGAGACTATGATTGAAAGAAATGCACCTCCCTCCTTCCTTTAAGAGGTAGTTGTTCAGTGAGCCTTTGAACCACAAACAAACCACTACCATAGCCAGCTATATTGATCGATTCAAGGAGTTGATGCTTAGGAGTGACATTGTTGAGATCATGCCTCACACTGACTAGGTTCATCAAGGGTCTTAAGGAAGATGTTAGGCAAGAGGTTGAAATGTTTTCACCAATCTTTAGAGGCAACTTATCAGAAAGCTCATGCCATTGAAAAGTACTTCAAGATCTCGCGTATCATCTCAAGTGAGTGAGTCTCGTCAGTCCAAATCCTTTCCTCAGTCTAGGTCCACCATCCCTAGTCTAACCCTAGAACGAGTTTTGTGAAGCAAATTGAGTCCCACCATGTCATTCACTGTAGTGGACCTAGTATTCCTCAGGCTAGTAGCTCATATATGTAGTGTCATCATTGCCACACTAGAAATCATATTGATTCCCATTGTCCCTAACGAGCCTTAGCTTTAGAGCATGAAACTAATGACCATTGATCATGAGGATCAAGTTATAGATGCTATAGAGTACTTGAGAAAAGGCGAGCTTGTTGATGATTTTCAGAAGGATGACCCTGCTACTATGGTTAGGTGTGTCTGGTCCACTACCATGGATAGAGAGAAGTGGAAACGGACCACTATTTACCACACATTCATTCATTGTGGAGATAGGACATTGTAAGATAGTTATTGATGAGGGTAGTAGCATGAATATGATCTCCAAGGCTGCTCTAAGGAGACTGAACCTTAAAGGAGAACTACACCCTCATCCTTTTAAGGTGAATTCGGTAAACAAGACAAATCTACTAGTGATCAAGAGGTGTCTTGTATGCATCCAAACGGGAAATTAAAAAGATAGGGTTTATTGTGATGTACTCTGGATTGACGTGGTCCTTGTCCTATTAGGGCAACCATGGTTATTTGATCATGATGTAAACAATCATGGTAGCAAAAAAAGTTACATGTTTAAGCAGAAAGATAATAATATCATCTTGACTCCTTCCACTCCCAATGATCCTAAGTTAAGGAACAAGATAGCCCTTCAAATACAAATTCAACGAAGCATTCAATTTCCATATCATAGGTTTTTTTTTTTTTTTTGAGAGAGAGAGAGAGCTTAGAAAACAAGGGCATTTTAGTAGTCATCGCTCAAGAAGTTACTTCTGAGGATCAAGACTTTTCACTCAAGTATCCACCTCAGGTAGAAGAGTTTCTAGTTGAGTTGTTGTGCCCAGTGAGTTACCTAGTGAGCTACCACTCATGCGAGACCTTCAACATGCCATAGATCCCATTTCAAGTTCACAAACCACAATTACCTAATTTGTCACACTATATGATGAACCCTAAATAGTGCACTAAATTGAATAGGTAGGTAGATGAACTCCTTGACAAGGGCTTTGTAAGACATAGCTGTAGTCGTCATGCAGCACCAACTCTTCTAACTCCAAAAGGATGGATCTTGGAGAATGTGTGTAGATAGTAGATCCATCAACAAGATCACCATCAAGTATAGGCTCCCTATCCTAACTTGAGGATATGCTAGCTTACTCTAGTTGGTACTCCAAGATTGACCTGCACAGTGGGAATCGCCAAATTCGAATTACACTAGGAGATGAGTTTTTGAAAACAGCCTTCAAGAACGAAGATGGTTGATTTGAGTGGTTGGTCATGCCCTTTGGACTCTTCAGCGCTCCTAACACTTTTATGAGGGTTATAACACATGGTTTGCAAACATTCATAGGAACGTTCCCTGTGGTCTATTTCAATGATATACTAGGCTACAATAAACCTAGGAAGGCACACTGGATACATTTCATGAGGTCTTTGTCACTTTGAGGGAAGTGAAGTTGTTTGCTAACCTCAAGAAGTGCATCTTTCTATAGTCTAGTGTGCTCTTTCTTAGTTTTGTAATCTCCAAAGCATGGAACAGCCACAAATCCAAATAAAGTTAGAGCCATTAAAGAGTGGCCTGAGTCAAAACTATTACTAAGGTTCATAGTTTTTTTACGGCCTTGCTACTTTCTATAGGCATGATTCGCAAGGCATTTTTGTACCATTATGGCTCCCATCACTAAGTGTTTGAAGAAAGGGGAATTTCACAGATCCCATCAACCAGTAGAGCTTTTAGAGAGGTCAAACAGAAGATGACTAAAGCATTGTACTTAGGCATATGGACTTTATTAGAGTATTTGAGGTAGCTTGTGAGGCCTCTAGGGTAGGTATAGGTAGGGTCTTGAGTTAGGAGGGACACCCCATAGCAGTTTTCAATGAAAAACTCTTAGATGCTAAACAAAAATACAACACATATGATAAAGAGTTTTATGTTGTAGTGAGATTCCTTCAACATTAGAGATACTACTTGTCACCCCAAGAGTTTGTACTCTTTTTCAACCACCTTACATTGCGGTATCTAAGCTAGCAAAATAAGTTGAGTGTGAAGCATGTTGGTTGGGTAGAGTTCCTCAATGAGTACACCTTTGTTCTTCAGCATCAATCTGGTGTTGAGAATAAAGTGGCTAATAGCTTTTGCAGGTAGTGGTTATTCTCTAGTCTTGAGAGCCAAGGTCATCGTAGAGACTTGTAGATTTCATCATCCATAAGGGATACCTATTTGGAGGTACTATGTTATGCATTCCACATACTTCTTTTAGAGATTTCTAGTTTGGGAATTGCATGTTAGATTAGCTGGTCACTTAAGGGAGGATAAAACCATTGCCTTAGTTGAGGATAGGTTTTATTCAAGGTTTTAAAAACCGGATTGGTAGGCAACCAATCAACCAATGAAGCCATCGAGTCTGTCGAACCAGTGATACATGTGTGTGTATTTATTATTATTATTATTATTATTAGAAGTCATAAAATATAAATTAATACCGATAGATGATTTTTTTTTTCGTACATATCTTTTATTTTTGGTACATCTTTCTGAGACATGATTTGATCCAATTACAATTACTTTGAATTTTTGTGTTTAGGAATAGATTGCATGCCTTTTATATTTAAACTTGTATGGATTTTGTTGAAACTTAATAAAACATTATGTTACATTTAACCCTTATTCACATAAAATTCAAATCCAAAGTTCCAAACATGGATTAAGGAAACTCGGTTAATTCCGAAAAAAGAAAAAATAATTATGAATTTATATATACATATACATGTGTTTATATACGCAACAATTGTATTATATATACTATTTTCATTGGATTAAAGCACACAAGCACCGCCAATGTTGTGTTAAGCACCTTAACCCCCTCTCACTTACCCTGAGGTCTGTGGTTCAAAACAAGGTGGAAACAATTTTCCCCCATCCCCCTTTTTAAATATATAGAAGAGGGTGGGTCAACCCAATCAACTCACTGAGTCTAGCCAATTTAGGCTGAGTTGGCCAAGTTTGACCAAGTTGACACCTATTCATAGAATTTATGGTTCTTTATCATACCTGAACCAATAAAGTGGACGGTTCTTGTCCAACCTGGTTGGATTGGTCGGTTTAGTCAAAGTTTCAAAACCATAGTTTTATTGGCCTTCCTTGAAGAGGAATGTTGCTAGGATAGCGTCTCAGTGTCACACCTGCCAGTTAGCCAAATCTAAGAGGTAGAACACTAGTCTTTATACTCCTTTGCCATTGACACACATACCTTGCAGAGACATAAGTATGGATTTTGTTCTTGGACTCCTCAAAATAGCCTGGGGACGAGATTCCATAATCATTGTTGTTGATGCCTCTATGTGGGTAAATTATTCTTTAAAGAGATCTTAAAATTGCATGAGTTGCCGACCTACAAATTGTTTGATAGGGATATCAAGTTCTCTAGTTACTTTTGGAAGACATTTTAAAAAATGTGTGGGACTCCTTGTTTTCCTCTACTTGCCACCCTCAAACTAATGGTTAGATTGAGGTAGTGAATCATATTCTTGGTGACCTACTTAGGTGTGTCTACTGTTGAGTTTTCTTAAAATAATTCTGTGAACAAGTCCATAGGTAAGATTCTTCTTCCTTCTTCTTCTTCCTCCCTCATCTCTATTCTATTTTGTCCCTAATTCTGTCTCTTTCCCCTATTTATTCTGTTTATGAACCCTCCGTTCTGTCCTGCTGCTGCTGCTTCTTCTTCTTTATCCTCTCCCCTTATTCTCTCTATTTTCTCTCCATTTCTGAAGTCTAATACTTGTTGTACATCACATAGTCAATTTCCAATTTTGAAAGTTCAAAATCATGTAATGATAGAATTTCACATTTTTTTAACATCTCACTAAAAATATCAATTCATTAATTCATTTATTAGAAGGCATATTCAATTGTGTTTCCAACAAGAATTCCATTGCCCAACTTTTCCAATTAAATTGGTATAATTAAACAAGGCCCACTTTAAATTTGTTGGCATAATCAAGGCCCATTACAAGGCACAAACTGACTAGCACAAACTAAACCAAACTGCGTATTTTTTTTATTCGGTTCGGTTCAATTTTAGACCATCATTCAGTTTGATTCATTTCATAAATAATAGGAACCAAATAATTCGATTTAAATGTGGGATTATGCAAAAAACCAACTGAACTAAACTGATTAGACTCCTACTTAGTCATTGTTGGGTCATGTTGAGTGAAAAAGGTGTTTTCGAAATATTTCACACTTTTGATAGTGCAAATTTCAGGAGTACTGTGGTAGGCTATGTTTCATAAGTTTCTATCCTCGATAGTTGCAATTGTCTTCTACTACACCAGTATTTCTTGCACAAACTCACAAGGTCATAACTAAATGCAACATAGTTTACGACTTATCTCAACCACCACTTCCAATTTTTGGTGGTATTATTTTAGGTAAAATATTTCCTATCATATAATATGTAGAACTGCCTGTATTTTACACAAGTTTTATATCCTAATTAGCTTCTTAAGTCATCTTTATTTTCTCAATTCTTTTAAAATTTTATCGTGTGTTGTTCAATCAGCAAATCTCTTTAATTGTATCTTTTAGTATGAAAACCCTAATTTTGATTTCCCCAACTCTCCAAGCTATACCAACAATGCCATCACTTTTATTAGATAACTCAAACCTTGTTGCACTACATTCCTCAAATATCACTATTATACATAAACAGCACATAACTTTTAGGTGCCTTCAAGCAAAAATAAAGAGCATAAAATTGACATGGCCACAATGTTACGCCAACTTTTGTCATTCCATATTAAGAAGGCATTCTTGTCTCAGCATACATATAACCCATGAAGTATGCCAAAAAGAAACATTATTCTGAAATAAAAAATAAAAAAATGACACCAATCTCACTCTACATTTAAATAAGAGGACATTTGTACCCATCTACAAATTGACAATCTCCAATAGAAGCATAAGCCAATTGATGTGTTTCCTTTCTTTGTAATTAGCGCATAATGACAAATACAATGTGCATTTTTTCACAAATATGCATCTTCTCCTGTGATCTTTCAACAGGTCAACTTGTATTCATTAGTGTGGCATTCCTGTTGAAACACATTCAAAAACCATATTGAAACTTGTTTTTACGTGAAGATTGTTTTAGTTCTTTTATTTTCCATTTAAGAGATTAAATTAGTTATTAACACAGATTTATCATTTTTTCGTAGGAAGTCAACTAAAATTAAGTGTAGATAGAATTATAATATTTAACCGTCATTTGAAACTTGTGAGTTTTTTTTTTTTTTTTTTCTTTTTTGAAAAGACCAAGAAATTTTAAGAAGTATCCCTCTAGGGTTATTTGTGTAAATGGAAATTGAACTTTGTTTATGCCACATGCTCATGATCAAACCTAAAAATATATGATGAATTATAAACAACCAAAATTCTAAAAACATCTCCTTAATTTTTTTGACACTTTACACATGCTTTAAACTTACCCAAATATATATATATTGAAATATATTTTTTTTTATATATTCAGTTTTAATTTTCTCAAATACCAATACTGAGGATTTATATAATCTTTAGGCATGTAAGTGTATGTACCTGCTTTATGCTATCTAGTATGTCAAACCTATTTACCAGTTAATAAATTGTAATTCACAAAATATAAACAGCTTCCGTACTTTATGTCTAACAAGTATTTACAATTAAATGAAGAGTCCATCACACATAGTTGAACTAACAAATATTTTCAATTAGTCTAAACAAATATTTTCAAATTACTATGGAAATACTCTTGTATTTCAGGTTTTTTAATTATTTTTTAGTGTTTCTCACATTTGAGAAGGTGAACCAAGTTTTAGGACTTACGTGAGAATGTTAACTATTAATGAGAGCACAAGAATAGGAATTCGGAGACCTCTCAAGCCACAAAAGTATATTTATACACATGTGTGTGTGAATGCGTCTGTGCATTTGGGTGTGAGCGGGTTTGTACGTGCGCGCATGTATATAGTATTGATATGCATCCTTTTCCAAAATTAAAGATCAAAAATTTTTTAGAAAAACAAATAACTAGAGAAAATTAGTATCTTTTCTATTCTCCTCTTCAATCAGTACTTTCTTCACTATCCGGTCCACTTCTCCCCAACCAAACGGGCCCTTAAATTATGTCTGGAAATAAGAATTTTGGGTTTCAAATTTAGATTTGAATTTAGACAACACAATTCCAAATATAAAATATGAACTTCAAACTCGCAAACGTAGAATCAGTGCATTTTGCCCAAATGAAAATTATTATACCTGCATATTCGCATACGAACTGCCCGCACAGAATCAACTGATCAGCGTGTAATCCCCAACCTTTCCTCCAATCTCTAACAATTTTTAATCGAACCGAAATTCCTTTCTGTGTCACCCGATTCCCACACTCCAACCCACAACGACAACTCGGTCCGCACTCGGTAACAATCTCCGAAGAATTCAAACTCGAACACGGGCACGAAAAACCGCCATCTCCCACCTCGTTACACTTTTCACAGTCACAGCCATATGCACTCCCACCCGATTCGGATACCAGACCATCCATGGAGCCCCAATTCACCATACCCAGACCCGAATCCAATGTGGGTCTAATCCCATAGCTGATTCGCCCCCAAGATTGTCGCTGATATCGAGAAAATAAGGGAGAGGTGATTATCTGAGATGGGGTGTAAACGAAGTAAGCGTAGGGATGGCCGTCGACGGTGTTGATGAAAGGGATGGGAAGGTTCTCCAAGGATCTGGAAGCATCAGCGGATCTGCTGATTGTGATGGACTTTGAAATTTCGTACAAGGTTTTGCAGGTTAGGGAGATGGAAGCGAGTTCGGAAGTGTTTAGCCATGGAAGAATGAGATTGGCGCATTGGAGCAGAGCAGGCTTGTCGTTTTTTTCTTCACTATCGTTACGTCTACAGCGTTTCTTCATTCCCGGGCCTAGGTGGGAAAGACGGTCAGTAAGGCTTGCTCTTGGTTTGCCAGCTATGGTTTTTTAAAAGGATATTTTAAAAAATAGCCGCGTATGAAAAGAAGGTTACTACCAGCCTTCCACGACTCCTTTTTTTTTTTTTTTTTTAATTATAAATAAAATTAAAAAAAAAATTAAATTGTATAAAGATATTTTAGAATAATTGTAGGGTTACTTTGAGATAATTATGAGTAGTTATAGGGATAAATTTAACATAATAATAAAGATATTTTCGGATAGCTGTGAATAGTTAAAGAAGTATTTTGAACTAATCATTTATAGTTATACAGATAAATTTGATATTTTTAAAAATGACATCAAACAGAGATTTCTTTTATCTATATCTATAATCCTATAAAGGGGATTTCCTTATTTGTTGTCATCTTTCAAAAATATCAAATTTATCCCTATTACTATCAATGATTATTGCAAAATATTCCTTTAACTACTCATAATTATCTCAAAATACTCTTATAAGTATGTTAAATTTATCCGTATAACTACTCATAATTATCTCAAAATACTCTTATAACTATCTACAACTATCCTAAAATGCTCCTATACTATTTAATATTTTTAATTTTTTTATATTTTTTAAAAGTTTTAAAGAGATAGGAAGTTGTGGAGCACGCATATAGTGCACGCCTATGGCTAGTATAGTATTAGAGAAGTATAAGGGCATTTTGCAATAATTGTAAATAGTTATATGGGTACTTCAGGATAATTATGAGTAGTTATAGGGATAAATTTGACATAACAATAAGGATATTTTGGAATAGGTTTGAATAGTTTAAGGAGTATTTTGAAATAATCATTGTTAGTTATAGGGATAAATTTGATATTTTTGAAAAATAACTCCTAAGGGAGAATCCCTTTTATAGTATTAGAGATTATTTTAAAAATATTTGATTTTCTTATAAAATAATATATATATATATATATATATTATTGTATTTGTGTGTGGCTCTTATACTTGGTAGGAATCACAAACAAAGGAAAACATGAGATAGAGGTCTTCTTGTGCTAGCAGCAAAAGACTCGTCGACGAGTTGCTTGTGCCCGTGGACGAGTAGATACTAAGAGCCAGAAAATCTTAGAGTTAAAGACTTGTTGATGAGAGGATAGACTCGTCAACAAGTGTCCTTCTTTGACTCGTCGACGAATTCCCTATTCTCGTCGACGAGTGCGCCTAGGTTGCGAAAAGAAATTCAAATTTTGAATTTGAACGTTGAGATGGTTGGGTAATTGGAGGGAAACCTCTAAAGGAAAATCTATTTATCCCTATCTAAGGATATTATGAGATATGAAAGAGATCTTTGTGAAGTGTATTGTGTATTCTCAAATTTCGTAGTGAAATTTTTGTGTCGATTGCTTCCGTGGATGTAGGCTTTACTGAACCACGAACATCTTGTTGTTATGCTTGCTATTTCATATTTTATGCTTGAGTTTGATTTGCTTGTTGCATTTTTATTCCGCTGTACATCCTATATTCGATCCATTATTACAACAAATTGGTATCAGAGCGATTGTTGATATGGCTTCGAGATCATCTTCTACAAGATTTGACTTTGTCAAATTTGATGGAACTAGGAACTTTGGTTTATGGCAGAGGAGAGTGAAAGATATACTTGTGCAACAAGGAATGACTAAGGCTCTACTTGGCGTTCAACCAGTTGGAATGAATGAGGCAACATGAGGAGAATTTGAAGCAAAGGCCATTTCTACAATACGCTTGTGTTTGGCTGATGAGGTTCTCTATCATGTGATGGAGAAGGATTCTCCAGCGGTTGTGTGGCAAAAGTTAGAAAGCCAACATATGTCCAAATCCTTTCCGAATAAACTTTTTCTTAAGCAAAGGTTGTATTGGCTTAAGATGGTTGATGGTTTGGATTTGAACCAACATATCAACACTTTCAATCAAATTGTGAGTGATTTGGCACGTGTTGATGTAAAGTTTGAGGAGGAAAACAAAGCATTGATGCTATTAAATTCTCTACCTACATCTCAAACTTGTGAGAATTTGGTTACAACTTTTACATGGGGCAAGAATAGCTTGAATTTGGAAGAGGTGACAAGTGCATTACTTGGTTTTCATCAAAGAAAAATGATTAGAAACGCAGCTTCACATGGTGAAGGAATTGTTGTGAAAAGTAATCAAGAACATGGGAGACGTAAGTCCCAAAGAAAATCTCGATTGTAGTATAGGAAGAAGAAGAAGAAGAAGGACGTGAAATGTTTTAAGTGCGGTAAAATTGGGCACATAAGACCGGAATCTCCGGAGTGGAAGAAAGGGAATTTTGAAAATTAACGAGGTCCATCAGAATATGCAAATGTAGTGGAAGAAGATTCAGAGTGCAGTGATGGGGATATGCTATGTATTTCATCGGGTTCGGAGTGTCTCACGGATGATTCTTAGATCCTAGATACCGGATGCTCTTATCACATGACAACAAATAGAAAATGGTATGACACCTACAGGTTAGTCAGTACTGGTTGTGTTTTTATGGGAAATAATATTTCATGCAACATACTTGGTATTAGAAATGTCAAAATCAAAATGCATTATGGTGTTGTAAGAACCATATGTGATGTAAGGCATGTTGAGGGTCTAGGAAAGAATGTTATTTCATTGAGTATTTTAGACTGTAATGGATTTGGTTATAAGTCTGAAAAAGGAGAAATGAAAGTGTGTGAAAGCAACTCGATAATGATGAAAGGAGAAAAGATAGCGGGAAATATCTATGTATTGCAGGGTGTTACTGTTGTAGGTGGAGTTACAACTGTTGAATCTAAATCAGATACTTTGCGGCATATGCAGTTGAAGCATATGGATGGCTACATGTTTTCAGATGTTTGGGGACCGACGATGATAGCATCAAAGGACTGACATATGTTTTTTTTTTAATGTATCACGGAAGGTCTTGGTTTATCTCATGTGGCACAAACTTGATATTGAGGTGTTATGGTTGAGGTGGAGTGCCAGACCAGGAGAGAAATCCTTATGTCAGCCATTGGGACTAAGTACGCTAGTTTTGTTCAAGGAGTTTTGTGAGCAGGGAAGATCATGTGCAGGGCTTGCATGATACTTCTTCGTGAAGTCAATGAATATGACGCGTTTCTCGTGTGACTGATCGCCAAAGGTATCACTAGATGGGAAAGTTGTTGGTGAATTGTGGGCAGGATTTATGGTAAACTACTTGGTTGTGAGTGGATGTCCACTGGTGCACTATTCTAGTGATGGAGGATCTAAGCTTGGTGTTATGTCTGGACAATACATCTTTTTGGGTTATATGAAAGGTGGGTGCAAGTTGGGTGATCCTGTGACAAACAAAGGGGTGATCGAGGACATGACTTTTTTTGTTAAAGTCATAGGAGAGTGTACTCAGGTAAAGGAAGAGAAACAAATGCCAAAAACCTACAGTAGTAGCAGTAACAACAATCATGTTATTCAGGTGGAGTTAGAAACTCAAGATAGAAATGTAGGGAGTTCCATCTTGGGTCAACAGTATCATGGTATGAATGGGCATGTGATGCAGGTGGAGCAACAGACTCAAGACAAAGTTGACATCGGTTATATTGTAGGGAGTTTCAACTTGGGATACCAGAATGATCACGGTGGGCCCATGTACACCATTCAAGTATTAATTGGTGAGGCTTCCATTTGGGAAGAGGGTGATAGTAATGTATGAAGTGATGTATATGTTGTATGTGAATGACATGTTATTGGCTAGAAATGTTTTAACGGAGGCTAATCAATTGGGAACTCTATTGAAAGTTTTTGACATGTATATGTTGGGTACGACCAAGATAGGTCTTGGTTTGTTGATTTGCATGGATAGAGCTGCAAGGAGATTGGTGTTATCTCAGGGTGGCTTTGTGGACGGAACCACATAGAGACTTTGTTTGTCGTCTCATGGAAGTTCTGTAGAGAATCGTTGTGACATGTCTATCGTTCGGTATCCAAGGACGGGCTGTGATGTCCGGGATATTTCAAAGGTCATCCATGATTGTGTAATGGAGTGTTTTAGGAGGCAACTGAGTGGACTGTCAGTTGTTAGTTTTGTTGAAAACTATGCAGGGGGCTTTGGTGATATAAGACTTGCAGCAGCTTATGTGTTTACTATTGTGGGAAGGTCTTATTGGAAGCCTAGGGCAAAGTCTTCAAGTGTTGAATCGATAACTGTATCAGGGTTGATGGTAGAAGTTGAAGCTGCTATCAGGAAGTTCAAGTGGCATTGCTTGGACTTGGTGCGTGTCTCTAAGTACTAGAAGGGAGACGGTCCTAACCGAGCATTTCAAGTTCAAGGTGGAGCAATCAGTCATGTTTTTGGGATCTCCTAAGGGACGTATAATCACCAAGGTAGAGATTGTTTTATTTGTGTGTGACTCTTATACTTGGTGGGAATCACAAACAAAGGAAGGAAAACATGGGATAGAGGTCTTCTTATGCTGGCAACAAAAGACTCATCGACGAGTGCCTGTGCTCATCAACGAGTAGATACCGAGAGCCTAAAAATCTCAGAGTTAAAGATTCGTCAACAAGAGGATAGACTCGTCGACGAATCTCCTATTCTAGTCGACAACTACGCCTGGGCTACGAGAAGAAATTCAAATTTTGAATTTGAACATTGGGGTGGTTGGGTAATTGGAGGGAAACCTCCGAAGGAATGTCTATTTATCCCTATCTGAGGGTGTTGTGAGATATGAGAGAGATCTTTGTGAAGTGTATTGTGTATTCTCAAATTTCTTAGTGAAATTTTTGTGTCAATTGCTTTCGTGGATATAGGCTTTGCCAAACCACATACATCTTGTTGTTGTGCTTGTTATTTCATGTTTTCTAATCAAGTTTGATTTGCTTGTTGCGTTTTTATTTCGTTGTGCATCCTATATTCAATCCATTATTACAACATATATGAATATATATATATATATATATATATATATATATATATATATATATAGATAGATAGATAGATAGATAGATAGATATAGTGCAGCAGCAGTTTTATTATAATATTAGAATTATGTGTGATTAGAAAACTCAGATATCCAGTTATGTTATAAGCTATAATAAATGTGATCTGTATAGTATCCTAGACTAGCAATTTTATAGTCTCAATTACTATAATAGTAGATTTAAATGTGTAACTCAGTAGCCACACACTAGTAATAGCATATCTCCTATTACTGAGCGTTGTCTCATCCCAGTGACTTACCATTTTTCAAGTGACCTAGTTAGGCGAGCAGATCAGGCTCGTGGGTAGAGGAGTTCTTGTGCTGCCCTTCCTAGAAGGGTAGGTGTTTCTGTGGTATTAGTGGTTTGGGGTAGATCCCAGGATCTTTGATGACGTCATTGGGTATTTTGTGATGTATATTTTGGGACTTTTTAGATTTCTGGTATTGTATATATTGTTTACAGTTTTATGTTTTCGCTGCTTAGGAATGTGATATGGACAGAGTTTCCTTAGTGCTCCCTTGGGGCTTGAGGGTTTTTCAGTCGTATTACAGAAAGATTTGCTATATATTTTATATGTGTTTAAGTGGTAAAAAAAAAGAAAGCATGAAAAATCAGGTCGTTACAGTTTGGTATTAGAGCTTAGGTTGCTAGGTTCTATAGACCCTAGAGTGCAGCGGAAACAATATCAAAATATAGGAAAGGGATTTGAGGTTTTGTTTTGTGGTATGAGTACAAGATTTTTGTGGTGGTGTCTGTGTCTTTCCTTGGGTGACAATTTCGGGAAAACCATAGTAAACTATTGATGAGTCATGTGTCTAGGTTCCAGGATTGAATTTTGGGTTAGGAACAGTGGGAGAAAGTTAATAGTGAATTTGAAGTTTTAGTTGAATGAAATGAATTAGATCTATATAGGAGATAAGATTCTGAAATAGTGTTCTTTGTATTTTTTAGGATGGATCCATGGAGCAGTGGTACGAATGCTGGAGGTGATAGACCAGAACCCTCTAATATGGGAGGTGGAGATACAGATGCAGTGTTATGCAGCGTCACCCAGCAAGTGATGGCCGAGATGGCTAGAAATGTGGGAGAGAGTGGTTGCACAATCGAACAGTTTACGCGAATGAAGCCTCCATCTTTTGCTAGAGGAGCTGACCTAGTTGTGGCTGAAAATTGGGTTCAGGATATTGAGGAGATTTTGGTGGTGCTTGCATGTACAGATGAACAGAGGTGTCATTTGCATCATTTAAACTGACAGGAGAGACAAAGCGCTGGTGGAGATCTACGTGATTGATCGTGGAACAGAGGCCCGTGTTGGCTTAGTTAGGCTTACAAACTCTTGGTTTTGATGATAATAAAGTAAAAGTTATTTAATATATTTTCAAGTGATATGATTTCAGGAAAAAATGAATTGCTCAAAATACATATACCCTAATATGAAAGCTTACAAGGGTCAAGGAACAAAGAAAGGTTCATGAGAATATCAAAGCTCTATAAATGAAAGCTCCAAAAGAAGTCTAAAAGATTGAAGAGCAGCATTGAAAAGACTCAAAGCCAAGAAAATATCAAAACAGATTAGGTCAAAATCTTTGTAAGTACTTTTAGTTTATTCAAATATGAAGTTTTCATTTTGAAGCCCTTTAGGCAAAAAGACTTAGAGACCTTAAACTTGGAACAAATATTTCAAAGTCAAACAAGTTCATATTTCAAGATTATTTGAGCAAAGAAGAGAGAATTTAAAAATATGTTTGAAATGCAAAAAAGTCAGTTGACAGACGCTTGTCTATTTATGGATAGATGACTAGCCAATATAGTAAAGCTTAACTGAAGACAAAAGCCTGACAGACGATTGTCAAGGTTTTGACGAACGTCTGCCAGTGCCAAGTGAGAAGTCTGTGAGTGTTCTGCTAGACTACTGTCCATCGTTTGTGTATATTGAAAAACTTGAATTGTTCATGGATAGACGACTATCACCTTATGGACAGACGACTGCCACTTCACTGAGTTGTATCATAACTATATTATTTTGGTGACAGACGACTGCCAATCAAGGGACAGATGACTACCACCCATCTACCTATGTTTTTATAGTTATTACATATGGACAGACGACTGCCAGGACTTCATAGTTGTCTGTCTCGCGACAATTTTTTTTCCAACGGATATAATTTTTGAAATTCAAATAATTGTAAACTTATATATTTTTAATATTTGGAAACAACTCTAAGTATTCTTGGGGAACAAGCAAAGAGGTTTTCTACCTCTATAAATACCCTCAAGGATCATTTTTTTAAACACCAAAAAATTAAATTTAGCTCTCATTCTCTCTCAAAGTCTGCTGAAAGTCTGAAAGTGTGCTATTGCTCTCATATCTCATGAAATTCTCTGAAAGCTTTGCTGAGTTTCTCACTAAGTTTGTGCATCAAGTTGTTAATTCTTTCATTCATTGAAAGATACCCATGGTGATAAGTTTTCTAAGAGCTTCATTTTGAAATTCATATTCGAATTTACTGAAGTACATAGTGTTTCAATTTGTACTAATCAGCTCTCTAAGGAGCAAGTTCTTGTACGTCTTGTTTTATATTTTTGTAACAAGTTAGTTGACGATTCGAGTGTTGAATCGTTGTACCAAACAAGGGGATATTATTTGGAGAAGGCGGGCTCTAGCCTTATTCAAGGAGTGTTTGTAACTGGTCTTGTTTCACCCGGTAAAGGAACAGTAATAGTGAAACCTTTGGTGGTTTTGCCAAAGGCGAGGATGTAAGCTGTGTTGAAGCCGAACCTCGTAAAAAAATCTTTGTGTTCTTCTTTCTCTACTTTACTCTTTATATTTCTTTTACAAAAGATATAATCTGTGTGGTTATTTTTAAGTTAAATTATGAATGTTTGGTTGTTAAGTAGACTAGAAGGTAATTAGTTTTGGATTGATTAGCATTGATTGCGGAAATCGAAAAAGACTACGTTGGTTGATCATCCTTGACTTATTAATCTAAAAGTTTATTTAAAAACTGAACATTAGGAAGAAGAATAATTGTGATACATGGCTTATTATAAAATTTCACATATATACAGGGTTATTGTTACAAAAATTGATTGATTGATCTTGCTGTGTTGATTGTGACTGTATTTAAGTTTTTTGATTGTTGTCACAATTCAAAAGAACTAATATTAAAGGGAATAAAATTTTTTAAAACCCAACTCACCCCCCTCTTGGGAAGCTATTCCAATTTCAATTGGTATCGGAGCCTAGTTATAGTAATTCCTAACAAGAAACTATAGAAAGATCAAATGACAAATATAGGAGTAGCACCCTTCGGTGAAAGCCAATCCTTAACCCGTTCACCAATTTTTTGTGGACATAATTATACATTTTGGAAAAAGAGAATGCAAATCTATCTCCAACACATGGATTGGAAAGTATGGGAAGTAGTTATGGATGGAGACCTTATTCCCACTAAAATAATAGATGGAAAACAGATTCCAAAAGAGAAAAAGGATATGACCAATTCAGATTATAAAATGTTTCAAATCAATTCAAGTGCTATAAATGTTTTATACTGTGCATTAGATGCTAACAAATTTAATAAGGTCATGGCATGCAAGATTGCCAAAGAAATATGGGACAAATTAGAAGTGACTTATGAAGGAACTATAGATGTTAGGGACAATAGAATAGATATGTTAACAAGTGAATATGAAGCATTCAAGATGAATTCAGATGAAACAATATCAAGTATGTACACCAGATTTACACACATAATAAATTCCTTAAGTGCCTTAGGGAAAACTTATACTACCTACGAAATGATCAGAAAAATTCTAAGAGGCCTTCCCTCAATATGGGAACCAAAGGCTACAGGTATCATTGAAGGTAGAAACCTTAAGACCACTTCTTTAGATGAACTTATAGGTTCACTTCTCACCTATGAAATAGCCTTAAAAGAAAGAAATCCTAAACCAAAGCATAAAAGATCCATTGCACTAAAAGCTTCTAGCCACAGCTCTAGTGAAGAGGAAAGTGAAACAAGTGACTTAGATCAAGATGAATTTGCATTCATCATTGAGAGACTAGATAAGTTCTATAGAAGGAATAAAAGATTTCCTAGGAAGTTCAATAAAAAGAAACCTGAAAAAGGAGAGACAAGTAAGAAAGAAAATAAAAGTAAGAATGAACCTCCAATATGTTATCATTGCAAAAAACCAGAGCATATCAAACCGGATTGTCCGTTGCTCAAGAAAAACAAGAAGAAAAAGAAGGAAGCTATGAAAGATACGTGGGATGATTCAAGCTCCAGCAAAACAGAAAACGAATCAAGCGGATAAGAGATGGAAAATATATGCTTCATGGCGAACGAAGAAGAGGTAAATTCTTACTATTCCTCTACAAAATCTTACAATGAGTCGTGTGATGAGTCATGTGACAGCATGCCTTCCTATAAGGAATTGCAAACTGAGTTGTTTTCTTTGCATAAGAGATTCCTAAAAATTTCTAAGAGAAACATAACTCTAAAAACCAAAGTAAAGAATTATTGAAGCAACTTGAATCCTCCAAAATTATTGAAGAGAAAAACGATTCTTGTATTAAAAAGTTTGAAGAGGAAGCAAAAGAAATGACTCAAGAGCTAGGAAAAACTCATGTAGATGATTTGAATAAAAATTTGGAGATAAATGAATTTAAGAAATCAGTAGAGGATAAAGAGAAAATTATATATAACTTTACCAAAGGAAAAGATAACTTTGAAAAACTGATTGGACAACAAAGACTAAATGGAAATAAAGAAGGGATAGGTTATAATGGAAAAACAAACAAAAGGAGTAAAAGATTATGCATGAGATACTTTCTCAAAGAAGCCAAGCACTATGCTAGTACTTCTTCAAACAACAAACATGAACACACCACTTGCTACATGTGTAAGGTTAAAGGTCATGTCATGTTCAACTGCCCTCTAAAAAGAAAGTATGTCAAAGTTCAAGGAGAATGGAAAGTCAATAATGGAACTAAAATCAACACAAAGAAAGTAAAAAGAATTTGGGTTCCAAAGACTAACACAATGAATCTCTCATTGTAGGTATGCTTTAGGACTTCACCGTCAACGGATAAATGGTACTTGGACAGCGGATGTTCAAGGCACATGACCGGTGATAGGACCAAGTTCACTTCTTTGAAACATAAGGATGGGGGATATGTCACCTTCGGTGACAATGCCAAAGGTAAAATTATTGGCATCGGGAAAATAGGTAAAAAACCTTCTCTTACCATTGATAATGTATTATTGGTAGAAGGATCAAAACACAACCTTTTAAACATTAGCCAATTAAGTGACAAAGGGTTCAAAATAACTTTTAAGAAAGAAAAATGTGTTATCCAAAATCCGAAGAAAAATAAAACCTTATTTATAGCTCATAGGATAAACAATGTTTATTGTATAAACCTTGAGAATCTAGTGAATCAAAACGTAACTTGTTTGGCAGCAATGAATGAAATAAGTTGGTTATGGCATAGGAAACTAGGACATGCTAGCTTGGATCGTCTATCCAAATTATATAATAAAAATCTTGTAAAATGATTACCAAACACTAAATTCATAAAAGACAAGATGTGTGATGCATGCCAAAAGGGAAAGCAAGTCAAAACAAGTTTCAAAAAGAAAAAAATACATATCTACTAAAAGATCCCTAGAACTATTGCACCTAGACTAATTTGGTCCAATTAGAACTTTAAGCCTAGGAGGTAAACAATATGCTTTTGTAATAGTAGATGATTATTCAAAATTCACTTGGGTATTATTCTTAACAAACAAAGATGAAGCCTGTGACATGCTAATCACATTATGTAAGAAATTACAAAATGAAAAGGGCTATAATGTAACAAACTTTAGAAGTGATCAAGGTAGGGAGTTTAAAAACAAAAATGTTGAAAAATTCTGTAATGAATATGGAATAAACCATAAATTTTCAGCACTGAGGACTCCACAACAAAATGGAGTTGTTGAAAGAAAAAATAGAACCTTACAAGAAATGACAAGAACTATGTTAAACGAAAATAGTCTACCTAATATTTTTGGGCAGAATCTGTGAATGCAGCTTGTTACATCATAAATAAAGTATCCATAAGATCTTGTATAGACAAAACACTATATGAATTATGGAAAGGAAGAAAACCCAATATTTCCTACTTTCATGTATTCATATGCAAATGTTTTATCCTTAATGCTAAAGATGATCTAGGAAAATTCGATGCAAAATCTGATGAAGGAACTTTCTTAGGTTACTCATCAAATAGTAAAACTTATAGGATTTACAATAAAAGAACTCTTACAATTATTGAATCAATACACATAACTTTTGATGAATCAAATGATCAAGTCAACAAAATTAAGATTGATGAAAAAGAAGATATTTCATAAAAAGAAGAAGATATTGAAATAAAAGAAGAAAATAATAATGAAGCTTCAAAAGAAAACACAATTGAAAATCTAGAACTACCTAAAGAATGGAGATATGCTAAAAGTCAGCCAAAAGACCAAATTCTTGGAGAACCATTAAAAGAAATAACCACAAGAGCCTCATTAAAAAACATTTGTAACCATTATGCTTTCTTGTCTCAAGATGAACCCAAGCATGTTGAAGAAGCCTTAAAAGACGATTCTTGGATTATAGCTATGCAAGAGGAACTAAATCAAATTGAACGAAGTCAAGTATGGGAACTTATACCTAAACCCAAAGATAACTCAATCATAGGAACTAAATGGGTGTTTAGAAATAAAAAAGGATGAAACTGGGGTAGTTGTAAGAAATAAAGCTAGACTTGTAGCACAAGGTTACAATCAAGAAGAAGGCATTGATTATAAAGAAACCTTTGCTCCTGTAGCAAGGATGGAAGCAATAAGGATGCTTCTTGCCTATGCAGCCTATAAAGACTTCAAATTATACCAAATGGATGTAAAAAGTGCATTCCTAAATGGTTATATTAATGAAGAAGTTTACGTTAAACAACCTTTAGGTTTTGAAGACTCTAAAAATCTAAATCATGTATTCAAGCTAACTAAAGCCCTATATGGATTGAAACAAGCTCCTAGAGCTTGGTATGATAGACTAAGCAAATTCCTACTCCAAAATAATTTCTCAAGACGAAAGATAGATAGCACCTTATTTATAAAAACTAAAGATAATGATATGCTTATAATACAAATTTATGTTGATGATATTATATTTGGAGCAACTCATGAAGACTTGTGTAATGAATTTGCTACAACTATGCAAAGAGAGTTTAAAATGAGCATGATGGGAGAGTTAAATTACTTTCTAGGATTACAAATCAAACAAGCTAAAAATGGAACCTTCATAAATCAAACTAAGTATATAAAAGACATTTTAGAAAAGGTTTGATATGGAAGAAATTAAACCTATAGGAACTCCCATGAGCACCTCAACTAGTTTAGACAAGGATGAAAAAGGGAAACAAGTTGATACCAAGCATTACTGAGGCATGATAGGAAGCTTACTTTACTTAACAACAATTAGACCAGATATCATGTTCAGTGTGTGTATGTGTGCTAGGTTCCAATTGGCTCCTAAGGAATCACATCAAATAGCAGTAAAATGAATCCTTAGATATTTGCTACACACACTAGATTTAGGATTATGGTATCCAAAAGGAATTGAGTTCGATATGATAAGTTATTTAGATGCAAATTATGTGGGATGCAAAATAGATAGAAAAAGCACTAGTGGGACTTGTCACTTCTTAGGAAACTCACTAGTTTCGTGGTTTTCAAAGAAACAAAACTCCGTAATATTATCTATAGCTGAAGCAAAATACATAGCAGTTGGGAGTTGTTGTGCTCAAACTTTATACATGAAACAACAATTAAGGGACTTCAAAATTCAATATCAAACAATCCCCATAAAGTGTGATAATACAAGTGCGATAAATATTTCAAAGAATTTGGTATCACATTCAAGAACTAAACATATTGATAGACGTTATCATTTCTTAAGAGATAATGTAGACAAGAAAGAAATAGTACTTGAATTTATTAATACTCATTATCAATTAGTAGATATATTTACCAAACCATTAGCTGAGGATAATTTTGTATTTATCCAACAGGAATTAGGCATGTTACATATAAGAGAAGTTAATTAAGAGAGAAGGAGAACAATTGGTCAGGGCAGACGACTGCTAGAGATATGGCAGGCAACTAGTAGGCTACTGTCTGTGTAAAAGATAGTGGACAAATGACTGTCAACTTAGTGATAGATGACTGTCTCGTGGTGGGTCATGTTTATTCCACATAAAAACACTATTTTTAAACCCCGCAGACGTCTGACCATTCATCTACTTGTCTCAAAAAGACTTCTCTTCCTTTTCTTCAAAGTTTTTTTCTCTCCTAACTGCTCCCAACAATCATCCACCATAACCCTAATCCATACACATCTAGGGTTTCTGAACTTCAACTGGTTCAAAATGGTTCGTACCAAAATTGTAGGAAGAAAAGGAAAAGCCTCCTCGTCTTCTTCAAACCCTACAAGCAATGATAACATAGAGAAATGACTGATTTCTTCGCATGCAAAAACATTATATCAAAATCACATTTCGACAATCGATCCAATGTTCTGCAAGGTACTAGATGTCACTTTCTTTGAAGAAAATTTTCCTGAAATTCTTGAAATGTTCAAAGCTAAAAGATGGGACAAGTTCATTCTTCACCAAGTGAAAGGGTATTATTCAGATCAAATTAAGATTTTTTATTCTAACTTGGTAAAGAAAGAAGTTGGAATTGCTATCGAAATTTATGGTCAAAAGATACCTCTTACCCCACAATCTTTGAGGAAAATTCTTCACATCAAGCATGGAAATTTTGAGTGTATTTTAGTAGAAAAGCAATGGACTATGGAACAGGGTTTCTTACCACAAAAATTTTTGCCTCTTGTGATGAACGATGCACCTGTTTATTTAGGACATCCTCCACCATATGAACATCTCAATCTTCAAGCTCAAATCCTGCATAAAATCATTGTGTACAATATAATTCCGAGATCTGGATCCTTTGATCATGTATCGTTCTTCGATTTTTTCATAATGTGGTGCTTATTAAAAGGGAAGAAATTAGACTTATCCAGCATTATGTTGAAATGGATGGTTATGAAGCTCGAATCTCGTAGAATTGGGCTTTTGTATGGCGGCATTCTTTTTGTGATCTTTGCTCATTTTCCAAGTTATCTCTCCATCTTCAAAAATAGTGAAGCGAACTAATTACCATGTCTTCTCATCTATTGCGCTAAAATTAATGGGTCACAAAAAGTATACCGAGGGATGGATGTTTTGGGGCAATAGACCGACAAGACTTGCACAAGAAGAAAGGAATCCGAAGAAGCTGATATGACATCTTGGTTTGTTCCATTTTATCAGAATTATACCAGTTTTAGTACTGAAATGCGGGAAAATTTTGCCTCTCTTCAGAAAGAAGAAGAAGAAGAAGAAGAAGAAGAAGGCTCACAGCAATCCAAAGGCAAAGACATTGCTACAGATAGTGACACTAATTTTGAAACATAGACTTTTGATATTTTTTTTGTATGCTCCACATACTTCGGTTCTGGTTGTAGTTTACTTTTTTATTGATGTCAATAGGGGGAGTATGATGGGTGAGCAAAGTATAATGTCTATGTGCTCAATGTAATATGTGCTTAGTGTAATGTATGTATTTGCTTATGTATTTTCTGTTGTGCTTATGTAATTTCAGTTCTGAGTTTTGAAACATCTTATCTTCTGAGCTTATTATTGTGTCATAATGAGTTTATTTTAAACCTATGCTTATTGACAGGGGGAGCATTAAGTTTAATTTTTATATCTTTGCTCGTTCTTTGTCATCATCGAAAAGGGGGAGATTGTTGGCTTAGTTAGGCTTACAAACTCTTGGTTTTGATGATAACAAAGTAAAAGTTATTTAATATATTTTCAAGTGATATGATTTCAGGAAAAGATGAATTGCTCAAAATACATATACCCTGATATGAAAGCTTACAAGGGTCAAGGAACAAAGAGAGGTTCATGAGAATATCAAAGCTCTATAAATGAAAGCTCCAAAAGAAGTCTAAAAGATTGAAAAGTAGCATTGAAAGGACTCAAAGCCAAGAAAATATCAAAACAGATTAGGTCAAAATCTTTGTAAGTACTTTTAGTTTATTCAAATATGAAGTTTTCATTTTGAAGCTCTTTAGGCAAAGAGACTTAGAGACCTTAAACTTGGAACAAATATTTCAAAGTCAAACAAGTTCATATTTTAAGATTATTTGAGCAAAGAAGAGAAAATTTAAAAATATGTTTGAAATGCAAAAATTTCAGTTGATAGACGTCTGTCTCTTTATGAATAGACGACTGGCCAATATAGTAAAATTTACTAAAGATAGAAGCCTAACAAATGAATGTCAAGGTTTTGACAGACGACTGCCAGTGCCAAGTGAGAAGTCTGTTAGTGTTCTGCCAAACTACTATCCATCGTCTGTGTATATTGAAAAGCTTGAATTGTTCATGGACAGACGACTGTCATCTTCCTGATAGACGACTACCACTTCACTCAGTTGTATCATAACTATATTATTTTGGTGACAGACGACTACCAATCAAGGGATAGACGACTGCCACCCCTCTGCCTATGTTTTTATAGTTATTACATATGGACAGACGATTGCCAGGACTTCACAGTCGCCTGTCTCGCGACAATTTTTTTTTCCAACGGATATAATTTTTGAAATTCAAATAATTGGAAACTCAAATATTTGTAATATTTGGAAACAACTCTAAGTATTCTTGGGGAACAAGCAAGGAGGTTTTCTACCTCTATAAATACCCTCAAGGATCATTTTTTTAAACACCAAAAAGTTAAATTTAGCTCTCATTCTCTCTTAAAGCCTGCTAAAATTCTAAAAGTGTGCTATTGTTCTCATATCTCACGAAATTCTCTGAAAGCTTTGCTAAGTTTCTCACTGAGTTTGTGCATCAAGTTGTTAATTCTTTCATTCATTGAAAGATACTTACGGTGATAAGTTTTTTAAGAGCTTCATTTTGAAATTCATATTCTGAATTTACTGAAGTACATAGTGTTTCAATTTGTACTAATCAGCTCACTAAGAAGCAAGTTCTTGAATGTCTTGTTTTATATTTTTGTAATAGGTTAGTTGACGGTTCGAGTGCTGAATCGTTGTACCAAACAAGGGGATATTGTTTGGAGAAGGCGGGCTTTAGCCTTATTCAAGGAGTGTTTGTAACTGATCTTGTTCCACTCGGTAAAGGAACAATAATAGTGAAACCTTTGGTGGTTTTGCCAAAGGCGAGGACATAGGCTGTGTTGAAGCCGAACCTCGTAAAAAAATCTCTGTGTTCTTCTTTCTCTACTCTACTCTTTATATTTCTTTTTACAAAAGATATAATATGTGTGGTTGTTTTTAAGTTCAATTCTGAATGTTTGGTTGTTAAGTAGGCCGGAAGGTAATTAGTTTTGGATTGATTAGCATTGATTGCGGAAATTGAAAGAGACTACGTTGGTTGATCATCCTTGACTTATTAATCTGTAAATTTATTTAAAAACTGAACATGAGGAAGAAGAATAATTGTGATAGAGAGCTTATTATAAAATTTCACATATATACAGGGTCATTGTTACAAAAATTGATTGATTGATCTTGCTGTGTTGATTATGATTGTATTTAAGTTTTTTGATTGTTGTCACAATTCAAAAGAACTAATATTAAAGGGAATAAAATTTTTTAAAACCCAATTCAGCCCCCCTCTTGGGAAGCTATTCTAATTTCAGCCTGATCCCGTGCCAATGACATGAAGTCGATTCAAGGAGCTATTCTTCGAACGATATTTCCTTATTATCGCTTGGAGTGCAAAGACAGTGAAATTCCTGCATTTAGCTTAAGGGCAAATGACAGTATCATAGTATGCAACAAGGTTTATTAAGTTGTCTCATTTTGCCCCACACTTGGCACCAGATGAGGAGAAGAAAGTAAGGAAATTTGAGGAAGGCTTGAGACAAAATTTTTTTGAGCAAGTCATTGGTTTTCAGGCTCAAACGTTTGCGGAGGTGGTGGAAAGTGCTGTCCTTATCGAGAGTGGCATGTAGAGGGGTGCCGTAGCTCAGAGTCAGAGGAAGAGGCCCACGCCTCAGGATTTTCAAGCGAGTTCCAGCCGGGGCCCATGTACAAGATATCGATATGGAGGTAGTCAGGGAAGGATGATGGGACGTAGTGGTCCTTAGGGTGGATGGATTATTCTTACCTGTCCTAGATGTGGCCGGAGGCATCCAGGTGAATGTAGAATGAGAGAGGACATTTGCTATCATTGTGGGAGACCTAGGCATCGGTTTTGGTCGTGTTAGGGATTTTCAGTATTAGGTGCCCCGTGGAGGCCAGTAGAAAAATACTGCATCGACAAGGTTCTATGTGTTGACGTAGGGTGATGTCGAGACAGTTGGAGACGTAGTTACATATACCCTTATTGCTTTTTCATACAAAGTTGTTGTTTTATTTGATACAGGTGCCACCGATTCTTTTATTTCGTCGGAATATGCTAAATTGACGGGGTATGAGGCACAGTTGTTGGAGGTTGGGTTGGCTGTGGCTACACCGATTGGATTAGTGGTGAGATGTAGGAGGATACTCAGGGATTTTCCAGTGACCATTCAGGAAAAAGTACTGCCAACTAATCTTGTGGTATTAGACATGCAGGGGTTTGATATAATTTGGGGTATGGATTTGTTGGCAGTTAATCATGCTAGTATTGATTATCATTTGAAAGAAGTGATTTTCAGACCTCTAGGTGAGCAAGAATATAGATTTCTTGGCTCATGTATGCGTTCTTCACCACAACTTGCATTAGCTATTTAGGTGAGGAAACTGATTTAAGATGGCTGACAAGGATTTGTTGCCTACATAAAGGAATTGCCAAAAGAAGAACTGAAACAAGCCGATATTCTTGTGGTCAGAGAATTTTCAGACGTTTTTGCAGAAGAATTACCTGGTTTACCACTAGATCGAGAAGTTGAATATACCATGGATCTTCTACCGAGGTCAGCGCCAGTATCTAAAGAACCTTACCAAATGGCTCCAGTCGAGTTAAAAGAACTAAAAGATCAATTGCAGGAATTTCTAAATAAAAGATTTATCAGGCCCAGCATGTCGCCCTAGGGAGCACTAGTTCTATTTGTGAAGAAGAAGGATGAGACCATGAGGATGTGTATAGATTATAGGGAGATAAATAAACTGACAGTTAAAAATAAATATCCTCTTCCTTAGATTGATGATTTGTTTTATCAGCTCCAGGGGGCCCAGGTCTATTCTAAAATTGACCTTCGATCGGGTTACTATCAGGTGAAAGTTAGGAAAAAAGACATTTCGAAGATGGAATTTCGAACTAGATATGGGCATTATGAGTTTCTAGTGATGCCATTTGAGTTGACTAATGCACCAATAGTATTTATGGACTTAATGAATCGGGAGTTTCATCAGTACTTGGACCAATTTGTTGTTGTATTCATTGACGATATATTGGTCTGTTCAAGGAGTTTAGAGGAGCATGAGCATCATTTAAGGCTGGTGTTGCAGACATTGAGGGAGAGAAAGCTGTTCGCGAAATTTAAGAAATGTGAATTCTGGCTGAGATAGGTTTCTTTTCTCGGCCATGTGATCTCTGAGGTAGGTGTATCAATTGATCCGAGTAAGATACAGATAGTGGTGAATTGGGTAAGACCAGGGAATGTCCAAGAGGTTAGAAGTTTTCTGGGTTTGGAAGGCTACTACCGACGCTTTGTTGATGGTTTCTCTGGACTATCGTCTACTGACACGACTCATCAGGAAAAATGTGAGGTTTGAATGGATTAATGATTGTGAACAGAGCTTTCAGGAATTGAAGCCAAGGTTAGTCACTGCCCCAGTGTTAGCTATTCCATCAGGAGAGGACGGGTTCGTGATATATAGTGATGCATCCCTGAAGGGACTTGGGTGCGTATTGATGCAGCATGATAGGGTTATTGCATATTCTTCCAGAAATCTTAAAGAATATAAGAAAAACTATCTTGTGCATGATTTGGAGCTAGCTGCAGTGGTGTACGCTCTTAAAATTTGGAGGCATTATTTGTATGGAGGAAAATGTGAAATCTTTACAGACCACAAAAATTTAAAATATTTCTTCACTTAGAAAGAGCTAAATATGAGGCAAAAAGGTGGTTAGAATTTATTAAGGATTACGACTGCACTATTGGCTACCGTCCAGGGAAAGCAAACGTGGTGGCTAATGCATTGAGCATGAAGTCAGTGGGAGCAGTGGTATTAGTAGTAGAGATTCAACACCCTATTCTAATGGATTTGGAGAGATTAGGCGTGAAGTTGATAGAGGGTGATCACCAATCATTCATTACTAACTTGGTGATTTAGCCTACGTTGCAAGAAAGAATTAAAGTTTGCCATAATTTTGACCAAGAATTAGAAGAATTGATAGAGAAAGTACGAGACGGACAGGAGGAGGATTTTAACAAATCAGATGACAGAGCCCTGCGGTTCCGTACTAGATTATGTGTTCCTGTAGATGCTGAGATCAGGAAAGCTATATTGGGGAGGCTCACAGATCCCTATACACCGTACATCCAGGTAGTACTAAAATGTATCGGGATCTATGAGAATCTTTTTGGTGGAGCGGTATGAAGAAAGATATTACTGAATTTGTAAAGTAGTGTTTGACGTGCCAGCAGATAAAAGCTGAGTACTAGAGACCCGCGGGGCAGTTGCAGCAACTCTTTATTCCAGAGTGGAAGTGGGATCACGTCTCTATGGATTTTGTTACTGGGTTACCACCAATGCGACAGGGATTGAATGCTATTTGGGTGATCGTTGATCGTCTGACAAAGACCGCTTATTTCATCCCTATTAAAGTTGGCTATTCCATGGATAGACTAGCAGAAATATATGTTCAGGAAATAGTTCGCGTCCATGGTGTACCAGTATCCATAATCTCAGACCGAGATCCCCGATTTACCTCATGATTTTGGAAAATCTTTCAGGAGGCTATAGGCACACAATAAGCATTCCGCACTGCTTTTCACCCTCAGATGGATGGTTATACTGCGAGGATGATTCAGACATTAGAATAATTGCTTCGAGCATGCGTGCTAGATTTTGGGGGTAGTTGGATCTAGTTTATGTTGTTGGTTGAGTTTGCTTATAATAACTGTAACGACCTGCTATTTATCTTGGTTTTTTTTTTATACTATAAAATTTACAATGCTCTGATACCAAACTGAATTAAACCCAACCATCAATCTAAGCAGCGAGAAGCAGAAATCAAATAAACATAACCGTATATAATTATATACAATACTAGAGTGCTAACATGTTTCCCAAAATATACATATATGACTGTTCCCTAAATATCCTCAACTGGTGAGGGCTATACAAAAATACTCCCAAAAATATACTCACTCTCTACTGACAAGGCAGTACTGAGGCCCCTCTATCTGCGAGCCTGGTCTGTTCGTTTACCTGGATCACCTGAAAAATGTTAAAGTAATGGGATGAGCCAACGCTCAGTAAGACGAAATATGCTATTGCAAGTGTGTGGAAAATAAGTTACAATACTATGAAAATCTGTTGCTATATAATCATGTATAATTGGATTTGTGAATATAATACAAGTATTAGAAACCACCACCATTTCCATGTTGCTTAACATATTAGTATTTTACGTTACTAATCAAAATTCTTCTAATGTACATAAGTATATTCTCTATCTCTATAAATCTATATATACATAATAATAACTGAAAACTTCCCTGTGGATAACTGTGTGTCATGATTTGACCCGTCATGATAGGGTTGTGTAGCCCGTAGGTAGGATCTACCCTGGCTAGCGGACCAGGGTAAACCACTATACTTCTTTAGTCAGATCGGCCACTCCTCAACCCATATCTGATGGGGAGCCTGTCCACGTCTGGGCACGATTGACCTACTACCACGTATTATCTGAATAGGTGGTTGCACTCTGAACTGAATATCTGTAGCTACGGTACTGTGCTCTGCTGTATGGTCTAACAGGGTCTGATATTATATAATATATTTCTATATACAATTATCTGATTTACCATGATTCTGAAATATCTGTATTAACCATGACACTGAAATAAACTGTAACTGTGTCAACTGTATCTCTGAACTGAACTGTAATCTGTAAGTCATGGTACTGAAAACTGTATAATCATGGTACTGAAAAACTGTATAATCATGGTATTCTGTTATTACTATAAAATATATCCACTGACTGTATATTCCGTAAAACATACCCTAAAAATACTGTAAAACATGCTTTTGCACTACATTAATATTCTCAAGTCACACAGTAATTTAATACGTAATATTCATAATTAACAAATTGTATAAAGTCCTCCCGTGAATAATAACCTGGTAAAAATATACATTTCATACTGAAAATCATTTTAGAATTACCAAGCATAGCATATTTCTCTTACCTGATTTATGCTAAAATCCCCCTACTGAGATGGGTCCTACACCCGCAGGGCTCTCCACTCAACACCCTGAAAACAATATTCACCAGAACAGAATATCAATATTTCTTTGCCTACATCATTTCCTACAACTGTTAGAAGGCCAAAAATTGACTAAAAGGCCTTATCCTGATTTTGGGAAGAAATTTGACTCGATCCCATCGCGATCCACCCTAGCAGACTTGAAGAGAACTCAGCCAGGAGGGTCGTGGTGGCCTCAAATCGTCGATCCGGTGACTAACGGGGCAGAAATCGAAGAGAGAAGGGGGAAGGGCCGTAGAGGAGAGAGAAAAGAGAATCTATGCTGAAATTTCTGCGTAAAACTGAGTTTAAGCACTATTTATATTGCGGGATTCATCGACAAGGCACATCACCTCGTCTACGAGTCCTATGGAAAGTTTGTTGACGAACCTGCACCCTCGTTAATGAATTTCAGACATCCCAAAAATCCTCTCTCGGTATCTTCTCGTCGACGAGATCTTGAAGAACCCTCGTTGATGAAACCCCTGTGTTCGTCGACGATGCCTGAAATTATCACCTCCAAAATGTAATTATGTTGACGAACGTTAAGCGTTCGTCAATGAAGTTGGCTGCCTCCTTCTGTTGCTGTTTCCATTTTCCTTCCTCTTTATTATTTAAATATCCTTATTGTTTGGGTCACTACAATAACAGCTATCAGCCCAGTATCAGCATGACACCTTACGAGACACTGTATGGTAGGAAGTGTTGTTCTCCTCTTTTATGGGATGAAGTAGGCGAGAGGTGAGTTTTGGGTCCGAAAATAGTGCAGAAGACGTATGATAAAGTCCGACTAATTAAAGAAAGAATCAATACTGCTCAGACTCGGCAGAAAAGTTATGTAGACACTTGCCACTGGGAGTTAGAATTTGGTGTGGGGGATCAGGTATTCTTGAAGGTAGCTCCTCTGAAGGGGGTTATAAGGTTTGGAAAGAAGAGCAAGATGAGCCCTAAGTATATTGGCCCTTTTGAGATACTAGAGAGAGTGAGGTTAGTTGCCTACAGACTAACTCTGCCACCAGTTTCGTCTAGAATACATGACGTATTCCATGTTGCTATGCTAAGGAAATACATCCCAAACCTGACCCACATAATCAGTTATAAGAAAATAGAGCTTAGAGTTTCACTAGCCTATAAGGAAGCACCAGTACAAATCTTAAACGAAAAGACACATGAATTGCGCACCAAAGAAATTCAGCTAGTGAAAGTTTTGTGGAGAAACCATGCTATAGAAGAAACTTCGTGGGAACTTGAAGAAGAAATTAAACAGAAATACCCACACTTATTTAATGAATTATAGTATTAGTTAATATAGTTAGATAAAAATAAAGTTTGTTTAGTGTAGAATGATATTTATATGATTGTATTTTAGATTATAGGATAGGTAATGTTTTGGTTTTGGGAGAATTTTCTTTTTGAGTATATTTGTAATCTCTCAGGACCTCGAATGTAATTATGGTATTCCTCCGCCATAAGTGAGGGTAAGTAATAAAATAAGTAGCTAATTTTCTTCAGAGAGTGGTGCACAATGTAGATAGTAAATTTCAAGGACAAAATTTTATAAGGAGGGGAGAATGTAATAATCCAGATAATTATTGGAATTAAATAATAAAGAAAAGAGAAGGAAAAAAAAATGATTTTAAAAGGAATTTAGCAGGGCCTCGTCGACGAATGTAGAGTGTTCGTCGACGAATTGTCTGCTTGTGCTCATCGATGTGGACACGTGTCTCATCGACGAGGACACGTGTCTCGTCGACGAGAAGATATCGAGAGACTACTTTTAGCTCTGAATTTTGTCGACGAGGAACAAGCGTTCGTCGATGAACTCCCTTCGTGGCCTCATCGACGAAGTGACGTGTCTCGTCAATGAAGACCAGTGTATAAATAGCCTAAACTCAAATTTTATGTAGAATTATGCGCATAAAACCCCCTCTCTCTCTCTCTCTCTCTCTCTCTCTCTCTCTCTCTCTCTCTCTCTTTCTCTCTCGTTTGTCCCCTCCCCCTTCTCTCTAAGATTTTGGGCGGAATTCTTGTCGGTTCGACGATTCGAAGCCACCACGACACTTCTGGGAAAGTTCTCATGAAGTTTGCTAGAGTGGATCGTTGGTGGGGCTGACTTGAGCTCTATCCTAAATTCAAGGTAAGACTTTTATTTAGCATTTGACTTTTCCGTAGTTGTAGGAAATGTAGTATTCGAAGAAATACTAAAATTTTGTTTGGGGAGATATTATTTTCAGGGTGTTGAATGGGAAACCTTGCGGGTGTAGGACTAGACACTGTAGGGGTTTTTTAGTAGTTAGGTAAGACAAATATGCTATGCTAGGAATTTTAGAAAATTTATGAGAAAATTTTATATGTATCAACATTATTATTCAGTTTTTCAGAATTTTATTATATCAGGAGATGTAAATTTTAAAGCATGAGATTTAATTACTTTATTGTGTGACATGAGTTTATTACAGTTTAGTATAGTATCTATGCAATTTTGCAAATATCATGTTTTACAGCTTACTAGTAGGAAAATATTGATATTAGTTTTTACAAAATATGATTTAAAGTAATATTCAGAATGCCATGACTTAAACATGAAAAGCAAGTCGTTACACACACACACACACACTCTCTCTCTCTCTCTCTCTCTCTCTCTCTCTCTCTCTCTCTCTCTCTCTCTCTCTCTCTCTCCTTTGTTATTTAGTTCTTTACTTTAATGTTATTTTAATATCTTGTTGGAATTTATTATTAGATTGAGTTAGTTATATTTAAATTATTGTTGGGTTAAGCCTATTTTATTATTGAATGGTTTTGTTAATTAATGAAATTCTTACTTTGATTTATTATTTGATTGCTTAAACATTTAGTTATTTGGTTTGTTTAATTTCATTATAGTTATTTTATTGTTTATGCATGTTATATTTTTAGTCTATGTTTTGCGTTGTTTTAATCTCGTTACAAACTCTCAAAAATTCAAGAATATGAATCTGAACTATGTTCAGTAAGTGTTTTTTTATTTTTTTCTTATTATTTTAATGTAAGTTTGAAATTAATCTATTTTCCCTTAGAAGACGACTTGACATTTTAGGCTAATTATTACACAATAGACCTCCTATACTTGTCATTTTAGAGTGTGTCATTACTATTTAAGGTACATATAAATATATAAATAAAACTATTGACCTGTGTATTTGAGCATTTTTTATTTATTCAATTTTAGAAATCATATCCGAACCGATGTGCATGTGATACTGTAAATTACACGGAAGGAGCACGCCCAGGATGGTGGACTGCCAAATTTCTGCTAATTTAGAAGAGTCTTGACTATAGAACGTTGGTTCATGTTAAAAAATTTACATTAACCGATTGTGAAAATAGAGAATGAAAGACGATGATGCTGCATGCATGGTGGGCACGTGGAATCCCGGCGATTATAATAATGCGTCCACTGGAAATCGGCCTAACCAAGGAAGCACGAATAAGCAACTTGGCTTCCAGCACCGACCAGTCTAACCAATCCGAAGAAGTCGAATATTTGTCAAGGTTTAAACTGAAGTTATTCTGGACATTAAATATTAGTGCACGCTTACAGAAAATTACTGGTTAGCTTCTAGCAAGCTAAAATTTTTATATCCTTATTGTGTAAGAAAAACATCTATACACGTTTGCTGGGAACTACCATGTGAAATGACGGTTCTCCTGCGCTTTGAGCTGTAGTCACTGGTTGGCATGTCAGTTTAATTAAAATAAATTAAAAGAGACATAAGAAAAAGGTATTCCACTGCGTTGGGTTCTACGTACGTTTACTGTGTATTCATGTGCTGCGTCTTTCTGCTCCATTATTCTCTTACCTTGGTTTGTGTCTTAAAACCCACTTTCTGCCCCCTTCTTTTCTTGCTGTCATGGAAGATCAAGCGCAAGAACCCAACCATCCTCCAACTCATGCCTCCGAGAGGAACCAGCCCGTGCGCTCTCGGTGGACTCCCAAACCTGAGCAAATCCTCATCCTCGAGTCCATCTTCAACAGCGGCATGGTCAATCCATCCAAAGACGAAACCGTCAGAATTAGAAGGCTCCTCGAGAAATTAGGCGCTGTCGGTGACGCCAATGTCTTCTACTGGTTCCAAAACCGCCGCTCCAGATCTCGCCGCCTCCAGCGCCAGATTCAGGCCTCCCTCGTCGGAGACCACGCCGGCGATCAGCCCCGACCCCACGCCGATGCTACTGCAATTCACCACGAGGGTAGCAGTAGTTCCAATGGGGTCATGGGGTTTCAGATGCCTCTTTCCCACTCTTTTTTTCCTCCGTCACTGCCATCTTCTTGTCTATGTACTGTTGGTTCTTTTTCTTCCGATGGAGCTACTTTCCACGAAGGCATCCATGGTCTATGTTCGCGCTCGAGCCCAATTGTTCTCGAACCTACAGGTTGAAGTTGGCTGGATATGAAAGTAAATTAATATATATACTGTAAAGACTATATATATGTACACACATAGACATATATGCAAACAATTAATGGTCTTCGTTCTGAAAACTCCTTTTGTGGTTTTTCAGAATTTATCACTGTGTTTATCAATCGTCTTCCAACGGATGTTCCGAGGGGTCCACTTGATATGACAGCAATGTTTGGTGAAGATGTGGTGCTGTTGCATTCCTCCGGGGTTCCAGTACCTGTCAATGAATTTGGCTTTTCAGATCAGAGTTTGCAGCATGGTGAAAGCTATTTTCTGGTAATTAACTATTGGTGGCAAATAAGTAGCCCTTTCTCTCTATTCGTATTGTCCTCCAAATGGATACATGAGAAGCCAAAAACTCTCTCTCTCTCTCTCTCTCTCTCTCTCTCTCTCTCTCTCTCTCTCTCTCTGATGCTAATTCATATCTTTAGATCTTAAAGAAATCATCAAAACATCAGTTGTTGTATTTAATTGCACAATGATTAAAGCAAAAAAATAAAATAAAAATGTAGACCTCCTCTTTCGCAGATTTTATATATTTATTTTAAGATTATTGAGGCTAATGCCTATATTTCAATAGACGAATCGTTTGTGAAATCTTTCCCACAAGATGTACTAATTAAGGTGGTAAATTTTTGTTATAGGTTTCAAGATCCACTTATCGGACTTAAAGCCGCATGGACCAGCAAGAACTTTCTTTTTCAATTTGGACCCTCGGCAGATCTTATTCTCAGAACGGGGAAATTTTGTTTGTGTTAATGTGGTCTTAAATTTTCTTTCCCGTTTCTGGTTCTGTTCCCTTTTACGTTTTAATGGGAGTCATCAATTATATAGGTGCTGCAAGACCTACATGCAACCTACCATATGAGAGAGAGAGAGAGAGAGAGAATGTATCAGCTATTTTTCAATATAAAAGGTCACCGAAAACCAGAGCTACTTTCAGAGTCCAGCACACATGCTTAATGGTAAATGCATTACTTCTTAAGTTCTTCCAAGTCCGAGCTGTATATCGAAAGTAGTCCTAGTGTTGACTTGTCATGTTAGAGTGCTTGGCTGCCACCTTTATATTTTCTATACACTTTTTTTGACAAACAATAGCTAATGTCTAAAATTCTTGCAGCGTCTTTCTTCAATGATCTAACTTGTAATTCGGAATATATAGCGTCAGTCTAGAGCATGATAGATTGACGTTCTAGTCAAATTATTTGACGACTTCTGGCTTGGTTCATGGATTGCACAATTGATTGCAATCATCTTATTTGGAGTAAAATATTTTAGATCTATATATATAGTTAACAGCATCATTTATTGAAGTGCATTTTGGTTTTCTCACGCTATGAATCATTTAAATTTTCAAATTTTGTTAGCTGTTGACAATAAATACGACTCAATAAATAATGTTGAATGTTATTTCTTTACCTTTCCTATTTCGTATAAGCATCATGCATCCATAATGACGAATATCTCTGTACCAATAGTTGAATGCTGTGTTTAAATTCTCATCATCAATTTACATTTCTAGATGATATAATCATGTCATCCAATGTATTGGAGGTTATTTGGATTTTAATTTAATTTTAATTGAAATTATTTGACTAAAGTTCGGATAGAACTTTATTTCCAAATTTGGTGCATTTCAAAAAAATGTTGGATGATCTAACATTTATTAAGCAAAACACGCTGGATCATATAGCGTTTTTTAATCTGGTCATAATAGCACGCGTGACACATGACCAATAAAAGAACTACACCAAGTAGCATTTTTAGCTAAAAACCATTTGTTGAAGTAGTGTTTTTTGCATGCCCCATGCAAGCGGGAAGCAGCCTTGTGATTGTTAATTTATTATATTATTGAAATAAGGCTTCTATTTTATTCAAATTAGGAGGTTAGATCTCATTAGGGGCACGAGAGAAGTAAATTGACATAATTAATTTAGACTTTAATAATAAGGTTTTTTGTTTTTTTTGTTACCATAAAATTTCATTGGCAAACAATCACAAATTTTGCACAACATTCATACACAAATTTATACATCTATACTATGTTCATTTGTAAAAATTTGGCAAACTCTCCTCTTAAAATCGACTATACCCAATTTTGATGCACTTGTTACAACAACAACAACAAAACCAAGTCTTAGTCCCACTAAGTGGGGCCGGCTATATGAATCCTTTTCCGCCAATTTATGCGATCATGGACCATTTCTTTTGATAGATTCAAAGATATTAAATCCTTATTCACTATCTCCTCCCAAGTTATTTTAGGTCTACCCCTACCCCTTCTACTACCCCCCATAGTAACTAAATCACTATTTTGATGCACTTGTTAAAAAAAAAAAAAAACTTTCATTGGCAAAAAATCATAATTTTTTCACAACATTCATGCACAAATTTATACATTTATACTATGTCCAACTTTCATAAAAATTTTGACAGTCTCCTTTTAAAATCAAGTATACCCATTTCTCTCCACACCTATTCAAAAAACACAACCTTGAGCGGCAAATAGTCGCAATGTTTTTTCACAACATTTATACACAAATTTATACATTCATATTATGTCCAACTTTTGTAAAATTTCGGCAGTCTCCTCTTAAAATGGAGTATACCCATTTCTAACTGCACCTGTTTTAAAAAAAAAAAAAACTTTCATTGGCAAACAATTAGAGTTTTTTCACAATATTCATGCACAAATTTATACATTTATATGTGCCATATCGGCAATATAGCAGCTTTGTATGATGCAAATAATCAAAGTTTTTTTTCTTGCTCTTTCTTTAAATTTTCTGCTACTTTATCCTAAAATTTATGCTATGCTACTCTCCTTTTTCTTTTCTTCATCTTTCGCTTCTCCTTTTACTGGCATGTTCCGCTACATAGTCAGAGTTGTAAGTGCAAGGAGAAATTTTCTGTTCTTTAATGGCTTTGCTGCTTTATTTGTTTTTTAAACTTTTCATTATCTTTGCTAACTTAGTTCATATAAACATGACACATACACATGTTGAAACTCCTACGGTAGTTTGATTTTCATGCATACTCTACTAAGTATATATTGCTATTTGCTTTTATTTTCCATATTATATGTTTGTAAGTTGCTTTTATTCTTTTCAGTGCCATTCAATATTTTTTTGTCCAGTAATGTTCTAATCCTACACTGTGTATTTCACCTAAATTGTGGGTATATGTTCTTAAACCGCTAGTATATACTAAAATGTGATAGCTTGAACAGAAATTAATAAAAAAAAAAAAACTCTAAATAATGCATTTCATCAAACACTTCCAACTCTAAAATAAATAAAGAGCAGAGCTCGATTTTACTTCTTGTTTGTATATCAATACGTGCATATCATTTAGAATTGATTTTGGAAATTTGTACCAAATCTTACAGTTCAATCCAATTCTCGATTCCCAAAATTGGAATTTTGATTCATGATTCGAATCTTGATTTGACAATTATGCTCTTAACACACTAACTGTTGATCTAATACAACACGACCTACAAACCCAATAGAGAACAATCCAAGCATACTAAAATAAAAAATACGAAAGGGAAGTAAGCAAATAAATGTAGTCTATAGTTGGTTTGTATCAACATGATTTGATTTATGGCAGTACCAGCGGTTGATGAGTAAACTTACACAATTAGAGAGTATTTCCGTATTTGTGCTCTTTGAGGGCAACACACAATTTCAAATTGTAATCTAGAAACTTGATTCATTCTCAAAAGAGATCAAATTTTTTCAAGATAGAGAGACAAAATCAAGAACATCACACAAGTTGAATATAGGCATTGCCCTTTATATTTCTCTTCTTTCTTTCACATATCTTTTGTCTGTCTTGTGTTTGTTTATGTTCAAGCACAACATACTAGGGCTAAAAAGAGGGAAGGATAACCAGGGTTGGTTGTAAATGACTCAAACTTGGAATTTCGATAACGAGCTAGTGTGGCGCATAGTCGCAATAGGTTCAGCAACAAGTTGGTCTGGTGTGTAATGGCAGGAGGTCACGGTTGTGGCTGCCTTAGGCAGCAAACGGGTGGCTAGTTGTCGTCTTCATTCAGCAACGATGGTGGCTCTCTGGCGAATCGCACGTGGTGGATCTGTGGTGGAGGGGATGCAGGAGGGAGCGCGAAAGAGAGAGATTAAGGATTTGGGATGTGCAAGATTTTGTGCGAGGGAAGCCGGAGGGATATTTGGGGAACGTTTTTAGTGACGATTCTATAAACTCTCACTAAAATACCACTATTAGTGACATTTTCTAAAAATTGTCACTAAAAATTGGCTATTAGTGACAGTCAAAAACCGTCACTAATAATAGAGTATTAGTGACAAAAATTTTTGTCACTAATATTGGATAAATTTTTACTAAATTTTTGCACAATAGCTTGAGCTGGAAAACCTATTTTGAGTGATGAAATTATTATTGATGAAGAGAAAATCGTCACTAATAATGCATTAGTGATGGATACCAGTTTGTTCACTAATGCCTTAACTATTAATGATGAATTTATTTTTTATCACTAATAGTGCATTATTAGTGACGATTTTTGCTTCATCACTAATACTTTCGTCACTAAATTAAAAATGCCATTTTTTGTAGTGATTCTATCAAATAAGGTTAGTGATGTGAACTTTCTGATTGTCTTATACTAAGGTTTCTGATTTTAATTCATCTATGAATGACATGATCACTCAATACAACGAGCCAACTTCATTCCCAATTATGGTCCTTCTCAGACACTTTGTGCAGTTATGTCTTTGTTCATTGCATATGCTACACATGCTCTTCTTCTTAGCTTCCCTTACGTACGTCTCATTACATAGACGTGAGCTCCTAGGACGACCTTTATGTCAAGCTAAAGTAGGATTTGCTTCCATTTTTGGTAGTGAAGGTTCCAAAAAATAGTCCTAGTGCCTAGTCAGGTTAAAATCGGTTGCATAGGTCGCATAGTATTCTGCAGTGTTGTAGTAGGGATGAATGAACCTAACAACATTCAACCGTATCTCAGCACATGTAGCTAACAGGTGGAAGTAAGGAAACTGTTAATCTTGCCACTTCTCATTTGAGCATTGGCATGCATCGATGCTCAAAGTTTTAACATTGTTTCCTTTATGTGGCTCTTGTTGCATTGTTGTTATGCTAAAGGTACCTCTCGATCAGTTAAACATCGTGACTCGATGTCCAATGGCCTTAATCTTTCCTCTTTCCCTATATAACATAATGTGTGGAGTAAGTGCATTTCCTCCAACAACTGCCTTACAAGCCTCTCGTCGGCTATTGTAATAATATGTGACACGATAAAATGTCAACTGCACAATAGCCATTATTGGCAGGCTACACGCTCCTTTAAGCACGACATTGAAACACTCCACAAGGTTAGTGGTCATGTTCCCATACATTTTATGATATCCCATGGAAGAAAGGCTTAAAAAGGATTTGATGTTACTACCCATATCAATAAGGTGCACCTTTCTTTTCGAGAGCCTTCCCATAAGAACTCCACGGTTAAGCATGCTTGACTTGGAATAATCTTGGGATGGGTGACTTTTTGGGAAGTTTTCTCAGGAAGTGTGTGAGTGAAGACAGAACACACTGAAAAGGATACGTGTTGGTTTGTGGGGCTAGTCATTAGTCCGATAAAGGCTTGCTCCCCTGTTGTGATGAGATTCACATCGCCTGGGTTTGGAAATATGGGTTCACAATGAAGACGTTGCGTTCCGTAAGTGGGGGAAAATGTGATACCCCATGGATGAAAGGCTTAAAAAGGATTTGATGTTACTACTCATATCAACAAGATGCACATTTATTTTTGGGAGCCCTCCCATAAGAAATCCACGGTTAAGCGTGCTTGGCTTGGAGTATTCTCGGGATGGATGACCTTATAGGAAGTTTTCTTAAGAAGTGTGTGAATGAGGAGAAAACACATTGGAAAGGACATGTGTTGGTCTGCGGGGCTAGTCATTAGTTCGATAAAGGCCTGCCCCTCCTATTGTCTGGTCCAGGTGGAGGAGAAGGGCCAGACCATTTTTGACAGGCAACTGACCTTCAAAAAATTTGAAATTTTAACAGCTGTGAAAAGTTTCTAAAATTGGTTTCTTGGGCTCCAAAATTTTGTAAAAACTTAGAGGATACTCTAAGAAACTTAGGCAACATGAAAATATGGTTTTTAATTCTATACATACATGATTAAACCCAAGGATCAAATACACCAAGAAATTATTCAGCAATTAAATACTCTCAAGTGCTCTCAATTCTCAAAGGCTATTTTGCTTACATCTTGCTATTCTCTCAACTGAGTTTTTGCTAATCTTCTCACACTGAAATTGAGCTTTAAAGTCTGAATCTTTCAATCATTCAAAGATTATACCGATGATAGATTTATATTGAGCTTCAATTTCATTCCATATTGTTATTTACTTTGAAGCATATTATAGTGTTGAATTGTTATACTAATCAGCTCTATCAGAGAGCACTTTTTGTACACATCTATTTGTTGTATCTCTTGTAGATTGTGACGATTCTAGGATTGTTGGCTAAGCATGGGATCGCTTAAAGAGGTTTTGCTCTAGCCTAATTAAAGGAGTGACCGAGTGAGGGGATATCACTTGGAGAGATGGGCTCTAGCCTACTAAAAGAGTGTGTAATGATGTTGTTCTGCTTGACCAAGGAACTGATTTAGTGGAATCCTTTGGTGGTTTGCCAAAGGCGAGGACGTAGGCTGGGGATAAGCCGAACCTTGTAAAAATCGTGGTCTCACTCTCTCTTTCCCTTGCTCTTTATTTTCAGCACATATATAACTACATGGATGTTTTAAATTCCTAAAACATATATACTACGTAAATTTGGAAATTAAGTAAACTTAGAGTTTAATTTTGATTTGGGATTGTGGAAACTGAAAGGGAATACGTTAGTTGATTGATACTTTGCGGAAACCTCAAAGGGAGTGCATTGATTGGTTAACATCCAAAGATAAATTAACTAAGAGTTTATTTGAATTTTTAATTTTGGAAAGAGTGTGGATGTTTTGTTGAATATAAAATTGAGAAACAAATTGCATAAATACAGGGCTTGATTCAAAATCTTATTCACTACAAGGTTGTAAACAAACTAAACATCTTGATTGAATATTTTGTGGATTTGATTGATTGGTTTTAAAGTTTGGTGTGGTTGATTGATTAAATAATTTCATCGTTGTAAATTGTATAAAGACTTAAGTATTGTTGCGTGTTGGATAAATCAACAAGAAGTCAAGAATTCATTAAAATAAGTAAAAGAGGTTAAGGATTTTTAAAAAGAATTAAAAAAAAATTTTTAAACTCAATTCACCCCCCTCTTGGGACTACACCTTTGTTTTCAATTAGTTTCAGAGAGGGGTTATAACAAATAAAGATCTTAATGGCACACTTAGGTGTAGCTCCCTTTGGAGAAGGACAATTCTCAACTAGGCCACCCATCTTTTGTGGTTTAAAGGATGAGAATTTACCTTCAAACTAAGAATCGGAGTGCTTGGGAGGTTGTCACGGATGGTGACCTAATTCCCATCAAACTAGTAGATGGAAAACAAGTTCCTAAGGAGAAAAAGGATATGACTGACTTAGATCATAAAATGCTACAAGTTAATTCAAGTGCTATCATTGCTTTGTATTGTGCTCTAGATATTAATGAATTCAATATAGTCACGACTTGCAAAATAGTCAAAGAGGTTTGGGATAAGTTAGAGGTAACCTATGAAGGAACGGTCGATGTTAGAGACAATAGAATTAACATGCTAACTAGTGAATACGAAACTTTCAAAATGAATCTGGATGAATCAAACTTTCAATATGAATCTGGATGAATCAATCTCTAGTATGTACACAAGGTTCACACACATAATTAACTCACTCAATGCCTTAGGAAAAACATACACTACTTATGAAATGATTAGAAAAATTCTTAGAGGTCTTCCACCCATATGGGAACCAAAAGCCACTGCAATAACCGAAGGAAGAAATTTGAAAAGCACCTATTTAGATGAACTTATAGGTCCTCTCATCACATATGAAATGTCAATGAATGAAAGGAATGAAAAAACCAAAGCCCAAGAATCTATAGCCTTCAAAGTTTCAAAAGAAAACTCTAGTAGTGAAGAAGAGATGGATGAAGATGAACTAGTTCATATCTCTAGGAAACTTGCAAGAATACTAAGAAGGAAGAACAAATTCAAAAGAAGAAATACACAAAAATCAAAATCTGAATCAGATAAAGAAGAAGATAAAATTAGCAAGAAGAAATCAAGAAATAAAATTCCTACATGTTATAATTGCAACAAAGCTGGACATATAAAACTGGAATGTCCATTACTTAAGAAGGATTCCAAAAAGAAAAAGGCAATGAAAGCCACTACTTGGGATAATTTGAGTACAAGTAGTTCGGAATGTGAATAAAGTAACCAAGAAGTTGCTTACACTTGCTTTATGGCATGGGATGATGATGAAGAACAAAGTTCCTCATCCAAATTGGTTAATGGTTATAGTAGTGATGAATCCAATGATGAAAGCATTCCATCTTATGAAAAGTTACAAAATGATTTATTCAAAGTACAGAAGACGCTAATCAAAGTAACTAAACGATACACATCATTGAAAAATAAGAATGAAATAGTGATAAAAGAGTTAGAATCCTTAAATCTTGTTGAAAAAGAAAAAGACTTGAAAATCAAGAAATTAGAGAGCAAAAATGAAAAGTTGATGAAGGAACTAGAAGATTTAAGATCCCAATCCTCTATGGAAAATGAGAAAGATCAATATATTTTAGAATTAAAGAATAAAATCATAAAAATGTCTCAAGAATTAGAGAAATCACAAGAGAATATTGATGGAAAGAAAGATATTGAGATAAATGATCTCAAAAGTCAAATTGAAGATAAAGAAAAGATCGTTTACAATTTCACAAAAGGAAAGGCAAAATTTGACAAAATGATAGGATCACAAAGAATGTCCTTAAATAAAGAAGGCATAGGATTTCATGGAGTTGAAAATACAAGGAATAAGAACCTCTATATGGGTACTTTACAAGAGCCTCCAAAGACTATGCCAGCACCTCTTCAAATGCTTACATGCACACCAAATGCTACCTATGTAAAAAGAAGAGACATGAAATTTGAATGTCCATTAAAAAGAAAAAGGTGTGAAAACAAAACACGTTTGGAGAATTAAAGAAACATCACTTTCTAAAGAAACCAGACCCAAGAAAGTATGGGTACCAAGATGAAATACTATGACAAAATCCTTCAATTTCAATTGATGTCAAGTCTACGGAAAATCATATACGGATAAAATTTTTCAAGCCTATCAATGCTGATCTCATTGAAACTAATGAAACTAATTGTTTGCCTCAAATTAATGAATAAATGATACAAGCCTTAAAGTAGAAAGTACTAAGTCTTGAAAAGAAATATAAATTTTGAGAATCCATATGAAATCAAAAGAAAATCTGAGCTTATTGCATAAGTTTCTTTTTTTAAGAAAAGATATTTGAGAATAAGAAACAACTTGAGCAAAATTGTAGTATAATGGAAATGATAATGATATGTTCCCTGCTTATGTGATGTGCTAATATGCTATATGCTACATGTGTATGAATTGACTTGACTTGAGTTATATTGATAATTTATGGCTCACTATATATTGAAAACTTGAGCATGAAATTATTGAGCTTGCTTTTGAAGCATGAAATTTTGATATGATATCCATAAGCTATACATAATATAATATTGGTATCCATGAATACTTTAATTGGTATCACAATTTAAAAGCTAAATTGATTTCACAAATTTTAAAAGTACAATTGGTATTTGAGAATGACAAGCATAATTTGTATTCATGAGCATGAAGATATTGATGATATTGACATGGTAATTGATATTAGTATCCATGAGCACATTCATGATATAAATCAATTTTTGAAGCATAAGATGATAAACTTAAAAGCATAATTAATATCAAATCTGAATGTTAAATTCAGGGGGAGTGTTATGACTTATATTATGATTAAATATGTTAAATTCAGGACGAGTGTTATGACTTATATTATGATTAAATCCCTATTTTCAAATTGATATCATGAATTAATGAAATTTTCAATTGGTATCATGACTATTTGACTATTAAAGCACACTACACATGCCATATTGAAAAATAATGAATTGAGTATGTACATATGCTTGATATGCATGTTTGATATTCATATGCTCAAAATATGATTTATTTTTGATATCCTATTCTTTTTTGATTGATGTAAAAAGGGGGAGAATTTTTGAGCAAAAATTGAGCTTGGTATTCAAAAGGGAGAGAAGTATTTGATATTGAATGATCTTGAACTTGAATGATGTAATGAGCATGATAGTAAAAGAGTTTTTAAAATTGGATCTTGATATTGTTAAATATGTTGAGATGATGCTTATTGTAAGGCGGAGTCTTTTTAAGGCTCACTCAAATTTTTGCTCTTTGTTTGTCATCATAAAAAATGGGAAGATTGTTGGCTTTATGAGACTTAAAATCTTGTTTTAATGATAAAAAATAAGAGGAACTTGACATATTTGGTTAAGTGATAACATTTCAGGACTCAACTATGAAAATGCAACTTCAAGTATTCACAAGGATCCATTGAAAGCTTATATTTCAAAGAAGGATGATCATATGAAGCTTAAGGCATGGATTCAAATATGTTTTAATAAAGCTTGAGGATTATGAGAGCATGCATATTAAAGTGAACTTGCTAAAAGCCTAAAGTACATTGAAAGCTTGAAGAAAAGATGGACTCAAAGCAAGGACATACATGAAGACTTCAAGAGTTGAAGAAATCTTAAGGAAGTTTTATGTAAGTACTTCAAATAATTTCAATATGGATGCATGAAACTCTTAGGTTAATTACTTGGACCTAGATACCTTTTAAAATACTTGGAAAATATTTTTATGAGGTCAAAAATTATTTCAGAAAGGTTAAAATTATTTTTGGAATGAAAAGCACCAAAAAGAGGATTTCCCAATTGCTGTCATTTTTTCTACATCCGTGTTTATGTACATTTTTCTCTATCAAACACTCATTATTTTAAAAATTAATCAAAACAAAAGAGTTGGTATTTTATATTATCTTTCCGTTGACACCAAGAACGTCAAATTTTGAGTTATGTAGAAAAAGGTATGACAAAAATACCGAAGGGTGCTCGAAGCTGACAGCAAGACAGTAGCCTGACCATGTTCTCTCAGAAGCTTGACTGTGCAATCTAAGAAGCCTTTCCATATTATAATAGGCTCATAACACCCTATGGCCTCTTTAAAAATGCTTGGCAGTAGCCTGACCATTTTTGGTAGGCAACTGACCTTCAAAAAATATGAAATTTTAACAACTGGGAAAAGTTTCTAAAATTTGTTTCTTGGGCTCCAAATTTTGTGAAAACTTAGGGGATACTCCAAGCAACTTGGGCAACATGAAAATATGCTTTTTAATTTTATAAATACATGATTAAACCCAAGGATCAAATACACCAAGAAATTATTTAGCAATTAAATACTCTTTAGTGCTCTCATTCTTAAAGCCTATCTTGCTCACATCTTGCTATTCTCTCAACTGAGTTTTTGTTGATCTTCTCACACATAAATTGAGCTTTAAAGTCTGAATATTTCAATCATTCAAAGATTATACCAGTGACATATTTATATTGAGCTTCAATTTCATTCCATATTGTTATTTACTTTGAAGTATATTATAGTGCTGAATTGTAGTACTAATTAGCTCTATCTGAGAGCACTCTTTGTACACATCTATTTGTTGTATCTCTTGTAAATTGTGATGATTCTAGGATTTTGGATCATTGGCGTGGGATTGCTTAGAGAGGTGCTGCTCTAGCCTAATTAAAGGAGTGACCGAGTGAGAGGACATCACTTGGAGAGGTGGGCTCTAGCCTACTAAAGGAGGGTGTAACGGTGCTGTTCCACCCAGCAAAGGAACTGATTTAGTGGAATCCTTTGGTGGTTTGCCATAGGAGAGGACATAGGATGGGGATAAGCTGAACCTCGTAAAAACCATGGTCTCACTCTCTCTTTCCCTTGCTCTTTATTTTCAACACATATATTAACTGTTTGGATGTTTTAAATTCCTAAGACACATATACTATGTAAATTTGGAAATTAAGTAAACTTAGAGTTTAATTTTGATTTGGGATTGCGAAAACTGAAATGGAGTACGTTAGTTGACTAATACTTTGCGAAAACCTCAAAGGAGTACGTTGATTGGCTAACACCCAAAGATAAATTAATTAAGAGTTTATTCGAATTCTGAATTTAGGGAAGAGTGTGGATGTTTTGTTGAATATAAAATTGAGAAACAAATTTCATAAATATAGGGCTTGATTCAAAATCTCATTCACTACAGGACTGTAAACAAACTAAACATCTTGATTGAATATTTTGTGGATTTGATTGATTGGTTTTAAAGTTTGGTGTGGTTGATTGATTAAATAATTATGTGGTTGTAAATTGTATAAAGACTTAAGTATTTGTTGTGTATTGGATAAATCAATAAGAAATCAAGAATTAATTAAAAGAAGTAAAAGAGGTTAAGGATTTTTAAAAGGAATTAAAAGAAAATTTTTAAACCCAATTCACCCCCCTCTTGGGACTATACCTTAGTTTTTAGTAAGCTCAGTAATGTGAATATTTGTGCAAACAACACTCAACAAGATGCAATCACTATAATTTTCAATTGAGGTCTAAACAAGCTATATCTTTGAAATAAGTTATATCAAATCTCAATAACAAATCAGGGTTTCAAAGATGCTAATCAGATAATCAGACTATCTCAAAAGATTTCCTTCATTGAAATGAGCACAAGAGTAGTTTGAAAATATTGTAACTTACAGAAAAAAATATTTTGCACAACAAAATCAAGTTATAGGAATCTTGCAATGACAATGCAAAGATCCACAAGACTATGAGTTTATCCCAACACAAGATTTACTATATTCAAATTTATGGGATAAACTTTACTAAACTCCCCATGATAATATCAAATAATCAAGCCAAGCAAATGGGAGTATGAGCAATCTATACTAATCAATAACCCAATATAGAATTCTCACAAAGCTAAGATGTATTAAGGGAATGAAGATTTGAAAGTGTTTTGAAGTAAAATGGGCAATATGAACTTTTGGAAATAGAGAGAATTTTTGCTAATCAATGTCTAATCTTCACAAATGAGCTCATATATATAGACCAAGGCCTAATTATGACTGTTTAGGACATGTAGGGCATTATTAGATTTAAAAAAAAATTAATTTAGAAAAATTAACCATGTTTAACCCTTTTAACCATGGTAAATTATTAAGTAACCTGAGATGATTTGGGTGGCTGAACTTTAGTTCGGTCGCCTGAATAGACTCAGCTCAAAAACGCCTTTTAAATGGTTCAGTTGCCCGAGTTCAAACTTAGTTGGATGAACAAAATTCAGAAAGATTTAGTGTGCGGTTTGGGTGCCCGAAAACATTCGATTAACCGAATTGAGGGATTCGGTCACCCAAGGCTTGTTTTGAACCAAAAAGTTTGGCAGCCCGAGTTGGTGAAAAGTCACTTTCTAAGGGTTTGGCTCGAGGGTGATAGGGTCATTTTAGGTTCAGTTGCCTGAAGCCTGGTCAAATTGTTGGCTTCCCAACGGTTCGGGCATCCGAGGTGATTTGAACACCTGGGATTCGGTCTCCTGACCTCTATCATTTTATGCCTATTATGTTCAATCCATTTCAATTTGATCCCTTGATTGAGTAAGTTATTATGGGGAGTGATTGTGCATTTGTGTTGGGACTTAAGGTCTTACTAGGGTCTTACTGAGCTTACAATATATCCTATATGCATGATATGTAGATAATTATTACAGTCATTTTCTCCTAATTACTATTACAGACCTTTATTGAATTAAAATGAATTACAATAAGAAAAGTAGTATTCAGGGTCTTCATGCTTTGCTTCAAGTTCCATTTCTTGATCTGCTAATAAAAACCTACATATACACTTGACAGCCATTAAATAATAGAGTATTTGTCATTATCAAAACTAGGTGTGACCCATAAGGTCAACATTCTCCCCCTTTTTGATGATGACAAATATATCGTGCAAAAAATGGGTATAGCCTTAGAAGGCTCCCCCTAACAATATGCATAATGTAAAAATTTATCAATGCAAATAATTTTTCATTTAAGTTCAATTCGACCCAATTAAGTTCAATTCAACCCAATTTTTGCCCTCTCTTATGTATCTTCCCCTTTTGGCAACCGCAAAAGGGCTATGAAATTAATAGCCTTAGGCATTGGGTATAGAACATTAGTATACAAGAGAAGTTTGGGAATTTTAAAAATTTCGGTAGTATACCGTTTGAAAATAAGATATTTCCCAAAAATTCCTATATAAAAATGACCTGTTTTGAGTTTTAAGATCTAACAGTTTATCCACAACTACCCAACTCAAACAGTTCTAGTATGATCAAGACATAAAAAATAAATGGAATCATTATCATGCAATAGATATGAGAATAATGCTTTGCAAAACATAACTAATTTCATAAAGTCCAAGCCAATGAAAGATACCAAGTGTTATATTAATTGTTAGACTTTGAACTTATTAGACTGCTCCCCCTAAGTTTAAGTAAACTATGAAATATTTAGGAAGCATCTCTACTATGCATGAGACCTAGTTCACATCTAATTTGTATGAACCTATCTTCTAGAAGTGGTTTAGTGAAAATGTCAGCCCATTTTTCATTTGTGCATACAAACTCAAGTGCCACTTCCCCTTTTTGCACATGATCACGAAGGAAATGATGTCTAATCTCAATGTGTTTAGTTCGTGAATGTGAAATAGGATTCTTTGAAATGTTGATTGCACTAGTATTATCACATTTAATCGGCACTGTATCATACTACAACCCAAAATCCACAAGTTGTTGTTTCATATAAAGAGTTTGAGCACAACAACTTCCAGACGAGATATATTCTGCTTTGGATGTAAATAGGGCAACTGAGTTTTGTTTCTCGAAGAACCAAGAAACGAGAGATTGTCCTAAATTGAAACAAGTGCCACTAGTACTCTTCCTATCAACCTTACTACCGGCAAAGTCAGCATTAGTATAATTAACAATCTTAAAGGTCGTATGCTAAGGATACCATAACCCTAACTTTATAGTTCCAACTAGATACCTAAGGATTCATTTTACTGCCAATAGATGAGATTCCTTAGGAGCGGCTTGAAACCTAGTACATATGCACACACTAAACATAATATTAGGCCTACTAGCTGTAAGATACAGAAGAATCCCAATCATGCCATGACACAATTTCACTTTAACAGGGATTCCTTGCTCATCTTTATAAAGTTTGATGGAAGAACTCATAGGAGTATTGAGAATTTTACTGTCTTCCATATTAAATTTCTTTAGCAAGTCCTTGACATATTTAGATTGACATATGAAAGTTCCATATTTAGCTTGTTTAATTTGTAGTCCTGAAAAGAAATTAAGTTCACCCATCATGCTCATTTCAAATTCACTTTGCGTGCATTTGACAAACTCATTACACAACTCATCATTAGTGGCTGCAAAAGTGATATCATCAACATAAATTTGAACGATAAGCATATCATCATTTTTGGATTTAATTAAAAGTGTAGTGTTAATCTTGCCACGGGTAAATCTATTTTCTAGTAGAAACCCACTAAGCCTCTCATACCAAGCTCTAGGAGTTTACTTCAATCTATATAAGGCTTTAGACAACTGGTATACATGATCTGGACATTTATGATTTTCAAAACTGTATGTTGTTCTACATACACTTCTTCATTAATATAGCCACTAAGAAAAGCGCTTTTAATATCCATTTGAAACAATTTAAAATTTTTAAAAGCGGCATAAGCAAGTAGCATATGAATGACTTCCATCCTAGCAACAGGAGCATAGGTTTCATCAAAATCAATTCCCTTTTATTGATTATAACCCTGGGCAACTAGTCTAGCCTTATTCCTAGTTACTACCCCATTCTTATTTTTCTTATTTATATACACCCATTTGGTTCAAATAATTGTATGATCACTTGGCCTAGAAACTAGAGTCCACACTTTGCTTCTTTCAAATTGATTACGTTCTTCTTGCATGGACATCACGCAAGACTCATCCTCTATGGTTTCTTTAATATTTTAGGTTCTTCTTGGGACAAGAAGGCAGAATGACTCACTATGTTTTTCAAGGAAGATCTTGTGGCTACACTATGGGAAGGTTCACCTATGATTTGATCTAGATGATGGTTTCTAATAAATTTCCAATCTCTAGGCAACTCCTTGTTGACCTTACAAGGCTTAATATCCCTTAATATCCTGTTTTGATGCTAACAAACATGTAGACTTTAATATGCTCTATTTAAGCGATGTATTTTCACGACTCAAAGATGAATGCAAGGTTAAAGAATTCATGAAAGCTTGTACTTCCAATAAGGATGATTATATCAAACTTGAGGCATCAATTAAAACTAGAAGATCATGAGAGCATTGATATTAAAGAAAAAGCTTCAAGAATAAAAGATCAAGTGATCAACATGGAAAGCTTAAAGATCAATGAAGCTCAAAGTTTGAATTAGTGATGATAGATCAAAAGAGATAAAGAATTGAAAGCATACATCAAATTTAGGATCGTTGAAGCTCAGAAATAAAGAGAACTCAAAGCAAATGTTGGCCTAGTTAGGTTTACAAACTCTTGGTTTTGATGATAAGAAAGTAAAATTATTTAGTGAATTTTCAAGTGATATTATTTCAGGCAAAGATGATTTGCTTAAATTTCACATACGCTGACATGAAAGCTTGCAAGGATCAAGGAACAAGGAAAGTCACATATGAATACCAGAGATCCATAATGAAAGCTCATATAAGTCTGAAAGATTGAAGAGTAGCATTGAAAGGACTCAAAGAAAAGATGTGTCAAATGTGTTTAAAGATCAAGCATTGTAAGTACTTCAAAATTGATTCAAATATGAAAATTTCATTTTGAAGCTCATTAGGCAACAACACACTCAGAAATATGAAGTCTTAAAATCTTGGAACATGTTTTTTAAAGTTAAACAAGTTTATACTCCAAGAATAACTAAGCAAAAATGATAGAGATAAAAATGTCATTAAAAGAAGATAAGTCTACTGACAGATGACTGTCTGTTACATGATAGACGACTGGCATATTTTTGAAAGGATTTAAACATGTTACAGAAGCCTGACAGACGATTGTCAAATAGCTGATAGCCGACTGCCAGTGACAAGTGAGTCATCTGTGTGTGTTCTGCCAGACGACTGCCACCCTTCTGAGTTTGTTTTTAAAACTAAGTTGTTTTGGAGACAGACGACTGCCAAGCTAAGGACAGGCATCTGCCACCCTACTGAGTTGTTTTAAAACTGAATTATTCTAGTGACAGACAACTGCCAACATAAGGACAGCCGACTGCCACCTTTTTGTTTGAAAAAAATATGAACGTTATACATGGAAAGATGATTGGCAATGACTTCACAGTCGTCTGGCTCGCGACAATTTTCAAAATTCTCAATGGGCATATTTTTGAAATTTATATTATTTGAAACTCAAATTAATTTCCAACTTGGACCCTACTCCAAGTAAACTTGGGGAACAAGCAAGAAGTCTTTCTTCATCTATAAATACCCTCAAGGTTCATTAATTTAGACACCAAGAAATCAATTCAGCCATCATACTCTCTCAAAGCTTACTGAAATTTTGAAAGTTCTCCATTGATCTCATCACTCACGAAAATCTCTGAAGTATTGCTGAGTTTCTCACTGAGTTTGTGCATCGATTGTTTATTCTTTCATTCATTGAAAGATACCTACGGTGATAAATTTCTAGAGCTTCATTCTGAAATTCATATTCTGAATTTACTGAAGTAAATAGTTTTTAAACTTGTACTAATTAGCTCTTTGAGGAGCAAGTTCTTGTACGCCTTGTTTTATATCTTTGAAATAGATTGATTGACGGTTCGAGTGCTGAATTGTTGGACCAAACAAAGGGATATTGTTTGGAGACGGCGGGCTCTAGCCTTACCCAAGGAGTGTTGTAATTGGTATTGTTTCGCCTCATAAAGGAACGGTGATAGTGAATCCTTTGGTGATTTTGCCAAAGGCGAGGGCGTAGGCTGGGTTGAAGCCGAACCTCATAAAAAACCCTGTGTTCTTCTTTCTCTTCCCTATTCTTTATTTTTCAGAAAAAAGATATAATCTGTGTGGTTACTTTAAAATTCAATTTTGAATGTTCGGTTGTTAAATAGACCGGAAGGTAATTTGTTTTGGATTGATCAGCATTGATTGCAGAAACCAAAAGGGACTATGTTGGTTGATCATCCTTGACTTATTAATCTAAAAGTTTATTTAAAAGCTGAACATTAGGAAGAAGAATAATTGTGATACGAGGCTTATAACAAGTTCAGCAAATTTTCATATTGATACAGGGCTATTGTTACAAGGATTGAGTGATTGATTATATTGTTTTGATTGTGATAAATTTTGTGGTTGTGTTTTAAGTTTTGGTTATTGTTATAACTCAAAAGAACTAAGACAAAGGGGAATAAAATTTTTAAATCCCAATTCACTCCCCTCTTGGGAAGCTATTCCAATCTCAATTGGTATCAGAGCCTAGTTATAGTAATTCCTAACAAGAAACTATAGAAAGGTCAAATGGAAAATATAGGAGTAGCACCCTTCGGTGAGGGTCAATCCTCAACTCGTCCACCAATATTTTTTTGACATAATTATACGTTTTGGAAAAAGAGAATGCAAATCTATATCCAACACATGGATTGGAAAGCATGAGAAGTAGTTATGGATGGAGACCTTATTCTCACTAAGATAGTAGATGGAAAACAGGTTCCAAAAGAGAAAAAGGATATGACCGATTTAGATTATAAAATGCTTCAAATCAATTCAAGTGCTATAAATGCTTTATACTGTGCTTTAGATGCTAATGAATTTACTAGGGTCATGGTCTGCAAGACGGTTAAAGAAATATGAGACAAATTAGAAGTGACATACGAAGGAACAATAGATGTTAGGGACAATAGGATAGACATGTTAACAAGTGAATATGAAGCATCCAAGATGAATTCATATGAAACCATATCAAGTATGTACACAAGATTTACCCACATAATCAATTCCTTAAGTGCCTTAGGAAAAACTTATACTACCTACGAAATGATTAGAAAATTCTAAGAGGCCTTCCCTCCATATGGGAACCAAAGGCTACAACTATCATAGAAGGTAGAAACCTTAAGAACACTTCTCTAGATGAACTCATTCGTTCACTACTTACTTATGAAATGGCTTTAAAAGAAAGGAATCTTGAACCCAAACATAAAAGATCTATTGCATTAAAAGCCTCTAGTAAGAGCTAAAGTGAAGAGGAAAGTGAATTACGCGACTTAGATCAAGATGAATTAGCATTCATCACTAAGAGATTAGGCAAGTTCTATAGGAAAAATGAAAGGTTTCCTAGAAAATTTAACAGAAAGAAATCTGAAAAAGGAGGGACAAGTAGAAAAGAAAATAAAGGTAAGAATGAACCTCCTTTATGCTATCAATACAAGAAACTATGGCATATCAAGCCGGACTGCCCGTTGCTCAAGAAAGACAAAAAGAAAAAGATGGAAGCTATGAAGGCCACGTGGGATGATTCAAGCTCCAGTGAGATGGGAAATGAATCAAGTGGACAAGGTATGGCAAATATATGCTTCATGGCGAATGACGAAGAGGTAAATTCATACTACTCTTCAACAAAATCTTACAATATCTCTTGTGATGAGTCTTGTGACAGCATGCCTTCCTAAAAGGAATTGTAAGCTGAGTTGTTCTCCTTACATAAAAGATTCATAAAAATTTCTAAGATAAATATAACTCTGAAAGATCAAAACAAAGAATTAATGAAGCAACTTGAATCTTTTAGAACTATTGAAAAAGTAAAGGACTCTTGTATTAAAAAGTTAGAAGAGGAAGTAAATGAAATAACTCAAGAGTTTGGAAAAAATCATGTAGATGATTTGAATAAAAAGAATTTAGAGATAAATGAACTTAAGAAATCAATAAAGGACAAGGAGAAAATTATATATAACTTCACCAAAGGAAAAGAAAATTTTGAAAAAAAGATTGGAGAGCAAAGACTACATGGAAATAAAGAAGGAATAGGCTATAATGGTAAAACAAAAAAAAAAGTAAAAAATTATATATGGGATACTTTGTCAAAGAGGTCAAGCACTATGCTAGTACTTCTTCAAATAACAAACATGAACACACCACTTGTTACATGTGTAAGACTAAATGTAATGTAATGTTCAATTACCCACTAAAAAGAAAGTATGTTAAAGTTCAAGGAGAATAGAAAGTCAATAATGGAACTAAAAACAATACAAAGAAAGTTAAAAGAATTTGGGTTCAAAAGACTAACATAATGAATCCCTCATTGTAGGTATGCTTTAAGACTACACCGTCAACGGATAAATGGTACTTGGACAATGGGTGTTCAAAGCACATGACCGGTGATAGGAACAGGTTCACAACATTGAAACAAAAGGATGGGGGATACGTCACCTTTGGCGACAATGCCAAAGGTAAAATTATTGGCATTGGAAGAATAGGTAAATAAACTTCCCTTACTATTGATAATGTGCTATTAGTAGAAGGATTAAAACACAATCTTTTAAGTATTAGTCAATTAAGTGACAAAGGGTTCGAAATAACTTTTAAGAAAGAAATGTGTTATCCAAAATCCTAAGAACATGAAACCTTGTTTATAGCCCATAGGATAAATAATGTTTATTGTATAAACCTTGAGAATTTAGTAAGTCAAAACGTAACTTATTTGGCAGCAATGAATGAAAAAAGTTGGCTATGGCATAGGAAATTAGGACGTGCTAGCATGGACCTTTTATCCAAATTATCTAAGAAAAATCTTGTAAAAGGATTACCAAATACTAAATTCACAAAAGACAAGATGTGTGATGCATGCCAAAAGGGAAAGCAAGTTAAAACAAGTTTCAAAAAGAAAAAAATACATATCTACTAAAAGACCCCTAGAACTCTTGCACCTAGACTTATTCGGTCCAACTAGAACCCGAAGCTTAGGAGGCAAACAATATACTTTTGTAATAGTAGATGACTATTCAAAATTTACTCGGGTATTATTCCTAGCAAACAAAGATGAAGCTTGTGACATGCTAATCACATTATGCAAGAAATTACAAAATGAAAAAGGTTGTAATGTAACAAATTTTAGAAGTGATCAAGGTAGGGAGTTTAAAAAAAAAAATATTGAAAAATTCTGTAATGAACATGGAATAAACCATAATTTTTCAGCACTTAGGACTCCACAACAAAATGGTGTTGTAGAAAGAAAAAATAGAACTCTCCAAGAATTGGCAAGAACTATGTTAAACGAAAATAATCTACCTAAATACTTTTGGGAAGAAGCTGTGAACACAGCTAGTTACATTATAAATAGAGTATCCATAAGATCAAAAATAGACAAAACACCGTATGAATTATGGAGAGGTAGAAAACCCAACATTTCCTACTTTCATATATTTGGGTGTAAATGTTTCATTCTTAATATTAAAGATGATTTAGGAAAGTTTGATTCAAAATCTGATGAGGGTATCTTCTTAGGTTACTCTGTAAACAGTAAAGCTTATAGGATTTACAACAAAAGAATTCTTACTATTATAGAATCAATACACATAACGTTTGATGAATCAAATAATTATGACAATAAAGTTAATATTGATGAAAAAGAAGATATCACACAAAAAGAAAAAAATCTTGAAATAAAAGAAGAAAACAATAACAAAGCTTCAAATGAAAACATCATAGAAAATCTAGAACTACCTAGAGAATGGAGATATGCTAAAAGTCACCCAAAAGATCCAATTCTTGGTGAACCATCAAAAGGAATAACCACTAGAGCATCATTAAAAAATATTTGTAACCATTATGTCTTCTTATCCCAAGATGAACCAAAGAATATAGAAGAAGCCTTAAAAGATGATTCATGGATCATAGCTATGCAAGAGGAACTAAATCAATTTGAAAGGAGTCAAGTATGGGAACTCATACCTAAACCCAAAGATAAGTCAATCATCGGAACTAAATGGGTGTTTAGAAATAAAAAGGATGAAACTATGGTAGTTGTAAGAAATAAAGATAGGCTAGTAGCACAAGGCTATAATAAAGAAGAAGGTATCGATTACGAAGAGACCTTTGCTCCTGTAGTAAGAATGGAAGCTATAAGAATGCTTCTTGCATATGCAGCCAATAAAGACTTCAAACTATACCAAATGGATGTAAAAAGTGCATTTCTAAATGATTATTTAAATGAAGAAGTTTACGTTAAGCAACCTCCAGGTTTTGAAGACTCTAAAAACCCAAATCATGTATTCAAGCTAACTAAAACCTTATATGGATTGAAACAAGGTTGTAAAGCTTGGTACGATAGACTAAGAAAATTCCTACTCCAAAACAATTTTTCAAGAGGAAAGATGGATATCACTTTATTTATAAAAACCAAAAATAATGATATGCTTATAGTACAAATTTATGTTGATGATATTATATTTGGAGCAACTCATGAAGACTTGTGTAATGAATTTGCTACAACTACGCAAAGAGAGTTTGAAATGAGTATGATGAGAGAGTTAAATTACTTTATAGGGTTACAAATTAAACAAGCTAAAAATGAAAATTTCATAAATCAAACTAAGTATATTAAAGACATGTTAAAGAAGTTTGATATGGAAGAAAGTAAACCTATAGGAACTCCCATGAGCACCTCAACTAGTCTTGACAATGATGAAAAAGGAAAACAAGTAGATACCAAGCACTACCAAGGCATGATAGGAAGCTTACTTTATTTAACAGCAAGTAGACCAGATATTATGTTTAGTGTTTGTATGTGTGCTAGGTTTTAATCAGCTCCTAAGGAATCACATCAAATTGTAGTTAAACGAATCCTTAGATATTTACTAGGCACACTTGATTTAGGTTTATGGTATTCAAAGAGAACTGACTTTGAAATATAGGTTATTCAGATGTGGATTATGCAGGATGCAAAATAGATAGAAAAAGCACTAGTGGGACTTGTCACTTCCTAGGACACTCACTATTTTCTTGGTTCTCAAAGAAACAAAATTCCGTAGCATTATCTACACCTGAAGCATAATACATAGCAGCTAAGAGCTGTTGTGCACAAACCTTGTATATGAAACAACAATTAAGGGACTTCAAAATACAATACCAAACAATCCCTATAAAGCGTGACAATACAAGTGCTATAAATATTTCAAAGAATCTGGTATCACATTCAAGAACCAAGCATATTGATATACGTTATCATTTCTTAAGAGATAATGTAGACAAGAAAGAAATAGTACTTGAATTTGTTAACACTCATGATCAATTAGCTGATATATTTACTAAACCATTAGCTAAAGATCAATTTGTATTTATTCGACAAGAATTAGGATTGTTACATGTAAGAGAAGTTAATTAAGAGAGAAGAGAACAATTGTTCAGGGTAGACGACTGCCAGATAACTGGTAGGTGACTAGTAGGCTACTGTTTGTGTAAAAAGATAGTGGATAGACGACTGTCAACTTAGTGATAGATGACTGTCTCACGGTGGGCCGTGTTCATTTCACATAAAAACACTCTTTTTAAAACCCCCCCAAACGTCTATCCATTCATCTCCCCTTCTCTAAACCAACTCTTCTTCATTCTCTTCGAAGTTCCTTCTCTCCAAAACTCCTCCCGATGTCCATACATCACAACCCTAAATTCCTTCATACCTATGGTTTCTTGAATTTCAGGTTCATCAAAATGGTTCGTACCAAAACAGTGGGGAAAAAGGACAAAGCATCCTCGTCTTCTTCAAAGCCTGCAAGCAACAATGATATAGAAAAATGGCTGGTTTCATCACACGCGAAAGTGTTATATTAAAATCATATCTCTGCAATCGATCCAATGTTTTGTAAGGTATTAGATGTCACCTTCTTTGTAGAAAACTTCCCTAAAAATCTTGAATTGTTCAAAAATATAGTATAGGATAAGTTCATTCTTCACCAAGTTAAGGGGTATTACCCAGATTAGATTAAGATTTTTTACTCAAACTTGGTAAAGAAAGACGTTGGATTTGATACTGAAATTTATGGCCAAAAGATAACACTTACTCCACACTCTTTATGGAAAATACTTCATATCAAGCATGAGGATTTTGAGTGTAATCCAGTAGAAAAATAGTGGACTATGGAGCAAGGTTTTTCACCACAAGAATTTTGGCCTCTTGTGATGAACGATCAACCCGTCTATTTTGGACATCCTCCACCATATAAGAAGCTTAATCTCCAAGCACAAATCCTCCATAAGATCATTGCTTATAATATAATTCCGAGGTCCGGATCCTTTGATCATGTATCTTTCTTCAATTGTTTCATAATGTGGTGCATATTAAAAGGGAAGAAATTAGATTTAGCTAGCATCATACTAAAATGGATGGTCATGAAGCTTGAATCTCCTAGAATTGGGCTTCCGTATGGCGGCATTCTTTCCTTGGTCTTCGCTTATTTTCAAGTCCTCTCTCCATCTTTAAAAATAGTGAAGCGAACTCGTTACCATGTCTTCTCCTCTACTACACTAAAAAGAATGGGTTACAAAAAGTATACTAAGGTACGGATGTTTAGGGGAAATAGACCGGCAAGACCAGCATCAGAAGAACCTAACCCAAGACCAGAAGAAGTTGATATGCCTCCATGATTTGTTCCATTTTATCAGAATTATACTAGCTTCAGTTCTGAAATGAGGGAAAATTTTGCTTCTCTTCAAGATAAGATCTCAAACATTGATGAAAAATACACTTTGTTGGATAATTGCATTGCCAAAATAGAGCACCATGTCACACAAAATGTCACTAACTCAGATAAAGAGAGTAATGAGAATGATGATGAAGACTCTCAGGCACAATCAAGAGAAGAAGAGGCTGAAGAAGAAGAAGAATTGCTCCAAAGGCAAAGGAATTGCTGAAGACAATGACACAGCTTCTGATACATAGACTTTTGATGTTGTTTTTGTATGCTACACATGCTTAGTTTCTAATTGTATGCCTTTTTGTTTATGTCAAAAGGGGGATTATGTGTGTGAGCAAAGTCTATGAACCTATGTATGTATGTATGTATTTCCAGTTTTGAAATTTGAATCTAAGTGTGTATTTGTATTTCCAGTCTGATGTACTACGAGCTTTATGAAAAGTTTTATGAATATATATGCTTTAATCCTAGAACTTTCAAATCTTTATGAACTTATGTATTAATGCGATTATTTTAAATCTATGCTTATTGACAAGGGGAGCCTTAATTTTAATTTTATATCTTTGCTCATTCTTTGTCATCATCAAAAAGGGGGAAATTGTTGACCTAGTTAGGTTTACAAACTCTTGGTTTGGATGATAACAAAGTAAAGTTATTTAATAAATTTTCAAGTGATATTATTTCAGGAAAAGATGATTTGCTCAAATTTCACATATCCTGACATGAAAGCTTACAAGGATCAAGGAATAAGGAAAGTCACATATGAATACCAGAGATCCATAATGAAAGCTCATAGAAGTCTAAAAAATTGAAGAGCAGCATTGAAAGGACTCAAAGCAAAGATGTGTCAAATGTGATTAAAGAACAAGCATTGTAAGTACTTCAAAGTTGATTCAAATATGAAAATTGCAAAAGATCACTCATAAATCTAAAGTCTTAAAATCTTGGAACATGTTTTTTTAAAGTTAAACAAGTTTATACTCCAAGAATAACTAAGAAAAAATGATAGAGATAAAAATGTCTTTAAAAGAAGATAAGTCTGCTGACAGATGACTGTCTGTTACATGACAGACGACTGACATATTTTTGAAAGGATTTAAACATGTTATAGAAGCCTGACAGATGTATGTCAAACAGCTGACAGCCGACTGCTAGTGACAAGTGAGACATTTGTGTGTGTTCTGCCAGACGGCTACCACCCTTGTGAGTTTGTTTTTAAAATTAAGTTGTTTTGGAGACAGACATCTGCCAAGCTAAGGACAGGCGAATGCCACCCTACTGAGTTGTTTTAAAACTGAATTATTCTAGTGACAGTCGACTTCCAACATAAGGACAGCCGACTGCCACCTTCCTGTTTGAAAAAATATGAACGTTATACATGGACAGACGACTGCCAGTGACTTCACAGTCGTTTGGCTCGCGACAATTTTCAAAATTCTCAATGGGCATATTTTTGAAATTTAAATTATTTGAAGCCCAAATTAATTTACAACTTGGACCCTACTCCAAGTAAACTTAGGGAACAAGCAAGAAGTCTTTCTTCATCTATAAATACCCTTAAGGTTCATTAATTTAGACACCAAGAAATCAATTTAGCCATCATACTCTCTCAAAGCTTACTGAAATTCTAAAAGTTCTCCATTGCTCTCATCACTCACAAAAATCTATAAAGTATTGCTGAGTTTCTCACTGAGTTTGTGCATCAATGGTTGATTCTTTCATTCATTGAAAGATACCTACAGTGATAAATTTCTAGAGCTTCATTATGAAATTCATATTTTGAATTTACTGAAGTACATGGTTTTTAAATTTGTACTAATTAGCTCTTTGAGGAGTAAGTTCTTGTACGCCTTGTTTTATATCTTTGTAACAGATTGATTGGCGGTTCGAGTGCTGAATCGTTGGACCAAACAAGGGGATATTGTTTGGAGAATGTGGGCTCTAGCCTTACCCAAGGAGTGTTGTAATTGGTATTGTTCCACATGGTAAAGGAACGGTGAAAGTGAATCCTTTGGTGATTTTGCCAAGGGTGAGGATGTAGGCTATGTTGAAGTTGAACCTCGTAAAAAACCTTGTGTTCTTCTTTCTCTTCCCTACTCTTTTTTTTTTTTTCAGCAAAAGATAGACCGGAAGGTAATTTGTTTTGGATTGATTAGCATTGATTGCGGAAACCGAAAGGGACTACGTTGGTTGATCATCCTTAACTTATTAATCTGAAAGTTTATTTAAAAGCTGAACATTAGGAAGAAGAATAATTGTGATACAGGGCTTATAACAAGTTCAACAAATTTTCATATTGATACAAGGCTATTATTACAAGGATTGAGTGATTGATTATATTGTTTTGATTGTGATAAATTTTGTGATTGTGTTTTAAGTTTTGGTTATTGTTATAACTTAAAAGAACAAAGAAAAAGGGAAATAAAATTTTTAAATCCCAATTCACCCCTCTTTTGGGAAGCTATTCCAATCTTAACAAAGAAGAATCGAATGAGTCTTTAGGACAAACTTTGTAAGTACTTCAAACATGATTCAAGTATGATTTTTCATTTTGAAGATCATTAGGCAAAGACATACTTAGAAACCTGAACTTTTAAAGTCTTGGAACATATTTTTCAAAGTTAAACAAGTTAATATTCCCAAATTAATTAAGCAAAGATGAGAGAGATAAAAATTATTTTTTAAAGAAGGAAAATCTGATTGATAGACGACTGCCTGTCTATGATAGTCAACTGGCATATTAAAGAACCTTAATTAAGTAAGCAGAAGCTTGATAGACGACTCTCAGTGACAGCTAAGATGACTGCATAGATTCTGCGAGATGACTACCACCCTTTTGAATGTTTTAAAAAAATTAAGTTGTTCAACCCTGATGACAGGTTACTGCCACCTTACTATTTGTGAAATTTGTATTTGAAATGCATGGACAGCCGACTGCTAGAGACCACACAGTCATTTGGCTCGTGGAAAATTTCAAAATACTCAACAGATATATTTTTGAAATTTTAATTACTTAAGGCCCAAATTAATATAAAACTTGGACCCTACCCCTAGTAAACTTGGGGAACAAGCTAGATATCTTTCTACATCTATAAATACCCTCAAGTTACATTGATTTGTACACCAAGAAATCAATTTAGCAATCAAACTCTCTCTCAGGCATTTTGAAAATATCAAAGCTCTTTGTTGCTCACAACTTCCACGAAGCTTACTAAAGTCTTACTGGTTTCCTCACTGATATTGAGTGACAACTGCTAATTCTTTCATCCATTGAAAGAATCATATGGTGAAAAATTTCTAGAGCTTCAATTTGAATTTCATATTGTGAATTTTATTGAAGTATATAGTTTTAATATGTCTTAATCAACTCTTTGAGGAGCAATTCTTTGTACATCTACTTGACTTGTATTTTGTAGATTGATGATTCCAAGGATTGTTTGGATCATTGGCTAACCAAGGGGATATTGCTTAGAGAGGCAGGCTCTAGCCTATTTGAAGGAGTGACCGAACGAGGGTACATTATTTGGAGAATGCGGGCTCTAATTTTAACCAAGGAGTGCTGTAATCGGTGTTGTTATGCCCGGTAAAGGAACTGTGATAATGAATCCTTTGGTGGTTTGCCAAGGGTGAGGATGTAGGTTGTGTTGAAGCCGAACCTCGTAAAACCTTATGTTTCTCTCTCTTTTGCCTACTCTTTATTTTTCATCAAAGTTTATAAATTGTGTGGATGCTTTATAAATCTCTGCATTCTGAGTGTTTGGTTGTTAAATAGACCGGAAGATAATTTGTTTTGGTTTGATTAGCATTGATTGCAGAAACCGAAAGGGACTACGTTGGTTGATCATCCTTAACTTATTAAACTGAAAGTTTATTTAAAAGTTGAACATTGGGAAGAAGTGTGTTTGTGAATGTTTTGTTGAAAAATCATATTGAAGAATCAAATCCATATCAGCAAACATAAATTATCATTCACTATGGGGCATGGTTCAAATTTATATCCACAGGGCTTATATAAACAAACAACCATCTTAAGTTCTTACATTACCCAAAGTGCTGTATATTTTAATCTTGGTTTGGTTGTTTGCTTTTAAATTGTGGATGATTGGTTTGGTTACTTGGATGTTTACATAGTTGTGTTGTTGATTGTATAAAAGAAACTAAGTTCTTGTGTGATTGACAAATTAAACAAACAAGTCAAGAATTGGTTAAAAGAAATAAAAGAAGTTTAAGGATTCTTAAAAGGAATTAAAAGAAAATTTTAAAATCCAATTCACCCCCCTCTTGGGACTATACTTGGTTTTCAATTGGTATCAAAGCGGGGTTATAGAAAATTTGAATTAGTAGCTAAAAAAAGATCGAAATGGCTCACTTAGGCGTAGCTCCCTTTGGAGAGGGACAATCTTCAATAAGACCTCCTATCTTTTGTGGACATAACTATACCTTTTGGAAAAAAAATGAATGCAAATCTATCTTCAAACTATGAATTGGAAAGCTTGGGAGGTTGTTATGGATGGTGACCAAATTCATTTTAAACTAGTCGATGGAAAACAAGTTCCTAAGAAGAAAATTGATATGACAGACTTAGATCATAATATGTTGGAAGTTAACTCTAGTGCTATGAATGCTTTATATTGTGCTTTATATGCTAATGAATTTAATAGAGTAATGACTTACAAATCAGCTAAGGAAATATGGGACAAGCTAGAAGTCACTTACGAAGGCACTATAGATGTTAGGGATAATAGGATCGATATGCTTATAAGTGAATATGAAGCTTTTAAGATGAACTTAGATGAATCTATGGCTAATATGTTCACTAGGTTCACTCACATAATAAATTCCATAAATGCCTTAGGTAAACCTACACTACTTATGAGCTGATAAGGAAAATTCTTAGAGGGCTGCCACCTATATGGGAATCAAAAGCCACTGCAATAACAGAAGGTAGAAATTTGAAAAACACTTCCTTAGATGAACTTATAGGTTCTCTCCTTACATACGAAATGGCAATGAATGAAAAGAGTGGAAAAACCAAAGCCCAAGAATCAATAGCCTTCAAAACTTCAAAAGAAAACTCTAGTAGTGAAGAAGAGATGGATGAAGATGAAGTACCCTTAATATCTAAAAAGCTAGCAAGGATACTAAGAAGAAGAAAAAAATTCAAATTCAAAAGAAAATCCAAATTTGAATTAGATAAAGAAAAAGAAGAAATTAGCAAAAAGAAATCAAAGAATAAAACTCCTACATGTTATAATTGCAATAAAGCTGGACATATAAAACCACAATGTCCACTACTTAAGAAAGAGTCTAAGAAGAAAAAAAAGAAAGGCCTTGAAAGCCACTACTTGGGACAACATGAGTACAAGTAGTTCGGAAAATGAATCAAGGAACCAAGAGGTTGCTTATACGTGCTTTATGGCTTGGGATGATGAGGAAAGCTCCTCATCTAAATTTTTAAATAATTCTTGCAGTGATGAATCCAATGATGAAAGTATGCCATCTTATGATGAATTACAAAATGATTTATTCAAATTTCATAAGATGCTAATTAAAGTAACTAAATAAAACACATAATTGAAAAATAAGAATGAAGGTATAATGAAAGAGTTAGAATCCCTTAGAACTACTGAACGAGAAAAGGATTCAAGAATCAAGAAAATAGAAAATAAGTATGATGCTGCAATAAAAGAATTAGAAGCTAAAAATCTTATTGAAAAAGAAAAAGACTTGAAAATCAAAGAATTAGAATGCAAGAATGAAAAAAATGATAGAATACCTTCGATCCTTATCCTCTATGGAATATAAGAATGACATATATATATATATATATTTATGAATTAGAAGATAAAATAAGAAAATTATCTCAAGAATTAGAGAAATATCAAAAGAAGGTTGGCGACAAGAAAGAGATAGAGATAAATGATCTCATAAATAAAATTGAAGATAAAGAAAAGATCATTTACAATTTTACTAAAGGAAAAATTTTTTTTAACAAAATGATTGGCTCACAAAGAATGTCTCTAAATAAAGAAGACATTGGTTTTAATGGAATTGAAAATATAAGGAAAACAAGTCTTTAAATGGGATATTTTTCAAAAGCATCCAAAGATTATGCTAGCATGTCCTCTAATGCCTACACTAACACTATATGCTATCAATGTAAGAAAAAGGGGCATATAAAGTTTGAAGGTCCATTTAAGAGAAAAGGTGGGAAAACTAAACAAGTATGGAGAATTAAGGAAACAACCTTTATTAAACCAACCAGACCCAAGAAAGTAAGGGTACCAAGATGAAAGACTAGTTCATAAACAAAAAACTCCATGGATTAAGTCATTCCCCTTTAAAAATTAAGAAAGCAACTTAATTCATGATCAACATGCAAACTAGTTGAAATAGAAAAACTTAAAGATGAGTTTAAGAGCTTATTATAACGAATTCAAAATAGCATTGTCGTCCAAAATCATAGGATGATTTTTTACAAGACTTAACTTAAGAAAAATATTAAGAAATATCAAATTGAGCTTATTACATAAGTGCCTTGATTAAGAAAAATATATTTGAGAATGAAAGCCTATATGCTACATGCTTACATGCCTATATGAGATGCTATATGCTACATGTGTATGACTTGACTTGACTTGACTTATATTGATAATTTTGACTCACTGTGTTGAAAATTTGAGCATGAGATTATTAAACATAAGCATGAATTTTGATATGAGATTAATTCTTGACCATGCATGCTATTGATGAATCGCATGGATAAACTTACTGCTCTTTATATTGATATCTCTGAGCTATGAAAGATATAATAGTTATATTGGTATCTATGAGCTATGCATGATGTGATAATGACTTTGGTATCTATAAAGTACTTTGGTATCTATGAATATTTTAATGGATATCAAAATTTTAAAAGCTCACTTGGTATCACAAAAGTTAAATTTGTTTTTAAGCATGACAAGTATGATTATATCTATGAGCATGGTATGACATTGATGATATTAGCATGATATTGATATTTGATACATGATGTGGATCAATGTTTTGAAACATGGGATGATAAAAGTATAATCGGTAACAAAACTGAATGTATTGAATTTAGGGGGAGTGTTGTGACTTATTGCTTATATTATGATCGTTTCCCTATTAATCAATTGGTATCATGAATTAATAAAATTTTAAATTGATATCAAGAATTCAATTTTAAATTGGAATCATAAAATCAACAATCGGTATCTTGAATAATGTTAAAGGGGGAAAAATCTGTTAGTAAAGATGTTATAACTTATATACATGACGATTAAAACACACTACACATGCTATATTGAAAAATAATAAATTGAGTGTGTACACATATTTGATATGCATGTTTGATGATATGCTCAAAATGTGATTTTATTTGAACTTAATCATTTTTTTTTTCTCTTTTTAATTGATGTCAAAATGGGGAGAAGTTTTAAGCAAAAATTGAGTATGAACATAATATATATCAAAAGGAGAAGTATTTAATATTGTTTCATAAACTTGAACTTGAATGAAGTGATAAGCATGATTGTAAAAGAGTTTTTGAAATTTATATTAATCTTGTTAATATTGTTAAGATGATGCTTATTGAAAGGGGGAGTCTTTTTAAGGCTCACTCTAATTTTTACTTTTTATTTGTCATCATAAAAAATGGGGAGATTGTTGGCCTTACAAGGCTTAATATCCCTTAATATTATGTTTTTTTGCTAACAAACAAGTAGAACTTAACATGCTTTGTTTAAGTGATATATTTTCAGGACTCAATGACGAATGCAAGGTTAAAGAATTCATGAAAGCTTGTACTTCAAATAAGGATGATTATCTCAAGCTTGAGGCACGGATTAAAACTTGAAGATCATGAGAGGATTGATATTAAAGAAAAAGCTTCAAGAATAAAAGCTCAAGTGATCAACATGGAAAGTTCAAAGATCAATGAAGCTCAAAGTCTGAATTAGTGATGAAAGATCAAGAGAGCTAAAGAATTGAAAGCTCACATCAAATTCAGGATCGTTGAAGCTCAGCAATAAAGGGAACTCAAAGCAAAGAAGAATCAAATGAGTCTTTAGGACAAGCTTTGTAAGTACTTCAAATATGATTCAAGTATGATTTTTCATTTTGAAGCTTATTAGGCAAAATATACTTAGAAACTTAAAGTTTTAAAGTCTTGGAACATATTTTTCAAAGTTAAACAAGTTAATATTCCAAGATTAATTAAGAAAAGATGAGATAGATAAAAATTATTTTTTAAAGAAGGAAAATATGATCGACAGACGACTGCTTGTCTATGACAGTCAACTCGCATATTAAAGAACCTTAATTAAGTAGACAGAAGCTTGCAGACGACTGTTAGTGACAACTGAGACGACTGCAACCTTTTTGAATGTTTTAAAAAAATTGAGTTGTTTAGTGAAAGACGACTGCCACCTTAGTGACAGGTGACTGCCACCTTATTGTTTGTGAAATTTGTATTTGAAATGAATGGAGAGCTGATTGCCAGAGACCACACAGTTGTCTTGCTTGTGGCAAATTTTAAAATACTCAACGGATATATTTTTGAAGTTTTAATTACTTGAGGCCCAAACTAATATAAAATTTGGACCTTACTCCATGTAAACTTAGAGAACAAGCTAGATATCTTTCTACATCTATAAATACCCTCAAGTTACATTGATTTGTACACCAAGAAATCAATTCAGCAATCAAACTCTCTCTCAAGCGTTCTGAAAATATCAAAGCTCTTTGTTGCTCACAACTTCAACGAAGCTTACTAAAGTCTTGCTGGTTTCCTCACTGATATTGAGCCACAATTGCTAATTCTTTCATCCATTGAAAGAATCATATGGTGAAAAATTTTTAGAGCTTCAATATGAATTTTGTATTGTGAATTTTATTGAAGTATATATTTTTTATCTGTACTAATCAGCTCTTTGAGGAGCAATTCTTTGTACATCTACTTGACTTGTATTTTTTAGATTGATGATTCCAAGGATTGTTTGGATCGTTGGCTGAGTAAGGGGATATTGCTTAGAGAGGTAGGCTCTATCCTATTTGAAGGAGTGACCAAATGAGGGTACATCGTTTGGAGAAGGTGGGCTCTAGCCTTAACCAAGGAGTGCTGTAATCAGTGTTGTTCCGCCCAGTAAAGGAATTGCTATAGTGAATCCTTTGGTGGTTTGCCAAGGGCGAGGACGTAGGCTATGTTGAAGCCGAACCTCGTAAAACCTTGTGTTTCTCTCTTTTTTCCCTACTCTTTATTTTTCATCAAAGTTTATAAATTGCGTGGATGCTTTATAAATCTCTGAATTTTGAGTGTTTGGTTGTTAAATAAATTGGAAGATAATTTTTTTTGGATCAGCATTGATTGCAGAAACCGAAAGGGATTACGTTGGTTAATCATCCTTAACTTATTAAACTGAAAGTTTATTTAAAAGCTGAACATTGGGAAGGAGTGTGTTTGTAAGTGCTTTTTTGAAAATCATATTGAAGAATCAAATCCATATCAGTAAACATAAATTATCATTCACTACAGGGTTTGATTCAAATTTATATCCATAGGGCTTATATAAACAAACAACCATCTTAAGTTCTTACATTACCCAAAGTGCTGTATATTTTAATCTTGGTTTGGTTGTTTGCTTTCAAATTTTGGATGATTGGTTTGGTTACTTGGATGTTTACATAGTTGTGTTGTTGATTGTATAAAAGAAACTAAGTTCTTGTGTGATTGGCAAATTTAACAAACAAGTGAAGAATTGGTTAAAAGAAAAAAAGAAGTTTAAGGATTCTTAAAAGGAATTAAAAGAAAATTTTAAAATCCAATTTACCCCCCTCTTGGGACTACACCTTGGTTTTCACTCCTGAACTTTATTTTCATTGTCATTATCTTCAGATGATTTATCATTTATTTTTGAATTTTCACTTGCATTGTTTTCAACAAACAACTTCTCTAAGAATTTTCTAATGTCAATGTCATGTTCATCATCTTTCTTAGAAAATGGATTATATTCATTAAATAAAACATGGATAGAAATGACAATCAATGTTCTTTTATTTAAAACTTTATATACTTTACTATTAATAGCATAACCAAGGAAAATGTCTTCATAAGATTTAGAATCAAATTTCCCTAGATGCTTATTATCCCTAAGCACGAAACATTTACAACCAAAAACATGAAAATAGGAAATATTAGGTTTATGGTTGTTCCACAATTCATAAGGGGTTTTATTAAGTGATGGTCTAATCAACACCCTATTCATGATATAACATGCAGTATTTATGGCCTTAGCCCAAAAATATTTAGATAGTTTATGCTCATTCAACATGGTCCTACCCCTTTCTTGCAATGACCTATTCTTTCTTTCTACCACACCATTTTGTTGAGGGGTCCTAGGTGCAGAAAAGTTGTGTGACCCTCTAAGTCACAGTAATCTTCTATGCCTTCATTTTTAAATTAAGTGCCTCTATCACTTCTTATGTGAGTTATCTTATAGTCTTTTTCATTTTGAATTCTCTTGCCAAGCTTAGTAAACTGTTCACATGATTCATTTTTATGTGAGAGAAATAACACCCATGTGAATCTAGAAAAGTCATCAACAATGACAAAAGCATATGATTTACAATAAAGAATTTGCATAGAATTAGGACCAAACAAATCCAAGTGAAGCATCTCAAGTTGTCTAGTGGTAGATATAAATTTCTTTTTCTTAATGCTAGATTTTGTTTGCTTACCCATTTGACAAGCATAATAGATTTTATCTTTCACAAATGGTGTTTTAGGTAAGCCTTTTACTAATCGCCTATGCTATAACCATCTAGCTTCATTTATTGTAAGAAAACAAGTTACTTGTTGTGAAGTTAAATTGTCAAAGTAGTAGTATATACATTTTCATGCCAATCTGTAGTGAAAAGAATTTTATGATCTGATTTATTTTCAACTATGCATTTGTCATTTTCAAATGAAACCTTATATCCTTTATCACACTATTGACTAATGCTAAAAAAGTTATGCTTTAAGCCATCAACTAATAGAACATTATCAATAATTAGAGAAGGACCCTTACTAACCTTACCTATGCCAATGATGCGTCCCTTTGCATTGTCGCCAAACATCACGTACCCTCCATCCTTGGAAGTGATTGAAGCGAATTTTGCCTTGTCGCCGGTTATGTGCCATGAGCACCCGCTATCTAGGTACCACTTGTCCTTGGAGGAGGATGATCTCAAACACACTTGCAAGATAAACTAAGTAACTGATGTTGGTCCCCAAATTCTGTTGGGTTCACGAGGGTCAATGACTAGATCACCCTTAACTACCCACACCTTTCTAATTTTTACACATCTATTTTTAAGTGGGCAATCAAATTGAATGTGACCAATTTGTTTTCATTTAAAACAATTCATTCTACACTTAGGATCTTTAGGTGGGATTTGAGATTTTGATTCATGAGTGAAGTGTCCCAAGTAAAGATTAGGTCATCTAACATTCTCAATGCCATTAAAACCAAGACCCTCTTTACTAAAAGAATTTCTTTGGGCTCCAAGTGGTTTTTCAAAATGGCGTTGGCCCTCGGTGAATTTAAAAACAATTTTGGAGCTATCCTCCAATTTTCTCTCAAGCTTAGCAATAGTCAAATCTTTTTCTTTCAAAATCGAAGCATGGGAGGTTTTTGCAATTCCAAACAATTTTGATCAATTTTCACATTTCTTTTTCAAATCATCATTTTCTTTGGTCATTTTATTCAACATTTTAGAGACATGAATATATTCAAATTGCAATTCTCTAAAAGTAGGTATGCTATCAGATTCACAATCATCAGAAGAATAATATGAAGATAAAGAGCAAGAAGATGATACTCATCATCATGTGCCATCAAGCACAGATCAACAATCTCTGAGTTGCTACGGTCTAAGTATGAGTCACTACTGCTTAGTTTATTCGATAAAGTGCCTACTTTCATCACTTTCTTCTTTTTCCTAGCATCCTTTTTCAGTAGCGGGCAATCCGGCTTGATATGCCCTACCTTTTTGTAGTTATAACATGTAGGAGCATTTGACTTATCCTTTCTTTTACTCGACTCTCCCTTATCAAATGCAGATTCCCTATATCTTTTGTATGGTTTTCTATTCTTCTTGAAGAATCTGCTAAATTTTCTAGTTATCATGGCCATATCATCCTCAGATTTAGGTTCACTGCATTCACTAGATGTATTAGTGAAAGTTTTCAATGCAGTCACCTTTTTCACCCTATCATGTTTATTGAGTCTCTCATTTATAGCTAATTCATAGGTAATCAAGGAACCTATCAATTCATCTAGAGTCATGGCTTTAAGGTCTTTACCCTTAGAATTGGTCGTAGCCTTTACTTCCCAAATAAGAGGTAGACCTCTAAGGATCTTCCTAATAATCTCATATGTAGGGTAGGTCTTTCCTAATGCATGCAGTGAGTTTATAATGTGTGTGAATTTAGTGTACATGCTCTAAATTGACTCACCTACATTTATCCTAAAGGCCTCATATTCACTAGTCAGCATATATATCCTACTATCTTTTACATCCCTAGTACCCTCATATGTGACTTCTAATTTATCATAGATTTCTTTTGCAGTAGTACATGCCATTACTCTATTAAACTCATTCACATCAAGACCACAATACAGATTATTCATAGTAGTGACATTTAAACTAACAGCTTTCATGTCATCATCATTATATTCTTCCTCAGTTTTAGGAAATCTAGTTGTACCCTCTGTTTTCATAGGAACATAATTTCCCTTAGAAACAACCCTCCACACCTTCCAATCTATATTTTGAAGGTAGATGTGGATCCTCTTTTTCTAGAAGGTGTACTTAACACCACTGAAAACCAGAGGTTGTGTGGAAGATGGTCACTTAGGGAAAGGGGTCACGGTGCTATGAGCTATCTAAGACATTTTGCAAATTAACTATTGAATCTATGCTACGTGTCTCTGATACCAATTGTTAGCTTTATTGTGAACCCAAGAGGGGGGAGGGGTGAATTGGTATTTTCAAAATTAATGCCCTAGGTTAATCCCCTAACAGCAGTATTACACAACCTTATGGTCAATCTATTGCAAGTAAATTAAATCAATTTAAATATGTAGCGGAAATTAAATTGCACAATAAATTTAACTAAGCATGCATCAAAAAGCAGTAAATAAGAGATGACACCCAGAAATGTTATCGAGGTTCGGCAAACTGCCTACGTCCCTACCTTGACTAACAAGCACAAGGATTACTACTATAAGGATCACTTAACGGCTGGAGCATCACCTAAACAACTAGGTCAATTAGCACATGGCTTACCTTAACCTTTACAACCAATCTTTATCGGGCTGGATTACTGCCCGCTCAGGCCACGCTTGGAATGCAACAATATTTTCACAATATGACTGGTACAGTGATTATGCTTTTCTGTAAAGTAGATATGTACCAGATGTAATCAATCACATGCACATCAACAGTATAGAATATGTAAGCTCAGTTATGTGAATAGTTGTGCAAACAACACTCAACAAGATGTGATCACTATAATGTTCAAGAGTGTTCTAAACAAGCTATATCTTTGAAACAAGTTATATCAAATCTTAATAAAAATCAGGGTTTCAAAGATGCTAATAAGATAATCAAACTATCTCAAAATATTTCCTTCAATGAAATGAGCACAAGAGTAGTTTGAAAATATTGTAGCTTGTAGAAAAAATATTTTGCACAACAAAATCAAGCTATAGGAATCTTGCAATGACAATGCAAAGATCCACAAGACTATGAGTTTATCCTAACACAAGATTTACTATATTCAAATTTGCGGGATAAACTTTGATAAACTCCCCAAAATAATATCAAACAATTAAGCCAAGAAAATGGGAGTATGAGCAATCTATACTAATCAATAACCCAATATAGAACTCTCACAGAGCTAAGATGTATCAAGGGAATGAAGATTTGAGAGCGTTTTGAAGTGAAATGGGCAATATGAACTTTTGGAAATAGATAGAATTTTTGCTAATCAATGTCTAATCCTCACAAATGAGCTCATATATATAGACCAAGGCCTAATTGTGACAGTTTAGGACATGCAGGGTATTATTAGATTTGTTTTAAAACAATTTAGAAAAATTAACCCTGTTCAACCCAATTAACCATGGTAAAATATTAAGTAACCCGAGATGATTCGAGTGGCTGAACTTTAGTTCGGTCGCTCGAATAGACTTAGCTCAAAAAGACCTTTTAAATGGTCTAGGTGCCTGAGTTCAAACTCGGTTGGCTAAACAAAAGACAGAAAGATTTAGTGCACGGTTTGGGTGCCCAAAAATACATTTGGTTAACCGAACTGAGGGATTCAGTTAACCGAGGCCTATTTTGAATTGAAAAGTTTGGCAACCTGAGTTGGTGAAAAGTCACTTTCTAAGGGTTTAGTCGCCCGAGGGCGATAGGGTCATTTTAGGTTTAGTGGCCTAAAGTCTAGCCAAACCGTTGACTTCTCAATGATTCAAGCGCCCGAGGTGATTTGAACACCCAGGGTTCGGTCGCTCGACCTCTCTCATTTTATACCTATTATGTTCAATCCATTTCACTTTGATCCCCTAATTGAGCAAGTTATTGTGGGGAGTGATTGTGCATTTGTGTTGGGACCTAAGGTCTCACTAGGGTCTCATTGCGCTTACCATATGTCCTATATGCATGATATGCAGATAATTATTAGAGACCTTTTCTCCGAATTACTATTACATACCATCATTGAATTAAAATGAATTACAATCATGAAAGTAGTTTTCAGGGTTTTCATGCTTTGCTTCAAGTGCCATTTCTTGATATGCTAATAGAAACCCGCACATACACTTGATAGCCATCAAATACTAGAGTATTTGTTATCAAAATTAGGTGTGACCTATAAGGTCAACACCGCCCCTGGGTCCGGACCAGGCTGCGGTGGGCTAATCGTACTACACATGAGGTATTTTGACTTAACCTGGTAGGTCAGCCATGGTTAAGTCCAGCCTTCGGGCCGCACAACCCGGTCATGTGGGTTGATTACATGACGGTGATATGAATGTCCTTAGGGTGGTTCCTCATTACAGACATGGTGACTCAGATGATTATACATTTATTGATATGATGTGTTTTGTACATTGGGAAATTTATTGAGCATGAGTATGTTTTTGAGAAATAAATATACGGTTGTGAAAGTATATATATGGTTATGAGTATAGTTTTCATGATTTATTGGTTAAAATAATTATTAAATGATTGTGTTATGGCACACTAAAACTCATTTTCCACACACTAATAATAATTGATCCCCACTTACTGAGAGGTGTTTCACCCCAAGACTTTTAAACATTCAGGAAGTTCAGAACGCTAGGCGAAGCGAGCTCCGAGATAGAGGAGGCTTTGATTTAGTTTCAGGTACATTTTATTTTTGGGACTAGGGATATGTTTGTATAACCCTTAGAATAACATATGGATTTTTGAGAGTTTATAAGTATATTTATGGAGACACTAGTACTATGGTATTGTATATAAGAATTAAGTGCATTATTGTTGGCCTTACAAGGCTTAACATCTTATTTTGATGCTAACAAACAAGTGAAACTTAACATATTTGGTTGAGTAATGATATTTCAGGATTTAAGTTTTTGAAGCTCAAGAATATGTATACAAGAATGATTATATGAAGCTTAAAGCATGAATTTCAAGATGATATTTTAAAGTTTGAAGAATATGAGAGAGAGCTTGAAAGTATATCAAAGCTTGAAGAAAAACAAGAGAGGCAAAAAGAAAGCAAAGTAAGAGAAAGCTTAAAGTATATTAAAGCTTGAAGACGAGATGGAGCAAAAGCAAGCATGAAGACTCGAGTGCTTAGAATGTCAAAGTCTTAAGAAGCCTTTATGTAAGTTGTTGACCTTATAGGTTACGCCCGGTTTTGATAATGACAAATACTCTTTTATATAATAAATATCTAGTTCATGTGTAGGTTCATATTAGCATATCATCAATGGCACGTGAAAGCTCAAAGCTTGAAGACAAATTCATGCTTTTAATTGTAATATTTTTGTAGTGAAATTTGTCTGTAATAGTAATTAGGGTATTCGGTTTGTAATAAGCACATACATCACATGTATGGTTTATTTTGTGAGCTCAAACCAATTATAATGCAAAATGACCTTAGAGTGACCTTAGGTCAACCGACACCGAACTTTTTCGGTGTCTTCAAATTGGACCCCAAGTGACCCTAGGACACATACATTTACACATGTGTTTGTTAGACACTTGAATAGGGTTTGTATGTTTCGAAATGGGATCGAAATACACACATGGTGCACTTTTGGTTGACCAGTCAAGCTAGTTCAAAAAGCCCTGGTCGACCGAAACCTCCCTGGGTCAAAAGTTTGACCATCTGGTCAACCAAACCAGGTAGTTCAAAAAACCCAGGTCGACCAAAACCTCTCTGGGTCAAAAGTTTGACCACTTGGTCGACTGAACCAGGTTGTTCAAAGAGACCTGGTCGATCGAAACCCTCCTTGGTCAACATTTGACCATCTGGTTGACCGAAAACTTTTGTTCGCCAACTACCTAGTCGACCGGAGGGTCCTCGAGAGAATTCCTAGCGGTCTAGTTGATCGAACCGGCCAGTTCAAAATGGCCTATTCGACCGAACCTCGGAAAATTGAGAAATCGCCCTCTCCAGGTCGACCGAGCCTTTAGTTCAAGACTCGCCTGGTTGACCGAACCATATGAAACTTGGTCGACCGGACCTCTCGGGTTACCCTGATTTTTTACCGCAGTTAATATTTTTTAAACAGCGTTAAGTTGGTTAAAATGTCATTAAACTTTTTGAAAAATCCCTAATTGGTCCCAAACGGTCAAATATTTTGGTATGCCTATATATACTCTTTCATTTGGGAGAATTAAGTAGTGATTAGCAAAAACCAAAAATCATATTTCTCTCTCAAGAAAAATACTCCCTACTACTTATACTACTTCCAAATTCACTCAAACTTACCTACTTCATCTCAGTATCATTTGTAAGTGTATTTGAGTGTTATTGGTTAGAGGTTTGCTCTCTCATTTGGTGAGTGTGTGAATTGATTTTTTCACAAGAGCATAACCTAAGTATTCTTAGGAGGCTTCTCTGATAAGCCTATCCTAAGAAGACTTGTGTTGAACTTCCGAGTATTGCATTCTCATTGCAACATCTTAGGAAGTTTGTATTGATTTTTGGCTTGCAAAAATTCTTTCAAACTTACTCAAATATCTTGTGGAACCTTTATTGAACTATTTGTGAAAAGATATTTGTGTTTGTTACATTAATCTTTGTGGCAATATTTATTCGAGTATATACATCATTTGCTAAATATAAAGATTATCTATTTTGAAATCCAAGCATATACATATTCATGTGATTGAGATATTCTTTGATTGATATTCTTGAGGCTTGCTTGGTATTCTGTGTGAACACATTTGATTGAAATATTTTGAAATACACAGATTGTCATTGATACTCTCACGTACGTACTACACTAATAGAAAATACCTTTGAGAGTTAAACTATCTAGATCACACTGAGCTTACATTTTAAATCATCTGTGGTGTTTGTGATTGTGCGCATTTGTGGTACAAATTTGCTTTACGTGAAAGAACCCTTATACTGTACCTTTTGATTATATATCTGAGAGATTCTAGGCGTGGCCTGAGGGGGCGGTAATCCAGCCCGGTAAGGATTGGTGTAAAGGTTGAGGTCAGCCCTGTGTTAATTTGACCTGGTTTGTATAGGTGCCACTCCACCCATTTAAGTGAGCAAGTTAGTGTGATAATCCTTGTGTTGGTTAGCCAAGGCGAGGACGTAGGCAGTTGGCCGAACCTCGATAACATATCTGTGTGTTATCCTATTCATTACTACTTTCTGGTGCATGTGTAATTGATTAAACTACTTTAATTAACTTCTGATATTACTTGCACTAGATTGACTATAGGGTTGTGAACATACTTCTGTTAGGAGGAACACCTAGGGGATAGAAATTTAAAAAAATACCAATTCACCCCCCCTCTTGGGATCACGGTAAAGCTAACATAAGTACTTCATTCGATTTCAATATGGATACATGAAGCTCTTAGGTTAATTACTTGGACCTAGATTCATTTTAAAATACTTGGAAAATATTATTATAAGGCTAGAAATTATTTCAAAAAGGTTAAAATTGTTTTTGGATTGAAAAGCACCAAAATTGGATTTTCCAAATTTTGTTATTTTTTCTATATCTGTATTGATGAACATTTTTCTCTATCAAACACTCCTTATTTTAAAAAGTGTTTAATATGAACGTTATGAGATTTTCTCTTAAATTTCTGTTGATACTAAGAATGGCTAATTTGGAGTTATATAGAAAACGTTATGATCAAAATACTGAAGGGTGGTTGGAGCTGCCAACACCTTAGCAAACTGACTAGTTAACCAACTGACCAGAATGAATTGGTTTTGTCAACCATCTGACAGGTTAGTCGATTGACCATTTTGAACTGTGTTCAGTCAGTTGACTGACCATCTAATAGAATAAATTTTTGGCAGACAGAAAGGTCTCAGTCGCTTGTCCTGCCGGCTGACCCTGTGTAAACACCTACCCAGTCGCCTGTCCAGCCAATTGACCCTATGAAAACTTAAATTTTGAACTTTAATGGAAAAATTGTTAAAATTAATTTTTTAAATCTAAAAGTTATAAAAACTTGGGGGACACTCTAAGGAACTTGGGAGACAAGGAAAATTACTCTATAAATACATGGTTTTGCAAATCAAATTAGACCAAGAAATTGAAAATCAATTCTCAAAACTAAAACTCTCATACTCTTAAAGCTCTCATGGTCTCATCTTTGCACATCTGAATTGCTGAGATTTTTTGGAAGCAACTGATCAACCATTCTTTGTGTTTCTGAATTATTGGTTCTCATTTAGAAGGAAAACTTGGTGAAATCTCTTTTGAGCTTCAATTGTATTTCATATTGATATTTTGATTGAAGTAAATAGTGTTTGAAATTGTACCCTATCCGAGGGTAATTCTTTGTACATAGATGATTGATCTTGTTCTTGTAGATTTGATGATTTAAGGATTGTTTGGATCGTTGCCCCAGCATGGGGTATCGCTTGGAGATGCATTGCTCTAGCCTAGTGAAGGAGCGTTTAAGCGTGGGGTATCACTTGTAAGGTTTTGTTCCACCTGGAAAGGAACTAGATTAGTGGAATCCTTTGGTGGTTTGCCAAAGGCGAGGACGTAGGCTAAGGATAAGTTGAACCTCGTAAAAACCAAGTGTCACTCTCTTTCCTTTACTCTCTTAAATTTCCAGCAAACATATAAACTACGTGGATGTTTTTAAATTTCTTAATCATATACACTACGTGGATTAGATATTAAATAAACTTAAGCTTAATTTATTTTTGGGATTGCAGAAACCAAAAAGGAGTATATTAGTTGATCCATACTTTGCAGAAACTGTAAGGGAGTATGTTGATTGGTGAAACACCCAAAGACTCTTTAACTGAAAGTTTATTTAACGTTTAAACTTTTGGAAAGAGTATTGGATTCTATATTGCACTTCATTTTCAGAAAGATAATTTATTATCACAAGACTTGCATCAACCACAAGGCTTGAATCAAACTTTCATATATACAGGGTTGCAAAAAAACAAAAAGCTGAATCTTATATCTTAGATATTGTGGTTGATTGGAAAATTGATTGATTGGTTACTTGATTGTTTAAGTACTTGTGTTGTGGTTGTGGATTGAATTTTGTTTTAAGTATTTATTGTGTATTTGATAAATCAACAAGAAGTCAAGAATTCATTAAAAGAAGTAAAGGTGGTTAAGGATTCTTAAAAAGAATTAAAAGAAAATTTTTAAATCCAATTCACCCCCCTCTTGGGACTACACATTAGTTTTCCATTATATTTTTTGTTGCATAGAGGAATGTAAATATGAATAGGTGTATTCTCGGTACCCCACCTTGGGTCTGGGATTATTATTATTATTATTATTATTATTATTATTATTATTATTATTATTATTATTATTATTATTATTATAACTTAATATATATATATATATATATATATATACGTATAGCAGGATTTTTGGGTCGTGACAGTTTGGTATCCGAGCCTAGGTTGCTAGGTTCTGCAGACCCGAGTGGATAACAATACCAGAGTATAGGAATGAATCTTGAGGAGGATAGGAAATGGGTAGATTAGGAATCTAGCAAGTAATTATTGGAAGCTAAATAGAATCTTGAGTTTTGGAGTTGGGGTAGTCACTTGCTATCGATGCCGACGGCCCGACCACATGGCGTGAGATTGTTGTGCGTCACCGAGTAATGCGCCTGCCCTTAGACCGTACCGAGGAAACTACCCAGTACCCTAAGCCAACTAATAGAGGAATACCACCCTGGCGCGGGTTTATGCACTAACCCTGAAAGACGCAGAGGCGGCAGGCGATGTGGTGATAGGTATAATTTATGTTTTTTCATAAAAACTGTTGTTTTATTTGATTCAGGGGCGACACATTCATTCATGACTCGAGAGTTCATTAAATTGTGTAGGATAGAGGCTTAGCCACTAGACGTTGATTTATCAGTGGTTGCACCGATGGGGACTGTAGCAGTGTGTAGGGGGGTACTTAGAAATTTTTCGATCAGTATTCAGGGAAGGACACTGTGTAACGCCTCGAACCTGAAAACCCAGTCCAGTGCGTTATACCTGATTAACCATGCTTTGTGGTGCCTCGGACCCGCTTTATCGGGCCTGGGTGCCACATCATTCATTTTCCTATACCTAATATTCCATTTATAATAAGCAGCAGAAAACATAACTACAGTCCTCAGTCAGTATAATACCAAAGTTTTCTACATCTATCTATATACCAACAGGAATCATACATCCACCTGTATCCATATATATACACAACTCCAAAAACATAAACCATAACTTCCAGTATTCACATTCATCCATTTCTCAGATGACATAAAACATAAATTTATAGAACCCAAAAGTATCATCAAGTTTATACCCTTTTTTATTTCTCTAACTAAAAAATGCTATATTAATCTTGAGCTCTCTAAGTTCGATCTCTTGGAGGTCCTTAAAAAGAATAATTTCTATTTAGGTGAGACACATCTCAGTAAGGGAAGAAACAATATATTAAAACAGTGTGTGGCCAACATGAGGTTATAATCAACATAATGTTTAACATTTGTAGATCTTAACATGATTTCTGAAATTATTTTCTAAACCTAATCAATCATATGCAAGATATTTTACCCATGAGAAAAACCTAAGGATCAGGGTGATTACCTGCCTATATAAGTAGCACCCCTTTGCTCTGATACTTTAGGCAACCTGAAGGTCACAACTGAAGCATACCAGGGCAATCACCTTACTCAGTAAGCCCTCAAGTGAGGAAGTAATCTCGTACTCATGCTATTCATCTAAAGGTTTACTAGCGAAAGCTCCCAAGAATAGGGAAATTTACTTGCCCATACAAGTAGATTTCCTCTGCTCTAGTATGTTATGTAGCCTACTACTACACCTAATACTAACCAGGGCACTCGCCTTTCTTAGTAAGCCCTCTAGCAAAGAGTATGCCCCGCCCAAACGTAACATGTTATACTAGCATAAATAATGATACTACCATAATACATTATTTTTTCTGTCATTATCTTGCATTTCTCAACTGTTCATGTTTTCATCTTTTACATTTCATTTCATTTCACTTTACGTAGCTTTTCCCATTTCTCATTGTTCACATTTCACTTTTCATTTCCATTTCATTCTCATTTTCATTCTTATTTCATACCCAACATCTTTCAGCTGCTTTTGTGTTAGTCTCAACATCTTTAAGCTATTTTTGTGTTAGTCTCAGCATCTTTCAGCTATTTTTATGTTAGTCCACATAGAAATGTGCTAGTCTGCTACCTAGCATCTTTCAGCTATTTTTGGGTTAGTCCCAACATCTTTTAGCTGTTTTTGGTTCCATGGTTGCGTTAACACTCACATGTAACATATTTCATATAACATTTTCATTTCAATTCATTTCATGTATAACCTACATCTCATACATATAGCATAAATCCACACATAATTTCTATTTTACTTATGCCACACTATTTAGCAGTAAATTCATATTTATATATTTCCTATAAAATTAGTCAACCTACATTTAACATTCATATACCAAAAATATACCTTTCATTTCTTATATAATTATCCTGAAAATATCTTTCACTTTCATCAATCCATTTTCACACATACATATCTAATAAAACAATCCTAGGCTCAGAAAAAATAATTTAAACGGTTGGCATTTTAAACCCGTACAAAAACATATACATATACATAAATTATCCATTTTTATTAGTTTAATTCATAAAATCCTGGTTTAATATATATATATATATATATATATATATATATATTCCCCCTTACCTGCTTCCTTGAATTATGCCAATAGGAATCCCTAAAAGATGCTTGTGACGTTCATCCAGACCCTGGTTCAAAAACCTTAGTTTAATTAAATAAACCCCAAATAAACTACTATTTCTGCATTTTCTTAACCTATAAACATCAAATAAACCTTTAAAAACTCAAAACTGAGAATCTTAACCCTTACCTCAACTTAGGAGCATTTCTCGAAAAGCCCAGTTTAGAAAACTGCTTCGCTAGATGTGCAAAGAATCTTCCCTAGAACACCGTAGCGGTCTCCGATCTTTGATTCAGGCTGAATCCTGGCCAGAAAGTTTGAAAGAAGATAGAGGGACTTTTAAAAAGAGAAAGAAACAGAGTAAAATGTTATTTCTTCACCAAGAAGCTTCCCCAAACTCTCTTATACTCGACTTTGCCACATGGCCTCGTCGACGAGTAGACAGGATTCATCGACGAGTCACCGAAGGAACTTCATCAACGAGGAGATTCATTCATCGACGAGTCTTAAAACCTAAAATTTTCTCATTTGGGATCTTCTTGTCGATAAGGAACTGAACTTCTCCGATGATCTTTAGTAGAACACTCGTCGATGAGGACATGAAACTCTTCGATGAGATCTGCTGTTCCCTTCTTTCAAAATTTTCCCTTTTCCCCTTCTTCCTTATTTATCTTTTCCATTTATTATTTTTGTAATTATTTAATCATTAAATTTTTTGGGTCATTACACACTGCCTGCTAATTTGGTGGTTCTAGACATGTATGAATTTGAGGTGATACTGGCTAGTGCCGGCTATGCCAGTATTGACTCCTATAAGAAAGAGGTAGTCTTTAGACCTCTAAGGGAGCAGGAATACCGATTTATTGGGACATGTGTGCACTCCTTGTCAAAGATGTTATTAGCTATTTAGGTGAGGAGATTGCTTTTAGAGGGATGTTAGGGGTACCTGGCTTGTGTGAAAGAAATGTCGGTAGGGGAATTAAAGTTGGAAGATATCCTGATAGTAAGGGATTTTCCTGATGTCTTTTCGAAGGATTTGCGAGGATTGTCTCTTGATTGTCAAGTTGAGTTTGCAATCAATCTACTTCCAGGGACGGTGAGGATCTCTAAGGCTCCGTATAGAATGGCTCCAGTGGAATTGAAAGAATTGAAAGAGTAGTTGCAAGAATCACTGGACAGAGAATTTATTAGGCCCAGTGTGTCACCTTGGGGAGCACCAGTACTCTTTGTGAAAAATAAAATGGGATAATAAGGATGTGTATCGACTATAGGGAGATAAATAAAGTAACAATTAAGAATAAGTATCCTCTTCCTCGTATTGACGATATGTTTGACCAACTCCAGGGAACACGGGTATTGTCTACTCGGTATGACCATTATGAGTTCCTAGTATGCCATTCGGACTAAAGAATGCTCCTGCTATATTTATGGTTATGCTGAATAAGGTTTTCCACCAGTATCTAGACCAGTTTGTTATAGTATTCATTAATGATATTTTGGTATATTCAAGGAGCCTCGAGGAGCACGAGAATCATTTGAGGATAGTTCTCCAGGTGCTGAGAGAAAGGAGACTGTATGCCAAATTCAAGAAGTGTGAGTTCTGTTTGGAACAAGTCACATTCCTCAGGCACGTGATATCAAGGGATAGCATTTCTGTGGATCTGAGCTAGATAAAGAAAGTAGTGGACTGGATGAGATCGAAAAATGTCCACAAGATTAGGAGTTTCTTAGGATTGGCAGGATACTATCGTTGTTTTGTAGAGGGATTTTCTAAATTGTCAGGCTACTGACCAGGAAGAATGCAAGGTGTGAATGAACAGAAGAGCGAAAGAATTTTCAAGGAATTAAAGTAGCGGTTTATCACTGCACTAGTACTGACAATCCCTTTGGGAAAAAAAAAAAAGAAGCTTTGTAATCTATAGTGATGCATCTCAGAAAGGGCTTGGGTGTGTTCTGATGCAATAGGAGAAAGTTGTAGCTTATGCTTCTTGGAAGCTCAAGGGGTATGAGAAGAACTACCCTACACATGATTTAAAATTGGCAGCAGTGGTGTATGCATTAAAGATTTGGAGGCACTATTTGAATGGGGGTAGGTGTGAGTTCTTCATAGACTACATGAGCCTTAAGTACATTTTCATGCAAAAAGAGTTGAACATGAGGCAGAGGAGTTGGCTAGAGCTAATTAAGGATTATGATTGCATCATCAGTTACCACATAGGGAAAGCCAATGTGGTGGCTGATGCGTTGAGTTGTAAGTCAGGAAGTGCATCAGTGTTAGCAATGGTAATTCAACATCAGATCAGAATGGATTTGGAAAGATTTGATGTGGAATTAGTAGAGGAAGATCATCTGGCACATATCACCAATCTGGTAATTCGGCTCATGTTACAGGAAAGGATCAAGGTTGCTCAGACGAAGGATGTAGAGTTGATGAAAATTATGGATAAGGTGCGAAATGGATAGAAAATAGATTTTAATATTTTCGATGATGAAGTGTTAAGATTCCATACCAGACTATGTGTACCTACTGATGATGAAATTAGAAGAATTATTTTGGAGGAGGCGCATCGCTTCCTTTACATAGTGCACCTGGGAAGCATTAAGATGTATAGGGATCTATGGGATTTTTTTTGGTGGGGTAATATGAAGAAAGAAATTACGAATTATATAGAGTAGTGTTTGACATGACAGAAGATAAAAGCTAAGCATCAGAGACCAGCGGGACAGTTGCAACTATTTCACATCCTTGAATGGAAAAGGGAGCATATTACTATGGATTTCGTCACAGGGTTACCGCTGGCACTTTATGGACAAGACGCCATCTGGGTAGTCGTTGGTTGATTGACGAAGACTGCCCACTTTCTTCCCATCAGAGTTAGCTACTCTATGAGTAGGATGGTGGCGCTGTATATAAAGGTGATAGTTAGATTACATGGAGTGCCATTGTCCATCGTCTCTGACCAAGACCCATGGTTTACCTCTTAATTTTGGAGGAGTTTGTAGGGAGCTTTGGGTTCTTACTTGGCATTCAGTACAAAATTTTATTCTTAGACTGATGGACAAACAGAGAGGACCATACAGATGTTAGAGGATATGCTACGGGTCCGTGTGTTGGATTTTGGTGGTAGTTGGATCCAATACATGCCACTAGTTGAATTTGCTTATAACAATAGTTACTAGGCCAGCATCGGGATGGTACCGTATGAGGCGTTGTATGGTTGAAGGTGTCAATCTCCGTTATATTGGGATGAAATTGTTGAAAGGAATATTTTAGGGCCAGAGATAGTGTAGCAGACTTATGACAAAATTAGACTCATCAAAGAAAAAATCAAAGTAGCTTAGAGTCGACAGAAAAGTTACGCCAACACTTGCCGACCAGAGTTGGAGTTTGGTGTGGGGGATCATGTGTTATTGAGGGTTGCACCGATGAAAAGAACTATGAGATTTGGGGAAAAAAGGGTAAGTTAAGCCCTAGGTATATTGGACCATTTAAGATCTTGGAAAGAGTGGGTCCAGTTGCCTATATGATAGCATTACCTCCTATACTGTCTAGAATCCATGATGTATTCCATGTATCTATGTTGAGGAAGTATGTCATAGATCCTTCACACGTGATCAATTATGAATCACTGGAACTTAGAGATACCCTGTCGCATGAAGAAGTACCCGTTCATATTCTGGAACAAAAGGAACAGGAATTACGCACAAAAAGGATCCCTTTGGTAAAAATACTCTGGCGCAATCATGCAGTTAAAGAAGTTTCATGGGATTTGGAGGAGAAAATGCATCAGAAATATCCACACTTGTTCAGCGGAATCTAGCATTGAACTGCTAAAGGTAAAGGCAAAAAATTGTTTTTGACTTTTGTCTTGTACAACGTAGAATAGTTGGTAATAAGTTAGTGTTTTTGGTTCTAGGTTATGTGGGGTTTTGTGTAATGACCCAAAAAATAATATGCATGGAAGTGAAAAAAAAAAATAATTATTATTAAATTGAATTAATTAAATAAATAATATGATATATATATATATATGTATATAAGGATATGTATAATGTTAATATAATATTATATTATAAAGTTAGATATATATGTATATATTCAGGAAGTTATAGACTTCTTGAGATCCCCATTTGAAATCAAAATTGATTTCTTACAAATAGAAGCATTGCCCCCTGGAGGTCGTCTCTCTCTGTTGACTTCTTGAGTCATATCCCATTTTGATTTTGACAAATACAAAGTATCTCACCTGTGCATTGAGTATGTTGAGCAGGATTATTACTTTGCATGCACGGATAGTAAGGATAAAATAAAAGTCATAAGGAGCTAAAATTCAACATCATTTGGTTGTATGACATGGCAATACGAAGGGCAAAAGGAATGAAGATAAAATTTGTCAATTGTAATTGAATTATACTTTCTTTGGGTTTGTAATAATCATATGGTCTGCAATATTTGCATCTTATGCATAATAAGGGTTGAATGCTAAAGATACAAAAGACCATAGACTAACCACTAGGACCCTAAAACCTTAGCATAAAATTCTATAACTTATTCACAAATGATTGAATATTTGATTGGGTTTTTGATTATATAGAAAGACCCTAGGTTTGTGTAATACTGTTTGTGGAATCTGAATTGACCTAGGAGAAAAATTTTAAATACCCAATTCACCCCCTCTTTGGAATACACCAATTCCAACACTCTCTCTCCTCACGCTCTCCCACTCTCTCTCCTAAATTTCTCCCAAATCTTTGGCCAAATCGACGATCAAACACCACCATGAGGTCTGAGCTTCGATTCTGAGTAAGTTAATTGGAGCAAATTTTTGATTTGGAGATCCTAGGCACCACTCCAAGGCTAAGGTGAGGAGTACAAATTATGTTTGTTGTTTTAAAAATATAAGCGATTAAATTGTAGTATTTAATTATTAAATTGTAGTATTTGATTATATTAGATTTTTGGAGATATTCCTGGGATTAAGATAAACTGCAGGGATTTGATTAAATAAAATGGTCAGGGAGCAGAGTTTAATATCGTATGTGATGGAGCTTTGAGATTTCGCACTAGGTTATATATGCCTGATGATGCTGAGATTAAAAGGACTATCTTAGAGGAAGCTGATAGATTTGGTGCATTCCTAAGAGGGGGGGAGGTGTCAATTGGAATTTAAAATTTTTTTTCCTAGGTTAAACTAGTTTAGCAACAATACATTCACAACCTAGGTTTATCTACCTAAATGCACAGATAAATATAATATGCAGAATTTAAATCATACGCATCATTCACATAATAACATACACGTATGATAAATATAAGGTGCGGAAATATAAATAGACACACGATATGTTATCGAGGTTCAGCCAACTATGCCTACGTCCCCACCTCTAGCTGGCAAACCCAAAAATTCCACTAATGCTCACTTAACGGGTGGAGCGGCACTTAATACAACCAGGTAAATTAGCATAGGGCTGACCTCAACATTTACAAACTCTCCCTACGGGGCGGAGAAGGCCCCAGGTCAAATTCATATGGCTGATCCCAACCTTTACGTAATTCTTACCAAGCTGGATTACCGCCCCCTCAAGCCACACCTCGAAATACAACAGTATTTATAAAATTTTGCATACAATCAAAGAGCTTCTAAATAAGTAGATTATGTACCAATTCAGCACATGCAATAATCAATGCACCTCAACATGTATGAACTTTAAGCTTGGTGCTTTACGTGAGCAGTCAACACTTAGCAAGGAATAATTACAAGTATGCTCAAGAGTGTTCTAACAAGATATTTCTTTGAAACTAGATATATCAAATCTCAATACTAGATTATGGTTTCAAAGATACTAAAAACAATAATCAAACCAACTCAAAAATATTTTCCTCAATAAAATAGGCACAAGAGTTGTTTGAAAAAGTATAGCTTGTAAAATCCTTTGCACACAAAAATATAGCTATAGGAATCTTGCAATGACAATGCAAAGATCCTTAAGCTAATAAGTTTTTCCTAACACTAGATTTATCAAAGAAAATCTATGGGAAAACTTATGCTTAACTCTCAATATCAAAATCAATCAATAAACAATACAAATGAGAGCTATAAGCAATATGGAATGATGTATAAACACTCTAAGCACTCTCACTACACTTGGTTAATCAATAAAATCAAAGTTGTAGAGTGTATGGAGGTAGTATGAGAAAAAAGGGTTTGGAAAATTTGAGAGAGTTTTTGGCTTAATCATATTTGCTACACCCTTAATCTTGACAAATGAACCCCTATATATAGAGGAAGGGTAAATTATAACCGTTGGGGGAAATATAGGGCATTCTTAAATTTGTTAAAGAAGTTTAGCAAAAATTAACCCTGTTTAAAAACTTTAACCCTGGTAAAAGATTATTTAACCCGCGAGATTCGGGTGGCTGAATCGAGGTTCGGTCACCCAAACAGACTCATCTTGAAAAGCCCATTTTAAACAGTTTGGTCACCCATGTTCAAGTTTGGTGGCCTGAATCAAAGTCAGTAACATTTGCTGCGCAGTTCGGGTGCCCGATGCTAAGTTCGATTAACCGAACTAACAATTTGGTCGCTCGAGGTCTAATTTGAACATGAAGGTTCGGTTGTTCAGGTTGATGAAAAGTTCCCTTTAAAGGGTTCGGTCTCTTGAGGGCAATAGGGTAATTTTAGGTTCGGTCGCCCGAAACCTGGTCAAACTGCTGACTTTCCAGTAGTTCTTGCGCCTGAGGAGTTTTGAACTCCAGGGGTTCGGTCACCCGACCTCTCCTGATTTTTACAATTTTGCCCAATTTTACTTTAATTAATTCCCCAGATAAAATATGTGATTATGGGGACAATGTGCACTAAGTGTTGGGACCTAGGGTCTTTTCTAAGGCCTTTTTACCCTACCAGAAAAATCTAGTGTTGGTCGACCAAAGGGTGATCCCTAAGGTCTTTAAGGTCTTGAACTTTATAGTTCCTACATGCATGCAATGCAAATTATTATAGACATTTTTCCTAGTTATTATTACAGAACCAAATAGAACAAATATTAATTATAACAAAAGAAGTCTTCGGGGTCTTTAGACTTTGAGTCTTCATGTGCCATTAGATGATCTGCTAATTATATACTTGCACACAAACTCGAAAGTCATCAAATATCATGAGTATTTGTCATTATCAAAATCGGGTATGACCTATCAGGTCAACAAAAGCACATCGATCCCTTTATACAGTGCACCCTGGAGGCACAACAATGCATAGGGGTCTGCAGGAGTCTTTTTGGTGGGGTAATATGAAGAAAGAGATTGCCCGATACACAGAGCAGTGTTTAATATGTCAATAGGTGAAAGCTGAGCATCAGAGTGGTGCAACGGAAGCATGATGGAAGTACATCCTTATGGATTTTGTAATGGGGTTACCTTCAGTATTTCACCCCTGAACTGATGGAAAGACATAGAGAACAATCTAGATACTAGAAAATATGATACGAGCTTGTGTGTTTGATTTTGCAGGAAATTGGATTCAGTATCTGCCGTTAGTAGAATTCACCTATAACAATAGTTTCTAGGCCAGTATTGGGATGGCACCATATGACACATTGAAGGGTCCCGACTTCAATTCTAAGCAAGTTAATTGGAGCATATTTTTGATTTGGGTATCCTAGGCACCACTCCAAGGCTAAGGTAAGGAGTACAAATTATGTTTGTTGTTTTAAAAATTTAACCAATTAAATTATAGTATTTGATTATATTATATTTTTGGAGATATTCCTAGAATTAAGTTAAATTGCAGGGATTTGATTAAATATAATATTTAGGGAATATTTTGGAATTAAGTTAAATTGCTGGGATTTGATTAAATTGGAATTCTAGGAATATTTCAGAATTAGATTAAACTTCGGGGATTTGATCATATTGGTGTTTTAAATATGCTAGAAATTAAATTTAAATAAGGGAAGTGGATCATACTCGCGTTTTTTTAGAATTTAATCCGTTAATGGGAGCATGTGAGCCTAGGGATGTTAGAGTAGCTATTATCCCGAGTTTGATCTGAGCAAATTAAAATATATGATTACAGGTGTCATGCTCTGAATGCCGCAGGCGTCAATTTAGGATCCCTATGGGCATTTTCTCAGTAAGTAGGTATAGGGAATAAATTATGACAAATATTATTGGGAATTAACTGGTTGACTTAAAGTACGCGAAAACTGAAAATATTGTATATGGTTTTGGAATATTATGATATGAATGTTTCCCTATGATTATTAGATTATGAGTTATCATTCAAAAGTTGTGTGGCACAAAAAACATGAAATAGCAGATTTATATTGAAATATGTGATGATGAGTTTTTACCAAAAATAAAGGTATGGCGATATGAAATATACATATATGTTTTATATAGATATAATGATATGAGATATACATATATGTTTATGTGATATATACAGATGTGAATAATACTGGTACGATGAAATAAGATGTATACAAACATGTTTTATACAAAGGCGGTGATATAAGATATATACAGACAATTTATACAGATATGATGAAATGAGATATATACATAAATGATGAGATATACACAGACACAATGATATATATATATATACAGAATCATAGTATGATAGCTGAAATTAGGAATAGCTTCCCAAGAGGGGGGGTGAATTGGATTCTAAAAATTTCTTTTAATTCCTTTTAAGTTACCTTAAACTTCTTTTATTTATTTTAACCAATTCTTGACTTGTTTGTTTAATTCTTTAATCAATCAAGAACTTAGTTCTTTTATCCAATCAATAACACAATCAAACATTCAATTTTCAACCACACTTTGAAAGTAGAAACAATCAAACAATTAATCACAATTTCCAAACCAATACACTCAATTTGATTGCCAAATATAAATTCACTTCAGCACAATAAGATTGATGTAAAATTCAAGTTTTAGCACTTTTTGGAATACAAACACTATCCAATCAATCTCAAGCTTTGTACAATTCAATCACAATATATCTTTTGTTGTCAGCCCTGGATATGAAATTGTAAGCTTTGTTGTTGAATTATAATATATACTTTGCTGATAGAGATTTGCTTCTTCAATATGTTTTTTAACAACACATTCACACTCTTCTCAATATTCAGAACTCAACTAAACTCTTAATTAATTTATTCTTGGGCTGTTAACCAAGTAACGTACACCCGTATGGTTTCCGCAAGATATGGTATAACCAACGTACTCCCTTTTGATTTCCGCAACCTAAATCAAAATTAGACTTCAAGTTTACTTAATTTCTAAATATACGTAGTATGTATAATTTAGATATTTAAAACATCCACGCAGTTGAATATGAACTGAAAATAAAGAATAGGGAAAGAGAGAGTGAGACGGGGATTTTTACAAGGTTCAACTTCAACACAGCCTACGTCCTCGCCTTTGGAAAAACCACCAAAGGATTCACTAAACCTATTCCGTTGACGGGTGGAACAAACCTTTACAACACTCCCTGGTTAAGGCTAGAGCCCGCCTTCTCCAAACTATATCCCCTCATCTGGTCACTCCTTACATAGGCTAGAGCCTGCCTTTCTAAGCAATATCCCCTTACTTAGCCAACGATCCAAACAACCCTTGTAATTGTCAATCTACAAGATACAAATCAAATATTTGTGTACAAAGAATTTGCTCCTAAAAGAGCTTATTAGTACAACAATTCAAAACTATATACTTCAAAGTAAATAACAATATGAATATTCAAATTGAAGCTCAAGGAAGTATATCACCAATATAATTATTTCAATGAATGAAAGATTGAGAATTTGTAGCACAAGATTGGTGAGTAAAATCAACAAGAACTCAGTAAGCTTCGTGCAAGTTGAGAGCAAGAGAGAGCCTTGAGAGTTTGAGAGCAATTTGAGAGAGATGCTGAATTTTTTCTAAATTTTAATTCTTGATGTGTTGATTCAATAATATTAGAGGCTTATTTATAGACTTTAAAAGGTAGGTAACTTGGTCCTCAAGTGTGTTGAAATATCCTCCAAGTTTCCATAAATTTCGAGCCACAAACAACCCCATTTAAAAATTTGATCGTTATGAGAAAAATCAAAATAGTTACATGGCAGTCGCCTACCCCAATCCACCAGTTGCCTGCCAGAATTAAGCCAGTTGCTTGCCACGACCACTCAGGTGCCTATCCTGGTTCAGTAGTCTACTGGTTGCACACATGCTGCTGTCAGCTTCAAGCACCCTTCTATTTTTCGGTAATAACTTTTTATATATAACTTAGAATTTGATGATCTTGGTGTCAAATGAAAGCTAAGAGAACATCCTAAAACTTTCATGTTGAACACCATTTAAAATAAAGAGCTTTTGATAGATAAAAATACACCTCAATGCAGATGTAGAAAAATTATCAGCATTTTAAAAATCCTCTTTTTTGATGCTTTTCATTCCAAAAATGATTCTAACCTTTTTGAAATAATTTTTGACCTTATAAAAATATTTAACAAGTATGTTTAAAGGTATCTAGGTCTAATAAATTAACCTAAGAGTTTCATGTATCCATATTGAAATTATTTGAAGTACTTACATGAAATTTCCTATAAACTCCTTCAAATTTTTGATTCTTTAATTCCTTGAGATCTTTATGCTTGCTTCATCTTTTTTTGAGATTTCCATGTTGATCACTTGGGCTTTAATTCTTGAAGCTTTTTCTTTAATATCAATGCTCTCATGAACTTCAAGTTTTAATTCATGCCTCAAGCTTTAATATAATCATCCTTCTTTGAAGTACAAGCTTTCATGAATTCTTTAACAATGCATTCATCATTGAGTCCTGAAAATACATCACTTAACATAGCATGTTAAGATCCACTTGTTTGTTAGCATCAAAATAAGATGTTAAGCCTTATAAGGCCAACAATAGTTTTATACTGAATTGTGAAATTGAGATTATGTTACTGTATTATTCTATAAATCGTATTATATAGTATAAATGGGTGTATTGTACTGGTCACTAGAAAGGTTGAGAATAATGTAGAAGTGAGAAAATAAGTTCCTACTAATGCCGATGGGGAGGTATGCTCAGTATGGAAATTATGCTCTGTAGTTTCTACTGATACTAATGGGGAGGTATGCTCAGTATGAAAATGATGTATGTAGTTTCTACTGATGCCGATGGGGAGGTATGATCAGTATGGAAATGATGTGTGATGCTCCTACTGATGCTAATGGGGAGGTATGCTTAGTACGAAAAGTATGTTGTGATGTTCCTACTGATGCCAATAGGGAGGTATGTACGTTGAGGCCGATGGGGAGGAATGCTCAGTATGGAAAGTAAGTAGGCATTGAGGGTTGAAATTATGTGATCTGTTGTATTATATAAAATACCTATATGTGGATTTACGTACACGTGGATACTTATTGAGATAGAGCATATTCTGGAGAAATGAATGCTTTTAAATGTATATATATATATGGTTATGAGTACATATATGCATGCTTTCTCAATTGATATAATGATTTAAAGAATGCGTCTTGATATACCAAACTCATGTTGCCACACACTGTCAATAATTTAGTCCTTCTTACTGAAAGGTGACTCACTCCTATAATTTAACATTTCAAGAAATACCAGGAATCAAGCCTAGGGAGCGCCAGGGCAGGATTAGTTGACTGCTTGTTTAAAGTAAGTATTGGTGAAAAGTGATGTGTGTATAGTAACATTTGGGACACCTAGTATTGTGTTAAAGTCTAGTTCTGGAGAGTTATCTATGTATTATGATGATATTAGCACTCTGGTATTGTGTTTGGGATTAGATGTATATATATTTGTTTTTGCTATTTGGTATATTATAAGTGATGGGTAGGTTACCCTGGTACCCCACTTCGGGTCGGGTTATGTTGATGTATGATATCATAGATGTAGATAGATTATTGTAGTTAATGGTATTGAAAGGAAAAATTGGTAGGAAAATCGGGTCGTCACATTTTGGGAGAATTTTGATTTGGTTATTATAATCTCCTAGAGCCGTTTATGTAACTACGGTATTCCTCTGCTATAAGTGAAGGTAATTAATAAAGATTCAATGATTTTTTTTTCAATTGATGATATGAGTGGTGATTAATAAATTTCGAAGACGAAATTTTATAAGGAGGGGAGGATGTAGAGACCCAAATAATAATAATAATAATAATAAAAATAAGTAAGAAAAAGGAGAATTTGATTTGGCACAGGCCAAACCGTCGATGGTTTTGGTGGAACTCAGAAAACCATCGACGATTTTGAGTTACTGTAGTCGGGTAAGGGTAAATCAGTAGAATTAAGGTTTGGTTAAAAACCAAACTGTCGACAGTTTTTGGAAATTGCTAAAAACCTATAAATAGATTTTATGGTACCATGCTATATAATCTAATCTGGTCCATCACGGTCTGATACTATATAATACTGTTATATATCTTACTGATTTACCATAATTCTATACAACTGTAATAACTATGATTCTGTAAAGCTATATTAACCATAACGTTGTAATAAACTGATCTGTATAAACTGTAACAACTGTATGTTATGGTTTTGTAATATCTGTATATCATGGTTCTGTAATCTGTATATCATGGTACTATGACAACTGTGTATCTGAATAAAACTATATATTTGAATAAATTGTAATATCTGAATAATCTGTGTAAATCATAGTTCTGTAAAACACTGAATGGCCATAGCTCTATAAATAAAACTGTAAAATCTGTGTATCATAATTTTATAAAACTATATAATCGTATTTCTATAAAAGTTGAGTAGAATTCTGTACTATACTAACATTTCTTATACCACACAAATAAATAAAACTCATTAACTATAATCTGTAAAACTGTATAATTTCTTACTCTGGAAACCCATAAACATATACTACACTTTTCTGGTAAATTTTTTTGATTTAACTGGTATAACATATTTCCCTTACCTGACTAACTGAACTCATTTACTAATTTCTAACTCATGCCTCTACGACATTTATGAGTTCAAAGCCTGAAATTATACACATATATTTCTCCAGTCAATCAACTGAATCCTTAGAATAATTGTCATATTTTTTCCAAATTAATCAACTCAATCACCAAAATATTTATCATTCAGTATTTCCTAGGCTCTATATACTCCAAATAAACCATAAAAATCTATATTACTTCATTTACCCTGGTTTTGGGATGGTACCCCAGAACCCCAAACTGAAAATCTTCTCTGCTTACGCTGTAGAGAATCTTCCCAAGAACCCTGTGGTGGTTCCTGATTGTCAAAAGGAGGCTTAACGGAGCTGGAATCGAAGGCGAAAGGGTGGGGGTCCGTAGGGTTTGAGAGAGGAGAGAGAAAGAATTTTGGTTTTTAATTTCAAAAGATGGCTCACGGGATTTCTTATATTTCAGCATTGCCGAGAAAACTGTCACCGGTTTTCTCGGACTCCCAAAAATTCGTCACTGATTTTCTCTTTAATTAGATGGATTTTACCGCTTTACCTGTTATTGACCCGCAGTAATTTACCAAAACCGTTTTCGGTTTTCTATGCTTCTTAGAAAACCGTCGCCAGTTTTCTCGTCCCTCAGCCAAAAATCCACTTTTCCCATTTCTTTTATTATGATATTTTCCAAGTCTCTACATTCTCCCCTCATAAAATTTCGTTCTCAAAATTTGCTATCTGTGCTATACACCATCCTCTAAGAAAAAAATGCTACTTATTTATTATTTACCCTCGCTTATGGTAGAGGAAAATTCTCCTAAAACCAAAAATACTACCTATTCTATAATCTAAAGTACAACTTATAGATACATTATCTTGCTCTGTACAAAATAAAACTAAACTACCAAACTATATTTACTTTACTTGAATTATTACCATTTCATTTTCTATCTAATGCCGGTCCCCACTAAATAGATATGGGTGTTTCCGTTTTATCTCCTCCTTTAGCTCCAACAAGCTCTCCTCCATTGCATGATTCTTCCATAGGACTTTTACTAGTGGAATTTTCTTGGTGCACAACTCCTGTTCTTTTCTATATAAAATCTGCACTCGTGTTTCCTCATATACTAAAGTATCTCTAAGCTCTATCTCCTCGTAGCTGATCACGTGTGAGGGATCGAGAATGTATTTCCTCAACATGGATATATGGAATACGTTGTGAATCCTGGATAGAGTTGGTGGTAAAGCTAGCCTGTAGGCGATTGAACCCACTCTCTCAAGTATCTCGAATGGGCAGCTTACCCTTCTTCCTAAACCTCATAGCTCCTCTCATCGGCGCTACTCTAAAAAATACCTGATCTCCCACATCAAACTCCAACTTCCGGCGATGAGTATCTGTGTAGCTTTTTTACCGACTCTGAGTTGCACTGATTATGCCTTTAATAAGTTAGACTTTATTATATGCCTGCTACACCAACTCTGGTCCCAAAACTCGCCTTTCACCCATTTCATTCAAGTATAGTGGAGAACGACACCTCCTACCATATAATGCCTCATTAGGTGCCATCTCAATGTTTACCTAGTAGTTATTATTATACGTGAATTCAACCAGCGGCATATTCTGGGTCCAACTACCCCTGAAATCCAGCACACAAGCTCGTAGCATATCCTTAAGTATTTATATCGTCCTCTTTGTTTTCCCATCAGTTTGAGAATGAAAGTTTATGCTGAATGATAACTGAGACCCCAAAGCTTCTTGCAAACTCCTCAATAATTTGGATGTAAATCGTGGTCTTGGTCTAAAACTATGGATACTAGCACACCAGGGGGTCGAACTATCTCCTGAATATATAACTCTACCAGTATGTTCATAGAGTAGTTGACTTTAATAGGGAGGAAATGAGCAGTCTTCATCAATCGATCAACGACCACCCAAATAGTATTCTGTCCATGCAATGCCAGTGGTAACCCTGTAACGAAATCCATGGATATATGATTCCACTTCCACTTAGGGATGTAGAGGAGCTACAACTGCCCCTTCGGTCTCTGGTGCTCAGCCTCTACCTACTGGCATATCAAACACTACTCCACAAACTCAGCTATTGACTCACTCGAAAAATGAGCAGCTCGAAAGCTATCCCAAGTATAGGAGTTCTATCGTGTAATATTAAGCCCAAGGGCTAGATCGTCTCCTCAGGGAATGTGTTTTAATCTCCGATTTTACATTCTTCCAATCGAAATTAAGAAGGTACTCAACTCAGTTCAGATTCGGGTTTTCAAGATTGTGGAGACTTAAATGAAAACACAAATTAAAGTCCTAAAACTATCACACATGGAATTAAATAACAATAATGCAAACCCTAGTCTACTTAAGGAAACACTAGATCATACTAACTAAAAATGGAAACTTTAAACATGGAATTAAAATAACAATAATGAAAACCCTAGTCTACTTAAGGAAACACTGGGACACGCGTTAATTAAAAATGGCAACCTAGAACATGGAATTAAAAACACATAATGGAAACTAAACTAGACACATACTAAAAAAAAAACCGAACCTACTAAAAATCGAACCTTTAGCACAATTAAAAGATCAAATCAAGACTCACAATTTAAATGCAAACATGAATTCAACAGAAATTTAAAAAAACGTAAACAATAACGGAACACAATAAAAACACAACCTTTACTAATCATAGACCCTAACTAAATCGAATTTCAACCAAAAAAAAAAAAATATCTGAATTTAATTAAGAATGCTAAATTAAAATAACTATCAATTAGATAAACAAAGAGATTAATTTAACAATAATGAAATACCCAACATTACTCAACTTAAACAAAAAGAAAGAAAACTCCAATAACATTAAAAAAAGAAATTAAACTTTCTTCAATATTCCAAGATTCAAAGAAAAGTAAATAAAAGAAAGAAAGAAAGGAAAAGAGAGAGAGAGAGAAACAAATGCACGGAGCCATGGCAGCAGCTGCGGCTATGTGTGGGTTGGTTAGCGGCTGTGGCATGGAGCAAGGAACAGCGGGAGAGTGGCTCACGGATCTGTTGGTGCTGTTGGCGGCCGCCGGAGAGAGCAACAAAGTGTAGCATGAGCTTTTTGTGCTGTGGCAACAATGGGCAAAAGAGGTTTGAGCGAGAGAGAGAGGGATAAAGGGAAGGAGAACAGAGAATAGAGAAAAGAGAAAGAGAGCAAAGCAGAATTTAAAAGAACAAAAAAAAAACAAACTAAAGAAGAAGAAGAAGAAGAAGAAGAAGGAAAAGAGGAGAATGGGGAAGAGGAGAATGGGGAGCCCTGGGGGCTGCCTGCACAGGAAGAGGAAGAGAAGGGTTAAATAGGATAGGGGGGAAAGCCCTAGACCCGGATAGGAGACCTGACCCGGCAACTTGACCCAATTGGAGTTGACCCGAATTGCTATATTTTTTCATTTTTTTCATTCTTTGTTCATCACAAATCTGACTCTTTTAGAGCCCGTATCGCACAAACCTAAAAAAAAAAAGTCGTAGATAATCCTTTTCTATTTCTCTAGAAATTTGAATCATCTCAATCGGAGCTTGGACGAAAAAGTTATGCCCAAAATACAAACAGGTATCGGTTTTGGTTCCCGGGAATTTTCCTGCAACAAAAAGTTACCAAAACTTCATAAATAGTGCAATAAAGTTCAAGAATGATGATTTTGACACTTTACTAAAATACTGGAAAATTTTGGACATTTAATTAAAAATATAAACTGCAAAGCCCGAGTTAAGATGCCCAATTACGCAGTTTTGACGCGTAATCAGCTATCTCCCTCTTTATGTCGTTCCACCAGAAGTATTCCTGAAGGTCCCAATACATTTTAGTGCTACCAGGATGCACTGTGTAAAGGGATCTATGAGCCTCCTCTAGGATAGTCCTCCTAATCTCAGCATTTGCAGGTACATACAACCTAGTACGAAACCTTAGAGCTTTATCATGAACTACTAAACTCCTCCTCCCGTCCGCCCTGCACTTTATCTATTAGCTCAACCAATTCTGCGTCATTCTTTTGGGCAGCTTCAATCCTCTCCTGCAAAGTAGGATGTAACACTAGGTTGGCAATAAATGTTTGATGATCATCCTTTACTAGCTCCACACCGAGTCTCTCCAAATCCATATGAATCGGATGCTAAATCTCCACTGCTGACAATGCTGTTCCCACTGATTTCCGGCTTAGAGCATCAGCCACCACGTTTACCTTCCTTGGGTGGTAGCTGATTGTATAATCATAATCTTTAATGAGTTCCAACCATCTTATCTGCCTCATATTCAATTCTTTCTAGGTGAAGAAATACTTCAAACTTTTATGGTCAGTGAAGATCTCACATTTCCCACCATAAAGATAATGCCTCCAAATCTTTAGTGCATACACCACTGCAGCTAATTCTAAATCATGTACTAGGTAGTTCTTTTCATACTCTATAAGCTGTTGAGAAACATAAGTAACAACCCTCCCGTGATGCATTAACACACACCCGAGTCCCTTCCGGGACGTGTCACTGTATATAACAAATCCATCCTCTCCCGATGGAATAGATAATATCGGTACAGTGACCAATCATTGCTTCAACTCTTGGAAGCTTTGCTTACACTCGTCGGTCCATTCAAATTTCACATGTTTCCTCGTGAGTCATGTCAATGGACCCGATAATCTGGAAAAATCATTCACAAAATGCTGGTAATATCCCGCCAAACCTAGGAAGCTTCTGATCTCCTAAACATTCACCGGTCTCACCCAATTCACCACTGCTTCTATCTTGCTCGAGTTTACTGATACGCCATCCCCAGAGATCACATACCCGAGAAAAGTGACCTACCTCAGCTAGAATTCACATTTCTTGAATTTCGCGTATAACTTTATTTCCCTTTATACCTACAATACCAACCTCAGATGATCCTCGTATTCCTCAAAACTCTTTGAGTAGACCAGTATATCATCAATAAATACCACAACAAACTGGTTCAATTACTGGTGGAACACCTGATTCATTAGGTCCATAAATATTGCGGGTGCATTAGTCAATCTAAACGGCATTACTAAGAACTCATAGTGCCCATAACTAGTGTGGAAAGATGTCTTTGACATGTCCTCTGCTTTAACATTCACTTGGTGATATTTTGATTGAAGATCAATCTTGGAGTAGACCTGGGTCCCCTGGAGCTGATCAAATAAATCATCAATTCTAGGAAGAGGATATTTATTCTTGACTATCACTTTATTTATCTCTCTATAATCAATGCACATCATCATAGTCCCGTATTTCTTCTTCACGAACAAGATTGGTGCTCCCAAAGGCGACACGTTAGGCCTGATAAACCCTTTATCCAATAACTCCTGTAATTTCAATTCATTGAGTTCAACTAGAGCCACTCTGTAGGGCACTTTAGACATCGGTCCTGACCCTGGTAATAAATCCACGACAAATTCAATCTTTTGGTCTGGTGGTAAACCAGGTAATTCCTCTAGAAAAACATCTGGAAATTCTCTAACTAGGAATATCAACTTGTTTCAATTCTTCCTTTGGCATTTCCTTTATATAAGTAACAAACCCCTAGCAACCATCCTGAAGTAGTCTCTTCACTTGAATAGCTGACACTAACTGTGGGGAGACGCGCACATGTGATCCCATGAATCTGAACTCCTACGCGCTTGGGGGTCTGAATATCACTTTTTTTCATGGCAATCAATGCTAGCATAGTTAGCTACCAGCCTGTCCATATCCAATATTACATCAAACCCCTGTATGTCTAATACCACGAGATTGGCTGGTAATACTTTCTCTTGAATGCCCATTGGATAGTTTTTAAGTACCCTCCTACGCCGCACTACTAATCCAGTTGGCGTGGCTACTGACAACTCAACATCTAATAGCTGTGCTTCAATCCCAAATAATTAACATATCCCGATGACACAAAAGAATGGGTGGCACCTGAGTCAAACAAAAGAACAACTTTATATGGTAAAGTAATAGGAATACATGTCACAACGTGTCCGACAGCCTCAGCATCTCCCTGCGTCAGTGCATAAACCCTCATTAGAGCTGTGTTCCTCTATTGGCCTCAATAACCTCCCCGAAATGGTCTGGGAGCTAGTGCGTGGGTCGGCAGTCCCTAACTTAATCATGCCATATGACCAGGTCTTTCGCACTGATAACATACATTCTCTCCCAAATGACATTCTCTCGTATGTCTTCGGCCATACCAAGGGTAGGTGGGATAAATATGCTCACCCTAGAAACCACGGTGTCCCGTCATTTGCCTCTGGCCTTTACTGTACTGGTTTCTTCTCCATAAGCTTTGGATGGAACCCGCTTGAAAACCTAGAGGCATAAGCCTCTTCCTAGGGCTCTACATCTCAGCATTCCTTGGTATACTTTCCTCTACTACTGTAGCCCTATCTACTAGTTCAGAGAAATCCTGCACCTTTAGAACCACCACCTATATAAAAATTTCCTGCTTTAAGCCCCTCTCAAACATTCTTGCTTTCTTAACCTCATTTGGCACAATGTAGGGAGCAAAATGTGACAACTTGATGAACTTCGCCGCATATTGCTGGACCGTTAGATTTCCTCGAGTCAAATTCAGAAATTATACTACCTTAGCCTCTCCGATAGTGACGGGAAAATATATGTCAAAAAATACCTCCCTAAATAGGTTCCAAGTCGTAGCCACTGGTATGGGTTTCTGCTTCAATAATTTTGTAGCTGTCCACCATTTCTCAGCCTCTCCTGTCAACTTATACATGGCATAGAGAACCCTCTATTCATCGGTGCAGTGGAGCGCCATTAACACTTTCTCGATCTCTTGTGTCCAGTTCTCATAGATCCTCCTGAAAATGTTGGAGGGTTCATCTTTGTGAACTTTTCTATCATACAAACCTAGCCTTCAAACAGGCCTCCCTGCTCCCTGGAGCTCTATGCAATCTCATCCATAACCTGCTAAGTTACGCTGTGCAAAACAACACCTGAATCCCCACCGCCTATGCTAGAAGGCCCTGCATAATCATCGTTTCTAGCTTGAGCACTACTACCTCCAGGGTCCATCTTGCAATATTACCATATTATTCTGAGAATCCAAACCTCATAATGCTATTCTTACATTAATCTAACTAAGACATTCTCATACCACCTATCACTAATTTAAGGTCTAGTCCTACCATATGGAAATAGAAGCCGACGATAGTTTACCATGGTTTTCCTGAAATCGTCACCCCAGGAAAATCACAGAAACCACCCCGAAGTTCCTACTTCCAGACTGTAGACCAGAACCCTAAATTCTCATCTTAATTTCCCAATATTAACTCTCTGAAATTTTGTTCTATCCCAATTTCTATCCTTCTCAAAATTCCATTCCAATATTCTGGGATTGTTTTACGCTGTATACTAAAGTCTATAGAACCTAGCAACCTAGGCTCTGATACCAAACTGTAATGACCCAAAATTTCATACCATTTTTTTAGAACTGTAAATTATATTACTATGATACCCATGTAATACCTATTATAGCATCTCGGTCCCAAAGTGGGTCCCAAGGAATCCTTGTTCATACCTATGTAGCAAAAAACATAAAATCATATAACCATAACTACAATACCAAAATTCAGTATCTTCCCCAAACATATATATATACATCACTCAAGTATTCACCACTAGATCATCTAGTATCTACACAAAAATACATCTCCTAGCATACATTTACCCTTCTAACAGGGTAGTATAAATCTCCTCTCTATCTCCGAGCTTGATATGCTTGTCTAGTTGGATCACTTCAAATATATTAAATTACTGGGATGAAACAACTCTCAGTAAGATGAAATATGCTATTACAGTGAGTGGCTACTGAGTTTACATGAACAATATGCTTTTAAACAACTAAAATTAAGATAACAAGTAAAATAAAATATAGTATAATTCACATCTACGTGACTTAAAATATAACTGTTTCTGAACTTTCTCTTTAATCATACTTTTAGTATCTATACGTATATCTGCCGTTTTCTGTAAATCTGTATAAATATACATAACTGTGAAAACTTCTTTGGATGGATAACTGTGTGTCATGATTTGACCCCTCATGACAGGGTTGTGCGGCCTATAGATGAGACTTAACACTAGTTGGCCTACCAAGATAAGTCAACTAAAACCTCTATCGTTAGATCAGCCACCTCAACCTGGACTACCGGGGAGCCTGCAATCTCTCCCAAGGCACGATTGACTACTCATAAAATCTACACAATATTTGAGATATGTGGTTGCACTCTATATTGTAATAGCTACGATACCATGCTCTGTAATCTGATATGGTCCATCAGAGTCTGAACTATATAATACTGTTATATATCTTACTGATTTACCATGATTCTGTACAACTGTAGTAACCATGATTCTGTAAAGTTGTATTAACCATAAAGCTATAATAAACTGAACTATATAAACTATAATAATTGTATGTTATGGTTCTATAATGTCCGTATATCATGGTTTTGTAATCTGTATATCGTGGTATTGTAATCTGTATATCATGGTACTATGAAAACTGTGTATCTGAATAAAACTGTATATCAGAATAAACTGTAATATCTAAATAAACTATAATATTTGAATAATCTGTGTAAATCATAGTTCGGTAAAACACTGAATAGCCATAGCTCTGTAAATAAAACTGTAAAATCTATGTATCATAATTCTATAAAACTATATAATCGTATTTTTGTAAAGGCTGAGTAGAATTTTGTACTATACTAATATTTCTCATGCCACACAAATAAATAAAACTCATTAATTATAATCTGTAAAACTGTATAATTTCTTACTCTGGAAGCCCATAAACATATACCACACTTTTTTGGTAAAAATTTCTAATTTAACTGTTATAGCATATTTCCCTTACTTGACTAATTGAACTCGTTTACTAATTTCTAACTCACATCTCTGCAGCATTCATGATTTCAAAGCCTCAAATTATACACATATATTTCCTTAGTCAATCAACTGGATCCCCAGAATAATTGTTATATTTTTCCCAAATTAATCAACTCAATCACCAGAATATTTATCATTTAGTATTGCCTAGGCTTTACATACTCCAAATAAACCATAAAACTCTATATTACTTCACTTATCCTAGTTTTAAAATGGTGCCCCAAAACCCCAAACTGAAATTCTGCTCCACCTACGCTGTAGAGAATCTTCTGAGGACCTCATCATCAAAACAGGGCATAATGGAGTCGGAATCGAAGGCAAAAGGGTGGGGTTCCGTAGGGTTTGTGAAAGGAGAGAGAGAATTTTTGTTTTGAATTTCAGCCGAAGGTTCGCGGTATTTCTTATATTTTAGCACTGTGGAGTAAACCGTCATTGATTTTCTTAAATTTTAAAAAAACGGTCTCTGGTTTTCTCTTTTATTGGCTGGATTTTAACGTTTTACCTGATGATAGCTTTGATGTATTCCCAAAAGGGGGGGGGGTGAATTGAAATTTCAAACTTTCCCTGGTCAAATATGAATTACAATTAGTATTTCAAAACCTAGGGTCTTTCTAACCATTAACCAATTCAGTAGAATTCAAACTGAGCAAGAATGTAAAGCAATCGAAGCAATCTCAGTATTTCGAAACCATTCACCATAATTAAAATGACAACATTCAAGTGCATAAATTTAAGTGTGGAAATTAAATGCAACACAAGAAATGTTATCAGGGTTCGGCCAATACTACCTACGTCCCCGCTTTGGCTTACCAACGTAAGGATTACACTATAGGCTCACTAAACGGGTGGAGCAGCACCTAATACAAATAGGTCAATTAGCACAGAGCTGACCTCAACCTTTACAACCAGGTCAATTAGTACAAAGTTGATCTTAACCTTTACTACCAATCCTTACTGGGCTATATTACTGCCCCCTCAGGCCATGCCTGGAATACAACTGATTTCACTATACAAACAATGTACAAAGTTTATGCTTCTCCAACAAGCATATTTGTACCAATATCAATCAATCAATCAATGGACATCAATAATATAGGACTTATAAGCTCAATGATGTATGTGTGCTATCAACACTCAGTAGGATGTATAATCTTAAATATGCGTAGAGTGTTTCAACAAGCTAATCTTTGAAAGCAAAGTGTATCAAATATCAATATTAGATTAGTGTTTCAAAGATGCTAGCAATAATATTTAAATGAACTCAAAAATATTTTCTCAAATGTATCTACCTCAAGAGTTGTTTGAAATCAAGCTTTGTAAAAATATTTTGCACACAAAAAGAATGCTTAAGGAATTTAGCAATATCAATGCTATCCTCAAGCTAATGAGTTTTTCCCAACACACTATTTATCAAGTTAAATTTGTGGGAAAACTCTAGCCAAACTCTTAATACGAGAATCAAACAATACAGATATAATGAGAGTATGGGGCTATTTAAAATGAAGCACTAATAATCTAAACACTCTCTCTAGGCTTGGATGATCAAAGAAAATGAAATAGAGGAGTATTTGGGATAGTATTTGGAAAAATAGGATTTTTAAATTTGAGAGGATTTTTCATTAATGATCTTGCTAATCTCATACTAATTTTCACAAATGAGCCCCTATGTATAGAAGTTGGGCACATTATGACCGCTTAGGACATGTAGAGTATTATTAGGATTGTTTTTAAACAATTTAGCAAAGTTAACCTTGTTTGAAAAATTTAACCTCGGTAAAAAAATTGTCCAACCCGAGAGCACTGGTTGACTGAACTTAAGGTTCAGTTGACCAAGTGACAGAGTTCGATTGACCGTGCGAAAAATGAACTGAGAGTTCGGTCGACTGTACATGTATGGTTTAAGGGCGATTTTCCAAATCCAGGCAGTTTGGTGGACCAGGTAATTTTGAACTAGGAGGTAGGGTTGACCGAGTAGTTGGCATTTCCAACGTGGGGGTTCGGTCGATCAGGTAGTTGGTTCACAATTTCGGTCGGTCGACCGAGGAGTCAAACCGTTGACTCGGTGGGAGTTTGGTCGACCAAGCTATATGAACTTTGCAAGGTTTGGTCGACCGTACTATGTTCAAACCATTAACCTCTGATCGGTTCAGTCGACCAAATGCTTTTATACATTCTGATTCGATCGACTGAACATGCATTTTTAATGCATTTCGGTCCTAATATCCTTATACGTTAACCCTATTCATATTAGCACATTTTTTTATGCATGCATGTGGGTCGTAGGGTCATTCTAGTTCTTTTTTTGAGCTTAAACCCTATTACGCATGATATGCATTAATTATTACAGACCATAATGCCTTACATATTACAGACCCAATTAAAATAAAAACTACAACAGATAAATATTTCGGGTCTTTATTTTCTTAAAGTCCATGTGCATCATATAGAAACCTCCAATTGATCCTGCACACAAACTCATCAAACATTAGGTACCAAGATATTTGTCATAATCAAAACGGGATCTGACCTATAAGGTCAACAATCTCCCCCTTTTTTATGATGACAAATACTTTATGCAAAATTGGGTACAGCCAAGAAAGGCTCCCACTAAACCTATGCATAAGGGAAATGTAAAGATTTTAAATGTTCAAAAAGTTCAAATACATTTTCCTAAGGTACCCAATTTTTCCTAATTTCTCCCTCTTTGGGAAATAGTAAAAAGGGCTATAATAAGTTTAAAACATATAGGCAAGACATGGAGTATGAAGCATTTAAGTACAAGATATGATTAGGAAAACGTTTTTGAGAAATTTTGGCAGCATGCCGTTTAAACATAGATCAATTCCCAAAACAATCTGTATAAAAATGGCCTGATTGAGTTTAAATTTACAATTATCCACAATAGCTAACTCAAATAGTCTAATATGGATCAAAATGGGAAACTTATAAAGCATAAAGCAATTAAGCACGCAAACAATGTATAAAAAACAAAGTTTAGACCATAAATATACACAAACCATTGCAGTTGAAAACATATCATAAGACCCATGAAAGATTTGAGTTTAATACGCACGCATATGATAGCAAATAGATGGTTTGAGTAAAAACATAGTTTAACAAGTTCGCATGCATTTCCATGTGAAGTTATCAAACCAGTTTTGTAACTTAGAAACATATATATAATAATAAGGCAACATATAAATGGTTTTTGATTTGAAATAATTTCTTGCCAATTACCAAAAAATATATGTAAATGGATATATATAAAAAATATATGAATATATTTTCCCTTTATGATATTATCAAGAAATACTAGGGGTACTAGCTGAAAAAAGAAACCTTAAAGATCATGTAAGCCATAATTTTCTAGTTTAGCATTTTAAGCATATTCATAATATAACCTGATAAAAACAACCATATAAAACCTAGGAATCTCATAAATATAAATACAAGGATCATATGGCAAAAAGATGATAGTGGCAAGATAGTCACATATTAATTTAAGATGTTCAAGAAAACATTTCATTTAAGCATATGCCATAGTGACATTCAAGATACATCTAAACTGAGAATATTGGAAAGTATAGCATGATAGGAATTTTATGTTTAGATACTCCCCCTTTCAATTTGAATTATGGCCTAGATGAAATAAGCTACTTATACTCATTAAGATTGATTTTACAAAGTATGTCAAGAGTATAATCCCTTCATTTTAAATCTCTTAAAATAAGTATATTGGTAAGGATTAATTTATTCTTCTATGCAACCAGTAGAGCAATCCCTATGGATTACACATGCAAGAGAAAAGATATATTAAGGCATGGAATGATACTCATAACCTAGAGCAAATACATTAAGCTCTTTTCCTAGGGATGGAGCTAAGCTCCTCTAAATTCTTGATGATTATACCAGGATGGAGATTAATTTTTATTTAACTTTCAATCATCCTTTCAAAATTTTTTAACTTCTATTTTATTATAATCATCAATGTAATTGTTTTATTTTTAAAAAAATTTCAAAATTTCAACAGGATTTTATCTAAAAATGTGATTTATCCCATAAAGAACCTGCCAATTTCAAAACATTTAAATAGCAGCTCCAGATGATTCAAATTAAAAATGAGCCAAGTGCAAACATCTTAAAATCTAAAAAATAGATTTTTCATGCACATGCAATATCATTTAGAAAAAAATTTAATGTTTTTAGGGAAATGTCTACCAAAAATCCGGTAGCATTCCGTCTGTAAACATGAGATTTCCCAAATTAACTTGCACAAGAAGATTATCAAACAGACAGTATATCACAAGTTTAGAACATGTGAGAACCTAATTATCTACTAGCATGCAATTTCACATCCACTGCATTTGCCATGTAGGAGGAATTCTAAACTAAACATGCAACCAGGTAGTCAATAATTTATATACATATACCATTCATCATAAAATATTCATGAAAAGAACAGAGAATGGCAACCGGATATATACATAGAATCACATGATCATGGGAGCAAACAACACACATCAATAATGAACAACCAATGCTCTCCCTTAGCTAAAAATTACGAATAAATATAAGTAACTGCAAATTACCCAACTATTGGCAGAAACCAAAATGGATAGTGGGTGTAAGTATGGTGTAGTCAGTGAAAGAGAAATAAAAGTAATGTAAGAATATTATAGATACAGACCAGAGAATAATAAGAATAATAATAATAATGATTTCAAATCCTGCAAGGTGCTCCCCTGGCATCTATATGTCACCTCCATCATTAGCACCATCGGCCATATCCATGTCAAATTCCATCGTCATCTGATCTCGATCATCTTGCAACTCATGGATGTGGTCATTTAGCTCACTGAAATAAACAGCAATGACCCTCTCAAGCTTCCTATACCTATTTTCTGAAGAGATAGAGAACTCCCTGAACTTATCCTGAAGAGTTGAATACTGAGCACTGGATGATGAAGCCATGTCCCTCAGCTCCCTGATGTCAGACTGAATGGACTGAGTAACCTGATGCTACGAATCTCTGTACTGCACAAATAAGTCCGTAAATCCAGTCATGAAAACCATCAAATCAGCATTCGTTGGCTGTGTAGGCTGTGGAGGCATCTCTTGCGGGGCCTGCTCTTGAGGTGCTGCTCCCCTAGCACCTATGGGCAACCACATGTTGCCAGCCAGCTCATACCCCATCAACCTCAGGGTGACTAAGGAGAACATATCTACACCCCTCCTTTTCTTTAGCATGGCCACATTTGATCGGGTGACTCCCATCACAAGAAATAGCCTGTTCAAAATTCCTCCATATGGCATAATAATCCTCTACCCAATCATCTTGGCCATCATCCAGTGTATCATCAAACTAGGTAGATCAAGTTTCTTTCTCGCAAATAGACACCACATAACAAAATAGTCGAGGAAAGAAACATGGACTCTAAATCCTGCCTTAGGCAGAATATTGTATGTGATCAGGTGGTGAACTATCTTTGCCTTTAAAGTAAAGGATCTATAGTTCGGTGGGTGATTTGGACTAGCTGCAAGTGGATCAGTCATAGTTAGGTTTGCAAAAGTCTTAATAGTAAACTCCTATTCATTTATCCAAGAGGTCACAGAATCAGGGCACTCAAACTCACCTCGCCCTATATCCAGAGTTTTTGACAAATATTTAGTGTCAAATCTAATATCAGTCTACAAAATCCTAGAGTAATATCCATTCTCATCATTGCCTAAGTTGGCATAGAATAACCTAATATATGTGGGATAGTGTTCACTAGGCTGATATGTGATAAAAGATCTCCACCCCTGGTATCGAAACATGTCTATAATGTTGCTAAAATACTGTTCCATAAACTGAAGATCGAGAATCTTACCCAGTATAACTTCCTTGGGGTGAGACTCCCTCACATATCTGATCATGGCATGCTCTGACAAAAACTAGTTGTCCTCGGTAGAGTCGACATCCTGAGCATCAATACACTCATCTTGTCATGCCATGGATGTTGATGGAAGTGGTTTTGGTGCTAGATTGAGAATATAGGGTAATATTCAAGGAATCAGCGGAGGAGCTCTAAATTTTTTTTCAGTGAAAATGAGCCTTTTTACGCAGGAAATATATGTAGACTTGCAAGGTTCGATCGACCAGGGACAAGTTCGGTCGACTGACGTTTAATATTCTTCACAAAATGCTCATGTTCGATCGACCAAGAGGATTTTTGACCTGAAATGGATGGTCAACCGAAGAGGAGTTCGGTTTCAAGTTCGGTTAATTGAGGGGTTGACCGAAGTGGGTATGATAAACCGAAATTCATTAGTTCAAAAGCCGTCGGTCGACCGAAGAGTCAAAGTCTGTTGTACGGTCGACCGAAGAGGATAGTTCATTTATGGATGGTCGACCGAACTCAGTCAACTTTTCAATTTTCACCAAATGTTGACCTAAACTCTTCTTTAAAAAGTTACATATGACTTTTCCACTTAGGGGGGGGGGGGATCAATTTCGAGGTCTTCTATGTTTAACTACCTCTCAAGCTGTCAGTTACATCTACCCCACTAAGTCCTATCCTATGGTTCAGTTTGATTTCCTCCTCCCTCTCTCTCTGAGGAACTGTCTACTAAGATTACCCACATCATTTCCTTATTTAATCCTCTTGTACTTTTACACAAATAAGAAGAGCCAATGTGTCCTACGTACCAATTATGTGCATACAAACATGTTTGCTTATTTGTTTTATTTTGTTCAGAAGAGACGTTTGAGATTTTATAACTGTGGGATTTGGAATATGAACCCTTTTTCAAGGATTTATTTCTTTTGATTCCTAAGGGTTTATCATTCTCTATTTCTTCCTTTAAAAAAGATAATTTTCAATATTTTTCTTGATTTTTTTCTTTTCTAAGGTGGCATGATATTTTCTTAGATCTTTTAATTGTTTTGCCAACCTTCTATTTTCATTTTTCAAAGATATTTTCTATTTAGATACCTTAGCTAGAAGCTTATGCATTTTACATAAAACATTTTCTAGTTTATCATTCAATAGCATGCTTCCATCATCAAATACAACACATGATTCATTACAAAATTCAACACAATCATTACGTGAATTATTGCATGTGGCATTTATAGTATGATCACAAGTTTCAATAGATGATACAACACATGATATATCACAGACTTCAGCATAAGAAAGATCATATGCATTATTGCACAAATCAGTGAATGAGGTAGAGTTAGAATCATATACCTCATCGTCTACCAATGCAATTTGATCATAATTGTGGCTCGTAACATTTGGAGTGGCAGTCTCCATTTCCTAGGTCACTCCATACTTCCTTTTGAGTTCAACCCAGATTTCTTGTGCACTTTTACAAGCCACAAACTCAAGCAAGATATCAGAATCTAAAGAACAAAATAATAAGTCAAATGGCATGTGAATTTGCATGCATAACATTATTACCATTTTCAACTGTAGGTATGCAAATTCCTTTATCAATCACCTGCCAGACCCTCCAATTCACAGATTTAATAAATATGCTCATTCAAATTTGCCATTGGGTGTAATTTAAACTGCAAAATAATGGAGGACCGGAAGGTGAATGTCCCTCTTCGAATGGGGATACACCAATGAGAGCAGTTGTGATCTTTTAAAAAACCTTTATAAGCCTAGTGCAACGAGGCTCTAATACCAATTGATACCTTTGATGTATTCCCAAGAGGGGGGGGGGGTGAATTGGAATTTCAAACTTTCCCTGGTCAAATACAAATCACAATTAGTATTTCCCAACCTAGGGTCTTTCTAACCATTAACCAATTCAGCAAAATTCAAACTGAGCAAGAATGTAAAGCAATTGAAGCAATCTCAATATTTCAGAACCATTCACCATAATTAAAATGATAACATTCAAGTGCGTAAATTTAAGTGCAGAAATTATCGGGGTTTGGTGATTACTGCCTACGTCTCCGCCTTGGCTCACTAGCATAAGATTACACTATACGCTCACTTAACGGGTGGGGCAGCACCTAATACAAACAGGCCAATTGGCATAGGGCTGACCTTAAACAATCAGGTCAATTAGTACAGAGCCGACCTCAACCTTTACAACCAATCTTTATCGAGCTGGATTACCACCCCCTTAGGCCACGCTTGGAATACAACAGATTTCACAATACGAACAGTGTACAAAGTGTATGCTTCTTCAACAAGCAGATTTGTACCAATATCAATTAATCAATGCACATCAATAATATAGGATTTATAAGCTCAATGATGTATGTGTGCTATCAACACTCAGTAGGATGTATAATCTCAAATATGCGCAGAGTGTTTTAACAAGCTAATCTTTGAAAGCAAAGTGTATCAAATCTCAATATCAAATTAGTGTTTCAAAGATGCTAGTAATAATATTCAAATGAACTCAAAAATATTTTCTCAAATATATGTACCAAAAGAATTATTTGAATTAAGCTTTGTAAAAATATTTTGCACACAAAAAGAATGCTTAAGGAATCTAGTAATATCAATGCTAAGATCCTCAAGCTAATGAGTTTTTCCCAACACAAGATCTATCAAGTTAAATTTGTGGGAAAACTATAGCCAAACTCTCAATACAAGAATCAAACAATTCAAATATTAAGGAGAGTATAGGGCTATTTAGAATGAAGGACTAACAATCTAAACACTCTCTCTAGGCTTGGGTGATCAAAGAAAATGAAGTAGAAAAGTATTTGGGATAGTATTTGGTAAAATAGGCTTTTTAAATTTGAGAGGATTTTTCGTTAATGATCTTGCTTATCTCTTGCTAATTTTCACAAATGGGTCTCTATATATAGAAGTTGGGCAAATTATGACTGTTTAGGACATGTAGGGTATTATTAGGATTGTTTTAAAACAATTTAGTAAAGTTAACCTCGTTTAAAAAATTTAACCTTGGTAAAAAAATTGTCCAACCCGAGAGCACCGGTCGATCGAACTTAAGGTTCGGTTAACCAAGTGATAGAGTTCGGTCGACAGTGCAAAAGATGAATTGAGAGTTTGGTCGACTGTACATGTATGGTTTAAGGTCGATTTTCCAAATCCGAGCAGTTCAATCGACTAGGTCATTTTGAACTAGGAGGTACGACTGACCGGGCAGTTGGCATTTCCCATGTGGGGGTTCAGTCGACCAGGTAGTTGGTTCACATTTTTAGTTGGTTGACCGAGGAGTCAAACCGTTGACCCGGTGGGAGTTTGGTTGACCAAGTTGTATGAACTTTGCAAGGTCTAGTTGACCGTACTATGGTCAAACTGTTGACCTCTGACTGGTTCGGTTGACCGAATGCTTTTTTACATTTTGGTTTGGTCAACCGAACATGCATTTTTAATGCATTTCTATCCTTATCCTCTTCTACGTTAACTCTATTCATATAAGCACATTTGTTTATACATGCATGTGGGTCCTAGGGTCATTCTAGGTCCTTTTTTTGAGCTTAAACCCTATTATGCATGATATGCATTAGTTATTACAGACCATAATGCCTTAAATATTACAGACCCAATTAAAATAAAAAATACAACAGATAAATATTCTGGGTCTTTATTTTCTTCAAGTCCATGTGCATCATATAGAAACCTCCAATTGATCTTGTATACAAACTCATCAAACATTTGGTACCAAGGTATTTGTCATAATCAAAACGGGATCTGACTTATAAGGTCAACACCTGTTACTAACCCGCGGTAATTTACCAAAACCATCGCCGGTTTTCTATACATAGAAAATCGTCGCTGGTTTTCTTGTCCCTTAGTCAAAAATCCATTTTTCCCATTTCTTTTATTATGATATTTTTTGGATCTCTACGCAACCGACCACTCAAATTGACTAGGGTTATGTCTGACCACTCGACTGGCCTTGTCATGTAGAATTTAAGTATACTTGCAAGAGGGGGGGGGGGGGGTTGACTTGGGTGTTTAAAATTTCTTTGTAACTTAGGTTTGTGAATAACAATCCTTTGTATAATCAAAATTCAATCTTTTATAAATGAATGATATTAAAGATTAGATGTTGAATTCCAATAAAAAATATCAAGATAAGATTGATGAAAAATCTCAGAACTTCAATATTAAAGATTGATTTTTATAAAGCCTGCAACTTTTTTTTTAATGGAATTAATTTAGCAAAATTAACTTCAGCTATGATATTAAAAAATCAGTATTCAATTCTATTTTGAATTTGTTAAACCAACCTATGACAAAAAAAAAACAAAAACAAAAAAAAAAAAAATAGTTTCTTGATTTCAAGTATGAACTAAAATTAGTATTTCCACAAATTTCAACATGCAACAAGTTCTTAATAGGCATACTCGCAAATTATAAACTTGCAATAAAGTACAGAGATTAAGGAAAAAGAGTTGAAGATCAGATTTTTTACAAGGTTTGGCTAGAAGCTTACGTCCTTGCCCCAAGCAACACGCTGTGAGGATTTTCTTTTTCCCAACTTTGTTACTAGGTGAAGTTACAACCTCTCTCCCTCAAAGGTGGAGTTCCCCTCTCTAACGAGAATCCTCTCTTGCTAGGCAACGATCCAACAGTCCTGAATCATCAAGAAAACAAGAAACAAAGAACAAATTTTATTCGTACAAGTAAAACTCTTAGTTTGAGCATATTTGTACAATTTAAATTCAATCTACTTTAGAAATAATCAATATAGAAGATGAAACTTAATAGAATATCACCAGGGTTTTGATTTGATTTGAAATTTTCAGTAGAAAAGATCAGAAAACCATGGGTTGTATCAGCAAGAAGCACAACAATACTTCAGAGAAATTTTTAGCAAGAGAACTTTGAATTTTTAATTTGTATATGCTTGATTGTTGTATTTAATTTGTGAAAATAACAAGTATTTATAGAGTAATGAAGCATATTACCATTTTTACCAAGTTACTTGCCATATTTTCCAAGTATATTCCAAGTTTGGGAGTCTAGAAATCAGTTTTGGAAACTTTCCCACGTTGTTTAAAAGTTAAAACAAGAACTTCAGTCGACTGTGATTTGAGGGTTAGTTGCCTGAGCCTTATAAGTTCAACATATTTTGAAAACTTAGTGTTGAATCAGTCAACTGGATGTTAAGGGTCAATCGTTTGTCTTAGTTCCGTTTGCTTAAAAACCATTAACACAAAAATGTCAGTCACTTGATGTAAATTCATTAGTCGCCTATCCCACTTGCAACTCACATGTTTTTCAAAATTTTGATTCCAAAACTTTAACTTTTAATCTTGGAGAACATAAATGAGACTTTTTAAAAATATTTTCCATGGTTTTCAAAACAGGTCTCTAAGTCAACTATAGTTCCTAAGAGCTTCAAACATCTATGTTAAAATTGTGAAGTACTTACTATAACTTTCTAAGCACTAAGTCTTCATGCATTTGCTTCCATTCTCTGTGTCTATCTTGTGCTCTTTCTTCAATTAACTTTAGCTTCATCCTACTTATGTATCTAAGCATAATCATCATCATTCTCTTCAAACACTTGATCTTGATCTTTATGAAAGCATTTGAGCTCTAAAACTTAGCTTAGCCAAACATGTTAAGTACCCGTGATTTGTTATCATCAAAACAAGATTTTAAGCTTTGTTAGGCCAACAATCTCCCCCTTTTTGATGATGACATATAGGAAGCAAGAATGTGTAATCCTTAATAAGGCTCCCTCTTACAATAAGCATAATCTTAACAATATTTGTAAAGTAGAATATATATCATGATTACATCTTAAGTATAACTTGTATCATCAGATTGCATCAAACTCAGTTTCATTTCATTAAGTTTGATTTAAGCTCAGATTTCAAGATCAATGTCATACTTAGTAATGTCATGCCCAGTTTTGCCCAAACTTCTCCCCTTTTTGACATCAATAAAAAAAAGAAGAGTATCAAGAAAGGTAGTAAAAGGGTAATGCATGGAGCCACTATAAGCACAAAACAAAAAATTACTAGTAGTTAGGCATAAGAAGGTAATCAATAAATCCCAAAATAATTTAAATGACATGAAAACAAAGTTTAGACCATAAATATACACAAACCATTGCAGTTGAAAACATATCATAAGACCCATGAAAGATTTGAGTTTAATACACACGACATATGATAGCAAATAGATGGTTTGAGCACAAACATAGTCTAACAAGTGCGCATGCATTTTCATGTGAAGTTATCGAACCAGTTATGCAACTTAGAAACATATATATAATAATAAGGCAAGATATAAATGGTTTTTGATTTGAAAGAATTTCTTGCCAATTACCATAAAATATATGTAAATGGATATATATATATATATATATATATATATATATAACAAATATATGAATATATTTTCCCTTTATGATATTATCAAGAAATACTAGGGGTACTTATTGTAAACAGAAACCTTAAAGATCATGCAAGCCATACTTTTCTGGTTTAGCATTTTAAGCATATTCATAATATAACCAGATAGAAACAACCATAAAAAGGCTAGAAATTTCATAAACAGAAACACAAGGATCATATGGCAAACAGATGATAGTGGTAAGATAGTTATATATTAATTTAAGATGTTCAGGAAAACATTTCATTTAAGCATATGCCATAGTGACGTTCAACATACATCTAAGTTGAGAATATTGGAAAGTATAGAATGATAGGAATTTTATGTTTAGAAACTCTCCCTTTCAATTTGAATTATGGCTTAGATGAAATAAGCTACTTATACTCATTAAGATTGATTTTACAAAGTATGTCAAGAGTATAAGCCATTCATTTTAAATCTCTTAAAATAAGTATACTGGTAAGGATTAATTTATTCTTCTATGCAACTAATAGAGCTATCCCTATGGATTACACATGCAAGAAAAAAGATATATTAAGGCATGGAATGATACTCATAACCTAGAGCAAATCCATTAAGCTCTTTTCCTAGGGATGGAGCTAAGCTCCTCTAAATGCCTGATGATTATGCTAGGATGGAGATTAATTTTTATTTAACTTTCACTCATCCTTTCAAATGTTTTAACTTGTATTTCATTATAATCATCAATGTACTTGTTTTATTTTTAAAAAAATTTCAAAATTTCAGCAGCATTTTATCTAAAAATGTGATTTATCCCATAAAGAACCTGCCAATTTCAAAACATTTAAATAGCAGCTCCAAATGATTCAAATTAAAAATGAGCCAAGTGCAGACATCTTAAAATCCAAAAAATAGATTTTTCATGCACGTCCAATATCATTTTAGAAAATTTTAATGTTTTTGGTGAAATGTCTACAAAAAATCCAGCAGCATGCCGTTTGTAAACATGAGATTTCCCAAATTAACCTACACAAGAAGATTCTTAAACAGACAGTATATCACAAGTTTAGAGCATGTGAGAACCTAATTATCTACCAACATTCAATTTCACATCCACTACATCCACCATGCAGGAGACATTCTAAACTAAACATGCAACCAGGTAGTCAATAATTTATACACAAATGGACATATTACAATCGAAGTTGGTTCAAGCAAAGAAAACATCTAAGCATCATCTGCATCTTCATCGTCATCTTCAGCATCACCAGAACTAGTCTCCATTGGAGCCTTACCGCATAAAGAAGATGATTAAGCCATATGTTGTTCAATTCGGCCATGCCTTTGATCAAGAGAAGAGTAATAAGCTTGAAGCGAGCCAAAACCTGAATGTACTTCATCATGAAGATCAATGATCTATTACTGATAAGCAATGAACCTAGAGGGGGTGTCATCTGTTGAAGGAGCATGTTGCTGAGCCTTTTGCTGAGTAGGTTTGCTGAGGTGCAGGAACTTGTTGTCGCCTCCGACCATATTTGGGAAACAATCCTTGATCATGATGCTCATATCCTATTTGCTCGATATGTAATAAACTTTTTTCATCCTAAAGCTTTGAACATAGGTAAAATGGCGGGAAAAACATTTCGAAAATAGGTTGAGTAGATCGAAGATGTTCCTAGAACAGTTGCTTTGCATGAGGAGTCATAAGCCATTGCTCTATGTTATTTCTGTCATCTTTCCTAGAAGAAGAACCTTTGTTTTCTATGGTTTTCGTTCTTGGCATGATGATCTTGAGAAAAAACGAACGGTGAAATCCTTTGAAATCAAGTGAAAATGAAGTAGGATAATGAACTTTGAGATTTAATCAGAAGATTTTGTGTAAGGGAAAACTAGTAAATGAAGGAGAAAGGGGTTTAGAAGATAGGAGAAGTAGGGTTAGTAGATTGAGGATTTAAAAAATTAGGGTTTTACACACAGTTCGTATTTAAACAACCGTCAGTCAGTCGACTGAGCAAGATGAGTCAGTCGCCTAACAAATGTGCTTCTTTGAAATTTCACTAAATAGTAATGAGTCAGTCGACTATGTCGAATGTGCCTTAAGAGTCAGTCGCCTGACCTTCAGTCATCCAATTTTCCACTTCTAACTAGTTCTCTACTATGCAATAATCCTAGTTCATGTCTTATAGAGATAAATCTATCCTCTGAAAGAGGTTTTGTAAAAATTTCAGCCCATTGATCTTTGGTATTCACAAACTCAAGTATGATATCCTCTTTTTGCACATGATCTCTCAAAAATGATGTCTAATATCGATATGCTTGGTTCTAGAATGAGATATGAGATTTTTGGAAATATTAATGGTGCGAGTATTATAATATTTTATGGGTACAACCAAATATTCCAAATTAAAATCCTTAATTGTTGTTTCATGTAAAGAGTTTGTGCACAACATCTACTTATTGCCACATACTCTACTTCAGCAGTAGATAGTGCTATAAAATTTTGTTTCTTGGAGAACCAAGACACAAGAGATCTTCCTAGTAAGTGGCAAGTACCACTTGTGCTTTTTCGATCAATTTTACATCTTGCATAACCTACATCAGAATAATTGATCATCTCAAAGCCTGTATCTTTAGGATACCATAGACCTAAGTTAATAGTACCTATTCAGTATCTTAATATTCTCTAAATGACTATTTGGTGAGATTCTTTAGGGGCTACTTTGGTAGGCTCGCCAAGGCTTGGGTCCTTAACTACCAAAAATAATATTTATAAACTTGATTATCCTAAGTTCAATAGAAAGTGAATAAGTCGGGTATCGATCCATAGGGACTTGAAGCGCAGTTAGTAAGCCACTTCCAAGTTAGTAATTATGGCCTTGTTATGAAAAAAGAAGTAAAGGGTGATGTTTTGCAATGGTGGATGTTTTTAACTACTAGAAAGCGATTAAATGAAAGCAAATAAATCTACACTATGGGAAAGCAAGTGAATTTAAGAGTTACCCTACTCCTAGAAAAGCAATACTGTGGTCCAAATCAGATGTTAGATGCCATGCATCTATCTACGTTCATTTAGACTTCCATAGAAATACTAAACTGATCGGGCCAAAGCGGGAGAAGGGCGATCGAGGGCAGAGGGTAGCAAGGGTACACCAACCGTTCAGAGCACAATCGGGAACCAGAGTATACCCTATCTCAATGATGAATGAACACCTTTGCGGTTCCATAGCCGACTATTTCCCTCTGACTAATATGCAGAAGTGCTTTTCCTTATCTGCAATCCTTCACCAAACACATAGCAGGAAAATGGAAAGTAGTAAACGAAAGCATGTGAATGAAAGCAAAAGTAAAAAGATCATCCTTTTATTATTAAGAACATCTATCACCAACGTCGGGAATTACAAATGGTGTGATCGTGTAATATACATTGATAGCACATGAACGGCGCCAGTTGTCACAGGCCAACCAACACTTCATGCACACACTGAAACAAGATTTGAAAGCTATGCTACTCCTAACCAATCTTGGCTCTCAATGACATCTTAAGTCTATCACTAACCTAAGAGAGGCCATAGAGGAACCCAGAGCTCATGTTCGTAGCGAATACTTATAGGCTCTAGGGTTTACAAAGTTTATTTTGAAATTTAGGAAAGTTTGCAGCAAATCTTGCACAGAAGATTGTCGTTGTCGACCGTGTCACCACTCTGTCATCTTTTGCGTGCCCTAGTTGAGACTTGAGTGAAGTTAGGGATTCGAATCTCCAATGCCTTCAACTTCATCATGCCTCAGGGTCTTGATGGTCGAGTTGATGGTCAAGACTTGCAGTATCTCGATCTTTAAGAAATCTCAATATCTCGACATAGTCGCCCCCAAAGGTCTCTTAGTCGAACACTTCATCAAGACTCTCGGTACTTTTGAATTGCAGTTTTGTCTCAGCATCTCGATGTGGTTGCTCTAGTGGGTCACTTGGTCGAACCTTGCAACATTCTAATCTTGATCTGAATCTTGGAGTTTGCAGTGAATGACTAAGTCACCCATGTGGTTTTCTGGTCGCGCTACATGGTCGAGCATCATCTTATTGTCCATTTATGCTTTGAAGCTTCTAAAGCTTGGCTAAACATATGAATTCGAGCTATGAATCCTCCAAATTCTCCTTGGCTTGTTGCAATGCTTAACTCCATGGTTTTGTCCTGCTTTTCTTGAAAAGACAAATAAACCTTGCATAGCTCTGAACAAGGATAACTCTGGGTAAATATATAATAAAATGAGGATAAGCATAGGTAAATGAGGGTCTGAAATTATATATTTTAGGGACTCATCACACCCCCAACTTACACTTTGCTAGTCCTCGAGCCAAGAAAAATCTAGAAAACTACCCAATCCTACCTATATCCTCTTTCGCGGGAAACACGATTGCATTTACCATATGCAACAAGGCCTTAAACCCCTAGGTCAATCCTAGTGGATGAGTTCTAGTCTCGTGAGGGTTTTCAGAGCGATACCCACAAACACCTACTCTGTGAATATAAAAAATATTTGCATATAACAAGAACCTTACCATTTTACATACAAAGATATGACCCAGTTGCATGTAGGCATGTTCATTCATGATTCCATTATACACACTCTGCAGCAATTCATTCATACAAGTCTCAACATTGCATAGTGTTGGACCAATAAGGCTTACAATTCTTATTTTGATGATAACAAATTAATGATGTGTTTAATATGGTTCAAGTGAAAGTTTTTCAGGAGAAAGAGAAAGCTTAAGGCAAAGCTTAAAGGAAGAGACAAAACTCAAAAGCATAAGGAAGCCTATGGATTACAAAGAGATCTTAAAGAGCATGCGAATTAAAGATATACTAGTGAACACTCAAAGAAAAGATTGAAAGCACAAAGATGATGGAAGAACAAGATTGAAGAACAAAGGATCATTTTTTTTTTAGATGTTCTAAATGTAAGTACTTCAAGTTAATTTTAGATATAATTTGGTTTGAAGCTCTTGGAAATTCAGAAATATATTTTTTTATATATACTCTAAAGAATATTTTAAAAATCAATAAAAAGAAAGGATTTTTGAAAAAGAAAATATGAAGGGCCAGGCGACTGCCATGATATGGTAGGCGGCTACCAAATTAAGTAAAGGGTTTTTCTAAAAGTCAGTAGCAAGACAGGCGACTGCCTAAACTTGTCAGGCGCCTACGTGAACATGATAGGAGCCTGCCTTGGTTCTGGCAGGCGACTGCCAGTATTTTGTGTTGAGAGTTTGTTCTGTGACAGACAACTGCCATTCGAACATTGGCTTAAAAGCTTTTAAAGGGAAGATTTTTTAAAAAAGGTTTTTGGACATAATTATTTTAAAATACTTGGAAACTATTTTAAGGAAACTTTAGGGGTAAGGAATGGCTTCTAAACATCTATAAATAGCCCCAATCTTCAAAGTTTGAGACACCAAGCAATCTTCAAGCATTCAAAGTTCTCAAAGGCTCTCCAACTCTCTCGGATTCAAACTACTGATTTGCTACTGATTTATACTTCGAAGCAAAGCTTTCAAAGATAGAATCTTTCATCATTTGAAAGTTATTTTATAATTCATACTAAGTATTGAGCTTCAAATTCTTTTATATTTGAATTGCTTTGAAGTACTATTGTGCTAATTGTTGTACTAACCTACTCTGCCGTAAGAGTGTTTTCTTCTATATAAAATCTCTTTATCTTGATTCTTATTCATTGACGATTCAGGGCTGTAGAATCGTTGGACCAAACAAGGGAATATTGTTTGGAGAGGTGGGCTCTAGCCTGACGGAAGAAGTGTTTTGTAATCGGTATTGTTCCACCCATCAATGAAACTAAACTAGTGAATCCTTTGGTGGTTTGCCAAAGGCAAGGATGTAGGCTGGCTATAAGCCGAACCTCGTAAAATCTCGTGTCTCTCTCTCTCTCTCTCTCTCTCTCTCTCTCTCTCTTCCCTACTCTTTATTTTTTTAGCAAAGACTTATAATCTGCGTGTATGCTTTTAATTGATTAATCTGAGTGTTTAGTTGTTAAATAAACCAGAGGATAATTTGTTTTTGGTTTGATCAACATTGATTGCGGAAACTGAAAGGGACTACGTTGGTTGATCAACCGAAACTTATTAATCTAAAAGTTTGTTTAAAAGCTAAACATAAGGAAGACTTGTGAGTTTTTGAACAAACACAGGGCTTGTACAAATTCATTAATTTATTACAAGGTGATTGAGTTTTTTGATTGATTGTGGATTGAATGTTTTTCATATTTAATTGTTGTGATTGATTGATAATTAAGAATCAAAATTAAAAATACCAATTCACCCCCCCTCTTGGGAAGCTATCCTAATTTCAATTGGTATCAGAGCCTAGTTATAAAAAATTCTTAACAAGCAGCTATAAAAAGATCTAAATGGCTAACATAGGAGCAGCTCCTTTTGGAGAGGGCCAATCCTCAACTCGTCCACCAATCTTTTGTGGACACAATTACACCTTTTGGAAAAAGAGAATGCAAATCTACCTCCAACACATGGATTAGAAAGCTTGGGAAGTAGTTGTAGATGGAGACCTTGTTCCGACCAAAATAATAGATGGAAAACATATTCCAAAAGAGAAAAAGGATATGATTGATTCATATTATAAGATGCTTCAAATAAACTCAAGTGCTATAAATGCCTTATATTGTGCCTTATACGCTAATGAATTTAATAGGGTAATAGCTTGTAAAAGAACAAAAGAAATATGGGACAAATTAGAAGTCACATATGAAGGAACCATTGATGTAAGGGACAATAGAATAGAAATGTTAACTAGCGAATATGAAGCATTCAAAATGAATTCAGATGAATCCATATCAAGTATGTACACAAGATTCACCCACATAATTAACTCCCTAAGTGGTTTAGGTAAAACATACACCACCTATGAAATGATCAAGAAAATTTTGGGAGGCCTTCCCTCAATATGGGAACCTAAGGCTACAACAATTACCGAAGGAAGGAACCTTAAGACTACCTCCTTAGATGAACTCATAGTATCACTTCTTACTTATGAAATGTCTCTAAAAGAAAGAAATCCTAAACTAAAGCATAAGAAATCTATTGCACTAAAAGCTTCAAGCCACAGCTCAAGCAAAGAAGAAAGTGAATCAAGTGATTTGGATCAAGATGAATTAGCATTCATCACTAAGAGGCTAGGAAAGTTTTATAGAAGGAATAAAAGATTTCCTAAGAAGTTTAACAAAAGAAAAATTGAAAAGATAGAATCAAGTAGAAAAGAAAATAAAAGTAAAAATGAACCTCCTATATGCTATCATTTTAAGAAACCATGACATATCAAACTAGAGTGCCCTTTGCTCATGAAAGACAAAAAGAAAATGAAGGAAGCTATGAAAGCTACTTGGGCTGACTCAAGCTCTAGCGAAACTGAAAACGAATCAAGTGGACAAGAGATGGCAAACGTATGCTTCATGGCGAACGATGAAAAGGTTAACTCCTACTACCCTTCAACCGAATCTAGCAATGGATCTTATGATGATTCTTGTGATAGTATGCCCTCATGCAAAGAATTACAAGTTGAATTATTTTCTTTACATAAAAGATTCATAAAAATTTCCAAAAGAAATATAACCTTAAAAGATCAAAATAAAGAACTTCTGAAACAACTTGAATCATTTAAAAATATTGAAGAAGAAAAGGATTCTTGTATAAAGAAGTTGGAAGAAGAAGTAAGTAAAACAACTCTAGAATTAACCAAAACTCATAAAGAAAACTTACGTAAAAAGGATCAAGAAATAAATGAACTAAAGAAATTAGTAGAAGATAAAGAACAAGTTATATATAATTTTACTAAAGGGAAAGATAATTTTGAAAAAATGATTAGACAACAAAGGTTACATGGGAATAAAGAAGGAATAGGTTACAATGATAAACCAAACAAAAAGAATATGAAATTATACATGGGATATTTTGTAAAAGAAGCCAAGCACTATGCTAGCACTTCCTCGTACAACAAATATGAACACACTACTTGTTATATGTGCAAGACCAAAGGTCATGTAATGTTTGATTGCCCACTAAAAAGAAATTCAAGGTGAATGGAAAGTCAACAACGGATCTAAAAACAAAATAAAGAAAGTTAAAAGGGTTTGGCTTCCTAAAACTAACCAAATGAATCCTCCATTGTAGGTATGTTTTAGGACAACATCATCAATGGACAAGTGGTACTTGGACAGCAGGTGTTCAAGATACATGACCGGCGATAAGACCAAGTTCACATAATTAAAACAAAAGGATGGAAGATATGTCACCTTCGGCGATAATGCCAAAGGTAAGATCATTGGCATCGTAAGAATAGGTAATAAACCTTCTATTACTATTGATAATGTATTATTGGTAGAAGGATTAAAACATAATCTTTTAAGCATAAGCCAATTAAGTGACAAAGGGTTTGAAATAATCTTTAAGAAAGAAAAATGCATTATTCAGAATCCCAAAGAAGATAAAATCTTATTTATAGCTCTTAGGATAAATAATGTTTATTGTATAAATCTTGAAAATCTAACAAATCAAAACGTAACTTGTCTGGCAGCTATGAATGATATAAGTTGGCTATGGCATAGAAAGTTTGGACATGCTAGCATGAACTTATTATCCAAATTATCAAAGAAAAATATTGTAAAAGGATTACCAAATACTAAATTCATAAAAGACAAGATATGCGACGTATGCCTGAAAGGAAAGCAAGTTAAAACTAGCTTAAAAAAAAAGTATATATCTACTAAAAGACCACTAGAACTTTTACATTTAGATTTATTCGGTCCAACTAGAACCTTAATTCTAGGAGGAAAACAATATGCTTTTGTAATAGTAGATGATTATTCAAGATTTACTTGGGTATTATTTCTATCTAATAAAGACGAAGCTTGTAATATGTTAATTTTCTTATGTAAGAAATTACAAAATGAGAAAGGCTATATTGTAACAAGTTTTAGAAGTGACCAAGGAAAAGAATTTAAGAATAAGGAAGTTGATAAATTTTTCAATGAACATGGAATATCTCATAATTTTTTAGCACCTAGAACTCCACAACAAAATGGAGTTGTAGAAAGAAAAAATAGAACTCTATAAGAAATGGCAAGAACTATGCTTAATGAGAATAATTTACCTAAATACTTTTGGGCTGAAGCTATAAACATAGCTTGTTATATTATAAATAGGGTATCTATAAGATCAAGTATAGATAAAATACCATATGAATTATGGAAAGGAAGAAAACCTAATATTGCTTACTTTCATGTATTTGGGTGCAAATGTTTTATTCTTAACACTAAAGATGATTTAGGAAAGTTTGATGCAAAATCTGATGAAGGTATCTTTTTAGGCTACTCTCTAAATAGAAAAGCCTATAGGGTCTATAATAGGAGAACTCTTACTATCATTGAATCAATACACATAACATTTGATGAATCCAACGTTTATGAAAATAAAATTCAGAATGATAAAAAAGAAGATGTTCCAAAAAATGAAGAAGATATTAAAATAAAGGAAGAAAATATTAAAGAGACTTCAAATGAAAACATTGTGGAAAGTCTAGAATTACCTAAAGAATGGAAATATTCAAAAATTCATCCAAAAGAACAAATACTTGGAGAAACTTCAAAAGGTATAACCACTCGAGCTTCTTTAAAAAATATTTTTATCTCAAGAAGAACCCAAAAATATTGATGAAACTTTAAAATATGACTTTTGGATTATAGCTATGCAAGAGGAACTAAATCAATTTGAAAGAAGTCAAGTATGAGAACTTATACCAAAACCTAAAAACAAATCAATCATAGGAACTAAATGGGTGTTTAGAAATAAAAAGGATGAAAATGGAGTTGCAAGAAATAAAGCTAAGCTAGTAGCTCAAGGATATAATCAAGAATAAGGTGTTGATTATGATGAAACTTTTGCTCCTGTAGCAAGAATGGAGGCAATTAGGATGCTTTTAGCTTATGCAGCCTATAGGAATTTCAAATTGTATCAAATAGATGTAAAAAGTGCTTTTTTAAATGGATATATAAATGAAGAGGTTTATGTAAAACAACCTCCAGATTTTGAAAATTCAAAAAACCCAGATTATGTATTTAAGTTGACTAAAGCTCTATATGGATTAAAACAAACTCCTAGAGCTTGGTATGAAAAACTAAACAAATTCTTAATCCAAAACCATTTCTTAAGAGGAAAGATAGATAGTACGTTGTTTATAAAAACCAAAAACGAAGACATGCTTATAGTACAAATTTATGTTGATGATATTATTTTTGGGGCAACCAACGAGGATTTATGTAATGAATTTGCTAAATCCATGCAAAAAGAGTTTGAGATGAGTATGATGGGAGAAATAAATTATTTTCTAGGATTACAAATCAAACAAGCAAAGAATGGAACTTTCATAAATCAAACTAAATATATTAAAGATATGTTAAAAAGTTTGATATGGAAGAAAGTAAACCTATAGGAACTCCTATGAGTACTTCAACTAGTCTTGACAAAGATGAAAAAGGGAAACAAGTTGATACTAAGTATTACTGAGGAATGATAGGAAGCTTACTTTATTTAGCAGCAAGTAGACTAGATATTATGTTCAGTGTATGTATGTGTGAAAGGTTTCAATCAGCTCCTAAGGAGTCACACCAAACAGCAGTCAAAAGAATCCTTAGATATCTATTAGGCACACTTGAACTAGGTTTATGGTATCTAAAGGAATCTGAATTTGAAATGATTAGTTATTTAGATGAAGACTTTGCTGGATGTAAAATAGATAGAAAGAGCACAATTGGAACGTGTCATTTTCTAGGACATTCTTTAGTCTCATGGTCTTCAAAGAAACAAAACTCTATAGTATTATCCACAGCAGAAGCAGAATACATTGCTGTAGGAAGTTGTTGTGCCCAAACATTGTATATGAAATAGCAACTAAAAGATTTTAAAATTCAATATCAAACTATTCTTTTAAAATGTGACAACACAAGTGCCATTAATATTTCAAAAAATCCAGTATCTCACTCAAGAACAAAACACATTGACATAAGACATCATTTCTTGAGAGATCATGTGCAAAACGAAGATATAATGCTAGAATTTGTAAATACAAATGATCAATTAGGAGATATTTTCACAAAACCTTTATCGGAAGAAAGATTCATATTTATAAGAAGAGAATTGGGCATGCTACATAGTCGTGAAGTAATTTAAAATTTTCTCTTTCCTTGGCAGGCAACTGCCACCAAGGTTCTAGGCGACTGCCAAGCTACCGTCTTTTCAGATTCCACATAGATAGGCACCTACCACATTCAAGCAGGAGAATGGCTCGCGGAATGTAGGGTTTAAAACCCTGTTTTAAGACATTTTAACTTCCACCAGGCGCCTGCTCATTCATCTTTCTCTATGAAGTTTTTCGTCTTTACCTTTTTCCATACACATATCTCATTCAAATCAACTTGAAACCAAGGTTCTAATCCTTCCTACTCACCAAATCACAAATCTGACTTAGGATTTCTTTGTTCTTCTCCTCCAAATATGCCTCGATCCAATCTGTTGGTGTCAAGGGATCTTCATCTTCAACAAGGATCAATAATGATGAGGTGGAGAAATGGTTAGTGACCTCATAAGCTAAGCAACTTTATCGGATCAGATTGTTTCAGCTGAACCTATTTTAGGTAAGGTTCTTGATGTAACGTTCTTCAATTCAGATTTTCCTGAAATCATGGAACTCTTTAAGTATATTGGATGGGATAAGTTTATTACATATCAAGCTAAAGGATATTATCCCAATGTTGTTCTGATTTTTTATGCAAATATGGAATGATGTGATAATGGGATAAAATCCAATCTGCTTGGGCAAAATATTCATCTAACTTCCATATCTTTGGGAAAGATTCTTCGAATCAAGCCAGGGGATTTTGAGGTTCACATTGTTGAGAAGCAATGGATTATGGCTCAAGGTTTTGCTCCACAAGATTTTTTGCCTCTAGTCATGACTGAAACTCCGATTAATTTTGGGCATCCACCTCTTTACAAGCAGCTTAATCTGAAAGCTCTAATTCTGCACAAACTCATTACAAACAACATCTTACCACGATTTGGTTCTCATGATCATATTTCATTTCTAGATTGTTTTGTAATGTGGTGTATTCTCAAAGGAAAGAAGATGGATCTTCCAAGTTTAATTATCTAGGGGATTATTATGAAAGTCGATGCTCCTCGTATTGTTCTACCATATGCTGGGATGTTAAATATGGTTTTTGCTTATTTTAATATTCTAACACCATCATTTAACTTCACTAGCAAGACTTATTATGATATTTTTTCTGATACCGTTCTTAAACGTATTGGCTATAAGAACTCTCCTCAAGGATGGTTTCATAAAGGACATCGACATGTATCATCTGCTCCACCACCTCCTTCATCGTCGAACCCAACACCATCAATTCAGCTTGATCTAGAAACTCCTTCATGGTTTGTGCCATTTTTTAATCATTATATGACTTTCAGTGATGGAATGAAATCTGGACTTGGTACTGTGCAAGAGAAGGTTACTTCTTTAGAAACTTATTGTTCAAATATTGATAAGCGAGTTGATAAGATTGAGCAACAATTGGCCAACTCCTCTAAAAGCAATTCTCCTATGAATATCAGCTTTGCTACCTCAAGTGATGATGAATCTGGTGAACAAGAGGAAGAAGATGATGAAAGTGGATCTATGGAAGCTTCTGATTGATATGAGTTATTTATCACTTTTATGTATTAAAGCTTTATCGGATAGTCTGTTCTTGATGTTCTAAAAAGTAGTACTTTGTATTGCAGCATTTCTCTATTTTTGCTTTTCTTTCTCCTTTTTGATTGATCTCCAAAGAGGGAGAAATGTTTAAGAGAAGTGAGTGCAAAAATATATGTTATGGTTTGTAAAACTTGTGCTTACATGGATCATATCTTATGGTTTGTAAAATTCTAAATAGATGGCTTTGTACTTGTATGCATGGTTTATTCATGGATTATCCTTAGACTTATATGTATGGATCATACCTATAAAATGATATCATGCTTATTGATAGGGGGTGCCATGAGTATTAACTCTTATTATTTTTGCTCTCGATTTGTCATCATCAAAAAGGGAGAGATTGTTGGCCCAATAAGGCTTACAATTCTTATTTTGATGATAACAAATCAATGATGTGTTTAATATGGTTTAAGTGAAAGTTTTTCAGGAAAAAGAGAAAGCTTAAAGCAAAGCTTAAAGGAAGAGACAAAGCTCAAAAGCATAAGGTAGCCTATGGATTATAAAGAGATCTTAAAGAGCATGATAATTAAAGATATACTAGTGAAAGCTCAAAGAAAAGATTGAAAGCACAAAGATGATAGAAGAACAAAATTGAAGAACAAAGGATCATTTTTTTTAGATGTTCTAAATGTAAGTACTTCAAGTTAATTTCAGATATAATTTGATTTGAAGCTCTTGGAAATTCAGAAATATATTTTTTTATATATACTCTAAAGAATATTTTTATAAATCAATAAAAATAAAGGGATTTTGAAAAAGAAAATATGAAGGGCTAGGCGACTACCATGATATGGCAGGCGACTGCCAAATTAAGTAAAGGGTTTTTCTAAAAGTCAGTAGCAAGACAGGCGACTGCCTAAACCTGTCAGGTGCCTACATGAACATGATAGGCGACTGCCAGTATTCTGTGTTGAGAGTTTGTTCTGTGACAAGCGACTACCAAGTCGTGGCAGGCAACTACCACTCGAACGTTGGCTTAAAAACTCTTAACAGGAAGATTTTTTAAACATGGTTTTTGGACATAATTATTTTAAAATACTTGGAAACTATTTTAAGGAAACTTTGGGGGGTAAGGAATTGCTTCTAAACATCTATAAATAGTCCCAATATTCAATGGTTTGAGACACTAAGCAATCTTCAAGCATTCAAAGTTCTCAAAGGCTCTCAAACTCTCTTGTTTTCAAACTACTGATTTTTTACTGATTTATAATTCGAAGCAAAGCTTTCAAAGTCAGAATCTTTCATATTTTGAAAGTTATTTGGTGATTCATACTAAGTATTGAGCTTCAAATTCTTTTATATTTGAATTACTTTGAAGTATTATTGTGCTGATTGTTGTACTAACCTACTCTGCTGTGAGAGTGTTTTCTTATACACAAAATCTCTTTATCTTGATTCTTATTCATAGATGATTTAGGGATGTAGAATCGTTTGACCAAATAAGGGAATATTGTTTGGAGAGGCGAGCTCTAGCCTAACAGAAGGAGTGTTTTGTAATCGGTATTGTTCCACCCGTCAACAGAACTAAACTAGTGAATCCTTTGGTTGTTTGCCAAAGGCGAGGACATGGGCTGGGTATAAGCCAAACCTCATAAAATCTTGTGTGTGTCTCTCTCTCTTCCTTACTATTTATTTTTTTAGCAAAGACTTATAATCTGCGTATATGCCTTTAATTGATTAATTTTGAGTGTTTAGTTGTTAAATAGACAGGAGGATAATTTGTTTCTGGTTTGATCAACATTGATTGCGGAAACCAAAAGGGACTACGTTGGTTGATAAACCGAAACTTATTAATCTAAAAGTTTGTTTAAAAGCTAAACATAAGGAAGACTTGTGAGTTTTTGAACCAACACAGGGCTTATACAAATTCATTAATTTATTACAAGGTGATTGAGTTTTTTGATTGATTGTGGATTGAATTGTTTTCGTATTTAATTTTTGTGATTGATTGATAATTAAAAATAAAAATTAAAAATAATTTTAAAAATACCAATTCACCCCCCTTCTTGGGAAGCTATCCTAATTTCACATAGCTATTACACTAAAGATGCAACTCTCAGAGGATCAACCAGAAATTCCAATTTGGTGCTAATATTACTACGTAGTTTGAAGCATTGCTAGATTACATCACAAGGCATGTGTAAGGTGCATTTTCTATCACATTCAGGGTATCCTTGAATGCCTACATAACAATTTTCTTAACTTAGCCTCACTGGAATACTCTCAGAATAGAAGACACTCAAGAAAAGGGGTTCACTCTCATACGTGAGGAAGAATGTATGATAAAACATCCCACATATTTTGAAGAATGAACGTTAAGCATAGAATGGACTAGCCTCATATGGATAGGATCCAGCCTATTTTTAAGGTGTTGGGTCCTTCACCTTAGCATCTTCTCACTTACTGGCCATACTCAATCAAGACCACCATAGATTGATCCCTTCGCAGAATTGATATAAATACCACAGATGCATTGGTCAGCTTGAAGATTCCTGATATTGGGGAGATTCGTGGTGTTGTGTCCTTAGTTTGCCATTTTGCTTGCATCTGGAGCAGGGGTTATATATATATATATATATATATATATATATATATCTTCTGCTCCTTTTTTCCTTTGACTTTCATTTATAGGTAAGCTTGGACAATCATCACACCCTTGATTATCTTCATACCTCAATGCGAAGTTTAGCTTGGAACAGATCTCTAAGGTGGCTCAATTTTTATGTTCTCAGTAAGCTACAAGACCTAAGTTTATATCTCCCCACTTGATGTCACCTCTAAGCCAGCAAATCAAGGATAAAAGCTAGTTTGACAAAGGGAATCCAGAAAAGAAAGTAATGTTGAGTTTTATAAACTCAGAGTTTGATGTCAACCACTCAAGTAAAGAATGAATGGCTCAATAGTACCTCACAAGGTGTCATTGTCACCACAATTGTTCTCTCAATGCTTTCAAAGAACCCAAAGTGTTGCAGATCCAGTGTAAGTGTGTTTTGAAGCATTATGAAGTATCATTGAATACAAGATTTCACACAGCAATATTAACACAACTGAGTCACTAATCGACCTTTTCGAAGCGGTATGATAGCTCATTGAGCTGTTTATTGTGAAACCATGCACAAGTGACTACATTGTTAGTGAGCATAATAGAATCATAAAATAAATAAGCCTAGGCATGTAAGTCTGAGTTATATAGGTGTATGTAAATAGGGTAAACTAGTTGTTATCATGTTATGAAGCACGTCCTATTCATTGAGAAAAAAATTTTAAATGTCTAAAAATTGTGAGAAGTGTGTCCTTTGTTTGCATGAATGTGCCATGCAGTGTATTTCCCCCTACCCCCAACTTAGAACTTTAGTGTCCTCACTGAAGTGGTGAAAGAAAATAGGACTTGTGCAAGGGAAAATGCAGTGCAAGTGGCCAAGAAGAACCAACAGTGTAGTGAAAAATTATAACCAGATTAGCATACATGCAAATACATTGTAACACACAAGTCACGAAGGAACCAAAAGCACCATGAAGGTTTTCTATTAATGAGAAAAAATTGTATTACAGAGCAGAAGAGGCTTTACAAGTATGGACAAGGTCATAGACTCATGGTGTGCTAAAGGAAAAGCCATATATATATATGCCACATAAGCGTAGTACATGAAGTAGGTAGTAGGGTGGTCTAACCACTTTCATCGTCCGAGTCGGAGTCGATGACAAGGAGAGGGTTGGTGATAGAACTACCAGGGCTGTTGTACATTGAAATGGCCATAATGATCTTGCGTAGTGCTTCCACTAACGCGTCCCAGATAACTAGTCCCAGAGTTGTCGGTGGTATATTGACAGGTAATGGGTGGGATGCCAGATGTGATTGCAAGGCAGGGGATTATGCACTCTGTGTTCTCCTTTAGCCTGACTCCAGCGAGAAGTAGAGCAATAGGCTGGGTAACGAGCCCCTAGATCGGCATTAGGAGATTTAGTGGCGTAGGGTGTTGCAGTGATGGGATGGAAGACGAAGGTGCTTGAATGTGTTTGGGTGAGCGACCAGGGCTTGGAGTTGCATAGCGAGGTCGACCAAGAGACACGAGGGATGGAATGAAAAAATCAAGTGCGAATAGGGTCTTAAGGGGGTTTGGCTGTTTCGACCATGTCGCACCTATTCCTATTTTTATAGCCCCTGTAGATAAACCCCCAACTTATTCTAAAACGTACACTAATTAATATGAAATCTAGTTTATCTACGGGAAATAGTTTAAGAACCTAAAAGAAAGAAAAAGCTATTGGGTTGCATCTCAGAAGCGCCAAGTTTACCGTCTTAAGGCAAATGCATTGAAGCTTAAGGTGGGTCTACTGGGTCACATAAGTATATCTTCTTGATTAATCCCTCTGTGATGCCCATGACGTATGGTTTTAAGTGTTGACTATTGACCTTAAAACGTGTGTTATTTGTAGGGTCCTGTATCTCAATTGCCCCATGAGGGAACACCTAGGTTACATTATAAAGGCCCTACCAGCGGGAGCGCAGTTTGCTTGGAAACAGTTTCAATCTGAAATTAAAAAGCCATACATTTTGTTGTGGCACAAAGGATTTCACCACTATTTGTTTGTCATGAAAAGCCTTCGTCCTATCTTTGTAAGTCCTGGAACTTTCATAGGAAGCATTTCAGAGTTCATACAACTCATTAAATTGCAGGCGACGATGAGTTCCGGCAGCATCCATATCAAAATTGAATTTCTTGATACCCTAATATGCCCTATGTTCTAACTCAACCGGCAAGTGACAGGCTTTGTCATATACCAAGCGATATGGGGACATACCGATAGGAGTCCTGTACGCTGTCCTGTATACCCAAAGAGCATTGTCTAACCGAGATGACTAGTTTTGATTTAGGTGTAATCCCAAGAGGGGGGGGGGGGGTTGAATTGGTTATTTTAAAATATTTCAAACTTATTTACCACTTAATCTCGATTTCTATGTTTAAAAAATTAGATGCAAGAGTTTGAGGCTGATTTAAATTTATTTTATCAATGAATCCTTTTGACCCAATTAAGCGTGTGTGGAGTTATTCAATATACACATGCAATACGAGTAATGAAATGCAGTGCGGAAAATAAAAAGATAAGGGAAGAGAGAATGCAAACACGATTTTACGAGGTTGAGCCAACCTAGCCTACATCCTTGCCTTGAGCAACCCACTCAAGGATTCCACTATAATCCTTGCTCCTTAAATTGGGACAAACCTTCCCTTTCATATATTGCTTACAAGAGGTACAACTTCCTCCTAATCTGCTGCTCACAAGAGATAAAACCTTCTCCTTAAACTTAGTTCACTACCCAAACCTTGACTACAATATAATATCAAATCTAAAAAACACCTAATATTGCTTTTAACAAAGCTAGTGAGTACAATTGAAATTCCTAACGCATATCATATGATGAAACTTGAAGCTCAATATGTATGTAATGATACAATCGTTAATGAATGAATATGCTTCACCAAATTTCTCTTTTTATCAAATCTCCCAAAATGATGATATAAGTAAAAGCTTTGAAAACAAGATGCACAAATATCAAATATGATCTTTTTTAAAAAGGTTTGTCTTGAATATTATAAAGATCTAAATCAAGAAGTTTACTTCCAAATATTCAACAACAATGCGATCTTTGTAATATGCAAATATATATACAATATGTATTCCAAAAATAAAAAACCTAATGTAATATTTTTCAGAAAATATCCCTCAATAATATATCGTTATGAACACTAAGGATATACAATCAAATAGTTTTGAAATATTAAAAATATCAAAACTCACTTTAATAAAAAATATCTAATCAATGACAAAAGCTTTCCTCAAGTGGTAATCTTATCAAAATGATTTAATATATGCACACTCAAGATCAACCTCTTAACGAATATTCAAAAATAGATTTCACAATGACAAGCTCTTTAAAAGATGGATATCAATCAGCAAATCAGTTTAGATAAAGAAACTTTATGAGAATAACTATTAACGAGGAGATCGATTTACCAAACCTCAATACCAAAATGAAATTGAGATGTGTATATGAAGTCCGTTTGTTTTTCTGAGTTGATTTGCCCAAGCTTGATGAGTATGAGCTAGAGTGCAGTAGGCAACCATATAGCAATATGCTCAAGTTTCTCAATTCTCTTTCAAAAAGACGTTCTCTTCTTTTCTTATTTCAAAAGTCTAAGGCACTAGTGTCTAGGTGTTGAATATATAGGTGCCTTACCCTTAGAATCAATCCTAACCGTTAGATCAAAGATATAGCTCGTGTGTTCTCTATTTAAAAATTAAAATTTTAAACTTTCTCGCAGGTTCAGATGACTGAAGTTCCTTAGAGCTTCAAAAAAATTAACCTAGACACAGGGCCAGACAACTGAAGTTGGGGTTCAATTTTCTGAAGTGTCGTGTTTAGATGATTGAAGTCTAAGTTCAATATTCTGAGGTGCTTCTACCAGGTTCTGTGTTTCACCAAAAATTCTTTAGGCGAATGAACTTAATCTTCGGTCTTCCGAAGAACTTTTTCAGACCACTGAGCTTAACTTTGGTCTTCTGAAGTTGCAATTTTAGGCGACTGAATGTTGAGTTTGGTTTACTGAAGTTACCACTTCTTGAATTTTTTTTCTTTCTAGTTTAAATTTCTGCTTTGTTCTCTTTCTTGGCTCTTTTATAAAAATATTTTCTGGGGTTTTGAAAATATATCTAAGTCTATAGATATCCCCTAATGATGTTTATGAAATGCATGAGTTCTAAGGTCATTCTAGGATATATGTTGAGCCTCAAATTAAATCATATGGAATGTAAGTACATTTAGTTCTAAATACCCATTCCCATAACGATCTTGAACTTGGGCTGCTTGCATCTTCACTCTTATACTCTTTTAGTTCCCTTGATTGTGCCAAGATATGTAGATTTTTCCAAGATGTGTATGCTTTAATCTTCATGGCTTCCATGACTTGTTATCTTTCTGTGCATGCTAAATATTGTTCTCGTTCACAATCTCAATGCACAGATCAAATATCAAGTGATTTGTCATTATCCAAACTAGATTGGACTCATAGAGTAAACAATCTCCCCCTTTTTGATGATAACAAATACACAAGCAAAAATATAAATTGGGTTACGCCTAATAGGGCTCCCCCTCAAATAATGCATTAAATATTCAGGAAGTGAAATATGCTTATGCCAAATGAAATATGCTCATATAAAATAAAATATGCTCATGTTCATACACACGTTGTTTAGCCTGATTCCAAATGAACTATGCTCATGTTCACACATAAGTTGTTTAGCCTGATTCTTCTCCTATAGCCTGATCCCCCCCCCCCCCCCTTTTTACACAATTAGTTTTGCCAACAAGTTTTGCTCCTAATTTTTCCAACAATCAATTTTTGCTCCTCCTGAATTTTCTCCCTATTTTGACATCAACCAAAAGGTGTATAATAATACATGAGTAGACATAACCTTATGTTCTTCTCCCCTTTGAAATCATAAAATTTTAAACTTGTTTAACCATCAGATTTGAAAAATTTTACTTCTCCCCCTTGCTAATGCATAAAGCTGTGCTATTGAATATAAATTGCATTGTGAACATACACAATGTGGCAAATTTCAAAGTTTATGTGATGATTAACATGTGATACCAAATGTTAACAAATGTGATATCAAGTGACATTGCTCCCCCTGAACTATGTCATCAAATATAATTCTAGGCAACCTCTCGACTATGCATCAAGCCTAATTCTTGCCTAATTTGGATAAACCCATCCTCCGCAAGTGGTTTCATAAATATGTCTGCCCATTGTTTATCTGTGCATACAAACTCAAGTGTCACATCTTTTTTTTGCACATGATCATGAAGAAAGTGGCATCGTATTTCTATATGCTTAGTTCGTGAATGTAATATGGGATTCTTTGAGATGTTTATTGAACTCGTATTGTCGCATCTTATAGGAATTGTTTTATAACTTAATCCAAAATCTGTCAGTTGTTGCTTCATGTATAGCGTTTGAGCACAACAACTACCTGTCGCTACGTAGTCAGCCTCAGCTGTGAAAATAGCTATTGAATTATGCTTCATGGAAAACCAAGAAACTAACGAATGTCTGAAGAAATGACATGTACCACTCATGCTCTTCCTATCCACTTTGCTACCAGAAAAATCAGCATTTGAATAGCTGATAATCTCAAAAGATGTATACTTAGGATACCGTAACCCAAGTTCAAAGGTTCCTATCAAGTATCTAAGTATTCTAACAGCTAAATAATGTGACTCTTTTGGTGCCTCCTAAAATCTTGCGCACAAACATATGCTAAACATTATGTCAAGTCTACTAGCAGTCAGATATAGTAAGCTACCAATCATTCCATGATAAAGCTTGACATCTACTGGTATACCTTGTTTATCTTTGTCTAATTTCAATGAAGCGCTCATAGGTGTACCTAATATTTTTTCATCTTCCATATTAAAATTTTTGAGTAGATCTCTAGTATACTTCGATTGATTTATAAATATTCCATGTTTCTCTTATTTGATCTGAAGTCCTAGGAAGAAATTTAGTTCACCCATCATGCTCATTTCAAATTCATTTTGCATGGTGCTAGAAAATTCATTACACAATTCTTTATTTGTAGCTCCAAATATGATATCATCTACATATACTTGAACTAGGAGAATGTCATCTTTCTTAGACTTTATGAACAGAGTTGTATCTATCTTTCCTCTGATAAATCCATTGTCTAGTAGAAAATTGCTTCGCCTTTCATACCAGGCTCTAGGAGCTTGCTTTAAACTGTACAAGGCTTTTGTTAGTCTATAGACGTGATCTAGATTCTTATGGTTTTCAAAACTTGGGGATTGTTCTACATATACTTCTTTACTTATGTAGCCATTTAAAAATATGCTTTTGACATCCATTTGATATAGCTTGAAATCCTTAGAACCTGCATAGGATAAAAACATTCGAATGGATTCCATTCTAGCTACAGGTGCGAAGGTTTCTTCAAAATCTATTCCTTCTTCCTTGTTATATCCCTGAGCTACTAGTCTAGCCTTATTTCTCACAACTATCCCATGTTCATCTTTCTTATTCTTATATATCCATTTTGTTCCAATGATTATTTTATCCTCAGGTCTAGGAACTAATGTCCATACTTTGTTTCTCTCAAACTGGTTTAACTCTTCTTGCATGGACAACACCCATGATTCATCCTCAATTGCTTCACTCACATTCCTAGGTTCTTCTTGAGATAGAAAGGCAAAATGACTCATCATATTCCTAAGTGAGGATCGTGTGGCTACTCCACGTAATGGTTCACCTATTATTTGATCAATGGGATGATTCTTTATGTACTTCCATTCTCTAGGTGGTTTATTAACCTCATTTTCAATTTGATTAGTTTCAGTGGATGGTTCCTTAATTTCATTTTTATTTTCTGAATCATTCTCAATGGATAGTTTCTCAAATTCCTTATTTATCTCAATTTTATCTTCATCAGTTCTTTTGGAGAAATGATTTGACTCATCGAACACTATATGAATGGATTCTATAACAGTTAATGTTTGTTTATTATATACTCTGTATGCTTTACTATCTAAGGTATACCCTCGGAAGATACCTTCATCTGATTTCACATCAAATTTTCCTAAATGAGCATTGTCTTTAAGCACAAAACATTTACAACCAAAGACATGAAAATATGATATGTTTGGTCTATGGCCATTCCATAATTCGTACGGAGTCTTATTTAGAAATGGTATAATCAAAACTCTATTTAGAACATAGTAGGCAGTATTCACTGCCTCAGCCTAGAAATACGTAGTTAATTTATGTTCGTTAAGCACACTTCTGGCCATTTCTTGTATAGACCTATTCTTCCTTTCCACTACACTATTCTTTTGTGGTGTTCTAGGAGCTGAAAAATTATAAGTTATTCCTAATGATTTGTAGTAGTCTTCCATTCTTTGATTTTTAAATTCTCTACCCCTATCACTTTGAATTTTAGTGATAGTATATCTTTTTTCATTTTGGATTTTTTTGCACAGGATTATGAATTGTTCACACGCTTCATTTTTGTGACCTAGGAATAGTACCCATGTATATCTTGAAAAATCATCGACTATGATGAATGCGTATGATTTTCCTCCTAAACTCTAAATTGGGTTTGGACCAAATAAATCTAAGTGTAGCATTTGAAGTGACCTAGTAGAGGAGATTTCTTTCTTCTTCTTAAAGCTTGTTCTTGCTTCTTTTCCTAGTTGACAAACCTCACAAATTTTATCGTTGACGAATTTTGTTTTAGGCAATCCCTTAACTAAGTCTCCCTTAGCTAGTTTAGATATTAAGTCTATGTTTGTGTGTCCTAGTCTCCTATGCCAAATCCAACTAATTTCTTTCATAGTAGAGAAGCATGTCACACTTTGTGAGGTTAAGTTATCAAAACTGGTGGTATATACGTTTTCATGACGCTCATTAGTGAACAATATCTTATTATCAGTTTTGTATTCAACAATGCACTTGTCATGTTTAAAAGACACTTTGTAGCTTTTATCACACAGTTGGCTTATACTTAATAAGTTGTACTTTAAACCATCAACCAGTAAAACATCATCGATAATTAGTGATGCATCATTACCAACTTTACCTACACCCATGATCCTTCCCTTAGCATTATCCCCAAAAGTGACAAATCCTTCATCCTTGGGTGTGATGGATGTGAACTTAGTTTTATCCCCGGTCATATGTCATGAACATTCGCTATTCGCATACCATCTGTCTTTTGAGGAGGATGATCTTAAGCATATATGCAAGACACAATCAAATAACTATTTTTGGTACCCAAATTTTCTTGGGCCCATAGGGGTTAGTACTAGATTCTCCATTGACTTTCCAAACTTTCTTAATTTTGACATCTTTATTTTTGAAAGGACAGTCAAATTTTATGTGACCCAAACTCTTATATTTAAAACATGTAATATTTCTATGATAGTCTTTAGTTGGAACATATGATTTTGACTCTCTTACAAAATATCCCATGTAAAGATGTCTCTACTTTAAATTTTCCTTCCCATTAAAACCAAGACCTTCCTTTTCTAGAGAATTTCTTTGAGCTCCTAGGAGTTTTTCAAAATTATTTTGTTTGAAGAAGAAAATCAAGAACTCCCCAAAGCTTGGAAATTCGTTAGAAACCACCTAACTGATCTCATCATAGGTAATCCATCCTAAGGAGTTGATACCCACTCCTACTTGAAGATTGGATGTAATCATATAACCTTTGTGTCCCAATTAGAGCCTAAAAACGTTGAGGAGGCTGAAAATGATGAGAATTAGATCATTGCCATGCAAGAAGAACTTGAACAATTCGAAAGAAACAAGGTATGGGAATCGGTTCCTAAGCCCAAGAACACATCGATAATAGGCACAAATGGGTATTTAGGAACAAGAAAGATGAATATGGAAACATTGTGAGAAACAAAGCAGGATTGGTTGCACAAGGGTATAATCAACAATAAGGAATTGATTACGATGAAACTTATGCCCTTGTAGCAAGACTTGAGGCTATTAGGATGTTACTTGCTTTTGCATGTTTTAAAGACATCAAATTATTTTAAATGGATGTAAAGAGTGTCTTTCTAAATGGATACATAGAAAAGAAGTCTATGTCAAGCAATCTTCAGGTTTTGAGAGTCATACTCACCCTGAATATGTATTTAAACTCTCAAAAGCCCTATACAGACTTAAGCAAGCACCAAGAGCACGGTATGAATGCTTAAGCAAGTTTCTCTTGGAAGATGGCTTCCCAAGAAGACAATTCGATACTTCCTTGTTCTTAAAACATAAGGAAAATGATATGCTAGTCATACTGATTTACATAGATGATATCATTTTTGGAGCTACGAATGAAAATATGTGTAAAGAATTTTCCCGTACTATGCAAGAGACATTTGAAATGAGTATGATGGGCAAATTAACTTTCTTCCTTGGTTTGCAAATTAAACAATTGAAAAATGGTATATTCATTAATCAAGCCAAATATGTCAAAGACATGCTTAAGAAATTTGAACTTGAAATTGGAAAAACCAAAGCAACTTCTATAAGCATAACAACAAAGCTTGAGAGTGTTGAAAAAAGGAAGAATCTTGACCAAAAACTATATAGAGTGATGATTGGTAGTTTATTATACCTCACTTCTAGTAGGCCAGACATTATGTTTAGCATTTGCCTGTATGATAGATTCCAATCATTTCCCAAAGAGTCACATCTCAATGTCGTTAAAAGAATATTTAGGTACCTAGCAAGAACACATGACCTAGGGCTCTTTTACCCTAAGAATGCTCCATTTGATCTCACCTGCTATTTAGAAGCTGACTATGGGGGATGCAAAGCTGAACTAAAAAAAAACTAGTGGAACGTGTCACTTTCTTGGACACACCCTTGTTTCATGGTTTTGCAAGAAGCAGACCTTAGTTGCTCTCTCAACCATTGAGGCTGAATATATAATAGCCGATAGTTGTTATGGTCAAGCACTATATATAAAACAACAACTCAAGGATTTCAAAATATTAGTAAAGGGAACCCCAATTCATTGTAAAAACACTAGCACCATCAGCATATCGAAAAACCCGTGCTTACACTCTAGCACAAAACACATTAAGATCTGTCACCATTTTATTCGAGACCACGTACAAAAGGGGGCCATTGAATTAGTATACATAAATCCAAAAATTAGTTGGCCGATATTTTGACAAAACCCCTGAATGAAGGGAGATTTAGTAAAATTAGACATGAATTGGGCATGTGCACTCCCAAAGACTTATTTTAGGTCACCCAAATCAATCTAGGCTTATTGGATTTTAAAAGGAGATTTAAAGGCTGCAATGCAGTAGGTATGGTTGACCATAGAAGGGTAATGGTAAACCAATGAATCTATGGTTGACCAACAAAGGCAATGGTCGACCAGACCTAGTGGGCTATTTCAAAAAATTAGCACCCAAAATCTTATTTTTTGTGCCCTAATCGAGAACTCCCTTCTCCATTTCACCTCTCTTCATCCCATTGAACCTTAATCCTCTTGTTCCATCATATCCTAAGCCTTATTTTAGCCACCATGGCCTTGAGATCAAATAAAAAATTCACGAGTTCGACACGACAACCTAAGACTGGTGATTCTTCCCAAAATCCTTAATCTGAACGTCTTTGCAAAGCTTCTGTAGATACTCGAGTACAGTTCATTTCTTCGGAAGCTCAAAATCACTACCATAAGAACATCTCTAAGAGGAGCATTATATTCAGTAATATTGTTCCAGTTCTATTCCTTGAAGAAAACTTTCCCACAGTCTTAAGCAAAATATGAGCAATCTGATGGGAAAATTTGCTGACTTTTGATGGTCCCGTATGATCTAGTTAAAGAATTTTATGTGAATTTTGTGCCATACTCATCTAATAGCACGTATTACTCTACTATTAGGGGAAAGACTATATTGTTGAATGACAGGTCATTTTCTGAGGTTTTGGGTTGACAACCCTACCTCATTCAAAACTTCCCAAAAACCTTATAGCCTCCACACTATGATTGATTCAATGCTAATGAGGCACTCAAATTAATAACCGACAACGCTAACATTTCAGATATTGCCAAACCAAGGCCAATGAATTAACTGTTGATTTTCGTGTCCTACACTACATCATCTTTTACAACATCCTACTGAAACAAGGTAAACATGACTGGGTGTCGCTCCTCGATATCTTCACCATGTTTTTTCTTAGCTTGGTCGTGGCATTCATTTACCCAGCATCATCATCCACCATATGGAAGACCGCTTGAAATTTCAAAAGAGAAGTTTACCATTTGGATGCATGCTTACCAAGTTCTTTAAACACTACAAAGTGATAAGGGAGGGCATACATGGTATGAAACCTACAAATAATGACGTTTACACTGAAACTACCCCCCACCAGATGCACTTTATAAAGGATGATCAGACCTTGCTTTGGTAAAATTGTGAAAAGCACGTTGATGAGCTGGTCGATGAAGAAGAAGCTGCCATGGAAGAAAAGGAAGCAGTAAGACAGAGAATAGGATATTCCAAACATTTACATGGATGCTCCGCCGGCTCAGCCAGTTAATCCAATAATCAAGTGCTTGGACCAACTTGATTTAGGCATGATGGCACTTATGGACGCCATGGAACAAGGCTTCGCCTCCATACAACAAACACAAGAAGCTATTCTTGAGCTCCTCCACCAAAATCAGTAAGATCAACTCATCTTTTTAATGATGGCAAAGGGGGAGAAGAATTGTGTTGCAAGAAGAATTTTGAGAAGAAAGCTTATATTGAGAAAGAAAAGGGGAGCAAATACTTTTGGAAAGAATGAAATATTATACTGATGTTGCTTGTTTGAATCATTTTGTTGTTTTGATGCAAAATCATCTTGTGATTTTGACTATATAATGCAGAACAACTTTTTATAGGATCTATTATGATTAACTGATGCTTGATCTTTCATGGTTATTGCTTAACTTGATTGCTTGTATGATTGACATAATGAAATGTTTGTTTTTGACATATTGATTTGCATGTGGTTGGAATATTGTTTGTGTTGGACATACTAATTTGCTTGTGGATTGGAATATTGCTGAAATGTTGAGTATACTAAACTGCTTATATCTATCAGGTTTGTATGCATATTTTTTTTACAAAAAAATGCTCTATTTACAAATAGCATGCTACTAAAATTTTGTTTGATCTTTCCAAAATTAAATATGGTATGAAGGTCATACATTGCATCCATTAAGGGAGAGGAATTGTTACATTTTTTTTCAAACATGAATGCATATTTTGAGGGGGAGCATGTTTTTGAAGAAAAATCTCTCAAAAGAACACCAATGGTTTGCCATCATCAAAAAGAGGTAGAATGTTAGCCCTAGTGGCTGAGATCCTTCATTCCAACTTGTTTTGATGATAACAGCCCATTGGTGGTTCTTAGGTTATTTGATATTTTTCCTCAAGTTCTATTCAGAAAAACAAGACAATACCAAAGCAAGCATTAGGGTCAAACGTATATCAAGGAAGCAATGAGCAAAGGTCATCACCAAAGCACATACATGGAATACACAAAGCACAACCAATCAGAGCATATGTGAAAGCTTGTTTTCTTTACATGTTTGTTGGGTTGTGTGCGAGGTAAGAATTATGTTAAACTCTTGTGCCTGTGATGTGTACTGGAATATCTTGCCAAAGCTAAGAAATGCATATGCATGTAGTTTGCATAATATAGAACATCTAAACTAAGTTTACATTAGCATAACAGATCATTATTAGTGTCCAAGATGTCAAACAAGCTATCCAACTTGGTTTTCTAAATAAGACATCCTCAAACTCATTTTGGACAAGTTTTTAGCATCACTAGATCGTGTATGTTTCATTGGCACTTGTCCTTGCATTAGTTTGCTCATTTAGAGGCTTATTAGTGTGAAAGAAAAGGTGAATGGTGAACCACTACAGGGGAATGGTTGTCCAGACATTCCAGTAGCCTTCTTTATGAAAAGACAAGGTGACTGGTCGACCACTACAGGGGAATGTGTTGGCCTCATAAGACTTACAATTCTTATTTTGATAATAACAAATCAAATGATATGTTTAATATGTTTCAAGCAAAAGTTTTTAGGAAAATAACAGAGCTCAAGTGCATAAGAAAGTTCAATGGAATACAAAGAGCATGAAGAACAAGGTTATTTTGTGAAAAGCGCAAAGGAAAGATTGCAACTGCAAAGATGATGGAAGAACAAGTTTGAAGACTAAACGAATTATACTTTTAAGGATATTCTAAAATGTAAGTACTTCAAAGTAAATCTCAAGTATAAAGTGATTTGAAGCTCATAGAAAGTCAAAAATATGTTTTTATACATATACCCTAAAGAATAATTTTCAAATCAATAAAAAGAAAGGGTTTAAGAAAAAGAAAATTTTTTGAAATAATGAAGGGACAGGCGACTGCCATGATGAGGTAGGCGACTGCTAAATTAAATAGAAGGTTTTTAAAAAGTCAGTAGCTAGATAGGCGACTGCCTTGGTTTTGGCAGGTGACTGCCTGCATTCTGTTTTGAGAGTTGCTGTGTGACGGGCGACTACCAAGTCGTGGTAGGCGACTGCCACTCGAACATTGACAATAAATTTTTTAATGAGAAGATTTTTGAACCACGTTTTTGAATATATTTATTTCAAAATATTTGGAAATAAATTTTAGAAATTTTTGGGAGTAATGGATGATTTCTAAAGCCTCTATAAATAGTCTTAATCTCAAAATTTTAATGTGTGAAAAAATCATAGAGAGAACATTGATGAGATATTCAAAAGAGTTTTGAAATTGTGTAATCTTCTAAAGTTTCCATATCTAGTGATTTTCAACAAAATTTCTGATTTAGAAATATTCAAAGGCTTATAGATCAAAGTAAGTTTTCAAAGGTTTTAGATCGACCGATCTTCAAGTATTCAAAATTCTTTTTTCAAAGGATCTATAACTCTTTCAAGGTTAAATTTCTGACTTGAAATTGATTTATATTTTGAAGCAAAGTTTTCCAACAATCAGAATCTTTCATTTTCTTTGGAAAAATATTAAGTAATTCATACTAAGTATTGAGCTTGAAATTTCTTATATTTGAATTACTTTGAGGTATAAAGAGAGTTGATTGTTGTACTAATTTACTCTATTATGAGAGTTCTCCTTTGTACACAAATTTCGTTATTATCTTTCCAAAGCGATTCAGAGTTGTTAAATCATTGAGCCAAATAAGGGGTTAGTATTTGGAGAGGCGGGCTCTAGCCTAATCGAAGGAGTGTGTTGTAAATTGGTATTGTTCCATCAGGTAACGGAACTGATGTAGTGGAATCCTTTGGTGTTTTTGCTAAAGGCGAGGACGTACGCTTTGTTGAAGCTGAACCTTGTAAAAACTCTTGTCTCTTTCTCTCTGATTTACTTTACATTCCTTACTTGCTATTGTTATATGATTTATATGTGCAGGTTGTAGATTCTAAATTGAGAAAGAAACAAAAATTACTTGATATTTAGAAAGTACGTTTTGATTAATCGTTTTGCGGAAACCCAAGAAGGGAGTACATTGATTAATTTGCAGAAATCTTGATCAAGTAGAGTGTATGCTAAGAGTTACAGGGAAATCAACAAAAGCTTTTACATTTTGATTGAGTGATTGAATTATCATGATTTCATTGATTGACTTGTAAATTTAAATTTCAATATTCTTGTGTGTGATTATCATTCATATATATCTTGTTTTCTGGGTTGTTAAAATAAAAAGTCTATAAATCATTAAAATTATAAAAAGAATCCAATTCACCCCCCCTCTTGGGAAGCTATTCCTCATTTCAATTGGTATCAGAGCCTAGTTATAGAAATTCCTAACTAGAATCTATAAAAAGATCAAATGGCAAATATTGGAGTAGCACCTTTTGGTGAAAGACAATCCTCAACTCGTCCACCAATCTTTTGTTGACACAATTATACTTTTTGGAAAAAGAGAATGGAAATATATCTCCAACACATAGATTGGAAAGCTTAGGAAGTTGTCATGGATGGAAACGTTATTCCCTCTAAGTTAGTTGATGGAAAACATATTCCAAAAGAAAAGAAAGACATGACTGACTCAGATTGTAAAATGCTTCAAATAAATGCAAGTGCTATAAATGCGTTATATTGTGCACTAGATGCAAATGAGTTTAATCGAGTCATGGCCTGCAAAATAGCTAAGGAGATTTGGGATAAACTAGAGGTAACTTATGAAGGAACAGTTGATGTTAGAGACAATAGGATAGACATGCTGACAAGTGAATATGAAGCTTTCAAAATGAATTCTGAAGAAACAATATCAAGCATGTATACCAGATTTACCCACATAATAAACTCTCTAAGTGCCTTAGGAAAAACCTATACTACATATGAAATGATTAGGAAAATTCTAAGAGGCCTACCTCCTATTTGGGAACCAAATGCCACAACTATCATGGAAGGTAGAAATCTTAAGACTACTTCTTTGGATGAACTTATAGGCTCACTCTTTACATATGAAATGGCACTGAAAGAAAAGAATCCCGAACCAAAGCATAAAAAATCCATAGCTCTTAAAGCATCTAGCTATAGTTCTAGTGAAGAAGAAAGTGAAACAAGTGACCTAGATCAAGGTGAGTTGGCATTCATTACTAAAAGATTAGGAAAATTCTATAGAAGAAATAAAAGGTTTCCTAGAAAATTCTATAAAAAGAAAACTGAAAAAGGAGATACAAGTAGGAAAGAAAACAAAGGTAAGACTGAACCAATTCGTTATCATTGCAAAAAGCCAGGGCATATTAAACCAGAGTGTCCATTACTCAAGAAAGACAAGAAGAAAAAGAAGGAAGCAGTGAAAGCTACTTGGGATGATTCAAGCTCTAGCGAAACTGAAACTAAATCAAGTGAGCAAGAGATGGCAAATATATGCTTCATGTCAAACGATGAAGAGGTAAATTCTTATTACTCTTCAACAGAATCTCAAAATGTGTCGTGTGATGAGTCATGTGATAGTTTGCCTTCTTATGAGGAATTACAAACTGAATTATATTCACTACATAAAAGATTTATAAAAGTGTCTAAAAGAAATATAACTTTGAAAGATCAAAATCAAAAACTAGCAAAACAACTAGAATCATTCAAAGTTATTGAAGAAGAAAGAAATAATTATATTAAGAAGCTGGAAGAAGAAATAAAACAAGAGTTAGATAAAACCCATATAGATGGTTTGAATAAGAAAGAGTTAGAAATAAATGAACTCAAAAAGATAGTAAAGGATAAAGAAAAGATTATCTATAATTTCACTAGAGGCAAAGAGAACTTTGAAAAAATGATTGGACAGCAAAGGCTTCATGGAAACAAAGAAGGAATAGGCTACAATGGTAAAACAAACAAAAAGAACAACAAGCTATATATGGGATACTTTAATAAGGAAGCTAAGTTCTATGCTAGCACTTCATCAAATAACAAACATGAACACACCACTTGCTATATGTGCAACACTAAAGGTCATATAATGTTTAATTGTCCATTAAAGAGAAAATATGTTAAAGTCCAAGGAGAATGGAAGACAAATAATGGAACTAATAGTAACACAATAAAAGTCAAAAGAATTTGGGTTCCAAAAACTAACACTTAGTGTCCCTTATTATAGGTTTGCCTTAGGACAACAACGGCAACAGACAAATGGTACTTGGATAGCGGATGCTCAAGGCATATGACCGATGACGAGACCAAGTTCACTACCTTAAAACAAAAGGATTGGGGATATGTCACCTTCGACGACAATGCCAAAGGTAAAATTGTTGGTATAGGTAAAATTGGTAAGGAACGTTCACTTACTATAGATAATGTGTTATTAGTAGAAGGACTAAAACATAATCTTTAAAGTATCAGTCAATTAAGTGATAAAGGGTTCAAAGTAATGTTCATGAAAGAAAAATGTGTCATCCAGAGTCTCAAAAATAAAGAAACCTTATTTATGGCTCATAGAATAAATAATGTTTGCTGTATAAACCTTGAGAATATAACAAATCAGAACATAACTTGTTTAACAACCATAAATGAAGCAAGTTGGTTATGGCATAGGAAATTAGGACATGCTAGCGTGGACCTACTATCTAAATTATCTAAGAAAAATCTTGTAAAAAGATTACCAAATATTAAGTATGTAAAAGACAAGATATGTGATGCTTGTCAAAAGGGAAAATAAGTAAAAACTAGTTTTAAAAAGAAAAAATTCATATCCACGAAAAGACCCCTAGAACTCCTACACTTAGACTTATTTGGTCCAACTAGAACCTTAAGCTTAGGTGGAAAACAATATGCTTTTGTAATAGTAGATGATTTTTCAAGATTTACTTGGGTAATATTTTTAGCAAACAAAGATGAAGCTTGCAATCAGTTAATAACCTTATGCAAGAAACTACAAAATGAGAAAGGTTATAACGTAACAAGCTTTAGAAGTGACCAAGGAAGGGAGTTTAAGAATAAGGAAGTTGATAAATTTTATAATGAACATGGAATAACTCACAATTTTTTAGCACCTAGAACTCCACAACAAAATGGAGTTGTTGAAAGGAAAAATAGAACTTTGCAAGAAATGGCAAGAATAATGCTCAATGAAAATAGTTTACCTAAATATTTTTGGGCAGAAGCTGTAAATACAGCATGTTATGTTGTAAACAGGGTTTCAATAAGATCAAAAATAGATAAAACACTATATGAACTTTGGAAAGATAGAAAACCAAATATATCCTACTTTCATGTATTTGGTTGCAAATGTTTTATATTAAATACTAAAGATGACCTAGGAAAATTTGATGCAAAGTCAGATGAAGGTATTTTCTTAGTTTATTCTGCAAATAGTAAAGCTTATAGGATTTATAATAAAAGAACTTCTACAACTATGGAATCAATTCATATAACTTTTGATGAATCAAATCATTATACAATTAAAGATATGAATGATGAGAAAGAAGTCACTCCACAAAAGAAATATGTTCTTGAAATAAAAGAAGAAAAGAACAATGATGCATTAAATGAAAATCTTTCAAAAAAACTGAAACTTCCTAAAGAGTGGAAATATGACAAAATTCACTCAAAAGAACAAATTCTTGGTGAAATATCAAAAGGAATAACTACTAGAGCCACACTAAAAAATATTTGCAATACTTATGCTTTCATATCTCAACAAGAACTAAAAAATATTGAAGATGCCTTAAATGATGACTCATGGATTATAGCTATGCAAGAAGAATTAAATCAATTCGAAAGAAGTCAAGTATGGGAACTAATACCAAAACCCAAAGATAAATTAATTATAGGAACTAAATGGGTGTTTAGAAATAAGAAGGATGAAAATGGAGTTGTTGTAAGAAATAAAGTTAGGTTAGTGGCACAAGGATATAATCAAGAAGAAGGAATTAACTATGATGAAACTTTTGCACCTATGGCAAGGATGGAAGCCATTAGGATGCTTTTACTCTATGCAGCCCATAAGGATTTTAAGCTATATCAAATGGATGTGAAGAGTGCATTTTTGAATGGATATATAAATGAAGAAGTATATGTCAAATAACCTCCAAGGTTTGAAGATTCTAAGAATCTAAACCATGTATTCAAATTGAAACAAACTCTTTATGGTTTGAAACAAGCTCCAAGAGCTTGGTATGAAAGATTAAGTAAATTCTTACTTGAAAATGAATTTACAAGAGGAAAAGTTGATAGTACCTTATTCATTAAAACTAAAAACAAAGATTTGTTATTAGTTCAAATATATGTGGATGATATTATATTTGGAGCTACAAATAAAGATCTATGTAAAGAATTTGCCACATGTATGCAAAAAGAGTTTGAGATGAGTATGATGGGAGAATTAAATTACTTTCTTGGATTACAAATCAAACAAGCAAAAAATGGAATCTTTATAAATCAAACTAAATACATTAAAGACATGTTAAAAAATTTTTATATGGAAGAAAGTAAACCCATAGGAACTCCTATGAGTACTTCAACTAGTTTTGACAAAGATGAAAAAGGGAAACAAGTTGATACTAAGCATTATCGAGGAATGATAGGAAACCTACTCTAGTTAATAGCAAGTAGGCCAGATATTATGTTTAGTGCATGTATGTGTGCAAGATTTCAGTCAGCCCCAAAGGAATCACATCAAACAGCAGTCAAAAGAATTCTTAGGTATCTCCTAGGTACACTTGAACTAGGTTTATGGTATCCAAAGGAATTTGGATTTGAAATGTTTAGTTATTCAGATGCAGACTTTGCTGGTTGTAAAATAGATAGAAAAAGCACAAGTGGAACATGTCATTTTCTAGGACATTCTCTAGTTTCATGGTCTTCAAAGAAACAAAATTCTGTAGCATTATCCACAGCAGAAGCAGAATACATTGCTGCAGGAAGCTGTTGTGCTCAAAACATCTTGAAACCTAGTATCAAATCCTTCCTCCACATGAAAACCTAGCTTAAGCTTATAGTCTCCTTGATTTTTTTTTCTTCCAAACATGCCTAGATCAAAATCCGTTGGTGTTAAAGGATCTTCCTCTTCCACAAGAATCAATAACGATGAAGTGGAGAAATGGTTAGTCACTCCACACGCCAAGCAACTTTACTGAATTCAAATTGCTTCAGCTAAACCACTATTAGGTAAAGTTCTCGATGTAACATTTTTCAATACTAATTTTCCCGAAATCATGGAACTTTTTAAGAACATTGGGTGGGATAAGTTTATCACCTACCAAGCTAAAGGCTATTATCCAAATGTTGTGCGTATTTTTTATGCAAACATGGAGCGATGCGATAATAGAATCAAAACAAATTTGCTTGGGAAAGACATCCATCTAAATCCTATATCTTTGGGAAAGATTCTTCAAATTAAGCCAGGGGATTTTGAGGTTCACATTATTGAGAAACAATGGATTATCGCTCAAGGTTTTACACCACAAGAGTTTTTGCCACTGGTTATGACTGACACTCCAATAAACTTTGGTCGTCCTCCACTTTATAAGCAACTTAGTTTGAAAGCCCTCATTTTTCATAAGATCATTACAAACAATATTTTACCACGATCTGGTTCTCACGATCACATTTCATATTTGGACTGTTTTGTAATGTGGTGCATTCTGAAAGGGACGAAGATGGATCTTTCAAGTTTGATCATACAGTGGATTGTCATTAAAGTCGATGCTCCTCGTACTGTTTTACCCTATGCTGAAATGTAGAATATGGTTTTTGCTCATTTTAATGTTTTACAACCATCATTCAATTTCATGAGTAAGACCCACTATGATATCTTTTCTGATACTGTCTCAAATGGATGGGGTGTAAGAATTCTCCACAAGGGTGGTTTCATAAAGGCCATAGAAATGTCTCATCTGCTCCACCACCTCCTACATCTTCTTTTTCAACACCTTCAATTTAGCTTGCTCCAGACACTCCTTAATGGTTTGTTCCCATTTTTAACCATTACATGACATTTTGTGATGGTATGAAATCTGGCATCAGTACTTTACAAGAGAAGGTCACAGCCATAGAAGCTCATTGTTCACAAATTGATAAGCGAGTTGAAAAGATTGAGCAAAAGTTGACTAGTTCCTCGAAAGGAAAATCTCCAATGAGAATCAGTTCTACTTCATCCAGTGAGGATGAATCTGTAGAACAAGAAGAAGGAGAAGATGACTCTGGAGAACAAGAAGAAGGAGAGGATGACAGTGAACAAGAGGATGGGAATCATAACTTTGAAGAACAAGAAGAAGAAGACGATGAAAGTGAAAATATGGAAGCCTCAGACTGATGTGTCTTTACCTATTACTTTTATATGTTTATATGTGTTATTTTCTATGTTTTTTATGTGTTTTTATTGACTAAGTTACTTTGGTGTTCTTAAACTAGTATCTTGACTTACAGCATTACTCTGTTTTGTATTTTCTCCTTTTTGATTGATGTCCAAAGGGGGAGAATGTTTGAGGGAAGTTGTAAGTGCAATACAATATGATAAGTGCAATACAATATGAGATTATGTATGGTTTGTGAAATTTTATACATGCTTATTGAGAGGGGGAGCTATGAATATTAAAAATACATGCTTATTGATAGAGGGAGCTATGAATATTAAAAGCTTACTATTTTTGCTCTCGATTTGTCATCATTAAAAAGGGGGAGATTATTGGCCTCATAAGGCTTACAATTCTTATTTTGATGATAAAAAATCAAATGATATGTTTAATATGTTTCAAGTAAAAGTTTTCAGGAAAATAACAGAGCTCAAGTGCATAAGAAAGTTCAATGGATTACAAAGAGCATGAAGAACAAAGTTATTTGGTGAAAAGCGCAAAGGAAAGATTGCAACTACAAAGATGATGGAAGAACAAGTTTGAAGACTAAACGAAATATACTTTTAAGGATATTCTAAAATGTAAGTAATTCAAAGTAAATCTCAAGTATAAAGTGATTTGAAGCTCATAGAAAGTTAAAAATATGTTTTTATATATATACCATAAAGAATAATATTCAAATCAATAAAAAGAAAGGGTTTAAGAAAAAGAAATTTTTTTGAAATAATGAAGGGACAGACGACTGCTAAATTAAATAGACGGTTTTTAAAAAGTTAGTAGCTAGACAGGTGACTGCCTAAACTGACAGATGCCTGTGTGAACAAACCAGGCGACTACCTTGGTTCTGGCAGGCGACTGCCTGCATTCTATGTTGAGAGTTGCTGTGTGACAGGCGATTGCCAAGTCGTGACAGGCGACTGCCACTCGAACGTTGGCAATAAATTTTTTAATGAGAAGATTTTTTTGAACCACATTTTTGAATATATTTATTTCAAAATATTTTGAAATAAATTTTAGAAATCTTTGGGAGTAATGGATGATTTCTAAAGCCTCTATAAATAGTCTTAATCTCAAAATTTTAACGTGTGAAAAAATCATAGAGAGAACATTGATGAGATATTCAAAAGAGTTTTGAAATTGTGCAATCTTCTAAAGTTTCCAAATCTAGTGATTTTCAACAAAATTTCTGATTCAAAAATATTCAAAGGCTTATAAATCAAAGTAAGTTTTCAAAGGTTTTAGATCGACCGATCTTCTAGTACTCAAAATTCTATTTTCAAAGGATCTATAACTCTTTCAAGGTTAAATTTCTAATCTAAAATTGATTTATATTTTGAAGCAAAATTTTCCAACAATCAGAATCTTTCATTTTTTTTGGAAAAATATTAAGTAATTCATACTAAGTATTGAGCTTGAAATTTCTTATATTTGAATTACTTTGAGGTATAAAGTGAGCTGATCGTTTTACTAATTTACTCTATTATGAGAGTTCTCCTTTGTACACCAATTTCCTTATTATCTTGGCAAAGCGATTCAGAGTTGTAGAATCGTTGAGCCAAATAAGGGGTTATTATTTGGAGAGGCGGACTCTAGCCTAATCGAAGGAGTGTGTTGTAAATTGGTATTGTTCCACCAGGTAACGGAACCGATATAGTGGAATCCTTTGGTATTTTTGCCAAAGGCGAGGACGTAGGCTGTGTTGAAACCGAACCTCATAAAAACCCTTGTCTCTTTCTCTCTGATTTACTTTACATTCCTTAGTTGCTATTGTTATATGATTTATATGTGTAGGTTGTAGGTTCTAAATTGAGAAAGAAACAAAAAGTACTTGATATTTAGAAAGTATGTTTTGATTAATCATTTTGTGGAAACCCAAGAAGGGAGTATGTTGATTAATCTATGGAAATCTTGATCAAGTAGAGTGTATGCTAAGAGTTTACAGGGAAATCAACAAAAACTTTTACATTTTGATTGAGTGATTGAATTATCATGATTTCATTGATTGACTTGTAAATTTAAATTTCAATATTGTTGAGTGTGGTTATCATTCATATATATCTTGTTTTTTGGTAAAATCGAAAGTCTATAAATCATTAAAATTATAAAAAGAATCCAATTCACCCCCCCTCTTGGGAAGCTATTCCTCATTTCAGAATGGTCGACCATCAATTCCAGTAGCTAAACCTTTTTCACAGATCAATTGATTGGTCGACCATTGTAGGGGAATGGTCGACCATTTAAAGTGTATGGTCGACCAGTGAAGGTGTATTGTCGACCAGCGGCCTCGAGCAGAAAGCATTAGATGCACAACAACGACTAGTTTTCATCTTATCTTGTCTAAATTAATGCCCAACGGCTAGCCAACAATGTGCTCATATTCTTGGCAATAAATGTACCTCATTAGCATTCATTTTACATTGATTTAGAGCATTTGGTTGTTGAGATAATTAGTGAAGCATTCATTCTAGGTTTTACATTTGTCAAGCTCTCGTGCACTCTATTCTTGTCTACATATCATTAGCTGAAAGAGACTAGTGTGAAGTTTTATTTGTATCATCAGCTCAAGAAGGAGCATCATCTTGTAATATTTACATTTTTTGTTGCTTGTATATCTTGAAGGTTCTTGGTGATATTTCGTTAGGGTGATTCTTGGTGGACACCGGGTTAAGGCTCTTAGTGAGCAGCTGGGTTTTGTACTTGTGTTGTAAAGGCTTCTCCGTCTTGAATTGGATTGCTTAGTGGATTTGGTAATCCTTGAGTTGGACTCAAGGCGTGGACGTAGGCTTGGTGCCGAACCACGTTGACATCACTGTAGCATAGTTCTAGCCATTTCTTGTATAGACCTATTCTTTCTTTTAACTACACCATTCTGTTGTGGTGTTCTAGGCACTAAAAAGTTATGAGGTATTCCTAATGAATCATAGTATTCTTCCATACCTTGATTTTTAAATTCTCTACCTCTATCACTTCAAATTTTTGTGATTGTATATCCCTTTTCATTTTGAATTTTCTTGCACAGTTTAATGAATTGTTCACATGCTTCATCTTTGTGACCTAAAAATAGTACCCACGTAAATCTAGAATAATCATCAATGATAACAAAAGCGTATAATTTTCCTCCTAAACTATGAATTGGGTTTGGACCAAATAAATCTAAATGTAGCATTTGAAGTGGCCTTGTAGTAGAGATTGCTTTCATCTTCTTAAAACTAGATCTTGCTTGTTTTCCTAGTTGACATGCATCACATATTTTGTCTTTGAATTTTGTCTTAGGCAATCCCTTAACTAGTTTAGATATTAAGTCCATGTTTGAGTGTCCTAGTCTCCTTTACCAAATCTAACTAATCTCATTCATAGCAGAGAAACATGTCACATGTTGAGAATTTAAGTTATCAAAGCTGGTGGTATATACATTTTCATGTCGATCAGCAGTAAATAGAATTTTATTATCAGTTTTATACTCAACAATGCATTTGTCATATTCAAAGGATACTCTATAACCTTTATCACATAGTTGGCTTATGCTTAATAAGTTATGTTTTAAGCTATCAACTAGTAAAACATCATCTATAATAAGTGATGGATCGTTACCAACTTTACCTACACCTATGATCTTCCCTTTTGCATTGTTCCCAATAGTGACAAATCCTCCGTCCTTTGGTGTGATCGATGCGAATTTTGCTTTATCCCCAATCATACGACGTAAGCATCCATTGTCTATATACCATCTATCTTTTGAGGGGGAGGATCTCAAGCATACCTGCAATAGAAATTTAAGTAACTATTTTTGGTACCCATTTTTTCTTGGGTCCATGGGAGTTAGTGCTTGAATCCTTTGAATCTCCATGCCTTTTTAATTTTAACATCTTTGTTCTTAAAAGGACAATCAAGTTTTATGTAACCTATCATTTTACTTTTAAAGCATGTAGTGTATTTATAAGAGTCTTTTGATGAAGTATAAGCTTTTGATTCTCTTATAGAATAAACCATGTAAAGATGTTTTGGTTCAAAATTTTTTTTCCATTAAAACCAAGTCCTTCTTTATCAGGGGAATTTCTTTGTGCTCCAAGGAGACTTTCAAAGTTACTCTGGCCCTCTATGAATTTATGAATAATTTTAGAATTGCCTTTCAAATTTCTTTCCAATTCCTCAATTTTTAAATCCTTTTTTTTTATCACAGAGGCATGGCACTCATTCTGGTTTTCAATAAGTTGTAAGAGTTCTTTTACTTTACATTTCAAATCAGAAATTTTTTTAGTTTTCTTCTCAAGCATTTTAAGAGTGTAAAAGTATTCCTATTGCAATTCATTATAAGAAAGTATGCTATTTTAATTTTTTAGAATCATGGGAATAATGAGAAGATGCTGAGAAAGATGCTTGTATCTCAAGGTCATCATGTGCCATTAGACACAGATTGGCTACTTGATCATCACAAGACTTAGCATCTGAACTACTTCTGTTGGTTATGTCTCAATCGAATTTTAGAGCCTTCTTCTTTTTCTTGAAGGCTTTCTTTAATTTAGGACATTCAGGCTTGATGTGTCCAACCTCTCTGTAGTTGTAGCAAGTTGGCAGATCATCCTTTTGTTTCTTCTTGCTTGACTCTCTCTTTTTTGATTTCGAGTTTCCGAATTTTCTATCAAACTTATTATTCTTCTTCAGGAACTTTTCAAACTTCTTTGTTAACAAGGCCATGTCATCTTCCGATTCTGAGTCACTTCCTTCACTAGAGTTGCTAGACGATGCCTTAAGAGCTGTAACTCTCTTTGCTTATTTTGCTTATTTTTCCTCTCATTTATTGCTAGCTCATATGTGACATTTTCTAAGAGATCATGTGCAAAAAGAAGATATCTTACATGAATTCGTGAATACAAGTGACCGATGGGCCAATATTTTTACCAAACCTCTTCCAGAAGATAGGTTTATATCAATAAAAAGAGAACTTGACCTATTACATAGTAGGGAAGTGGTTTAGGAAGGATACAAGATTAGTGAATGAGAAAAATTAAAAATTTGGTGAGGTCAGGCGACTGAGCTCAGGACCCCAGTCGACTGACAAGTCACTAACTTACAGAAATTCAATTTCTCTAAAAGTCAGGCGACTAAACTCAAGGACCCCAGTCGGTTGGACTTATAGGACTTTAAATATTCCCCTACAAAACCCTAAATTTCTTCATTCCAGTCAACTGACCCTGTTCCATCAACTCACCCGAAATCATTTATCTTGGATCTCCCTTGATTCTAAACCTAAAATCCTCCAATTAAAGTGTGGAAATCATCTTCCCACATCTCCTACCTATGGATTTCTTCATCATTCAACCGTCAAAATGCCACGAGCAAAGAATACGGCAAATCATGGTGCTACTTCAAGAAAGGAAGACAAAAATATTGATCGATGGCTCGTTGCTCCTCAAGCCAAACAACGATATCAAAATCATCTTCATGCCACCAAACCAATACTTGGTAAGATCATTGATACAACTTTCTTTGAGTAATAATTTCCAAACATCCTCCCTATGTTTAGGAAAATAGGTTGGAAGAATTTTGTAGTATATCAAGCGAAAGAACTCTATCCCAATCTTGTTAAGCTCTTTTATGTGAACATAGTTCAAGGACAATCGGTACTCACTACCAAAGTTAAAGGAAAGAAAATTAGCTTAACTTCGCAAGCATTGGCCCCCATTCTTCGTATTGGCCAAGGAGACTTCGAGTGTCCTGCGTTTGCACAAAATTGGATCATGGAACAAGGTTTTACCCCCAAGGAATTCCTATCATTAATTATGATTGAAGAGCTAGACCAATTTAGGACTCCTCAGTATAAATATTTGAACCTCCAAGCACAAATTCTTCAAAAAATTATCATGTAAAATATTTTACCCCAAGCTGGACACATGATTATATGTCTTACGTCGACTACTTCATCAAATGGTGCTTATTGAAAGGAAAGAAACTCGAATTATCAAGTCTGATTCTAAAATGGATGTGGACAAAATTGGACTCTTGACGAGTTACTCTTCCATATTGTGGTATTCTTAACCAATTCTTTGGTTATCTTGATGTCACCACTCCCACTGAGTTATTCATCAAACAGACTAGATATGATCTTTTTGGCTACATAAATTTTAAACAAATGGGATACAAGAAACATAAGCACGGTTGGTTTCTGAGAGGAAGGAGACCATCGAGACAAGCTGCTGAACCAACTTTACTTCATGTTCAGCAACTAGCTCCTCTACTTGATGCATCTTCATGGTTTATGTCTTATCATCAGCAATTCACAAACTTTAGTACAGAAATATGTGCTAACTACAACACTCTTTAGGCAAACTATGCTTCTCTAGACTAGAGACTTGGCCAGATTGAGCAGTATATAACCAGAACTTCCTCTTCACATGAAAAGGCTCCAGTGGAAGCTGATTCTGATGAAAGTGAAAAGAAGATGAAGAAGAAAGAGAATATGATGAGTCTGATGATGATACTGGGAACATTTAGAATTATTTGACTCTTCTGCATTTGTATTAAAAACAACTTTGTGAATTTTTTTTTTTGTTGTGTTTTGCTCGTATTGCTTATCTCTTTGAAAGCTTGTTATTGATATGCCATGTTTTTATGTTTAGGACTTATTGATTCTTACATGGCGCACGATATTTTCTATTTTTGTGCTTAATTCTAATATTTGTCGTAGTATGCATATGCTTATTGCTTTATCTCTTTTTGATTGATGTCAAAAGGGGGAGAATTATTGAGCAAAACTGAGACAAACCTAAGACATATATGAATATGGAACAGCTGAGACACATATTATTGTTTGACCTTGAAAAGTGGACTTACATGAAAGTCTGAAACTGAATTTGATATTACCTCATATACCATCATAAGAACGATTATCTTACTTTCCAAATAATGTTAAAAGTATGCTTATTGTAAGGGGAAGCCTTATTAAGGTTCACTCAATTTTTTTCGCTCCCTATTTGTCATCATCAAAAAGGGGGAGATTATTGGCCTAACTTGGCTTAAGAATTTTATTTTGATGATAACAAATCAAGGGTATTTAACATGCTTTGGTTAAAGTGATGATATTTCAGGAATCAAGGATATGAGTTCAAGATTAAGTGATTACAAGCCTTGTTGAAAGATTACATTCCAAGGATAAGTTGAAAAATGAAAGCTTAAAGAGTATGAAAGCATGGATTCAAAGATGATTTGATAAAAGCTTAGAAGAGTATTGAAGCTCAAAGTTAGGATGGACTCAACAAAAGACAAACATGAAGACTACAAGCTTATAACATTTTTGAGTCTTAAGAAAGTCTTTACGTAAGTACTTTAATTCAAAAGTCAATATGGATTCTTTGAAGCTTACTAAATCATTGAATTAAAGACCACATTTTGAAAAACCCTAGAAAATATTTTCAAGAGTCTCAAAGTGTTTTGATAAGTATAAAAGACCACAAAAAGATTTTGGAAACAAATTGAAAAACAAGTTTTTGAACTATCCAGGCGACTGACCCTTGTTGGCCTAATCAATTGAACATTTATACAGAATAAATTTGGGCAGACAGTAAAGGCCCAATCAACTGACCCTAGCGAGCCTAGTCGATTGACCCTACACTAACATTGAAATTTCATTGATTTTAAAACCCCAGGAGATTGACCCGTTGAGTCCAGTCGACTGACCCAACGAAATTCAAATTTTTTAAAGTAATGGGAAGGTTCCAAAATTGAGTTTTTGAATTCTAAACGTTATAAAACTTAGGAATCACTCCAAGTTACTTGGGGAACATGAAATACACTTTTTAATCTCTATAAATACCCCCTAAGAGAAAGGATTTTAGACACCAAAAATTAAAATCTTCAAACAAGCCTTATTGCTTACAATCTTCAAAAAGCTCTCTTGCTCACATACTTGCTGAAGTTTCTACTGAGTCTTGCTAATATTTCCTCACCGATCTTTGCACAAAAATTCTAAATCTTTCAAACAAAGAAAGAAGATCACGGTGATAGATTTCTAAAGCTTCAAATTCTATATATTTGATATTTTGATTTGAAGTATATAGTTGTGCTTTAAATGTGTACTAATCAGCTCTTGTTGAGAGTGTCTTTGTACACCAAATTCTTTTGTTGTTTTGTTAACGGTTCAAGATTGTTGAATCATTGTACTGAGCCTGGTGTTTCGCTTGGAGAGTAGGGTTCTATCCTGTTGAAGAAGTGTTGTAAAAGGTTTGCTCAACCCGTAAAGGAGTGGTATGGTGGAATCCTTAGGTGTTTTGCCTAAGGCAAGGACGGAGGCGGGGATAGCCGAACCTTGTAAACTCTTAGTGTCACTCTCTTCCCTACTCTCTTTAATTTTTTGTTAACTTAAAATGCATGGATTAGATATTAAATTTCTGAAAATTAGTTTGCTTTTAGGAATTGTGGAAACCGAAAAGGAGTACGTTGGTTGATCAATACATATTGCGGAAACCGTAAGAGATTACGTTGATTGGTTAACACCCCAGACTCATTAATTTGTTAATTGATAGATACCAAGTTTCATTAATATTGAAAGTAGTTTATTTGATTTATATGTTTTGGAAGCTTGGTTGAATTCTTTGTTTCTTTTCATATTGAAATCCAACTTATCTTGTTGAGTGGGTTGTCATATTCAAAAGCTGAATCTTGGAAGCATTGTTGGAATTGATATATTGTTTCATATTGTGAAGCTCATCATGATTGATTGAATTAGTTTATTGGATGTTGATTTAAAGTGCTGAAAGAAGTCTTAGAAAACCTACAAAGTAGTGAATTTGGTATTCTCATTCATAAAGATTTTTAATTGAATTAATTCTTAGATGAACTTGTGATTGAAATTTAAATCAACCATACATCTGTGATTCGTGAAATTAAACAGAATTGAGAAAGAATTAGTAAAAGAGGTTATAAAGAAATTTTTTAAAATCTTAATTCACCCCCCCCCCCTCTTGGGAGTACACCTTCCTTTTCATTACATTCGTAGTGAGCCATATAATTTTGTTTTTGCTCGGATCATTGTATCCATCGTAGTTCAGATTCTTACATTCACAGCAAGCCATTTTAAGCTATTTTGGCTTAGATCATCATATCCGCCGTGGCTTGGATTCTTACATTCGCAGCAAGCCATATTGAGTTGTTTTGGCTCGGATCATTGTATTTGCTGTGATTCAGATTCTTACATTTGTAGCAAGACATATTGTTAACTTTGGTGTATTCCCAATAAGGGGGTTGAATTGGGTATTTAAAATTTATTCCTAGGTATGTCAGATTTAGCAATAGTAATACTCAACCTAGGGTCTTTCTATATACTCATAAACCCAAATGCGCAGATAAATGTAAGATACGAAAATTAAATCATACACAATATTTACAATATAACATACATGTGCAGGAATATAAATTGTGGAAATATAAATAGTGTACACATGATATGTTATCAGGGTTTAGCCAATTGTGTCTACGTCTCCGGCTCTAGCTTGCAACTCCAAGGATTCCACTAATGCTCACTTAACGGGTGGAGCAACACCAATTACAACTAGGTCAATTAATGGGGTTGACCTCAACATATAACCACAATTTATCAGGATGGTTCACCTAACTTTCCTAACTGGGTCTAAGCCAATCCGGGACTATTCAATAGGGCTAGTCTCCCTCTTAAAGCCCCCCGCCTAGAATACAACAATCAATATAATTTGGCGTACAAATAAATGTTTCTTAACTAAGCAGACTATGTACCACTATGCACAAGCACTAATCAATGCACCTCAAATAGATAGGAACTATAAGCTCTATGTTGTACGTATGCAATAACACTCAATCTAATATCAATGTTTAATCAACCACAAGAGTATAGTAACAAGCTAATCTTTGAAACTAAGTAAAGATAAATCTCAATCAAGGTTTAGGGTTTCAAAAATTCAAGCCAATGGAAGTTTAGAATATATGGAAATTTAGAATATCTCAAAAATAGTTTTTCTCAATATCAAAACACAAAGAGATATTCAAATATGATTTTGTAAAAAAAATTTTTCACACACAAAATACAAGCCCTAATGAGTCTTGCAATGATAGTGCAAACATGCACTTAGCTCTAAGAATTTTCCCAACCAAAGATTTATCAAATTAAATCAAGGGGAAAACTTCTTTGCTTAACCCTAAAATAAAAATAAATATGCAATACACAAATGAGAGGTTTTAGCACAATAGAACGATGAAATAAACACTCACAAGACTTTGATTTCTAAAAAGAAGGATAGTTTGTGTGTGTATGAGGTTTGTATGAAGGAATAGGGCCCTAAAAAATTCATAGGAAACTTTGCTAATTAAAATCCTTAATCACATGCTACTTATTGCAAATGAGGGTATATATATATATAGCCTTTACCAAAAATATGACCGTTGGGACATAGAGGGGATAATTAAATTTTTTTAAAACCATTTTACCCTTAATTAACCCGAGTTACCGCAGTTAAAAATTAAGCAACCCGACAGTTTCAAGTGCCTGACCCTTGGTTTTGTCGCTTGAACAGACACAACAAAAAAATTCATTTTTGAATGTTCGAGTGCCTGAATAAGGGTTTGGTCTGCTGAATCGAAGGCGATTTCAAAAGACCATGGTTCGGTCGCCCAATCTTGAGTTTGATGTGCCAAACTCATGTGTTTGGTAGCCCGAGGCAAATTTGATTGTGAAGTTTGGGCTACCGAGTTGGTGTAAAAAGTTAGAATAACGGTTTGGTTGCCCGAGGACACTACAATGAAAATGGTTCGGAAGCCCAAAACTAAGTCAACCTTCAGACTGGTCAAGGGTTCGGTCGCTTGAGGTGTTTTGAAAACCAGGGGTTCAGTCGCCCGAATCCTCACAATTTTGGCCCTTTATGTCCTATTTCAATTCAATTGTTTCCCCTGATAATTTAAGTGATTATGGGTACTGTCCTAAGTGTAAGGGCAAGGACCTAGGGTTATTCTAAGGTCTTTGAGTTTGTACTAAAAACCTGGCATCGGTCGACCGATCCCTAAGGTCACTCTATGGTCTCGACCTTATCAGTTCCTATCATATTTGATATGCAGATTATTATAGACCATTTTGAATTTAAATGTTATAGACTTGAATATGAAAATACAAGTAAATATATTGTGGTCTTCATTCTCCTTTAAGTTGCCGCATGCTATCAATGTGATCCAGCTTAGTATGATCCTGCACACAAACTTGAAAGTCATCAAATACCAAGAGTATTTGTCACTATCAAAACTAGGTATGACCTATAAGGTCAACACATATTAAGTTGTTTTGGCTCAGATCATTGTATCCACTGTGGCTCGGATTCCTACATTCATAAAAAGCCATATTGAGTTGTTTTGGCTCAGATCTCTATATCTGTCATGGTTAAGATTCTTACATTCGTGGCAAGCCACCATAGAGCTTGGACTCTTACATCCTAAGCGCACTATCTCCTTAAGCACACTGGCTTAAATTCTTACATCTGAGGTAAGTCATCTCCGATCCCTTGTGGTCCCATGCTACATTAACCACTAACTTCTGCTAACCAAAAACCACAAACTTCCTAAAGGATTGTGCAACGCTCCCGCATAGCCTTGTTTGTTCTTTCCCATCTTTGATTGACAGAAAGCACTTGATTGATTTTAAAACATTAAGTAATCATGTGGCCTAGTTAAGATAGGTGCCTTTTATCTTTGCAGGCTTGTTGCTACAAATAACGTACGAGAGTTCCTACTATTACTTTGTAGCAACAAGGCCAAGAAAGAGGGTCAGTTGTAGACAACCCAATTTTAACATGGCAACCCTGAGAAGACTGGCCTAGTGAAATTGACTTTAAGTCCAACCACTGGCTATTGGGAGCCCTGATTTTTTTTTTATTGAGTCCCTTCCAAAGTTTGAGTCTCGTTTAGAGTCCTAATTATTTTTAAAAAAAATTTCAGATAAGTTCCAATGTGTGGAATCGAGTCTTTCCTTAAATTTCAAATTGAATCTGGCAATGTTTGAGTTGAGTCTTTTTAATTTTAAGATTGAGTCCCCCCAATCACTCTTAACCGGACCCTTTGACTTCAAAATCGGTCTTAAAGATTTTAACAAGTTAAAATCAGGGAATTTCAAAATTGAGTTACCTTATCCTTTTCGATTGGAAATTGTGTTTTAATTTGAGTCCTAGATCTTCAGATTAAGCCTTTCAGTTTCTGAATTTTTTTTAATTATAATTTGGGTCTCCAAGCCGGGTATTTTGTTGAACCTTGAGGTATGGTTTTATTACTAGGTTTTCTTTTAGGCAAGATCGTCTAATTTTGACACTGGGATTTTAGTGAGATTTGAAAAATGCATAAGGTCACAAATTTCATTAAAAAGGAGGTGCATGTGCATAGTATAGGGGATACAGAGGGGGTCTACAAACCACAGTGTAGATACAGTAAGAAAATACAAAAGTACAAATTACAGGAAATATTACAAGGGAGAATGTACATATAGAGAAATAAAAAAGGAGTGTACAAAGAGTTGTTGCAGTACAGAGGGTGTGGGGGTACATAAAAAAATTACAAAAAAAAATAAATAAATAAAATTCAAAAACACGGAAAATCAATAGCCATCCAATCCCCTGTTGGCAACACTCACCAGGTCACCTGCACACAAGAAAGAAAATAACACGTTAGTTGCCAAATAAAATTCAAAAAGATAAAATCCATATGTGTAGAATAAAATTGGTTACAGAAATACTCCTTGATAGAAAGGAATTTCATTGGAACAATCCACGTTGGAAGAAGGATTTTGGCACCAAATCAAGCTGCCAGACTCACATTGTAGCAAGGGGAAGAAGATAGAGCATTAGAAAACCTCTTTTGAAATTAAGAGAGACAAAATGAAGAAAAGCACTACAGAAACCTTGCAAAATTGAGAGAAATAGAGAGTGATAGTATGGAAATGCTATAGGAGTTGAGGAAAAAAGAGAGAGAGTATTAGAAAAGCTCTGGAGAGTTAGGGAGAGACTCGGGTATTCTAGAGAACCAGAAAAGGGAACCTTGATAGGCTAGAAGGGAGAGAGAGTTTAAAAGGCTCTATTACCAATAGAGCAATCAGAGCAATACTCTAAGAACACCACAAGACTCAGAGTTTAGAAGGTACCCCATGCTGTAATTCAAAATTTAGAAAGCATAAGAACAGAGGGATAAAGAAAGGGGAGAAGGACCGGAGGAGAGGAGGAGAAGGTAAAATCCTAAAACCATACTCTATGCATTGCGTAGTTCGGGTTATGTGTATGTAAGCATGAATGTAGGAATCCCTCTATTCAGGCTTTGGGTTCATTCATGAACCTCCATGGTGATCTTACAGTGGCTGTACCTGAACCTAAACTCTAGTTCGGATCCCTAATTCATTCCAAAACCGATGCAGACCTAAACCCAGTCTGAACCCCTAACCCGAAGTCCATTGATTTTAAAAAATATATATACCTGGGCCTTGCTTTTTTTAAACTCCTTGAAGCCCATTGATCCTTTTATAAAAAAAAAAGGGGGGGCGACCCGGGCCTTGTTTTTTTAAAAGTCCCCCAGCCCATACCATTTTTAAAACCCCCTGAGCCTTTGTTTTGAATTTAAATCCAAAGCCCATCTATCTTTTAAAATAGCCGAAACCCCTTTTTTTTTTGTTAAAAAAAAAACAAAATTTACCCTCAGGCCTATTTTTGAAGATATTACCCAAAGCCCTATTTCCAAAATTTAACATTAGGGCCATTTTAAAATTTAAAACTCAAGACCCATTTTCAATATGATATGAGGCCCCACTTCCGAAAACAACCCTAAGCCCATTATGAAAACACTGACTAGAACCCAACTCTCAAGCCATTCCTACACATGCTAAGCCACACATGTGACCCAGCTCACTCGGGTCCAGTTGAGTCCCATGTTACTCACTTGGGTTGACTCACACAAGTCAACACCGTTCTCACTCATCGGGTTTGGACGAGTAAAGCTCATGCCTGAACTCATACTTGAAACCTCACCTCAAAAAAACCAACTAGAAAACCCTAACAACTAGGAGATCCTCTAACCCATTCAATTACGACCAATGTTCAAAACAAAACCACCAAATCAAACACACTCTCAGATGCAAATGTCGAATCAGTACACAGTAGCAAAACAAGCTCGTAGCAACATTCGAGTCACACTCTAGAACTCAGGGTCCAAACACAAAACACAAAATGCAAACCAAAAGATTGAGAGGGGGACACTTATCTCTTATGAAACTCTTCTCGAACCCCTATTTGCATCGATCTGAAGCCAAAACCAAAGGGAGAAGGGCACTGCAGTGATAGTTGAACCTGCCACCATAGGTTCTCAAGATTGTTTGAGAAGTGAAATGAGGGTAAGGAATAGGATCGAGCAACATAGGACTTCGAGTTCATCACAGTTTTGAATGAAATAAAAGGAAGAAGATAGGGTTTTCATAGGCTTCAATAGCAGAGAAAAGGCAGAGGGAGAGAGGTGAGTGATTTTTTGGGAGTTAGGTTTTGCAAAGCTACATGCTTGAAGAATAGAGAAGACCAGGAATAGTAAAGAAGAAAAGAAGAAATAGAAGGGGGCTCGAATGCAGGGAATTTATGAACATGGAGAATGGAGATTGCAAAATCAAGGAGGAAGAAAGAATGAATGTAGTGATCCAAATAATAATAATAATAATAATAAATAAATAAATAAATAAAATTAATTAATTAATATTACATTGTTAAATTAAATTAATTGATTAAACATTGTTAAATTAAATTAATTAAATAAATAATAGGATGGATATATATAGTTTAAGTTCAGGAAGCTTCTTTTAAATATCCAAAATCAATTTGGATTGAACCTACCTCTAGTACTCTCTTTCTCATCTCTCTCAATCTCTATTTCTTTCTCACGCTCTCACGTCTCTCCTTTCCGTTTCTCCTCCTCTCTCACCTCATTTTTTCAACAAATATTTGGCCGATTGGAAAGCAGAAGGTACTGTTGGGTTCCTAACTTTGCCACTCACATTTCTACCGGAGCAAATTTGTCGTAGGAGTGGCTTAGGCACCACTCCTGGGGAAAGGTAATTTTTCCCTATTTTCTTAATTTATCCTTAAATCTACCGTTAAATCGACAATCAGGCACCACCACGGGGTCCTAGTCGCGATCGTCATCATTTTGGTCAGAGTAAATTTCCAATTTAAGTTTCTTAGGCCCCACTCCAAAGCAAGAGTGGGATTTGGGGAATTAAATAAATTGTTTATGTTTGACGGTAGAGTTATTTATTTAGAATTTATGGGCTTAGGATATATTAAAATAGTAATTTATTTAGGGTTGATTTAATGGAACTAGGATTTTTATTTTAGGGTTCGGGTGAGCGCCGCAGGTATCTTTTCGGGGTCCTTGTTGGCGTAGTTTAAGAAACCAGGTAAGGGGAAAATATATATTAAATTGGAATTTTTATGAATTTAATGAAAAATGAATTATGTTGTATATACTTGTATATGTTTCGGTATGAGTTTAAAATGCCAATCATTATATTTATGTTTTCCGAGCTCAAGGCTATTTATTCGATACGTATATGCAAAAATGAACTAATGAAAGTGAAAGATATTTTCAGGATAATTATGAAGATAAGAAAGGAATATTTTGAGTATATGAATGTTAAATGCAGTTTGACTTATTTTATGGGGAATACATAGATATGAATTTTACCACTAAATAGTGTGGCATTAGTAAATTGAACCTTGTATAGGACTATGTTATATGTATAAGATGCATGTTATATAGGAAATGCACTAAAATGAAATGTTATATGGAATATGTTGCATGTGTTTGTTTATGTAAATGATGTTTATGACAGCCAAAAGGGAGCTGTTGATCATGTTTTTGACAACCAAAAGGGAGCTGTGGATCACGTTTATGACAACCAAAAGGGAGCCGTGGATCACGTTTATGACAGCCAAAAGGGAGCTGTGGATCATGTTTATGACATCCAAAAGGGTGTTGTGGATTATGCTCATGATAGCCAAAAGGGAGTTGTAAATCATGTTAATAACAACCAAAAGGGAGTTGTAGAAATAACAGCCAAAAGGGAGCTATTGTAATTAAAAGTCAATGAGAATGATAAGGAAATATGAAATGCGAACCATGTGAAATGGAATGAGCCACGTAAAGTGAAATGCTATGAAATGATTAAGCTAAGAACATGAACAGTTACGAGTTACAGGATAAAGACAAGCAGGATAAAGTATTATGATATTATTAGTATGTATGCTAGTAGAATGTATTATGTTTTGGCGAGGCAAACCCTTCGCTCGAGGGCATGCTGAGAAAGGCGAGTGCCCTGGTAAGTATCAGATGTAACACTAGGCTGCATAACGTGCTATAGCAAAGGGAAACTATTTATATGGGCAGGTAGATTTTCTTATTCTTAGGGCCTTCGCTGGTAAACCTTTATATGAATTGTGTGAGTACGAGATTACATCACTACCTAGGAGCTTACTGAGTAAGGTGAGTACTCTGGTATGCTTCAGTTGTGACCTTTGGGTTACCTAAAGTATCAGAGCAAATGGGTACTACTTGTATGGGTGGGAAATCACGCCCATCCTCTGGTAATAATCTTGTGGATAAAATGTCTCGCATGTGTTTGATTAGGAATAGGAAATGATTTCAAAAATTATGCTAATGATTTGCAAATGATGAAAATGTATACTTATATTATTTACAAACCTCATGTTAGTCACACCCTGTTTTAATATATTGTTTCTTCCCTTACTAAAATGTGTCTCACCCGAATATGAACTTATCTTTTTCAGGACTTCCACGAGATTGAGCTTAGAGAGCTCGAGGTATTTTGTAACCTATTTTCTTAATTTTCCCATCTTGATGATTGAAAAGGGAGGCATGAGCTCTTCGAAGTACGATATGTCCCGGTTATGAGGGAATACTTATATGGTATTGTGTATTTCTTTATGATTTTTAAAAAGGAGTAATTTCAAAGGCTTAATAAATTTAATTGGTGGGAAAATTTTTGATTAATATGTATCGTTCGTAAGAACAGGCATGTAGGGGGGGCTCACACTTTCCCCTTGCATGATTGAACTCCTGATCCCTACTTTGGTAATGCATACTAATTCTACCTTTAATTGGGTAGTAATCAAGTGTTCGAACCGCACTAAAAGGAGAGTGGTGACTCCAATATACCCTGTTTTCCACGAAAATATTTTTTAAAAGCACACTTTATCCAGTTTGCATTGGGAATGTCGTGACAACTTTGACTTTTGAATCAAAATAGTTCGTTCATACTATGTGTTCAGGATGTTTCTTCAATAAGAAGCCTGTTGATGCATTAAGTTTTTTTTTTGAATTATTTAGTTGGAAATAATCAACAATGGAACACTAGGATTGACAAAAGACTAATTGCAGCTTAACCATTGAAAGTAATACATGGTGGAGAGTGGTATGAATTGAAAGATGATGTTGATATTGAAGCACGTATAGTTGAGATCACCAGAAGATTGGATGTTATGGAGATGCAAAAGGAGAATAGTATAAAGCAACTTTGGAATCAACCTCTTCATTCCTATGCACCACCTAATTAGCCGTCATATCATTAGAGTGCCTTTCAACATCAGCATCAGCCACATCAAATTTCTTAAAACTATTCTTTAGTAGTGCTCGCTCCACCAACAAAGTCTTTTGAGGATAGCATGACATAGATGACTAATACACTTTAGCAATTTATGCAGATTAACACTCAAAACATAAATGAATTGTGGGGTACCATTAGTAAGATGAGCACACACTTGAATACCCTAGAAAAAGGAGAATTTTTGGCACAACCTTAGCCTAATCCTCAAGTATACCTGCAACAATAGCAACAAGTACATAATATCTCAAGGGATTCTTTTGAGATAGGGAAGGCCATTAGTACTTTGGGAAGTGGAAAAGAAGTGTCCTGACCTAAGATACCCATCAACAGACAAACAGTTGTCCCGACACTTGAAGTTACAATTGAGATAGAGGAAGCCAAAGAAAAATCAGAGAAAGCGAGCCCGCTAATTGAAAAAAGTAAGTTAATATGGAAGCTGAGACTAGTAAGGAGCACCAACACGTGGTTCCTTATCCTTATAGATTGACAGCCATGGAACCGTCATTCCCTACTAGAGTAAATGTCAAGGATTGCAATGATGAAACAAATCTCCATAGTGGTAAGGTGACTCGTACACCAGATAAGGAGGTCGAGCAGAATGGTAAAAGTTCAACTTTTAAAGAACCAACTAAAAATTTTGATGTTGATGTTTCTGAAGCACTAAAGATAACTATTCCAACACCCATTCCTAAAAAACTAGTTCTTAAAGAAATGAATTTTCTAGAAACCTTACTTGATAAAGATCCTTTCTTCTTAAAATAAGAAAGTCAATCTGCACAGGTTTTTTCTAACACTTTGGAGGGCATTAATTCATTTGAAACTAAATTTTGTACAGGTAACAAAGCGGATTCATTGTGGAGACTCAAATTTGGAGACACACTAGTTCAATTTATAAACCTACACCCACCAGATGAAATTCCTTCCAAGCCTCTTCCAGACATACTGTGATGTTTTTGTTTTTCCTTTATTTTCATTTCTTTTTATCTTGTTTTTTTTTAGTTTATTTTTAGGTACATTTTCCCTTATTTTCAGTTTTTCTTTTCCCTTACTTCTCCTCAGTATCATTCTTTTGCTTCTCTTGTCAACCATTAAGGACAATGCTATATTCTAGTTAGGGGGAGAGCATTTGCATGTGATATTGTGTGTTGTCATATGATGAGTTTTAATGTGATAATTGCATGTGATGTTTGCATGTTAGTTAGATCCACCTTTGGGAAATACTAGTATTGAGCTCAGAGCATGCTGAATTCCTTATTTGTGAACGTTAAATGCCAAAATTTTTTATTTTTGCAGATATGGAACATGTAGGATGTAGTGCAAATCAGAGAGTAAATCAATAGATAATTTTATCCATTTCACTTTGTTTCAACCAAGGGAAGCATGTTGAAAATTTTGCTACACACACTACATAGGTCAAAAGACTTAGAAAGACTACCTTAGATTTTCTTTTTTTTTTTGTGGATGTTTCCTTTAGTTGTTTGGGACTCTAATGATCCATGTCCTAATGGCTTAAGAAAAAAAAGAAAAAAAAAAGAAAAAATTTGAAGTAAATGAAAATAAGAAACAAGCTAGGGATCAATTGTAAAAAGAAAAGACGAAAAAAAGAGAAAGAACAAGAAAAGAAATATGAAAAGGAAACAATTGTGTTTTGGAAAGGGGTACCTATTACCGAGGTCCTAACTAAATAAAAAAGTGGGTGTCTTCTAAAGTGTAGTAGCGTGAAAGCCACCATTGTACATTCATGCACTGGAAACAATCACCTACTACCGAGGTCCTAACTAAACAAAAAAGTGGGTGCTTTTTAAAGTGTAATAGTGTGAAAGCCGCATGTACAAAGGTTTTGAATTAGAGTAAGATCGTGCGGTTGTCTCAAATTAATTGTTGTGATTGAAATCATTAATGTCTTTTGGTAGTCAATCTTGGAATTCTAGTCTTATTCTCATGCACGCAAGCTTTGTTACATTCTAGTACCTTGATTGATTTACTAATTGGTGTACAAATCTCATAGTTGATACTTAACTTGGATAAATCTGTTCCTTGTGTTCCTAAACTCATTACGCATATTTCATGGAATATGATGTTCAAAAGTATTGGAATTATGGTTGCTACGCCCTTGGTTTGAATGCATTCACGTTATTTGCTAGAGACTAGAAAATGGTTAGTTGGGGGGGGGTGTGATTATGCGTCAAATTTGCATAATTAAGTATTTAAATGCTTTAAATAAATGTTACCATTTTAATTAAATACTTAATTATGTCAAATATTTTAATCATTGAGCTCATTTGATAGTTTTAAGCTAATTATCCTATTTTGTAAAAAACTTTTTGGAATTCGTGTTTAATTATTGCAGGATAATTTTTAGAAATTAAAGCCAAAATTAAAATGTATGTGGATCGTGCGTGAGAGAAACTGAACCATGTACACAAAGAGAGGTCATGTACGTAAGTCGTGTGCATGGGAAATAATGGGCCATGTGCATGAATGAACATAAAAGCATGATGTGACCACGCGAGCCCATGTAGACCCATGCATGAAATGAGAATGCACTGAGGAGGACTTGAGGCCACGTGAAGTGAAGAGGAAACAAGGTAGTGGGTTGCATGCAAACCCAACAAGAGCTAGGCTGTGTTTTGGAGTCTCTTTAATGAAGGAGAAGGCTTGGAGGTTGCATGGAAGTGACCACATGGTAAGTGGGTTGCTAGGCCCATGCGTATGCGCTGGGAGCTCCGAGACGCCGAATTGCATAAGGGGCTTGGGGAATTTCTTAAAGACTAGGGTTTTTAGGTCATTTTTTTAGCTTTGCTTTTGAAGGGTAGCTGGGGGTTTTTGTTGGGCGCCGCACCAGAGGGAGGTAGCAACCTTGCTACTATGCAAACTTCTCACAACTTGCTCTCTCTCTCTCTCTCTCTCTCTCTCTCTCTCTCTCTCTCTCTCTCTCTCTCTTTGCTTATTTAATTTTTTTTACTTTATTGTTAATTTAAAATTACATTGTCAAGTTTTTTTTTTTAGCACTCACATATTTAGTTATTTATCTTTTTGTGTCTTGTTTTCCATAGTTGATATTTCAACACTATTATTTGTGTTCATGTCATTGTTGAGTAGAGAATTAATTTGGGTTGCACCGTTATTGAGTTTTATTTTGTTTATGGTATTGATGGGATTGATTTTCGTTTAAGTTATTGAGTAGAGTTAATATTGTGTTGGGAGTATTTTATTGTTGCAAGATTTTTAATTAGATTAATAAAGTTCTCATTTTGGCTCATTAATTGAATATTTTTCAAGCTTTGGCTAATCTGTTCGTCTACTTTCGTCACAGTTTATTAGACTGTTTGAATGAGTTATTGAGTGGATTAGGCATAGTTATTTGGTTTGTTTAATTTTTTGGTAGTATTTTACTATTTAGACATGTTATGTTTTTATTTTAAGTTTCATTTCGTGTCATTTTAATTTTGTCACAAATTCTCAAAAACTCCAAGATTTCGAATCTAAACTTTGTTCAGTAAAAAATTGTTTTCTTACTTTCTTTTTCTATTTTACATGAGTTTGGAATTAATCTACATTTTTTGAGGAGACGATCTAACCTTTGGGCTAATTATTACACGACAGAACTCTTATACTTAGGATGACCTTTGCACTGCTCATTTTTTGAGTGAGTCAAAGCACTTGTTCATTGAAGCTTAGACTCGTTCAAGAATTGTTGCTTTACATTCATGTATTATTGTAAATGTGAGACAAATCAATAATATTCAATTCATTATTAGTCATACTATCTTAATTATCAATCAATGGAACATGTTAATTATTTGTTTCATTTACGATTAGAGATGTTTGTATTTCCACCATTTTTGAATTTTCCAATGTGTGGATAGTTTAGGAATTTGTGTTTACATTGCTTTCATCATTCACGCTTTGTTTATCCTTGTTACATATTTCGATAGCGTCTCTGCTTATGTTTTCTGGGTGCATAGTGGGATGTTGTGACAATTTGTTAGTGAAAAACTAGCAACATGTTCACTTCCCCCATCTTGTGTATTTGGAGAACCATGGGGACTTGCTGCCAAAATTTAAAATGAATATTACAAGGAAATTTAAAATGAATATTACCAAGGAATTTGAGCAATTAATTGCAATATAAATGCATCATTCCTAAATGGGATAGGATCCATACCCTTTAAACAAAATGTGGTCGATTTTAGGAGTCACGGTGCATGCCTAAGAAACATTATGAATATAATCAAAATTATTTACTTGAACATGTTATAAGATACTTAATGAACATGGATAAGATTTGGATGAAGGCTTGGCGTAGGTTTCTACCATAATACATACAAGGGATACATGATTTCATAGAGTTCGTGCATCCTCATGCTGAAAAATCCAATAGAATAAGATGTCTTTGTAAGAAATTCAAAAACATAACATTTTGTCACATTGATTTGTTGGAAAACATTTATTAGACTATGGAATGGACAATAGCTACACAATATGGGTGTTTCATGGTGAAGATTACAAAATTCTAAGTGATAATGATGAACATGAAAATGAGGGGGCCAATATAGGAGGTGGTGATACACATTCAGATGGGTTAATTGAAATGTTAGATGACTTGCAAAGGCGGAATGAAGTGGAGATAGAGGATGACAATGTTTCGCATACTACTCTTGAATCTAGTTCAGTAGGCAGCATATCTTGTGATCCTAGTTAGTTAAATCAACTCAGTAAACCATTTGCTAGTTGTGTGAGGGATGCACAAGTGCCACTTTATCCAAATTGTAAAAACTTCTCAAAATTGAGGTTATTGATAAAGTTGCTTCACTCAAAGACGATGCATCATCAAACTCAGATTGCATTCAACATGAATTTGAGGATAATTAAGGTGACATTGCTTGATGGTGAAACACTTCCAATGTCTTTTTTTGAGGTGAAGACATACATGCATGATTTGGGTCTTGGTTACACTCCAGTACATGCCCATAGGTATGATTGTGCACTTTTATATGGTGAATTTGAAAATGTAAACGAGTGTCCAGATTGTCTTGAACCGAGGTAAAAAACTAGTCACAAAAAAAGATAAAAGATCCCCTAAAAAAATTTGCATTATTGTCCATTGATACCAAGGCTTCAAATATTATACATGTCCATTAAGTTTGTTACATATATGAGATGGCATAAAAAGAAACATATTCAAGAAGAAACACCCTTAGCCATCCAATGGACATGAGTTGAGTTTGGTAAAATGCATCCATGGTTTTCCAATGATCCTCACAACAACATACGTGTCCTTGCTTTAGGGTGTTTCAATCCTTTTAGTAGAAAAAATAACCTATATAGCATGTGGCTAGTTATGATGATGTCATAAAATTTTTCACCTTGGTGATGTATGAAAGAACCATTCATTTTCATGTCTTTTCTTATTCCTAAACCGAGGGCACTTGGTAATGATATTAATGTTTACTTGAGGTCGTTAATTGATGAGTTGAAAGAATTATTGGAAATGAGTGGAGACATTTGATGCGGAAGCTTTGAAAATATTTTAGTTGCATGCTGTTGTTTTTTAGAAGGTTAATGATTTCCCTACTTACGACAATCTATCAGGGTGGGGCAGAAAAGGATACCTCGCATGCCTAGTTTGCAATAAGAATGTTGTGTCCTTATCCTTGAAGCATGGACAAAAGTTATTGTAACGCCCCGACCCGCCACATGGGCCCGGGGTATTATTTTTGAAATAAAATAAATAAAATTCTCTGATACCATAATCCCACCACCCGCGCTAACAAGAGAAAATCGGGTGGTTTAGTCATAACTAAAAATAAAACCATGCAGCAAAAGAAAAGCACCTCAATCACATTACCAAAGTTCTAACTATCCCCAGATACATATATAAAACTACCTGTCAATATTTACAACCCAAAATAACAAGCAAAATAGCTGGTGGCTCACTAGGTCTGTCTACTACTCCAAAAAGTCTAATCCCAACCCCGTAGTAACCTAGGTATGGTTCCCTAGAGGTCTTGAAAAATGACACGGATATTGGGGTGAGACACTTCTTAGTAAGGCGGATTAAATTATTGTCAGTGTATAGCAGATGACTTTTACTACAATAGTTATCTATAAACATTTCTTAGGTTATCCTTACTAAATATGACTTCCATATAATTGAATTGTGACTATGAAATTCATAACACACATCTCATTGCAATTCATAATAAACCTATTAACACGTATATATTCAATAGCATATCATAGAATGTATGGTAATGTTTAATAAATATACACTCTACATGATCCATTCACGGTTCATATTTGCCGAGATTGAGGCATTACATCTCGCCATCCCTTAATCCAGCCATACTCGTCAAGAAGAGGTGTTATGTATCACCCGACCTGTTTCAATAATCGTTATTAAGGCATTACGTATTGCTGTCCCCCAAGACCTGTTTCAATAATTGTCATCGGGGTGTTACGTATCGCTGTTCCCGAGACCTGTTGACCACACTTACTTTAATAATACCAGTGTTTGAACAATTTCCAATCATTCAAGCAAATTCTATCCCATCAAAAAATGGAATTAAACTGTCACAACATATGTGTCATAACATAACTATCTTGGTGTCTAACCAGCATAACACATATAGGCTATAACCGTCACATCACATCTCTATTTATAACTATTATATCCTACTATATCATAACTGTATAAACATTATGTTTGTTTATGCCATTTTAAACCATTCCCATACCACATAATTTTTATTTGATAATTCAAAAATATAACAAACTATCTATAAAGTATACAAGTTACTGAAAATAGTGGTAAGAGCATCTCTAGGGTTTAATTTAACTCAAACTATGTATATTCTATTGAAAATAGGAGGTGTTCAAACCATTCACTTTAGTATTCCCCAGAAAATGTATAAAAGTCAAACAACCATTTTCATATGCCTAATTCGTTCAGAAAATCATATATACTGTTTCTTTAACCATATACAGCAATTTAATTGGATCATATTTTAAAAATAACCAAAATAATCTAATCCCCTTACCTGTTCCTGAAGAAACTTCCTAAAACCTTTGAAATCACGAAACGTAACCGCTCGAATCCATCAAAGATTGACGAACTACATGCCGGGAGGAGGGAAAGACGATTGAGGAGCACCCAAGAGTGATCTGGGAGGCTTAAGAGAGAGAGAGAGAGAGAGAGAGAGAGAGAGAGAGAGAGAGAGAGAGAGAGAGTAAATGAGAGTTATGAAAAAAAAGATATGTTACTTAGCCCTTAAGTAACTCAGCCCGTAGGAAAACCATTGACGATTTTCGAAAAAACTATCAATGATTTGGTGGCTTACCAAACCTGAATGCCCATGTAATGCTCTCAGTAATTTGCCCTGCAGGAAAATCGTCAACGATTTTTTCTTTTTGAGTCTCTCCAAACCGTCGATGGTTTGGTCCTAGCCAAACCCTTTTTCTTTCTTTTTCTTTTTTTTTTTTCTTTTTTTATTTATTTTTGTTATTTTATTAGTTTGGGTTACTACATTCTCCTCTCTTTACAAAAATTTTTTCCTCAAAATTTTCTAACTGAATTTTATCACATCGACTGAATTATCATTGATTTGCTAATCTGACTCTACGAAGTGCCGGTGGCCACCCACATAGCAGCCCCGTACCAAGCTTATTAATTACCCTCACTTATGGCGGAAGAATATCATGGTTACAAATAATGTCTTGAGAGATTACAATAACCATACAAAATTCTCCCACATACCCTCCATATATTGAAACGAGAAATAACAGATAACCAAGTAAACCTACTCTAAACACCCTATATATACAAAACCAAACATTTACCTACTACCATACCTACTTGTTTAGTACTGAGCCTAGTTGTGGATACGTTAAACGTATTTCCATCTGTAATTCCCATGAAGCTTCCTCCACTATATGATTATGCCAAAGTACCATCACAAGGGGAATTCTCTTAGTGCGTAGCTTCTGTTCCTTATGGTCTAGAATATGAACTGATATTTCATCATATGCCAAAGTTTTCTCTATCTCCAAAGATTCATAGCTGATCATATGCGAAGGATCTGGGATGTACTTCCTTAGCATGGACACGTGGAACACATTGCGGATCATAAACAATGCTAGGAGGTAATGCTTTCATGTACGCCACCAGACCAACTCTTTCTAGAATCTCAAATGGCTTGATGTATGTAGGGCTTACCTTACTCCTCTTTCCAAATCTCATCACCCCTTTCATCGAAGCAATCCTAAAAAATATCACATCACCTATGTCAAACTCCAAATCTCTTCGGCGTGTATCCGCATAGCTCTTCTACTGAGTCTATGTTGCTTTAATCCTTTCCCTGATGAACTTTACCTTCTTAGAGGTCTACTAAGCAAGTTTTAGCCCCAAAATCTGCTACTCACCAACCTCATCCTAGTATAATGGAGACTGGAACCTTCGACTATACAATGCCTCATACGACGCCATTTCGATACTGGCCTGGTGACTGTTATTGTATGTAAACTTAACTAACGACAAATATTGAATCCAACTAACCCAAAAATCTAGTACACACACCCGTAGCATATCTTTTAGAATTTGAATGGTCCTCTCATATTGTCCATTGATTTGTGGGTGAAATGCAGTACTGAAAGTGAGTTGAGATTCGACTGCTTCTTGTAGACTTTTCCAAAATTGAGAAGTGAAATGCAGATCCCTATCTAAAATGATGGACACCAGCACCCCATGCAATCTGACTATTTTCTGAACATAGAGTTCTATCAGCCTATTCATGGAGTAACTGACTTTAATCAAAATGAAAGGAGTAGTCTTCGTTAGTCGGTCAACCACTACCCAGATGACATTCTCTTCATGAATTGTCTATGGAAATCCCGTGACAAATTCCATAGAAATGTGCACCCACTTCCACTCAGAAATGAGAAGTGGTTGTAATGGTCCTGCTAGACTCTAGTGCTCAGCCTTCACCTACTGACATGTCAACCACTGCTTTACAAAATGGGCAATCTCTCTTTTCATGTTATTCCACCAGAATGATTCTCGCAGATCCTTGTACATCTTAGTACTTCCCGGATGCATAGTATAGAGAGAACGATGTGTCTCTTCCATAATGGTTCATTTAATTTTTGAGTCATTTGGTACACATATCCTGGCGTGCAACTCAACACCCCATCATTTAAGACATTAAAATATGTCCTCAAACCATTCTGTACACCATTCATAATCTCTACTAGCTCTGCATCTTTCGTCTTAGCTGCCTTGATCCTTTCCCACAAGGTTGGTTGAACTATTAGGCTAGCAATGAATGCTTAGTGATTTCCTTCCACTAACTCATCACCCAACCTTTCTAGGTCCACTTTGATCCAATGCTGAGCTACAACTACCGATGTGCCCACTGATTTCCGGCTCAATGCATCAGTTACCAAATTAGCCTTTCCTGGATGATAACTAAGGGTACAGTTGTAGTCCTTTATCAACTCAAGTCATCTTTGCTGCATCATGTTCAACTCCTTCTGGGTTAAAAAGTACTTAAGAATCCTATGATCAGTAAAGATCTTGTACCTTTCACCATATAGGTAGTGCCTCCAGATCTTTAACGCATAAATTGTCGCTGCCAATTCCATGTCATATGTAGGATAGTTCTTCTCGTATTCCTTGAGTTGGTGAGAAGCGTACACGATGACCTTTCTCTGTTGCATTAAGACACACTCGAGTCCTTTCTGATATGTGTCACTGTAGATCACGAATCCACCATCTTTTGATAGAATGGTCAACACTAGGGTAGTAACTAGTCGCTGCTTCACTTCCTGAAAACTCTACTCACATTCACCAATCCACTCAAACTTTGTGCTCTTCCTCATAAGCCGTGTTAGAGGACCTGATAATCTAGAAAATCCCTCTACAAATTGGCGTAATATCTTGTCAGACCGAAGAAACTTCTAACCACTTGCACCTTCTTCAGTCTTGCCCAATCAACTACCGCTTCTACTTTGCTTGGGTCCATTGAAACACCTTACCTGAACACTACATGTCCTAGAAATGCAACTTGTTCCAACCATAATTCACATTTGTTGAATTTAACAAACAAATTATTTTCTCTAAGTACCTGAAGTACCAACCCCAAATGAGTCGCATGCTCCTCAAATAAACCAGGATGTCATCAATGAACATAACCATGAACTAATCTAACCATGAACTAATCTAAGTACTCATAGAACACCTGGTTCATTAGGTTCATGAATTCCATAGGAGCATTAGTCAATCTGACAGGCATAACCAAAAATTCATAATGGCCATATCTAGTGCAAAAGTGGTCTTTGGTACATTCTCTGATTTAACCTTCACCTGATGATACCCAAATCACAGATCAATCTTGGAGAAGACCTGTGTGCCTTGTAACTAGTCGAACAGATCATCAATATGGGGTAACGGGTACTTATTCTTTACTATCACTTTATTGACTTCCTGTAGTCAATGCACATCCTCATCAACCCATTTTTATTTTTTTACGAACAACACTAGTGCTCCCCAGGGTAATACACTCAATCGGATAAACCCCTTGTAAAGTAGTTCCTGAAGTTGATCATTTAACTCCTTTAGTTCCCCTGGAACCATTTTAAATGGATCTTTAGAAATAAATGCTATCCCTATAAGTAAATTAATGGCAAACCCTACCTCATAATCAGGAGGCAATCTCGGTAAGTCCTCAGGAAAAACGTCTGAGAACTCCCTTACAACTGGAATATCCTCCAGATTATGTTCCTCCCTCAATGCTTCTTTCACAAATGCTAAGTACCCCTGACATCTCTCTAGAAGTAGCCTCCTCGCCTAAATGGTTGAAAGAATGCATGGTGTAGAGCGCACACACAACCTGACAAATTTAAACTCCTCTTCCCTGGGAGATCTAAACACTACCTCCTTCCTATGTCAATCAATACTCGCATAACTGGATGCTAACTAGTCCATCCCTAGAATGACATTAAAACCATGCATGTAAAAAACAATCAAGCTAGCAGGCACCATCTTCCCCCAAATCTCCATTGGGTAGTCTCTGATCACTTTACTACACACTATTGTTGACTTTTTGAGTTTGATCCTTGTTTTGATCGTGATAAACCACAGTATCTCATCTATGTGCTAAGTGTATGAACATGTTTACTTTTCTAAGTAGGGAATACATATGAGAAATGGAAGCCAAGAAAAACTTAAACGAGCACATCATTTGGCGCAATCCATGATATTGCAAAGGAGCAGAGCATGAAGTTATTTTGTTTTTCTTTCAAGCTATATTGTCATTGTAATAATTTTTTTTTATGCTCTGTAATAACTACATCTCATGCATGATAAGGATTAATTCTCATGACCATAGATTGACCTTAGGGATCACCTTTGGTCGACTGACACCGGATCTTTTAGGTTAGCTCAAATAACCATAGAACGACCTTAGATCCCTAAACATCACTTGAAAAATCCCCTTTATCTCACAACTCATATCTATGCAAATAGGGGTGAATTCTAATCTTAAATAGGACCTATTTTTAATTTTGAAAGGCTTTGACTGACCGAACTTCATGCATTAAAAATGCCTCGGTCGATTGAGTAGATAAAAAGTCAATCAGTTGACTTGGCTCAGGCGACCGGTCCAAAATGAACCAATTGTTCACAGTTGACCGAACCTTGAATGCTGACACCTTTTATCTTCCCCGGCCGCTTGAACTCTAAGAACAAAATCCATCTGGGTGACTGAATTATGAAGTTCAGCAAACTGAACCATTCACCGGGTGACCAAACCTCGAATGTTTGGAAAATCGCCTTGGCCTAGCAACCCAGACTCATCGTCGGGCACCCAAAGTCAAAAAGTTAACTTTTCTATTTGTGTCTGTTTGAGCGACCGGCCCTAAGGACCGGGCAACCGAAACTCTCGAGTTGCCATATTTTTAACCGCGATAATAAGCACTAAATAGGAGTTAACTTTTAACTAAACTTTTTCAAAATCTCTAACAGGTACCCAACGGTCAAAATTTGAGGGATATCTATATATACCCCCTCATTTGCCTTGATTAGTAATGAGATAAGCAAAAGTGATTAGTCAAAATTCTCTCAAATTTTTATACTCTTTTGCTATATCTTCCAAGCTTATTTTCATATACTCTCTTATACACATTCTTGCAAAAATAATTTTGAATTAGAGAGTGTACTTTTATTGTTTTCTTTGCTTGCAAATCAATTGCAAGGTATAGGTAGAGTTGATTGTGTTATTGTGCATCATTCAAAATCATTTTCCTTGGCAAAATACTCTCACAATACCATACGTCTTGAAAATCTTTTTGAGAGTACTTGCATGTGTGATTTTCCCATAATATTTCACATTTAAATATTTGTTTGGGAAAATCGTGTTTTTGGCTTCTGAGTTTTGGCATCCTTATTGCCAGATTTCAAAGCTTGCATACTTCATTTGATAAATCTATTGCAAGCTTAAACCCTAAGTATCTGCTGTGATTATATTTGTAAAATATTTGTTTGATTTAGGTTTTGAGGTAACCTTGAATATTCACTTGTTGAATATATTATCTTGAATTAAATTTTTAAGATCTCACTTGAGCATTAAATTCATATGATTTGTGAATACATACATTAGATCTTATTATTGTACATATTTTCTTATTAGAGAAGCATTGAAATTGTCCACAAAATTATCTTGATTATCTGTTGTATTCCAGGCGTGACTTGAGGTGGTGTTAATCTAGCCCATAAGGATTGATTGTAAAGGTTGAGGTCAGCCTTGGTAATTTGTCCTAGTAATGTATACAGTGCCGCTCCACCCGTTAAGCGAGCATTAGTGGAATCCTCGGGTTTGTGAGCTGAGGCTAGGACGTATGCAAGTTTAATTGAACCCCGATGACATTTCTTATGTCGATTTTGATTTCCGCACTTAAGTTTACGCACTTGAATATTGTTATTTTAATTACTATGAATGTTTTAGAAATACTGAGATTACTTTAATTGCTTTACATTTTTACTCAGTTTGATTTCTGTTGAATTGGTTAATGCTTAGAAAGACCCTAGGTTGGGAAATACTGATTGGGATATGAATTTAACCTAGGAAAGTTTTAAATTTCCAATTCACCTCCCCTCTTGGGAACACACCAATTACAACAATTGGTATTAAAGCCTCATTGTAATGCCCCGAACCCTTAAACTCGTTCTGGTGCTTTAAACTTGATAAATCATAACAAATATGCAACGAAAAATATAATTATGATCCACAATCATATAATACTAGAGTTTACTATTCTTATCCATAATCCAAATTAACTATTCACCACCTGTAATCACATATATACATGTCTCCAAAACATAATCTACAAATACTAGTATTCATAACTATTCATCTATCTGAAGATTTCAATACATAAAACATAAAACATAAAATATACAACAACAACAACACAACCAAGCCTTAGTCCCACTAAGTGGGGTCGGCTATATGAATCCTTTTCCGCCAATTTATGCGATCATGGACCATTTCTTTTGATAGATTCAAAGACATTAAATCCTTACTCACTATCTCCTCCCAAGTTATTTTAGGTCTACCCCTACCCCTTCTACTGCCCCCCACAGTAACTAAGTCACTCTTCCTCACAGGTGCACTATAAGGCCTACGTTGCAAGTGTCCATACCATCTGAGTCGTCCTTCCCTTATCTTATCTTCTATAGGAGCTACACCTAACTTACCACGAATATGTTCATTCCTTAATTTATCTTTTAATGTTATACCACTCATCCATCTAAGCATCCTCATCTCGGCAACTTTTACTTTTTGGATATTATATTTCTTCATTGCCCAACATTCTGATCCATATAGCATAGCTGGTCTTATAGATGTCCTATAAAACTTCCCTTTCAATTTTAAGGTATTCTACGATCACATAGAACACTTGAAGAACTTCTCCATTTTACCCAACCTACTTTAACTCTATGCATTACATCATCTTCAATTTCTCCTTCAGCTTGCATAATAGATCCAAGGTATCGAAATCTACAAGTACTATTTATTTCTTCATCATCAAGTTTAACTTTGTCTCCAATATTCCTCCTATCATTACTAAAATTACATTTCATATATTCAGTTTTATTTCTACTTATCTTAAAGCCTCTGGATTCCAAAGCTTCTCTCCATAATTCTAACTCAGCCTCTACTCCATCCCTAGTTTCATCAATTAACACAATATCATCTGCAAACAACATACACCATGGAACCTCCTTTTGAATACTCTTAGTCAATTGGTCCATCACTAAAGCAAAAAGATAAGGACTCAAAGTAGATCCTTGATGTACACCTATGGTAATTGGAAATTCTCTAGTTTCTCCATCTATAGTCTTTACACTAGTCATTACTCTATCGTACATATCCTTAATGACATCGGTATACCTACAACATACACCCTTTTTTTCTAAAACCCACCATAAAACTTCCCTAGGTATCCTATCATATGCTTTCTCAAGGTCAATAAATATCATATGCAAGTCCCTCTTCTTTTCCCTAAACTTTTCCATTAATCTTCTTAAAAGATAAATAGCTTCTGTGGTAGATCTCCCAGGCATAAAACCAAATTGATTTTCTGAGATCTTCGTTTCTAACCTTAATCTTTGTTCGACTACTCTTTCCCATAGTTTCATCGTATGACTCATAAGTTTAATTCCACGATAGTTATTACAATTTTGAATATCTCCTTTATTTTTGTATATAGGTATTAAAGTACTTTTCCTCCATTCATCTGGCATTTTCTTAGTTTTTACAATTGTATTAAATAAATTAGTTAACCATATAATTCCGTTAGCACCCAAGCATTTCCAAACTTCAATTGGGATGTTATCTGGTCCCATAACTTTCCCATTTTTCATCTTTTTTAGTGCAAACTTAACTTCGTTAACTCTAATTTTTTGAATAAATCTTATATTTTTAGTCTTTTCCTCATTTGACAATTCTAAATTTAAGCCTTCTATTTGGTTTTCATTAAACAACTTACTAAAGTAACTTCTCCATCTTTCTTTAATATCTTCGTCCTTAACCAAGACAATATCATCCTCACTTTTTATACATTTTACATTTCCTAAGTCCTTGTTCTTCCTTTCTCTAACTTTAGCAAGTTTAAATATATCTCTTTCCCCTTCTTTTGTACCTAATCTATCATACAAACTATTAAATGATCTAAATTTAGCTTCACTAACGGCCCTTTTTGCATCTTTTCTTGCCTCCTTATATTTTTCAATGTTATCGTTGTTTCTACATTTTTGCCACGTTTTATACCAAATTCTTTTTGTCTTTATGATTTTTTGTACATCTTTATCCCACCACCAACTTTCTTTGCTATTTGAGAATCTTCCAATTGATTCGCCTAAATCTCTTTTGCTATTTTTTTAATAGAGTTAGCTAATCTATTCCAAAGAGTATTTGAATCTATCCCATCTTCTAAGGTCCAAAATTAACATCTCAAAATTAACATAAAAATATACCCTTTTCTCTTTCTATTTCTCAAAAATGTTATAAAACCTCAAGTTCTGTAAGCTCGATCTCGAGAAAATCCTAAAAAAGATAAATTCATATTTGGGTGAGACACATCTCAGTAAGGGAATAAACAACGTGTGGCTAACATGAGTTTATATGACAAGATAAGATTTAACATTTGAAAATCATTAACATTATTTTTGAAATCATTCTATGAACCTAATCAATCACATGCAAAATTTTTAACCCACGAGATTACCCAAGGATAGGGGTGATTACTAGCCCAGACAAGTGGCACCCCTCTGCTATGATATATTTGGCAACCCAAAGGTCACTACTGAAGCATATCAGAGCACTCACCTTACTCAGTAAGTCCTCTATTGTTAGATTGATCTCGTACTCACACAGTTTAAACAAAGGTTTACCTGCGAAGGCCCCAAGGATAGGGAAATCTACCTGCCCATACAAGTAGGTTCCCTCTGCCCTAGTGCGTTATGCAGCCTACTACTACATCTAATACTACTAGCGCAACTCGCCTTTCTCAGCAAGCCTTTGGGCGAAGAGTATGCCTTGCCCTAGTTGTAGCATATTCTATTAGCATAAATACTTCTAATATCATAACATGTTATTCTTCCTGTCATTATTCAACCATTCACATCTATTCGTGTTCATAACTTTAACATTGCAATGCATTTCACTTTAAGTGACTCTTTCCTATTTACATCGTTCACATTTCACATTTCATTCCATTGTCTTTCATTGCCTTTTTATTCCATTTTCATTTCATTCATCCGTACTATAGTTGCTTTTTAGCCGTCATCAGTTAGTTCATATAGAAATGTACTAAAATTTGCTAACACGACTCCTTTTAGCTGTCATCATTTAGACCACATAAAAATGCGATAGAATCTACTAATATGACTTTCAGCTGTCATATATTTACATGGTTGCATTAACATACACAAGCAGCATGGTTCATATCATATTTCATTCTTAATGCTTTACTTACTTAGCCTGCATCTCATACATTTAACATATATTTGCACCGAACTTACATTTACTCATGCCACAAAATTTAGCAATAAAATTCATATATTGCTTGTAAAATAAGCTAACCAACATTTAACGTTTATATATTGAAAATACCTTTCATTTCTTACATAATTATCTTGAAAATATTTTCCACTTTAATTAGTTTATTTTTGCATATACATATCTAATAAACAACCCTAAATTTGGAAAAACATAATTTAAATGGTTGACATTTTAAACCCATACTGAAACATATACACGTATATATAACACAATTCATTTTCCATTAAATTCATAAAAATTTTGGTTTAATATATATTTTTCCTCTTTCCTGATTTCTTGAACTACGCCAACAGGGACCTTGAAAAGATGCCTGCGGCGCTCACCCAGACCCTAAATAAAAAATCCTAGTTTCATTAAATCAATTATAAATAAAATACTATTTTAACATTTCCTAGGCCCATAAATTCCAAATAAACAATTATACCCTCAAATATAACCAATTTACCTAATTCCCCAAATTCCTCTCTCTCTCTTTGGAGTGGGGTCTAGAAAACCAAAATTGGAAATTTGCTCATGCCAAAATGATGACAATCGCGACTAAGACCCTATGGTGGTGCCTGATCGTGGATTTAACGGTAGATTTAAGGAGAAATTAAGGATTTAGAGGAAATATACCTTTCCCTAGGAGTGGTGTCTATGCCACTCTGACAAATCCACTCTAGTAAAAATGTCGGTGGCAAAGTTAGGAACCCAATGGTATCTTCCGTTTCCTAATCGATCGAATATCCGTCAAGAAATTGAGGAGAAAGGGAGATAAGACGAAGTGGGAAACGGAGAAGTGAGCACGAGAGAACAGAGACACTGGAAATCTCTCTCTATAATTCAGAGAGAATTGATTCATGAAGCTTTAGGTAAGCTTCTTTAATTTCCTTTATCTTTCTATTTTTTTTTCCTTTTACTTACTTTAACATAATAACCTATTATATTATATACATATACTTATACTTATATATATATAACCACCATTTTACTTAACTTAATTTATTCAATTCAATAATATTTATTTAATTAATTAATTACTAATAAATAATTTTAATTTAATCTAATAATTGTTTTTTACTATTCCTTTTATTTGTTTCTTTAATACATTGATTAAATGATGTTTAACTAATTAATTGATTAATAATTTTTTTAATTAATTTTTTTTTCTGGGTGATTACACTCGTTGCACTAGACTAAAATGTTTTTGCAAAAGATTGTAATGACTCAATTTGGTGTATCCCCATTCGGCGAGGATCAATCACCTTCTAGGCCTCCATTGTTTTGTAGTGTAAATTACACCCATTGGAAAATTAGAATGAGCGTTTTTATAAAATCAAAGGATTGGATGGCTTGGCGGGTGATTGTTAATGGAATTCGTATGCCCTTTGAAGAAAATGATATTAAGTTGATGCATGCGTTATATGACATGGACATGTTATATCTTACATTAGATTCTAATTTTGTTTTTTTAGGTCATGGCATGTAAGAGTGCACAAGAAATATGGGATGAACTCGAAGGGAAGTATGGAGAATCCTGAGAGAATAAGACCACAACTCAGGAAATGGAAAATGATAGGTTAATTGCATTAACAGACAGGGAGGTATATGATCCTATCTCAGCCTGTATAGATGATTTTGTTGCTGAATTCTATGATATATCATATGTTGAATCATCTATTGAATATTATGATAGTTCTATTGTTAATGTGTGCAGTGATTCTTATGAAAAATTTTGTGATATTACTTATGATGAATCATCTATTGTTTCTGGTGATATTAATGCATGCAATGATTTATATGATAATGATTATAATAATTCATATGATGAATCATGTGCCGAATTGATAAATGAATGAATACCCTTGTGTGAAAAACTAGAAAATGTTTAAACAAAAATGTATAAATTTCTAGTTAGGGTGTCTAAACAGAAGACAATCTTGAAAAGGGAAAACAAAATGTTGGCTAAACAATTAGGAGATTTAAAAGAATATCATGCCATCCTAGAAAAGAGAAAAATTAGGAAGGTCCTGAAAATCATTTGCATAGAAGGAAAAATGGAAAATGATTTTGAATCAACATCCAAGGTTGCAAGTGAGAAGATTAGTTCAATTAAACCCTTAGGAGTCAAAAGAAATAAATCTTTCAAAAACGGTTCATATTATAAGACCCACTGTCATATGAATGCCTCATTGTGAAAAAACAGAAATGTCAGAGGCTTAGATAAGGAGATGGCGTGGGTTGTTATGAAAGAAAACTCCGTTGGACTTGAGGAAAAGTGGGATCAAATAAGAATTAAATGCTCATTTTTAAATTCTTCTTTAGTTCCTAGGTTTACGGGGAAGTGATGACCAAAAGGTTAGGAAGGTTTATGCTTAAAATATCAAATATTGGTACATGCATTCTCTATATAATATTGTTTTACTAAGAACCATTAAAGAAACATGCCATTGTGGAAATACATGCAATATATCCTATCTGAACTTAATGCATACATATCATAATGATTGGTGAATATGTGGAAACATTGGCTATAGCTTACTTAATTAAACTCCACCTCCAAACGGACAAAAGCATCCTTGCTTTCTATCATTTATATTTAAATATTCCCTTTATGCTTAAAATGTAAAAACTTTTTAATTTTGATTCACCGTAGGAAACCTTTGCCATCTCATGATCACATTTGGCAAAGACTCTACCTACCCCTTGGTTCATATCCTTACTCTAAATTGTGATCATATCTAAAGGATACCTTCCAATCACCAAAAAGCTATAATCAAAATTCACATACTCTTTAATGCTCTTTGCCAAAATAGTAAGGACAATATCTTTAGACCTCTTATCCTGAAAAATGTCTTGCCTATCCTAAATACTCTTCTGTACCCATTGGTGATTTAATTTTCAAAGATTATTTATTCAAACTCCATTCACATGCTCTCAAAAAATTAAGTCTAATCCATTAGAGCCTTATATCCTTAAGAGTATTTAGACCTATGCACATGCAGTTTAAATTAAAAGCCATTCGAGCCTGTGCCTCGTACGCATTGAGATTCATATGAAAAGAGGCAAGGCGTGCTTATGTCCTTGAAGAAGTACTGCTTATGGCTTTTTGCTCCTCTAAGCCCAAGCTTCCAAGGCTAAGTTCAATTCATTGATGAAAACTAAGGTGTAATCCTAAGAAAAGGGGTGAATTGGATTTAAAAAATTTCTTTTAGTACTTTTCAAGAATCCTTAACCTCTTTTACTTCTTATAATGAATTTTTGACTTCCTATTGATTTATCAAATACACAATAAATATTTAAAACAAAATTCAATTCACAACCATATACCATTAAAGTAACCAACATAACACAAGTACATAAACAATCAAGTAACCAATCAATCAACCAAACCAATCAATTTTTCAATCAACCACAATATCCAAACTAAGATATAAGGTTTAGCTTTTGTTTGTTTGCTGCCCTATATATATGAAAGTTTGATTCAAGCCCTATGGTTAATGATAGCCCTGTGATAATGACTTTGCTTTCTCAAAATGAATTGCAATATAAAATCCAATACTCTTTCCAAAAGTTTAGACGTTAAATAAACTTTTAGTTAAAGAGTCTTTGGGTGTTTCACCAATTAATGTACTCCCTTACAGTTTCCAAAAGTATGGATCAATCGACGTACTCACTTTCAATTTCCACAAGTCTAAAAAAAATTTAAACTTCAATTTATTTAATTTCCAAACTTAGTAGTATTTATGATTAAGAAATTAAATCATCCACGTAGTTTATATATGCTGAAAGTAAAGAAAGTAAGGGAAAGAGAGAGACACTGGATTTTTATGAGGTTTGGCTTATCCCCAGCCTACATCCTTGCGTTTGGCAAACCACCAAAGGATTCACTAAACCAATTCCTTTTTCAGACGGAACAACACTGTTACACACTCTTTCAGTAGACTAGAGCCCGCCTCTCCAAGTGACACCCCTCACTCGGTCACTCTTTCAATTAGGCTAGAGTTACACCTCTCTAAGCGATACCCCACGCTTAGCTAACAATCCAAACACTGTGGAATTATCAAAATACTGCAAAAACACAAAAGAGTAGTTGCGTACAAGAACACTCTCAAATAGAGTAGATTAGCACAAATTGAGCACTATGTAAGATTTGTACAAATTCAGCACTATGTACTTCAACAATTTAAATACCAATATGAAATAAAATTGAAGCTCAAGTATAGAATTCACCAATAGTCTTCTTAGATGAGGATTAGCAGTAGGGATAAATAAGGAAGATCAGCTCTTTCAAAAATTCAGCAATATCAGCTGGGCAAAGATTTGAACAAGAGAGAATAGCCGGTTTGCAAGATAGGTTTCAGCAAACTTTTCAATTCCTCGGATCTTGCTATAGTTTGATTTGTAAAATCATGTCTCTATAGAGGTTTTAGGAAGAGTTTCCTTGTTCCCCACATTGCTTGGATTGTCCACCAAGTTTTATAATGTTCATATTTGAAAATTTGATTTTTTAGAATTTTCCCATTGAGGTTTAAAAATTCAAATTCTCATGGAGTCAGTAGGCTCGACAGGCAATTGGGTTGTGTAATTCACAGGGTTAGTCAGCTGGACAGGTGGTTGACATCTTTCTGTATGTTTAGAATTTAACTCAAATAAATGTCAGTTGGCTAACTCGACATAGTTCTAAAATGGTCAGTTGGTTGGAAGTGTCAAACGACTGACTAATCTTCATTCAAACTATTAGTCGGCTGGGTAGTTTATTCATTCTACTGTTTTGTCAGTCAGCTGGCCAATCCTAGCATTTTTTGGTCAGTTAGCTGACCAGTCCATTTTCTGAAAATCTTTCATTTTTCATTTTTAAACCCTTTTGTTATTTGAAATATTTAAATATAACTTTGTTAAAAACATTTTCCAGGGTTTTAAAAATCTGGTCTCTAAGTCCATATTCAACCCTAAAAGTGCTTCAACAATATTTCAAAAGATATTTAAAATATGAAGCACTTACATAAAGATTTCTAAGACTTTGAACATTTTTGGTGCTTGAGTCTTCATGGTTGTCTTTTCTTTGAGCTTTCTTTTGCCTCTCTTACTTTTCTTCAAGCTTTGATATACTTTCAAGTTTCCTTATATATTCTTCAATCTTTTAAAATCTCATCTTGAAATCCATGCTTTAAGCTTCATATGATCATTCTTCTTTGAAGTATATGCTTGCAATGGATCCTTGACCTTGCATTTACATGCTTGATCCTTGTGAGTCCTGAAATATCATTTCTCAACCAAATATGTTAAGTTTTTGTTATTTGTTAGCATCAAAACAAATGTTAAGCCTTGTAAGGCCAACAATCTCCCCCTTTTTGATGATGGCAAATAAGGAACAAAAATATGAGTAAGCCTTAAAAAAGACTCCCCTTTATAATAAGCATCATCTTAACAATATTTGTAATTTCAAGATCAATATCAACACCAATTTCAATATCATACAATATCATGCTCATCACATCATGTTAAGCTTAAGATCAAGCAATGTCAAAGACTTCTCCCCCTTTTCCTATATATATCATGTTCAAAATTTCAAAATTTTTCAATACCAAGCTCAATTTTTCACTTTTTGCTCAAAGCTTCTTCCCCTTTTGACATCAATCAAAAAGAGTAGGATATAAAAGACATAAATCATATTTTGAACATATTTATATCAAACATGCATATCAAGCATATGATACTAATTAAGATTTTCATTAATTCTAATATCAATTGAACTTTGATACCAATTGAAACATTAAAGAATAATACTAATTGAAAATTTATTATTCCAATTAAAAAATAATTCACGATACCAATTTAAAATTTTGGGAAAAATCATAATACAAGCAATGAGTTATAATACTCCCACTGAATTTAATACATTCAGTTTTGATACCAATTATGTTTTTACGGTTATCATCCCATGTTTCAAACATTTGATTCATATCATGTATATGCTCATGGATACTTATATCAAATATTAAAATTAAAAATTTATGCTTCAGAATCATGCTCAATAACTTTAATGCTCAAATTTTCAACATATAATGAGTCATAAATCATCAATATTTTCATTGTCTTTAGAGATTTCAAGATGCCAATTTCAAGATATACACATGTAGCATATATCATATAAGCATGGAATATATTATTATCATGTGCATTGTACTATACTTTTGCTTGATTTGTTCTTATGTTGCTCAGGTATTTCATTTCAAACTTATTTAAAAATTTTACCTTCAGTTAGTTGGCTGAGCTTATGTCCAGTCGGCTAACCTATCTTTTCTCCTTAAAGGTGTTGTTTAGTTAGTCGGCTGATCTTATGGTCAGTCGACTGACCTTCACAATTTTTCTGCCAAGCTTTCTTCTTTATCAAAATACTTATGCAACAAGTTCTATTTGCTTCAGATATTCTTTTCTTTTGATTTCATATAAACATCCAAACTCCATATATCTTAATGCTTTCTAATTTAAGCCTTGTATGATTTTTTCATGAGTTTCAATAAGATAAGCATTAATAAGCTTGAATAATTTTGTCCTTATTCTCTATTTCAATTTGTTCAATATCCTTGTATGATTTTCCATAGATTTGATATCAATTGTAGTTGAAGGATTTAGTCATAGTATTTCATCTTGGTACCCATACCTTTTTGGATGGTTTAACAAGGGATGATTCTTTAATTCTCCAAACTTGTTTTGTTTTCATACCTTTCCTCTTTAATGGACATTCAAATTTAACATGCCCCTTTTTCTTACATAGAAAACATGTGGTATGTGTGTAGGCATTTGAAGAGGTGCTAGCATAATCTTTAGATGCTTTTGTAAAGTATCCCATGTAAAGATTCTTTTTCCTTTTATTTTCAATTCCATTGAATCCCATGCCTTCTTTATTTAAAGACATTCTTTGTGAGCCAATCATTTTGTCAAAAATTTCTTTTCCTTTAGTGAAATTGTAAATGATTTTAGCTTGATCCTTAATTTCTTTTTTATGACCATAAAAATCTGATTTTTGTATAGTTTTTCCCTTTTCTTGATTTTGAGATATTTTGCTGATTTTATTCTCCAATTCAGAAATATAAAGATCCTTCTCATTTTCCATAGAGTATTGGGATCTTAGATCTTCTATTTCATTCATCATCTTTTCATTCTTGCTTTCTAATTTCTTGATTTTCAAATCTTTTTCTTTTTCAGTAAGATTTTTAGCTTCTAACTCTTTTATCACAGCTTCATTCTTATTTTCTATTATCTTGATTGTTGAATCTTTTTCTTTTTCAAGAAGTTTGAGAGATTGTAACTCTTTTATCACTCCTTCATTCTTGTTTTTCAATGATGTGTATTGTTTAGTTACTTTGACTAACATCTTATGCAATTTGAATAAATCATTTTGTAACTCTTCATAAGATGGCATACACTCATCATTGGATTCATTTGATGAATCACTACAAGAACTATTTAAAGATTTGGATGAGGAGCTTTCCTTATCGTCCCAAGCCATATAGCAAGTATAAGCAACCTCTTAGTCACTTGATTCATTATTGGAGCTACTTGTGCTCAAATTGTCCCAAGTAGTGGCTTTCATTGCCTTTTTCTTTTTCCTTTTAGAATCTTTCTTAAGTAGTGGACATTTAGGTTTTATGTGTCCATCCTTTTTGCAATTATAACATGCGGGGATTTTATTCTTTGATTTCTTTGTATTGATTTCTTCTTCATCTGATTCCGAGTTTTGGATTCTTCTTTTGAATTTGTTCTTTTTTCTAAGAATTCTTGCTTGTTTCTTGGATATATAGGCTAATTCATCTTCATCCATTTTATCTTTATCCTCATCACTGGAGTTTTTGTTTGAAGTTTTAAAGGCTATAGATTCTTGGGCTTTAGTTTTTCCATTCCTTTCATTCATTTCCATTTCATATGCGAGGAGAGAACCTATACGTTCATCTAAGGAGGTATTTTTCAAACTTCTTCATTCAGTTATTGCAGTGGCTTTTGGTTCCCATATAGGTGGCAGCCCTCTAAGTATTTTTCTAATCATTTCATAAGTGGTATATGCTTTTCCTAATTCATTTAGGGAGTTTATTATGTGGGTGAACCTAGTGTACATGCTAGTGATTGATTCATCCATTTTCATTTAAAAAGGTCCATACTCACTAGTGAGCATATCGATTTGATTGTCCGTTACATCCATAGTACCTTCATAGGTAACTTCTAATTTATCCCAAATCTCTTTGATTGATTTGCAAGCCATGACCTTATTGAATTCATTCATATCAAGAGCACAATATAATGCATTCATAGCACTTGAATTTACTTGTAACATTCTATGGTCATTATCGGTCCATTCTTTTTCCAAAATTTATAATTTAAACCACAAAAGATGGGTGGCCTAGTTGAGGTTTGGTCCTCTACAAAGGGAGCTATGACTATGTGAGTCATTAAGATCTTTATATAACTACTTGTTAGGATTTGTTATAACCCCGCTCTGATACCAATTGAAAACTAAGGTGTAGTCCCAAGAGGGGGTGGGGGTGAATTGGATAAAAATATTTCTTTTAATACTTTTCAAAAATCCTTAACCTCTATTACTTCTTATAATGAATTTTTGACTTCTTGTTGATTTATCAAATACACAATAAATATTTAAAAAAAAATTCAATTCACAACCATATACCAACAAAGTAACCAACACAACACAATTACTTAAACAATCAAGTAACCAATCAATCAAACCAACCAATCAATTTTTCAATCAACCACAATATTCAAACTAAGATACAAGGTTCAACTTTTGTTTATTTGCAACCCTGTATATATGAAAGTTTGATTCAAGCCCTATGGTTAATGCAAGACCTGTGATAATGAATTTGCTTTCTCAAAATGAAGTGCAATATAAAATCCAATACTCGTTCCAAAAGTTTAGACGTTAAATAAACTTTAGTTAAAGAGTCTTTGGGTATTTCACCAATCAACATACTCCCTTACGGTTTCCGCAAAGTATGGATCAACCAATGTATTCCCTTTCGGTTTTTGCAAACCCAAAAACAATTTAAACTTCAATTTATTTAATTCCCAAACTTAGTAGTATTTATAATTAAGAAACTAAATCATCCACGCAGTTTATATATGCTAAAAGTAAAGAGAGTAAGGGAAAAGAGAGACATCGGGTTTTTACAAGGTTCGACTTATCCCTAGCTTACGTCCTCGCCTTTGGCATACCACCAAAGGATTCACTAAACCAATTCCTTTTTCGAACGGAACAGCACTGTTACATACTCCTTCAGTAGGCTAGATCCCGCCTCTCCAAGTGATGCCCCTCACTTGGTCACTCCTTCAATTAGGCTACAGCTACAGCTCTCTAAGCGATACACCACGCTTAGCCAACCGACTGTCAGTCGGCTGGGCAGTTTATTCATTCTGATTTTTTGTCAGTCAGCTAACCAATCTTAGTGTTTTCAAGTCAGTCGGCTGACTAGTCCATTTTCTGAAAATCTTTCATTTTTCATTTTTAAACCCTTTTGCTATTTTAAAGATTTAAATATAACTTTGTCAAACACATTTTCCAGGGTTTTAAAAATCTGGTCTCTATGTCCATAGTTAACCCTAAAAGAGTTTCAACAATATTTCAAAAGATATTTAAAATATGAAGCACTTACATAAAGATTTCTAAGACTTTGAACATTCTAGGTGCTTGAGTCTTCATGCTTGTCTTTTCTTTGAGCTTTATTTTGCTTTGCTTTCTTTTGCCTTTCTTACTTTTCTTCAAGCTTTGATATACTTTCAAGCTTTCTCTTATATTCTTCAAGCTTTTAAAATCTCATATTGAAATCCATGGTTTAAGCTTCATATGATCATCCTTCTTTGAAGTATAAGCTTGCAATGGATCCTTGACCTTATATTTACATGCTTGATCCTTGTGAGTCCTAAAATATCACTTCTCAACCAAATATGTTAAGTTTTTCTTGTTTATTAGCATCAAAACCATATCTTAAGCCTCGTAAGACCAACAATTGAAAATCTAAAGAATACTTGGCTAAGAATTTGAAGAATGGACAATGCATAAGATAGTGATAGCACATAACTCAAGGGGAGCATTTCACTCTCATGACTATACAAATTAAATGCTCTTATAATTATATTATGTGTCTAAATGCCTTATGAGATTAGCACTATAGCATACTATCCATATATAGCTGGTTGAATAAATTCATGTGATGGACAGTTTGCATTCGATCACTGCACTAAACTTTTACTATCCAATTTTTTATTAATGCTTATATTGTCATATGGATAGTTTTTTTTTTTTCAAATGCTTTTGACTACTGAACTGCATGTTGGTAGTGGGTTTTAGGTTGTTGGATGCTTCGTATGAACTATTTATTGAAAACAACCACGTTTCAGATGCATGTAAATTTTGAGAAATGCTCAATATACAGACGACATGCTACCAAAATTTCATTAGAAATTTTCCCGAAACAAAACATGTTCTAAATATGATTATGATAAATTAAAGGTTAAAATATTTTTGAAAGGATGAGTAAAATCAAAATAAATACTAAACTTCATCCTTACATAATCATCGAACTGTTTAGGGGAGCTAAGCTCCATCCCTAGAGAATGAACATATAAGAGTCATATGCATCACTCACGCTTTTTGAATTTTGAGGCTCTTGTTGAAACCTGAACATCATATCCAGCTCTTAAAGCTTCATATTTTGATATAGATTGTTCTCAGGGTTATGAGCACTATTGCAATGCCTTGATATCTTTTCTTCTGATGCATCTGCACCCTCTAGAAAGATTATACTGGTTGCAATGTTAAGAAGATGATTTAATCAAAATCCAGTATCTCTATTCTAAAGGTTCAAAAATAATTGCTTATACTACTTGACAATGAAAATTATCCTTAGTTGGTATAAGCATGTCAATTCATCCAAGCTTGGATTCAAATTAATAAGGGGGCATCTAAAATTAAACTTTCACCTTGTTTTGCTCACCAACATCTTTAGCTTAGATCTTTTTTGATTTCAATGTGGGTTGTGCTTAAATGTGTTACTTGTATAGAAAATCATTTCTTGAAGTATGCTGATTTGCCACATTCATTCATGTTACCATATGATCCCTTTATTAATTTTTCCGATGTCTTTAGATCCATATGGTTGGTATTTCTGGTTATATTATGAAAATTGCTTAAATGCCTAACCATTATATCACTACTTGCTTGTGTTTGCATGATTTTCAAAGTTTCTTTTTTAGCTAGCACATCCCTTGTAATTTTTTATAACATCATTTGGGGAAATAAACTTTTATTGTTATTTTGTTTGTTCTCTTTTAGCAAGAAATGGCTTTAAAAATGAGACATTTTTTTTCTTCTTGCTTTGCATGCTTTACCTGCTTCATGACATGTGCTATCTTGTTATATTTTTGTCATGAAATTCAATTTTGTTTTGTGTGCAAAATTGCCATATCTTTCAAAACACAAATCAAATGATTTTTTTTTTTTTACCTAAAAGTCTTTCAAATAAGGGGATTTTTATTAAAGCTAAGAATTTTAAAAAAAAAATGCTCAAAATTGTTTCATACTTTGCTTAACCATTTTGCTGATGACAAAAGGGGGAGATGTTTTATAAGAGCAAAATTAGTCCTTTCTCCTTGAACTTTTGTTACTCAAAATGAAAAATTATAGTTGTACTTTAATGCACAACTTGAAAATTTCTAAAGTCTTCATGCTTGTGTGTGAACTTTATTGAATATCATTCTTTTAATGGATATTGTTACGGGGTGCCTTGTCAAGTCATAATTAAAAAGGAGGAGATTGTTTAATTTTTGAGTTTGATTCCTGTTTTGATTATGGCAAAGCACAGTATCTCGTCTGTGTACTAAGTGTATAAATAGGTTTACTTTTCTAAGCATGGATGATAGATGAGAAATGGAAGCCTAGAAGCACTTAAACGAACACATCATTCTACGCAATCCATATTGCAAAGGAGTAGAGCATGAAGGTCTTTTATTTTTCTTTCAAGTTATATAGTAATTGTAATCAGTTTTTTTATGGTATGTAATAACTACATCTCATGCATGATAGGGATTAATGCTCAAGAGCATAGATTGACCTTAGGGATCACCTTCAGTCGACCAACATCGGATTTTTTGGGTTAGCTCAAATGACTATAGAATGACTTTGGGTCCCAACACATCACTTGAAAAATCCTCTTTATCTCACAAGTCATATCTATGCAAATAGGGATGAATTTTAATCTCAAACACAACTTATTTTTACATTTGAAAGGGCTTTAGCTGACCGAACTTAGCACGTTAAAAATGTCTCAATCGATCGAATAGATAAAAAGTAATTAAGTTAACTTGGCTTGAGCGACCAGTCCAAAATGAACCAATTATTCACGGTCGACCGAACCTTGAATGCTGACACTTTTTATCTGCCCCAGCCGCCCAAACTCTAAGTTCAAAATTCACTGGGTGACCAAACCTCGAACGTTTGGAAAATCGTCTTGGGCCAGCCACCTGGACTCATCCTCAAGCACCTGACGTCAAAAAGTTAACTTTTCTATCTGTGTTTGTTCGGGCGACCGACCTTAAAGACTAGGCTACCGAAACTCTCAGGTTGTCATATTTTTAACCACGGTAATAAGCACTAAACAGGGGTTAACTTTTAACTAAACTTTTTCAAAATCCCCAATAGGTCCCCAACGGTCAAAATTTGAGAGATATCTATATAAACCCCCTCATTTGCCTTGATTAATAACGGGATTCGAAAAAGTGATTAGTCAAAATTCTCTCAAATTTTTATACTCTTTTGCTATATCTTTTAATCTTATTTTTCATATACTCTTTTATACATATTCTTGTAAAAATCATTTTGAATTAGAGAGTGTAATTTTATTGTTCTCCTTACTTGCATATCAATTGCAAGATATAGGAAGAGTTAATTGTGATATTGTGCATCATTCAAAATCAATTTTCTTTGCAAAATACTCTCACAATACCATACGTCTTGAAAATCTTTTTGAGAGTACTTGCTTGTTTTCACATATAAATATTTCTTTTGTAAAATCGTGTTTTTGGCTTCTGAGTCTTGGCATCATTTTTTCTAGATTTGAAAGCTTGCATACTTCATTTGATAAATCTATTGCAAGCTTAAACCCTATGTATTTGCTGTGATTATATTTGGTAAAATATTTTTTTGATACTCGATTAGGGTTTTGAGACAACCTTGAATATTCACTTATTGAATATATTATCTTGAATTAAATTTTCAAGATCTCATTTGAGCATTAAATTTATATCATCTGTGAGTGCATACATTAGATCTTATTATTGTACATATTTGTTTATTGGAGATGCATTGAAATTGTATGCAAAATTATCTTGATTATTTGTTGTATTCCAGGCATGGCCTGAGGGGGTGTTAATCTACCTCGTAAGGATTGATTGTAAAGGTTGAGGTTAGCCCTGGTAATTTGACCTGGTATTGTATACGGTGTCGCTCCACCTGTTAAGTGAGCATTAGTGGAATCCTTAGTCTTGCGAGTTGAGATGGGGACATAGGCAAGTTTAGCCGAACCCCGATAACATTTCTTGTGTCGACTTTGATTTTCACACTTAAATTTACGTACTTGAATATTGTTATTTTAATTACTGTGAATGTTTCAAAAATACTGATATTACTTTAATTGCTTTACATTTTTGCTCAGTTTGATTTCTACTGAATTGGTTAATCCTTAGAAAGACCTTAGGTTGGGAAATACTGATTGTGATTTGAATTTGACATCGAATTCACCCCCCTTCTTGGGAACACACCAATTACAACAACTACAACTAACGCTGTCGGTGTGACCATCGTTAACTCGGCATCTAATAATTATGTCTCTATCCCGCATAATTTAATGAACCCTCGAGATACAAAAGAATGCATCACTCCTGAGTCAAACAACACAATGACATTATTTAAAAGCACATAAATATTACCTTTTACCATATCTTCTGCATTCTCGGTGTCGCCAAGAGTCAAGGAATACACCCGCGCTTAGGTCGTGCCCCTCTGGTAGTTCCCGTGCAGTTCCAATTACCTCCTTGATACTGATGCTGTAGGGGTGTGTTGTACAACGTTGCACGGCAATCTCGCGCCATATGTCCAGACCTATCACGCTGGTAGCAGCCAATTGGTCCACCCTTGCACTCCCCTAGATGCCTCGTACCATACGTAGGGCAGACAGGGTATGATGGGGTACCCTAAAATGCTCTACCACCCATCTCCCATTGCTGGCCTCCACCGTCACCATACTTCTTCCAAGGACCCTGCCTTGCATCCGTATGGGAACTAGAAGACGTAAGCCTCTTCTTTGGGTTCTAAACCCCTGCCTCTCCCTGTAGGCTCATCTCTGCCATAGTGGCCTTATCTACAAGTGTGGAAAAATCTTGCACCTGTAGCACCACCACCGGCTTTAGGATCTCCAGCCTTAGACCCCTCTCGAACCTCGAAGCCTTTCTAGATTCGTTTGGTACCATGTAGACAGCAAAACGTGACAGCTCCACAAATCGGGTGGCATAATAGTCAGCTGTCTCTGAATCAAATTCAAGAACTCTTTTGCCTTAGCATTCCTAATAGAGGCTAGAAAATATTGGTAAAAGAAAATCTCTCTAAAGTGGCTTCAAGTCATCACTACTTGTACCAGTCTCTGCTCCTCTAGTAGCATAATTGTATGCCACCATCTCTCGGCCTCTCCAATCAACTTGAACGTGGCATAAATGACCTTCTGCTCATATGTGCATCGCAATACTGCCAAAATCTTTTTGATTTTTTGAACCCAATTCTCTACAGTGATCGAGTTAATGCTTCCCGCGAATGTGGGAAGATTCATGCGGGTGAACTGATCAATGGTACACCCCAGCTCAGTGGTGGGACAGTCCTACCCTCTAGAACCATGCATGACCTCAGTCATAAACTGCTGGGTGAAGTTCTGAATCGCCATTGTAGAGCCATTACCGTCCTTATTCGACATCGCCTTATTACTGCTTCCTCCAGCGTTCATATTATTATCCTTAGGATCCATCCTAAGAAATAACCGAGATGATTTTAGAATTTTAATATCCTGACATGCCTCGCACGGATATAATACTAAAAGACTCACTTTAATAAATTTCCACTACCGACCTAATTTATCTCCCCACTAAATTACGACATATCTAACCAATTTAATATTCCCATTCTAGTTTTCAAGTTCCTGCTCCTTCGCTCGAAAACAAAATCGTCGATGGATTGTTGTGGTTTTTTGAACCCGTTGACTGATTGGGAAAAACACGGAAGTTCATTAAGGGATTTCTACCTCGAGGCTTATGAAGAAAAACTCATAATTCCTATTCTACCCATTCCTATCCTCGTCCTAATTTAAACCTATACTCTGGTAATATCATCTAACATAGTCTGCAGAACCTAGCAACCTAGTGCTCTGATACCACTTGTAACACCCTGACCCATCATGTGGGTCTAGGGTATTAGTTTTGAAATAAAATAAATAAAATTCTCTGATACCATAATACCACCACTTGCCCTAACAAGGGAAAATCAGGTGGTTCAGTCATGACTGAAAATAAAACCATACGATGGAAGAAAAACACCTCAATCATATTACCAGATTTCTAACTGTCCCCAGATACATATATAAAACTACCTATCAATATTTACGACCCAAAATAACCAGCAAAATAGCTGGTGGCTCACTAGCTCTATCTACTACTCCCAAAAGTCTAATCTCAGCCCCGCAGTAAACTAGGTATGGTTCCCTAGAGGTCCTAAAAAATGATATGGATATTGGGGTGAGACACTTCTCAATAAGGCAAATTAAATTATTGTCAGTGTGTGGCAGATGAGTTTTACTACAATAGTTTTCTATAAACATTTCTTATGTTATCCTTACTAAATATGACTTCCATATAATTGAATCATAACTATGAATTTCATAACACACATCTTATTGCAATTCATAATAAACCTATTAACACATATATATTCAATAGCATATCATAGATAGTACGTTAAAGTTTAATAAATCTACACTCTACATGATCCATTCACGGTTCACATTCGCTGAGCTTGAAGAGTTACATCTCGTTGTCCCTCAATCTAGCCATACTCTTTGGCCACTCACTGAGAGGCATTACGTATCACCATCCCTCTCATCGGCAAGCCCTCAGGAAAAATCTCGAGAATCAGGGCTGAAATTAGGAGTAGCTTCCCTAGAGGGGGGGGGGTGAATTAGCTTTTAAAATTTCTTTTAATTCTTTTTTAGAATTCTTAAACTTATTTTATTTCTTTTAACCAATTCGTGATTGATTTGTTTAATTTGTTAAGCACTCAAGAACCTAGTTTCTTTACTTAATTTTTAACCGTACAAACATCCAATCATTCAACCAAACCAATCAACTAAAATTATAAAGTAAACAAACAAGCCAATACACAACACTTATGTAATATAACAACTCAAGATGGTTGTTTGTTTATATTTCCCAAATTTGAACCAAGCCCTGTAGTGAATGAGAATTTATGTTTGTTGATGTAAAGCCCTATATATATGAATCAAATCACTCTTTCCAAATATTTAGAACTCAAATAAACTCTTGGTAAATTTATCTTTGGGATGTTAACCAAGTAACGTACTCCTGTAAGGTTTCCGCAAGATATGGTGTAACCAACGTACTCCCTTTCGGTTTCCACAACCCAAATCAAAATTAAACCTTAAGTTTGTTTGATTTCCAAATATTACGTAGTATATATGATTATCAAATAAACCATCTACGCAATTTAAATATGCTAAAAATAAAGAGTAAGGGAAAGAGAGAATAAGATGGAGATTTTTACGAGGTTCGACTTATACCCAGCCTACATCCTCGCCCTTGGAAATCCACCAAAGGATTCACTAAACCTGTTCCATTGACGGGTGTAACAAACCTTTACAACCTCCTTGGTTAAGGCTAGAGCCCGCCTTCTCCAAACGATATTCCCTCGTTCGGTCACTCCTTTAGGCTAGAGTCCGCCTCTCTAAGCAATATCCCCTTGCTTAGCCAACGATCCAAAAAATCCTTGGAATGTCAAAGAACTACAAGAAATACAAGATAAGGTCTGCATACAAGTATACTCTCTTAAAGAGCAAGTTAGTACAACTTCAACACTATACACTTGAATGTAAAATATCAATATGAAATACAATGAAACTCAAGTGTAGAATTCACCAATATCCTTCTTAGATGAGGATTAGTAGTAGAAATTCAAAGGAGGAAGGATTAGCACTTCAGAATATCTCAGTAAAATAGTTTTTCAATGAGTGAACAAGAGAGCTTTGGAAGAACAAGAGTGCTTTCAGCTTTACAAGCAGATTTTTCAATTCTTGGATGAGTTTTGATTTGCAAAACCATGTATTTATAGGGTTTCAAACTTGTTTCCATGTTGAAAAAGTTTCCTTAGAGATTTTCCCAATTTTTTAGAAAGTTTGGAGCTCAAACGGTTATATTTTAAAATATTAGAATTTAAAAAATTTGCCCGTTAAATAGTGTTCAGATGTTTGACAGCAGTGACCTCATTTCAGTGTTTTGGCCATAACTTTTTCTATATAACTCCAAATTAGGTTTTATTGGTGTCAAAAGAAATATAAGAGCAAATCCTACAACTTTCATGTTGACTACTCTTTAAAATAATGAGGTTTTGATAGATAACAATTCACCTCAACGCGGTTATATAAAAACTGACAACATTTGAGAAAACTCTTTTTGGTGCTTTTTATTCCAAAAATGATTCTAACCTTTTTTAAAATAATTTTTGACCTTATAAAAATATTTTTCAGGTATTTTAAAAGGTATCTAGGTCTAATAAATTAACCTATGAACTTCAAAATATTTCAAACGATATTTTAAACATTAAAGCACTTACATAAAGACTTCTAAGATATTAACATTCTAAGTTCTTGAGTCTTCATGCTTTGTCATTGGATTGAGTTCATCTTTTCTTCAAGCTTCCATGTTCTTTGAGCTTTCTCACTTTGCCTTTCTTTGGCTCTTTGAACTTTAATATGCCTTGGCTTTCAACAACTCATTCATGTCCTTGTATTCTTCAAGGTTTCATATATCATCTTTAAATCCATGCTTTGACTCATTTAAGCTTCATTTGATCCTTATGAGCACTTTCACCTTACTTTCTCATATGTGAGCCCTGAAATAACATTACTCACATAAATACATTAAATTTCACTTATTTGTTAGCATCAAAACAAGATAACAAGATTTTAAGCCTTTTAAGGCCAACAGGGGCATCACGTATCGCTGTCCCCCTTTGCCTTTCTCAATAATCATCATTGGAGTGTTATGTATCGCTGCCCCCTAAGACGTATTTCAATAATCATCATTGGGGTGTTACGTATCGCTGTCCCCTGAGACCTGTTTCAATAATCGTCATCGGGGCATTACGTATTGCCATCCCCTGAGACTTGTTTCAATAATCGTCATCTGGGTGCTACGTATCACTGTCCCCCGAGACCTACTTCAATAATTGTCATTGGGGCGTTACGTATCGTCGTTCCCCGAGACCTGTTGTCCACACTTACTTTAATAATGCCAGTATTTTAACAATTTCCAATCATTAAAGCAAAGTTTATCCCATCAAGAAACAAAATTAAACTGTCATATCATATCTGTCATAATATAACTGTCTCGATGTCTAACCGGCATAACACTTATCAACTATAGCTGTCACATCACATCTTTATTTACAGCCGTTACATCCTACTGTATCATAATTGTATAAATGTTCTGTTTGTTTATGCCATTTTAAACCATTCCCATGGCACGCAATTTTTATCTGATAATTCATAAATATAACAAACTGTCTATGAGTATACAAGTTGCTCAAAACAGGGGTATGAGCATCTCCTAGGTTTAATTTAACTCAAACTATGTATATTCTACTGAAAATAGGAGATATTCAAACCATTCACTTTAGTTTTCCCCAAAAAATGTATAAAAGTCAAAGAACTATTTTCATATGCTTGATTCGTTCAGAAAATCATATATACCATTTCTGTAACCATATACTGCAATTTAATCGGATCATATTTTAAAAATAAATGACATAATCTAATCCCCATACCTGTTCTTGAAGAAACTACCTAAAACCTTCGAAATCACAAAACCTTACTCCTCAAATTCACCGAAGATCGATGACTTACTTGCCGGAAGAAGGGAGAGAGGATCGAGAAGCATCCAAGAGTGATCCGAAAGGTTGAGGGGGGAGAGAGAGAGAGAGAGAGAGAGAGAGAGAGAAAGTAAATGAGAGTTATGAAAAAAAAATATGTTTCCTGGCCCTTAAGTAACTTAGCTTGTAGGAAAATCGTTGAGGATTTTTTTTTTCTAAGTCACTCCAAACCGTCGACGGTTTGGTCCTGGCTAAACCCTTTTTCCTTCTTTTTTTTTTCTTTTGTTTTCCTTTCTTTTTATTTATTTCTTTTATTTTCTTGGTTCAGGTTACTACAGTTATGCTTTATATTTAGTGACCTGAAGAATAATGATATTTAAATAATAAAAAGGGAGGGAAATGGACACAGAAACAAAAGGAGGCAGCAGACTTCATCGACGATGTTACACTTTGGGTGTAATAACCCAGGAATTTAATCAAGGACTCATCGATGACAGGGTATTCATGGACGAGGATAACATAGGGTCCCGTTGATGAGGGTATGTTTCATTGACGAGAAGATACCGACAGGTTTTTTTTTTAAATTCTGAAATTCGTTGACGAGGAGATGAAGTTTGTTGATGAACCTTCTTTGTGACCTCGTTGATGAGATGGCATGGCTCGTCGACGAGGGCTGCAGTATAAATAGTGTTAAACTCATTTTTATCGTAGAAAATTCACCGAAATCTTCCCTCTTTTCTCCCCTACGGCTCCTCCTCCCTCCCTCTTCGATTTCGGCCTCGTCATTCAGCAGATCGACGATCTGAAGCCACTACGACACTCCTGAGGAAGTTCTCTCTAAGTCTGCTGGAGCGGATCGTTGGTGGGATGAAGTTGAATTTTATCCTAGATTCAGGATAAGGTCTTTTTTAAAAAATTTGGCTTTCTAGCAGTTATAGGAAATGCAGTAGACGTAGAAATAGTGATATTTTGTTCTGTGATATATGATTTTCAGGGTGTTGAGTGGGAAGCCCTACGGGTGTAGGACCCAATACAGTAGGGGATTTTAGCAGAAATCAGATAATAGAAATATGTTATGCTAGGCAAACTTATTATGATTTAGTATAAATTATATGTTTTCAGCAAATTATTGTTCACATTATTTATGCGATTTCAGAGCCTGATAATATCAATATTTAATTGTGTGGCATGAGTTTATTATTAGTTCAGTACAAGATTTCCATAATTTTTAGAATACCATGATTTTCAGTATACGCATAGAAACTTGTATTTTATAGTATTTTTTAGAATATTATGTTATACTCATTTCAAAACCGTAACGTTCATTTTATACAGTTAATCAAATACTTTAGTTATTCAGTTATGCAGACGTTTCAGATATCCAATTATTACAATTTATTCAGCTCAGTATATGTAATGTTATGGTTATTTCAGCTGTTACAAAATCATGGTAAAAACAGTATTTTAGAGATATTAGTTACGTATATAGTATCAAACCTTGATGGACCATATTTAGCAACAGAGCATGGTATCGTAGCTATATTCAGTTCAGAGTGCAACCCATATTTAGATAATAAGTGGTATTCAGAAGTCAATCGTGCCTATGTTGTGGACAGGCTCCCCATCAGATATGGGTTGAGGGGGCCAATTTGACTGTCGGAGTTCAGTTGACTTACCATAGTCGGCCAGCCAGGTTAGGTCCTGCCTTCGGGCCGCACAACCCAATCGTGAGGGTTTAATTCATGACTTTAGTTATCCATCTAGGGAATTTTTACAGTTATTATTTATATATATTATGATCAGATTTATAGATGATAGTTATACTTATAAGTATTACCAGTATTATGAATAGAACATTCTGAATAATCAGTTTATGTTAAGCTATGTGAGCATGTTTTATATGAAAACATGTATACAAGTTTTCTCAGTTTTTTAATATATGGTATTTTTGTTTAGATTAGATTTTCCAAGTTTATGACTCACTTGTTACACCATAGTAATAGCATGTTTCTTCTTACTGAGTGTCGCCTCATCCCATTTAATTGATATTTTTTAGATGATCCAGTTAGGCGAGCAGATCAAGCTCGCAGGTAGAGGGGCTACAGTGCTACCCTTCCCAAAGGGTGAGCGTTTTTTAGAAAGAAGGTTGAATTATGTATTTATATTTTAGGAGTATTTAGTACTCTGGTATTGTAATGTATATGTATATGGTTGTGGATACTTGAATTTAGCTCTTCGATGTTTGGGTTGATGGTTTTATATTAATTAGAAGATAACGGAGCAGTGGAATTTCATAGTATTTATTAGTAAAAAAAAAAAAAATTAGCAGGACCTTACAATTTGGTATTAGAGCCTAGATTGCTAGGTTCTGTAGACTTTAGAATGCAGCGGAAGCAATACCAGAGTATAGGAAATGATTTGAGGTTTGTTCTGTGGTCTAGGTATAGGATTTTCCATGGTGGTTTCTGTGCTTTCCTGGGGTGATGATTTTAGGAAAACCATAGAAAACTATCATCGGGTCGTGTGTCTAGGTGGCAGAACTGGATTTTGAGTTAAGATTGGGGAGAGTAGTTAATTATAAATATAGGATCTGAGTAGAATAAAATATATTAGGTCTATGCAGGAGATAAGATTCTTAAAGTGTGTTCTTTGTTTTAAAGATGGATCCAGGAAGTAGTGGCACGAATGCGTGGTGGACAGGCCAGGACCTTCCAGCATAGGAGGTGGAGATACTGATGGCGTACCATACAGCGTCACTCAACAGGAGATGGCTAAGATGGCTAGGAGTTCAAGGGAGCGTAGCTGCATGATTGAGGAGTTTATGCGGATGAAGCCCCCATCCTTTTCTGGAGGAGATGACCCAATTGTAGCTGAGAATTGGGTCCAGGATATCAAAGAGACGTTGGCAGTGCTTCCTTGTTCAGATGAGCAGAAGGTAGTATTTGCAGCATTTAAACTGACAGGGGAGGCAAAGCGCTGGTGGAGATCAGCGCGACTAATAGAGGAGCAGAGGTCGGTTCCAGTACCAGTGACATAGGACCGATTCAAGGAGCTGTTCTTCGAGTGATATTTTTCTTATGTCATTCGAAGTGTGAAGGCAGCAGAGTTTATGCACCTGATACAGGGGCAGACGACCATATCTCAGTACGCAGCTCGGTTTATCTAGTTGTCACGTTTTGCTCTTCATCTAGCATATAATGAAAAGAAAAAGGCAAGGAAGTTTGAAGAGGGACTAAGGTAGAACTTGTTTAAGCAGGTGATTGGTTTCAGGGCTCAGACATTTACAGAGGTTGTAGACAGAGCTACGATCATTGAGAGTGGTATACAGAGGGGTATAGCAGCTTAAAGTCAGAGGAAGAGGCCTGTGCCTCGGGATTTTTAGGTTGGCTCCAGTAGGGGTTCATGGAGAGGAGGTTGTGATAGGGGAGATCAGTGAAAATTGAGAGGACCTCACAAGAATCAGGGTACACTGACTTTTCCGGTATGTCAGACATGTGGGAGATGTCATTTGGGGGAGTTCCAGGAAGGGAGAGATGTGTTCTATCGCTGTGGGAGACCTAACCACATGGCATGTGCATGTCTAGGTCTTCCAGACCAGATCTCAACTCCCAGGCCCTATCGAGGAGGTTATCAGGCCGCTCAGGGAGGTCAGCAGAGGAATGTGGCTCCGGCGATAGTTTACGCTTTGATGCCGAGTGATGGTGAGGCTACCACAGATGCGGTGACAGGTACTTTTACTGTATTATCATATGACCTAGTCATTAGATATAGAGTTGTCAGTAGCTACACCGTTAGGGTCAATGTTGTGGTGCAAAAAGGTACTCAAGGGTTATCCAATAGAAATTCAAGGGAGAGTGCTACCAGCAGATCTAATTGTGTTTGATATGTTTGGGTTTGATGTAATATTGTAAATGGATTGGTTGGCAATTAATCGTGCCAGCATTGATTGCCATCAGAAGGATGTAAGTTTTAGACCCCCTGGTGAGCAAGAATTCAGGTTTGTTGGTTCATGTGTACATGCTCCGTTGCAGATAGTGTCAGCCATACAGGCAAGTAGACTACTCTGAGACGGAAGTAAGGGGTTTGTGGCTTTTGTAAAGGAAGTGTCAAAGAATGAATCGAAGCTTGATAGTACCCCGGTTGTACAAAAGTTTCCATATGTTTTTCCAGAGGAGCTACCAGGGTTGCCTCTCAAACGCAAGGTGGATTTTTTTATAGATTTACCCCCAGAGATGGCACCAATTTATAAGGTTCCTTATCGTATGGCTCTAGCTGAATTAGGAGAATTTAAAAATTAGTTGCAAGACTTGCTGAATAAGGGATTTATACGACCTAGTGTATCGCCATGGGGAGCTCCAGTATTGTTTGTAAAGAAGCAAGACGGGTCTTTGAGGATGTGTATTGATTACAGAGAAATCAACAAGGTTACTATTAAGAATAAATATCCTTTACCCCATATAGATGATTTGTTTAATCAGCTCCAGGGTACACGGGTATATTCCAAGATCGACCACAGATCAGGGTATCATCAAGTGAGAGTACAAGCAGAAGACGTCGCAAAAACAGCCTTCAGGACCAGGTATGGGCACTTTAAATTTCTTGTTATGCCTTTTGGTCTGACAAATGACCCAACTGTGTTCATGGACTTAATGAATAGAGTTTTTCATTAGTACTTAGACCAATTTGTAGTGGCTTTTGTTGATGATATACTGGTGTACTCGAAGAACTTTGAAGATCATGGGATGCATTTGGGGCTAGTACTGCAGATACTCAAGAAGGAAAAGCTTTAGGCCAAGTTTAGCAAGTGTGAGTTTTGGCTTGAGCAAGTTGCGTTTTTGGGTCATGTGATTTCAAGAGACTGTATTTCAGTGGATCTCAAGAAGATTGATGCAGTGGTGAGTTGGGCCAGGCCGAAAAATGTGTAAGAACTCAGAAGTTTCTTGGGACTGGTAGGTTATTACCATCGTTTTGTTGAGGGGTTTTCAGCTTTGTCAGGGCCTCTCACACGTTTGACTAAGTAAAATGCCAAATTTGTGTGGGATGAAGAATGCGAGAAAAGTTTTTAGGAATTAAAGCAGCGGCTCGTCACTGCACTAGTACTAATGATTCCATCAGGAGGTGATGGGTATGTGATCTACAGTGACACGTCTTTGAGAGGGCTCAGTTGTGTACTAATGCAGCATGGTAGGGTGGTCATGTATGCTTCTAGGAAGTTGAAAGAATATGAAAATAACTACCCTACTCACGATCTGGAATTGGCTGCAGTTGTACACGCACTGAAGATCTGGAGACATTACTTATATGGTGAGAGATGTGAAATATTTTCTTATCACAAGAGCCTAAAGTATTTCTTTACATAGAAAGAATTGAATATGCGGCAAAGGAGGTGATTATAACTCATCAAATATTATGACTGCACCATCAGTTACCACCCAAGTAAAGCAAATGTGGTGGCTATTGCTTTGAGCTGTAAATCATAAAATGTAGCACAACTAGCAGTAGTAGTTCATCACCCAATTCATATGGACTTGGAAAGGCTCGGTGTGGAATTAGTAGCAGATGATCCTCAAGCATTTTGTTGACCTTATAAGTCACACCCAGTTTTGATTATGACAAATACTCTTAGTACTAATGGCTGTACTAAGAATTGCATGCATGATCACCTTGTGCGTGCTTCATAACTAAAAGACGTATCATGATGGCGTGCGGTGTTCATGCCGAAGAATGAAGATTTATGTGTTGTATTTTGTATTCATTTGATTAGTTCTTAATTCTGGGTTGTAATTTATTATGAACTATGCACGTGTATGGCTCGTAATAATTTGCATCATGCATAGTACGTAGGTATGCTCAAAACAACCTTAGTTCGACCTTAGGTACATACACAAAGGACACAAAGTCCCCTACATCACTTATCTTATTCAAGGGATTCAAAATAAGGCTCAAAGGAAATTAATGGAAAAAGTTGAGAGGGTTCAGGTTACCGAACCTTTGCCCTTTAAAGTCTCCCTGGGCGATCGAACCAATCAACATGTTGACTTGGTCTTCAGGCACCCAAACCCTTTTGAATGTACCTTCCTCAGGCACCCGAAAGCCTGTCAGGGCACTTTTCAACTACTCGGAGGACCGATGGTTTACGTTCAAATACAGGCTCGAGTGACAGAACTGCCTGGTTCGGTTAACCGAACTATGAGTCCGGCACCCGAACTATCGAACATTTGCTACTGACTTTGTTTCAGCCGACCGACTCATCATTCAGGCACCTGAACTGCTAAAAGTTGTATTTTTGACTGTGTCTGTTTGGGCATCTGAACCTTTGGTCGGGCACTCGAACCTCGTGGGTTAAAATAATTTTTACTAAATTTTTAAATGGGGTAAAAAGGGTCAATGTTCTTAATGGTCTTTTAAACAAATCTAATTATACCCATTATATCCCCAACAGTCAAAAATCCCTCATTGCCTATATATATTCATTCATTTTTCTTAATTAGCAAGGATTAGCAAACTTGATTAGAGCAAAAATTCTCTCATCTTTCAAAACCCTTTATTAGCCATATAATACTTACAAACACTCACATACTCTTCATTCTTGATTTCTCCAAGCATTGTGAGTAATTTCCAAGGCTATTGTGTTTAATATCCGTAGCTTAAACTCTCACTTGTATTATTGTTTGATCGATTTTCTAAGAGAATTTAGCATTAAGGTTCTTCCACCAATTTCATTTGATAAATTTGGTGTGGAACAACCTTGACAGTTGTGGTTCTTGCATTGTTGTTGCAAGGTACCTAAACCTATATTTTAGGTGCAAAAATCCTTTTCAAGCTAGTGATTGAAACAACTCTATTGTGCTTTGAATATTAGAATATATCGTTAAGTTTGTTTGCTTAAACTTGCTTAGCATATTCTGAAACCCTGATATGATATTGCATTATTCACATAGTGTGTTTCAAATATTGCTTGGGTATATACTCTATATCTGAACTAAAATCTTATACGTGAATTGAGTGTTTAGCACACATTAAAGCACTGAGCATATTTACATATCATCTGTGCTTGCATTATTGATTGATGTAAACTGGTGCACACATCTGCTTGTCTAGAAGCAAATTTTTGTGTACAAACTTTTATACACATTGGTTGTATTTCCAGGCACGAGCCTGGAGAGGGAGATTAGCCCTGTGGAATAGTCCCGGATTGGCTTAGACTCGGTTAGGAAAGCTAAATGCCCCATCCTGTTAAGGCGTGTCGGTTGAGGTCAGCCCCTTGAATTGACCTGGTTGTATTAGGTGCCGCTCCATCCATTTAAGTGAGCATTATAGTGGTAATCCTTATGCTTATTAGCCAAGGCGAGGACGTAGGCAATTTGACCGAACCTCGATAACATATCATGCGTGTTCTTTACATTTCCGCACTTTCTTTACTGCACGTGTATGTTTATTTGTTAATCACATAGTTTGACCCTAAGTTGTGTTACATTATTATTAAAACCAGTAAACTTAGGTGATAAACTTTAAATACCCAATTCACCCCCCTCTTGGGGTTGCACTGAAGCTAACACATTTATTGCCAGTCTAGTTGTACAGTCTACACTTTATCAAAGGATTAAATCTGCGCAGGGGAATGTTCCAAAACTGACAAAAGTGATAGCCAGAATACAGAATGGTCAGAGGGAAGAATTTAGTATTTTTGGCGATGGGGCTTTGAGATTTCACACCAGATTGTGTGTGCCTGCAGATGACAGCATTAGGAGGACAATTTTAGAGGAGGCACATAGATCTCTACACACTGTTCATCCTGGCAATACGAAAATGTATAGGGATCTGCAAGAGTATTTCTGGTGGAGTGGCATGAAGAGAGAAATTGCAGAATTTGTACAATAGTGTTTGATGTGCCAGCATGTTAAGGCTGAGCACCAGAGGCCGACTGGTCAGTTGCAGCCACTTTTCATCCTTGAGTAGAAATGGGACCACGTATCTGTGGATTTTGTTACTAGGTTACAGTCGGTGCTGCATGGTCAGAATGTCATTTGGGTGATTGTTGATAGGCTGAAAAAGATGGCCCATTTTCTGCCCATTAAAGTTAGCTACCCTATGAACAGGTTAGCAAAGATTTACATACAGGAGATTGTTCAACACCATGGAGTGCTGGTATCCATAGTCTCGGACCATGATCCACGTTTTATATTGTGGTTCTGGAGGAGCTTGCAAGAGGTATTAGGGACTCAGCTAGCATTCTGCACCGCTTTCCATCCTCAGATAGACGGTCAAATAGAGAGAACGATTCAGATACTTGATTATATGTTCCGAGCGTGTGTATTAGATTTTGGGGGTAGCTAGACTCAGTATATGCCATTGATGGAATATGCCTACAATACCAACTACCAAAATAGCATTGGCATGGCTCCTTTTGAAGCACTCTATGGTAAGAGATGTCGTTCCCCTTTATACTGGAGTGAGCTGGGTGAGTGGCGAGTTTACGGACCAGAAATAGTACAACAGGCGTACGATAAAGTTCGACTCATTCGAGATCGAATCAGTGCATGACAGAGTCTGCAGAAAAGTTACGCGGATACTCGCCTCCAGGAACTGGAATTTGAAGTGGGTAATCATGTGTTTCTGAGAATAGCACTGTTGACTCTACGAGTCCAATCCGGTTTTGATAATGACAAATCACTTGGTATTTGATATGTACATTGATTTTCTGAACAGGAACCATATTAAGCATGCATGGAAGGATAATGGAAGCCTTAAAGTAAAGCACACATATCTTGGCAAGATCCATGGAACTTAAAGAGTACGAGAATCAAGATGCAAGCGGCAAAGTTCAAGCATATCTTGGGAATGGGTACTTAGACCTCATGTATTTACATTTTTGTATGATTTAATTTGAGGCTCAACATATATCTTAGAATGAATTTAGGACTCATGCATTTCATAAACATCATTAGGGGACATTCACGGACTTAGAATTAATGTCAAAACCATGGAAAATGTTTTTATAAAAGAACCAAGAAAGAAAGCGAAACAGATTTTTGAACTGGAAAGTAAATATACAAAAATTGGGGACTTCGGTTGGCTGAACTTTAAGTTCAGTTGACTAAAAAATGTCCTCAAACGTCTGAAGAATAAGTTCAGTCGTCTGAAGATTTTTGGGTGAAAAACAAAAACTAGCAGAAGCACCTCAGATGATTGAACCTTGACCTTGGTCTTCTGAACTCGACACTTTGGTCTTTTGACCCTTGACCTCGGTCATTTGACCCTATGTCCAGGCTATTTTTTCGAAGGATAAAAGTGACTTCGGTCGTCTGGGCCCTTGACGTCGTCTGAACTTGCTAGAAATATTAAAAATTTAATTTTTATTGTGTAAACATGCGAGCTATCTTTTGATCCAACGGTTGAGATCAAATCTAAGGTTAAGACACTATAAATACTGATTATCTAAACCCTAGTACACAAGAAAAACACAAGAAGATCAATGTAAAGCGAATAACACATCTTGTTGAAAAGAAAATTGAGATATTTGAGCTGATTGTTGTACGTTTGCCTACACTCTAGTTTCTACACATCATCCTTGGGAAAATCACCTCAAAAAATCGGAAGGGATCTCTATTATACATCTTGTGCTTCATTTAGTTGAGGTTTGATTATTACATTTAGTTTAGTTAGAGAATCTCATATCACCATCTATTTTGATAGTTTTAGAGAAGCTTGATATTGAGTTTTCGCATTCATATAACGATAGTTTTTGACAAACTCAATACTTGAGAAAGTTTTTATTTGGCCATTGTTTAAAAAGTGATCGTTCAAGTGTGTTCAAAGTTAAGGACATGATTTTTGGGTTATTTCTAAACTAGTTGATTAGATATCCTAAGAAGTGCATAACTAAATCTATACATATTGAAGGATATTTTTTGAAAATCATATATTAAGTATTTGATACTTGGTATTCTCATAAGATATATATATATATATATATATATATATATATTTGGGCAAATACTACCAAGATCACATTGAGTTCGAACTCTTAAGAGAAATATTGTTTTGACAAAGTATGTGTTAAATCTTTGCAATCTACAAAGTTATATTTATATTCAAAGATCTAACCTAAGATCTCCAAAGCATTGTCTTATACACACATTTTTGGGAGACTTGATAAAAAAGGATTTGTGCTTTTAATCATATCATACATAAATGATTATATCATTGCATACATTCTGGAGCTTCAGATTTTATCATATGTTAATGTATTAGGAATTTGAATTATACTCACGAGCTTTTGTTTGGATGCATTTTTGAGTGTTTTTACAGATTCTATTGTATACACGGTTCGATGTGTGAACTGGTGTTTGAGGAGAGAGTTGTATCTCTTGTAAGTAGTGGAGTAGGAGGGAGTTGTGCCTCTTGTAAGCAGCGGATTGTAAGGGAATCTCTGTCCCAATTTAAGGAGTAAGGATTTTAGTGAAATCCTTGAGTTGTTGCTCAAGGTGAGGACATAGGCCGAGTTGGCTGAACCTCGTAAAAACCGCGTTTGTCTTCTCTCTTACCTTTACTATTTACTTACATCATTATACTTAAGTTGCTCGTATTGCATGTTTAGGTTGAATAACATTGCACACAATTAATTGGGTAATAAGAACTCATTGCTAAATATACAAGTAGGGATTAAGTGGTAAATGGATTCAAAGAATTTTAAAATACCCAATTCACCCTCCCCCCCCCCCCCTCTTGGGATTACACCTAATTCAACAATTTGTATCAGAGTGGGTATACACAGGCTTAATAGTTTATTTGTAAGAAGATCACCTGGCACATATCGATGTAACTCCATTCGGCAAGGGACACTCATCCACTAGACCACCAATTTTCTGTGGTGTAAACTACTCTTATTGGAAACGTAGGATGAGCATATATCTATTGAACATAGATTGGAAGGTTTGGAAAATAGTGACTAAGGGAAATAACATTCCCATGAAAGTAATTGATAAGATTAATGTACCTAAAACTAAAGATGGGCCTATAGAGGAAGATTGGAAATCGGTACAAATCAATGCTACTACCATGAACTTGTTTTTTTGTGCATTAGATGTCAATGAATTTAATAGGGTAATGGCATGTAACTCGGCTAAAGAAATTTGGTAAAATTAGAAGTTACATATGAAGGTACTAAGTAAGTCAAGGATAGTAGTATAGACATGCTCACTAGTGAATATGAAGCAATTAAAATGACAGTTGATGAATCTATACAATCCATGTACACTAGATTCACACACATCATCAATTCTTTGAATGCACTTGGAAAGATTTACCCTACTTATGAGTTGATTGAGATAATACTCAGGGGATTACCTCCAGTGTGGGAAGCAAAAGCTACGACAATAGTAGAAGGGAGAAATTTCAAGGAGATGTCAGTGGATGAACTCATTGGATCGCTCATCACCTATGAGCTGGCGATAAACGAGAGGAAGATTGAGCAAAGTAAAGCAAAGAAGGTCACTGCACTTAAGGCATCATCAAGCTATTGAAGTGAAGGAAGTGATTTGAAACGGATGATGACATGGCCTTGCTAACAAAGAATTTCGGGAAGTTCTTGAAGAAGAACAAGAAGTTCAACAGAAAATTCCGAAACTCTAAATCATAAAGAGGAGAGCCTAGCATGAAGAAAAATAAGGAGGATCCACCAACATGCTACAACTTCCAAGAAGTTGGACACATCAAGCCTGAGTGTCCTAAACTAGTGAAAGCCTCAAAGAAAAAGAAGAAGGTGCTGAAAGTTGGCTGGGATACTCACAACACTAGCCGTTTAGAATCTGAATCCAGTGACGACGAGATTGCCAATCTGTTTCTAATGGCACATGATGACCTTGAGGTATAATCATTTTTTTCATCATCTTTGTATTATTCTAGTGAGTCTGAAAATGAAAATGACTTGATTTCATATGATGAACTGAAACAAGAATACCTATACTTTATTAAAATGCTTGAGAAGAAAACAAAGAAAATCTCTGAGTTGAAAACAAAAGTCAAAGAACTTTCAAATTTGGTTGAACGCCAAAATGAATCTCATGCATCTTTCATAAAAGATAAAGATTTGAAATTTGAGGAGTTAAAATAGGATTTGAAAGATAAATATAAAATTATTTGTAAATTTACTGAGGGACAAAACAATTTTAAAAAGCTCCTAGGATCTCAAAGAAATTCCTTAGAAAAGGAAGGGCTTGGTTTTAATGGAAAGGAAAATCAAAAGAATAGACATCTTTACATGGGTTATTTCATAAGAGAGTCAAAGTCATATGTTCCAACTAAGAATTATTATTAAAATACTACATGCTTTAAATGTAGGAGGTTGGGTCACATACAATTCGACTGTCCTTTCAAAAATAAAGATGTCAAAATCAAGAAAGAATGGAGAGTCAAAGGAGAATATAGCACTAACCCCCCTGGACCCAAGAAAATCTGGGTACCAAAGCTAGTTGTTTGATTGTTTCTTGTAGATATGCTTAACATTAGCATCCTCAAAAGATAAATGGTATATGGATAGTGGATGCTTACATCACATGACTGAGGATAAAGTGAAGTTCACATCCATCACACCCAAGGATGCAGGGTTTGTTACTTTTGGAGATAATGCTAAGGGAAGGATCACAAGTGTAGGTAAAGTTGATAATGATTCCTCACTCATTACAGATGATGTTTTATTAGTTGAAGGTTTAAAACACAACTTATTGAGTATAAGCCAACTATGTGATAAAGGTTACAAAGTGTCTTTTGGACATAACAAGTACACTGTTGAGCACAAAACTGATAATAAGATATTGTTCACTGCTAAGCGTCGTGAGAATGTATATACCACAAGCTTTGATAACTTAACTTCACAGAGCATGAAATGCTTATCTACTATAAATGAAATTAGTTGGATTTGGCATAGGAGACTAGGACATGCTAATATGGATTTAATCTCAAAACTTTTTAAGAAAGAATTAGTTAAGGGTCTTCCTAAGACTAAATTTGTGAAAGATAAAATCTGTGATGCATGCAAACTGGGAAAACAAGCAAGGACAAGCTTTAAGAAGAAGAAAGAAATCTTCATCACTAGGTCAGTCCAAATGCTACACTTAGACTTATTTGGTCCAAACCCAATTCAGAGCTTAGGAGGAAAATCATACGCCTTTGTCATTGTTGATGACTTTTCAACATATACATGGGTACTATTCTTAGGCCACAAAGATGAAGCAAGTGAAAAATTTATCAACTTGTGCAAGAAAATCCAAAAGGAAAAGGGATATTCAATCTTTAAAATTAAAAGTGATAGGGGTAAAGAATTAAAAAATCAAGGCATGGAAGACCATTGTAATTCATTAGGAATTGCCCATAATTTTTTAGCTCCTAGAACACCACAACAAAATGGTGTAGTTGAAAGGAAGAATAGGTCTATACAAGAAATGACCAAAACTATGCTTAGCGAACATAAATTACCTAAGTACTTCTGGGATGAGGCAGTGAATACCACCTGCTATGTTCTAAATAGAGTTCTAATTAAACCATCACTTAATAAGACTCCGTATGAGTTATGGAATGGCAATAGACCAAACATATCATATTTTCATGTCTTTGGCTGTAAGTGTTTTGTGCTTAGAGACAATGAGCATTTAGGAAAATTTGATGTGAAGTCTGATGAAGGTATCTTCCTAGGGTATGCCTTAGATAGTAAAGCCCATAGAGTATATAACAAACAAACATTGATGGTCATTGAATCTATTCATGTAGTGTTCGATGAGTCAAATCCCTTCTCCAGAAGAACTAATTAAGATGAAATTGAATTAACAAGGAATTTGAAGAACTATCAATTGAGAATGATTTAGAAAAGAAAAATGAACTTAAGGAACCATCCATTGAAATTGATCAAACTGAAAATGAGGTTAATGAACCACCTAGAGAATGGAAATATATAAAGAATCATCCCATTGATCATATAATAGGTGAACCATTATGTGGAGTAGCCACTCGCTCCTCTCTTAGGAACATGATTAGTCATTTTGCATTTCTATCTCAAGAAGAACCTAAGAATGTGAGTGAAGCTATAGAGGATGAATCTTGGGTTTTGTCCATGCAAGAAGAGTTAAAATCAATTTGAGAGGAATAAAGTATGGACACTAGTTCCCAAACTTGAGGATAAATCAATCATTGTAACCAAATGGATACATAAGAATAAGAAAGAAGAACATGGAATAGTTATGATAAATAAGGCTAGATTAGTAGCTCAGGGATATAATCAAGAAGAAGGTATAGATTTTGAAGAAACATTTGCACCTGTAGCTAGAATGGAAACCTTTCGAATGCTTTTAGCATATGCAGCTTTTAAGGATTTCAATCTATATCAAATGGACATCAAAAGCACATTTTTAAATGGCTACATAAATGAAGAAGTGTATGTAGAACAACTCCCAGGCTTTGAAAATCATAAGAACGTAGATCACGTGTATAGACTGACAAAAGCCTTGTACGGTTTAAAGCAAGCTCCTAGAGCTTGTATGATAGGCTAAGTGGTTTTCTATTAGAAAATGGATTTATAAGAGGAAAGATAGATACAACCCTGTTCATTAAGTCCAAGAAAGATTATATTCTCCTAGTGCAAGTATATGTAGATGACATCATAATTGGCGCTTCAAATAAAGAAATGTGTGATGAATTTTCCAATACCATGCAAAATGAATTTGAGATTAGCATGATGGTGAACTAAATTTCTTCCTAGGACTTCAGATCAAATAAGCAAACATGGAATATTTATAAATCAATCAAAGTATATTAGAGACCTACTCAAAAAGTTTAATATGGAAGATGGAAAAATACTAGGTACACCTAGAAGCGCTTCATTGAAATTAAACAAAGATGAACAAGGTATACCAGTAGATGTCAAGCTATATCATGGAATGATAGGTAGCTTATTTTATATGATTGCTAGAAGACCTGATATAATGTTTAGCGTATGTTTATGCGCAAGATTTCAGGCGGCGCCAAAAGAGTCACATCTATTAGCCGTTAAACAAATACTTAGATACCTAATAGGAACCGTGGAAATTGGATTATGGTATCCTAAGTCATCATATTTTGAGTTTATCAACTATTCAAATGCTAATTTTGTGGGTAGCAAAGTGGATAGGAAGAACACTAGTGGTACTTGTCATTTCTTAGGACATTCCTTAGTCTCTTGATTTTCGAACCAACAAAATTCAGTAGCTCTTTCCATAGCTGAGGCTGAATACGTAGCGGCAGGTAGTTGTTGTGCTCAAATGCTTTACATGAAGCAATAACTAAAGGATTTTGGATTAAGTTATGAAAAAATCCCTATTAGATGCGATAATACGAGTGCGATAAATATTTTAAAGAATCTCATATTACATTCCCAAATTAAGCACATAGAAATACGACATCTCTTTCTTCGTGACCATGTACAAAAAGGGGATGTGACACTAGAGTTTGTATGCACGAATGAACAATGGGCAAATATATTCATGAAACCACTTGCGGAGGATAGGTTTATCCAAATTAGGCATGAATTAGGTCTCATGCATAGTCGAGAGGTTGCCTAGAATTATGTTAGATGATATAATTCAGGGGGAGTAATGTCACTTACGATGTAATCACTTGGTATCATATTAATCAAATTTTTGGTATTGCATTAATCCACAATTGGTATAAAAAATTCGACATAACATTTAATCAACATTTGGTATCCTCATGTAATCTTTGAAATGTATGCGTTAGCAAGGGGCATAATTGATGTCAAAAAGCATGAGAAGGAATTTTTTTTTTAACCTAATGGTTGAACACGTTTAAAACCTTGGAATTTCTAAGCGGAGAAAAACATAAGGGTACGTCTACTTATGTTTTATTATTTTACACCTTTTTGTTGATGTCTAAAGGGGAAGAAAATTTGGAGCAAAAATAATAGAAATCAGGAGAAAAAGCATAAATAAGAGAAATCAAGAAAAAGGAGCAAAAATTAAAGCAAAAAATTAAAACTTTTTGTTAGGGTGAAATATTAGGAGCAAAAACTGTTGGCAAAACTAATTGTGCACAAGAAGAGAGAAGTATAATAACAAAAATTGTTGAAATATCATGAGCATATTGTCATTCATTGAATATTTGATGCATTAATTAAGAGGGAGCCTTATTTGGTGTAACCCGTTATATATTCTTTTTGCTCGTGTATTTGTCATCATCAAAAAGGGGGAGATTGTTGACTCTACGAGTCCAATCCGATTTTGATAATGACAAATCACTTGGTATTTGATATGTGCATTGAGTTTGTGAATAGGAACCATATTAAGCATGCATGGAAGGATAATGGAAGCCTTAATGCAAAGCACACATATCTTGGCAAGATCCATGGAACTCAAAGAGTACGAGAATCAAGATGCAAGCGGCAAAGTTCAAGCATATCTTGGGAATGGGTACTTAGACCTCATGTATTTACATTTTCGTATGATTTAATTGGAGGCTCAACATATACCTTAGAATGAATTTAGGAATCATGCATTTCATGAACATCATTAGGGGACATTAATGGACTTAGAATTAATGTCAAAACCCTAGAAAATGTTTTTATAAAAGAGCCAAGAAAAAAAAGCAAAACAATTTTTTGAACTCGAAAGTAAATATGCAAAAATTGGGGACTTCAGTTGACAGAACTTTAAGTTCAGTCGACTGAAGAATTTTCTTAGACGTTTAAAGAATAAGTTCAGTCATCTGAAGATTTTTGGGGGAAAAACAAAAACTGGAAAAAGCACCTCAGATGACTGAACCCTTGACCTTGGTCGTCTGAACTCGACACTTCGATCGTCTGACGTTTGACCTCGGTCGTCTGACCCTGTGTCCAGGCTATTTTTTCGAAGGATAAAAGTGATTTCGATCGTATGGGCACTTGACCTCAGTCGTCTAAACTTGTTGGAAAGATTAAAAATTTAATTTTTACAGTATAAAAACGTAAGCTATCTTTTGATCCAACAGTTGAGATCAATTCTAAGGGTAAGACACTATAAATATTGATTATCTAAACGCTAGTACGCAAGAAAAACACAAGAAGATCAACGTAAAGCAAAGAACACATCTTGTTAAAAAGAAAACTGAGATACTTGAGCTTATTGTTGTATGTTTGCCTATGCTCTAGTTTCTACACATCATCTTTGGGCAAATTACCTCAGAAAATCTAAAGGGATCTCTATTATACATCTTGTGCTTCAACTTGGTTTGAGATTTGATTATTACATTTAGTTTAGTTAAAGAATCTCATATCACCATCTATTTTGATAGTTTTAGAGAAGCTTGATATTGAGTTTTCGCATTCATATAACAATCGTTTTTGGCAAACTCAATACTTGAGAAAGTTTTCATTTTTCCATTGTTTAAAGAGTGATCATTCAAGTATGTTCAAAGTTAAAGACATGATTTTTAGGTTACTTCTAAACTAGTTGATTAGATATCCTAAGAAGTGCATAACTAGATCTATACATATTGAAGGATATTTTTTGAAAATCATATATTAAGTATTTGATACTTGGTATTCTCATCACATAGATACATATATATATATATATATATAGGGCAAATACTACCAAGATCACATTGAGATTGAACTCTTGGGAGAAATATTGTTTTGACAAAGTGTGTGCCTCTTGTGAGCAGAAGATTGTTAGGAAAGCTCTGTCCCAATTTAAGGAGCAGGGATTTTAGTGAAATCCTTGAGTGGTTGCTCAAGGCGAGAACGTAGGCTGATTTGGCTGAACCTCATAAAAACTATGTTTGTCTTCTCTCTTCCCTTTACTATTTACTTACAACACTATACTTAAATTGTTCATATTGCATATGTAGGTTGAATAACATTGCACACAATTAATTGGGTAATAAGAACTCATTGCTAAATATAAAAGTAGGGATTAAGTGGTAAATAGATTCAAAGATTTTAAAGTACCCAATTCACCCTCCCCCCCCCCCACCTTTTGGGATTACACCTAGTTCAACAAGCACCATTGAAGGGGATCATGAGGTTTGGGAAGAAGGGCAAGTTGAGCCCTTAGTTCATTGGCCCATTTGAGATACTCGATAGAATTGGGTCAGTGGCTTATCGGCTAGCTTTACCATCATCTTTATTCAGGATTCACGACGTGTTTCATGTTTCTATGTTAAGAAAATACATCCCAAATCCTTCCCATATTATTAGTTGAGCTTCGTGATGTTCTGGCATATGAGGAAGCTCTAGTACAGATCCAGGATAGAAAAGAGCAGGAATTGTGCAATAAAAAGATACCACTAGTAAAAGTCCTGTGGAAGAATCACGCGATAAAAGAAGCCTCATGGGAACTTGAAGATGAGATAAGACCAAAATATCCCCACTTGTTTAGTGAATACAACAGTGATGTATAATTAAGGTAATAGTAATTTTATTTTTTTTAGCATAGTTGAATTGTAATGTAGTGTATAAGATAGGAAGTATTTTGGTTTTGGGAGAATTTTCTTTCATAATTGTAATCTCCTAGAACTACTCATGTAACCACGGTATTCCTCCTCCATAAGTGAGGGCAAGTAATAAAATAAGAAGACCATTTTTCCTTTAAAGGATGATGACTCATATGAATAGTAAATTTCGAGGACAAAATTTTATAAGGAGTGGAGAATGTAGTGACCCGAAGAATTATGGTATTTAAATAATAAAAAGGGAGGGAAATGGAAATAGAAACAGAAGGAGGCAGCAGACTTTGTCGACGACGTTACACTTAGGGTGTAATAACCTAGGAATTTAATCAAGGACTCATCGATGAATACAGGGGATTCGTTGACAAGGATAACATAGGGTCTCATTGATGAGGGTATGTTTCGTCGATGAGAAGATACTAAGAGGTTTTTTTTTAATTCTGAAATTCATCGGTGAGGAGATGGTGTTTATCGACGAACCTTCTTCGCGACCTCATTGACGAGATGACGTGGCTTGTCGACGAAGGCTGCAGTATAAATAGTGTTAAACTCAGTTTTATCGTAGAAAATTCTTTGAAATCTTCCCTCTTTTCTCCCCTACGACTCCTCCTCTCTCTTTCTTTGATTTTAGCCCCGTCATTCACCGGATCGATGATCTGAAGCCACCACAACGCTCCTGGGGAAGTTCTCCCTAAGTCTGCTAGAGCGGATCGTCAGTGGGAGGAAGTTGAATTTCATCGCAGATTCAGGGTAAGGCCTTTTTGTTAAAATTTGGCTTTCCATCAGTTGTAGGAAATGTAGTAGACGTAAAAATAGTGATATTTTGTTATGGGATATATGGTTTTCAGGGTGTTGAGTGGGAAGCTCTGTGGGTGTAGGACCCGATATAGTAGGTGATTTTAGAAGAAATCAAGTAAGAGAAATATGTTATGCTAGGCAAACCTATTATGATTTAGTATAAATTATATGTTTTCAGCAAATTATTGTTCACATTATTTATGTGGTTTCAAAGCCTGATAATATCAATATTTAATTATGTGGCATGAGTTTATTATTTGTTCAGTACAAGATTTCCATCATTCAGAATACCATGACTTTTAGTATACGCACAGAAACTTATATTTTGCAGTATTTTTTAGAATATTATGTTACATCCATTTCAAAACCATAACGTTCAGTTTATATAGTTAATCAGATACTTCAGTTATTTAGTTATGCAGACATTTCAGATATCCAGTTATTACTATTTATTCAGCTCAGTATATGTAATGTTATGGTTATTTAAGCTATTACAAAATCATGGTAAAAATAGTATTTTAGAAATATCAGTTACGTATATAGTATCAGACCTTGATGAACCATTTTCAGCAGCAAAGCACGGTACCATAGCTATATTCAATTCAAAGTGCCACCCCTATTCAGATAATAGGTGGTATTCAGAAGTCGATCGCGCCTATGTTGTGGATAGGCTCCCCATCAGATATGGGTTGAGGGGGCTGATCTGAATGTCGAAGTTCAGTTGACTCATCCTGGTCGAGCCGCATAACCCTGTCATGAGGGGTTAATTCATGACTTCAGTTATCCATCCAGGGAATTTTCACAGTTACTATTTATATATATTATGATCAGATTTACAGACAATAGTTATACTTATAAGTATTACCAGTATTATGAATAGAACATTTTGAATCATCAGTTTATGTTAAGCTACGTAAGCATGTTTTATATGATAGCAGGTATACAAGTTTTCTCAGTTTTGTTATATATGGTATTTTTGTTTAGATTAGATTTTCCAAGTTTGACTCACTTGCTACACCGTAGTAATAGCATGTTTCTTCTTACTGAGCATCGCCTTATCCCATTTAATTGATATTTTTCAGGTGATCCAGTTGGGTGAGCAGATCAAGCTTACAAGTAGAGGGGCTACAGTGCTGCCCTGTCCAGAGGGTGAGCGTTTTTTAGAAAGAGGGTTCAGTTATGTATTTATATTTTGGGAGTATTTAGCACTCTGGTATTGTAATGTATATGTATATGGTTGTGGATACTTGACTTTAACTTCTCGCTGCTTAGGTTGATGGTTTTATATTAATTAGAAGATAACGGAGCAGTGGAATTTCATAGTATTTATTAGTAAAAAATAATAATAATTTAGCAGGACGTTACATTATATGTCATCGTCATTTTTTACCACCTTGACATTCTTGAAAGACTCGTTGTAATAGAAGTTTTAATGGATAAATTGAATGAAGGTTGCAACCAAAATGACTAAATGGGGAAGAGATATTAAACCAGTTGAAGTTCATAAAAGAAGTGAAATTTGGGTAGAAACCAAATAGTAGAATGAGAAAACATACTGAGATTGAGTTAAATTAAACAAGAAGAAACATCTTTTCTAAGTTGCCATATTGGAAAGACCTTTTACTGCGCCATAACTTGGATGCTATGCACATTGAGAAGAAAATTTGTGAGAATGTGATGGGACATTATTGGATATAAATGGGAAGACAAAGGATAATGCAAATGCTCACCAGGATATGGAAAAGATTGGAATATGTCCTGAGCTACACCTTATTCATGATAGGGATAAGCTTCTCATGGCATCAACATGTTACAAATTGTCAAAGGATGAAAAAATATATATTTTCTTAAAATGTTTGCAATCAATGAAGTTCTCTAATAGATATGCATTTAACATATCTTGATGCATAAGTAAAAAGGAAGGTAAGATTTTTGGAATAAAAAATCATGACTGTCTTGTCCTTCTTCAAACAAATCTGCCAATTTTCCTTCGTGGATACTTAACTAATGATGTTCACTCATCATTGATTGAGTTGGAAATTTTTTTTCAATAACTGTGCTAAAAAAAATGACCTTAAATGCACTTGAAGGGTTAGAGAAGGAAATTTTAATCATACTATGTAAGCTTGAGAAAATATTTCCACCAACATTCTTCGATATTATGGTCCACTTAGTCATCCATTTACCAATGGAGGCCAAAATTCCAGGATCAGTGTAATATCGTTAGATGTATCCAATTGAAAGGTAATTTGTACAATGCAGAAATTTGCATATGATTTCCTCAATCTATTTGTAGACGTCACTAATATTATGTAAAACGGATAGGTTATTGTCCACTTTAAAGAACTATATGTGCAATAAGGTATGACCAGAAGACTCAATCATTGAGACATACATTGATAGTTGTCATGCTTCGACTATTTTCACACCCTTGTGAAGGGCTATGTGGTGCTAGCTAAAGTACTCTTGTTTAACTAGCCTATCATTTACCAACATTCATCCACAAAACACTTTCACTAGCATTCAATCAAATAGGAGCAGAAACAGTAATCAATTCATGAAAATCATGGCAGGAAAGCAGTAAACATTGAAGCAAACGTAATTCATTAACAACACCTCCGTTGACATGGTGTGTTTAGTGAGGGAGGCAAGTAGGCTAAACACGTTGACAATAGCTAGTGAGTTTTACAATGACTGATGAACACTCACCCTCCCCTAAAGAAGTTTTTATGTAATTATCATCCTGACACTAGGAAACATCAAAGTGACTAAGGAGTCATACTGCCTTATTTGGCATACAAAGACACTACTAGCAAAAAATAACCCTACACTAGTATTTACATAATGGACACTCATCCCAAGCACACGAGATAAGCGATCACAGGCAAGCATAATGCCCTGAACAAGCTTAGCTCATGACATTCTCCCCCACTTATATGGTCGATGTCCTCATAGACTTTGGTGGTAGGTACACTTTAAGTTTGTCCATGAATGATTGAATATCTTCCGCAGAAATCCAGCTGATTTCTTTGTCATCAAGGCATTTCCACTTTACTAGGAACCTCTGCCGCTTCTTCCTTCAGTATATGAACTTTTTGTCAGCAAGGATCTTTTCAATGTCATGTCTGTCAGGTTGCACTATCTTCAACTCTACTCTGATGGACTAACTTCTGCTCAGGTCATTGGTGTTGGCATTAAACGACTTGAGGCAGCTGACATGAAACTGTGGTCTTCTCCCCCAATCTGCCCGCTTCTTCATTGACTTAGAAGCTTTCTCCAAATATGTAGTGACCCGAAAAATAATAGTATTTTAATAATAAAGAGGGAGGAAAATGGAAACAAGAATAGAAGGAGGCAATATAAATAGCCCTAAACTCATTTTAATCACAAAAAATCAGTGTCACTCTCTTCTTTTTCTCTCTCCTACAACCTCTCCCTCTTTTATCTTCAATTCTGGTCCTGTCAATTACCGGAACGACGATCTGAGGCCACCACGATGCTCCTGGTAGAGTTCTCTTCAAGTTTGCCAGAGCGGATCGTCGGTAGGGTAAAGTTGGAATTCATCCCAAATTCAGGGTAAGGTCTTTTATTCAGTTTTTGGCCTTCTAACAGTTGTAGGAAAGGATGTAGGCCAAGAAATATTGATATTCTATTCTGGAAAATGTTGTTTTCAAGGTGATGAGTGAAGAACCCTACAGGTGTAGGACCCATTATAGTAAAGGGATTTTAGCAGAAATATGGTAAGAGAAATATGCTATGTTAGGGTTTTAAGAATATTAACAGAGTTTTCATAGATACATATATATACCAGTTATTATGCAGTTTCTACAGAACAAATGTTTTAATGTTGTGTGGCTTGAGTAGATATTTACCTGATGTAAAATTTATATAGTACTTCAGCATATCATGTTATATAGCATGTATATATAGTTATTCACAGAGGATTGACAAACAGATTTATATAGATTTTATTCAGTTCAGTATATTATAGCTTTTACAGAATGCTATGTTTTCCTAAATACCACAACACACAGTTTATAAAGACAGATTATACAGTTATAGCATCGAGATGCTACAGTTACTCAGATTTTATAGTATAGAATTATAGCGTTATAGTTATTTTGGAAACATAATGAAAATAGCAAAGGTATATATATATATATAGATGTATTTATATAGTATCAGATCCCTGGGGAGTTATCACTGACAGATAATGTAATAACCCGAACCGTGAGACGTGGGTTTACAATGTAAAAGAGGAGTAAAAATGGAATTCTGCAGACTTCATCGATGAGGCCATAATTCGTCGATGAAGGAGGAAGGCTTCTCGTCGAAGAAATTCAGAGGCTCATGGACGAGAAGATGCCGAGGGGTTTAGGAAAAAGTTGAAATATCTGGCTCGTCGATGAGGCTGCCGATTCATCGACGAGGCTAGGGAAGAATTCATTGACGAGGATACAATTCGTCAACGAATCTACTCAGGTCAAAGGTCCTATAAAGGGATATTTTGATTGCTTTGGGACTAAGTTTCCTAAATACTCTCTCTCTCTCTCTCTCTCTCTCTAGAACTCTCCCTACACACTCTCTCTCTCTCGTTTTTGTTTGCTAATCGTTGCCCGATTTGTAAATCCAAGATTACTACGAGGATTAGTGAAGGATTCTCTACTTTTCTAGCTGATCGCAATCTCGTTTCGAAGGATTTCGAGTTTCGAGCTAAAATCGAGGTAAGGCTCGGTTTTCATTTTTGATTCAGTATATGCATAGTAGTACGGATTGTAAACATGAACTGTACTGTGGTTTGTAGGTTTTGGAGTCCTGGTTCTTAGTTTTGAGGACCGTAGAGTTCGTAGTTGGAATTCAGGTTAAGGTAAGGGGATTCTATTTATATCAGTTCATTTTCAAAATTAGGATCGGTAAGCTTGTAGGCTATGATCGTATGTATGTTTTAACTACTTATTTGGGGAAATCTATCAGGTAAAAATGTGGGATTTTCGGGTTACAATTTTTTTTCGGGAAAATTGGGGATTTCGAGTACCATCACTATTTTGTTTGGAAAACTATATTATTGAGGTGACCGTAATCCATATTTGCATAAATTGTATACTTGAAATTCTAAATGATATGATTTGCCGTAAACCAAATAAGTGTGGTATGTATGGTTGTATGTATTTGTTCCAAGTATTTGTGAAACAGCTATGTGGCGGCTAATTACCGTACGCTGAAATGTATAGGAACGTGAGTTCCAAAATGATTCCAGGGTTTTGTAAAACAGTCATGTATCAGTTAACTACCATGGGCGAGAGTGGCCAACTCTATATCCGTGGTGTGAAATAACACTAGTATGATCCAGTTGGTCACCGAAAGGTGTGTTCTACACCGTATGTAGCAATGTAATCACTGTGGGCCTAGGTCATCGTAGCATAGTTGTGCATGTGGAAATGTAATCGTGGTCAGACTAGGTGACCTTATGTAGTTGGGTATGTAGCAATGTAATCACTGTGGGCCTGAGTCGTCACTTCATAGTTGCGTTTGTAGCAATGTAATCGCTATGAGAGTAGGTGACCTTGTGTAGTTGCGTATGTAGCAATGTAATCACTAATGGTCCTGAGTCATCGCATTGTAGTTGCGTGTGTAGCAATGTAATCGATGTGAGACTAGGTGACCTTGTGCAGTTGCATATGGAACAATGTAATCACTATTGGGCCTTGATCGTCGCAGCGTAGTTGCGTATGTAGCAATGTAATCACTGTGAGACGAGGTGACCTTGTGTAGTTGCAAACTAGTGTGACGACACTTACCGTATGTATGTATGTATGTATGTATGTATGTATGTATGTTTTGGTATCGTATGAGCTGGAATGATTTTCTGAAAATACTAGAAGTGTATGAAATTGTATGAAGCTGTACGAATTGTTTCAAACTGCATCTTATGTATAGTGTTATGAAGTATGTAAAATGACACTGGTATGCCACACACTGATATAAACTATTTTCTTCCTTATTGAGAGGTGTCTCACCCTGAAATGTACGTACAATGTTTCTCAGGTCCTTTAGGTAGCTGTAAGTAGCATCCTTGCGTCTGGAAGCAAGGGGTGTCGTAGCTACTGCTAGTACCTTTTAGGTACGAGTTTTGGTATCCAGGTTGTCAGGATAGTTTTGTAGACACCTGGGATATGTGTTGTAATTATGGGAATGTATGTCCTAGTTTGTATAGACTCTGATATGATCTTGTTTATGTATAAAAGATCGTATTCCGTTGCGTATCTGAGGAGTATGGATTGGTATGTGTTTGTATATAGGGCAACCGTGTACCCCACGGGGTCGGACCCTCTTATTTGTATTGTATCATGTATGATAAATTGATACAGAGAAAGGTTAGGTTACTTAAATTCACACCTGGGACCCACCTGCGGGTTCGGGGTGTGACAACTTGGTATTAAAGCTAACTAGGTTGTTAGGTCTTGTAGACTTGGTTAGGAGTATTAACGTGTACACACCAGAGTATAGGATGTAGGAAATGGGTAGTGTTGGTTGAGGATTGTTCGATTGCTAGACCAGAAATTGTCAGCGGTATTCCGTGTTTTTCCTAAGATGACGATTTCAGTAAAGGCAGAGCAGACCATTGACGACTTTCATGTCGGCGTGACGGAACAGGCTTAGACCTAGGAGAGTAATAGTTGACATGATTAGGTCTATGATTGTGTTAACTTTGTACGATATAGGAATTCTATCCGATTCCTATTCCATTTTTAGAATAGAGCCCAAGGATAATAACTTGGAGAGTGGCTCCGAGGAGACGAGAAGCAATGAGTCTCCTTCTATGTCTTGCGGTTTCATGAGACAGGTGATCTGAGAGATTGGGCGGAGCATTAGGAGACGCGAGAGCTCTTCTACTGATGCAGGGTGTACCATCGAGGGGTTCACACGCATGCACCCTCTGATATTTACAGGAGGACCAGATCCGATTGTGGCGGAGGACTGGGTCGAGAATACCGAGAGGATTTTGGAAGTTCTCCACTGCACTGAGAAGCAGAAAGTTTTGTACGCTACCTTCCAGCTGACTGGGGAGGTAGGGCAATGGTGGACGGCAGTGAGCCTGTTAGAGAGGCAAAGACAGGGGACTATTTCAAGGAGGTATTTTTCGAGAGATACTTTCCAGCCTCCACTTAGGATGCGAAGGCTAATGAGTTTTCAGGCCTGGTAGAGGGTACTTTGACGGTGCAGAAGTATGCTGCCAGATTTATTGAGTTTTCTCGATTTGCACCGTACTTGGTTCCGAATGAGCATGAAAAGGCTCAAAGATTCGAGAAGGGTTTGAGGAAAGACATCCGTCGTCTTGTGGGGATGCTGCATATCCGTGAGTTCTCTGTCCTGATGGATAAAGCCACCATAGTTGAGACCGACCTTCGGGGAGATGAAGTAGTGTAGGTTCAGGGGAAGAGGCCAGTATCTTCTAGTGCTCGGAGTGGTCCTCGGCAGAGTTAGTGGAAGAAGAAGAAGAATTATAGCTCTGGTTATCGGTAGAACACAAATGGGCCGAGTTTTCAGGGGGATCTATCCTCTGCACCATGCGCTAAGTTTCGTAAATGGCACGAAGGCGAGTGTCAGCCTTTTTGGGGTGTTTGCTACAATTGTGAAGTCGGGTCACATGGCAAAGAGCTGCCAGGAACTGAGGAGGATTATGCTAGCACAGAGTCAGAATAGTGGAAGTAACCAGGTGCCTTAGGTGAATCTCCAGGCAACCACAGCTCCAGTGAGAGTATATTCACTTACTCCAGCAGATGCAGAACACGCTGGGAACGTGGTGACAGGTACCATGTTATTGTTTTCGAATAGAGCTATTGTTTTATTTGATTCGGGGGCAACCCATTCGTTCATATCTACTAGTTTTGTGAAATTGTGTGGGGTTGAAACAAGCGTAATGAATGAGATGTTGTCTATAACTACGCCGACTAGGAGTGTAACGATTTGTAGTAAGATTTTACGAAGCTGCCCAGTTGTGATTCAGGAGAGACTGCTACCGACGAATCTTGTAGTATACGACATGTCGGGTTTCGACGTCATACTAGGAATGGATTGGTTATTCTCTAGTTATGTGGTGATTGACTGTCGGAAGAAGGTAGTAGTGTACAAACCTCCTAGGAAGCAAGAGTATGAGTTCGTGGGATCGTGTGTGCGTTCGATGCCACAGATTCTATCGGCATTACAGGCGAGGAGGTTCCTCTTGGATGGTTGTCACGGGTACCTAGCTTGCATGAAGGAACCGCTGCGGGATGAGTTGAGACTCGAGGATATTCGGGTGGTCAATGAGTTTACGGATGTGTTTCCAAAAGACTTACTCGGTTTACCTCCCGATCGTGAGGTGGAGTTTGCAATATAGTTGCTGCCTGGCAAGGCACCAGTCTTTAAAGCTCCGTACCGAATGGCTCCAGCGGAACATCGAGAGTTAAAGGAGCAGTCGCAGGAACTACTACATCAGGGTTTTATTTGACCAAGTGTTTCGCCCTGGGGAGCTCCAGTATTATTTGTGAAGAAGAAGGATGGATCGATGCGTATGTGCATTGACTACCGTGAGATAAACAAAGTGATGGTCAAGAACTGTTACCCTTTGCCTCGTATAGATGATCTTTTTGACCAGATGTAGGGAACGCAGGTCTTTTTGAAGATTGATCTACAGTCAGGGTATCATCAGGTGAAGGTTAGATCTGAGGATGTAGCGAAGACTGCTTTCCGAACCAGATACAACCACTATGAATTCTTAGTTATCCCGTTTGGACTGACCAATGCGCCGGCAGTGTTCATGGATTTGATGAACAGGGTTTTCCATTAGTACCTAGATCGATTCATAGTGGTATTCATTGACGACATTTTGGTATACCCAAGGAGTACGAAAGAGCATGTGGAACAATTGAGGTTGGTGCTACAGATTCTGCGAGAGAAGAAGTTGTATGCTAAGTTGAAGAAGTGAGAGTTCTGGTTGAATCAGGTCGCATTCTTAGGTCATGTGGTGTCTAAGGGCAGTATCTCTGTTGATATTAGCAAGATCGAAGTTGTGGTCGACTGGGCTAAACCGAAGAATGTGCAGGAGGTTCGGAGTTTTTCAAGACTGGCGGGTTACTATCATCGGTTCGTGGAGGGATTCTCTAAGTTGTCTAGACCTCTGACACGATTGACTAAGAAGGGAGTGAAGTTTGACTGGACTAGTGATTGCGAGCAGGGTTTTCTCGAGTTGAAGCACCGCTAGTTACTGCTCCAGTATTGACCATTCCTTCAGGGAATGGGGGATTTGTGATCTATAGCGACGTATCCCTGAAGGGTTTGGGATGTGTGCTTATGCAACAGGGTAAGGTGGTAACTTATGCTTCTCGGCAACTTAAGGAGTATGAGAAGAATTACCCTACGCATGATCTTGAGTTAGCTATTGTTGTTTATGCCTTAATAATCTAGCGACATTACCTGTACGGTGTTCAGTGTGAGATTTTCACTAACCACAAAAGCCTCAGGTACTTTTTCACGTAGAAAGAGCTAAATATGAGGCAGAGGAGGTGGTTAGAGTTGATTAAGGACTACGATTGCATGATCAGTTATCACCCAGAAAAGGCTAATGTGGTAGCAGATGCATTGAGTCAGAAGTCAGAACATGCAGCAGTAACTACAATTGTAGCTCAGCATCATGTCAGATGAGATCTAGAAAGCCTTGGCATGGAGTTGGTCTCTAGTGATCATTAGGCTTTCATTGCTAGCTTGGTAATCAAACCAACTTTGTTTACACATATTAAAGGTGCGCAGTCTAATGATGCAAAGTTAACTGAGATTGTGGAGAAAGTGCAGCAGGGTTTGGCTGCGGATTTTAACATCTCTGACTGAGGTGTGTTGAGGTTTGGGACCAGACTGTGTGTTCCAAATGACGATGAGATTATAAGGACGATTCTAAAGAAAGCGCATTGTTCTTTATATACGATACATCTGGGTAGTACGAAGATGTATTAGGATTTGCACGAGTCCTTATGATGGAGTGGTATGAAAAGGGATATTGCCCAGTTTGTGGAGTAGTGTCTGACGTGTCAGTAGGTGAAAGCTAAACATTAGAGGCCGGCAGGGCCATTATAGCGTTTGCCTATTCTAGTGTGGAAATGGGAGCATATTTCCATGGACTTTGTTACTAGTTTGCTGCCAGCACTTCACGGGTAGAATGCTATTTGGGTAATTGTGGACAGGTTGACGAAATATGCTCACTTTGTACCTACGAAGGTTAGCTACCCTTTGAATAGGCTAGCTGATATGTACGTGCATGAGATTGTGAGAATGCACAGGGTACCGGTGTCCATCGTTTCAGATTGGGATCCGAGGTTTACTTCTCGATTTTGGAAAAGCGTACAAGAAGCACTGGGGAAGAAGCTTACTTTCAGTACAGTGTTCCACCCCCAGACTGATGGATAGTCAAAGAGGACGATACAGATCTTGGAAGATATGTTATGGGCTTGTGTATTGGACTTCAGTGGTAGTTGGATTCAGTTTCTGCCACTAGCGTAGTTTGCCTATAATAATATCTTCCAGGCTAGTATAGGGATGGCACCATTCGAGGCTTTGTATGGTCGGAGGTGTCGATCTCCTTTGTATTGAGATGAGGTCGGTGAACATCAGGTTTTAGGACCTGAACTCGTGCAGCAGGCGTCTGAGAAGGTAGGTTTGATTCGGGAGAGGATTAGATCGACTCAGAATCAGCAGAAAAATTACGCAGATGTTCACCGCCGTGAGTTGGAGTTTGAGGTGGGGGGGTAAGGTATTCCTTAGAATCGCTCCGATGAAAGTAGTGATGAGATTCGGAAGGAAGGACAAGTTGAGCCCAAGGTATATTGGACCATTCGAGATACTTGAGCGAGTGGGTCTGGTAGCCTACAGAGTTGCATTACCTCCAACACTTTCAAGGGTCCATGATGTGTTTTACGTATCCATGTTGAGGAGGTACGTGTTGGATCCTTCACATGTTATTAGTTATGATGAGCTAGAAATTGGGGATACTTTAGCGTATGAGGAGATACCTGTTCAGGTTTTGGACCGTAAAGTTCAGAAGTTTCGTACCAAAGAAATACCATTGGTGAAGGTATTGTGATGAAACCACGAGGTTGAGGAAGCTTCTTGGGAACTGGAAGCGGAAATATGCCGAAAGTATCTGCAGTTGTTTTGAGTAGTACTGGGATAGCAAGGTGGTATGAGTATGTATGTATGTAAACCTTTGTTATCGTCTTGTATTTAGTGGTTAGTCTCTAGGAGGGTCCTGTGGTATTGTAAGCGCCCGAGACCGTGTATGTATGTAACCACGGTATTCTTCCACCATAAGTGAGGGAATGTATGTATGTATCATAACAGGGATGCATATAAATGGCCGCCGTATTCTCTAGAGTATGTATGTATGTATCGTAACGGGGCTACGTATAAATGGCCGCCATATTCTCTAGAGTATGTATGTATGTATCGTAATGGGGCTATGCTATAATGGCTGCCAGTTTCGCTCTATAGTGGTACGTATATGTGATGGTATGTGTGAGTATGTGAATGAGAGATGGCAAATTTCGAGGACGAAATTTTTGTAAGGAGGGGAGGTTGTAAGAAGCTGAACTGTGAGACATGGGTTTATTATGTAAAAATGGGTAAAAATGGAATTCTGCAAACTTCGTCGATGAGGCCATAATTCGTCGATGAAGGAAGAAGGCTTCTCGTCGACGAAATTCAAAGGCTCGTCGGCGAGAATGTTAACCTAACTAGGCTTTTCAATCCTGTTTTGATGATAACAAAATGAAGGATGCTTTAACATATGATATTAAGTTATATGTTTTAGGTAAAAGAACTCTCAAGGTTGATAGGTTGAAGCTTAATGTTAATCTAGTGAAAGCTCCTCGGAATGTTGAAGGCAATGAATGACAAATGAAGAAGTTTAAGGGCAAGCAAACCCAAAGTCAAAAGTGAACCTCAAAAGGCTGAAGGAGGCTGAAGAATTTAAGAAAACCATAATTAGAAGAACTATTGTAAGTACTTCAAAGTCAAATGCTAGTTAGATATGTGAAACTCTCACAAGTCAAAAGAAACTAAGAAATACCTTGTTAAAAGAGTTTAAAATATATTTTTTTTTTAATTTTGAAACTCATTAGGCAAAGAGACTTAGAGACTTTAGTTTAAGTCTTGGAACACATTTTTCACGGTTAAACAAATTAATATTCCAAGAATAATTAAGCAAAGAAGAGTTTAATTCAACAATTTAATTAAATAAGGAAATTGTTCCTTGGAAAAATTTTGAATTTCAAAGTTAATTCAATAATTTAATGCTACTTAATTAAATGAGGAAATTGTTCCTTGGAAAAATTTTGAATTTCAAAATTAATTCAATCATTTAATTAAATGAGGAAATTGTTCTTTTGAAAAATTTTTAATTTCAAAATTAATTCAATAATATATTGCTACCTAATTAAATGAGAAAATTATTTTTTGAAAAAATTTTATTTTCAAAATTATTTCAATAATTTAATGCTACCTAATTTAATGAGGACATTATTCTTTGAAAAAGTCTATAAATACCTCCTTGGGTAATGAAAAAAAAAAAAAAAAAAGAACATTAGAAAAGAGAGAAATAAGACAAAATTTGAAATTCATCTTGTTCTGAAATTCTCCTGAAGTTCTTCTTTGCTCACATCTTTTGCTGGAGAGGAATTCTACAATTTTGGTTCAAAGTTCGGTTCCGATTTGTAATTCCATTTCTCTTTTAAACGAACCATTGGTGACTTCTAAAAACTTTAGAGCTTCATATATTCTAATTTGCTTTGTTTTTTTTTTGAAGTACATTTTACATCTCAATTTGTACAACCTGCTCTAAATTTTGAGAGTATTTTTTGTATACATAATTTTTATTATATTCTTGTAGATTGTGACGATTCGAGGTTTTCTAGATCGTTGGCTAGGCGAGGGGTTATCGCTTAGAGAGGTGCTGCTCTAGCTTTCTGAAGGAGTGTGTAAAGGTATTGTTCCACCTGGTAAAAGAATAAATTTAGTGAATCCTTTGGTGGTTTTGCCAAAGGCGAGGACGTAGGCTGTGTTGAAGCCGAACCTCGTAAAATCCTGTGTCTCACTCTGTTTTTCCCTTACTCTTTATTTTTAACATATTTATATTGCGTGGATGGTTTAAATTTGAAATCATATACACTACGTATATTTGGAAATCAAATAAACTTAAAGTTTAATTTTGATTTGAGTTGCGGAAACCGAAAGGGAGTATGTTGATTAAACCATACTTTGCGGAAACCATACGCGAGTACATTACTTAGTTACAACACCCAAAGAAAATTAACTAATAGTTTACTTGAATTCTGAATTTTGGGAAGAGTGTGGATGTAACACCCCAACCCCGAAGGGTCTGGGATATTAACTTTTGACCATTGATTTACAGCGGAAGCAAATAAACTCAATTTTTATTAAACCAGAGCACTAATTATCCATATTACAACCATTTATTTCAAAGAAGAAAAATTACACAGCATAAATATCTAACATCATACTAATATTTCTAAACAAATCTTTATTTTTCTATCCCCACCCGCATGCTTACTAAGCCTGATTTCCAACATGCTCTTCAGAGTTATCTGAAATAAAAATATGATTGGAGTGAGACGACGCTCAGTAAGTAAATAAGATTATTATTAGTGTGTGGCCAAAATGAGTTTTTTTTTTTTTAATTTCGTAAAACAATTTTTAATATTATAACTTCAAAACTATCTCTAGAATAAATATAAATTTAAAAATTTCTGCATAAAACTTTTACTATCAACTATAACAGTAAAATTTTATAATCATATACTATAACTGTTAAATTAAACTTTTAACTTTAAAACTGTATAAATATTTAATGATAAATATACATATACTTTTCCTTATACGTTTTCTTTAGATCGTCATTTAAGCACTAGAATGATCCTTTTCATGTAAACTTACACTTTTCCTTCAAATCATCAGTAACTTTGTACACGTAATTAACTATGTATAAACATATATTATAAAAAACCACCCTTAGGCCTGTTTGCCGTAAGTCATGTTTAACCCCATGATTGGGTTGTGCGGTCCGAAGACTGGACTTAGCTGGTTAGCCGACCAAACTAAATCAATGTACATAAGCTTTAAGTGAGATTTTCCTTGTTAAATCCTGGTCCGGAACCAGGTTTGCACTCAAGAGAAATCCACTAACATAAATAATCACTCTGTAAATAGTGTTGGTGCACTCTGATCCGTATAAACTTTAAGCTGCGGTACCGAGCATTTGTAACTTTGAACTTTCGTTGCCATAAGGGGTTTTAAAATCATCGTATTATAATTTATGCAATTTAAAATAATATCGTAAAAATCTCATCTTTACTCATATTTTCATAAAAAATGTAATGTAAAAATAAACTCATGCCACACAATTTTTGTATTAAAAATATATGTAATTTTATTTTTGAATAAAAAGAAATGCTGAAAATTTACCCGAGGGGATTAGAACATTTCTTAACCCAAAAATAGATGCAAGTATATTAAAAATAGAACTGGTATAATTAAATATGCGTAAAAATAAACTCATGGAAATTTTGTGGAACTAATTAACATAATTGAAATTTACTTATAAAATAAACTCAGGTATAAATTTTAAATAAAAAAAAACTAATATAATCAAAATTTACTTACCTTCTTCCTTACGAACACTACAACTATCTCTAATAAATGAGATCGGAAAGAGTGGGTGATTGAGAACTTATTCAAAAATTCTCTCTCCACCACAAATTCTTTCACTCACTAATCCTTCTCTTCCTTGGAAAATTGTTGTGAAAAATGAAGGTTGAGGGCTCCCTATTTATAGGAAAATTTTGGGGAAGAAATGAAATTTATAAAAGTGTGGGGAGATGGGTGAAATTATAATTTTTTAAAAATTAAAGAATGGGCAAGGGATGGGCAAGGTATGGGTTGAGCATGGGATGGGGATGGAGGCCATGTGGGAGTACTTGTCACCATTCCCATTAAATAAATTTTTAATTAATCACTTACCTAATTAATTAGTCAATTAGTTAATTAATTATTTTATTATTTTCTTATTTTTCTTAATCATTATTATCATTATTATTATGATTGTTTTTACTTTTAAACTATTTTTAGTATTTATTTATTTTTGAACAAGAATTAAATTTGAATTTTGAAAACTCACGTGGGCCCCACATGCTCTTATGGGCCCCACACAACTTCGAGACCCGAATGGATCCTACGTAACTCGAATAATTCTTATACGATTTTATGCATCCTACATAACTTTGAGACTCGTGTAAACCTCCATACGGCTTCGGGACTCATGTGGGCCCCACACAGTCTTGTGGGCCCCGCATAGGATACCTATATTATTATTATTCTATCATATATTTTTACAAATTATATCAATCAAAATATTATTTTATGTACTTATTTACGTATATAAATAGTGTCTTGTGGCTCCGAGACTCATGTGGACCCCACATAATCTTGTGGGCCACACATATGATACCTATATTATTATCATCTTATTATGTATTTTTATAAATTATGTTTGTTAAAACACCATTTTATGTATATATACTCATTTACGTGTACAAACAGTGTCTATCCTGTTTATCTTATGAAATTCCATTTTGACCAGGCCGACCTCCAGGGAGCGACTGAGCCGCAATGGTCTCTAAGCACTCACTAAGACAAGGTCTTTCTTAGGCATCAAACATAGAATCAAGGATCCTACAGAAAAACACTTCTGTATTGATATTAACTTAATGACCATTTTTATTATTTTATTATTATTGTACTTTAATTATATATATATATTTTTTGGGTCATCACAATGGATGTGTGTTGTAAATCATATAAAAGAAGCAAATTTAGTTTAACAAGCGTATCATTCAACTACAGGGCTTGATTCATATTTATAAGGCATACATAAACAAACAGTCCTAATTTCTTACTACTGTATATCTTAATTTTGGTTTGGTTGTTTGCCTTCAAATTGTTTGATTAGTTTGGATAGTGTTGTTGATTGAAAGGTTGTTTGGTGATTTAGTTGTTTAAGTGCTTGTGTTGTTAATTGTATAAAAGAAACCAAGTTATTGTGTGTTTGAAAAATTAAACAAACAAGTAAAAGAGTTGGTTAAACAATAAAAGAAGTTAAGTATTCTTAAAAGGAATTAAAAAGAAAGTCTTTAAATTCCCAATTCACCCCCCCTCTTGGGAAGCTATCCTAATTTCAATTGGTATCAGAGCCCAGTTATAGAAAGACCTAACAAGTAGCTATATAAAAATCTAAATGGCACAAATAGGAGTAGCTCCCTCTGGTGAGGGTCAATCCTCAACTAGGCCACCTATTTTTTGTTGAATAAATTACACCTTCTGGAAGCAACGAATGAGAATCTATCTTCAAATAATGGACTGGAAGGCATGGAACGTTGTAAAAATTGGAAATTTAATCCCCACTAAACTAGTTGATGGAAAAGAGGTACCTAAAGAAGATAAAGAACTAAACGATTTAGGTTATAAAATGTTGCAAATTAACTCAAGTGCAATAAATGTATTATATTGTGCACTTGATGCAAATGAATTCAACAGAGTAATGGCATGTAAAACAGCCAAAAAGATTTGGCATAAATTTGAAGTAACTTATGAAGGCAGGGTAGATGTTAGGGAAAGTAGAATCGATATGTTAACCAGTAAATATGAAGCTTTTAGGATGAACTCTGGTGAAAGTATAACAAGCATGTACACTAGGTTCACCCATATCATAAACTCATTAAGTGCCTTAGGAAAAACTTACTCCACCCATGAGATGATCCGTAAAATTCTAAAAGCACTTCCACCTATTTGGGAACCAAAGGCCACAGCCATTACGGAAGGAAGAAATCTTAAAACAACTTCCTTAGATGAACTCATAGGATCTCTTCTAACCTATGAAATGATGTTGAAAGAAATAAGCACTGAAAACAAAAATAAGAAGTCTATAGCTCTAAAAGTTTTGAAAGAATATTCAAGTGAGGAAGATAATGAATCTAGTGAATTAAAAGACGATGACTTAGCTCTAATCACTAAAAGATTTGGAAAATTCTTAAGAAGAAACAAAAAATTCCCTAGAAAATTTAATGGATCGAAAACTGAAAAAGGAGAAAGCAATAAAAAGGAATACAAAAATAAAAATGATCCTCCCACTTGCTATCATTGTAAAAAGGTCGGGCACATCAAACCGGAATGCCCACAACTCAAGAAGGACAAGAAGAAGAAGAAGCCTGCAATGAAGGCAACTTGGGATGACACTAGTTCGAGTGAATTGGAAAGTGAACCAAGTGATCAAGAAATAGCAAACATGTGTTTCATGGCGCATAACGAAGAGGTAAACTCTTATTATTCCCTCTCTGAAGATTCGTGTAATAAATCTTGTAGTAATTTGTGTGAAATTATGTCCACTTACAAAGAACTTCAAAATGAATTACTCTTTCTACATAACAAGTTTATTAAAGTCTCAAAAAGGAACATTAGCTTAAAACAAAAAACGAGGCACTTAAAAATCAACTTGAATCTGCAAAACATGTTGAAAAAGAAAAAGACTTAAAAATTGAAGAACTTGAGAAGAAAATAGATAATTTATCTGAAAAACTAGCTAAGTCTCAAGAGAATGAAGATAGCAAGAAAATGCAAGAAATGAATGATCTCAAAAACCAAATTCTAGAGAAAGAAAAGGTCATCTACAATTTTACCAGAGGAAAGGATAATTTTGAAAAGATGGTAGGACAACAAAGGTTGGCAAACAACAAAGAAGGAATTGGATATAATGGAGTCTCAAACAAAAGAAAGAAAAACTTGTATATGAGATATTTTGTAAATCAATCTAAATATTATGCAAGTACTTCATCAACAAATATTCATGAGCACACCACTTGCCACATGTGCAAAAAGAAAGGACACATAATGTTTAATTGTCCACTTAAGAAAAAGTATACTAAAGTAAAAGATGAGTGGAAGATAAATGCTAAAAATAGACAAAATTTAAAGAAAATTAAGAAGGTTTGGGTTCCAAAAGTAACAACTTGAATCATTTCTTGTAGGTTTGCTTTAGGACCACTCCGTCTAAGGATAAATGGTACTTGGACAGCGGATGTTCAAGGCATATGACGGGAGATAAATCTAAGTTTACCTCTCTCACTCCAAAGGATGGAGGATTTGTAACCTTCGGGGACAATGCAAAAGGCAAGATCATCGGAATAGGTAAAATAGGTAAAGACTCTTCATTTTCTATAGATGATGTCTTGTTAGTAGATGGTCTAAAGCATAATTTACTAAGTATTAGTCAACTTAGCGACAAAGGATGTGAAATAATGTTTAAGAGAGACATATGTATAATACGAGATTCTAAGAATCAAAAAATGTTATTCACTGCACTTAGAATGAACAGTGTTTATTACATAAATTTTGATAGTTTAATCTCTCAAGACATAACTTGCCTAGTAGCTATGAGTGAAAATAGTTGGCTTTGGCATAAGAGGTTAGGACATGCTAGCATGGATCTTATATCCAAACTCTCCAAAAAGAATTTAGTTAAAGGCTTGCCTAAAACAAAATTTTTCAAAGATAAAGTGTGTGATGCTTGTCAATAAGGAAAACAAACCAAGAAAAGTTTCAAAAAGAATAAACATATATCAACTAGCAAACCCCTAGAACTCATACACTTAGACTTGTTTGGTCCTACTAGAACCCAAAGTTTAGGAGGAAAACAATATGCCTTTGTAATTGTTGATGATTACTCAAGATACACATGGGTGTTGTTCCCAGCTAACAAAGAAGAAGCTTGCAACTCATTAATCACTTTATGTAAGAAGCTTCAAAATGAGAAAGCATATTATGTCTCAAATATTAGAAGTGACCAAGGAAGAGAATTTAAGAATCAAAATGTTGAAAATTTTTGTAATGAATATGGCATAAATCACAACTTTTCGGAACTTAGAACCCCACAACAAAATGGAGTTGTGGAAAGGAAAAATAGAACCCTCCAAGAAATGGCAAGGACCATGCTTAATGAAAATGACCTACCCAAATATTTTTGGGTCGAAGCTATAAATACAGCTAACTATATAATTAATAAGGTCTCCATTAGATCAAACCTAAACAAAACACCTATGAATTGTGGAAAGGAAGACGGCCTGACATAAAGTACTTTCATGCTTTTTGATGTAAGTGTTTCGTCTGAAATAACAAAGACAACTTAGGAAAATTTGATGCAAAATCGGATGAAAGAATTTTCCTAGGATACTCCACAAATAGTAAAGCCTATAAAGTCTACAACAAAAAAACTCTAACCATAGTTGAATCAATTCACATAGACTTTGATGAATCTAGCCCTTTTTCAAGAGGGTTAAAAATGAAGAAAAAATGATGTATTCAAAAAGGAGGATGAGATAGAAATCAAGGAGGAAAATGAAATAAACAAAGAAAAGTCAAAAGATGAACTCATAGAAAATATGGAATTTCCAAAAGAATGGAAATATAAGAAATATCACCCTCAAGAACAAATTATAGGTGAACCATCTAGAGGTGTGACTATTAGATTTTCACTAAAGAACCTTTGCAATCATTATGCATTCCTATCCCAAAATGAACCTAAAAATATTGAAGAAGCCCTTAAGGATGAATCATGGATAGTTGCAATGTAAGAAGAATTAAACCAATTTGAAAGAAGTCAAGTATGGAAATTAGTACCCAAACTGGAAAATCATTCGATCATAGGAACTAAATGGGTATTTAGAAACAAAAAGGATGAAAATGGTATAATCACTAGAAAGATAGCTAGAGTTGTAGCAAAGGGGTACAATCAAGAAGAAGGAATAGACTATGATAAAACCTTTGCCCCTGTAGCTAGAATGGAAGCTATTAGAATGTTGTTAGCCTATGCTTCCTACAAAGAGTTTAAGTTATACCAAATGGATTTCAAAAGTGCATTCTTGAATGGATATATCAATGAAGAGGTATATGTTGAACAACCCCCTGGTTTTGAGAATACTGAAAATCCTAACCATGTATTTAGACTAACTAAAGCTTTGTATGGACTTAAACAGGCCCCTAGGGTTTTGTATGAAAGACTTAGTGGATTTCTAATTGAGAAGGGATTTTTAAGAGGAAAAATTGATAGTACCTTGTTCATTAAAAATAAAGAAAATAATATACTTTTAGTTCAAATCTATGTAGATGATATAATATTTGGTGCTACAAATGAACATCTATGTAAAGAATTTACAAAATGTATGCAAGAAGAATTTGAAATGAGCTTGATGCGGGAATTAAACTATTTTCTTGGACTGCAAATTAAACAAGCAAAAAATGGGACTTTTATAAGTCAAACAAAATATATAAAAGATATGATACAAAAATTTGGTTTGAAAAATAGTAAACCCATAAGCACACCTATGAGTACCTCCATCAACCTAGACAGAGATGAAAAGCGAAAATCCATAGACACAAAGCACTATAGAGGCATGATTGGAAGTCTATTATATCTAATAGCCTGTTGACTCGATATAATGTTTAGTGTGTGTATGTGTGCACGTTTTCAATTAGCACCTAAGGAATCACAACAAATTGCCGTTAAAAGAATCCTAAGATACTTAATAGGCACAATGGACTTAGGACTATGGTATCCTAAAGACACTGGTTTTGAAATGATCAGTTATTCAGATGCGTACTATGCCAGTTATAAGATAGATAGAAAAACTACAAGTGGCACATGCCACTTCTTAGGAAGATCTTTATTTTCTTGGTTTTCTAAGAAACAAAATTTCATGGCTTTGTCAACTGCTGAGACCGAATATGTAGTAGCTGGTAGTTGTTGTGCACAAACTCTTTACATGGAACAACAATTAAGAGATTTCAATTTAAACTACACAACTGTACCAATTAAGTATGATAACACGAGTGCAATTAACATATCTAAAAATCCTATTTCACACTCAAGAACAAAGCACATTGACATAAGACACCAATTCCTTAGAGATCATGTTAAAAAAGAAGACATAAATCTGGAATTCATCAATACAAATGAACAGTGGGCTGATATCTTTACTAAACCACTCTCAGAAGATAGATTTATAACCATAAGAAGAGAACTTGGTCTACTACATAGTAGAGAAGTAAACTAAAAGGAATCAGACTTAAAGAAATATCTACCATCTCTAGGATCACCTAGGGTTTGTCTCTTTTAAGTAATCAAAATTTATTTTGGCATGTACTTTGATGTGTTGTATAATTCAACACTGAGATTGAATTGCTTTCCTTGTTGCTTGTAAAATAGACTCATGATATGTGATATGCAGTATGCTACATGTGGATGTTTGAAAAATTGGCATCTTGAAATTGGTATTTTAAAAATCCAAGCATAAAGTTATTTTTTAAATATCTTGACCATGTATGCTTATGATCACATGAAAGAATGAAAAATTAGAATCTATGAGAAGTGCATGATAAAATTTCAATATGAATAACTAAGATGTATATTGGTATCCATAAATATATCACTTGATCTTTAAGTAATACAACATGATTATGAGCATTGGTAATATTGTCATGATCTTGGTATTTGAATGATGCATTATGCGAGACAAATTTTTTTTAAGTTTTTTTTCACAAATATGAATGTTGAGCACCATATGCATGATTGAAAATTCCAAGATGTCACAGCACATATGAAATAAGAATGTCTAATATGAAATATGATATTGAATTTTGGCATGATTGAGAAGTGTGTGATCATATGTTCTTTTAAATGTTTACCCTTTTTGATTGATGTCAAAAGGGGGAATAGTATTTGGAGAGCAAAAATTTAGGCTTGCTTGACAGCATGATATTGAATGTTGAGCATGTTGAACATAAGAGTATTTGGGCATGATAGCATGATAGTGAAAAATCCTATTTGAGCATCTTGAGCACGATAAGAATGAAAAATTGAGCAATGAGCATGATTGGACTTGAATCTACAAATTGTTAAAGAAATGCTTATCGTAAGGGGGAGTAGAACAAAGCAAGTTGTAAGGGGGAGATTTTTTATGCTTATTCATATTTTTTTGCTCCTCATTTGTCATCATAAAAAAAAGAGAGATTGTTAACCTAACTAGGCTTTTCAATCCTGTTTTGATGATAACAAAATGAAGGATGCTTTAACATTTGATATTAAGTTATGTGTCTTAGGTAAAAGAACTCTCAAGGTTGATAGGTTGAAGCTCAATGTTAATCTAGTGAAAACTCCTTAGAATGTTGAAGGCAATGAATGACAAATGAAGAATTTTAAGTGCAAGCAAACCCAAAGTCAAAAGTGAACCTCAAAAGGCTGAAGAATTTAAGAAGACCATAATTAGAAGAACTGTTGTAAGCACTTCAAAGTCAAATGCTAATTAGATATGTGAAGCTCTCATAAGTCAAAAGAAACTAAGAAACACCTTGTTAAAAGAGCTTAAATTTTTTTTTTTTTAATTTTGAAACTCATTAGACAAAGAGACTTAGAGACTTTAGTTTAAGTCTTGGAACACATTTTTCAAGGTTAAACAAGTTAATATTCCAAAAATAATTAAGCAAAGAAGAGTTTACTTCAACAATTTAATTAAATGAGGAAATTGTTCTTTGGAAAAATTTTGAATTTCAAAATTAGTTCAATAATTTAATTAAATGACGAAATTGTTCTTTGGAAAAATTTTGAAATTCAAAGTTAATTCAATAATTTAATGCTACCTAATTAAATGAGGAAATTGTTCCTTGGAAAAATTTTGAATTCCAAAATTAATTCAATCATTTAATTAAATAAGGAAATTGTTCTTTTGAAAAATTTTAAATTTCAAAATTAATTCAATAATTTATTGCTACCTAATTAAATGAGAAAATTTTTTTTTTTAAAATTTTGAATTTCAAAATTATTTCAATAATTTAATGCTACCTAATTTAATGAGGACATTATTCTTTGAAAAAGCCTATAAATACCTCTTTGGGTAATGAAAAAAAAAAGAAAAGAGAAAACACAAGAAAAGAGAGAAATCAGACAAAATTTGAAATTTATTTTGTGTTGAAATTCTTATGAAGTTCTTCTTTGCTCACATCTTTTGCTGGAGCGGAATTCTACAATTTTGGTTCAAAGTTCGGTTCCGATTTGCAATTCCATTTCTCTTTTAAACAAACCATTGGTGACTTCTAAAAACTTTAGAGCCTCATATATTCTAATTTGCTTTGTTCTTTTTTTTTTTTTTTTGAAGTACAATTTACATCTCAATTTATACAACCTACTCTAAATTTTGAGAGTATTTTTTGTATGCAGAATTTATATTATATTCTTGTAAATTGTGACGATTCCAGGTTTTCTAGATCATTGGCTAGGCGAGGGATTATCGCTTAGAGAGGTGCTGCTCTAGCCTTCTGAAGGAGTGTGTAAAGGTATTGTTTAACCCGGTAAAGGAACAGATTTAGTGAATCTTTTGGTGGTTTTTCCAAAGGCAAGGACGTAGGTTGTATTGAAGCCGAACCTTGTAAAATCCTGTGTCTCACTCTCTCTTTCCCTTACTCTCTATTTTTAGCATATTTATATTGCGTGGATGATTTAAATTTGAAATCATATACACTACGTATATTTGGAAATCAAACAAACTTAATGTTTAATTTTGGTTTGAGTTGCGGAAATCGAAACGGAGTATGTTGGTTAAACTATACTTTACGGAAACCATGTGGGAGTACGTTACTTGGTTAAAACACCCAAACAAAATTAACTAATAGTTTACTTGAATTCTGAATTTTGGGAAGAGTGTGGATGTGTGGTTGTAAATCATATAAAATAAGCAAATTTATTTTAACAAGCATATCATTCAACTACAGGGTTTAATTCATATTTATAAGGCACACATAAACAAACAGCCATCCTAATTTTTTACTACTGTATATCTTAATTTTGGTTTGGTTGTTTGCTTTCAAATTGTGTGTGATTAGTTTGGATAGTGTGGTTAATTGAAAGGTTGTTTGGTGATTTAGTTGTTTAAGTGCTTGTGTTGTTATTGTATAAAAGAAACCAAGTAATTGTGTGTTTGACAAATTAAACAAACAAGTAAAAGAATTGGTTAAACAATAAAAGAACTTAAGTATTCTTAAAAGGAATTAAAAAGAAAGTTTTTAAATTCCCAATTCACCCACCTCTTTGGAAGCTATCCTATTTTCAGAGAAGATGCCAAGGGGTTCAGGAAAAAGTTGAAATATCTGGCTCGTTGACGAGGCTGCCGATTCGTCGATGAGGTTAGTGAAGAATTCGTCGACGAGGATACAATTCATCGACGAATCTACTCGGGTCAAAGGTCCTATAAAGGGATATTTTGATTGCTTTGGGACTAAGTTTCCTAAATACTCTCTTTCTCTCTCTCTCTCTGTGTCTAAAACTCTCCCTACACTCACTCTCTCTCTCTAGTTTTTGTTTAACGATCATTGCCCGGTTTATAAATCCAAGGTTACTATGAGGATCAGTGAAGGATTCTCTACATTTCTAGCGGATCGGAATCTCGTTTCAGAGGATTTTGGGTTTCGGGCTAAAATCAAGGTAAGGCTCGGTTTTCATTTCTAATTCGGTATATGTGTAGTAGTACGGATTGTAAGCATGAACTGTACTGTGGTTTGTAGGTTTTGGAGTCCTGGTTCATAGTTTTAAGGACCGTAGAGTTCATAACTGGAATTCGGGTTAAGGTAAGGGGATTCTATTTATATTAGTTCATTTTCGAAATCAGGATCGGTAAGCGTGTAGGCTATGATATTATGTATGTTTTAACTACTTATTTGAGGAAATCTATCGGGTAAAAATGTGGGATTGTTGGCTTACAGTTTTTTTCGGGAAAATTGGGGATTTCGGGTACCATCTCTATTTTGTTTGGAAAACTGTTTGTTGTGTTAAAACTATATTATTGAGGTGACCGTAATCCATATTTACATAAACTTTACACTTGAAATTGTAAATGATATGATTTTCTGTAAACCAAATAAGTGTGGTATGTATGGTTGTATGTATTTGTTCCAAGTATTTATGAAACAGCTACGTGGTGGCTAATTACCGTACGTTGAAATGTATAGGAACGTGAGTTCCAAAATGATTCCAGGGTTTTTTAAAAAAGCTATGTATCGGTTAACTACCATGGGCGAGAGTGGCTGGCTCTATATTCGGGGTGTGAAATATCACCAATATGATTCGACTGGTCACCGAAGGGTGTGTACTACAGCATATGTAGCAATGTAATCACTATGGGCCTAGGTCGTCGCAGCGTAGTTGTGCATGTGGCAGTAATCATGGTGAGACTAGATGACCTTGTGTAGTTGCATATGTAGCAATGTAATCACTGTGGGCTTGAGTTGTCGTTTCGTAGTTGCGTGTGTAGCAATGTAATTGCTGTGAGACTAGGTGACCTTGTGTAGTTGCATATGTAGCAATGTAATCACTAATGGGCTTGAGTTGTCGCATTGTAGTTGCATGTGTAGCAATGTAATCGATATGAGACTAGGTGACCTTGTGCAGTTGCGTATGGATTAATGTAATCACTATTGGGCCTTGATCGTCGCAGCGTAGTTGCGTATGTAGCAATGTAATCGCTGTGAGACGAGGTGACCTTGTTTAGTTGCAAACTAGTGTGACAAAACTTACTGTATGTATGTATGTATGTATGTTTTGGTATCGTATGAACTGGAATGATTTTTCTGAAAATACTGGAACTGTATGGAATTGTATGAAACTATACGAATTGTTTCAAACTGCATCTTATGTAAGTGTTATGAAGTATGTAAAATGACACTGGTATGCCACACACTGATATAAACTATTTTCTTCCTTATTGAGAGGTGTCTCACCCTGAAATGTACGTACAATGTTTCTCAGGTCCTTTAGGTAGCTGTAAGTAGCATCCTTGCGTCTGGAAGCAAGGGGTGCCGTAGCTACTGCTAGTACCTTTTAGGTACGAGTTTTGGTATCCAGGTTGTCAGGATAGTTTTGTAGACACCTGGGATATATGTTGTAATTATGGGAATGTATGTCCTAGTTTCTATAGACTCTGATATGAGCTTGTTTATGTATAAAAGACAGTATTTCGTTGCGTATCTGAGGAGTATGGATTGGTATGTGTTTGTATATAGGGCAATCGTGTTCCCCACAGGGTCGGACCCTCTTATTTGTATTGTATCATGTATGTTAAATTGATACAGAGACAGGTTAGGTTACTTAAATTCACACCTGGGACCCACCTGCGGGTTTGGGGCATGACAAATACAATTTACAAGGCATGGTACCGTTGCTGTATACAAATAGAGTGCAACCACATATCTAAGATAGTGTGTCGGTACCATCTAACCGTGCTTGGAGAGGATGTAGCTCCCCAATACACTGGGTAGAGGGGGCCGGTTAGATGAGGTAGTAACCAGTCACGCGTTTAGGAGTGGATGCAGTTTGGCTGGGCTGAAGTAGTGTAGAGTATGATGACTTACCTGGAGGGCCGACCAGGTTAAGTCTTGCCTACGGGCCGCACAACCCTATCATGAGGGGTTAAATCATGACATACAGAGTCCTAGGGAAGAACACAGTTATATATATGTATACAGTTTTATAATTTTATTGTATGTAGTATGTTATAGCAGTATGACTGATAGAAAGCTCAGACGATACAATTGTTTTAAGCTTTTATGCATGTGTTTTATAGATTTTCTAGATCACGTTGTTTTAAATATTATTATTATAATTTTATAACTCGGTCGCCACACACACTAGTAATAGTATATTTCTACTTACTGAGCGTCGACTCACCCCATTACTTTAACATTTTTTAGGTGAGCCAGTTAGGCGAGTAGATCAGGCTCGCGGATAGAGATCACTTGGTCACTCTAGTTATTGGGTAAGTTTTGTGTAGGGTTGTATTATGTAGCTATGGTTGAAAATACTGAATTCTGGTATTGTATATACATGTATATGTGATTATGTGATTTATGTTTTTCCGCTGCATAGGGATGCCCATTACATGCAAGTATTTGAGTAATTTATTATAAAAAAAAATGGTGAAAATTTTGAGGATGTTACATTTTTGGTATCAAAGCCTAGGTTGCAAGGTTCTATAGACTCTAGAGTACAGTGGAAAACAATACTAGAATATGAGAAAAAGATTTGAGGATGTTATCTGGATATAGGATTTCGTGGTAGTTTTTCTGTTTTTCCTGGGGTGATGATTTCAGGAAAACCATAGTAAACTGTCGACGAGTCATGTATTTGGGTTGCAGGAGTGGATTTTGGGGTTAGAATTAGGAGGGATGGGTAATAGAGAATTTGGAGTTTTAGTTGAATAAGTTGGGTTTGTAGGGAAATAGAATTCTGAAACGGTGTTCTATGTGTTTACAGGATGGACCCAGGAGGCAATAGCACTCACGGTAGTGGGAATGATGGTGTTGGTCCTTCTAACGCAGCAGGTGGGGATTCAGATGATGTGCTACGTAGTGTGGCTCAGCAAGTTATGGCTGAGATAACGCAGAGTTCTAGAGAGCAGGGAGGTCCATCTCCAATTCAGGGATGCACCATAGAGAAATTCATGAAGATGAATCCGCCAGCTTTTTCTGGAACGGCTGACCCTGCAGTTGCTAAGAATTGGATGCAGGAGGTAGATAAGATCCTAACAGTACTTCACAGCACCGACGACCAGAGAGTTATGTACGCTACATATAAACTTGTAGGGGAGGTTGAGAGATGGTGGACAATCACTAGACTATTGGAGGAGCAGAGGACGACTCCAGTGTCGATGACCTGGGCACGTTTCAGGGACATATTCTTTTATAGATACTATCCTGCTTCAATCAGAGAGGCTCGAATTCAGGAGTTCTTGAGCCTGTCCCAGGGGTCGATGACAGTCTAGCAGTACGGGGCGAGATTTATCGAGCTCTTACGTTTCTGCCTATATATCGTCCCAATGAAGTAAAGAAGGCCAGAATGTTTGAGAGGAATTTGAGGCGAGATATTTACAGACAGGTGGCGGTATTGAGGATCCAAGAATTTACAGAGTTGGTTGACAAGGCCACTATAGCAGAAGAGAGTCTACCGAAAGAGATTGAGACACGGAGTCAGAAGAAGAGGACCGCGCCCTCGAACTTTCAGGTGGGTCCTAGCCGAGGCCTTTGGAGGGGAGGTAGATCTAGCGGAGGTCAGAGACAAATGGTAGAGTAGGGTGGATTTCAGGGTAGTCAACCTCCCGCCATTTGTACCATATATGGACCTAGATACCCGGGTGAATGTCGATTAGGGGAGAATGTTTGCAACTGCTGCAGGAAACCCAATTATATGGCACCAGGTTATGTACCAACTCCTAGGTCATTTCGGGGAGGATACCAGGCGCCCCACGAAGGTCAGCAAAGAAATATCGCGTCGGCAAGGGTTTATGCATTGACACCGGGAGACGCTGACATAGCTGGAAACGTGGTCACAAGTACCCTTACTGCTTTACCATATACAATTGTTGTTTTTTTTGATACAGGTGCCACCCATTCCTTTATATCGGCGGGGTATGTCAGAATAACTGGGGTAAAGACTCAGCTACTAGATGTAGAATTATCTGTGGGTATGCCGATGGGATCTGTGGTTAGATGCAGGAGGGTACTTTGAAATTTTCTTGTAAGTATTCAGGACAGAGTGCAGTTAGCCGATCTTGTGGTCCTAGATATACAAGGGTTTGATGTGATACTGGGCATGGATTGGCTAGCAACTTATCACGCAAGTATTGATTATAATCTGAAGGAAGTAATTTTTAGATCCCCGGGCAAGTCAGAATTTAGACTCGCGAGTTCACGTGTACGTGCCTCACCATAGCTAGTGTCGGCTATTCAGGTGAGGAGATTGTTACAGTGTGGTTGCCAGGGGTATGTCGCATACATAAAAGAATTTCTAAAAGAAGAATTGGGACAAGTTGACATACCAGTAGTGAGGGAATTCCCAGATGTATTTCTAGAAGAGTTGCTTGGTTTGCTACCAGATCATTAGATTAAGTTCACTACAGACTTGTTGTCGGGATCTGCACCAATATCAAAAGCACCATACCATGTGGCTTCGGTAAAGTTCAAAGAATTGAAAGAACAGTTACAGGAATTGCTGGATAAAGGGTCATCAGGCCCAGTGTGTCGCCTTGGGGTGCGCCAGTTATGTTCGTGAAAAAGAAAGATGGAACCATGAGATTATGCATAAATTATAGGGAGATAAACAAACTGACAGTCAAGAATAAATATCCTCTCCCTAGGATCGATGATTTATTTTATCAACTCCAAGGGACCCAAGTTTACTCTAAAATTGATCTGCGGTCAGGCTACCATTAGGTGAAAGTTAAAGCAAAAGATATTTTGAAGACCGCATTTCGTACTAGGTATGGGCATTACGAGTTCTTAGTGATGTCATTCGGGTTTACTAATGCACCAACAGTATTTATGGATCTAATGAATCGAGTGTTTTACCAGTATTTGGACTAGTTTGTGGTTGTATTCATTGATGATATACTGGTCTATTCGAGGAGTTTTGAGGAGCACGAGCATCATTTGAGACCAGTGTTGCAGATATTGAGAGAAAGAAAATTATATGCAAAATTTAAGAAGTGTGAGTTTTGGTTAAAACAGGTCACATTTCTCGACCATGCGATCTCAGAAGTAGGTGTATCAATTGATCCAAGTAAAATAGAGGCAGTGGTGAGTTGGGAAAGGCCAGGAAATGTTCAGGAAGTTAGGAGTTTTCTGAGATTAGTAGGTTATTATCAGCGTTTTGTGGATGGTTTTTCTAAGCTATCAGATCCATTAACACGACTTACGAGGAAAAATGTAAAATTTTGAATGGACTGATGACTGTGAGCAGAGTTTTCAAGAGTTAAAGCAGCGATTAGTTTCAGCTCCAGTACTAGCTATTCCTTTAGGGGAGGATAGGTTCGTAATATACAGCGATGCCTCTTTGAAGGGTCTTGGATGTGTGTTGATGCAGTACGGCAGGGTCATTACATATGCGTCTAGACAGCTTAAAGAATATGAGAAGAATTATCTTTTCCATGAATTAGAGCTTGCTGCAGTGGTGTATGCTCTCAAGATCTGGAGGCATTATTTATATGGTGGAAAGTGCGAGATTTTCACGGATCATAAGAGTTTAAAATATTTATTTACCCAGAAAGAGTTGAATATGAGGCAAAGAAGGTGGCTAGAGCTTATTAAAGACTACGATTATACGATTAGTTACTATCCAGGAAAAGCAAATGTAGTGGCAGATGCTCTGAGCAGCAAATCAGGGGGATCCGTACTGGCAGCTATGGAGATTCAGCACTCAATTCTGATGGATTTGGAGAGGCTCAGTATAGAATTGGTAGAGAAGAGTCCTGAGGCAGTTATTGCCAGTTTAGTGGTTCAGCCTACACTATACGAGAGAATTAAGGCAGCTCAGGGTGATAATGCAGAGTTGGCAGAGGTGATGGCTAGAGTGCAAGATGGTCGGGAAGAGGAGTTCAGCCTATCAGATGACGGAGCTCTACGATTCCATACTAGACTATCTATTCCTGCAGATGCTGAGATCAGGAGAACTATACTAGAGGAGGCTCACAGATCCCTATACACGGTCCATCCCAGCAGTACTAAAATGCACAAGGACCTACGAAAGTATTTTTGGTGGAGTGGAACGAAGAGGGAGATAGCCGAGTTTGTTCAGCAATGCTTAACGTGTCAAAAGGTTAAACCTGAGCACTAGAGATCGGCAGGACAGTTGCAGCCACTGTTCATTCCAGAATGGAAATGGGACCATGTTTCGATGGACTTCATTATAGGGTTACCACCAATATGACAGGGACTGAATGCGATTTGGGTGGTTATATATCGTTTGAAGAAAACCGCTTATTTCATCCTTATTAAAATCAGTTATTCCATGGACAGACTGGAAGAGATATATGTTCAAGAGATAGTTCATGTTCATGGAGTACCAGTATCCATAGTCTCGGACCGAGATCCTTAGTTTACTTCACGATTCTAGAAAAGTTTTCAGAACGCTATGGGTACGCAGTTATCTTTGAGCACTTCTTTTCATCCCCAGATAGATGGTTAAATTGAGAGGACGATTTAGACACTAGAGGATATGCTTCGTGCTTGTGTGCTTGATTTTGGAGGCAGTTGGATTTAGTTTATGCCATTAGTTGAATTTGCTTATGATAACAGCTACTAGGCTAGAATTGGCATGGCTCCATACGAGGCATTGTATGGTAGGAGATGTTGTTCTCCTCTCTTCTGAGATGAGGTAGGTGAAATGTGAGTTTTGGGTCTAGAGATAGTACAGCAGGTTTGTGACAAGGTCCGACTAATTAAAGAAAGAATTAGTATAACACAGAGTCGACAAAAAAGCTATGTAGATACTTGTAGCCGAAAGTTAGAATTTGACGTGGGAGATCAAGTATTTTTTAAGATAGCTCCTCTTAAAGGAGTTATGAGGTTGGAAAGAAGGGCAAGTTGAGCCCTAGGTATATTGGCTCTTTTGAGATACTTGAGAGAATAGGGTCAGTTACCTATAAGCTAGCATTGCCACCATCTTTGGCTAAAATTCATGACGTGTTTCATGTTGCTATGTTAAGGAAATACATCCCAAACCCATCCCATATAATCAGTTATGCAGAGATAGAGTTGAAAGATTCATTAGTTTATGAAGAAACACCAGTACAAATTTTAGACAAAAAGACACAAGTACTGCGCACCAAAGAAATTCAATTAGTAAAAGTTTTGTGGAAGAATCAAGCTATAGAGGAAGCTTCTTGGGAACTCGAGGAGCAAATTAGACAGAGATACCCGCAATTGTTCCGAGAGGTATAAAGGTACTCAGGTAAAGTATAATAGTTAGATAAGTTTCTTTTGCAGGTACATGTATTGATTTTAGTTAGTAGATAGTTTTTAGTTTTATATGTGTAATTTCCCAAAACTACCCATGTAACCACGGTATTCCTCCACCATAAGTGAGGGCAGGTAATAAAATAAGTAGACCATTTTCCTTTAAGGGATGATGAATTATATGAATAGTAAATTTCGAGGACAAAATTTTATAAGGAGGAGAGAATGTAGTGACCCAAAAAATAATAGTATTTTAATAATAAAAAGGGAGGAAAATGGAAACAAGAACAAAATGAGGTAGTAGACTTTGTCGACGAACACAGGGGCTTCGTCAACGAGGGTTCTTCAGGACCTCATCAATGAGGTCCCGTCTCGTCGACGAGAAAATACCGAGAAAAGAATTTAGGCTACTCTGAATTTCATCGACGAAGGGTAAGGTTCATCGACGAAATTACTTAAGGACTCGTCGACGAGATGACGTGGCTCGTCGATGAAGCCCATAGTATAAATAGCCCTAAACTCATTTTAATCACAGAAAATTAGTGCCGCTCTCTTCTCTCTCTCTCTCTCTCTTCTACGACCTCTCCCTCTTTTATCTTCGATTCTGGCCTCGTCAGTCACTAGATCGACGATCTGAGGCCACCACGACGCTCCTGGTAGAGTTCTCTTCAAGTCTGTTGGAGCGGATCGTCGGTAGGGTAAAGTTGGAATTCATCCCAAATCAAGGGTAAGGTCTTTCATTCAGTTTTTGGCCTTCTGAAAGTTATAGGAAATGGTGTAGGAAAAAAAAATATTGATATTCTGTTCTGGAAAATGTGGTTTTCAGGGTGTTAAGTGGAGAACCCTACGGGTGTAGGACCCATTACAGTAGGGGGATTTTGGCAGAAATCATGTAAGGGAAATATGCTATGCTAGGGTTTTAAGAATATTAACGGAGTTTTCATAACTACATATATATACCAGTTATTTTGCAGTTTCTATAGAACGAATGTTTTAATGTTGTGTGGCCTGAGTAGATATTTACCTAATGTAAAATTTATACAGTACTTCAGCATATCATGTTATATAGCATGTATATACAGTTATTCACAGAGGATTACCAGACAGATTTATATAGATTTTATTCAGTTCAGTATAACATAGTTTTTACAGAATGCTATGTTTTCCTGAATACCATAACACATAATTTATAAAGATAAATTATACAGTTATAGCATTGAGATGCTATTGTTACTCAGATTTTACAATACATTATTATAGTATTATGGTTATTTTGGAAACATAATGAAAACAAAAAAGGTATACATATATAGATGAATTTATATAGTATCAGATCCCTGCGGAGTTATTATAGACATACAGTTTATAGAGCACGGTACCGTTGCTATATATAGATAGAGTGCAACCACATATCTCAGATAGTGTGTGGGTATCGCCTAACCATACTCAGAGAGGATACAGCTCCCCAGTACACTAGGTAGAGGGGGTCAGTTAGACGAGGTAGCAGCAAATCTCTTGCTTAGGAGTGGATGCAGTTTGGTCGGGCTGAGGTAGTGTAGAGTATGATGACTTACCTGTAGGGCCGACTAGGTTAAGTCTCGCCTACGGGCCGCACAACCCTATCATGAGGGGTTAAATCATGACATACAGAGTCCCAAGGAAAGAACACAGTTATATATATGTATATAATTTTATAGTTTTATTGTATGTAGTATGTTATAGCAGTATAAATGATAGAAAGCTCAAATGATACAAATGTTTTAAGCTTTTATACATGTGTTTTATAGATTTTCTAGATCACGCAGTTTTAAATATTATTATTATAATTTTATGACTCGATCGCCGCACACACTAGTAATAGCATATTTCCACTTACTGAGTGTCGACTCACCCCATTACTCTAACATTTTTCAGGTGAGCCAGGTAAGCGAGCAAATCAGGTTCGCGGATAGAGATCACTTAGTCACTCTAGTTATAGGGTAAGTTTTGTGTAGGATTTTGTATTTTTGGGGAGTTGACACTGGAAAGAGAGATATATTATGTAGCTATAGTTAAAAATACTGAATTTTGGTATTGTATATACATGTATATGTGGTTATGTGATTTATGTTTTTCGGATGCATAGGGATGCCCACTACATGCAGGTATTGGAGTAATTTATTATAAAAAGAAATGGTGAAAATTTTTAGGATGTTACAAAATAGGCTCGGGAAAACTCTACATTCTTTCTCCATTCACTGGTGAAGATGTACGCCCTGGGACTCTTTCGTCTGTATTGCTCACCCACTATGTGAGGTAACAGCGGCAACTGGCCTGTAACAAGCTCAAAAGTGCTCTTGTTGGTTGTTGAGCTCTTTTGGGCATTGCCATAGAATGGAGCCACATCAAGTAGTTGCACGCCATTCTTCTGGTTGTCATTGACAAAATGGCACAAGTACTCTTTCAATAGCTCTCTGAATCTCTTCATTTGTCCATCTTTCTGTCGTTGAAAACTCAAAGAGATGTCAAGATGTGACCTGAATATCTTGAAAAACTTTGTCAAGAAGTTGTCAGTGAACATTAAATCTCGGTCACAAATAATAACTTGGGGAACACCCCAATGTTTCACAACAGTCACAAGGAACAATTGTGTCGTCTCCTCTACCAAACAATACTTTGGTGCGGCCCTGAAAGTACCATACTTCGTCTGTTCCCCCTTGTCTTGTTGGCAAGTGAGACAAGTTTTGGTATAATCAACCACATCATCCCATATGTGCGGCCAATAATACCTCCCCAGTAGTCCTGTCATTGGAGTCATTCTCTGCGAAAACCCCTCAACGAACGTCCAACAAAATCTAGTAAGGCCAAGAAAGGAATGCAACTCCTTCACTATCGTGGGGATCTTCTGTTCTTGAATCATCCTTAGCTTCTCCATACCCCTTAGGATACGACCTTGTCCAACCACATGACCAAGGAATTTGTTGCTCCGCTGAGCGAAATAGCACTTCTCTTTCTTCACATCCAGACTGTTTCCCCTTTCTTCCATAGATGCTCTTCATGTTTCCTCTGAAACAACATCGATGATCCCAACAGTGTTTTGGAAGGGTGAACACATCCTGCTTCAAATTCATCAAGTTTTTTTCCCAAACTCCACTATCTCTTGAGGCACAATCCGACATGGCCCTTTAACAGGTGGTTTCACTCCTGATAACAACTCAATCTCATGCTCCACAGTTCATTGTGAAGGCAAATTGTGAGGTAGCTCATCCGAAAACACCTCCTTGTACTCATCCAACACCGCTTGGATGGTCGTAGGCTCCAGCTCTTGGCCTACTTTTTTGTTTACCACCACCATGGCTAGACGTGTCTACTCACCCTGACCCAATCCTTCATTAAGTTGTATGGCTGAAAGGGACTTCCCGTTGTCTCCTTTCATCATAGCGACTTGCACCATGCACGAGTGATCTCCCATCAGACACAGGGAACCAACCAAAGGCATCAGCACTACCCTTGTCCCCCTTAGGAACCCCATTCCTAAAATGATTGGAAGGTCATCCAATGGCACCACTATGAAATTCACATGACCTTCCCACTATCCAAGCTTTACAGCCACTTGCTTGGCTACTCCCAAAGTAGGCTGGGCTACAGAGTTAACTGCTTTCATGCGTCATGTATCATTCTCTAAGGACAAGTTGAGTCTCCATGCTTCCAACTACAAAACAAAATTATGAGTAGCCCCCGTATCCACCATTGCGCTGGTACTTTTCCCATTGATCCTTAAGTCCACAAACATTAACACTTTTGCTTCTGTAACTTTCGATGTTTTTGCCTACTTTTCCTATGCACTCACTAGCTACACTAAACCTACCCTCGGGGCATTATCCTCTTCCTCCTCGCTTTCCAAATCTTTTCCTAAAGTGGAAGCTTGTAAGGCATTGAGTAATCCCTTGTGTTGACACTCACTCACTCTGTGAGATCCACGACACAAGTGGCACAAAATTTTACTCTTCCCTTTTCCATTGGGTGTGTTGAACCCTTGAGATGAAGAAGCTTCCTTTGAGGTTGATGATTTAGAGTCGGCTCCCCCACTCTTGGGTTTGCCTTTCTTGAAAGACTTTCCACCGTTTCCCTCTCTGCGAAACCATTTGGACGAAGCGGTATCATCACCAACATAGTCAGTTAAGCGTTCTACAACAGCTTGTGCAGTTGACAAGTCTTGAACCTTTTTCCTATGAAGTTCGATTCTTGCCCAGGGTTTCATCCCCTCTAGAAAATAGCACAACTTGTCCTTCTCTAACATATCCCGAATATCCAACATTAAAGTAGAAAATTGTTTCACATATTCCCTGATCGACCCCATATGCGTGAGATCTCTCAGTTTTCTCCCTGCATTATACTTAATATTTTTAGGAAAGAATTGGGCCTTGAGCTCTCTCTTCAAGTCTGCCCAACTATCGATTACACAACTTCCATTTTCAATCTCTTGGTACTTGGTACGCCACCACAATTTGGCATCACCAACCAAGTACATGGTCACAGTATTCACCTTTCCCTGTTCTAAGGCCATCCTCACAGCGCGAAAGTACTGCTCCATATCAAACAAGAAGTTCTCCATCTCCTTGGCATCTCGGGCACCCCCATACGTCTTAGGTTCTGGCACCTTGGTCTTGCTAACTCCTAGAGTGTTGGAGTTCCCCATAGCAAGAACTATCAGATTCACCTTTGCATCCAAATCAGTCATCCGTGACTGCAAAGTTTCAACTGTGCGGCGAAAGTCCTCTGACATGTCGCCTATAAAACCTGCTTAATGTTTTTGTGATCCCATCACTTCATCAACAAGTTCTCTCATTTGGGCCACCTCTGCGGCCGCAGTATTGGTTGTTGCCTTAACCTGTGCTTCTAGCATGCTGATCCTCTCAGCATTGTTTGGTATCATGGTCACTTACCAAAGCTTCCCAAATCCAACAACGAAGGCAATCGATTTCACGTAGCCACTCAAACTTGGGCTCTCTTACCAAGTGTTACGAACCTAGGCTTTGATACCAAATGTCACGGTTAGACTATTTTCACACCCTTGTGAAGGGCCATGTGATGCTAGCTAAATCACTCTTGTTTAATTAGCCAGCCTCGTTTACCAACATTCATCCACGAAACACTTTCATTAACATTCAATCAAATAGCAACGAAAATAGTAATCAATTCATGAAAGTAGTGGAAAGCAAGCAGTAAACATTGAAGCAAACATAATTCATTAACAACACCTCCGTTGACATGGTGTGTTTAGCGATGGAGGCAAGTAGGCTAAGTACGTTGACAATAGCTAGTGAGTTCTACAATGATTGATGAACACTCACCCTCCTCTAAAGAAGTTTTTATGTAATTATCATCCTGGCACAAGGAAACATCAAAGTGACCGAGGAGTTATATTGCCTTATTTGGCATACAAAGACACTACTAACAGAAAATAACCCTACACTAGTATTTACATGATGGAAACCCATCCCAAGCACATGAGATAAGTGGTCACAGGCAAGCATAATACCCTGAACAAGCTTAGCTCATGACAATAGTGAATGTCTTACATTTTACAAAATGTGTCTACACTGTATTTATAGAAAGTTCACTCGTGATGAGCTAAATGCATACATTTATGGTAATAATGAGGATGAAGAACCCATCAACTCTGTATTTCAAGCAAATGTTTGACCATTGGGTAGATGGGTTTATGATTTCATTGATATGGAGGACCTATGCCAACAATTTGCTTTAATTATGTGCCACACATGGCCACAAGTGACTAAGGAGCAGCGCTTGGTTCTATAGGAGCGCATATTGGCCGGTGAGCATTCTAAAATTAAAGTTGTATTAATTTTAATATACTTTATGTAATGACCCGAAGAATAATGATATTAAAAAAATAAAGAGGGAGGAAAATGGAAACAACAATAGAAGGAGGCAGCCAACTTGCGTTCGTCAATGACATTACATTTTGGAGGTAATAATTCCAAGAAATTTCCCAGACCTCATCGACAAACACAGGGGTTTCATTGATGAGGATTCTCTAGGATCTCGTCCACGAGGTCTCGTATCGTCAAAGAGAAGATACCGAGAGAGGATTTTTGGGATGTCTGAAATTCATCGATGAGGGTGCAGATTCATCTACGAACTTTCTACAGGACTCGTTGATGAGATGACGTGGCTCGTCAACGAATCCCGTAGTATAAATAGTGCTGAATTTAGTTTTCTTGCGCAGACAACTCACTAAACCCTCTCTTCTCTCTCCTCTACGGCCCTTCCCCCTTCTCTCTTCGATTTCGGCCCCGTTAGTCGCCAGATCGATGATCTGAGGCCACCATGACGCTCCTGGCGGAGTTCTCTTCAAGTCTACTAGGGTGGATCGTTGGTAGGATCAAGTCAAATTTCTCCCCAGAATCAGGGTAAAGCCTTTTAGCAAATTTTTGGCCTTCTGGTAGTTGTAGGAAATGATGTAGGCAAAGAAATATTGATATTCTGTTCTAGCGAATGTTGTTTTTAGGGTGTCGTGTAGGAAGCCCTGCGGGGGTAGGACTGGTATACGATAAGGGCTTTTTAATAGTCAAGTAAGGGAAATATGCTATGCTAAGTTGTTCGAGTATGATTTCAGTATAAAATTATATATATATTCTACCAGATTATTATTCATAGCAGAAATTTATACAGTTTATCAAGTATGATTAATATGTTTTAAAATTACTGTGTGGCTTGAGAATATAGATATAGTACAAAAAATGCTTTACAATATTTTTCAAAGTTATGTTTTACAGAATATATAAACAGAGGAAATGTTTTATAGTAATTACAGAATACCATGATTATACAGTTGATATAGATACAATTTACAGTACCATGACATGCAGTTTTACAGTTTATTTCAGAAAATATAGTTGATACAAATATAGTTTATCATAATGTCATGGTTCATACAGTTATTATAGAATCATGGTAAAACAGATAATTGTATATAGAAATGTATTGTATAGTATCAGACACTGACGGACCATTATAGATTATAGAGCATGGTACCGTTGCTATATACACTATAGAGTGCAACCACTTATTTAGATAATATGTGGTATAACAGTCGATCGTATAGATCCCATGAGTGGATAGGCTCCCCATCAGATATGGGTAGAGGAGGGCTGATTAGACTGATGGAGTATAGTGGTTTATCCTAGTTGGCCAACTAGGGTAGATCCCTCCTATGGGCCGCATGACCCTGTTATGAGGGGTTAAATCATGACACACAGTTATCCACAGGGAAGTTTTCAGTTATTATATGTATATATAGTTTTACGGTAGCCTTGGGTGTACTTATGTATAGTAAAAGTATTATGAATGGAAAACCTATAAAAGCAAATATGTTAAGCAACATGGGTACAGGTGGTGGCTTAATATGTTATTTGTACTTGTATTCTCATATTCATTTATATATGACTATATATAGAAATAGATTTTCATGGTATTGTAACTCATTTTCCACACACTAGCAATACATATTTGATGTTACTGAGCGTTAGCTCATCCCATTACTTTAACATTTTTCAGGTGATCCAGGTAGGCGAGCATATCAGGCTCGCAAATAGAAGGGCATTAGTATTGCCCTGACAATAGAGTGAGTATTTTTGGGAGTATTTTTGTATATCCCTAGCCCAGTTGAGGGTGTTTTTGGGAAGCAGTCATATATGTATATTTTGAGGAACCTTTTAGCACTCTGGTATTGTATATAATTATATATGGTTATGTTTATTTGATTTCCACTTCTCGCTGCTAGGTTGATGGTTGGGTTTAATTCAATTTGGTATCAGAGCATTATAAATGTTAAAAAAAAAAAAAAAACCCCAAGTTAAATAGTAGGTCGTTACAATTTGGTATCAGAGCCTAGATTGCTAAGTTCTATAGACTTTAGAGTGCAGCGGAAGCAATACCAAAGTATAGGAAAGGATTTGAGGTTTGTTATGTGGTCTGGGTACAAGACTTTTCATGATGGTTTCTGTGCTTTTCCTGAGGTGACGATTTTAGGAAAACCATAGTAAACTATTGTCGGGTCGTGTGTCTAGGTGATAGAACTGGATATTGAGTTAAGGTGAGGAAAGGTAGTTAATTTTGAATTGGTATAGGATAGATCTGTGTAGAAGATAAGGTTCTTAAGTGTGTTTCTTGTTTTCAAGATGGACCCGGGAAGCAGTGGTATGAATGCTGGGGAGGATAGGCCAGGACCTTCTAGTAAAGATGGAGGGGATACAGATACTGTGCTGCGCAGCGTCACTCAGCAGGTAATGGCTGAGATAGTTAGGAGCTTTGGGGAGCATGGATGTTCGATCGAGCAGTTTACACAGATGAAGCCGCCATCCTTTGCTGGAGGAGATGACCCAATTGTAGTTGAGAATTGGGTCCAGGACATCGAAGAGACGTTGGTAGTGCTTCCTTGTACAGATAAGCAGAAGGTAGTATTTGTAGGATTTAAGTTGACAGGGGAGGCGAAGTGCTGGTGGAGATCAGAACGATTGATTAAGGAGTAGAGGTCAGTTCTTATACGAGTGACGTGCGATCGATTCAAGGAGCTATTTTTTAAGCAGTATTTCCCTGCTATCATTTCGGAGTGCGAAACCAACAGAGTTTATGCATATGGTACAGGGGTAGATGACTGTATCCTAGTACGCGGCTCTGTTTATCAAGTTGTTGCATTTTGCTCCACATCTGGCACCCGATGAAGAGAAAAAGGCAAGGAAGTTTGAAGAGAGACTGAGGCAGAACTTATTTAAGCAGGTGATTGGCTATAGAGCTCAGAAATTTAAGAAGATTGCAGACAGAGCTGCGATCATTGAGAGTGGTATACAGAGGGGTATAGCGGCTCAGAGTCAGAAGAAGAGGCCCGTGCCTCAAGGCTTTCAGGATGGCTTCAATAGTGGTCCATGGAGAGGAGGTTGTGATAGGGGATATCAGAGGCAGATGGCAGGACCTCATAGGAATTAGGGTATGCTGATGGTTCTAGTATGTCAGACGTGTGGGAGACATCATCCGGGGGAGTGCCGGGTAGGGAGAGATGTATGCTATCGCTATGGGAGACTCGGCCACATGGCACGTGCATGCCCAAGTCCGCCAGACCAGGTCCCAGCTCCTAGGCCCTATTGGGGAGGATATTAGGCACCTTATAGATGACAACAGAGGTATATGGGTCCGGCGAGGGTTTACGCGTTGAAGCCGGGTGATGCTGAGGCTGCCGCGAATGTGGTGATAGGTACTTTTACTATTTTATCACATTCAGTTATTGTTTTATTTGATTTAGGTGCTACTCATTCCTTTGTATTTGCATCATACGTTAAATTATTTGAAAGTTAGACTTAGTTATTAGATAGAGAATTTGTCAGTAGCTACACCATTTGGGTCAGTGATACGATGTTAAAGGGTGCTCAGAGGTTATCCTATAGAAATTCAGGGGAAAGTGCTACCGGTGAACCTGATTGTGTTTGAGATGTGTGGGTTTGATGTCATACTGGGTATGGATTGGTTGGCAACTAATCACGCCAATATTGATTGTTGTCAGCAAGAAGTAATTTTTAGACTCCCTGGTGAGCAAGAATTCAGGTTTATCGGTTCACATGTACATACTCCATTGCAAATAGTATCAGCTGTATAGGTAAGCAGATTACTTCGGGATGGAAGTCAAGGGTTTGTGGCTTTTGTAAAGGAAGCGTCAGAGAATGAATTGAAGCTTGACAGTACCCCAGTCGTATGAGAATTTCCAGATGTTTTCCAGAGGAGCTACCAAGGTTGCCTCCCGAATGCAGGGGGGATTTTCCCATAGATTTACCTCCATGGACGGAACCGATGTCTAAGATTCCTTATCATATGGCCCCATCTGAATTAGGAGAATTGAAGAATCAGTTGCAAGACTTGCTGAATAGGGGATTTATAAGACCCAGTGTATCGCCATAGGGAGCTCCAGTGTTGTTTGTAAAGAATAAATACGGGACTATGAGGATGTGTATTAATTACAGAGAAATCAACAAGGTTACTATTAAGAATAAATATCCTCTACCCCATATTGATGATTTGTTTGATCAGCTCCAAGGTACATGGGTATATTCCAAGATCTACCTCAGATCAGGTTATCATCAGGTGAGAGTAAAAGCAAAGAATGTTACAAAGACAGCTTTTAGGACTAAGTATGAGCACTACGAATTCCTCGTTATGCCTTTTGATTTGACGAAAGCCCCAGCTGTGTTTATAGATTTGATGAATAGAGTCCTTCACCAGTATCTGGACTAGTTTGTGGTGGTTTTTATTGATGATATACTAGTCTACTCAAAGAGTTTTGAGGATCATGAGATGCATTTGATACAGGTACTGCAGAATCTCAGGGAAAAGAAGCTTTATGCCAAGTTTAGAAAGTGTGAATTCTGGCTTGAGAAAATTGCATTTTTAGGCCACGTGATCTCAGGAGATGGTATTTCAGTGGATCCTAGTAAGATCAATACAGTAGTGAATTGGGTTAGGCTAAAGAACATGCAAGAAGTTAGAAGTTTCTTGGGACTGGCTGGTTATTACCGTCGGTTTGTTGATGGGTTTTTGGCCTTGTCAGGAGCTCTTACGCGTTTGGCCAAGAAGAATTCCAGATTTGTGTGGGATGGAGAAAGCGAGCAGATTTTTCAGGAATTAAAGTAGTGGCTCATCACTGCACCAGTACTGACGATTCCATCAGGAGGTGATGGTTATGTGATTTACAATGACGCGTCTTTGAGAGGACTCGGTTGTGTACTGATGCAATATGGTAGGGTGGTGGCTTATGCATCTAGACAGTTGAAAGAATATGAAAATAACTACCCTACTCACGATTTGGAATGAGCTGCAATTGTACATACGCTGAAGATCTAGAGACATTACTTATATGGTGAGAAATATGAGATATTTTCTGATCACAAGAGCCTAAAGTACATCTTCACACAGAAAGAGTTGAATATGCGCCAGAGGAGATGGTTAGAACTCATCAAGGATTACGACTACACCATCAGTTACCACCCAAGTAAAGCAAATGTGGTAGCTAATGCTGAACCGTAAATCAGAGAATACGATGCAGTTAGCCGCAATAGTTCAGTACCCAATTCAGATGGACTTGGAAAGGCTTGACATGGAAGTAGTAGTAGATGATCCTCAAGCGTTTATTGCCAGTCTAGTTGTACAGCCTACACTTTATGAGAGAATTAAAGCTGCTCAGAGGGATGATCCAGAATTGGCATAAGTGATAGCCAAAATACAGGATGGTCAGGGAGAAGAATTCAGCATTTTCGATGATGGAGTTCTAAGATTTCGCACCAGATTGTGTGTGCCTGCAAATGACAGTATCAGAAGGACGATTCTAGAAGAGGCACACAGATCTCTATACATTATCCATCCTAGCAGTACGAAAATATATAGGGATCAATGGGAGTATTTCTAGTGGAGTGGCATGAAGAGGAAAATAGCAGAATTTGTATAGCAGTGCTTGACGTGCCAATAGGTTATGGCTGAGCACCCGAGGCTGACAGGACAGTTGTAGCCACTTTTCATTTTTGAATGGAAGTGGGACCACGTATCCATGGATTTTTTTATTGGGCTACCGCCGGCGCCACATGGTCAAAATGCCATCTAGGTAATTGTTTATAGGTTAACAAAGACAACACACTTTTTGCCCATTAAGGTTAGCTACCTTATGAACAAGTTAGTAGAGATTTACATACAAGAGATTGTTCGACCCCATGGAGTGCTAGTATCCATAGTCTCGAACCAAGATCCACGTTTCACATCGTAGTTCTGGAGAAGTTTACAGGAGGCACTAGGGACTTAGCTAGCATTCAGCACCGCTTTCCATCCTCAAACTAATGGTCAGACAAAGAGAACTATTCAGGTACTTGAGGATATGTTGCGAGCGTGTGTATTGGATTTTGGGGGTAGCTGGACTTAGTATATGCCATTGGTGGAATTTGCTTACAATAACAATTACCAGGCTAGCATTGGTATGGCTACTTATAAGGCACTTTATGGTAGGAAGTGTCGTTCCCCCTTTATACTAGAGTGAGCTGGGTGAGAGGTGAGTTTTGGGACCAGAGATAGGTCAGCAGGCGTACGATAAAGTCTGAGTCATTCGAGATCGAATCAGTGTAGCACAGAGTCGGCAAAAAAGCTATGTAGATACTCGCCGCTGGGAGTTGGAATTTGGAGTAGGTGATCATGTATTTTTGAAAATCGCACCATTGAAAGGGATCATGAGATTTGGTAAGAAGGATAAGTTGAGCCCTAGGTTTATTGGCCAATTTGAGATACTCGAGAAGATTGGGTCAATTGCCTATCGACTGGCTTTACCGCCACCTCTATTCAGGATTCACGACGTGTTTCATGTCTCTATGTTAAGGAAATACGTCCCAAATCCTTCCCATATCATTAGCTATGTAGAATTAGAACTCAATGGTGATTTAGCATATGAGGAAGCTCCAATACAGATCTTAGATAGAAAAGAACAGGAATTGTGCAGTAAGAGAATACCACTAGTAAAAGTATTGTGGAGGAATCACCTGGTAGAAGAAGCCTCGTGGAAGCTTGAAGATGAAATTTGACAGAAATACCCCCACTTGTTTAGTGGGTAATAGTAGTAATGTGTAATTAAAGTAGGGATAATTTTACTTTGTTTAAACAATGTAATAATAATGTAGAGTATAGGATAGGTAGTATTTTGGTTTTAGGAGAATTTTCTTTTATACTTATAATCTCCCAGAACTACCCATGTAACCACGATATTCCTCCGCCATAAGTGAGGGCTGGTAATAAAATAAGTAGACCATTTTGCCTTTAAGGGATGATGAGTTATATGAGTAGTAAATTTTGAGGACGAAATTTTATAGGGAGGGGAGAATGTAACGACCCTAAGAATAATGATATTTAAATAATAAAGAGGGAGGAAAATGGAAATAATAATAGAAGGAGGTAGTCGACTTGCGTTAATCGACGACATTGCATTTTGGAGGTGATAATTCCAAGAAATTTCCTAGGTCATGTCGACGAACACAAGGGTTTCATTGACGAGGATTCCCCAGGATCTCGTCGACGAGAAGATACTGAGAGAGGATTTTTGGGATGTTTGAAATTCGTCGATGAGGGTGCAGATTCATCGATGAACTTTCTACAGGACTCGTCGATGAGATGACTTGGCTCATCAACGAATCCTGTAGTATAAATAGTGCTGAACTTAGTTTTCTTGCGCAGAAAACTCACCGAACCCTCTCTTCTCTCTCCGTTATGGCCCTTCCCCCTTCTCTCTTCGATTTAGGCCCCGTCAGTCGTCGGATCAACAATCTGAGGCCACCATGATGCTCTTGGCGGAGTTCTCTTCAAGTCTGCTGGGGCAGATCGTCGGTGGGATCAAGTCAAATTTCTTCCCAGAATCAGGGTAAGGTCTCAATTTTTGGCCTTTTGGCAGTTGTAGGAAATGATGCAAGTAAAGAAATATTGATATATTTTTTTTAGCAAATGTTGTTTTCAGGGTGTCGTGTAGGAAACCCTGTGAGGGTAGGACTGGTATACGATAAGGGCTTTTTAATAGTCAGGTAAGGGAAATATGCTATGCTAGGTTGTTCGAGTATGATTTTAGTATAAAAATATATATATTTAACCAGATTATTATTCATAGCAGAAATTTATACAGTTTGTCAAGTATGATTAACATGTTTTAAAATTACTGTGTGGCTTGAGAATATAGATATACTACAGAAACATGTTTTATAGTATTTTTGAAAGTTATGTTTTACCGAATATATAGACAGAGGAAATATTTTATAGTAATTACAAAATACCATGATTATACAGTTGATACAGATACAATTTACAGTACCATGACATGCATTTTTACAGTTTATTTCAGAAAATACAGTTGATACAAATACAGTTTATCACAGCGTCGTGATTTATACAGTTATTATAGAATCATGGTAAAATAGATAATTGTATATAAAAATGTATTATATAGTATCAGACCCTGATGGACCATTATAGATTACAGTGCACGGTACCGTTCCTACATACAGTATAGAGTGCAACCACCTATTCAGATAATACGTGGTATAACATTCGATCGTATATAACCCACGAGTGGACAGGTTCCCCATTCGATATGGGTAAAGGAGGGCTGATCAGACTGATGGAGTATAGTGGTTTATCTTGGTCGGCCAGCCACGGTAGATCCCGCCTACAGGCCGCACAACCCTGTCATGAGGGGTTAAATCATGACACACAGTTATCTATAAGGAAGTTTTCAGTTATTATATGTATATACAGTTTTACGGTAGGATTGGGTGTACTTATGTATAGTAAAAGTATTATGAGAGGAAAACCTATAAAAGCAAATATGTTAAGCAACATGGGTACAGGTGGTGGCTTAATATGTTATTTGTACTTGTATTCTCATATTCATTTATACATGACTATATATAAAAACAGATTTTCATGGTATTGTAACTCATTTGCTACACACTAGTAATAATATATTTCGTCTTACTGAGCGTTGGCTCATCCCATTACTTTAACATTCTTCAGGTGATCCAAGTAGGTGAGCAGATCAGGCTCGCAGATAGAAGGACCTCAGTATTGCCCTGACAATAGAGTGAGTATTTTTGGAAGTATTTTTGTATAGCCTTAGCCCAGTTGAGGGTGTTTTTGGGAAGCAGTCATATATGTAAATTTTGAGGAATCTTTTAGCACTCTGGTATTGTATATAATTATATATGGTTATATTTATTTGATTTCTGCTTCTCGCTGCTAGGTTGATGGTTGGGTTTAATTCAATTTGGTATCAGAGCATTATAAATGTTAAAAAAAAAAAAAAACCCCAAGTTAAATAGCAAGTTGTTACACTTTATTTATTTACTCTCTAATATTTTTTACATATTTCATATTTACTCATGTAAAAAAAGTGGTGAATAGGAACTTATGTGCTTAGTTTAAGAGTTACTGGGATAACATACACAAAAATTTCAAGGAGATGAGCTTTAAAGATGAACGACACTCGTTTGATAAGATCTTCCGTGAAGATTGGGAGCTAGTATGTTGATAATTTCGCGATCCTCACTACCAGGTGATGTGTTTAAATTAGTACTACTTTTTGGTATTGATATTGTATTTTGACTACTATGCATTAGTGCATTTGTGTGGATTTTGGTCTCATTAAATCTATTTTATTGGAAATATGTCAAATAAATGCCAAGAATTGAAGCAGATTATATGTTATGCATTGTGGTGAGTCAATGTTATTTGTGCATCCTCAAGGGGTAATTTCTTTGAAACTAGCTATTACATTAGAAATGTTATGTTTACACATGCACAAGTTTTGATATATAAGGTTTGATATAATAATGTAGCGTGATTCAGTCACTGGACAATGAAAAAACAAGTCCATATAGTATTGTAATATTACCTACAACTCCAAATTAGCTCAAATCCCTTATGGCGTGCTTGAAAACTTGAATTAATTTAAAGTTATGCGGCACTCATCTAGCTAGTATGTGTCCACACACACATTGAGGTCAATTAGTTGAGTCGCTTCTGCAATTTTTACGATGTAACTTATGTTTCTGCGGTAGTATGCAATGTTAATTCCTTAAAAAAGATACACTTTGTTGCTGCAAAAATTATTTATTTTTTACATTAAGTAGAGATGTTGCTAAAGTTTTTTTTTTTTTTTTTCTTTTTATGATGGTAGCATTTGATATCACTATAAAGTAATTTTGTGATATCTACATTTAATGTCATTAATTTATGTCACCCTTAAAGTCTTTCTTTTATGATAAATATTTAATGGAAAATTAGGGTTCATTTTTTTTTTTTTTAATTATAGCAATTACATATGCAAGGTTAAATGGTGTACATAGAATGGGTTTAGTGTCTTTTTGACCTTCTATTAGCATAAGTATATCTACGGTCTCAAATGTGGCTTTCAAATTAAAACTCTATATTTTATAAGTTGGACTTAGATTTTGCTTTATTCCTCTCAATAATTTGGTGAGTTAGGCACACATAAAAAACTTTGCCGTTGTCATTGACCGGTGTTGGATCTTTGGACCTCAGCATACCATCAACAGTATAGAAGATGCAGTAGGTGATTGATTATACTGTACATACATCATTTCAACCGTACGAAATATTAGAATAATGAAAAGTTATGCATGACCTTCTGTTTCATAATAATAAAATATATGCATTTATAACAATTTCATTAGTACTTTATTCCCATTCCACGGACCAAAGGTTATAGTTTTTAATTCCTATTACCCTGCGTTTACACATCTCAAAAACAGCTCACAGCATTCGGTTCCAGAAATCAGCCGATCGCTGCCGTTGATTAATATGAATGGTAGACACGGTAGCTGTGATTTAACCCCAAAGCATATCTCCACGGGGAGATGCGCGGGATTCGGACGGAACCAGTCCCGTCAAAAGTCTCCGTGAGAAGGAAAGGACTGAAGTGGATCCAATTAAATTAAATTAAATTAAAGAAGCCACTTAGCAGCGCGCAGCGCTGGGTGAAACGACAGAGGAAAGGACAAAAGTGCGGTCGTAGCGCGACTCCTTCGGGCGCAGTTTCTATTTACGGCTAGAGTCCAGGGGGGAAGAAAACGTTGTGTGACAGAAGTGGCAACCCTACACAGCTAGCAGCATGCAGGTCGGGAATGAAATCGTGTTACGGAAGGTGGAGGTGCTTTTGAGGGACACCCACCCACCGACATCGGGTTCAGGTTTCGGGGCACATGGCTTCAGCGTTCTCCAAATACAACGGCTCCACCTTTACCTTGTATCACTCGCTCAACGCGGCTGCCACATTTTGAACCATGTACGCAGCCGCCATACCTCAAGTTTTGTTCCAATAATGGAAACAACGATCCTTTTATTTAACTCTGTCTGTATAAAGATGAAAAACGAGGAGCAGATGTAGGGGTGCAAACAAGTCGAGCTGATGCTGAGGCTGGGCTTAGTAGAGTCAGAGCTTGGCTCTGGGTCAGGCTTTACTCGATTCGAGCTCATAAAGTTGAGCTCAAGGTCGATTCGAAATTTAAATTATTGGCTAAGGCCTAAGCTTGAGTTCGGTTCATTTGCAGTCTCGGTTCAGGGCTCAGGCTTGTGCTAAAATTACATAAATGACCAAATAATAATAATTTCATCAATCTATTTTGTTTGAGTCAAAATTTTGTGCCTTTCTCCTTGGGCGATTGGATTAGTATTGAACTCTTGAGATTGGATCAGCTTAGCAAGCCTATTGACCAGCTCATTACCGAACTTCTTAACTAGTCTAATAAGCAAGCCCATTAGAGGTAGTTATTAAGCCAGTCACAAGATGAAACGAGTTGAGTCTGATTGTGCTCGCACTCAACTTATTTACGAATCAAGCTTAAAAATTCAGCTTAGAACTCCCTCATTTATATGATAAACGAGCCCAATTGCTCCTACTACTGGGCCAAGCTCTCGAGCTGCTTGTGAGCAGCTTGATTCATTTGTAGCTCTATTCTGATGTGGAGGGGATTTGTTGTAGTTTAATCCATAGCAAGCTTTTTTTAGCTTAGAAAAATTTACATGGTATGGAGTCTATGGATTATGCTTATGAAGAATGGGCATCCAAACACCTTTTGAGTATAAGGTGGATGATCAATGGTGATTACTTTGTTTCAAACAATTAGTTTCCATCGTGAAAAAACATGGATTTATTTAGTGCGGAGGTGGAATAGGGCATGTTATTGAGTGTAAATTAGGTGGAATGAGATCGTCATGATAGGATTTTTTTGATTTTCTCCTCTAAGGGCAAAAGATCATCTCTTCCTCATTAGCCTCTTCTCTCGATGACATATTAGTGCAATGGCTCAAAAGATTATCCTTATTGCTCTTTGAAGGGAATTTACTTCTATTTGATAAGGCGCAAATGGAATCCTTCCTCGTTAGGGTTGCTAGGATTGAGGCGATGTCCACCATTTTAGTTGATTAGAAGGTTGATTGCAAAAATCCTAAGATTACACCAAGCTCTTGGGGAACACAACACATGTCATGAAATCTTTGCTGATAAGTAGAGATGTTTTTCCAAAGATACGTTTACGAGGTCTTGCCTATAATCTATTTGAGGTAAGTACTACTAGGTCAAGGATTAGTGATGTAAAATTGCCCAAAACTAGAGATGTTGGAATCTGAGACAAAATGCATTTGTGACAAGATGAACTCTTCATACTTGCTTGTCGTTTAGTACTTCGATACATCACAAAAAAAAAAAAGTGTGGCATTTATAGATCCAATATTGATCCAAGCTTTAAGTTACAATATTTCAATGTGAATATGATGATGGCTAACTAAAAGGACTCCATTTGACAAATGTGAGACCTATTTATCCTTCTCGACTACTAGAAAAATTATATTAAGTTTCTGTTTCCTTCTTTATATGTAATTTTCTAGTTAAGTCCAAAGCATTTGTCAAATTTTGTTAGACTAAACAAAAAAATGTTTTACGTATATTTCTACTTGCATTCTCATCTAACCAACAAAGTTGGTCGTCCAGCTGTTAAGGTAGTATTCGCTTCGAGTTGCTCCCTGCCTTAAGTAGATCGTCACCTAAAGTTTACCTTTCTTAGGACCATTCCATCCTAGTTTTTCAAGCAAGTGGTTCACCATCACTAGCTTCCCAAATCATTTTCATACGGTCGAGGTGAAGAATGAATCACCGTGTCTCAAAATGGTTTGCCTTCTACCCAGGTGTTCTTAGCTTGGGTGAGACTACCTTATACCCATATGATGCTCATCGTGTGTTTTTCTTGGGCAATTTTTGAGAAATTCTTTAGGAACATACTATGATTCAAAATTATGACCATATTCAAATAGCAAAGATTGCCCAAATAATGCCTTCCATGACTGCTCTATATAGTTTCACTTAATGTTCATAAATGAATAGTTGTAATGCTTATTTATTTATTCATTTATTTATATGTCTTTGGATATAACATTACTTTTCCTGTCTTCTGAGTCCTTATGGTTTTCTAATTGGTCAATTTATTTATAGATGATTCTCTCTTAGCATGCCGTTTTTGGAGCATTCTTTCATTCACCAAGTGTGGAAAAAAAAAAAAACTTGGTCACTTAATACCATATTTGGGTTAGGCTAAAGGCTGATCCTCAATTGATGGATTTGGAAATCCCCATATCCATTTTAAGCTTATTTTCATTTTAAATGTCTTTTTGCCTTCATCATTGGCAGGTTTTAAATCCTTGACAAATGAGGAGTTACTGAATTCTTTATATATGGATATGTTAGAATTCTATTTCTCCTCATTTTAGTCAATTTAGAAAGAGCTCTCATGATTTTCATTGATGATAGGCTTAGGCTCTATATAATTTTGTACACAATCTACATGTGGATAATATTTTTGACCCTCATAACCAACAATTCTAGTAAAAATATTTTATTATTCCTCGTATTTCCACATTTGGCTGAAGGCATCACGAATGATGATTCGATCGTAAGCCAATTTTAGGATGAATGAAATTGCTCCCTAATGCCCTCCTACAAATAGCAAGTTGGCTAAATCCATTATAGTAGTTATAAGCAATGGTTCAACTATGAGGCGAGTGTGAGACTAACAAATTAAATTTTCCTCTAGCGTCTTCTTATAAAAGAGCAAGTTGGTTAAATTCATCATAGTAGTTATAGGAGATGGTTCAACCATAAGGTGACTATGGAGTGAACAAAAAATATGCCCCGACATCCACCTATAGAAAGTAGGTTGGTTGAATCCATTGTTGTCGGTATAAGTGATGGTTCAACCATGCTAAATGAAGGATTGTGGTTAAGCTACAACAAGTGTTTTCATAGGCATTTCTATTATAAACCTTGAATCACTAAACTTGCCATTTCTCATGTTTTCTATCGTAGATCTTATGCTATTCTTAAAATCATCCCTTATTTTCTTCATTTCACTACCTAAAAAGATGCCAGAGCAATTGCATGAAAATTTTCTTAAGCAAATTGTTATTGAATCATCATTATATTAGTATCGGTGAGACTAGTTTACGTTAGCAACATAACATCGTGTCATTAACTTGCACCTTTCAAAATTGGTAGCATAATAGGTCCTGTTGGTTATGCCAAAATGGTTTTTCAAGAAATTAGTTCCTATAATGGGAATTGGGGATCAAAGAGTGTGGAGGTGGAATGGGATCTCTATATTGACCTCGATAGAAGGAGAATTATAGAAGCCATAGAAATCGTAAAAGGGAAGAAAGAGAGTAAGGAAAAAAAAAACTGACATTATAAGAGGAGGAATATATTAATGGGAAGGGAAAATAAGGTAGAGAGAGAGACTTTTGCATCCTTCCTTTTTTATGCAATTCTTGTTTGGAATGTTCTTGGTCAACTCCTTGCACAATCCATTGTAAGGTGAGACATTTTGTCATGCATTTGAAAGGTGTATGAATCACATTACTATCTTACATTCTTTATTAGACTAATCTTTCACCTTCCTAATTTAGTATTTAATAAATAAGGTAATATTTGCCTAAGTGAATGAGGTTTAGGCGAATACATGCTTCTTTTGCACCCTACCATGGCGACTTCCGTTTAGGTGAATGAAACTTGAAATTGGCCTTGGTCAACTTGGGCGACATTTAACTTATGCTTCATTTGGTTGATCCACCACTTAGTTGCTAGGCTAGCTAGGTGACCTCCCAATGATTGGGCAACCTACGTGACCTAATGATTATACAACATTTATCACCAAGTCCTCTTCCAATTTCTATAACCTACTACTATTTGATGTGATCGCATAGCAAATTCTTCATGACACGATGGTTAGATTTCTAGATTTTTTTTTTCCGCTCTACCATATTTTATTTAAATCCTTCCCTTTTTCTATTTTTTCATGGTTGTAGCCTTTTGTAGGTTTTTTCATTTCTATTCTATGAAACTATGCCTTTCACTTCCTTTATAGGCAACCAATTCTTCATTTTTAAAATTTTTCCCTTTATTACTCCAATCTAATAACAATCACCTACATGCAGGCTAGTAGTTCTATGGAGTCATTTTTTGATTCTTGCCTCTGGAGGGGGGCAGATATCATGCTTTCAAGGTATCCTTATCACTTTCTGATGGTGTTTTACTTTTATTTAATATGCGTAACAGTGGAATCCAACTAGGTTTGTTAGGATCAGGGTGATGTCCATCACTCCCATTGATTAATTGGTGGATCACCAAGCTCCTAACATTTCTCTATTCAACTTAGCCTAGTTATATTGGGTAAAAAATGACTATCGACAGTGATCTTCAACAAAAGTGACCTAATCAAATCAATAATCTTGAGTCTTTGAGTTCCTTTCTTTATCTAGTTGATACACTAGGTCTACATTATGATTCAAAAGGAAAGTCTTGGCCTAATTGGTAAGTGCCTCCTCATATTAAATGAATTGGATGCACCAATACAAGACTAAAACGTGCAATGACTTGCTCCTATAAAGGTACAAAGGTAGCTCGTTTGTTGTAACAAGTTTAGTCAAATCTCTACATAACAAGGAGGAGATATGTAATTATGAGGAAGGAATTTTGATCCATAGTTTCCCTTTGTTTTTTAACCCTAATCATAACCTTTATTTGTGTTGACCTGATAGGTCACACCCAGTTTTGATCATGAAAACTAATTTTGGTACTGATGGTTGTACTAAGGCTTGCATGCAGGTTCACTGTGCACGTGTATTTGGACTAAAATACATACCATAATGGCGTGCGGTGTTCGTGCCAAAGAATGACGAATTGTGTGTTGTATTTGTATTTATTATTTCATTTCTTCATTCTGATGTAATATATATTATGGACTATACACCTTAGGGCTTGTAATAATTTGCATCATGTATGGTAGGTAGGTATGCTCATAATAGACCCTAGTTGGACCTTAGGTACCTACTTTCAGTACACAAAGTCCCCAACATCACTCTTCATATAAGAGGAATTAAATTGGCTAAAAATGAACTTCAATGAAAATGCTAAGAGGGTTCGGGTGACCGAACCTAAGCCATGTAAAACAGCTCGTGCGACCAAACAAGTCAACATATTTACTTTGTGTTTGGGCACCCGAACTTGATTTGAGTGTATCATCCTTGGGCACCTGAACCTTTGTCAAAGCACTTTTCAACTACTCAAGCGACCTAATGATCACGTTTAAATTGGGCTTGGGTGACTGAATGGGTTAGTTTGGTTAATCGAACTTGGAACCGGGCACCCGAATTTACGAACAAAATTCTACTTACTTTTGTTTAGCCAACCAACCATTTCTTTGGGCACCCAAACCATTAAAAATCAATTTTCTGAGTGAGTTTATTCGGGCACCTGAACCTCACGGGTTAAAATATTTTTTACTGATTTTTTAATGGAGTAAACTGGGTTAATTTTCTTAATGACTTTTTAAAAAAATCTAATTATTCCCATTGGGTCCCCAATGGTAAAAAAATCCTCCTTGCCTATAAATACATGTTCATTTGTCATAATTAGCAAGGATTAGCATTTGGATTAAGGCCAAAATTCTCTCAACTTCCAAAACCTTATTTTAGCCTATACTACTCCCAAACACTCATACACTCCATATTTCTTAATCTTTCAAGTCTTGTGAGTATTTCTAAACTGATTGTGCTTAGTCTTACTAGCTAATACTCTCATTTGGTGTATTGTTTGATTGATTTGATTTGAGAGTATAGCCTTAAGTTCTTCCACCAATTTTACTTGATAAATTTTGTGTGAGATGACTTAGAAGGTTGTGGTTTTTGCATTGTCATTGCAAGACACCTATACCTATATTTTTGTGTGCAAAAATCCTCTTCAAAATCTAGTTTTTTAAACACTCCATTGTGCTTTGTATATTGAAATATCTTGTTGAGAATTTTTGAATGAACTTACTTAGCATATTTGAAACCCTGATCTGATTTTGTATTATTCACATATTGTGTTTCAAATCTTGCTTTGATATACACTCAAGATCTGGACTGATAATCTATACTTGATTGAGTGTGTAGCACACATTAGAGCACTGAGGACATTTACATATCATTTGTGCTGGTAATATTGATTGAGTTGTACTGGTGCACATATCCGCTTGTGTAGAATCGTATTTCTGTGTACAAATTTTATATACATTGGTTGTATTCCAAGCATGGACCTGAAGAGGGAGACTAACTGTGTTGAATAGTCCCAAACTGGCTTAGACCCGGTTAGGAAAGTTAGGTGCTCCATCCTCGTAAGGTGTGTTGGTTAAGCTTTAGTGGAATCCATGTGCTAGTGTAGCCAAGACGGGGACGTAGGCAATTTGGCCGAACCTCGATAACATATCGCGTGTATTGTTTGCTTTTCTACACTTTACTATTTTGCACGTGTATGCTTAATTTCTAAATTTCTTAGATTGACCCTAGGTTATGTTGTACTATTGTTAAAACCAGTAGACTTAGGCGATAAATTTTAAACACCCAGTTCACCCCCCTCTTGGGGTTGCACCAAAACTAACAATTGGTATCACAGCCTTGTAACTTAGACTTAAATGTCATTTAGTAAAAGAACATGATGGCTCGTGTTAGTACATCCCCTTCATGAAAGGAATATTGGTCACACACTCACCAATATTCTATGGTGATGACTATGCTGTGTGGAAATTCAAAATGACTGTGTATGTGAAAGCCTTAAATTGGAAATTTTAGAAAGTCATTGATTAGGGTGATTGTGTACCTATGAAATCTACTAGGTGTACTGATGTTCCTAAATCTGAGTGTGAACTGAATGATCATGATAGGAATTTAGTGCAGGTAAATTTTGATGCCATGAATACCTTACTGCATGCTTTAGATTCTAATGTTTTATGTGAGGTTATGGCGTGTCATAATGCTAAGAAGATATGGGATGAACTTGAGAGGAGATATGGTGCGTCCACACAAAAGGAATTCATCTCTCCGTGCGACTCAAGCTCCATTAATCTTGAGGGAGGTAACCAGTGTTTTGTTGCTTTAATTGATGATGAGTTTATCTCCATTCCTTCTGCTTTAGTAGACAAATATGAAAATGATTCATATGCTGATTTGAATGATGTATCTGATTGTGAATCATATGATAGTAGTGATAATGAGAGCATGCTTACTTTTGAAGAAATGCAAAGTGAATATATTAGGACTCATAAGTTACTTGTTAAATCGAATAAGAAATATTCTATGCTGAAAAACAAGTATGACACATGCATTAAAGAATGTGACTCAAAAGTTATTGCTGAAAGAGAAAATAATTTGAAAATTAAAAGACTGGAAAGCAAGAATGAGTTATTAGAAAAGGAATTGACTATTTTGAAACTTCAAGTTTTTAATGATAATAAAAAGGACCACTTGATTGCTGAACTTGAACAAAAGGCAAATAATTTTACCAGAGAACTCATTAAACTTCAGGATGATTGCAAGGGTCTTAAAAATTTGAAAATGAAAGAGCTTGAAAATAAAATAAGGGACTAGTCTAGGATCATGTACACATTCACTTGAGGTAAAGGCAACTTCAATAAGTTGTTAAGATCACAGAAAATGACCTTAGATAGGGAAGGTATAGGCTACAATGGAGTAAGAAATAGGAAGAAGAAAAGTCTATACATGGGGTCTTTGTAAGAGAGTCCAAAGATTATGCTAGTACCTCTTCTAGTCCATACACCAACACCTATTGTGCTTTGTGTAAGAAGAAGGGTCATACCAAGTTTGATTGTGTGCTTAAGAGAAAGGGAGTTAAAATGAGACAAATTTGGAGAATCAAATCCGATCCCATCTCTTATTGACCTGCAGGTGTTCTTTTGTATTCATAGAACTAATTAGGAGTCCTCACAAAGCCCTAAGTCTTGTAGATAAATCATTGGGGTCTTAGGTTGTGAAAATTGGTCAAAACATAAGAAGTTGACCAAGCTCGGGCGACCAAACCATACAGTGCTTTTGCACTTTAGGAAACCGAACTTGGAAGTCTGACCAAGGAGTTGACCATTCTTCGGGTGGCTGAACCGTTAAGTTCAAATTCATTCGGGCTGCTGAATATGGTTCGAGTAACCATATTTACTTTCAGGTAAACGAACGTGGACTTCGGGCGACCGATCGATGCTATTTATCTTAAATTCGGGGAGTCAATCCTTGGTTTTGTAAAATGGCGCCTAAAATTAACCGACCGAACCATTGCTCGGTGAACTGAACATACTTAGTGGGGCTATGCAATTATAGTTGTTCGGGGCGATTGAACTTCTTCTTAGGCACCCGAACCACGCTAATATATATGGGATTCTACAAAAAATAGCTCATTTTACATCCATCCTTGAGAGGTGCCCTGTATTTTCCCCATTTCTCAGCCTAGTACCCTTCAAGAAAATTTTTCTCTCATCATGGTGACGCACCATATACATGCTGCGGCAGGTATTCCGCTTGAGCAGTGGTTCCTTACACCCAACAGGCGAATTAAATATGATAGGGTGTTTCGTTTTAAAGATCCCATCTTAGGAAAAATCCTAAACATAGAGTTTATGCAAGCCCATTTCAATAACGTCTTGGACATTTTTCGGTACCAGGTGTGGTACGAGTTCATCACCTTCTAGCCCACGGGGATAAATCCTCTGCTCATTCGGCTATTCTATGCCAATATTGCACAGGAGGGGCAGGGCTACTACTCTAGGGTACTCAAGACTGACCTCCACTTTGATGACGCTTATCTGGTAGAGACGTTTCAAATCTAGCGTGGCGACTTTATCTATCCTAATTCATCCTCCACCTGGATTAGTAAGCAAGATTTCACGGTGAGCACCTTTGTTAATCTTGTTATGACGAATCCTATGGCTGACTTAGCACACACACCCAGCTATAGATCATTGACTTTGGAGGCAAAGGTGGTACTCCACCGGATTTCATATAATATACTCCCAAAGTCAGGATCTAGGGATCACGTATCTTATTTAGACTGCTTTGTGATGTGGTGCCTATTCACAAGAAAGAAGTTAGATATCCCTAAGCTGATCCTATGATGGATGTTTCTTAAGACCATTGGAAAGAGGATCATACTGCCCTATGGTGGTATCTTGTCTAGACTATTTATTAGGGAGAGGGTTACCAGGACTACATTTGCTAGCATCAAGAAAGTTAGGCCCTCTGACATTTTTAACTCCACCACTTTAAAATTGATAGGATACGAGCTCACTGGCAACATGTGGTTGCCTACTACTCCTAAGAGAGGCCCAGGAGCTCAGGAGATCCCGCAGGAGATGCCCTATGCTCTGTCCAACGCTAAGATCATGGCGGCCATTACCGACCTCTTTGCATCATTTTAGGAGTTCAGAACCTCTATGACAGAGCAGACATCCTCCTCTCTTGCTAGACTTGACTCACTTTAGAGCGAGTTCTCCAAGTTCCAGTTCGATGTACGGGCTGTTGACCCTACGAGTTATACCTTATTTTGATTATGACAAATACTCTAGTATTTAATGGTTTGATGAGTTTGTGTGTAGGAGCAATCAAACATATCATATGGTGCATGCACATGGATTTGTAGAAGACGAAGACTCAAAATGTGTATTCATTGTAATTTATATTTATCATATTGAATTTGTAATAGTAAATAGGGAATGGTCTGTAATAATTAATGCCTTACCTGCATGGTAGGATCGATAAGCTCATGACCATAGATGGATCTTAGGGAAGGTCAACCGAAATAGAATTTTTTCGGTGTCCTCAAACTAAAAAGGACCTAAAAATGACCCTAGGACACTCACACCTGCATATATATGAATGGTCATTTGAATAAGGTCTTTGCATGCTTAAACAGGACCAAAATGCTCGAAATAGGCACATTCGGTCCACCGTACTTCATAGTACATATACTCCCGATTGACCGAACCTGGACTAGGTCAATAGTTTGACCACAGTCTGGTCAACCAAACTCATATAGTTCATTTACACCAGGTCGACCGAACTCCCTTTGAGTTAACACTTTGACCTCCTGGTCAACCGAGCCCAAAATGAACGCCAGCGCTCTGGTCGACCGATGGTCCTCGAGAGGTGCCCCAGCGTTTTGGTCGACTGAATCATCTAGTTCATTTCTTCCTGGTCGACTGAACCGCGCTGTTTGGAAAAATTGCCCTTCCCGGTCGACCAACCTTGTAGTTCAAATTTGGCCTGGTCGACTGGACCATATGAACCTCGAGAGGTGCCCCTAATATTTTATTGTGGTTAACTTTTTAAAATAGGGTTAAAATAATTAAATTGTATTAAAATTTTTCCAATTATTCCAAGTGTGTCCTAAACGGTTATATTTTGTAGGAAGTCTATATATACCCCCTCATTTGGAATAATTAGATAGAGATTAGTAAAAATAATTAGCAAATATCCTCTGATTCTCAAAAGCTCTATTTCTCACATCCAAGCTTCATTTTTCATTCTTACTAATCCTCATTTCAAATCTTGCTAAGTAAGAGTGCTATTGTGAGTATCTAGTTTAGCTTACTCTCTCATTTGTTCTAGTTGATCGATATATATACTTTTATCTAAGAGTAAGCTTGAATTTTTTCTAGGAGATTTCATTAATAAGTCTTCCATGGGAAAACTTCGTAGAGCTTTTGAGTTTTGCATCATCATTGCAATACTCAAGAGTTCGTATTGCTTTTTGCTTGTGAAATAAATTTTTGCAAATCGATTTCAAATATCTCGTGTGATTTACTTTGAGAAATATTTTGTTGAGATATTTGTGCATACACAAAAAGATCTTTGTTGAAATATCCTTTGATTGATTTTATCTTCTTGAACACGAAGATCAAATAATTTCATAAATTAAATCTAATTATCTCTTGAGCCTTATATATTGAGAAATATCATTTGAGATATCTGAAGTATTTCTATCATCTTTGCTAGAGCATTGTGATTGAAAATATTGTGTGATACAAAGATAGTATTATTTGCACTCTCACGCACTGATTGAAATATTTGCATAATTATTTGAGAGTAGACACTTAGACTACACCGAGCTTATCAAATCCTATCTCTTGGTAGTGTATTCATTACATTGTGCTCAGTGGTACATAATTAGCTTAGTGTAAGAAGCATTTCCTTGTATGCAAAATTATATACACATCTGTTGTATTTCAGGCATGGGCCTGAAGAGGGAGACTAGCCCTGGAATAGTCCCGGACTAGCTTAGACCCGGTTAGGAAAGTTAGGTGCACCATCCTGGTAAGGCATGTAGGTTGAGGTCAGCCCTACTAATTGACCTGGTTAAGGTTGAGGTCAACCCTGTGGTAATTGACCTGGTTGTAATCAGTGCCACTCCACCCTTTAAGTGAGCATTAGTGAAATCATTATGCTTGTTAGCCAAGGCGGGGACATAGGCAGTTTGCCGAACCTCGATAACATTTCTGAGTGTCGTCTCATTTACTGATTTATTGTGCATGCTTGGTTAATCGTTTATTGCAGTTTAAATTCCACTTTATATTTACATTGATTCATTTTACATGCACTAGATTGACCTTATGCTTGTGTAATACTGTTGTTAGAGAATTGACCTAAGGGATAAAATTTTTAAATACCAATTCACCCCCCCACTTGGGATTGCACCAAAGCTAACATGAGCTAACTTTCATATTCTCAGTGAGCGGTTAAGAGAGATGAATGACGGGGATATTGGGGAGGATCAGATGGAGACGAGTGGTGAGGATGATGATGATCACAATGATGAGGAGACCTAGTGGTGCACCGTGAGGATTAGTTACTTCTTATCCCAGCTTTTATCTGATCTATTTTATGCTTTATTTATATACACTTTCATTTGGTCTGTAATAACTTTAAAATAGTTTTTTTCTTTTTGTTTTACCAAACACACTAACCACACACACACGCAGATACTATCTTGTGGTGATTATGTTTTTTCTTTTGTTCATATATATCTGATAGTATTCAGGCTTGCATAATTTTTGCGCTTACATGACTATACTACTGAAAGCATGTTTGTGTTGAATGCCTCCTACATGGCAGATGCAGTGATTGAGAATTGCCTGCTGGTAGATTTAGGTTCTCACATGCCTTAAACTCTTGAGATACTACTTGTTTGAGGATCATTTTAATGTAGGTTAATTTTGGGAAATGTCTTGTTTATAGCCGGCATACTGTCGAATTTTCTATAGACTTTTGCCCAAAAATGTTGAATTTGAAAACGACGTGTGGATAGGTTATTTAATATTGGATTTTAAATACTAACGCTTAGCTCATTTACTTTAAAATTTTGAATTCTCCAATACTGGTTGTGTGTATATATTTAAAGTGCTTTGAAATTGGCAGGTTCTCATGGATATATCACATTTTCAAAAAAAATGCCAAAATTTTTTTTTCAAAATTTGTGCATACAACTCTATATCGTTTCTAAGTGCTAAACCTCCTAAAACTTGAGTTGTGCCTTTAAAATAATTTTTGAATTATGCTTAAGATGATATATAAAGAAAGTGTATATTCTTAGGGGGAGTCACTTAAACTTAAAATCATTAGGCTCTAAGAAAATAAATATGTATTTTGTTTTCATTTTTATATCCTTTGGAAAATACATTAACAATGTGGTATCAATGTGCACATTTTGCTAAATCTTTGTTTGATATCATGTTCATTTCAAAACAACATGTCTCTATAACTAGTGGTATTTTAACAATTAGTATCTTCTCTACCACGTAGTTATAACAATTGGTATCAGGCCCACATGTTTTCACTATATTATACCTTATGGGAATACATGTTTATTTTTGCAACCAAAGATGATTATGATAAAATTAACATAAAAATATTTTTGAAAGGATGAGTGAAAATCAAATGAAAAATTAGCATTCATGCTTACATAATTTTCCTTTGAGGGAGTATAAAAATTAAGATTGTTAATGTGCTGCATGCTACTTCTTTGATGCACATTCTGTTTGAGTTAATTGATTGAAATATGCTATATATTGTTCATTTAAACTCCAAATAGGTCACTTAGGTACAAGGATATCTTGGGAATGTTTAATTTTCAACAGTATGCTGCCAAATTTTTTTAAAATTTCTCCTAATGTACCTTTTGTATCTAAAAGACATCTTTTGCCTTCACGTTATATTACTTAAACCCTCTTTGCTGTTGCCAAAGGGGAAGAATAGGAAAAAGTGGGTAAAACAATGCTTAATCTATAATTACTCATTGCTTTAATTGTCTTTATGCATAAAGTCAGGAGGGGCCTCTCTTGGCTCTACCGACTTTTGCATAAAATATTTGTCATCATCAAAATAGGGGAGATTATTAACCTGATAGGTCACACTCAGTTTGGATAATGAAAAATACTCTTGGTACTGATGGTTGTACTAAAGCTTGCATGCAGGTTCACTGTGCACATGTATTCGATCTAAAAGACATATCATGATGGTGTGTGGTGTTCGTGCCAAAGAATGAAAAATTATGTGTTGTATTTGTATTTATTATTTCATTTCTTCATTCTGGGATGTAATATTTATTATGGACTGCACACCCTATGGCTTATAATAATTTGCATCATGCATGGTAGGTAGGTATGCTCATAACAGACCCTAGTTGGACCTTAGTTACCTACTTTTAGCACACAAAGTCCCCAACATCACTCTTTATTTCAGGGGAATTAAAATGGCTAAAAATGAATTTAAATGAAAATGTTGAGAGGGTTTGGGCGACCAAACCTGAGCCGTGTAAAATGGCTTGGGCAATTGAACAAGTCAATATATTGACTTAGTGTTTGGGCATCTGAACCCAATTTGAGTGTATCTTCCTCGACCACCCGAACCTATATCAAAGCACTTTTCAACAATCGGGCGACCTAATGATCACGTTCAAATTGGGCTTGGGCGACTGAATTGGTTAGTTTTCTTAATCAAACTTTGAACTAGGCACCCGAATTTACGAACAAAATGCTGCTGGCTTTTGTTCAGCCAACCGACTGTTTCTTCGAGCACCCAAACCATTAAAAATCAATTTTCCATGTGAGTCTATTTGGGCACCTGAACCTCAGGCCGGGCGGCACTCAAACCTTGCAGGTTAAAATATTTTTTATCGACTTTTTTAATGGAGTAAATTGGGTTAATTTTCTTAATGGCTTTTAAAACAAATCTAATTATTCCCATTGGGTCCCCAATAGTCAAAAAATCCTCCTTGCATATAAATATGTGTTCATTTATCATAATTAGCAAGGATTAACATTTTGATTAAAGCCAATATTCTCTTAACTTCCAAAACCTTATTTTAGCTTGCACTACTCCCAAACACTCATACACGCCATATTTCTTAATCTTTCAAACGTTGTGAGTTCTTCTAAACAGATTGTGCGTAGTCTTACTAGCTAATACTCTCATTTGGTGTATTGTTTGATTGATTTTATTTGAGAGTATAGCCTTAAGTTCTTCCACCAATTTTACTTGATAAATCTTGTGTGGGTTGACTTAGAAGGTTGTGGTTCTTGCATTGTCATTGCAAGACACCTATACCTATATTTTTGCGTGCAAAAATCCTTTTCAAAAGCTAGTTTTTCAAACACTTGATTGTGCTTTGTATATTGAAATATCTTGTTGAGAATTTTTGAATGAACTTGCTTAGCATATTTGAAACCCTAATCTGATTTTGTGTTATTCACATATTGTGTTTCAAATCTTACTTTGATATACACACAAGATCTAGACTGATAATCTATACTTGATTGAGTGTGTAGCACACATTAGAACACTGAGCACATTTACATAACATTTGTGCTGGTAATATTGATTGAGTTGTACTGGTGCACATATCTGCTTGTGTAGAATCGTATTTCTGTGTACAAATTTTATACACGTTGGTTGTATTCTAGGCACAGACCTGAAGAGGGAGACTAATTGTGTTGAATAGTCCCGGACTGGCTTAGACCCGATTAGGAAAGTTAGGTGCTCCATCCTCGTAAGGCGTGTTGGTTGAGCTTTAGTGGAATCCATGTGCTAGTGTAGCCAAGGCGGGGACGTAGGCAATTTGGCCGAACCTCGATAACATATCACATGTATTGTTTACTTTTCCCCATCTCACTATTCTACATGTGTATGCTTAATTTCTAAATTGAATAGATTGACCCTATGTTGTGTTATACTGTTGTTAAAACCAGTAAACCTAGGCGATAAATTTTAAACACCCAATTCACCCCCCTCTTGGGGTTGCACCAAAACTAACAATTGGTATCAGAGCGTCGTAACTTAGACTTAAACTTCCTTTAGTAAAAGATCATCATGGCTCATTTTAGTGCATCCCCTTCATGTGAGGGAATGTTGGTCACACACCCACCAGTATTCTATGGTGATAACTATGTTGTATGGAAAGTCAGAATGACTGTGTATGTGAAAGTATTAATTGGAAAATTTGGAAAGTCATTGATCAGAGTGATTGTGTGCCCATGAAATCTACTGGGTGTACTGATGTTCCTACATCTGAGTGTGAACTGAATGATCATGATAGGAATTTAGTGGAGGTAAATTTTGATGCCATGAATACCTTACTGCATGCTTTAGATTCTAATGTTTTATGTGAGGTTATGGCGTGTAGTAATGCAAAGCAGATGTGGGATGAACTTGAGAGGAGATATGGTGCGTCCACTCAAAAGGAAGTCATCTCTCCGTGCGACTCAAGATCCATTGATCTTGAGGTAGGTAACCAATGTTTTGTTGCTTTAACTGATGGTGAGGTTATCTCCGTTCCTTCTACTTTAGTAAAGAAATTTGAAAATGATTCATATGCTGATTTGAATGATGTGTTTGATTGCGAATCACATGATAGTAGTGATAATGAGAGCGTGAAGAATTGCAAAGTGAATATATTAGGACTCATAAGCTACTTGTTAAATCAAATAAGAAATATTATATGCCGAAAAACAAGTATGGTGCATGTATTAAAGAATGTGACTCAAAAGTTATTGCTAAAAGAGAAAATAATTTGAAAATTAAAAGACTAGAAAGTAGGAATGAGTTATTAGAAAAGGAATTGTCTATTTTGAAACTTCAAGTTTCTAGTGATAATAAAAAGGACCACTTGATTGCTAAACTTGAACAAGAGGCAAATAATTTGACTAGAGAACTTATTAAACTTCAGGATGATCGCAAGGGTCTTACAAATTTGAAAATGAAAGAGCTTGCAAAAAAAATAGAGGACCAGTCTAGGATCACGTACACATTCACTAGAGGTAAGGACAACTTCAATAAGTTGTTAGGATTGCAGAAAATGACCTTAGATAGGGAAGGTATAGGCTACAATGGAGTAAGAAATAGGAAGAAGAAAAGTCTATACATGGGGTACTTTGTAAAAGAGTCCAAGGATTATGCTAGTACCTCTTCTAGTCCATACACCAACACCTATTGTGCTTTGTGTAAGAAGAAGGGTCATACTAAGTTTGATTGTGCACTTAAGATAAAGGGAGTTAAAATGAGACAAATTTGGCTAGTCAAATCCGATCCAATCTCTTCTTGACCTGTAGGTGTTCTCTTATATTCATAGAACTTATTAGGAATCCTCACAAAGCCCTAAGTCTTGTAGATAAATCATAGAGGTCTTAGCTTGGGAAAACTGGTCAAAAGAGAAGAAGTTGACCAAGCTCGGGTGACCAAACCATATAGTGCTTTTGCACTTCGGGTGACCGAACTTGGAAGTTTGACCAGGGAGTTTACCATTCTTTGGGTGGCTGAACCTTTACGTTCAAATTCATTCGGGCTGCTGAATATGGTTCAGGTAACCATATTTACTTTCAAGTTAGAGAACATGGACTTCGGGCAACCGATCGATGCAGTTCATATTAAGTTTAGGCCGCAGATCCTCGATTTTGAAAAATAATGCCTAAAATTCATCCAAACGAACCATTGCTTGGTTAACCAAACAAACTTAGTGGGGCTATGCAATTATAGTTGTTCGGGCGACCGAACTTCTTCTTAGGTGCCCGAGCCGCGCTGATATATATGGGATTCCACAATAAATAGCTTATTTTACATCCACCCTTGAGAGGTGCCTTGTATTTTCCCCATTTCTCAGCCTAGTACCCTTCTAGAAAATTTTTCTCTCATCATGGCGAGGGACCATAGACGTGCTGTGGCAGGCATCCCGCTTGAGCAGTGGTTCCTTACACTCGACTGGCGAATTAAATATGATAGGATGTTATGTTTATGCAAGCTAAAATGAGGAATAGCTTCCCAAGAGGGGGGTGAATTGGATTCTTTTTAAATTTTAATAATTTTTAAGCTATTGATTTTAATTACCCAGAAAACAAGATATATAAACGATAACTACACTTAAAAATACTGAAATTTAAATTCACAAGTCAATTAATGAAATCAATGTAATTCAATCACTCAACCAAAAATATTAGAGCTTTAGTTGATTTTTTTGTAAACTCTTAGTATGCACTTTACTTGATCAAAATTTCCACAGATTAACCAACGTACTCCCTTTTTAGGTTTCTTAAAATGATTAATCAAAACGTACTTTCTAAATATCAAGTACCTTTGTTTCTTTCTCACTTAAGAATCTGCAACCTGCACATTTAAATCATACCACAATAGCAAGTAAATAATATAAAGTAAAGCAGAGAGAAAGACACAAGATTTTTACGAGGTTCGGCTTCAACATAGCCTACGTCCTCGCCTTTGACAAAACACCAAAGGATTCCACTATATTAATTCCGTTACCTGGTGGAACAATACCAATTTACAACCACTCCTTATGTCAGGCTAGAGCCCGCCTCTCCAAACAATAACCCCTTGTTTGGTCCAACGATTCAACAACTCTGAATCGTTTAAGAATGATGATAAAGAAATTTGTGTACAAAAGAGAACTCTCACAATAGAGTAAATTAGTACAATGATTAGCTCACTTATACTTCAAAGTAATTCAAATATAAGAAATTTGAAGCTCAACGCTTAGTATGAATTACCAAATGATTTTTCAAAGAAAATGAAAGATTCTGATTTTTTAAAATCTTTGCTTCAAAAATATAAATCAATATCAGATCAGAAATTTTAAGCATAGGAAAAGTTTAGATCCTTTGAGGAATTTGAATACTTGAAAATCACTTGATCAAAAAAACCTTTGAAAAGTGGCTTGATCTAAAAACCTTGAAGGTTGCTTGATCTTAAATTTTGAAGATTGCTGAATCTAAAACTTTGAAGATTTCTGGATCTGAAACTTTTGAAAATTTCTAGATCTGAAACTTTTGAGAATTGCTTAATTTCAAAAACCTTTCAATATTGCCTATATGATCATTATTTTAAACCTTTGAAGCTTTTGACTATTTATAGATGTTTTTAGAAACCATCAATTACTCCTAAAGATTCCTAAAATTCATTTCCAAATATTTTGAAATAAATATGTTTAAAAACATGGTTTAAAAAATCTTCCCTTCTTAAGCCAGTTTTATTTATTAAAAAAAACTTTTTAGAGTATATATGTTTAAAAAAATGGTTTAAAAAATCTTCCCTTCTTAAGCCCTTTTTATTTATTAAAAAAAAAAAAAAAACTTTTTAAAGTATATATGTTTAAAAAAATATTTTTGATTTTCTATGAGCTTCAAACCACTTTATATTTGAGTTTAACCTTTGAAGTACTTACATTAAGAACATCCTAAAATATAATTCTTTAATCTTCAATATTGTTCTTCCATCATCTTTGTTGTTTCAATCTTTTATTTGAGCTTTTCACCAGTATAATTTTATTCCTCGTGCTCTTTGCAATCCATAAGCTTTTCTTTGTGTTCTTCAAGAATTCTTTGTAATCAATAAACTATACTTGTGTTCTTCAAGAATTCTTTGTAATCCATAGGCTTCTCTATGCACTTGGGCTTTGTCACTTTCCTGGAAAATTTTTACTTGAAACATATTAAATATATCATTGATTTGGTATCATCAAAATAAGAATTGCAAGCCTTATTAGGCCAACACAAGCCCATTTCAATAATGTTCTGGACATGTTTCTGTACCAGGGGTGGTACGAGTTCATCGCCTTTCAGCCTAGGGGGATGAATCCTCTATTGTTCAACGCCAATCTTACATAGGATGGGTAGCGCTACTACTCTAGGGTACTCGAGACCGACCTCCACTTCGGTGACGCTTATCTGGAGGAGATGTTTCAAATCCAGCGTGCCAACTTTATCTGTCCTGATTCATCCTCCACCTAGATTAGTGAGTAGGATTTCACGGTGAGCACCTTCGTTAATCTTGTTATGATGAATCCTGTAGCAGATCTTTCACACACACCTAGCTGCAGATCACTGACTTTAGAGGCAAAGGTGGTACACCACCTGATTTCATATAATATACTGCCAAAGTCAGGATCTAGGGATCATGTATCTTATTTAGACTACTTTGTGATGTGGTGCCTATTCAAAAGAAAGAAGTTAGATATCCCTAGGCTGATCCTACAATGGATGTTTCTTAAGATCATTGGAAAGAGGATCATATTGCTCTATGGTGGTATCTTGTCTAGACTATTTGTTAGGGAGAGGGTTACTAGGACTACATTTGCTACCATCAAGAAAGTTAGGCCCTCTGACATTTTTAACTCCACCACTCTGAAATTGATGGGATACAAGCTCACTGGCAACATGTGGTTGCCTATTACTCTTGGGAGAGGCCAAGGATCCGAGGAGATCCTACGGGAGCTGCCCTATGCGCCGTCTAATGCTGAGATCTTGGCAAAAATAACCGACCACTCTGCATAATTTTAGGAGTTCAGGACCTCCATGACATAGCAGGCATCCTTCTCTCATGCTAGACTTGACTAACTTTAAAGCGAGTTCTCCAAGTTCCAGTCCGATGTGCGGGCTAACTTTCATATTCTCAGTGATCGGTTGAGAGAGATGAATGACGAGGATATTGGGGAGGATCAGATGGAGACGAGTGGTGAGGATGTTGATGATCACGATGACGAGGATACCTAGTGGTGCACCATGAGGATTAGTTACTTCTTATCCCAGCTTTTATCTGATCTATTTTATGCTCTATTTACATACACTTTCATTTGTTCTGTAATAACTTTAAAACAAGTTTTATTTCTTTTTGTTTTACCAGACACACTCACCACACACACATGCAGATACTATCTTGTGGTGATTATGTTTTTGCTTGTGTTCATATATATATATCTGATAGCATTCAGGCTTGCATAATTTTTGTGCTTACATGACTATACTACTGAAAGCATGTTTGTGTTGAATGCCTTTTGCATGGCAGATGCAATGATTGATAATTGCTTATTGGTAGATTTAAGTTCTAGCATGCCTTAAACTCTTGAGATGCTACTTGTTTGAGGATCATTTTTGTGCAGGTTAATTTTAGGAAATGTCCTATTTATAGCCAGCATGTTGCCGAATTTTCTGTAGACATTTTCCTGAAAAGGTTGAAATTGAAAATTGTGTGTAGATAGGATATTTACTATTGGATTTTAAATACTGATGCTTAGCTCATTTACTTTAAAACTTTGAATTCTCTGGAGCTGGTTATGCGTACACATTGAAAGTGCATTCAAATTGGCAGGTTCCCATGGATATATCACATTTTCAAACAAAATGCTCCAAATTTTTTTTCAAATTTGTGCATACAACTCTATATCGTTTCTAAGTGCTAAACCTCCTAAAACTTGAGTTGTGCCTTTAAAATAATTTTTGAATTATGCTCAAGATGATATATATAAAGAAAGTGTATATTCTTAGGGGGAGTCACTTAACCTTATAATCATTAGGCTCTGAGAAAATAAATATGTATTTTTCTTTCATTTTTATATCCTTTGGAAAATACATTAACAATGTGGTATCAATGTGCACATTTTGGTAAATCTTTGTTTGATATCATGTTCATTTCAAAACAACATGTCTCTATAACTAGTGATATTTTAACAATTAGTATCAGGCCCACATGTTTTCACTATATTATACCTTATGGGAATACATGTTTATTTTGGCAACCAAAGGTGATTATGATAAAATTAACATTAAAATATTTTTGAAAGGATGAGTGAAGGTCAAATGAAAAATCAATATTCATCCTTACATAATCATCATTTGGGGAAGTATAAAACATTAAGATTGTTAATGCGTTGTATGCTACTTCTTTGATGCACATTTTTTTTGAGTTAATTGATTGAAATATGCTATATATTGTTCATTGATACTCCAAACAGGTCACTTAGGTACAAGGATATCTTGGGAATGTTTCATTTTCAAATGGCATGCTGCCGAAGTTTTTTTAAATTTTTCCCAATATACCTTCTGTGTCTAAAAGACATCTTTTGCCTTCGCGTTATATTACTTAAACCCTTTTTGCTGTTGCCAAAAGGGGAGAAGAGGCAAAATTGGATAAAACAATGCTTAATCTTTAATTACCCATTGCTTTAATTGTCTTTATCTATAAAGTCAGGGGGAGCCTCTCTTGGCTACACGCACGTTTGCATAAAGTATTTGTCATCATCAAAATAGGGGAGATTGCTGACTTGATAGGTCACACCCAGTTTTCATCATGACAAATACTCTTGGTACTGATGGTTGTACTAAGGCTTGCATGCAGGTTCACTGTGCACGTGTATTTGGACTAAAAGACATATCATGATGGCGTGCAGTGTTCGTGCCAAAGAATGAAGAATTGTGTGTTGTATTTGTATTTATTATTTTATTTCTTCATTCTGGGATGTAATATTTATTATGGACTGTACACCCTGTAGCTTATAATAATTTGCATCATGCATGGTAGGTAGGTATGCTCATAACATACCCTAGTTGGACCTTAGGTACCTATGTTTAGTACACAAAGTCCTCAACATCACTCTTTATATCAGGGGAATTAAATTGGCTAAAAATGAACTTAAATGAAAATGTTAAGAGGGTTCGGGCGACTGAACCTAATCCATGTAAAACGACTCAGGTGACCGAACAAGTCAATATATTGACTTGTGTTCGGGCACCCAAACCTTATTTTGTAGAGCATGTATTCTATGTACTTTTTTTTTTTCATTTCTTTTCCTTCTGCTCATTATTTTTTTTATACATTTTTTTTTCATGTTCAGCTAGGACAATTGTTACAACTTTTGTGTCTTTATGCTACCGATAGGAAACTAAAAGCTCTAAAGGGATTCATGAATTCTGTCCATCTCTACGGGGGGCTTAATTCTCACGTCTTGAGTAGGCTACGAGACTTAGGTTCATATCTCCTCACTGGACGTCATCTATAGGCTAGCAAATGCAAATATAGAGACTAGCATGCAAAAATTATCTAGAGAAGGAAAGTTGAGTTTCATGAACTCGGAGTTCATGTAAATAGCTCTCACAAAAAATGAAAGGCTCAACATAACCTCACAAGGTGTCATAGTCGCCATAGTTGTTTTCTCAATGCTCTCAAGAAAACTTAAGTGCGGAAAATCATGTGAAAGTGTGTCCTAACCTTGTGAAGTACCATATGAATCAAAGAACTTATACGACAATATTAAAGCAAATAAACTCCTAGTCTACCCTCATAGAGTTGTAAAACAAGCAAAGTGGCTATATTATGTGAAAATGTGCACAAGAAACTCACTACATTGTTAGTGAGCATAATAAAGTCATCTAAATGATACAACCTAAGCGTGTAACATAAAGGCTATATGGGAGTATGCAAAGGACATCAAAAGATGTTATCATAGCATGAAACAAGTAATGTGCCCTAAAAATTTTAAAAATGGTGTCATTTTTGTGCTCATAATATGACGTGTAGTGTTTTCCTAACTCCGTACCCCCAACTTAAAACTTTAGTGTCCCTATTGAAGTGTGGAAAGAAAGAACCTGGAAAGCATGGGAAAGGAAACACTGCACGGTGCTATGAGATCAAATAGTGTATCTATGTAAGTAAAAGCCACATAAAATGTAGACATAGAAAAGAAGTAATGGTACACTGAAGCACAAAAGACAAGTCAGAGGAAGTACAATGTAAATAGACACATCAAAAGCATAGGTACAACCACTCAAAAGCATGGTGATATAAAAGAAAAGGAAATACAACTAAAAGAAGAACAGAAAAGAAATAAAAAATGTGCATGAGCATAGTACATAAGCAGATAGCGCAAACAAAGACCCCAAGCATTTTTCCCTAATGAGAGCTAGTATCATAATCAGAATCAGAGCAAGTCGAGCAAGGTGAGGTGGCTGCTGCTTTAGCGGCATCTTAATCTCATGCCATTTCCTCCAATATGCGGTCCAGGTAGGGGTAAGAGGGGAGGGTTGCGTGTGTGGCCTAAGGATATAGAGCGGAACCAACTGGGTAGACGTGTCCTCCAGAGGCCCTATGGCATCCAGTGGCATGGTTGGCCTGATCATACAGAACAACACCGACGGGGCATACATGCCCTCTAAAAGCCCTATGGTAACATCCGAGAGCTACTCTATAGTAGGTGGCAGAGCAAATCGCACAGGGGGCAATTGAATATCCTCAAGGGACACCCTTGGTGCCTTTATCTCCTTCAAAGTTCATGCATGCTCTCTCAAAACCACTCGACCCCTTAAAGAAGACTCTTCCTTTGGTGGGTCTTGGACCCTTTGCCGCTCGGTGGCAGATCGTGGCGACTGGGCTTGCTTTAAGTTAGCCTAAGATTCCAAATGTTGAGGTATCTTTGGTGGAAGATCAAATGGATATGGAGAGGGAGAAATGTGGAGAGAATGAAAAGAAATGGTTGAAACCCTAAGCGCTAGGATGGAGGGTCTTGCACGGTGGGACACACCAGAGCTAGGGCAAGTCATAGGAGGGTCAATGGAGGCTTTGGAGAAGTGGAGGAGGCTTGGGTGACTAGGCAACAGGTTTGGCAAGGTTGCACTAGCCCGATGCTGTTCGCACCTGGTCACAGCCCCCACTGAAATACAACAACCAACTCTCGACCAAGTCATGCCATAATGGAGTGCTGGTAGAACCCTGATCGAACCTCTTAGTAATATAAAAGTTACATAAAGTTCAGAGGCTCGACCAGGTTGCTCCAAACAAGTTTTGGTTGTACCCCTAGTCAAACTTCTCAGTATTTTGGAAGTTTAGAAAACTTTCAAAACTTCGACCAAGTCACACCTATGCGTGCTGGTCGCACCCTAGTCGCACCCCCGACTAACCTAGAACCTATTCTAAGCACTGTAGACCCTATCTACTCTACACTATACGACATAAGGATTCAAAGAAGAAATAAAAAAATAAAAAAATACAAGTGGGTTGCCACCCAAAATTGCTAAGTTTACCGTCTTCAACCAGATGCAATGAATGCTCATTTCGAACTCACCTTGGTACGAAGATAAAAGTTTCTTCCGCCATCTCCTCATTAAATAAGGTCTCACTTACGCATAGTTGCCCCACTAAACTGGAAACCAATTCATAAATGACAAGAATATATTTATACAAGTCCTCCAAGCCAGATATAGAGGGCCTCTCAGGCTGAAGTATATCACGTAAAGGGTCCCTCTATAGAATTGAGGGAGCCACTTCCTTAACACATTGATCAATCATGTCAGTGTCTACAGCTTGGGCACCATTAGGTAGATGTTTGGAAAGCTTAAAATACATTAAGCCAGAACTGCATGTTGCCAAAGGACACATCCATGATCCAGATCCTACATTGAATTCTGGCATTAGTGGTAGCTAGAAATGGTTGTCATAAAAGGATAGGGATTGGATCCTTGGTTGGCTCGAAAGGTTCCATATCCAAGACAATGAAGTCAATGGGATAGTAGAACTTTTTTACCTTGACCAAGATGTCCTCTATCACACCCGGGGCTTTTTTAGTGATCGGTTGGCGAAACTCTTGGTGAGCGGGGTGGGCTTCAGCTCTCCTAAATTAAATTTTTGGTAGACTGAGTATGGAAGTAAGTTCACACTCACCCCCAAATTTGAAAGAGCCCTATCAATGGTGTAATCACCAATTACACATGAAATGGTGGTAGCGTCGGCATCTTAAAGTTTTGGGGGAATGTGACCTAGAAGAATTAAGCTTACGTGCATGGTCATCCTAACTTTTTTGTTCATGTGCACCATTGATTTGAGTTTTGGTGTGCACAAGTCCTTGAGGAACTTGGAAAATGAAGGCACTTGCTTGATAGAATCTGTGAGAGTTATGGTGTATTCCCAAAAGGGCGGGGGGTGAACTGGATATTTAAAAAATTCTTCCTAGGTCAATTTATCCCTATTTTAATTCCAAAATCAGTATAACACAACCTAGGGTCTTTCTAAATAAACATAAATCCCACAAATAATAATGTATGCAAATATTTAAAATAATTATATCATCCAGTACAAATTGAACATAAGCATACAAGTGTAGAAAGTAAAGTACGAAAATTAAATATAGTAGGGAAGAGGGAGCCCAAACACAAAGTTTTTAATGAGGTTCGACAACTCCTGCCTACATCCTCGCCTTGGGAAAACCACCCAAGGATTCCGCTATCCACTCCTTAAAATTGGGATGGAGCTTCCTGTTACAATCCGCTTCTTACCAAGGTGAAGCTTCCCTTTACAATCCACTGGTTACACGAGGCGTAGCTATCTCTTTACAATCTGCTGCTTACATGAGGCGTAGCTACCTCTTTACAATCTGCTGCTTCCACATGAGGCACAGCTACCTCACCATGGTTCACAATCCAAACCATAAATACAAACGATATAAGGAATGAATTTTTCGTACAATGAAATGCTTCTCAATATGCTGAGTTGTACAATGTAAAAGCCTTAATACCCTCTCAAATGATTAATAAAATTTGAAGCTTGGTAGAGTAAGGATATTCCTTTCAAAAATATTTTTCAAGTAAAAATGAGAAAGTGGAATAATTTGCTCAAGGCTACCTTGTAAAACTTAAAACTCAAAATATTTTCTCTAAAGGATTTTTCAAAATGAAGAGTAGGAGAAGAATACTTCATCAAGATTGACCTTTAAAAACAAATAGCAAGAACGCTGTCAAGAAAAATATATGGAAGAGAATATATGCTCAAGCCTTACATGTATAACACAAAAGAATTTCCCCAAAAACATTTTAAAAAATAAAGAGTAGGAGAAAATAGATTTTGATATTCAAAGAGAGTATAAAGATTAATAAGAATGAATGAATTTTCAATAAGGCTTTCCAAGTGTCTCTTTTGTCTTCTCCAAGTGTATATAATTGGTATTTATAGGAAAATTGGAGATATAGCTGTTTTATGGTCGTTGGGGTATTAAAATATGAATTAATTTGAAAACTAGCTGTTTTCGGCTGCTGGGGCACTTTCAGCATAGACACCCTTCAATTTTTCAGGAATAACATTTCCAGTACAATACCAAATTGGAAGTTCTTAGTATAAAAAAAAAAATTTAAGATAAGATCCCTCAACTTTAATGTTGAACACTTTTTATGATAAGGAGTTTTTGATTAATAAAACTGCTCATCCATGAGACAGAAGAAACATGAAGGGAAGCCAAGGGTAACTCCAAATTGAACATACTTGGTATCAATAGAAAGCTAAGGGTAAATACCACAGCTTTTATGTTGGAAACCCTTTAAGATAAAGAGTTATTGATAGAAAAATGTGCTCATCAATGTGATGGAAGAAACATGTAGGTGTTTTTTGAAAAAAAAAAACTTGTTTTGGAAAAGATGTTTTCAGGAGAATTTTATGCCCCTAAGGTCAATATAAGGTCTTCGTCATTTTTTGAGAGCTTCGATTCAAATCATATGATTATGCATGCACAAACTGAAACCTAATTACTATTACAACTTAAAGAATAAATAAAATCGTCATGCTTTTGCTCCTTAATGCTCCATGGAATATGCCATAATTTGTGCTCGATTAGGTACTCCTTGGCTTCCATTGTACGTTTCTCATTTGCACCTTCTACATCATAAATCCGTTCAAAGACTAAGCGCACAAATGAGATGTTGTGGTTTGTCATAATCAAAATAGGGATTAGACTTAAAAAGTCAACAATCTCCCCTTTTTTGATGATGACAAACATAGGAGCAAAATTGGGATTGCTCGACAAGGCTCCACCTTACAAAATGCATAATTTAAAATGATATTCAATAAAGTTCATATTCACATATGAAGACTTTAGAAATTTCTAAGTTGAGCATTTGAGATCAGTTTAGTTTAATGTGCAGTTTATGTTGAAACTAATTTAAAAAATATTCAGTGAAGAACATTGATCATTTTCCATTTTGTAATTAACAAAAGTCGGAGAATAAATGAATTTTAATTTTTCTTGTAGATCTTTTCCCCCTTTCGTCATTAGCAAAATGGTAAAAAATATATTTTTTTTGAAAAAGAGAACATGTAAACTTACTCCCCCTTTGCCCTTGAATTTTAGAAAATATCATGACAAAATGAATTGAAGAAGATTACAAAATATATGTCATGAATACTTTTGTTGACCTAATTGGTCATATCGTGATTTGATAATGACAAATACCTTGGTATTGATGTTTGCCCTGAGCTTGTTTGCAGGTTCACTCGGTGCATGAAATTGAAAAGAATCCTATCTCATGGTGGCGTATGGTGACCCCAAGGAAGAATAAAGAATATTGTGTTTATTTGTAATTATAATCTTTATATTCTTCATTTTGGACTGTAATGTAATATGGTCTGTAATAACTGCATCATGCATGATAGGACTATATGCTCAGGTGGCCTTAGATTGACCCTTAGGTTCCTACACATATAGCGCACAGAACCCCTCTAAGTTCACATGTCATCAGGGATAAATTTAAATTGAAGAATGGAACATAGGCTCTAAATTGTATAGGCTTCAGGTGACCAAACCAGGCAAGTTAAATTGCCTTAGTTGATCGAATTATTGACTGGTCAAATAGTTGACCTGACTTCGGGTGATCGAACCCAAATGAACTGAGTGTTCACCACCGACTGAACTTAAACCCTTACTTTTTCCCACGTCCTCGAGCGCCCGAACATCATGTTCATTTTCACCTTGGGCGACTAAACTAGGTAGTTCAGTAGGCTGAAGTTTGTTTCAAGAAATCGAACATCGAACAATTTGGAAAATTGCCTTGGCCAGCAAACTGAACTCATTTTCAAGCACCCGAACATGGAAACTTCACTTTTTCCCATGTGTCTGTTAAGGCGACCGAACCTATGGCTCGGTTGACCGAAACTCTCGGGTTGGCCAAATTTTTACCACGGTTAATTGGGGTTAAACAAGGCTAATTTCTTAAACACATTAAAAATTTTTAATAATTCCCATAGTGTCCCCAACGATTATAATTTTGGCCTTGTCTATATATGTGAGTTCATTTGATTTGATTAAGTGTGATTATAAGTTCATTTCATTTGATTCGGTGCAATTAGCATTTTCATTAAGAGAAAATTTTTAAGAAATTTTGAGAGCATATTTTTCATATTCTAAGAAAAATACGCTCTTCCTTTGCTATTCCCTTGATAAATCAAGTTTCTAAAGAGTGTTCTTGAGTGATCCTACATTGTTTTCATTTGCTTAAACTCTTTTTGTTCTTGTTGATTTATTGTTTTTGCTTTAGTGTTTTAGCCATGGTTTTTCACTGGTTTAACAAATAATCTTTGTGTGCGGAAACCTTTGTAGCTAGTGAGTCTTTGCATCACTATTGCAAGACTCATTAAGCTTGTGCTTTTTATTGTGTAAAGTTTTTTTCACAAGCTTATTTTTTCAAATACATCTTGAGCTAGTATTTTGAGAAAATCATCTTCGGAATATTTTGAATACTCTGGTTGGAACTCTTTGAGTCCTGTTGTGATTTATTAATATTGATACTTCATTTCAAAGATTGTTTGAAAACACACTCTTGGACTTGGTTGTATATTTACATCAGATTGAGTGTTAGGATACTTAATTGGCACTGAGCATAAATTCTATCATCTTTGTGTGCATCTTTATCTGGGCTATATTGTGGTACATATCTGCTTGTGTAGAAGAACTTTATTTGTATGCCAAATTTGAGCTTATTGATTGTATTCCAGGTGTGGGCTTGAAGAGGGAAACTTGCCTTGTGAAAAGTCTCAGATTGGCTTTGACCCAGCTAGGAAAGCTAGGTGCACCATCCTGGTAAGGTGTTGTAAACGGTGCCACTCCACCCGTGAAGTTAGTCTTAGTGGAATCCTTGTGCTTGTGAGTCAAGGCGGGGACGCAGGCACTTTTGCCGAATGTTCATAACATATTCGGTGTCACTTTTACTTTTCCTACATTATATTCGGCGTTGTGCTTGATTTAGTTTCCTTACTGAATATTATGCATATCTTATTGACACGTTATTGAATGTAATTGAGAGATACTGAAATTGATTAATAGATCATATCTACAGCATCATACATACTTAGATTGCCCCTAGGTTGTGTAATACTGTTGCTAGACTGGTTAACCTAGGAAGAAACTTTTAAATCTCCAATTCACCCCACTCTTGGGATTGCACCAAAGTCAACAACTTTTAAGATCAAGGCAAGAGATAAGATATATCTTTTATAAAACTGGTTCTTGCCATAAAAAATTTCCCCCTTAATATTAACAATAAATAGGGACAATGCTTGTAATATAATAATTTTAATCACTAAAGTTCAAGCAAGAAAAAATTTTTCGGTTATCGTTTAAGCATGGAAATTTCATAAATTAACCAAAGAACTTCAACCATATAGATCCAAAAAGGTAATTCAGACAATTTAATCCTAGATCATATGGCTCGAAAAGAAGGTTGTGGCAAAACAACATTTTTCAATGTAAGGTTTTCAATAAAATCATCATGCTCTAATGCACATGCCACAAAAGAATTTTGATCTAAGGTATAAAGTTGGTGAGCATAATAAGATTGAAATTTAATATTAAGAGCTCTCCCTTTTAATTTGAGTATATGCTTAGATGTTTTCAACTACTTATATTGATACTGATTGTGAGAACTTCATTTCAACAGTATAAGCAACTTATATAAAAAATTTACTGAATATTGTTTTGGCATTTTATCCAACCAGTAAAATCCCTATAGACTACTCATGCATTAGAAAATTGAAATTAAGCCCTACAATGGTGTTCATATAACGCAAGAACAATCCATATCAAATTATAGATCCATAAAACTGGGATATGATGTTCATGGTTTCCATAAAAGTTTAGGACTCAAAAACAAAAATAAAATAATGCATATGAATCCACAAGAATGCTCAATAAAGCTATATTTTATTTTCTAATGATGGGGCTTAATTCCCATGTATACTTACATACATGCATGCTTGCATTTTTAGTTCAAGGATGATGTTCATTTTTCACACATTCATCATATATTCATCCTTCAAAAGATTTCAACGTGCAGAAAATATTAATCATTCAACACGTATGCATGATGTATTGCATTTCAATCAGCACTCAATAGACAATCAAGGCTATTCACAAAATATTATGCAATAACTGTGCAGTTAGGGTTCAAGAAGGTAGCACGACTCAAAGGACTCAATGAGCATGTGACAAATAAAAGCTACCCCAATGTCATGCAATTTCTCCAAGTTTATGGACTTTAATCAAGGCATATGATTTTGAATTTAAAAAAGTTTGATTAACCATTTTGGTCTTACATGAAGTTCATAACCCAAAGATTTGTACCAAATGGTGTCCATGATCTTAGACTATCCTAGAAACATAGAATATGCATAATTTAGAGTGTCTTAGGAGAATTTAATGAAAAGTGTACATGTATTTCAATTTAGCACATAACATACAGGCTTCAACATGTACCAATCAATTAGATTAATTAGCATACTATTTAAGATATTTCTAAAATCCAATCAGCATACACTAAATTTTAAACCATGATCATTCTGCATGAAAAGGCTTACAATTACCATTAAATTGGCATGGAAATGATCTTTTTATTATGCATCCATTATAATTATTTAATAATGACACAACGCATGAAATAGACTTGATAAGCATTCAAATGAAATTTCTCTTACCATTGGTAAAAATAAGAATGTCATTTGCATAGAGTAGGTGAGATACCAAAGGCGCCCCACGAGGATGATAGCAAGCCCCTATCTTATTCTCTATAAAATTTTTCTTTAGAAATCAAGAAAGAACTTCCTATAAAATAATAAACAAATAAAGAGATAAAGGGTCTCCTTGGCGAAGCCCTTGAGAAAGTTTAAAGAAACCTTTATAAGTGTCATTCATCATAATGGAGAACCAAGGAGAGGAAACACATTCTGCCACTAAACCACGAAATCTCTAGGAGAATCCAAAGCTTTTCAGATGCAAGTTTAAAAAATCTTAATTGACCTTATCATAAGCCTTAGCCGTGTCTACTTTGATCATTACATTTCCACCATTAGACTTCTTATGTAGAGAATGAACCATTTCTTGTGCCAATGTAATATTTTCAAATATACTTCTATCGAGAATGAAAGCTCCCTACTCCAGAGAAATTAATGTAGACAATAAACCTGTCATCCTTGCAACAATAATTTTTGAAAAAAATTTGTAGATAGTACTACAAATACTAATAAGCCTAAACTTGTCAAAACTCTAGGGATTCTAAACTTTTGGGATTAGAACAATGTAAGAAGCAAAATAAAATCTAGGAAGAGGAGACCCAACAAAAAAAATCTCTAGCTACATCGATCACTTCTTCTTTTACAATATCCCAACAATCATGGAAAAAAGTCAAACCAAAACCATCCAAACTTGGGCTGCTATTTTTCGGGATAGAAAGAATAGCATCCCTTACCTCCAGCTCAGACGGAGCACAACAAAGAGCAATATTCTCCTCTTCAGAAACCATAGAAGATATAATATCATCAAGGCAAGCTATTCGACTGGGTCCTGCACCGATTAAGAAAGTTTGAAAAGACCTTACTACACCCTCATGAACAACCTCCATAGAATCCAACACTTCTCCATTCAGAAGCTTCAATGAATGAATCATAGCCTTCTTCCTCTTTTGGTTCACAAATGCATGAAAGAACTTTGTATTATTATCCCTCACCTCCAACCACTTCTTTTTGGCTAGTTGAGAAATACAAATCTCCTCTCTTTTTTCCCAAGCTTCCAACTCGAGTTTAGAAAGGAAAAAATCTTCCTCAATTTCTAGAGAATACCCTTCCTAAAGCTGAGCCTCTATGTTGACCTAGTTGGTCATATCCTGGTTTTGATAATGACAAATACATTTGGTACTGATGTTTCTCATGAGCTTGCATGCAGGTTCACCTAACGCGTGTATTTGTATAGAAAACTACATCACGATGGCACATGGCAATCATGCAAAATAATGAATAAAATTGTGTTGTATTTGTAATTATTTTTATATTCTTCATTCTGGGTTGTAATTTAATTGTAGATTGTACCTCAATATGACTTGTAATAATCTACATCATGCATGGTAGGTAGGAATGCTCAAATTTTCTTAGTTGGACTTTAGGCTCCTACACATAGTGCACTGGGTCTCCAATATCACATAATTTATCAGAGAAATTAACTGAAGTATAATTGGACTGAAAGGAAAAAAATTGTGAGTGGTTGGGTGACCAAACCCTTGGTGTTCGAAACACCTCAGACGACCGAGCTGTTGACCGGTCAATAAGTTGACTTGTGTTTGGCAAACCAAACTAAAATGAACACATCTTCGATGGTCGACCGAACTTGTGTTAGGACCTTTCCCACCAAATCGAGCGCCTGAACCATCACATTCAAAATAGCCTAGGGCGACTGAACTTATGAGTTCAACAAACCAAACTTCATACTAGGCAACCAAATTGCGGTCTTTTGGAGAGTCACCTCGGTTCGGCAAACCGAACTATAACTTAGCCACCCGAGCTTCAAAATTCACTTTTACCTCTATGTCTGTTCAGGCAACTAAACCTTAGGTCAGCCACTTGAAACTCTCGAGTTGTTTTTATTTTCAACCGATTAAAAGGGGTTAAACTGGGTTAAAATATTAAACTTGTTTAAAATATTTTAAATAATGCCCATTAAGTCCCCAACGGTCATAAAATTGCCCTTGCCTATATGTACAAGTTCATTTACAAAAATAAGGAAGGATTAGTAGAATCATTAAGGCCAAATTCTCTAAAATTTCCAAATCTTATTTTGGCTTATTATTGACTCTATGAGTCCAATCCTATTTTAATAATGACAAATCACTTGGTATATGATCTGTGCATTGAGACTGTGAATATGAACAATATATAGCATGCACGGAAGGATGACAAGTCATGGAAGTCATGAAGATTAAAGCATACATATCTTGGCACAATCCATGGAACTGAAAGAGTAGAAGAATGAAGATGCAAGTGGCAAGTTCAAGATCATTATGGCCATGAGTACTTAGAACTTATGTATTCACATACTTCATATGATTTAATTTGAGGCTCAACATATACGCTAGAATGACCTTAGGACTTATGCATCTCATGAACATCATTAGGGGATATTTATGGACTTAGATATATTTTTAAAACCCCGTAAAATTTTTTTATAAAAGGGCAAAGAAAGAGAGAAAAATACAGGAAAGGTTCAGTTTAGAAGACCGAAGTTCAAACTCAATCGTCTGAAGATTGAACTTCAGAAGATTGAAGTTAAGCTCAGTCGTCCAAAGAATTTCTTCAAAAAACCGAAGATTAAGTTCAGTTGCCTGAATAATTAATGCTGAAACACATAACCTGGAAGAAGCACCTTAGAATACTGAACACAGACTTTAGTCATATGAACCCGACACTTCAGAAGACTGAACGCCAACTTCTGTCGTCTGACCCTATGTCCAGGTTAATTTTTTCGATGCTCTAAGGAACTTCAGTCGTTTGGGCTCTAACCCTCAGTCATCTGAACCTGTGAGAAAGTTTAAAATTTTATTTTTAATGAGAGAACACGTGAACTATTCTTTTGAACCAACAGTTAAAATTCATTCTAAGGGCAAGGTACCTATATATTCAACATCTAAACCGTAGTGCCCCATCCTTTTGGAATAGAATTGAGAGACTTGAACATATTGCTATACGATTGCCTACACTCCAACTTATACTCATCAAGCTGGGGTAAATCAACTTTGAAAAACGAAGGGATTTCGTATACTCTTCTTGATTTCTATTTGGTATTAAGGTTTGGTAAATCCATTTGTTATTTTCAAGAGGTTCTTATCTCATAATTCATTATTGAATATTATTAGAGAGATTGATCTTGAGTGTTCATATACATATAGAGATTGTGTTGACAAGATCACTACTTGAGAAAGGTTTTGCCATTGGTTATATAGATTTGATTCAAGTGTGTATTTAGTTAAAGACTTGATATTTTGTATACTTCAAAACCATTTGATTAAATATCCTTAGAAGTTCGTAACTATATATGTTATTGAGGGATATTTTTTGAAAAATCTTAAATTAGGTTTTGATCTTTGGTAATCACATCATATATATATATATATATATATATATATATATATATATTAATTTGCATATTACAAAGATCATATTGTGGTTGAAAATTTGGGAGAAAGCTGATTGATTTAGATCTTTATAATATTCAAGACAAACTTTTTAAGAAGATGATTTTTGATATTTGTGCATCTTGTCTTCAAAGCTATTACTCATACAAATATTTTGGGAGACTCAATAAAAGAGAAATTTGGTGAAGCATATTCATTCATTAACGATTGTATCGTTACATACATATTGAGCTTCAAGTTTCATCATATGGATATGTGTTAGGAATTTCAATTGTACTCACTAGCTTTGTTAAGTGAATCTTGAGTTGTTTTGCAGATTTGAAATTGTAATTGTAATCACAGTTCAGATTGTGAAGCGGGTGAGGAGGAAGTTGTGCCTCTTGTAAGCATCGGATGTAAGGGAAGCTCCATCCCAATTTAAAGAGCAGGGATTTTTGTGGAATCCTTGAGTGGGTTGCTTAAGGTGAGGACGTAGGCTGAGTTGACTAAACCTCGTAAAAACTGCGTTTGCCTTCTCTCTTCATTTACTCCTTTTAATTTTCACGACGCATTTCACTACTTACATTGCATATGTGTTTGTTGAATAAACTCACATGACCTTGATAAGTAATTTTTTAAATATTGAAATAGGGACTAAGTGGTAGATAAGTTTTAAATAATTTTAAAATACCCAATTCACCCCCCCTCTTGGGAATACACCTAAATCAACATTTGGTATTAGAGCGGGTTTACATATACGTCGAAATTAGGAATTGCTTCCCAAGAGAGGGGGGGGGTGAATTGGCTTTTAAAACTTTTTTTTTTAGTTCTTTTTAAAGTCCTTAACTTCTTTTGATATTTAACCAATTCTTTTACTTGTTTATCTATTTTGTCAATCAAACAAGAACTAAGTAAACATTCAATCTTCAACCACAACACTTATTGCTTAACCAAACAAATAATCAACTTTTCAACCAAACCAATTAATTTACCATTATGATCAAACCAAACAATCATAAGAATTCTCAGCTTGTGTGCAGCCCTATTGTTAATATGAATTTCAACCAAGCCTTGTATATATGAATTTGTTCCTTCAATATAATATTCAATGCATCATCCAAGCACTCTTTTCAAATATTCAGAATCTGAATAAACTCTCATTTAATTTATCTTTGGGTATTTAAACAAGTAACATACTTTCGTATGGTTTCTAAAAGAATGGTTCAACCAACGTAATCCCTTTTGGTTTCCGCAACCCAAATCAAAATTAAACCTTAAGTTTGTTTGATTTCCAAATATACGTAGTTTATATGATTTTCAAATTTAAACTATCCACACAATTTAAATATGTACTGAAAATAAAGAATAGGGAAAGAGAGAGTGAAACGGAGATTTTTACAAGGTTCGCGTCCTCGCCTTTGACAAAACCACCAAAGGATTCACTAAACCTGTTCCGTTGATGGGTGCAACAAACCTTTACAACACTCCTTGGTTAAGGCTAGAGCCCACCTTCTCCAAACGATATTCCCTCGTTCAGTCACTCCTTACATAGGCTAAAGCTCGTCTCTCTAAGATATATTCCTTTGCTTAGCCAACGATCCAAACAATCCTTGGATTCGTCAATCTATAAGAAAAAAAAAAAAATAGTTGTGTACAAGAAACACTCTCTAAAAAGAGCAAGTTAGTACAAGTTCAACAATATATACTTCAATGTAAAAATATCAATATGAAATAGAATGAAGCTCAAGTGTAGAATTCACCAATATCCTTTTTAGAGGAGGATTAGCAATGAGAATTCAAAAAAGGAAGGATTAGCACTTCAAAATATCTCAGTAAAAAAGTTTTTCAATGAATAAACAAGAGAACTTGTAAGAACAAGAGTGCTTTCAGCTTTCTCAAATAGATTTTTCAATTCTTGGTGTGTTTTTTATTTGCAAAACCATGTATTTATAGGCTTTCAAAAGTTTCCTTATTGCTAAAGTTTTCTTAGAGAATTTTCCAAGTTGTTAGAAAATTTGGACCTCAAACAACTATTATTTAAAATATTAGTCGAGTTCAGTCATCTGAAGTTTCTGAAACCCTTCAAAAAATGAACTGGACACAAAGTCAGATGACTGAAGAGTGGGTTCAGATGTCTGAAGTGTCAAGTTCAGATGTTTGAAGTGTCAAGTTCAGACATTTGAACAACTACTGTCTATTTCAGTTTTGTCCTAGAAAATCTTCAGACGTCTGAGCTTAATCTTCAGACGTCTGAAGTAATTCTTCAAACATCTGAACAGTGAGTTCAGTCATCCGAACAGACAAAAAATTTGTTTTAAAAATATTTTCCATTAAAAATGATTTGCTCTGTTATTATGATTTTTTCAAAACTTGTTTCAATAATCCTAAATAGGTATTTAGGTCCAAGAAGTTAACTTAAGAGCTTCAAAATATTTCAAACGATATTTTAAACATTAAAACACTTACATGAGACTTCTAAGACATTAACATTCTAAATGCTCAAGTCTTCATGCTTGCTTTGGCCCTTTCTTGGTCTCCAAGCTTTAATATTCTTTGAGCTCTCTCACTTTGCTTTTCTTTGGCTCTTTTGAATTTAAACATTCCTTGGCTTTCAACAAATCATGCATGTCCTCATATTCTTCAAGGTTTAATATATCATCTTTAAATCCATGCTTTGACTCATTTAAGCTTCATTTGATCCTTGTGAGCACTTTGACCTTACTTTCTCTTATGTGAGCCTTGAAATAACATTACTCACACGAATATGCTAAATTCCACTTGTTTGTTAGCATCAAAACAAGATAACAAGATTTTAAGCCTTGTAAGACCAACAATTTCTCCCTTTTTGATGATGACAAACAAGGAGCAAAAATTTGAGTAAGCCTTAAAAAGGCTCCCCCTTTTAATAAGTTTCATCTTAATAAAATCAATATTAATTTCATCAATCATGCTCATTACTTTCTTTTGGTTTTACAATATTAATTTCATCAATCATGCTCATCACTTTTTTTTTTGGTTTTGCAAGCTTTTTCAATCAATATTAAATACTTAAATACTTCTTTTGAATTAATATAATGTTCATGCTCAATTTTTTCTTCACAACTTCTCTCCTTTTGGACATCAATCAAAAAGAAAAGAAATGATTTAAATTCAAATACAAATCATTTTAAGCATATCAATAACTATGTATTCCAAACATATGTACACAGTCAAGTTATTGTTTTTCAATGTAGCATGGGTAGTGTGTAGCTTACTGCATTTATTCAAGATACCAACTGAAATTAATTTGATGGTTTTTTATTTTACCAATTTAAAATTTAAAATTTAATTCATGATATCAATTGATTAATGATTCGTGACACTCCCCCTGAATTCAATACATTCAATTTTGTTATTAATTTTTCTTTTATCATCCCATGTAAAATATTGAATCGTATCATATATCAAATATCAATATCATGTTAAGATCATCAATGTGACATCATGCTCATAGACATAATCATGCTCATAAATAATTTGACTTTGTGATACCAAGTAAGCTTTTAGATTTGATATCTATTGAAATTTTTAACATGTGATACCAAAAATACTTTATAGATACCCAAGCTTAATATCACATAATGTATGGTTCATGGATATCGATATAACTATTATATCTTTCATAACTCATAGATAAAGAGCAGTATGTTTATCCATGTGATTCATTTAAAATCATGCATGCCCAAGAATTATCCTTATATCAAAAATTTATGCTTAAACTCAATAATCTCATTCTCAAATTTCAACATAGTGAGCCATACTTTTCAATATAAATCAAGTCAAGTTAATTAATACACATGTAGCATATAGCATATCAATACATCACATGTAGGCAAGTAAGCATGTAGCATGTAACATCAAGGTGCTTATATAATAAGTTCAGATTTGATATTTTCTTTATATTTTCTTAAGTTAAGCCTAGTAAAAAGTCATCCTATGATTTTGGTTAACAATGCCATTTTCTATTTTATATATGTGTGAAGTCATTATTTCATTTTTGGTACCTATATTTTCTTGGGTCTGGAGGATTTTTCAAGGGAGGCTTCTTTTATTTTCCATACTTGTTTGGTCTTAACACATTTCCTCTTAAATGGACATTCAAACTTTATATGCCCATTTTTCTTGCATTGATAGCATATGGTGTTTGTGTAGGCATTAGAAGATGTGTAAGTATAGTCTTTGGATTCTTTCAAGGAATATCCCATGTAAGAATTCTTTTTCTTTTTATTTTCAATTCCATTGAAACCAATGCCTTCTTTATTTAGAGACATTCTTTGTAAGCCAATCATCTTATCAAGGTTTTCCTTTCCTTTTGTGAAGTTGTAAATAATTTTATCCTTATCTTTGGTTTGATTCTTGAGATCATTTAATTCTATGCCTTTCTTGTTATCAACCTTCTTTAATGATTTCTCTAATTCTAGAGATAATTTTCTGATTCTATCCTCTAATTCATAAATATACATATCTTTCTCATATACGGTAGAAGATAAGGATCCAAGGTCTTCTATCATTTGGTCATTCTTGCTTTCTAGTTTCTCAATTTTCAAGTTGTTTTCTTTTTCAGCAAGATTTTTGGATTCTATTTCTTTCATTGCTGATTGATACTTATGTTCTAATTGCTTGAGTTTCGAGTATTTATCTCTTTCAGCATTCTTTAAGAATTCTAACTCTTTCATTAAACTTTCATTCTTATTCTTCAATGAGGTGTTTTGTTTATTTGCTTTCATCAGCATCTTATGTCCTTTGAATAGATCATTTTGAAGTTCATCATAAGATGGCATACTCTCATCACTTGATTCATCACTGCAAGAATTATTTGCAAATTTAGTTGAGGAGCTTTCTTTGTTGTCCCATGCCATAAAGCACGTGTAAGCAACCTTTTGGTCGCTTGATTCATATTCCGAACTACTTGTACTATCCCAAGTAGTGGCTTTCATGGCCTTTTTGTTTTTCTTCTTAGACTCTTTATTTAGTAGTGGACATTCCAGTTTTATATGTCCGACTTTATTGCAATTATAGCATGTAGGAATTTTATTTTTAGATTTCTTTTTACTGATTTCTTCTTCTTCCTCATCTTTTTGAGATTTGGATTTTCTTTTGAATTTATACTTTCTTTTCAGAATTCTTGCTAGCTTCTTAGATATGAAGGCTAGTTCATCTTCATTTATCTCTTCTTCATTACTAGAATTTTCTTTTGAGGTTTTGAAGGCTATTGTTTCTTGAGCTTTGGTTTTCCCACTCTTTTCATTCATTGTCATTTCGTATGTGAGGAGAGAACCTATAAGCTCATCTGAGGATGTGTTTTTGAGATTTCTACTTTTTGTAATAGCAGTAGCCTTTGGTTCCCACATAGAGGGAAGACCTCTTAGAATTTTTCTTATCATCTCATGAGTAGTGTAAGTTTTTCCTAAGGCATTTAGGGAATTTAATGTGTGGGTAAACTTGGTATACATGCTAGATATGGATTCATCCAGGTTCATTCTAAATGCTTCATATTCACTTGTAAGCATATCAACCCTATTATCCCTAACATCCGTTGTTCCTTCATATGTTACTTCTAGCTTATCCCATATCTCCTTAGCTAATTTGCAGTCCATTACTCTATTAAATTCATTAGCATTTAAGGAATAATATAAAGCATTTATAGCACTTGAATTTATTTGGAGCATTTTATAATCTTGATCAGTCATATCTTTCTTCTCTTTTGGGATTTGTTTTCCATCTACTATCTTAGTGGGAATTTGATCTCCATCTATAACAACTTCCCATACTTTCCAATTCATCGTTTGGAGATAGATATGCATTCTCTTTTTCCAAAACGTGTAGTTCAAACCACTAAAGATAGGAGGCCTAGTTGAAGACTGATCCTCTCCGAAAAGAGCTACGCTTATGTGAGACATTAGGATCTTTTTATAACTACTTATTAGGATTTGTTATAACCCCGCTCTGATACCAATTGAAATTAGGAATAGCTTCCCAAGAGGGGGGGTGAATTGGCTTTTAAAACTTTTGCTTTTAGTTGTTTTTAATGTCCTTAACTTCTTTTAATATTTAACCAATTATTTTACTTGTTTATCTATTTTTTCAATCAAACAAGAACTAAATAAACACTCAATCTTCAACCACAACACTTATTGCTTAACCAAACAAATAATTAACTTTTCAACCAAACCAATCAATTTACCATGATGATCAAACCAAACAATCATAAGAATTCTTAGCTGGTGTGTAGCCCTGTTGTTAATATGAATTTGACCCAAGCCCCGTATATATGAATTTGTTCCTTCAACATAATATTCAATGCATCATCCAATCACTCTTTCCAAATATTCAGAATCCAAATAAACATTTAGTTAATTTATCTTTGGGTGTTTAACCAAGTAATATACTCCCGTATGGTTTCCACAAAGAATGGTTCAACCAACGTACTCCCTTTTGGTTTCCGCAACCCAGATCAAAATTAAACCTTAAGTTTGTTTGATTTCCAAATATACGTAGTTTATATGATTTTCAAATTTAAACCATCCACACAATTTAAATATGTATTGAAAATAAAGAATAGGGAAAGAGAGAGTGAGATAGAGATTTTTACGAGGTTCTGCTTCAACACAGCCTACGTCCTTGCCTTTGGAAAAACCACCAAAGGATTCACTAAACCTGTTCTGTTGACGGGTGGAACAAACCTTTACAACACTCCTTGGTTAAGGCTAGAGTCCGCCTTCTTCAAACGATATTCTCTCGTTCGGTCACTCCTTACATAGGCTAGAGCCCGCCTCTCTAAGCAATATTCCCTTGCTTAGCCAACGATCCAAACAATCCTTGGAATCATCAATCTACAAGAAAAACAAAAAGAATAGCCGTGTACAAGAAACACTCTCTAAAAAGAGCAAGTTAGTACAAGTTCAACACTATATACTTCAATGTAAAAATATCAATATGAAATAGAATGAAGCTTAAGTGTAGAATTCACCAATATCCTTTTTAGATGAGGATTAGCAGTGGGAATTCAGAAAGGGAAGGATTAGCACTTCAAAATATCTCAGAAAAAGAATTTTTCAATGAGTAAACAAGGGAACTTGTAAGAAAAAGAGTGCTTTCAGCTTTCTCAAACAGATTTTCAATTCTTGGTGTGTTTTTGATTTGCAAAACCATGTATTTATAGGATTTCAAAAGTTTTCTTGTTGCTAAAGTTTCCTTAGAGAATTTCCCAAGTTGTTATAAAATTTGGAGCTCAAACAGCTATTATTTAAAATATTAGATTTAAAAAAAAACGCCCGTTAAACAGTGTTCAGATGATTGAAGAGTCGAGTTCAGTCATCTGAAGTTCCTGAAACCCTTTAAAAAAATGAACTAGACATAGGATTAGATAACTGAAGAGTGGGTTCAGATGTTTGAAGTGTCGAGTTCAGACGTCTGAACAGCTATTGCCTGTTTCAGTTTTGTCCCAGAAAATCTTCAGACGTCTGAGCTTATTCTTCAGACGTCTGAAGTAATTCTTCAGACATATAAACAGTGAGTTCAGTCATCTGAACAGAAAAAAAACCTGTTTTAAAAATATTTTCCATTAAAAATGATTTGCTCTCTTATTCTGATTTTTACAAAACTTGTTTCAATAATCCTAAATAGGTCTTTAGGTCCAAGAAGTTAACCTAAGAGCTTCAAAATATTTCAAACAATATTTTAAACATTAAAGCACTTACATGAGACTTCTAAGACATTAACATTCTAAACGCTCAAGTCTTCATGCTTGCTTTGGCCTTTTCTTGGTCTTCAAGCTTTAATATTCTTTGAGCTCTCTCACTTTACTTTTCTTTGGCTCTTTTGACTTTAAACATTCCTTGGCTTTCAATGAATCATGCATGACCTCATATTCTTCAAGGTTTAATACATCATCTTTAGATCCATGCTTTGACTCATTAAGCTTCATTTGATCCTTGCGAGCACTTTGACCTTACTTTCTTATATGTGAGCCCTGAAATAACATTACTCACACAAATATGTTAAATTGCACTTGTTTTTAGCATCAAAACAAGATAACAAGATTTTAAGTCTTGTAAGGCCAACAGATGTAATTGTTCATTTGTAAAAAGATCACATGGCACATATCAGTGTAACTCCATTCGGTAAGGGACACTCATCAACTAGACCACCAATCTTCTATGGTGTAAATTACACCTATTGGAAATGTAGGATGAGCATATACCTGTTAAATGTTTATTGGAAGGTATGGAAAATAGTTACTAGGGGAAATCATTTTCCCACGAAAGTAATTAATAAGGTAAATGTACCTAAAACTGAAGATGAGTATACGAAGGAAGACTGGAAATCGGTACAAATAAATGCTACTGCGATGAGCTTGTTGTTTTGTGCAGTAGATGTAAATGAATTTAATAGGGTAATGACATGTAACTCTGCCAAAGAAATTTGGAAAAAATTAGAAGTTAGATATGAAGGTACTAAGGAAGTAAAAGATAGTAGGATAAACATACTCACCAGTGAATATGAAGCCTTTAGAATGGCTGCTGATGAATCTATTCAATCCATGAACACTAGATTCACACACCTCACAAATTCTTTAAATGCGCTTGGTAAATCTTACCCTACTTATGAGTTGATCAGGAAAATACTCACAGGACTACCTCTAGTTTGGGAAGCGAACGCTACGACAATAGAAGAAGGAAGAAATCTCAAGGAGATGTCAGTTGACGAACTAATTGGATCGCTCATCACCTATGAGCTTGCAATAAATGAGAGGAAGAATAAGCAAATTAAAGCAAAAAAAGCCACAATAGTTAAGGCATCATCAAATAACTCTAGTGAAGGAAGTGATTCCAATACGAAAGATGACATAGCCTTGCTAATAAAGAAGTTTGGGAAGTTCTTGAAAAAGAATACGAAGTACAAAAGAAAATCCCAGAACTCAAATTCAGAAAGAGGAGAATCAAGCATGAAGAAAAAGAAGGAAGATCCACCAACTTGCTACAACTGCAGAGAGGTTGGACACATAAAGTGTGAGTGTCCCAAACTAATGAAAGCTTCCAAGAAAAAGAAGAAGGTGCTAAAATTCGGTTGGGATACGCACAGCACAAGTAATTTAGAATTTGAATCCAGTGATGTCGAAATTGCAAAGCTGTGTCTAATGGCACATAATGACTTTGAGGTACAATCATTGTTCTCATCATCTTCTTATTATTCTAATGATTCTGAAAATGAGAATGACATGCTTTCATATGATGAACTGAAACAAGAGTATTTGAACACTATTAAAATTCTTGAGAAGAAAACTAAGAAAATTTCTAATTTGAAAAATAAAATCAAAGAATTTTCAAGTTTAGTTGAATGTCAAAGTGAAACTCATGCATCTTTCATGAAAGACAAGGATTTGAAAATTAAGGAGTTAGAGAAGAATTTGAAAGACAAATCTAAGATTATTGGTAAGTTTACAGAAGGACAAACTAATTTTGAAAAACTCCTTGGAATTCAAAGAAACTCCCCAGAAAAGGAAAGTGTTGGTTATAGTGGAAAGGATAACATAGAACAGAGACACCTTTACATGAGATATTTTGTAAGAGAGTCAAAATTTTATGCTCCAACTAAAGACTATCATAAAAATATTACATGTTTTAAATGTAAGAGGTAATTTGTCTGTCCTTTCAAAAATAAAGATGTCAAAATTAAGAAAGTTTAGAAGGTCAAAGGAGAATCTAGTACTAACCCCCACGGACCCAAGAAAATCTGGGTACCAAAACTTGCTATCTGATTGTGTCTTACAGATATTCTTAAGATCATCCTCTTCAAAATATAGATGGTATATGGATAGCGTATGTTCACATTACATGACCGGGGATAAAGCAAAGTTCACATCCATCACACCCAAGGATGGAGGATTTGTAACTTCTGGGGATAATGCTAAGGGAAGGATCACAGGTGTAGGTAAAGTTGGTAACGATTCATCACTAATTATAGATGATGTTTTACTAGTTGATGGTTTAAAGCATAACTTATTGAGTATAAGCCAACTATGAGATAAAGGTTACAGAGTATCTTTTGAACATGACAAGTGCATTGTTGAATGCAAAACTGACAATAAGACACTATTCACTGCTGAGCGTCATGAAAACGTATATACCACAAGTTTTGATAACTTAACCTCACAGAGTGTGACATGCTTCTCTACTATGAATGAAATTAGTTGGATTTGGCATAGGAGACTAGGACACGCTAAGATGGACTTAATATCTAAACTAGTTAAGGGATCGCCTAAGACAAAATTCATCAAAGATAAAATTTGTGAGGCTTGTCAACTAGGAAAACAAGCAAGAACAAGCTTTAAGAAGAAGAAATAAATCTCCACTACTAATCCACTTCAAATGCTACATTTAGATTTATTTGGTCCAGACCCAATTCAGAGTTTAGGAGGAAAATCATACGCATTTTTCATAGTTAATGATTATTCAAAATATACATGGGTACTAAGTCAAGATATAAATGGGTACTATTCTTAAGTCACAAATATGAAGCGTGTGAACAATTCATAAACTTGTGCAAGAAAATCCAAAATGAAAAGGGATATACTATCACTAAAATTCGAAGTGATATGGGTAGAGAATTTAAAACTCAAGGCATGGAAGACTACTGCAATTCATTAGGAATAACTCATAATTTTCGGCTCCTAGAACACCACAATAGAATGGTGTAGTTGATAGGAAGAATAGGTTTATACAAGAAATGGTCAGAACTATGTTTAACGAACATAAATTACCCAAGTACTTCTAGGCTAGGGCAGTAAATATCGCCTACTATGTTCTAAATAGAGTTTTGATTAGACCATCTCTAAATAAGACTCCGTATGAATTATGGAATGGACATAGACCAAACATATCATATTTTCATATCTTTGGTTGTAAATGTTTTGTACTTAGAGACAATGAACATTTAGGAAAGTTTGATGTGAAATTAGAGGAAGGTACCTTCCTAGGGTATGCCTTAGACAGTAAAGCCTACAGAGTATACAATAAACGAACATTAACTGATATAGAATCTATTCATGTAGTGTTTGATAAGTCAAATCCCTTCACTAAAAGGGCTAATGAAGATGAAATTGAGATAAATAAGGAATTTGAAAAACTGTCTATTAAAAATGAGTCAAAAAAAAGAAATGAAATTAAGGAAACATATTTTGAAACTAATCAAAATGAAAATAAGGATAATGCACTACCTAGAGAATGGGAGCACATAAAAAATCATCCCATCGATCAAATAATAGATGAACCATCACGTGGAGTAGCCACATGATCCTCACTTAGGAATATGATTAGTCATTTTGCCTTTTTATCTCAAGAAGAACCTAGGAATGTGACTGAAGCAATTGAGGATGAATCATGGGTATTGTCCACGCAAGAAGAGCTAAACTAGTTTGAGAGAAACAAAGTATGGACACTAGTTCCTAGACCTGAAGATAAGACAATTATTGGAACAAAATGGATATATAAGAATAAAATAGATAAACATGGGATAGTTGTTAGAAATAAGGCTAGACTAGTAGCTCAAGGATATAACCAGGAAGAAGGAGTAGATTTTGAAGAAACCTTTGCACCTGTAGTTAGAATGGAAGCTATTCGAATGCTTTTAGCCTATACTGCTTTTAAGGATTTCAATTTATATCAAATGGATGTCAAAAGTGCATTTTTAAATGGCTACATAAGTGAAGAGATATATGTAGAACAACCCCCAGGCTTTGAAAACCATAAGAATCCGGATCACGTTTATAGACTAACAAAAGCCTTATATGGTTTAAAGCAAACTCCTAGAGCTTGGTATGAGAGATTAAGTGGCTTTCTACTAGATAAAGGATTTATTAGTGGAAAGATAGACACAACACTTTTTATTATGTCTAAGAAGGATGACTTGATCCTAGTTCAAGTATACGTAGATGATATCATATTTGGAGCTACAAATAAAAACCTATGCAATGAGTTTGCTAGCACTATGCAAAATGAATTTGAAATGAGCATGATGGGTGAACTGAATTTCTTCCAAGGACTTCAGATCAAACAAGAAAAACATGGAATCTTTATAAATCAATCAAAGTACATTAGAGATTTGCTCAAAATGTTTAATATGGAAGATGGAAAAACACTAGGAACACCAATGGGCGCTACTTTGAAATTAGACAAAGATGATCAAGGTATTCCAGTACATGTCAAGCTTTATCGTTAAATGATTGGTAGCTTATTATATCTGACTGCCAGTAGACCTGACATAATGTTTAGTGTATGTTTGTGCGCAAGATTTCAGGCTGCACCAAAAGAGTCACATCTGTTATCTTTCAAATGAATACTTAGATACCTAATAGGAACCGTGGAACTTGGGTTATGGTATCCTAAGTATACATCTTTTAGAAAAGTGGATAGGTAGAGCACGAGTGGTACTTGTCATTTCTTAGGACATTTGTTAGTCTTTTTGACTCACTCGAAAAATGAGCAGCTTGAAAGCTATCCCAAGTATAGGAGTTTTGTCGTGTAATATTAAGCCCAACGGCTAGATCGTCTCCTCAGGGAATGCGTTTAATCTCAAAATTTACATTCGTCCAATTGAAAATAAAAATGCACTGAACTTGGTTCAGATTCGGATTTTCAAGATGGTTCAATTTCACTTTTGATGAATTAAATGACACATAATTTAAAACCCTAAACTAACATGCACTAAATAAAAGAAAACAAGAATAAAAACGCTACGTCTACTTAAGGAAATACCTAAACACGCATTATTAAAGATGGCAACTACAAATAAGGAATTAAAACATGCAAAGGAAACTCAATCAAACACACACACGCGCAATAAAAATCAAATCTGCAACATGAACCAAAAATTACAAACCAAAATCACAATTTAAACACTGACTAAATACTAAACTTTTAATACGAGTCAAGAACTCGAACTGAAATAACAAGACACAAACAAAGATCTAAATTTAAATAATAACGAAACACAATAAAACCTTTCTTTTTTTTCTTTTTTTTTATTTAGAACCCAACCAGACATCATCGAAATAATTAAATAAATTGAAGCACTGGTTAAATCTACCACAAAATTAATTGAAAAACTAAATAAATAAATCGCATCCCTAACATTCAAAATTAAAATCCTTCCATAAACCTCAATAAAAAAAATTAAAAAAAAATAATAACAGTAGTCACTTAACCAGAGCAATAATAATAAGACATTCAAAAAAAATCGAAGTTAACTGACTTCAAATAAAAAAAACAATAATATCTGACTAAAAATAATAATAAAAAAAAAGGTGTGTGTGTGTGAGAGAGAGAGAGAGAGAGAGAGAGAGAGAGAGAGAGAGAGAGAAAAGAAAAGGAACAGAGGCCTGTGGAGTGCTCGGGCTGTGAAGATGGCTTCAGATGCTCTAGCTGCTACTCATGGTGGTTGCTGGTTGTGGACTGTTGTGGCGCTCTGCTCAGATGCTGGAGCTAAGGGAGTTGCAAAGGGCAGTGGCCAGAGAGGGGGCTGGAGCTGTTGCAGCAAAGAGCTGCTGTTGCTGGCCGAGGGGAACAAGGGCTGTGGTAGCAGAGAGCTGCTGCTGGTGTGCTTCGCGGGGAACTGCTATGGCTGCCTTGGCTGTGTAGCAGGGAAGAGAAGAGGCTGGGGCTAGTGTTGCTGGAGGTATAGCAGCAAAGGGACAAGGGAAAGACAGAGGAAAAGGGAGAGAAAAGAAGGAGGAGGGCAGGGAAGAATAAGAGAGAAGAGACAGGGAGCCAAGCAGAATTGAAAAGAATAAATAAAACAAACTAAAGAAGAAGAAGAAGAAGAAGAAGAAGAAGAGGAGGAGAATGGGGAGCCACAGGGGCTGCCTATGTAGGGAGAAGAAGCAGGGGAATAAAAAGGGGAAATTGGGTGCCCTAGACCCGGATCCAGCCAACTTGACTCGGCAACTTGACCCGAATTGTTGTACTTTTTTTTTCATTTTTTTCATTCCATGTTCATTACAAATCTGACTCTTTTGGAGCTTGTATCTCACAAAACTCAAAACATGAAAGTTGTATATAATCATTTCCTCTTTCTCTAGAAATTTGAATCGTCTCGATCGGAGCTTGGATGGAAAAGTTATACATGAAATACAAACAGGTGTCGGTTTTGGTTCCCGGGAATTTTCCTGCGACAAAAAATTACTAAAACTTCATAAATAGTGCAATAAAATTCAAGAATGATGATTTTGGCACTTTATTAATATATTGGACAATTTTAGATATTTAATTAAAAATATAAACCGTAAAGCTCGGGTTAAGTTGCCAAATTATGCAGTTTTGATGCGTAATCACTTTTGGTTTTCCAAGAAGCAGAATTTAGTTGCTCTTTCCACAACTATAAAACAATCCCTATAAGATGCGATAATACAAGTGCAATAAACATCTCAAAGAATCCAATATTACATTCACGAACTAAGCATATAGAAATACGACATCACTTTCTTCTTGATCATGTGCAAAAAGGGGATGTGACACTTGAGTTTGTATGCATGGATGAACAATGGGTAGACATATTCATGAAACCACTTGTGGAGGATAGGTTTATCCAAATTAGGAGTGAATTAGGCCTGATGCATAGTCGATAGGTTGCCTAGAATTACATTAGATGACATAATTCAGGTGGAGCAATGTCACTTATTATTCAAAATTGATTAAAACTTTCAATTTTAGCTCATTTGTTCTCATTTGGTATCATATTAGTTAACATTTGGTATTACACTCCCATAATGATGAGAACATATTAACTTCCACATGTTAATCCTCACATAATCATTGGAGTTTAATGACTGTGTTTGCTTATACATTTATATGACATTTATCACACTGTGTATGTTCACATTGAAATTTAAATTTAGCAACACAACTATCTGCACTAGCAAGGGGGAGAAGTAAATTAAAGTAACATAGGGAGACATGTTTCACAGTACAATCCTTTTACCGATGCTGGTTGAATAAGTTCAAAACTTTAAGAGTTAAATGGGGAGAAGAATATAAGCCTATGTCCACTCATGTTTTTATTTTTTATTTTTTATTTGTAATACACCTTTTTGTTGATGTCAAAAGGGGGAGAAGAAACAGGGCAAAAATTGTTGGCAAAAATGGTTAGCAAAACAAATTGTGTAAAAAGGAGAGAAGAATATCATGAATATCATTTTATAGAAAAAATGTATGGCTAAGCAAAGTGTATGATCATGGGCATATTTTCATTTGCTGAATATTTGATGCATTATTTGAGGGGGAACCTTGTTAGGCATAACCCATTATATATTTTTGCTCGTGTATTTGTCATCATAAAAAAAGAGTCCAATCCTATTTTGATAATAACAAATCACTTGGTATTTGATCTGTGCATTAAGATTATGAACAGGAACAAATAGCATGTACGAAAGGATGAAAGTCATGGAAGCCATGAAGATTAAAGCATACATATCTTGGCATAATCCATGGAACTGAAAGAGTAGAGGAATGAAGATGCAAGCGGCAAGTTCAAGATCTTCATGGGAATGTGTACTTAGAACTTATGTATTCACATGCTTTATATGATTTAATTTGAGGCTCAACATATACCTTAGAATGACCTTAGGACTGATGCATCTCATGAACATCATTAGTTGATATTTATCGACTTAGATATATTTTTAAAACCCCAGAAAATATTTTTATAAAAGCGCAAAGAAAGAGAGCAAAATAGATTTTTGAAACTCAAAATAAAAAATTCAAAAAAGGTTCAGTTTAGAAGATTGAATTTCAAGTTCAGTCATCTGAAGATTGAACTTCAGAAGATTTAAGTTAAGCTCAGTCATCTAAAGAATTTCTTTAGAAGACCGAAGATTAAGTTTAGTCACCTAAAGAATTAATGGTGAAACATAGAACCTGACAGAAGTACCTCAGAAGACTGAACTCAGACTTAAGTCGTCTGAACCCAACACTTCAGAGGATTGAACCCCAACTTCAATCGTCTGACCCTGTGTCCAGGTTAATTTTTTCGAAGCTCTAAGGAACTTTAGTCATCTAGGCCCTAACCCTCAATAGTCTGAACCGGTGGGAAAATTTAAAATTTTGATTTTTAATGAGAGAACACGCGAATTGTTCTTTGATCCAAAGGTTAAGATTGATTCTATGGGTAAGGTACCTATATGTTTAACATCTAAATCATAGTGCCCCATCTTTTTGGAATAGAATTGAGAGACTTGAACATATTGCTATACGATTGCCTGCAGTCCAACTTATACTCATCAAGCTTGGGCAAATCAACTTAGAAAAATGAATGGATTTAAAGAGGTTCTTGTCTCATAACTTATTATTGAATATTATTAGAAAGATTGATCTTGAGTGTTCATATACATATAGAGATTGTGTTGACAAGATCACTACTTGAGAAAGGTTTTGCCATTGGTTAAATAGTTCTAATTCAAGTGTATATTTAGTTAAAGACTTGATATTTTTTATACTTCAAAACCATTTGATTAAATATCCTTAAATGTTCATAACTATATATTGTATTGAGGGACATTTTCTGAAAAATCTTATATTAGGTTTTGATCTTTGGTAATCACATCATATATATATATATATATATATATATATATATTAATTTGCATATTACAAAGATCATATCGTGGTTGAAAATTTGGGAGAAAACTTATTGATTTAGATCTTTATAATATTCAAGACAAACTTTTTAACAAGATCATTTTTTATATTTGTGCATCTCGTCTTCAAAGCTATTACTCATACAAATATTTTGGGAGACTCGATAAAAGAGAAATTTGGTGAAGCATATTCATTCATTAACGATTGCATCATTACATACATATTGAGCTTCAAGTTTCATCATATGGATATGTGTTAGGAATCTCGATTGTACTCACTAGCTTTGTTAGAAGCAAATCTTGAGTTGTTTTGCAGATTTGAAATTGTAATTGTAATCATGATTCAGATTGTTAACGGGGTGAGGAGGAAGTTGAGCCTCTTGTAAGCAGCGGATGTAAGGGAAGCTTCGTCCCAATTTAAGGAGCAAGGATTTTAGTTGATTCCTTGAGTGGGTTGCTCAAGGTGAGGACATAAGCCGAGTTGACTGAACCTCGTAAAAACTGTGTTTGTCTTCTCTTTTCCTTTACTCATTTTAATTTCCACAACGCATTTCACTACTTACATTGCATGTGTGTTTGTTGAATAACCTCACACGACCTTGATAAGTAATTTTTTAAATATAGAAATAGGGACTAAGTGGTAAATAAGTTTTAAAGAATTTTAAAACACCCAATTCACCCCCACCCCCCCTCTTGGGATTACACCTAAATCAACACTTGTACTACTCCCAAGCACTCAAAAGCTTCAACTTCTTTGATTATCCAACTATTGTGAGTGTGCTAAGAGTGCTTGTGCTTCATTCCACGTTGCTTAATACTCTCATTTGTTGTGCTTGTTGATTGATTTTAATATTGAGAGTTAAGCATAAGTTCTTCTACTGATTTTATCTAATAAATCTTGTGTGGGAAAACTTAGCGGCTTGTGGGTGCTTGCATTGATATTACAAGATACCTTAGCCCTTATTTTTGTGTGCAAAATATTTTTTTTAAGCTTGCATTCAAACATCTCTTGCGTTTAGTATATTGAGAACATATTGACGAGGTTGTTTGAATCATCTTACTAGCATCTTTAGAAACCCTAAACTAATATTGTGATATTTCATACTATGGTTCAAATTTTGCTTAGAAATAAACTCTAGATCTTGATTGTTTATCTACACTAGATTGAGTGTTTAGCATACATCATTAAGCACTGAGCATATTTACTATCATCCATGCTAGCGTTATTATCTGAGCTATACTGTGGTACATATCTGTGTATGTAAAATTTCATATTGATTGCTGTATTCTAGGGGTGGGCTTGAAGAGGGAGACTAGCCCTGTTGAATTGTCTCCGATTGGCTTTGTTGACCTCATTGGTCACACTTAGTTTTGATTTTGATAAATACCCTTGGTATTAATGATTGTACTGAGAAGTGTATGCAAGTTCATCTTGTGCGCGCTTTAGGACTGAAAGACGTATCATCATGGCAAAAGTGTTCGTGCCGAAGAATGAAGATCTATGTGCTGTATTTTGTATTCATTTGATTATTTCTTCATTCTGGGATGTAATTTATTATGAACTGTGTGCATGTATGGCTTGTAATAATTTGCATCATGCATGGTAGGTAGGTATGCTCAAAGCGACCATAATTGGACTTTAGGTACCTACATAGACCTTAGGGATCACCCTTCGATCAACCGATATTGGATTTTTCTGGTAGGATAGAAAAACCCCAGATCCCTACACAAATGCACAAAATAGTCCCCATATCACATATATTATTATGGGAATTAAAAGTAGCTAAATATGGACTTAAATTGAAAAGGTTGAAAGGGTTTGGGCGACCAAACCCAGGCCGTGTAAAATGGCTTGGGCGACTGAACTGGTCAACTTGTTGACTCTGTGTTCGGGCACCTAAACTCATTTTGAATGCATCTTCCTTGGGCACCCGAATGCATGTTAGAGCACCTTTTTCAACTACTCGGGCGACCGATTGTTTACATTCAAAAGTGGGCTCGGGCGACTGAATTGCCTAGTTTGGTTAATCGAACTCAGCTTCGGGCACCCAAACCTTGGACATTTGGCTACTTACTTTGGTTCAGCCAATCGGTCCTTAACTCGGGCACCCAAACCTCTTAAAGTTGAATTTTTGGCTATGTCTATTCAGGCACCCGATCTTATAACCGGGCGACCGAACCTCACGGGTTAAAAATATTTTTACTGGTTTTTTAAATGGGGTAAACAGGGTTAATTTTCTTAATGGTCTTTTATACAATTCTAATTATACCCAATATGTCACCAACGGTCAAAAAATCCTCCTTGCCTATATATACCAGTTCATTTTTCTTAATTAGCAAAGATTAGCAAACTTGATTAGGGAAAAAATTCTCTCAATTCTCAAAACCCTAAAAGCTCTATATTGGCCAAATACTTATTGAAAACACTCACATATTCCTCATTCTCTTTCTTTAAGCATTGTGAGTATCTCTATAAGGCTATTGTGCTTAAATTTCTTTAGCTAATACTCTCTCTTTGTATATTGATTGATTGATTTTATTTGAGAGTATAGCCTAAAGTTCTTCCATCGATTTCATTTGATAAATCTAGTGTAGAAAGACTTTGAGGGTTTTTGGTTCTTGGATCTTTGTTGCAAGTTACCTAAACCTAGATTTTGTGTGCAAAAATCCTTTTATGAAAAGTTAGTCTTTCAGACAACTCCATTGTACTTTATACATTGAAATATCCTATTGAGTTTGTTTGATTTATCTTACTTAGCATATTTGAAACCTTGATATGATATTGATACTTTCAAATATTGTGGTTTAAATCTTGCTTAGATACACACTCTAGATCTTGATTGATTATCATACTTGATTGAGTGGTTAGCACACATTAGTGCACTGAGCATATCTACATATTAGTCGTGCTTACATTATTAACTGAGCTATATTGGGGCACACATATGCTTATTTTGAAGCGCATTTTCATGTACAAACATTTTTATACACATTGGTTGTATTCTAGGCACAGGCTTGAAAAAGGAGACTAGCCCTGTGGAACAGTCCCAAATTGGATTAGATCCGGTTAGGAAAGTTAGGTGCGCTATCCTGTTAAGGCGTGTTGGTCGAGGTCAGCCCCTTGAATTGACCTGGTTGTATAGGTGCTGCTCCACCCATTTAAGAGAGTATTATAGAGGTAATCCTTGTGCTGGTGTGGCCAAGGCAAGGATGTAGGCACAGTTGGTCGAACCCCGACAACATATTGTGCGTGTTCTTTACATTTTCACAATTTACATTTACTGCACGTGTATGTGTGTTTGATGATTGCATAGACTAACCCTAGGCTAAATTACATTGTTGTTAAAATCAGTAGACCTAGGCAACAAATTTTTAAGTACCCAATTAACCCCTCCCCCCTCTTGGGGTTGCACCATAATTATTAGGCTTAGACCTGGTTAGGAAAGTTAGGTGCACCATCTTAGTAAGGTGCGGTTGCAGGTTGAGGTCAGCCCCACTAATTGACCTGATTGTAAATGGTGCAGCTCCACCCATTAAGTGAGTCTTAGTGGAATCTTTGTGCTGGTGAGCCAAGGGGAGGATGTAGGCAGCATTGGCCGAACCCCGATGACATATCTTGTGTCAGTTTATTTTTCGTACTTTATTTTCTACACCTGTATATTTATGCTTATTGGTTGAGTATCTTTTTGGGCTTGAAATTGCTTAGAATGCCCCTAGGTTGCGTAATACTGATTGTTGGATTAGATAAACCTATGAAGAATTTTTTAATCTCCAATTAACCCCCCCCCCCCTCTTAGGATTGCACCAAAGCAAACAAATGGTATCATAGCCTCATCACTTAGACTTAACGTTACTTAGTAAAAGATCATGATGACTTATGTTAGTGCATCCCCTTCATGCGAGGGAAGGTTAGTTATGCACCCTATAGTATTTTGTGTTGAAAATTTTGTTGTATGGAAATTTAGAATGACTATATTTGTAAAAGCTTTAAATTGGAGGTTTTGGAAAGTCATTGATCAGGGAGATATTGTTCTTGTAAAAAACATTGATTATGTTAATGTTTCTAAATCTGAATATGAGTTGGATGATAATGATAGGAACTTAGTGCAGGGAAATTTTGATGCTATGAATACCCTGCTACACGCTTTAGATTCTAATATTTTATTTGAGGTTATGGCATTTAGCAGTGCTAAAGAGATCGAGGATAAACTTGAGAGGAGATATGGAGCATCCATGCAAAATAAAGTGATCACTTTTTGTGACTCAAGCTTTACGGATCTTGAAGGAGGTAACCCGTGCTTTGTTGCTTTGACTTATGATGAGATAATCTCAACTCCTTCCATTTTATTAGAAAAATCTGGAAATGATTTATGTGATGATTTGAATGATGTATTTGTTTTTGAATCATGTGATAGTAGTGATAGTGAAATAATGCCCACTTATGAAGAATTGCAAATTGAATATGTTAGAATTCATAAGTTACTTGCTAAATCTACTAACAAATATACTATTTTGAAAAACAAGTATAAGGCATGTGTCAAAGAATGTGAGTCAAAATTTCTTTCTGAAAGGGAAAATGTTTTAAAAGTCAAACAGTTAGTAAACAATAATGACAAGTTAGAAAAAGAGTTGAATGCAGTAAGATCTCAAACATCGAGTGATAATGATAAAGATCTTCTCATTGCAGAACTTGAATATAAAGCAAACAACATGACTAAAGATCTTATTAAATTACAAAGTGTTTGCAAAGACTTGAAAGATTAAAAAATGCAAGACCTAGAAAAGAAAATAGAAGACCAAGTGAAAATCATCTATATATTCACTAAAGGAAAGGATAACTTTAATAAGTTGTTAGGATCACTGAAGATGACCTTAGATAGGAAAGGTATAGGATATAATGGAGTTAGAAATAAAAAGAAGAAAAATCTGTATATGGGGTGCTTGTGAGAGAGTCTGATCATAATGGTAGTGCCTCCTCTGGTCATTATACCCATACCTATTGTGCTTTATGTAAAAAGTAGGGGCACATAAAATTTGATTGCCCGTTTAAAAGGAAAGGCGTTAAATGCAAACAAGTTTGGAGAGTCAAAGTACCACCTAGTCCTAACCCATCAAAAATCAAAGATAGAAAAATGGTATGGGTTGTTAAGAAAGAAAACTCCTTGAAATTTAAGGAAGAATTTGCTCAAACAGGAATCACATGATCACATAATTCTTCCTTAGCATTTAGGATTAACAATAAGGGGTAGTGATGATTATAAGTTTGGGAAGTGGTTGTTGCTCAAAATGAAAATATTAGTATACGCACTTACTAAACACTATCTTATTATACTAAGAATCCTCATCCACTTCCAAATGGACATGACATCTATGTCTGGTATTTAATTCATAATGCTTAACCCATGCTAATATGAAAATCACAAGTTTAAGCATACTTTTGTCCATTGCACATAACTGAGCTTTAGGAAAATCTTTACCATATCACGATCACATCAAGTAAAGATCCATCCTCTCATTGGTTCGTATCCTTGCTAAAAAATTGTGATCATATCTAAAGGATACATTCCAATCACCAAAGAGCATCGGTTACTAGTTATTCATATCCTCCACAATGCTTTTTGCCAGAATAAGTTAGGACATATTCTTTAGAATGCTTATCTTGTACAATGTCCTACTACTACCAAAATACTCTTCTAAACGTAATAGATATTAAAACTTTAAGAGTATTTATTTTAATTTGCTTCATAAGTTCTTAAACATTAAATGAAGTCCATTAGAGCTTCATCCTCATGAACTAAGTTGAATGGCTAAATTGGTTGCCTAGGTCCTAATATTGATGAATGCATATATCTCAAATTGACCTATGCTCATGTAATTAACATTCAAAGCCATTTTAACTTGGGCCTCTCACGTACTACAAATTATAAGAAAAAAAGGCAAATTTTGGTTTAGTTCACTTAAAGAAATATTCATTGTGACTTTTTCATCCGATAAGCCTAAGAACTCAAAGCCAAGTTAAAATCATTGAAAATATTATAAATTTTGGCTAAAGAACTTGAAAAATAAGAAAAGGCATAAAATGAGTTGAGCGCATAACCTAGGGGGAGCATATATTCTTTCATGGTTATAAATTAAAATGCTCTCATATTTTTATTTCATGTCTAAATGTCCATATGAGTATTGCACTGAATTCCTAACTATCCATGATTATTTATTGTTCATGGTATCTAGTTGGATGATTTACATTTTATATGGACCCTTGATTATACTACTGGAATGCATGCTTAGTCTAGAATGCCTCCTGTATGACGGATGCAGTTGATGTGAATGGCATGCTGGTAGTGGATTATAGATTCTCACATGCTCAAAACTATGTGATATACTGTCTTCTTGAGAAATTTTTGTGCAGGTTAATTAATATGGGAAATGTCTTGTTTGCAGATGGCATGTTGCCGGATTTTTGGTAGACATTTTCCCGAAATATTTAATTTTTTTGTAAAATGATAATGGATGTGCATGTAAATTCTAGTTTAGATTTCAAAATGTCTGCACTTAGCTAAATTTAAATTTGAATCATCTGAAGCTTGTGCATACACATTTAAAGGTTTTGAAATTGGAAGGTGTTTATAGGATAAGTCACATTTTTTAGATAAAATGCTGCCAAAATTTTTCAAAATCACTACACATATCGTATATTTTATAAATACTGAAAATTTTAAAACTTAGGTTGTGCTTCTAGAACATTATCTTTGTGCATCATGAACAATTTTAATATGATCTAGTTCTAGTTCAGTTCACTCTGTTTGCTGAACTGAAATTCACTATGTTTTTTGGCAAACTATATCTCCAAAACAACAATAGGTATCAGTTTTCTTTTTCAAAGGGGGAATTTCTTTTTAAAATCACATGTGCTGAACTGATCCTAAAAGTTAATCTTTTGTGATGCAGTATATTTAAAATCTTTAAAGTGCTTGTGTATCATGTTCAAGGTATAAATTTAAAGAGAATGCATAATCTTAGGGGGGGGGGGAGCCACTTCACCTTGATATATATGGCTTTAAAACATTAAATTCATCTTATATCTCTTTTTACCTTATAGCTTGTGGGAATACATATTTTTCTAATAATTGGTAACAATTAACAAGTGGTACCATTTTGTGCTGAATGATCATTTTATTTCTTCAACATGATCAATACTGAACTGTTTGATTTGTTGGATGTAAATTGCTATATATTGTCTGTTTAACTCAAAATAGGTCACTTAGGTACAAATGTATTTTTGGAAATGCTCTATTTTCAAACGGTATACTGTTGAATTTTTTAAAAATCTTCCAAACTTATCTTTTGTATCTAAATGATTAGTCCTTTATGATATATTTCTTAGCCCTATTTGCTATTGCCAAAAGGGGGAGAAGAGGCAAAATTGAGTACATTGATAAATTTAAATTGAGCTTTAATTCTCTTTATGCATATAGTCAGGGGGAGCCTTTCTTGGTTGTACCCACTTTTGCATAAAGTATTTGTCATCATCAAAAAGGGGGAGATTGTTGACCTAGTTGGTCATATCTCGGTTTTGATAATGACAAATACGTTTGGTACTAATTTTTGTCATGAGCTTGCATGCAGGTTCACCCTACGCGTGTATTTGAACAGAAAGCTACATCGTGATGACGTATGGTGATCACACAGAAGAATGAAGAAAATTGTCTTGTATTTGTAATTATTTTTATGTTCTTCATTTTGGATTATAATTTAATTATGGACTGTACCTCAATATAGCTCGTAATAATTTGCATCATGCATGGTGTAGGTATGCTCAAATGACCTTAGTTGGACTTTAGGTTCCTACACATAGTGCACCAAGTCCCTCATATCACATAATTTATCAGGGCAATTAACTAGAGTATAATTGGACTGAAAGGGCAAAAATTGTGAGTGGTTGAGTGACCGAACACTTGGTGTTCAAAACACCTCAGGCGACCGAACCGTGGACCAGTTAACAAGTTGACCGATGTTTGGCAAACCGAACTAAAATGAACACATCTTCCACGGTCGACCAAACTTGTGTCAGGACCTTTCCCACCAACTCGGGTGCCTAAATCATCACGTTCAAAATAGCCTCGAGCAATAGAACTTATGAGTTTGGAAAACTAAACTTCAAACCAGGTGGCCGAATCACGGTCTTTTGGAGAATTGCCTTGGTTCAGCAGACCAAACTATAACTCAGCCACCTGAACTTCAAAATTCACTTTTACCTTTGTGTCTGTTTGGGCAACTGAACCTCAGGTCAGCCACCTGAAACTGTCGGGTTGTTTTTATTTTTAACCGAGATAAAAGGAGTTAAATTGGGTTAAAATATTAAACTTGTTTAAAATATTTTTAATAATGCCATTAAGTCCCCAATTGTCATAAAATTTCCCTTGCCTATATATACAAGTTCATTTGCAAAAATTAGGAAGGATTAGCAAAATCATTGAGGCCCAATTATCTCAAATTTACAAATCTTATTTTTTCTTGTACTACTCCCATACATTCAAAAGCTTCAACTTCTTTGATTATCCAAGTGTTGTGAGTGTGCTAAGAGTGCTTGTGCTTCATTCCATTTTGCTTAATACTCTCATTTGTTGTGCTTGTTGATTGATTTTAATATTGAGAGTTAAGCATAAGTTCTCCCACTGATTTTATCTAATAAATCTTGCATGGGAAAACTTAGTGGCTTGTGGGTGCTTGCATTGATATTGCAAGATACCTTAGCCCTCATTTTTGTGTGCAAAATATTTTTTTAAGCTTGCATTTAAACGTCTCTTGTGTTTAGTATATTGAGAACACATTGTTGAGGTTGTTTGAATCATCTTACTAGCATCTTTTGAAACCCTAAACTGATATTGTGATATTTTATACTAATGTTCAAAGTTTGCTTAGAAATACACTCTAGATCTTGATTTCTTATCTACACTAGATTGAGTGTTTAGCACACATCATTAAGTACTGAGCATATTTACTATCATTCGTGCTTGCATTATTATCTGAACTATACTGTGGTACATAGCCATTTTTTGAAGAAGCACATTTCTGTGTACATAAAATTTCATATTGATTGTTGTATTCCAGGCATGGGCCTGAAGAGGAAGACTAACCCTATTGAATAGTCCCGGATTGGATTAGACCCGATTAGGAAAGCTAGGTGCACCATCCTGGTAAGGTTTGGTTGTAGGTTGAGGTTAGCCCTGCTAATTGACTTTGTGGTAAATGGTGCTGCTCCACCCATTAAGTGAGCCATAGTGGAATCCTTGAGCTGGTGAGCCAATGTAGGGATGTAGACAATATTGGCCGAACCCCAAAAACATATCTAATGTTAGTTTTGTTTTTTGCACATTATTTATTGCACTTGTATGTTTATGCTTATTGGTTGAATATCTATTTGGGCTTGAAATTTCTTAGACTGCCCTTAGGTTGCATAGTACTGATTGTTGGATTAAATAAACCTAGGAAGAATTTTTATATCTCCAATTCACCCCCCTCCTCTTGGGATTGCACCAAAGCTAACACTCTAGAACCTCCATACTTTCCCCTACATTTTTAATGTTCTGATGCGCATGTCTAAATACCTACTTGTTTTAGTTTTAGATAGCAACTTTCGTATGCTTCAATTTAGCAACAAGTCTAACCAAACTCATGCTATGGGATTCTTTCCTCCAGGCTTCCTCCACACAAGCTTTAAAAGATTGACAATTGCTCTATATATTCTGATACTTGTAGGGAGAAGGACCATACCGATGGAAATTTCTATGAAACCGAATAATCAATAGGTTATGATATGAAGTCCTCCTATTTCCATACTCAAAATAAATATTTGGAAAAGATTGAAGAAGAGTCAAATTAAAGAGGACCCTATCCAATTTTTCCCAACTCCGAGAATTTCCACTGTGACCATTACACCAAAACATGTTGCTGCTAGTAACAACCAAATCCATAAGACCACAGTTGTCCAAACAAGTATTAAATACCTCCATAGCCGATAATGACCTCGTATGACCACCAATACGTTCCAAATCTGAATGGATGATATTAAAATCTCCTACCACTAATTAAGGGAAATCATCTCTCTTAACAAACTCCAAATCATTCCAAAATTCTCGACGATCTCTTTGACAACATTTAGCATAAACAAATAAAGCCAAGAAATTCTGGTCCACGAAACTAAAAATACACGAAATAACTTGATCAGACATATGTTGTAACTCAAAGTACACTTACTCTTCCTAAAACATCCAAAGTTTAACCCCCACCAATGCATTCGCACAAAAATTTGGAAAATTTAGAAAGCCAACCCATTGCGACGTCAAACTTTCATTAGAAAGTGGCTCTGAAAGAACAAAAGTAGAAGGCAAAAATTTCCTCATTAACTTTTCTAAATGGCTTTTAGATGTGCCTAAACCCCGAACATTCCACAGTAGAATTGTATTAATCATAAATCAAGTTTCTTTGGGCGGGTAATAACCCGTTGAGACTTCTTCTCACTTTGCCCATCAATATCCTTCAACTTATCAAGAGGAACATGTAAATCATTATTTGAACAATAGCCTTTTTCCAATGGGAGTTTCTCTAAATTATTTGTCTCCACCTCCCTATCCGATTCACAATTATATAGGACATAGCTAGGCATGATTGTACACTTTTTTTCCAAGATTTCTGAAACCATGTTACAAGATGTCATCGACTGATCACACACTACTATAACATCTTCCACTATCAACATATTAGTGTCGGGAGAACCCAAGAATGGTTCAAAAATCTCCTCCCTCTACTCAATCTAATATAGTTTTGTGTTCATCTGAAAAATCTCCACTTCAGGTCTCGATTCTTCAAGAACAAACTCCCCCTCTTCTATCTCCATTTGCGTAACTGTCTCAACCATTGGCAAAATTTTTGATGTCATTGCACCCTCTTGAACATGATCCACCTTTAAAGGTTCTTCAACAATGCATAGAACTATCAATTCTCTCTTAACTTCTTTCCCTTTATCCAAATGCTTCACACGCCAAAATTCTTGTCAATTTTCTAGTGTAACATTTTTCATATCCTTACGTCTATCCCCAATTTTTTGTTTCCTTTCACCCACTCGGCATACCACCTTTGAATGCCCTTGTCTATAACATTTTTCACAATAAAATCCTTTCTTTTCATACCTCACTTCCTACCAAATTTTCTAATTTGTAGAAATAACAATCGTAAAAGCATCCACCTGATCTGCCAATAAATCCACCTCTATGCACATTCTCGCAGCCATAGCCCTAGTTCAGTTAAGCATAGCATTTTCAGTTCCCAGATATCAACTAAACCTTGTGGCTAGAATATGTAAACAATCAAGCCTGTACATATGCATTTGAAGACTAGGGAGAAATAACCATAAAAGGGCCAAGGATGGTTCCTGCTTCAGATCGAAATCCTTTGTCCATTGAAAAAGACGAAATGGGAAACCCAGCCAAAATCCTTCCTTCACGAGACCATCTATGAAGAAAACCTCATTCATTATTCATCTGAATCAATATGTGAAAATCATCCATGAAACTAACAGATGGGATCTCCGAAAAACCCCAAAACTTTATGATATTCAAACGGATAACTTCAATAGATGGCCTAGAGTGCAAAAATTTCAAAACTAATGCAAACTAGAAATATTTTGCCACTTTGATCATCTTAGCCTTAGAGAAAATGAATCCAATATCTCCATCTGATTAAGGAATTCAATGTCCTAGAGATTCCGCAAGCAGTGAGATAGGCGACCAGCTGTGGTTACGGATGGGGATGCGAGATGAAAGTAGGAGAGAGGGTTAGGATGCGCTGTGTTAAAAGACCCAAATATTTCGACCCTTTGAGAGGCCGCGAACAGGGCGAAGAAGGTTAGGAGCAGAAGGAGACTAGGATTTGGGTTTTTTTACAGGGGTCACAAGTCAGCTAGGGCTCCGACAAAGCCTAAGATGTCTGGTGAGAAGGGCAAAGAAGACTGGGAACGGTGGGAGACTGGGAAAGAGGTTCGACGGGGGTCACGAGTCCACTAGGGTTTTGACGAAGCCCGAAATGTCTGACAAATAGGGCGTAGAAGGCCAGGAGCAATGGGGCTTGTCGTAGGATAATGTTATACATAGGTTTAGCTCGCTCATTCTTTTACCAACCAATAAATACCCCTTTAGTGGTGGTTCCTTTTCTTGCTACTAAAGGTTACGTTGGTCATAGTCTATTCTACTAGTTGACAAGCTTGTAGTAGCAATTTTCAAAACTGCTGCTATAAAAGGGCTACTAAAATAGTTCCATGAACTACTATTAAATAAAAATGAAGGCAAACCTATAGCTAGTGTTTTAGGACTTTTACCAGTGTTTGGAGAACTATTGCTAAAGGTCATACTAGCAATTATTTGATATTTTCATCAATAGTTATAATTGCTACTAAAACCTCCTTTTTGTGGCAGTAATATCCTAGCGAAAAAAAAAAATCAATTTTCTTTCCATAGCAACAACCATTGATAAGTTAGGAATTTGGCTATAATACAATTGATGAATTTTTTATAATAGTAAATCAAGCACAAATAACAATGCTCAATTCAACATATATAAACACGAAATTATATAATCATAAATGATTCATACATTTGTTGCACCATTGAATCCGTGAGTATGATTCCTGTTGGCCTTATAAGGCTTAAAATCCTATTTTGATGCTAACAAATAAGTAGAACTTAACATATTTGGTTAAGTGATGACATTTCAGGACTCAACTCTAAGAAAACAAGGCCAAGTGTTCAGAAGGATTCATAAAAGCATATATTTCAAAGGAGGATGATCATATGAAGCGTAAAACATGGATTCAAGAATGATTTAATCAAGCTTCAAGAAAATGATTGGATGGAATGTTTTCAAAAGCTTACATCAAGTTCAAGTGATCAAGAATTGAAAGTTTGAAAGAAGCTATATGACATGTTCATACATGAAGACTTTAAGGAGTTTGAGAAATGAAAAGTTGAAAGAGTTCATAGGACATATTATGTAAGTACTTCAAGTATACATTGATATGAAATTCGTTGAAGCTCATTAGATATAAGAGACCTAGAGACCTAAACTTTTAATCTTGGAAAATATTTCTTAAGTAAAACAAAATTTCAAGATTTGTGAAGCAGAAAGAGTTTTTGAAAATAAATCTTAAAAATAGTGTTTTGAACCAGACAGAAGCCTGATTGAAAACCCTCAGTAGGCTGACAAATTGAGTGTTTTTAAGATGGACAAATAGAAGGTCATCAGGCTATTGACCATACCTTGACATGTGCTTGATGTGGTAAATTGAGAAGCTTGACTGGGTTCTGCCAAGTGACTGCCACCTCTGCCTTTGATTTAAAACTTACTTTTAATGTGACAGGTGCTTGACCAAAAGTGATAGGCTACTACTACGTGGGACAATTCAAATTTTTTATAAGACTAAAGTTTTTAAAATTAATTGCTTGGGGCTCAAGTTTGCCTAAAACTTGGACACTACTCGAAGAAAACTTAGGGACCAAGTAAGTCACTTTTCCAAATCTATAAATAGCCTTCAAGGCCATTGATTTTATTAACCAAACATCAAATTCAGCTCTCAAACTCTCTCAATTACTCTCATTTTGCAAAGGCTCTCTTGCTCACATATAGCTTACGAATTCCACTGAGTATTGTTGAGTTTCAATCAATGAGTTTGTGCTTCAAGTCTAAATATTTCATTCATTGAAAGAATCAACCAGTGATAAAACTCTTTGAGTTTCAATTTCAATTTCATATTGTACTACTTTGAAGTGTATAGTTTTGAAATTGTACTAATCTGCTTTGTGTGAAAGCATTATTGTACACAGCTCTTGTTTCTCATTTCATTGATGATTTTAGGTTCTTGGATCATTGGCCAAGTGTGGGGTATCACTTGGAGAGGTGTAGCTCTAGCCTATTGAAGGTGTGTCCAAGTGTGGGGTATCACTTGGAGAATCAATGATCTAGCCTATTGAAGGAGTGTGTAAGGGTTTTATTTCACCTGGAAAGGAACTAATTTAGTGAATCCTTAGTAGTTTGCCTACGGTGAGGACGTAGGCTGAGGATAAGCCGAACGTTATAAAAACCCAGTCTCACTCTCTTTCCCTTACTCTCTTTAAATTCTAGTGTACATATAAACTACGTGGATGATTTAACTTCTTAATCATATATACTACATAATTTGGATTTTAAATAAACTTAAGTTTAATTTGGTTTTTGGATTTCGGAAATCGAAAGGGAGTACGTTGGTTGATCAATACTTTGCGGAAACCTCAAAGGGAGTACGTTGACTGGTTAACACCCAAATAAAAATTAAGTAATAGTTTATTTAAATTCTGAGTTGTTATGAATTTGAGTTGTGGTTTGCATTGAAGAAAAAATTACATTCACTACAGGGCTTGAATAAAATATACAAGGTTGCAAAAGCTGAAAGATGAATCTTATATCTTCTTTAAATATATTGTGGTTAATTGGTTTGGTTGATTGATTGGATGATTGTGTGGTTGTGGATTGAATAAAAGAACATTGAATTTTTTCTGATTGCTAAATCAACAGGAAGTTGAGAAATCTTTGAAAGAATTTAAAAGAGGTTAAAAATTTATAAAAAGATTTAGAAGAAATTTTAATAACCTAATTCACCCCCCCCCCTTTTGGGACTACACCTTGGGTTTCAATTGGTATCAGAGTAGGGTTGTAGAAAATCCTAATTAATAGCTACATCAAGATCTAGATGGCACACGTAGGCGTAGTCCCCTTTGGAGAGGGTCAATCCTCAACTAGGCCTCCCATCTTTTGTGGTTTAAATTATACATTTTGGAAACAAAGGATAAGAATCTACCTTCAAACTATGGATTGGAAAGCATGGCAGGTTGTCACACATGGTGGCTTAACTCCTACTAAAAACATAGATGACAAGGAAGTACCCAAAGAGGAAAACAAATGGACCAACAATGACCATAGGATGCTACAAGTAAATTCAAGTGCTATGAATGCATTGTATTGTGCCCTTGACATGAATGAATTCAATAGAGTCGTGGCATGTAAATCAGCAAAAGAAATTTGGAATAAATTAGAAGTAATCTATGAAGGTATTATTGATGTAAGGGACAATCGAATCGATATGCTCACTAGTGAGTATGAAGCTTTTAGGATAAACCTAGATGAATCCATCACTAGTACGTACACTAGGTTCACCCGCATAATAAACTCTTTCAATGCATTAGGAAAAACCTACACCACTTACGAAATGATTAGAAAAATTTTTAGAGGGCTGCCACCTATATGGGAACCAAAAGCCACAACAATAAGTGAAGGATGAAATTTGAAAAACACTGCCCTAGATGAGTTAATAGGTTCTATCCTCACATATGAAATGACAATGAATGAAAGAAGTGAAAAATCTAAAGCCCAAGAATCTGTTGCTTTTAAAACACCAAACGAAAACTCTAGTGATGAAGATGAAGAAAGGATGGATGAAGATGAAATACCCTACATATCCAAGAAACTTGCAAGAATACTAAAAGGGAAAAATAAATCAAAATAAAAATTCAAAACTCAAGTTCAGATAAGGAACAAACTAAGAAGAAAGAAACAAAGAAAGAACTACCTACATGCTATAATTGCAAGAAAGTTGGACACCTAAAATCGGATTGTCCAAAACTTAAGAAAGATTCTAAAATGAAAAAGAAAAAGGCAATGAAAGCCACTACTTGGGACAATATGAGTACAAGTAGTTCCAATAATGAATCAAGTGACCCCAAGAGGTTCCATGCTATATGGCTTGGGACGATGAGGAAAACTCCTCATCCAAATCCTTAAATAGTTCTTGTGATGATTTAGCATAAGAATCCAATGATGAGTGTATACCATCCTATGAAGAACTTCAAAATGATTTATTCAAGGTGCATAAGATGTTAGTTAATATGGCTAAACAATACACATCATTAAAAAATAAGAATGAAGGAGTTATGAAAGAGTTAGAATCCTTTAAACTTATTGAAAGAGAAAAATATTTAAAAATCAAGAAAATGGAAAATAAGAATGAAACTTTGATAAAAGAGTTAGAATCTAAAAATCTTGCTGAAAATAAAAAAGATTTGAAAATCAAGATATTAGAAAGTAAGAATGAAAAGTTACTGAAAATCAAGATATTAGAAAGTAAGAATGAAAAGTTACGAAAGGAATTAGAGGACTTAAGATCCCAATCCTCTGTCGAAAAATGAGAAAGATCAATATATTTTAGAATTAGAGCATAAAATTAGAAAAATGTCTCAAAATCAAGAAAAGGGCAAAAGTATACAAAATTCAGAAATTTATGATCTTAAGAAAGAAATTGAGGACCAAACCAAAATCATCTACAACTTCACAAAAGGAAAAGAAAATCTTGACAAAATGATTTAGGTACAAAGAATGTCCTTAATAAAGAAGGCATAGGATTCAATGGAATTGAAAATACAAGGAAAAAGAATCTTTACATGGGATACCTTAGAAAAGCCTCAAAAAATTATGCTAGTACTTCTTCAAATGCTTACACTCAGACCACATGCTACCTATGTAAAAGGAAGGGACATATAAAGTTTGAATGTCCATTAAAAAGAAGGGGTGTGAAAACTAAACAAGTATGGAAAGTAAAAGAAACATCCCTTATTAAACCATTGGGACCCAAGAAAGTATGGATACCTAGATAAAAAGTCTTGTTCAAATCAATAAAAAATCTCAAAGAAGAGTTTAAGAGCTTATTGAAACAAATAAAAATAAAAATAACACTGTTAGCCAAAATCATAGTATGATTCATACAAGCCTTAAAATAGAAAGTATTAAGATATATGAAGCTTGGGAACTCATATGAAATCAAAGAAAATTTGAGCTTATTGCTTGAGTTTTTTTTTTCAATTAAGAAAAGATATTTAAGAATGAGAACAAATTGAGCAATATTGTAGTTCCATGCACATGATAATGATATGCTCAATCCTTAAATGTTATGCTAATATGCTATATGCTACATTTGTATATCTTGAAATCTCCAAAGACATGAAAATGATTGATGATTTATGGCTCACTATATATTGAAAATCTGAGCATGGAGTTATTAAGTATGATTAAGAAGCATAAATTTTGATATAATATTGATATATGAATATGAAATTAATTCTTAACCATACATGCTAATAATGGATCACATAGATAAATTGAAAAATTTGCATCTAAATAATTTAGTATCCATGAGCATTGCATAATGTGACATTAGCATTGGTATCTATAAAGTATATTGGTATCCATGACTATATCAATTAATATTTGAGCATGACAAGCATAATTATATCCATGAGCATGTTATGACATTGATATGATATTGGTATTTGATATTAGTATCCATGAGCACATACATGATATGAATCAATGTTTGAAACATGGGATGATAAATTTAAAAACATAATTGGTATCAAATCTGAATGTATTAAATTTAGGAGGAGTCGTATGACTTATTGCTTGTACTATGTTTTGTTTCTTCCTAATTTTTCAATTGATATCATGAATTAATGAAATGTTCAATTAGTATTATTCTTTAATGTTTTAATTGGTATCACAAATTCAAAGGTTCAATTGGTATCATGAATTAATGAAATTTTCAATTGGTATAATGAATTAATGAAATTTTTAAGGAGGGATAATGTTGTTAGTAGAGATGTTACAACACATATATGAATTACAAATATGAAATATATATATATATATATATATATATATATATATGACTATTTTACTATTGAAGCACACTACACATGTCATATTGAAAAATAATGAATTGACTGTGTACATATGCTTGATATGTATGCTTGATATTCATATGCGCAAAATATGATTTTATTTGAACTTAATCATTTTTTATATCCTACTCTTTTTGATTGATGACAAAAGGGGGAGAAGTTTTGAGTAAAAATTGAGCATGGTATTAAAAAAATTGAACATGATATATATCTCAAAAGGAGGAGAAGTATTTGAACTTGAATTATTATCTTGAACTTGAATAATGTGATAAGGATAATAGTAAAAGAGTTTTTGAAATTGATCTTGATATTGTTAAGTTTGTTGAAATGATGCTTATTTAAGGGGGAGTCTTTTTAAGGCTCACTCAAATTTTTTACTCCTTGTCTGTCATCATAAAAAACGGGGAGATTATTGGCCTCACAAGACTTAACATCTTATTTTGATGCTAACAAACAAGCATAACTTAACATATTTGGTTAAGTGATGACATTTCAAAACTCAACTATGAGAAGGTAAGGTCAAGTGTTCAGAAGGATTCATGAAAGCTTATATTTCAAATGAGGATAGCTTATATTTCAAAGGAAGATGATCATATGAACCTTAAAGAATGGATTCAAGGATGATTTAATAAAGTTTGAATAAAATGATCACATGGAATGTTTTCAAAAGTTTACATCAAATTCAAGTGATCAAGAATTGAAAGTTTGAAAGGCACTATAAGACATGTTCATACATGAAGACTTCAAGAAATGAAAAGTTAAAAGAGTTCATAGGATATATTATGTAAGTACTTCAAGTATACATTGATATGAAATTCATTGAAGCTCATTAGATATAAGAGACCTAGAGACCTAAACTTTTAGTCTTGGAAAATATTTCTTAAGTAAAATAAAATTTCAAGAATTGAGAATAAAAAAGAATTTTTGAAAAGAAATCTTAAAAACAGTGTTTTGAACTAGACAAAAGCCTTATTAAGAACCCTTGGTAGGCTAACATATTTAGTGTTTGTAAGATGGATAGACAGAAGGTTGTCAGGCTATTGACTAGACCTTGACAGGCGCTTAACGTGGTAAATTGAGAAGCCTGACTGGGTTCTGCCAGGTGACTGTCACCCTTCTGCCTTTGATTTAAAACTGAGTTTTAAAGTGATAGGTGTTTGACCAAAAGTGACAGGCTACTGCCACGCGGGAAAATTCAATTTTTTTTATAATGGTAAAGTTTTTAAAATTAATTGCTTGAGGCTCAAGTTTGTCTAAAACTTGGACACTACTCCAAGTAAACTTGGGGATCAAGTAAGTCACTTTGCCAAATCTATAAATAGCCTCCAAGGCCATTGACTTTATGAACCAAGCCTCAAATTCAACTCTCAAACTTGCTCAATTACTCTCATATTTCAAAGGCTCTCTTGGTCACATATAGCTCACGAATTCCACTGAGTATTGCTGGCTTTCAATCACTGAGTTTGTGCTGCAAGTCTAAATCTTTCATTCATTGAAAGAATCAATCGGTGATAAAACTCCTTGAACTTCAATTTCAATTTCATATTGTATTACTTTGAAGTATATAGTTTTGAAATTGTACTAATCTGCTTTGTGTGAAAGCATTATTGTACGCAGCTCTTGTTTCATGTTTCATTGACGATTTTAGGTTGTTGGATCGTTGGCCAAATGTAGGGTATCACTTGGAGAGGTATAACTCTAGTGTATTGAAGGAGTGACCGAGTGTGGGGTATCACTTGGAGAGGCGGTGCTCTAGCCTATTGAAAGAGTATGTAATGGTTTTGTTCCCCCTAAAAAAGGAACTGATTTAGTGAATCCTTAGGTAGTTTGTCCAAGGTAAGGACATAGGCTGGGGATAAGCCAAAGCTCGTAAAACCCGATCTCATTCTCTTTCTCTTACTCTCTTTAAATTCTAGCAAACATATAAGCTACGTGGATAATTTAATTTCTTAATCATATATACTACGTAATTTTGATTTTAAATAAACTTAAGTTTAATTTGGTTTTGGGATTGCGGAAACCGAAAGGGAGTACGTTGGTTGATCAATACTTTGCGGAACTTCAAAGAGAGTATGTTGATTGGTTAACACCCAAAGACAAATTAACTAATAGTTTATTTAAATTATGAGTCGTTAGGAATTTGAGTTGTGGTTAATTTGCGTTGAAGAAACAAATTACATTTACTACAGGGCTTGAATCAAATACACAGTGCTGCAAAAGCTCAAAGCTGAATCTTATATCTTGTTTAAATATATTGTGGTTAATTTGTTTGGTTGATTGATTGAATGATTGTGTGGTTGTGGATTGAATAAAAGAACATTGAATTTTGTGTGATTGGTAAATCAATAAGAAGTCAAAAAATCTTTGAAAGAATTTAAAAGAGGTTAAGAATTTATAAAAAGATTTAAAAGAAATTTGAATAAATCAATTCAACCCTCTCTTAGGACTACACCTTCCATCTTCCTTTATCTTTGAGTTGACGAGAAACCACAATGACATTAGGGTGAGGGTAGGAACCTTCCCATGTGTCTATATAGAGTTCTATATGAACCCTACCACTCATTGTCCAATCATTATGGTTCCCTTCAAGTCACAACTAAATGAAAAGAGATGAGGGTAGCTCGTTATCCTTATATTTTCTATTGAGTGATGGGTGAAAGCCCTCGCAAAAGCCTGCACTAATAGAATCCCATTGGTGTGTATACCTATGAATGTGTATACATTTGTACATATCTATATTTTTATTTGTATATTAATATATAGTTCAAACAATGACATATAAAAGTAATACACATTAATTAGTCACTAACATGTAGAGTTGTATCTGTCACAACTAAAAATGGATATCAAGATTCCCCTAAGGAACTTAAATATTGTTTTATCAATCTTACATTGGTTAGGAAATGTTAGAGTAATAAAACTTTCATACATTTATGTTGTAGCCCAAGTTCAATGTCAACTTTCAATTAAAGAAAAAAATAAGTACCTCTAGATTTATCCTTTTTCTTTTGAATACCCAAACTAGGCCAATAAATATTAATACAACACAATCCAAGAAAGTTGCATGTGTCTGCAGACGTTGATGCAAAATCCACACAATCAAATAAAATACTAGTAACTGTTTTGTTTCTTTCCCCATTTGGCTGTTCCACTGACTACCTAAATGGAAAAATTACAGCAACCTTCTCCAAGCCAACCCTATGAAAACATATAAATGTCAATATGGGACATAGAAAATGCAGGGCTCAATAAATCAATAAAAGATGTTTATACAGTAAAAAAAATATTGACTATGTTCCTTCTGTTTTAACTAAATATGCTGGCAGTAGAATGCACGCACATAACTCATTTTATATATTCAGCAGTCTCCAAGAAGGTAAACTGACTATATGATATTAGACAAAGCGTTCAGGTACAAAGACAATCATCACTACGGGCGCATAATGCTTAATTATATATATATGATTCAAAATAAAAAGAATATAGAAAGATCATCCAACATTAGTTATTAGAACATACTAATAAACAATACCTACGGAAATTTAGAAAATTTATATGATCCTTGGCATGAGAAAACCAAATGCACTTCAATGTATGATGTGGCCAACTATATATAGATCTAAAATATAGAACTCCTAATAGCACGACTGCGTTCAACGCAATCCATGAACCCAACTCAGAAGTCAAATAATTTAACCAGAACATCAATATGCTGTGCACTAGACTCACTACATGATCTGAATGACCAGTATGATCTTTGAAAAGAGAATCTAAATTCCTAGTTATTTGCGCATTGTGTCAATAAAGGTTTCTAGAGAACCACTTTTGAAACGTAACCATAGGACCACTTTTGATATCTAGCCCATAATTGGAGGAAGTAACGCATTTACCATTAAGCATGCCAATGCGCTGGATTTCAAAAGTAGCTCCTGGTTTTGCTGATATTTTATATTGGAAAACAACTGATGCATGCATTTGTCTGTCTCTCTTTCTCATGTAGCAGCTTGCAGGTAGGTCACGCAATATTACATATATAAGATTGATCACTCCCAATAAAACATAAAAGGCCAATTGAACGAGAAACTGGAAGAAAAATAAGATTGAGAATAAGATCTGCATGTGGTCCAGATTGATCATAAAGGAAGTTCTCGCTGGTCTGTATGGCCTTTGGTCCCATTTAAGTGGGTCTTCAAACCTGCAACAAAAATATACTACCTTAATCAACCGTACATCTTCTGGGAGAGATTTTGCAAACATATAAATTAACATAAGGAATCCTAAATAAATGTGCAATTAATGTTTTGACTATTTCTTTCAGATCCAACGATGTGAATTAGAATCCTGGGTGGGGGACGGGCGGGGGGGGAGAGAGAGAGAGAGAGAGAGAGAGAGAGAGTTTGGCTTTTCATCTAGCTATGCATTTGGACAATCTGAGGAGAAAGAGGGGAGCAATCACTTGCTGGCAATAGTTACCAGAAAATAGCTTTCACCATGCTGCAAGCTCTGAGCTGAAAATCCGAACTCATTAACTGAGACTGGCACCCCTGAGGAATGGAACAACACCACATCTTCACCAAACATAGCCTTCACGTCAAGTGGACCCCTTGGAACGTTTGTAGGAACTCGATTAATAAAAACAGTGATGAACCCTAAAATACCGGAAAATAGGTTTCAATATGACCATCATTTTAATTCATTTTTTTTTTTTAAATATTTCATAGCATATATATATATATGTGTGTGTGTGTGTGTGTGATTGTATGCTTTTCCATGTAGCGGCCTTTAATTTCAATTCCCCACGTAGGTTATTAGCCTAGGCGAATTTTGGATTTTTAGATGAAACAAATAACAATTGCAATTTTAACATTGGCTGATTCATTAAACATAAAAAAATAAAATAAAAATAAAAGAAGATGAATTTCCCCTAAAACCCTCCAAGTTTCCTTTTCAACACCTTCAGATTTACAAATGAAGGAAAAAAAAATAAAATTACACAACAGAGTAAATTTAAAAAAATTGCTGAGGTACACTATCTCAGTGATTATATAGCTTGCAAGCTTAGTGCTATGTTGAGTACACGAAACATAAAAACTATTATGGTAATTAATAAAGATATTAACATGCATATAAAGCTAAGAGATCAATTCCATGCCAGATATTCTCTCTAAATAACTGTATAACTAGCTAGCTTAGTGATATGTTGAGTGAACCAAACATAAAAACTATTGTGGAGGATAAATGTATTAACATGCATATAAAGCTATGTGATCAATTCCAATCGCGAGCAAAATATTGTAAGAGGACAACTATTTTTTCCTTTTTTCTTTTTTTTTTAAGTAAAAAAACGGAGTCATGGGATAATAAATCTAAAGTGTTAAAGATTGGTTGTTTTACTTTGTCTATCTTTTAATTATACATTTATTTATTTTTTAGGTTCTCAAACTAAGAAAAGGGTGTGATCATACAATTACCGGTGGGTTGGCAGTGCAAATTGGATGTCTTCAAAGGGCACGGAATCAACGAAACAAATGAACTTTGATCAATTTCCGGGAAACCCATTGGGCTGGAGGCAGAAAAGAGGCCATCGGTGCCATCGTGGCCAGCAGCTCTAGCGGAAGAAGAAGAAGAACCAACAGCCAGACAAGAATATGGTAGCGACAGAGGAAAAGAGTGAGGAGCAGTTATCTGAAACCCTATAGCACTACTGGAACTAGTGCTACCCTCGTAATGTATTACACCGCCGGCAGGTCGGGGATGAGCACCGGTCTGGTCGCCGGTGATGGAGGTTTGAATCTGGCGCTGTTGGCGGCGAAATCTCGAGCGGCGGTTTTGGAACCAGTAGAAAACATTGGCATCGCTGACAGGGCCGAATTTCTCGAGAAGATCTCTTATTCTGACGGTTTCATCTCGGGAAGGATTGACCATGCCACTGTTGAAGATAGACTCGAGGATGAGGATTTGCTCAGGCTTGGGACTCCACCGGGAGCGCACGGGCTCGCTTCTCTCGGAGGCGTGAGGCGGAGTACTGTTGGGGATTTTTGCTTGATCTTCCATGACAGCAAAAAGAGCTGAAAGGAGCAGGAAGTGGGTTTTGAAACACAAACCAAGGTATAAAAAATAATGGAGAAAATTGATGAAGCATATGAACACACTTAAAACCAAATTATGGGGGTGGATTAGAAAGCCTTTCGCCCCTTCGTGTTTTGTCCGCACTTTGAAATGTGAAACTACGTGAATGCCCCTAAATGAAAGCTTCTTATTTTTCTTTTTTCTCGCCTCACTGTCTTTCTTTCCTTTTTATTTTTTAGTGCTATTACTTTTTTTTTTTGGTTAACAAAAAAGCATGGCTTATAGATTAGAAATTAACAAATATGCACTTAACAAAAGTATATTACGACTCAAAAATCTAACTAAAACTTATTTCTATAAATCATCACATTTCTTTAGGAGACTCATCGAATTGATAAAATTAAACCATTCATATGATCATATGGAACCAACCAGTCTAGAACAAGATAGATTGTCTTCTAAAAGAGTAAATTGAAAATGAAAAAAAAATAAATCCAATGTTAGCTAGAGGAAGAAATCTTCTTGCATTTAATTAACTGAGAGGAGCTTTTCGCAGTCCAAAAAATACTATCAGTGCTCCACATTAAATTTTTTAGGTACTAAATGACAATTCCCCCCGCGGTTGGTTTTCATTTTAAAAGTGAAATAGTTGCCAAGTATAAAAGGGTAAATCAATCATCATGTATACTATATATGATTTGTGAACCTTAGTGGGACAGCGTCGTCACCAAGATCTTTAGGTTTTGTTTTTTTTGTTCTTTTAAAAAAAAAAAAAAACTTTTTTCTCTCTCTCTCTCTCTCTCTCTCTGTAGTGCCCCAACCTTCTAGGTGGGCCCTGAGTTATACTAAACATACATAACATACATCTCTCTGATACCATACATATACAGCCCGCCCAAACAAGGGAAAAACAGCTGTTCCATACTGATCTGTATAAACATACACAGCGAAAATACATACATCATCAAATATTTACCAGAGTTTCTAACTATTTCCCATATACATCCATACATAACTAAAAACATAATTTGCTATTACAATTCCCGAAAGAGACAACACTGTCTAACATCTCACCAGCTCTAACAAGGACTGTCTACTGTTTAAACTCAGTCCAATAGAATGCTAGGCTCGATCCCTCGAAGCACCTGAAACAACATTTGTATGTTAGGGTAAGACACCTCTCAATAAGACGGATTATATTATCATCATTGTGTGGCTAGCATGAGATTTCATGTGTACATATACTACTAACATTTAAATACATTTAATTGACATTTTAAAATCTGTTAAAATTGATGTATTCCCAAGAGGAAGGTGAACTGGAATTTTAAATTTTTCTCCTAGGTTAAATTGGATGTAAGCAAAATATTACAACCTATGGTCGTTCTATGCCGTTCCAAATACGCCGATAAATATAATATATGAAAATTTAAATCTGGCGCATCATTCACATGATAACATACACATGCGGTAAATATAAATTGCGGAAATATAAACAAACACACGATATGTTATCGGGGTTTAGTCAACTGTGCCTACGTCCCCGCCTCTAGCTTGCAAGCCTGAGGATTCCACTAATAGCTTACTTAAAGGTGGAACGATACCGATTACAATTAGGTCAATTACCATAGGGCTGACCTCAACCTTAACCAGGTCAATTAGCGAGGCTGACCTCAACCTACATGCCTTACCAAGATGGCACACCTAACATGCCTAACCGGGTCTAAGCCAATCTGGGACTATTCCAGAGCTAGTCTCCCTTTCCAGGCCTATGCCTGGAAATACAACAATTTTTCTTAATCAATGAAACGGTACAGTGATTGTGCTTTCAAGTAAAGAAGATGTGTACCCAATTACGCGCAACCATATACACCACAATATGATTTAATAAGTAAGTTCTATGTGGTTTAAGATGTCTACTCTCAAATAAATTTACTATCATTGTAATTAGGGCGTGAGAGTGCAAACACTACAATCTTTGTATCACAAGATGTATTCAATCTAAGTGCTCAAACAAAGATATCAACCAAACAATATATATATATATATATATATATATATATATATATATCTCTAGCAATGTACAAGTTTGGTTTGCAAAAAGAGTTTAATCTTTGTATCCAACTAGAGATATCAATCAATGAATATTGCAACAAAGATTTTTCTCATACAAACAAATATCTCTTCAAAGATTTATCAAGATAAAACACACTAGATATTTGAAAGTATTTAGAAAATATTTTGCAACCAAAAAAAAATACAATCTTCTCAAGATGTTGCAATGAAGGTGCAATCTTAGAAGATCAAATGAAAGTCTTCTTAGGATAGGCTTATGAGAAAAACCCCCTAAGAATACTTAGGTTTAGTTCTAAATGAAAATAAATCAATCAAATATGAATTGGAGAGCAAACCTATTAATATAAATGTTGGCCTTATAGGTCACGCCTAGTTTTGATAATGACAAATGCTCCTGTATTTAATAAATATCTAGTTCATGTGCAGGTTCATGTTAGCATATCATCAAATGGCACGCGAAAGCTCAAAGCTTGAAGACAATCTCATGCTCTTAATTGTAATAATTTTTAGTGAAATTTGTCTGTAATAGTAATTAGGGTATTCGGTTTGTAATAAGCACACACATCATATGCATGGTTTATTTTGTAAGCTCAAATCAGATACAAACAAAAAATAACCATAGAAAGACCTTAGGGTAGGTCGACCGACATCGGACTTTTTTGGTGTCTTCAAATTGGACCCCAAGTGCTCCTAGGATACTCACACTTTCACATATATTTGTTAGACACTTGAATAGGGCTTGGTTGCTTCAATACGGGACCAAAATGCACACACGATGCACTTTTGGTTGACCATCCAAGCCAGTTCATTTTGGCCTAGTCAACCGAGACACCTTGGGTCAAAGTTTGACCACTCGGTCGACCAGAAAAGGTAGTTTAAAAGGCCCTGGTCGACCGAAACCCTCCTGGGTCAACAGTTGACCATCTGGTCGATTGAGAACAATTGTTCTCGAACTACCTGGTCGATCGAAGGGTCCTCGGGAGAATTCCCAGCGGTTTGGTCGACCGAACCAAGCAGTTCAAAATGCCCTGATCGACCGAACCTTGAAAGTTTGGGAAATCTCCCTCTCCAGTCGACTGAGCCTTTCAATTCAAAAGTCCCCTAGTCGACTAAACCATTTGAGTCCTGGTCGACTGAAACACTTCTGGTAGACCGGACCTCTCGGGTTGCTCCTATTTTTTTACCGCGGTTAATAATTTTAAATAGGGTTAAATTGATTTAAATGTCATTAATCTTTTCTAACAATCCCTAATAGGTCCCCTACGGTCAAAATTTTCAGTATATCTATATATACTCTTTCATTTGGTGGATTAAGCATTGATTAGCAAAAAGATTACGAAAATCTCTCTAAAAAAAAAATACTTTCTTTTGATTCCCATTTGCTCATACTCTTCCAAATACGCTCTAGCTTACATTCAATACTCGTAAATCATTTGTAAGTATTCTTGAGTGCTTAGATAGGAAGGTTTACTCTCTCTTGGTTGTGAGATTGATATAATTTTATTAAGAGCTGAACCAAAAGGATTCTTAGGGTACTTAGCCAATAAGTTCATCCTAAGAAGACTTTACTAGGTCTTCTGAGATTGCATATTTGTTACAATATCTTAAGAAGCCCATTTTTGCTTTTGGTTGCGAAATATTTTCAAAATCATTTACAAATATCTATTGCTCTTTATTATGAAAACCATTTGAGGAGATATATGTGTTTGAGGTGAAACATCTTTGTTGCAATATTTATTCACTCAAATATTTTTGCTGAAAACAAAGATCCTATATATTTTGCAATCCAAGCATATACATACTTCCATGATTGAGATATTCTATTGATTGATATTCTTGAGGCTTATCTGATATTCTGTGTGAACACATTTGATTGAAATACCTTGAGATACACAGATTGCTTGTTTGACACTCTCACGTACTTACTACACTGATAGAAAACATAGTTGAGAGTTGAAATATTTAGACCACATAGAGCTTAGATTTTAAATCATCTGTGGTGTTTGTGTTTGTTCGCATTTGTGGTACAAATCTGCTTTACGTGAAAGCACCCATATATTGTACTGTTTGATTGTATATCTGAGAGATTCCAGGCGTATGCCTGAGGGGGCGGTAATCCAGCCCGGTAAGGATTGGTGTAAAGGTTGAGGTCAACCCAGTGGTAATTTGACCTGGTTTGTATAGGTGTCGCTCCACCCATTTAAGTGAGCAAGTTGTTGTGATAATCCTTGTGCTGGTTAGCCAAGGCGGGGACGTAAGCAGTTGGCCAAACCTTGATAACATATCTGCGTGTCATCCTTTCTTTACTACTTTCTGGTGCTTATGTGATTGTTTAAATTACTTTATTTAATTTCTGGTATGTTTACATTATTTGCACTAGATTGACCATAGGCTTGTGAACATACTATTGTTAGGAGGAATACCTAGGAGATAAATTTTTAAAATACCAATTCACCCCCCCTCTTGGGATCACGGTAAAGCTAACAATAAACACTCAATCAACTTATAGTGGATTTAAGAAATCGAAGAAGGTAAGTATGAGTGAATAGGGATTGGATATGAGTATTATAGCTTTTGGGATTTTCAGAGAATTTCTCTTAATCAATATTTTTAATTCCATGCTAATTATCCCAAATGAGGGGGTATTTATAGACACCCCTTGAAATATAACCGTTAGGGACCTATTGGGAATAATTAGGAAATTTTTAAATCATTTTAAAATAATTAACCCTGTTTAAAATATTTTATCTATGGTAAAAAATCAGGCAACCCGACAGGTTCGGTCGACCAGAACACTTTTGGTTGATCGAAGTTCATATGGCTCGATAGACCAGGACATTTTTGAACTAGGGACTCGGTCGACCGAAAGTGCATGTCTAATATGATTTTTTAATTTTACCGAGGTTCGGTCGATGAAACTATTTTGAACTAGGTGATTCAGTCGATCAGACAGTTGAGATTTCTCCTAAGGACCCTCGGTTGACCAGGTTGGTGGTATACAAATTCTTCTTGGTCGACCAGGAAGTCAAATTGTTGACTTCAGGAGGGTTCAATCGACCAAGCCATTTTGAATTACAAGAATTCGGTCGACCAAGCTGTGGTTAACTTGTTGACCCGAACTAGGTTCAATCGACCAGGGACAGAATGAACTGCCAAGGTCGGTTAACCAAAAATGCACAAAGTGTGTATTTCGGTCATGTTTTGAATCACAAACACCCTATTCAATGTGCCTAACATAATAAGCATAAGTGAGTGTCCTAAGGTCATTTTTAGGTCCTTTTGAAGACACCGAAAAATCCGGTGTCGATCGATCGAAACCTTAGGTCAATCTAAGGTCATTTGTATTGTGAGCTAACGTATTATATCATGCAAGTGATGCATGCAATTATTACAAGCCACAAGCCTTAATTATTATTACAGAACCTTTACATCAAAGAAATATATTACAACATAAAATGATTGGGTTTTGACTTTTCACTTTCTCTATGTGCATCTTGATCTACCAATTTGAGTTCCTACATATAACCTCAAACACCCATTAGATATATAGAGTATTTGTCATCATAAAAACCCGATGCGACCTATAAGGTCAACATTCTCCCCCTTTTTGATGATGACAAATACACCCAGCAAAAATATGGGTATAAGCCTAAGGAGGCTCCCCCTTATTAATATGTTATGGGAAATCAAATTTTAGCCCAAATTTTGCCTCTCCATCTCCCCCTTTTGGCAACAGTAAAAAGGGCCATAAGAGTTAAAATCTCTAGGCAGTGGGTGAGTATTACAATTATACATGAAGAATTTTGGAAAGATTTTTAAAAAAAATTTCGACAGAGTGCCATTTGTAAATCGAACTTTCCAAAATAAATCCTGTATAAGTGTAACCTATTTGAGTTTAAATATATACTAACAGTTTATCCACAACTACTCAAATAGTCCAGTATGGTCCAACAAGCAAATGAACTTTCAATATGTTCATGAAGTGGACAAATTGTGCATGACAAATGATAACCAATATAATAATGCTATAGAAAGATGAAGTGTGCACATATAGACATGAGTCACTTTACAAAGTCTAAACCAATAAGAAATACCAACAACTATAGGTTAGTTAGACTTGTAAATTCCACTCAAGATTCCTTAAATAGCTGATGATTATGTGAATGTGAGATTTAAATTTTCTTTGGGTTTTCACTCATTCTTTCAAAAAGATTTTAAAATAAATTTTATCATAATCATGTTTGTGGCCAGAACAAATCCATATTTTCAAGCAATACATAGCAATGAGAGCATGATGGCCTAGTATCAAGTGTTACAAATATACAGTTAAGAATACATATTTGTTTCTCAGGGCCTAATGATTTTAATGCTAAGTGACTCCCTCTAAGAGTATATGTTTTGATCCAATTACTTTAAATGTATATATGCACAAGCAACCCCAAAGAATATAACATTTCAATGCAAATGAATCAACTGTGACATATTGAGATTTTTTGCACACACAAAAGAGTATTGTTTTAGTCATTTGGGCAAATGTCTACAGGAAATTCGGCAGCATGCCAGCCGTAAACAGGACATTTTCTAAAATTTACCTGCACAAAAATGATTCTCAAACAAGTAGTATCTCAAGAGTAAGGCATGCGAGAACGTATAATCTACCAGCAGACAATTCTCATCAACTACATCCACCGTGCAGGAGGCATTCTATACTAATCATGCATTTCAATAGAGCAGTTATTTAATCACATGCACAGGAACATCAAAGTACTACTGATATAAATATCATAATCAAAACAAGTAACACATGATAGTATCTGCATAAAGTGTGTGTGATCATCATGATAATACAAAACACAAGTAAAAACTGTTTTATTTAGGTACAGGCCAGATGATATAGAATAATATAAAATAAATCAAGGCTACGCAATCTGATCTACAGGCTACTCTCTAGAGTTTAGAACTCCCCTCCATCATCACCTCCATCACCACCGTCACTGGCATCAAAGTCAAAGTCCATGGTCATCCTGTCTCTCTCATCCTGCATCTCCTGAATACGATCGTTTAGCTCACTGAAGCTGACTGTCATGGACCTCTCTAGATCAGTAAAATGACTGGTAGTAGAGATGGAGAACTGTCGGAACTCCTCGCGAAAGCGCAGTGGATGACGATGCCAAATCTCATAAGTCTGACTGGACTGATCCTCGAAACTGTACGAATGTGTTAGAAAAACTGGTGATGGCAGCCATAAGATCCACGTTTGATGGCTGCGCGGGCTGTGGTGGCTCCTGCGGGGCCTCTTCATGTGCTGTTGCACCCCTATAAGGCAACTAGATGTTGCCAATGAGCTCATACCCTATCAGTCTCAGGGTCACGCCAGAGAAGATATCAGCAGGTCCTCTTCTCTTCAGTGAAGCCATATTTAAGCGTGTGACTCCAATGGATCTAAATAGCTTGTTCAGGATACCTCCATACGACATTATAATTTGGTGGCCAATGGTTTTGGCCATCATCTATCGAATCATCAAGCTGGGCAGATCTAATTTCTTCTGGGCAAAAAGACACCACATAATAAAGTAGTCTAGAAAAGACACGTGCACTCTAGAACCTGCCTTGGGCAAGACAATATAGGTGTTCAAGTGGTGCACAACTATGGCCTCTAACGTAAACTGTCCACACTGTGGGGGATGGTTTTGGCTGGTCGTGCCTAGATCAGATAGGGTCATGTTTACAAATGTGGCAACTGTGAATTCCTGTTCGTGGATCTTGGAATTTACCACATCTGGGCACTCAAAATCTCCACGATCAATATCAAGGACATCTTAAAGGTATTGTGCGTCAAAACGTACATCGGTCCTCAATACTCAAGAGAAGTACGCATTTTCATCATTACCCAAATTTGCATAAAACATCTTAACGTACGTTGGGTAGTGACCCCAAGGCTGATAGGAAATAAATGTTTTCCAGCCTTGATATTCAAACATGTCCATCACATTTGAAAAATACTAATTCATGAACTCAAAGTCTAAGATTTTACCCAATATCGCCTCCTTAGGACGAAACTCCCGTATGTATCTGACCTTGCACCGTTCTGATATGAAGTACTCATCCTCAGCGTGTGCCAAGTTGTGGGATTCAATGTACTCATTGTGGTGTGCCATGGATGAAGGATGTGAGACACAAAATCAAGGTTTGCTTGGTAATAGCAGGGAAAGGTGAAAGATCTTTCAAAATTTTCACGCAAATGAGCTTTGATCGAAGGAAATATATATATATATATATTGCAACTCGGTCGACCAAAAGCAGATACAGTCGACCGAAGGTTCAGGTTCTTCATGCACTGACACTGTTCGGTCGACCAGGAAGAATTTGAACTGAGATGGTCGGTCGACCGAGAGTGAGTACTGTATCCATGTTCGATTGACCAAGGGAAAACAGAAACTTTAGGTCGACTGTGGGGAATATGTTCACTTAGGTTCGATCGACCGGTAGACTTTACTTGTATAATGCTTGGTCAACCGAGCATAGTGAATTTTCCCGATTTGACTTCATTTTGATCCAAAGTTCCCTCTTAGGTTCAGATTTGATATGAACGTGATTTTTAGGGATTCTTGGTGAAGAGATATTACACAATTTAAGCATGTATCAAGATCATCCTAGTTTTGCAATTACTTTGACAGTACTTCCCTTCGAGTCCTAACTATTTCGGCACCAAGCACTAAGGAGTATGTGACTTTTCTTGAACTATGCTCTTTGGTGATTTGAGAGTATCCTTCAGAAAGGATGACATAGAGGAGCAAGGATACAAAAGGAATGGGTGATTCCTTATGGAATATGATCGTGTTTTGGTAAGGATTTCCTATCGATGAGATAAACTAGAATTAAAGGTTTTTCAATTTAAACTCAAAGGGACCAATTCCCTAGAGGATACCTCTAATTTGATTGTAGCTATGAGGAGCACTCAATATATATTAGTCATTTATGATCAATAGTGCTTTAAGCCTAGAGTGATGACTTGATTTTGATTTAGGCTTTTCCTGTTCAAAAGTGAGTTTAGGGTATAGTGATATAAGATATAAGATGGAACCCTAACACTCAATTTTGTGCAATGGACAACTGTTGCTTAACTTTGTGATTTTCATGTTAGCATGGGTTAAGCATTTAGAATTAAATACTAGGCATAGATGTCATGTCCATTTGAAAGCGTGTAAAGAGTCTTAGTATAACAAGATAGTCTAGTGAGTGTGTATACTAAGATTTTCATTTTAAACAACAATCACTTCCCAAGCCTACAGTCATCCCAACCCCCTTAAACCTAAGCTTAGGATCTAAGGAAACATTTAATAAAGTAATATTAATTTTAAATCCATTTTTCCTTAGGACCTACGGAGTTTGCTTTCATGATTACCCACATCATTTCCTTTCCTAACCCTTTGGCACTTCTGGCTAAGAGAATAAATTGGTTGTGCCTCTTTCTATTATAATGCAAGCAGGTTTTGTAAATGCGTGAAAGGATTGCTTACAATTCTTATGATTGCTTGTATAGACATGATAGTGGGAATTATGTGATAGTCCTAAATCCTTTTTTTTTTAAAATTTCTTTTTAATCTCTAAGGATTTATTATGATTATTCTTCTCATTTATAACTTTGAGTGTGACTCTAGAATAATCATCCATTTCTTCTTCTAAGTAGATAATTTTTAAGATTTTCTTAATCTTTCTCTTTTCTAAGATGGCGTGGTAGTCTTTTAGATTTTCTAATTGTGCAACCAAATTTTTACTTTTGTTTTTCAGAAAGATTTTCTACTTAGACATCCTAACTATAATCTTATGAGCATTAAAGATTTTCTTTTTTTTGTTTTTCATAAGATTTCATGCTTCCAAAATTTGATGCACATGATTCAAAAAAAGATTTAATACAATTGTTTTCACATATATTATTGCATGCATCATCAACAAATTTGTCACAAAATGCAAGAGATGATTCATTCCATAATATACTGCAACATTCAATATATGAATCATCACATACATCATTAATGAAATTATTATGATATTCAACAGATGATCCAGCACTTGATACATCACATGATTTGGCACGAGAATCATCACAGTAAATATCACATGAGCAATCAAATGATTCATCACAAGATTTTTCACAGTAAACATCGCATGAATTATTTACAGTATTATCAACAGATGATTCAGTATATGACCCATCACAACATTCATCACAAAAACCATCAAACAAGCTAGAGTGAGAATCATATACCTCTTCGTTGATTTCTAGATCATGATTTACCTCCTTCCGATTATTTGAGCTCGGAGCATTCGGAGGAGTTACGATCTCCTTCTCCTAGGATTCTCCATATTTCTTTTCTAGTTCATCACAGATTTTCTATGCACTATGACATGTCACACACTCAACAAAAATATTAGAATCTAATGCAAGGTATAACATGTCCATGGCATTAGAATTAATCACATTAAAATCATTTTCATTTATTTGTGCACATCTTCCTTTAGCAGTCACAAGCCAGACCTTCCAGTCCATAGATTTCAAAAATATGGTCATTCTAACTTTTAACGTGGTGTAGTTGACACCACAAAATAATGGAGGATTGGAAAGTGACTGACCCTAACTAAATGGGGATACGCCAAAGTGAGCCATTGCGATCTTTTTTGTAAAAACGTTTAAGTCAAGTGCAACGAGGCTTTGATACCAATTGTTAGAATTGGTGTATTCCCAAGAGGGGGGGGGTGAATTGGAGTTTTAAATTTTTCTCCTAGGTTGAACTGGATGTTAGCAGAATATTACAACTTAGGGTTTTTTATGCAGTTCCAAATAAGCCGATAAATATAATATACAGAAATTTAAATCAAGCGCATCATTCCCATGATAACATACACGTGCGGTAAATATAAAGTATGAAAATATAAACAAACACACGATATGTTATCAGGGAATGACCAACTATGCCTACATCCCCGCCTCTAGCTCGCAAGCCCGAGTATTCCATGATTACGCGCCGAAACTATGTAATTGGGCATCTTAACTCGAACTTTACGGTTTATATTTTTAATTAAATATCAAAAATTGTCCAATATTTTAATAAAGTGCCAAAATCATCATTTTTGAACTTTATTGCACTATTTATGAAGTTTTGGTAATTTTTTGTCGCAGGAAAATTTTCGGGAACCAAAATCGACACCTATTCGTATTTTATGCATGACTTTTCCGTCTGAGCTCTGATTGAGATGATTCAAATTTTTGGAGAAAGAGGAAAGGATCATCTACAACTTTCGTGTTTTGATTTTTGTGAGATATTGGCTCCAGAAGATTCAGATCTGCGATGAACAGAGAATAAATAAAATAAGAAAATAAAAAATATCATTGAATGAATATTTGATGTGACCCGGCCATGCATGACCGGGTCGGGTCAGTGCTATCCGGGTAGGGCTTCTTCTTTTTTCTTCTTAAACTCCTCTAGCGCAGCTCTTGGGGGCTCTCCTCTACTCTGCCATTCTTCTTCTACATCATCTTCTTCTTTTTCTTTGTTTTTTTGTTTTTTTTTTGTTCTTTCAATTTCTGCCTTGCTCCTTTTCTGTTTCCCTTTCCTTCTTCCCCTGTTCTTCCTTAGCTCTGCCCTCTCCCTAACCTCTCTGTTTTACAGTTCCTCCTTCTCCCTCGCTCTTTTTCCTCTCTTTCAGCCTCCCTTCTCCCGTCCTCTGTTTTTTTTAACACTCACAGTCCTCCATTATCTGCAATACCAGCACACAAGCACACGAGAGCCCTCTATAAATAGCAGCAGCAACAACAGTCCCTCGGCCACTCCAGCCTGCAGCAACTCTAACCACAGCCTACTGCCACGCCAACACACTGCAGTCCCCACAGCCTCACCAGCAGTAGCAGCAGGTCCTCTACAACTTGCTGCAATTTTCCAGCAGCCAGCAATAGCCTCTCAGCCAGTCTCCAGCACAGTTCTTCCTGCAAACAGCAGCCCCCCTGCTGCTATACCAGCTACCACGCGCAACTCCATCACAGCACGGCTAGGACTCCACCCGAGGCTTCCTCTGTTTTCTCTTCTCTCTCTCTCTCCCTCTCTCTCTCTCTCTCTCTCTCTCTCTCTCTCTTTCTCTCTCTCTCTCTCTCTCTCTCTCTCTCTCTCTTCTTTTATTTCTTTCAACATTAAGTTGGATGCTACTATTTTAAATTATTTGCTGAAGTTATTTGGAAAGACAAGATTTTGAATTTTAAATATTTTATTATCATTATAGTGGTTAATTAATTATTAATGTTTTTTTTTGTTTTCGGTGGTAGATTTAATTATTGTTCGAGTCATTGAGTTAATTTTGTTAAGGTCTGGTTTGGTTATTAAAAAATAAAAAAAATAAAAAAATATTGTATTTGTTTTGAAGTTTCCCAATTTTTAGTTTTATTTTTGAAGCTCGATTTAATTACGGTCAAATTTATCAAAGTTTGCAATTTTATTGTGTTTCGTTAGTATTTAAATTTAGGTTTTTGTTTGTGTTTTATTTTGGTTCGAGTTCTTGCTTTGTGTTAAAGTCTTGGTTTTTATTGTATGCTTTGAATCTGATTGAGTTTCCTTTGGGTGTTTTTAATTCCATGTTCAAAATTACCATCTTTAATTAGCGTGTTTTTTGATGTTTCCTTAAGTAGATTATAGTTTCCATCCTTACTCTTTAATTCGAAGCATGTTAGTTTTAGGACTTTAATTTATGTTTTCGTTTAAGTCTCCATAATCTTGAAAACCCGAATCTGAATTAAGTTCAGTACCTATTTAATTTCGATTGGAAGAACGTAAAATCTGAGATTAAAACGCATTCCCTGAGGAGACAATCTAGCCATTGAGCTTAATATTATACGACAGAACTCCTATACTTGGGATAGCTTCCGAGCTGCTTATTTTTCGAGTGGGTCAAGTTTTTGGCGCTGTTGCCGTGGAATTGCCAGTTTTAATTTCGAATTTTGCTTTTTCTCAATTATTTTTTTATTTTCTTTTATTAAGTAGGAAAAAAAATGAAAAAATATTGAAAATTGAAAAATTGAAAAAAAAATTTGTCTATTGCCATGTTAGTGGATTTCTGCTGGCGATTGTGATGTTTGATGCCCTGGGTTCGAGATAATTTGAATCGATTGTGTAGACTTTCACCTAGCACTAGTAGAGATACACATAGCACTGAGTCTGATTGGTTACCTGTTAGTCCTGCGGGTGATTATGAATTTGAGCTGAATAATCTGTTTGGCCATTATTTTGAAGAAACTATGGCTGCACATCCACTACGTACACTTGAAGATTTTCTACAGCCTGCACGCACATCTACACCTTCATGCATTGTGTTGCCACAAGATGCACCGAATTTCACTCTTAAGCATGGCATGTTATCTGTGATTCCCCAATTTCACGGGATGGACTCTGAGAGTCTGTACCAACACTTGACAGACTTTGAGATGGTTTGCACCACTTTCATTAATAGGGCTGGGACTGATGAATACATTAAATTACGTTTGTTTCCCTTTTCTCTAAAAGACAAGGCAAAAATCTGATTTAATTCTTTGCGCCCTAACTCTATTACTAGCTGGGCTGAAATGCAGCGTGAGTTCTTACGTAAGTTCTTTCCTCTTTAGAGAACTCAGTACCTGCAGGAGCAGATCAGTCAGTTCATGCAAAAAGATGGCGGGACATTCCAGGCATGTTGGGAGAGATTCAAGGACTTGATGAACATATGCTCGCACCATGGTTCGAATCATGGAGGTTAGTGAATTATTTTTTTACTGCTTTAACCCCTGTGTGCAAATAATTTGTCCAGTCTATGTGCAATGGGATGTTCTTCCGTAAGGAACGATACGAGGGCTTATCATTTTTAGACTATCTCGCTGAGAGTGCCCAACAGTAGAACGCACGACCTGAATGGGTGCCGATAGCTGCCCAACCTATCCGAGCAATCAGTGGCGGGGGCAGATATGAGGTTAAAGAGGACACTAGCTTACAGGCTCTTGTAGCTGCGTTATCCAAGCAATTGGAAGTCATGGAATCCAAAAAGTCGAAAGCTGAGATTTGTACGATTTGTGAGACTTTAGACCACAGACCTTAGGATTGTCAATTCTTACCTGTGTTGCAAGAGAGCAGATCTAATCAGGTATCATCAACAAATTGGGTTAACAAGACGCAGAATCAGCCACTCTCAAACACTTATAACCCGGGGTGGCGGAATCATCCAAACCTCCAATGGAGGAATGATCAGCTTGGTCCATCATCTTCACGATATCAACAGGCACCTCAATCATATGCACCGCCTCCGCAACCGATATACAATCTAGTCATAGCTCCTCAACCACAGTATCAACCGCAACAGTTTTCTCAGAGCTACGCACCACCAGGATTCCAACCAGCGTTAGTCCCCATTCCAGTAAAGAAAGCTTCAGATGATAGTGTAGCGCAGGTGGCAACCATGCTCCAGCAATTCATGCAAATGCAAGTTACAACCAATGGAGAACTGAAAGATGCCGTAAGCAAGATGAGTACACTGCTTAATACCCTAGAAAAAGGAAAATTCCCTGCACAGCCTCAGCCTAATCCCCAGGTATATAGACAGCCACAGCAGTCAGTGCACAATGTTTCAGAGGATACGTTTAAGTCAGCAAAAGCAGTTATTACTTTGCGAAGTGGAAAGGAAGTTCCCCATCCTAAAATGGCCACTGACCAACAAACAACCATGCTGACACCTGAGGAGACAAATGAGACAGATAAAGGAAAAGAAAAATCAGATGAGGCCAGCTTAAGTTTAACAAAGTCAGATAATAAAGAGGAAGAGCTAGTTAAGGAATACCAACCTGTGATACCATACCCTCAGCGTTTGACATCTAGACAAAAGAACAAGTATCATACGGGGATTCAAGAGATATTCAAGCAGGTAAAAATCAATATTCCACTCTTAGATGCCATACAAAAAATCCAAGCATATGAAAAATTTCTGAAAGACCTATGCACAGTAAAAAGGAAATTAAAAATGAAGAAAAAGGCTTTCTTAACTGAGCAGGTCAGTGCATTGATTCTTAGTCAGACTCCACAGAAACTTAGAGATCCTGGGTCCCCTACAATACCAATCATGATCGGTGAATCTCGTATCCGGAGAGCTCTACTTGACCTAGGGAGTAGTGTGAATCTGCTTCCGTCTTCATTATATGACCAATTGGGTTTAGGTGAATTGAAGAGAACTACTATGATGCTACAGTTGGCAGACAGATCTGTAAAGGCTCCACGAGGTATTGTTGAGGATGTTTTGGTTCAGGTTGACAAATTTTACTATCCCATGGATTTCGTTGTTTTAGATATGCAGCAGCCTGTTTCCATCATTTATCAGGCTCCTGTCATTTTGAGGCGACCATTCCTTGCTACTTCAAACGCCCTGATTAACTGTCGGAGCGGAGTCCTGAAGCTCACATTTGGGAACATGACACTAGAAATGAATGTTTTTAATGCTCATAGGATTTCAAGTGGGTGTGATGACGCAGATACTCATGCAGTTGATGTGATAGATGACTTAGACATTTCAGAGCTACTGTCGGTACTCGACGTCGATGCCACACTTGAAAATGACTCTTTTGCGCAGTTTGAAGGGATTGATGAATTATTGCTAGAATCAGAGGAGCAGATACCAGATAGTGGTCCTCATATGTTTGATGCGAGTTATACAAGTAGTTGGCATAAGCCTACATTTGAGGCCATTGACCTACCAGAAATTCTGAAGTTGTTCGCAGAAGAAATTCCAACACTTGAGTTGAAACCATTGCCTGCCGAGCTAAAATATGCTTTCTTGGGTCCAGTAGATGGCACATTCCCTGTGGTAATTTCTTCACACCTTACTCATGAACAGGAAACTAAATTATTGCAGGTACTTCGAGAACATCGAGGAGCAATTAGATGGACCATTGCTGACATCAAGGGTATCGACCCTTCCATTTGCACTCATAACATCTTCCTCAAAGGAGACGCTAAACCAGTTTGAGATGCACAAAGAAGGCTGAATCCAGCCATGAAAGAGGTGGTAAAAAATGAAGTGCTGAAATTATTAGCTGCTGACATCATCTATCCAATCTCCAACAGCAAATGGGTAAGCCCAACACAGGTAGTTCCAAAAAAATCTGGTTTGACTCTCATTGAAAATGCTAATGGAGAATTGATTCCATCTAGGAAAGTAACGAGTTGTAGAATGTGCATTGATTATCGTAAATTGAATTCGGCTAGCCGAAAAGATCATTTCCCATTACCTTTCCTAGATCAGATATTAGAGAAAGTAGCTGGTAATTCTTTTTATTGTTTCTTGGATGGATTTTCTGGTTACTATCAAATTGCTGTAGTACCTAAGGACCAAGAGAAGACTACCTTCACTTGTCCCTTTGGCACCTTTGCTTTTCGCAGAATACCATTCGGTCTATGCAATGCCCCTACTACTTTCCAACGCTGTATGATGAGTATTTTCTCTGATATGTTAGATGATATGTGCAAAATTTTTATGGATGACTTTTCTGTGTTTGGTAAGTCTTTTGATCATTGTTTAACACATTTAATTGCAATTTTGAAAAAGATGTGAGGAAAAGAATTTACTTCTAAACTGGGAAAAATGTCAATTTATGGTACGTAGTGGTTTAGTACTTGGACATTTGGTTTCTGAGCGTGGTATAGAAGTTGACAGGGCCAAGGTAGAGCTGATTTCTCAGTTACCTGTCCCTAAGACAGCCTGGGATATTCGCTCCTTCCTTGGTCATGCCGGTTTCTATAGACGCTTTATTGAGGGTTTCAGTAGTATTGCTAAACCATTTTGTACCTTGTTGCAAAATGAAACTGAATTTTTGTGGACTGATGATTGTCAACAGGCCTTTGAAACACTAAAGTGACATTTGACTATTGCGCCTATCATGCAACCTCCTCGGTGGGACTTGCCATTTGAGATCATGACCGATGCTAGCGACTATGCTCTTGGCGCGGTTCTAGGTCAACGAATTGATAACAAGCCGTCGGTTATTTATTATGCCAGTCGAACTTTGAATGATGCTCAGAGAAATTATACTACCACTGAGAAGGAATTTCTATCTGTTGTTTTTGCTTTAGAAAAATTTCGCTCTTATGTCATTGGTGCACCCGTCATTATTTTTACTAACCACTCTACTTTGAAATATTTATTAGCAAAGAAGGACGCCAAGCCCAGGTTGATCAGGTGGATTCTACTCCTCCAGGAATTTGATATCACCATACGCGATAAAAAGCGCGTGGAAAACATTATAGCTGACCATCTTTCTCGGTTGCAGCTACCCGAGGTACTGGTGTCCCCTCCCTTGAATGATGACTTTCCTGATGAACGTCTCTTTGCTGTGTCGCGCGCTCCATGGTTCATCGACATTGTGAATCATCTCGTCACTGACCGGATGCCAGACCATTGGCTCACTCAGGACAAGCGTAAGTTCCTAACTGAGGTAAGACATTATTATTTTGATAATGCATACCTGTTCAAATATTGTTCCGACTAGTTGGTGCGTAGATGTGTTCCAGATGATGAATTTAGTTCCATGATGCATTTCTGCCATGGTGGGACATGTGGAGGCCACTTTGCTGCTAAGAAAACTGTTTCAAAAATATTACAAAGTGGACTTTACTGGCCTACCATGTTTAAAGATGTTGAAAATTTTTGTAAAGCATGTGAGGCCTATCAAAAATTAGGAAAAATCACTGCCAAGAATGAAATGCCTATGTCCCCCATATTGACTCTTGAGATTTTTGATTGTTGGGGTATTGATTTTATGGGACCTTTCCCCATTTCTTTTGGGAATTCTTACATTTTGGTCGCTGTGGACTATGTTTCTAAATGGGTGGAGGCAATACCTTGTCAAACCAATGACCACAAGGTTGTTATACGTTTTCTCAAAGAGTTATTTGCACGCTTTGGCATGCCCAAGGCAATCATTAGTGATGGAGGGTCCCATTTTGGTAACAAACCTTTTGAAAAACTCATGCAAAAATATGGTGTAACCCACAAAGTCTCCGCCCCTTACCACCCTCAGACCAATGGTCAAGCTGAATTGGCCAATAGAGAGATCAAAATGATCCTTGAGAAAACCATGCGCCCTAATCGTAAGAGCTGGTCAGAAAAACTTGTTAATGCACTGTGGGCCTACCGAACAACTTTCAAGACAAACTTAGGGATATCTCCCTACAGGTTAGTATACGGTAAGACATGTCATTTACCTGTTGAAATTTAGCATCGTGCGTTATGGGCTATCAAACAGATTAACCTTTCACTTGATGATCCCACAGGTTTAAGAAAATTGCAGGTATACGAGCTTGAAGAATCTCGAAGGGACGCTTATGATAATGCTTGTTTGGCTAAGGAGTGGATGAAGTTGCTACATGATAGGAACATCAAAGAAAAACAACTTTTCCCTTCTCAACAAGTGCTACTCTATAACTCCCGACTGCATGTGTTTTCTGGGAAATTGAAATCCTGGTGGGGTGGTCCGTATATTGTTGCAAAAGTTCATTCTCATGGTGCGATAGAGATTGTAGATCTGAAGAATGGCAAACGCTTCACAGTCAATGGATAGCGCCTAAAGCCTTTCATGACCCCATTCGATGTCGACAAAGAGGTCTTACTTTTGCAAGACCCTAGGGGAGTCCTCTGACCTTTCTATGCTACTATTTTATTTTTATTTTTATTTTTATTTTTTTCGTTTATTTGTTTTAGTTGTGTTTTTACCTTTTATTTCTTGTTACATTAGTCAGTAGTACTTTTCTATTAGTTGTTTACCGTGCACAATTTTATTTCCCCTACGCTTTCACATTGAGGACAATATTCCACTTAAGTTGGGGGGGGGGGTGAGCATTCGCATGTAACACTGTGCATGTACACGTACCGAGTTTTTTTTTTTTTTAAATCATCAAAAAGAGAGAGAAAGAAAGGAGGAGCACTGAGGAATTACATTGCACTATGCCATGCTTAACACTGTGTATACCCTTCACATACTTGTGTATAACTTAAGAATGACACACTTGAGTCAATCATGCCTAGTTTCTCATTATATGATCTTATGACTCCATGAAGAATTGATTGGTAGTACATTCATGTTAATTTGACTATATAATTTCCTGCATTTATACAGCATCTCACGAGGCTGAATAAACACATTCACGTGATTCATTGCACTTAGGGTTTCCTGTGAGCATTGAGAGAGCACCCGTGGAGACTATGACACCTTGTGAGATATCCTTGAGCTATTTATCGTCCTTTTGAGCATTAATATCAAATCAGAGTTCACAGAACTCAATTCTCTTTTTCTGGATGATTCTTTGCACACTAGTCTATGTTTTGATTTGTTAGCCTAGAGGTGACACCTAGTGGGGAGATAGAAACCTAGGTCTTATAGCCTACTCAAAATGTGAAGGCTGAGCCACCCCTAGAGATAGACTTAATTCATGAACTCCTATTCGAGCTCAATTCCCATTGATGGTATAAAGATTGCAAAAGAAGTGTAATATTGTCCTTATTGCTCAAGAAAAAGACAGAAAATAAAGAATGAGAAGAAAAGATTAAGTAATACACATGCGCATGAAATGAAATGTCTATGTCGGCCCAAATACATATCACAAAAAGTCAAGGAAGATACATGTTTTCCACGTATGAAGATTCTTCAACCGATTAATGCCTCAGATGAATTCACGACAAGTTTGTGAGTAAGTTGATCTAGGGTGGTCCCAGTTGGATATGGCGAGTAGGTGAGAAGATGCTAGGGTGAAGGACCCGACACCTCATAGATAGGCTAGATCCTTTCTAGACTAGTTCACTCCATATACTTAGCGTTGTTCCTTTTAATATGTGGGATGTTTAATCGCAACACTCCTCCTCACATATGATGAGTGAAGCCATTTTCTTTGAGTATTCTTGAGGGTATACCAGTTAGGCCGAGTCAAAGCGACCGTTCTGTAGGTGTCCACTGGCGTCCTAGGTGTACTGAGTCACACACATCACACACACCTCAAGAGTTTACCTGTTTATACTCGAACTTATATGATTGCATTAACTCTGAATGTGCCACTGATTAACTTCATGTGAGTATACTACTCTCAAATTGCATATAAACGATGAAACTTGCATGAGTGACGTGCTTTGGAGTCGTGTGCATTGAATATGAACAAATTTGTGTGAAATTCAGTTATGTTATTGTATGTGAAGTGGTATAGTTATATCGCATGTGCATTGATTTCATAATCACCGGAGGATGTAGTTCTAGACACCACCCTGAGATTCATTCACGTCATTTGCTAAGAGACTAGTAAAACGTTAGTGGGGGGGTGTGATTACGCGCCGAAACTGCGTAATTGGGCATCTTAACCCAAGCTTTACGGTTTATATTTTTAATTAAATGTCAAAAATAGTCCAATATTTTAATAAAGTGCCAAAATAATCATTCTTGAACTTTATTGCACTATTTATGAAGTTTTGGTAATTTTTTGTCGCAGGAAAATTTTCGGGAACCAAAACCGATATCTGTTCGTATTTCATGTATAACTTTTCCGTCTGAGCTCCAATCGAGACGATTCAAATTTCTAGAGAAAGAGGAAAGAATTATCTACAACTTTTGTGTTTTGAGTTTGTGAGATACTAGCTCCAAAAGAGTCAGAACTGCGACGAACATAGAACAAAAAAATAAGAAAATAAAAAATACATTTGAATGAATATTTGATGACCCGGCCATGCATGGCCGGATCGGGTCAGTGCTATCCAGGTAGGGCTTCTTCTTTTTTCTTCTTAAACTCCTCTAGTGCAGCTCTTGGGGGCTCTCCTCTACTCTGCCATTCTTCTTCTTCTTCTTCTTCTTCTTCTTCTTCTTCTTCTTCTTCTTCTTTGTTTTTTGTTGTTTTTTGTTCTTTCAATTTCTGCTTTGCTCCTTTTCTGTTTCCCTTTCCTTCTTCCCCTATTCTTCCTTAGCTCTACCTCTGCAGCAACACCACGAAGTCCCTTTTTACTTCTCTTCCTCTACTTTTCTTCTTCCCTCTCCCTAACCTCTCTGTTTTACAGTTCCTCCTTCTCCCTGGCTCTTTATCCTCTCTTTCAGCCTCCCTTCTCCCGTCCTCTGCTTTTTTTAACACTCACAGTCCTCCATTACCTGCAATACCAGCACACAAGCACCCAAGAGCCCTTTGTAAATAGCAACAACAATAACAATCCCTCATCCACTCCAACCTGCAGCAACTCTAGCCACAGCCTGCTGCCACGCCAACACACTGCAGTCCCCACAACCTCACCAGCAGCAGCAGCAGGTCCTCTAAAATTTGCTGCAATTTTCCAGCAGCCAGCAACAGCCTCTCGGCCAGTCTCCAGCACAATTCTTCCTCCAAACAGCAGCCCCCCTGCTGCTATACCAGCTACCACGCGCAACTTCATCACAGCACGGCTAGGACTCCACCCAAGGCTTCCTCTGTTTTCTCTTCTCTCTCTCTCTCCCTCTCTCTCTCTCTCTCTCTCTTCTTTTATTTCTTTCAATATTAAGTTGGATGCTACTATTTTAAATTATTTGCTGAAGTTATTTGGAAAGACAAGATTTTGAATTTTAAATATTTTATTATCATTGTAGTGGTTAATTAATTATTAATGATTTTTTTGTTTTCGGTGGTAGATTTAATTATTGTTTGAGTCATTTAGTTAATTTTGTTAAGGTCCGGTTTGGTTATTAGAAAAGAAAAAAATATTGTATTTGTTTTGAAGTTTCCCAAGTTTTAGTTTTATTTTTGAAGCTCGGTTTAATTATGGTCAGATTTATCAAAGTTTGCAATTTTATTGTGTTTCGTTAGTATTTAAATTTAGGTTTTTGTTTGTGTTTTATTTTGGTTCGAGTTCTTGCTTTGTGTTAAAGTCTTGGTTTTTATTGTATGCTTTGAATTTGATTGAGTTTCCTTTGGGTGTTTTTAATTCTATGTTCAAAATTACCATATTTAATTAGCGCGTGTTTTGATGTTTCCTTAAGTAGATTAGAGTTTCCATCCTTACTCTTTAATTCGAAGCATGTTAGTTTTAGAACTTTAATTTATGTTTTTGTTTAAGTCTCCACAATCTTGAATACTCGGATTTGAACTGAGTTCAGTACCTATTTAATTTCGATTGGAAGAACGTAAAATCTGAGATTAAAATGCATTCCCTGAGAAGACGATCTAGCCATTGGGCTTAATATTACACGAAAAAACTCCTATACTTGGGATAGCTTCCGAGCTGCTCATTTTTTGAGTGAGTCATTCCACTAATAGCTCACTTAAGGGTGGAGCAGCACCGATTACAACCAGGTTATTTACCACAGGGCTGACCTCAACCATAACCAAGTCAATTTGCGGGGCTGACCTCAACCTACATGTCTTACCAGGATGGCGCACCTAGCTTTACTAATCGGGTCTAAGCCAATCCGGCACTATTTCAGGGCTAGTCTCCCTCTTCAGGCCTGTGCCTAGAAATACAATAGTTTTGCTTAATCAATGAAACGATATAGTGATTATGCTTTCAAGTAAAGTAGATGTGTACCCAATTACGCGCAATCACATACACCACAATATGATTTAATAAGTAAGCTCAGTGTGGTTTAAGATGTCTACTCTCAAATAGAATTACTATCATTGTAATCAGTGCGTGAGAGTGCGAATTCTACAATTTTTGTATCACAAGATGTATTCAATCTAAGTGCTCAAACAAAGATATCAACCAAATAATATATATATATATATATATATATATGTAGCTCTAGCAATTTATAAGTTTGGTTTGCAAAAAGAGTTTAATCTTTGTATCCAACTAGAAATATAAATCAATGAATATTGCAACAAATATTTTTCTCACACAAACAAATATCTCTTCAAAGATTTATCAAGATAAAACACACTAGATATTTGAAAGTATTTAGAAAATATTTTGCAACCAAAAACAAATACAATCTTCTCAAGATGTTGCAATGAAGGTGCAATCTTAGAATATCAAATGAAAGTCTTCTTAGGATAGGCTTATGAGAAAAACCCCCTAAGAATACTTAGGTTTAGGTCTCAATGAAAATAAATCAATAAATATGAATTGGAGAGCAAACCTATTAATATAAATACTCAATCAACTTACAGTGGATTTAAGAAATCGAAGAAGGTAAGTATGAGTGAATAGGGATTGGATATAAGTATTATAGGCTTTGGGATTTTCAGAGAATTTCCCTTAATCAATATTTTTAATTCCACGCTAATTATCCCAAATGAGGCAGTATTTATAGACACCCCTTGAATATAACAGTTAGAGACCTATTGGGAATAATTAGGAAATTTTAAATCATTTTAAAATAATTAACCCTATTTAAAATATTTTAACCATGGTAAAAAATCAGGGCAATCTGAGAGGTCCGATCAACCAGAACACTTTTGGTCGACCGAAGTTCATATGGCTCGGTCAACCAGGACACTTTTGAACTGGGGACTCGGTCGACCAAAAGTGTATGTCCAAGGTGATTTTTTAATTTTACCGAGGTTCGGTTGATAAGGCTATTTTGAAATGGGTGATTCGGTCGACCAGATAGTTGGGATTTCTCCTGAGGACCCTCAATCGACTAGGTTGGTGGTATACAAATTCTTCTCAATAGACCAGGAAGTCAAACTGTTAACTTTAGGAGGGTTCGGTTGGCTGGGCCATTTTGAACTACAAGAGTTCGGTCGACCAAGCTGTGGTCAACTTGTTGACCCGAACTAGGTTCGGTCGACCGGGGACAGAATGAATTGCCAAGCTCGGTCGACCGAAAGTGCACAGAATGTGCATTTCAGTCATATTTTAAATCACAAGCACCCTATTCAATGTGCCTAACATATATGAGCATGAGTGAGTGTCTTGAGGTAATTTTTAGGTCCTTTTGAAGACACCGAAAAATCCAGTGTATGTCGACCTTCAATCGACCGAAGGGTAAACCCTAAGGTCATTCTAAGGTCATTTGTATTATGAGCTTATGTACTATATCATGCAGGTGATGCCTACATTTAGTACAAGTCATAAGCCTGATTATTATTACAAACCCTTTACAACAAAGAAATATATTACAACATAAAATGATTGGGTCTTGACTCTTTACTTTCTCTATGTGCATCTTGATCTTCCAATTTGAGTTCCTACACATAACCTCAAACACCCATTAGATATAATGAGTATTTGTCAATATCCAAACCGGGCGTGACCTATAAGGTCAACAAAATTTGTATTGCTCTGTAAAATTGAAAATACATATTGTTGGTTCAATATATCCCTTTCTATAGTAAATATGCCCATATATGCCTAGAAGATACAACCTCGTCTGTAGGACTAGCATTGTCACGCCATCACATAAACGTGCGACATGCTTCTCCCCATGACAGATTGTGTGGCCTAGAGGCTGGATCTAGCACATAGCCGGCCAACTATAGCCAAGTCAAACAAAATAGTAGTACGATGGTGCCTACCCTATGCTTGAAGGCAGAGTCATTCGAAATTATTGCATCGGATGGAGCCCTGGAATTTGTGCATTGGGGAGTACTTTACCCATGCCACCAATCGTTTTTCCTATATCCACGGTCTATCTAAGATGTGTGATTGCACCCCTACATACATATAGCTACGATACAATACTCTTATCATGAGATCAAAACAACAGGGCTCTACTATCATATATGGAAATTTACATCATATAAAACTATAATCTTAATTCATTTCATAAAAATGTATAGGACATAAGCTATACATAATTCTGCAAAAATATTTGCTAGATACTTACTCAGTAAAAACCAGCATATCATATCTGTCATAAACTGGCTCGGTAAAAGATGACATTTCATAAACTCAGCATTTAGCCTTCATATCTCATCTCTCAGCATATAGTCATCATATCTCATATCTCGTCATATAGCAGTTATTACACGAAACCTACTTATTTAATGCCAATTGAAAACTGTACTCATGCCACACAATTTTTCATCTACTAACTCACAAATAAATCATTTGCTTGAGAAAGTAAATACTACTGCTAAAACTAGGGTATGAATATCTCTAAGTCGTTATTTTACTAAATATAGATTTATAGCTAAATACGGGAAAAATGGAGATAATCAACCCTCTTGTCTTTGATTGGCTTTAAAACAAGTCTATGGTTTGAAATAACAATTTTCCAATCGGTAAAAACGTTTAGAAATTCCAATACTATACTTTAAAAATATCATATTTAAATTGAAATGGTTGGTTTCAGAAATAAAGTCTGTTAACTAAATCCTAGGCTTGGGAACCCTAGAAAAGTCGTAACTATATATATTAAAACCATTTTAACATTCCATTTAGTTAGAGCTCATAAACATAGCTGACATAATATAACCCCCTTACCTGTTTTCTTGAAAAACGCCCCAAAAATACAAAACCTTAGCTTTTGGGAGTGGGGCTTGAAATGCCCGGATCAATAATCCACTCTGCTAGATATGTAGAGAACTGCTCCTAGACCTTAGTGGTAACTTCCGATCATTGAATATGGCGTTGATCGGCGAGAAAGTCGAGGAGAGAGTCCGATTTGCAGTTCTAGAGAGAGAGAGAGAGAGAAAAAAAGATATTTATTTTTCTAAAATATCAAACCTTGCTTCACCTTTAAGTCTTTGACTCGGCCACATTCGTCGAGGAAATGGAGTCTTCTTCGACGAATCGCAGAAGGACGTTTGTTGACGACCGCCTGGCTTTGTCGATGAACTTGAAGCTTGAATTTATTCCGAACTCTAGGGATCTCTTCTTCGACAAGGACATGAACTTCGTCGATGATCCCTGGAAGGGCGCTCGTCGAAGAAAACTAGGATTCGTCGACGAGGCCATGCTGCCTTTTTTTCCTAAATTTTCCATCCCTCTCTTTTATTAATGCATTTCTTTATCTCCTAGTTCAGGATACTACAATCTCCCCTCCTGATAAAAATTTCATCTTTGAAATGCTAAGTGTTTTCTATCACGTCATCTGAACTATCACTGCTTTGACTCTGGGAAGAGTCGGCGGCCACCCACTTAGCAACCCAATCCCAAATTTACTACCTGCCCTCACTTATGGCGGAGGAATGCCGTGGTTACACATAATGTATTGGGAGATTACAATATCCAAAAAAAACTCTCCCGAAGACCAAACATACGCTAAATCATAACCAAACCTACTCCAACCACTATACATACATAAAAACCACTTACCTGCTGATCTACTTACCTAACTAGCTCTAAGTGTCTCTAAAAATATAAGGATACTTCTGACATATCTCCGTCTTTAACTCCCATGAAGCCTCCTCTACCGCATGATTACACCACAACGCCTTTATGAATGAAATCCTCTTTGTACGTAGCTCATGCTCTCTATAATCTAGGATCTAAACTGGTATCTCCTCATATGCTAACATGTCTCCTAGCCCCAACAGCTCATAACTAAACACATGCGAAAGATCTGGAACATACATCCGAAGCATGGATACGTGGAACATGTTATGAATCCTAAACAATGCGGGAGGTAATTCTATCCTATACGCTACCGAATCAACTCTCTCTAGAATTTCGAATGGTCGGACGTACCTAGGGCTCAACTTGCCTTTCCTACCAAACCTCATCACTTCTTTCATTGGAGTAATCCTAAAAAATATAGCATCACCTACCTCGAACTCTAGCTCCCGTCGGTGTGTATCTATGTAGCTCTTCTGCCGACTATGAGCTGCTTTAATCGGTTCCCTGATGAGCTTGACCTTCTTTAAGGTCTACTGGACCAGCTTTGGCCCCAAATTCTATCATTCACCAACCTTATCCTAGTACAATAGAGATCGACACCTTCGACCATATAGTGCCTCATACAGTGCTATCCCGATACTGGCCTGGTAACTATTATTGTAGGAGAACTCAACCAATGGCAGATATATGATCCAACTGCCTCTGAAATCCAGCACACACGCCCATAGCATATCCTCTAAAATTTAGATGGTCCTCTCTGACTAACCATCGGTCTGTTGGTGAAATGCAGTGCTGAACATAAGTTGAGATCCTAATGCTTCCTGAAGACTCTTCCAAAACCGAGAAGTAAACCATGGATCTCTATTTGAGACAATCGACATCGGCACCCCATGTAATCTGACTATCTCCTGAACACAAAGCTGTGCCAACTTATCGATGGAATAATTGACTTTAATTGGGATGAAATGGGAAATCTTCATTAATCTGTCAACCACTACCCAAATCGCATTCTATCCAATAAATGCTGATGGCAATCCTGTGACACAATTCATGGAAATGAACTCCCACTTCCATTTAGGAATAAGAAGTGGTTGAAATGGACCCTATGGCCTTTGCTGCTCGACCTTTACCTACTGGCATATCAGGCACTGCTTTACGAAATAGGCGATCGCTCTTTTCATGTTAGACCACCAGAAAGATTCCCGCAGATCCTTATACATCTTCGTACTCCTTAGTTGTACTATGTAGAGCGAACGATGTGTCTCCTTTAGAATGACCCGCTTAATGTTAGTGACATTCGATACAAAGATCCTAGTATGAAATCTCAACATCCCATCATCTAAGATGTTGAAATCCGGTTTCAATCTATTATGCACTCCCTCTACGATCTGTACCAGTTCTATATTTTCCGTCTGAGCTGTCCTGATCCTTTCCCATAAAGTCGGTTGCACAACCAAGTTAGAAATTAAGGCTTGGTGATTTCCTTTCACTAAATCCACACCCAACCTTTCCAGGTCCATGCTAATCTAATATTGAACTTCTACTGTTGATGCTGAGGCATCTACTAACTTTTGACTCAGAGCATTAACTACCACATAAGCTTTTCATGGGTGGTAACTAATGATAGAGTTGTAGTACTTTATCAACTCCAACCATCTCCTTTGCCTCATGTTCAGTTCTTTCTGGGTGAAAGATTACTTAAGACTTTTATGATCAGTACAAATCTCGCACCTTTCACCGTACAAGTAGTGCGTCTAGATCTTCAATGCATACATTACTGCTGCTAATTCCATATCGTGTGTCGGGTAGTTCTTCTTGTACTCCTTGAGTTGATGAGAAGCATAAGAAATTACCTTTCCCTATTGCATTAGAACACACCCGAGACCCTTCTTAGAGGCATCACTATAGATAACAAATCCACCATCCCCTTATGGAATGGTTAGAACTGGAGTAGTAACCAGCCGCTGCTTCAGTTCCTGAAGACTCTGCTCACACTTCTCAGTCCATTCAAACTTTACGTTCTTCCTCATGAGCCGCGTCAGTGGACCTGATAGTCTAGAGAACCCTTTTACGAACCATCAGTAGTATCATGTAAGACCTAGAAAACACCTGACCTCCTAAACATTCTTCGGTCTCATCCAGTCCACTACCACTTCTATTTTAGTCAGGTCCACTAATACCCCTTCCTTAGACACTACATGCCCCAGGAATGCCACTTGCACTAACTAGAACTTGCATTTCTTAAATTTCACAAACAAATTCTTCTCCCAGAGCACCTAAAGTACCAACCTCAAATGAACTGCATGCTCCTCAGGATTCCTCTAATAAACTAGGATGTCGTCAATGAAAATGATCACAAATTGATTTACATACTTGTGGAACACCTTATTCATCAAGTCTAGAAATGTTGTAGGAGCATTGGTCAATCCAAAAGGCATAAGCATAAATTCATAGTGGCCATACTACTCCGAAATGCAGTTTTCAGTACGTCCTTCGATTTCACCTTCAGTTGATGATACTCGGATCGCAAATCGATCTTAGAGAAGATCTACGTGCCCTGTAGCTGGTCAAGCAGATTATCAATTCTGGGTAACAGGTATTTATTCTTCACTATCACCTTGTTAATCTCGCTGTATTCGATGCACATCCTCATCGACCCATCCCCAAGGTGAAACACTCGATCGAATGTAACCCTTATCTAGTAAGTCTTGTAGCTGCTCCTTTAATTTCCTTAGTTCTTCTAGAGCCATACTATACGGAGCACTTTCAAAATTGATGTCGTGCCTACAGTTAACTCTATAGAGAACTCCACCTTATGATCAGTAAGTCCTCTAGGAAAACATTTGGGAACTTACTTACTACAGTAATCTCCTCTAACTTAAGTTCTTCGCTCGACGTTTCTTTTAGAAATGCAAGGTACCCCTGAAATCCCTCTAGAAGTAACCTCCTAACGTGAATAGCTGAAAGGATACGTGGTGCAGATTGCACACATGACCCTACAAACTTGAATTCTTGCTCCTTGGGAGGCCCGAATACTACCTCTCTCCTATGGCAATCGATGCTGGCATAACTGGTTGCTAGCCTGTCCATCCCCATAATGATATCGAAGTCATGCATATCAAACACAATCAAAATGACTGGTAATACTCTCCCCTGAATCTCTACTAGGAAATCCCAAATCATCCTACTATGTACCACTACTAACCCTGATGGTGTAGCCACTACCAATTCAGCATCTAACAGTTGTGTCAATAAGCCACATAATTTAACAAATCCCCGGAAAATAAAGGAATGCATCACTGTTGAATCAAATAGTACTACAACTTTATTTGAAAGCATATAAATATTAATGTCACCACATCTCCTGCGTTCTTTGCGTTGCCAGGAGTTAAGGAATACACCCTCGCCTTGGTCATACCCCTTTGATATCCGCCATGTAGTGCCTAAGCACCTCCCTGATTTGGCTGTTGTGTGGGTGCAAATCTCCCCGACGTGCCGTAATCATGCGCCATATTCCCTGGGTTGCCACTCCAAGAGCAAACACTTGATCCCAACATACACTTTCCTGAATGCTGCATGCCATAAGTAGGACAAGCAGAGGAAGATGAGGTTCCCTGAGATGTACCACCACCAGTCTCTCACCGTTGGCCTCTACCACCACCATATTTCTTCCAAGTGCCTTGTCTCGCGTCTGTATAAGAAAAGGAAGGTGTTGGCTTCTTCTTCGGAATCTAAACCTCTGAATCCCCCTACAGGCTCTCCTCTGCCACAGTGGCCTTATCCACCAATGTAGCAGAATCTTAAATCTACAGTGTCGCTACTTGCTTCAGGATCTCCTTCTTCAAAGCCCTCTCAAACTTTTAATTCTTCCTCACCTTGTCTGGTACCATAAAAAAGCAAAGCACGATAAATCGATGTATCTGGAGGCGTATTGTTGAACCGTCAGCTGACCCTAAGTCAGGTTCATGAATTCTTCCATCTTCATGTTCCTGATAGAGGCTGGAAAGTACCACTCAAAGAACACCTCTTTGAAACGGCCCCATGTCATTCCCACCTATACTGGCCTTTACTCCTCCAACATCCTCACTGATTCCCACCATCTCTCTGCCTCGCCTGTCAACTAAAAAGTCGTGTAAAGCACCTTCTGCATATTCGTGCAATGTAGAACAGCTAAGATCTTCTCGATCTCCTGAATCCAATTCTCTGCTCTGATCAAGTGTGTATTCTCTATGAAGGTAATAGGTTTCAAATGAGTAAACTGGTCGATAGAACCTCCCAACTCAATCGTGGGACGATTTTGCCCCCTAGAAGTTTGCACAACTTCACCCATAAGCTGCTGGGAAAAATCCTCCAATACCACAGTGGAGTCACTGCCAGCCTCATGGCCAGCCCCCTCACTGCTACTACCTCCAGCGTTAGCAATATTATCCTTGGACTCCATCTTGAAGAGTTAATTAAAAAAAAATTTTGGAATCTTGGTACCTTACATATCTACTATAACTATAATACTAGAAAACTCATCTTAATAAACCAACGTCCCTAATGACCACATACTCTACCAACCTAATACCCTCATTCTAACTCAAGTTTTGCTCCTCCACGCGAAAATAAAGACCTCAATGGACTGCCGTGATGTTTTGAACTCATCGGCTGATCTAGAAAAACATAGAAGTCCACCAATGAATTTCTGCCTCTAGGCTTACAAAGCAAAACACGAAAGTCCTATTATACCCATTCCTATCCTTGCCCTACTCTAACACCTATACTCTTGTAAGACTATCTGACTTAGTCTGCAGAACCTAGCAACCTAGACTCTGATACCACTTGTAGCGTCCCGACCCTCTAGGTGGTCCCTGAGTTCTACTAAACATACATAATATACATCTTTTCGATACCATACATATACAACCTGCCCAAACAAGGGAAAAATGGGGGTTCCATACTGATCTGTATAAACATACACAACGGAAATACATACGTCATCAAATACTTACCAAAGTTTCAAACTGTTTCCCATATACATTCATACATAACTAAAAACATAATTTGCTATTACAATTCCCAAAAGAGACAAACCCTATCTAACATCCCACATGCTCTGGCAAGGACTGTCTATTGTCTAAACTTAGCCCAGCATAATGCTAGGCTCGATCCCTTAAAGGACATGAAACAATATTTGCATGCTAGGGTGAGACACCTTTTAATAAGACAAGTTATATTATCATCAGTGTGGCTAGCATGAGATATCATGTGTACATATACTACTAACCTTTAAATACATTTAATTGGCATTTTAAAATCTGTATTGCTCTGTAAATTTGAAAAATACATACTTCTAGCTCAATATAGCCCTTTTTTATAGTAAATATGCCCATATATGCCTAGAAGATACAATCTAATCTATAGGACTAGTTTCGTCACGCCATCAGATACACATGCGACATGCTTCCCCCCATGACGGGTTGTGTGGCCCAGAGGCTGGACCTAGCATATAGCCGGCCAACTATAGTCAAATCAAATATAATAGTAATATGATGGTGCCTACCTTGTGCCCAAAGGCAGAGTCATCCAAAATTACTGCATTGGATGGAGCCTTGGAATTTCTACATGGGAGAGTACTTTACCAAGGCCACCAATCGCCTTTCCCATATCCACACTCTATTTGAGACGTGTGGTTGCACCCCTACATACCCTTACATACATATAACTACAATACCATGCTCTTACCATGAGAACATAACAACAGGGCTCTACTATCATATATGGCAATTTACATCGTATAAAACTATAATCGTAATTCATTTCATAAAATTGTATAGGACATAAGCTGAAACGACCCAAAAATTACACCATTTTTTTATATATAAATTATAAATTATTTTGATACCCCTGTATTACCTGCTAGGACATCTCAGGCCCAGATGGCACTGAGGTATCCCTCTACAAAAAGCAACACACCTATGCTACGGAAAGCATAAAGTCATACATCCATATTTACAATACCAAATTCAATATTGCCAAACCATATATTTATATATAATACACATCGCCCTAGTATCATCTACTCAAAATGTAATTCCCTGAGCACACTTACTCTATAAACAGAGCAAAATAAAAGATCTCTCTATCTGCAAGCCTGATCCACTCACCTAGCTGGTTCACCTAAAAAATGTTAAATTTTTGGGATGAAATAACGCTTAGTAAGTGGAAATATGCTATTACTAGTGTGTGGCGACCGAGTTGCATAAATACTATAATGACAATAACTAAAACTGTATAAGCTGGTAAGTTAATATAAAGTATAACTCACATTTATCATAGTTTAACATATAATTGTATCATCCGAGTTTTCTACTTTTCATACTTCTAGTATCACACTATATTTGCTAAAAATTCTATAAATATGTATACATATACATAACTGAGATCTTTCCCTAGAAAATTATATGTCATGATTTAACCCCTCACGAAAGGGTTGTGCAGCCCATAGGAAGGACTTAATCCTGGTTGGCAAACGAGGTAAGTCAACTTTACTCTACCAATCCTCAGCCCAGCCAAACTGCATCCTCTCCAAGGCATGGAACTAGTAACTACCTCGTCAAACCAGGCCCCCTCAACCTAGAGTACTGGGGAGACTAGAAACTCTCCAGGCTCTGTTGATGGAATCCACATACTATCTGAGATATGTGGTTGCGCTCTCATATAAAAATAGCAACGGTACCATGCTATACTGACTGAATCTGTCTGAAGTACTTCATCAGGGATCTGATACTATATATACTATTACTATAATTACCCTACTAATTTCATCATGTTTCAAAAATAATCATAACGCTATAAATCTAATCCGTAAATACTGTAATATCTGAATATAATAGTGTTATGTCTTACGGTATAGTCTATAAAGTCTAAGTGTTATGGTTTTGGAAAACATGGCATTCTATAGTTACTGTGAAATACTAGTTTGTAAAATATTTGTAATACTTGTTTGATAAATTTTTCTGGTAAATATCTGTCTATATATATACTATAAATCATGATATTCTGAAAAACTACATAGCTTCTATATCAGGCAAATATCTACTCAGGTCACACAAATAATACAACTCATATTCTGGAAAAACTAAACAATAAACTGATATATATATATATACACATAATTTTCTGGTAAACTTGCTAAAATTCCTAGGATAGTATATTTCCCTTACCTAACTAGCTGGGAGGCTTGCCTCCAACCTAATCCTCACGCTCACAGTGTACTATTCCCAAAAATTCTGAAATAATACACATATGCATATTTATAATAAATCAACTCTATATTTCCCTAATCCTATATACTCGTAAATTACTAAATTATAATTTACCTAGGCTTCTAAAATACTCATTGGGGTCCCCAACTCATATCTGCAGGGTCCTGAAACACCCTATTCCTGAAAATATAATACTCAAATTTCACTTCACAAAACTCAAGTATATTCACATATAACTTAAAATCTAAACTCAAATAAGTCTGATACAACTGAAAATACCCAATTATTAGACTTACCCAAATTTTGGGATAGTGCCCAAGTTGGCCTAACCAATGATCTACTCCAATAGACTTGAATAGAATCTTCCCAGGAGTAGTGTGGTAGCTTTCGATAGTCGAATTGGCAAAAAATGAAGCTGGAATCATAAAGAGAAAGGGTAAGGCTTAGTTTAGAGAGAGAGAGAGAGAGAGACTTCCCTACTAAAGTTTGGTTGAAAAATCTGATTTTGGCTTACTTATGAACCTAGATTTGTCAACGAGACATGTCACCTCATCGACAAGTCCATAAAAGGAGTTTCTACGGGACATGAATCCCTCGTCGATGAACTTCAGGCTCTGTAAAACCCCCTCTCAGTAAATTCTTGTTGATGAGACACGTGTCCATGTCAATGATCCCTAGTAGAATTCTCGTCGAAGAAATCCCGACATTCGTCGACGAGACCCTCTAAGTCCCTTTCTGAAATTTTCCTTTCCTTATTTTTTTTATTTAATTACTATAAATTCTTTGAGTCTTTACATTCTCCCTTTCTTATATAATTTCGTCTTCAAAATTTGTCATTTGTACTGAACAACATCCATTAAAGAAAATAAGCTACTTATTTTATTAATTACCTTCACTTGTGACGGGGGAATACCGTGGTTACATTCAAGGTCCTGGGAGATTACAAATATACTCATAAAAGAAAATTCTCCCAAAACCAAAACATTACCTATCCTATAATCTAAAACATAACCATATAGGTATTACTCTACATTAAACAAACTTTGTCTTTATCTAAACAACACTAACTAATACTATAATTCATTAAATAAGTGTGGGTACTTCTGTCTAATTTCTTCCTCAAGCTCCCATGAAACTTCTTCTATATCATGGTTTCTTCACAAAACTTTCACCAACTGAATTTCCTTGGTGCACAATTCCTGTGTCTTTTGGTCAAAGATCTGTACTGGTGCTTCCTCATAGGCTAGAGAATCTCTAAGCTCTATTTCCGCATAACTGCTTATGTGGGACGGGTCTAGGATGTATTTCCTTAACAATGCAACATTAAATACGTCGTGTATTCTAGATAAAGCTGGTGGCAGAGCTAGCATGTAGGCAACTGATCCCACTCTCTCGAGTATCTCAAAAGGACCAATATACCTAGGGCTCAACTTTCCATTCTTCCTAAATCTCATAATCCCTATCAGAAAAGCTACCTTTAAGAATACCTAATCCCTCACATCAAATTCTAACTCCCTGCGATGAGTGTCTACGTAGCTCTTCTGTCAACTCTGAGCTATACTGATTCTTCCTTTAATTAGTCGAATTTTATCATACGCCTACTGCACCATCTCTAAAACCAAAACTCACCTCTCACCTACTTCATCCTAGAAAAAAGGAGAACGACATCTCCTACCATAAAGTGCCTCGTAAGGTGCCATGTTGATGCTAGCCTGATAGTTGTTATTGTAAGCAAACTCAACCAACGACATAAACTAGGTCCAGCTACCCCCAAAATCCAACACACATGCATGAAGCATATCCTCTAATATATGGATTATCCTCTCAGTCTGACCATCCATCTAAGGGTGAAAGGCAATGCTGAATGCTAACGTGTTCCCATAGCCTCCTAAAAACTATTTCAAAATCATGAAGTAAACCAAGGATCTCGGTCTGAGACTATGGACACCGGCACACAATGGACGCGAACTATTTTCTCAACATATATTTCTGCCAGTCTATCCATGGAATAGCTGACTTTAATAGGGATGAAGTGAGCAGTTTTCATCAGATGATCAACAATCACCCAAATAGCATTCGACCCATGTCGCACTAGTGGTAGCCCATTAACAAAATCCATAGAGACATGATCCCATTTTCACTCTTGAATAAAGAGTGGTTGCAATTACCCCACGTGTCTCTAGTGCTCAGCCTTTATCTGCTAGCATGTCAAGCACTGCTTTACAAATTCAGCAATACCCTTCTTCATACCGCTCCACCAAAAGGATTCTTGTAGATCCGATACATTTTAGTACTACCTAGATGTATAGTGTATAGGGATCTGTGAGCCTCCTCTAATATAGTTTTCCTAATCTCGGCATCTGGTACAGAACTATAAGGCTCCACATCTGATATGTTGAAATCCTCCTCTTGTCCATCTTGTACTTTCTCTATTAACTTCGCTAACTCTAGGTCAAATTTCTGGCCAGCTTTAATCTTTTCTTGCAACATAGGCTAAATCACCAAGTTAGCAATGAATGACTGGTGATCATCCTCTATTAGCTCTACGCCTAATCTTTCCAAATCCATTAGAATAAAGTGTTGAATCTCCACAGCTGCTAGTGCTGGTCCCACTGATTTCCTGCTCAAAGCATCTACTACCATATTTGCTTTCCATGGATGGTAACTAATAGTGTAGTCATAATCTTTAATGAGTTCCAGCCACCTTCTTTGTATTATATTTAGATATTTTTGGTTAAAGAAATACTTTAAGCTCTTGTGGTCCATGAAGATTTCGCATTTTCCACCATATAGATAGTGCCTCCAGATCTTTAGAGCATAAACCACTGCAGCTAATTCTAAATCGTACACATGATAATTCTTTTTATATTCTTTAAACTATCTAGATGCGTAGGCAATGACTCTTTCATGCCACATTAACACACATCCAAGACCCTTCAAAGATGCATCATTGTGTTTCACAAATCCATCTTTCACTGATGGAATAGCCAGTACTGGTGTTGAAATTAACCGCCGCTTTAACTCTTGGAAGCTCTACTCACAATCATCGGTCTAGTAAAACTTCACATTTTTCCTCGTGAGTCGTGTTAGTGGACCTAACAACCTAGAGAAACCATCTATGAAATGTCGGTAGTAGCCTGCCAAACCCAGAAAACTCCTAACTTTCTGAACATTTCCTGGCCTTACCCAACTCACCATTGTCTCTATCTTACTTGGGTCTATCGATATACCATCCTCAGAGATCGCATGCCCAAGGAAAGTAATCTGCCTTAACCAGAATTCACATTTCTTGAATTTTGCGTATAGCTTTCTTTCTCTCAATGTTTACAACACTAGCCTCAGATGATGCTCGTGTTTCTCAAAACTTCTTAAGTAGACCAGTATATCATCAATGAAAACCACAACAAACTAGTCCATGTACTGATGGAACACTCAATTCATTAAATCCATAGATACTGCTCATGCATTAGTCAACCCAGATGGCATCACCAAAAATTCGTGATGCCCATATCTGGTTCGTAATGCTATTTTCGAAATATCCTCTGCTCTAACTTTCACCTATGATAACCAGATCGTAGGTTAATTTTAGGATAGACCTAAGTCCCCTGTAGCTGATCAAATAAGTCATCAACCCTAGGAAGAGAATATCCCTTCTTGACTGTCAATTTTTTTATCTCCCTATAATCTATACACAACCTCATGGTCCCATCTTTCTTCTTCACAAATAGAACTATTGCTCCCTAGGGCAACACACTGAGCTTGATAAATCCTTTATCTAGCAACTCTTGTAACTGATCTTTCAATTCCTTCAACTCGATTAAAGTCATACGTTATGGTGCTTTAGAAACAGGTGTCGAACCTGGTAGTAGATCCACAGTAAATTCAATCTCTCAGTCTGGTGGTAAGCCAAACAATTCTTTTGGAAAAACATCTAGAAATTCTCTAACTAATGGAATATCATCCTGTTTTAGTTCTTCTTTTGGAAATTCCTTTATGTAGACAACATACCCCTAGCAACCACCCTGTAGTAATCTCCTCACCTAAATAGCTGATACTAGCTGTGGTGAGGCATGCACACGTGAACCCACAAATTCGTATTCTTGCACACCCGGGGGTCTGAAAATCACTTCTTTTTTTATGGCAAGCTATGCTTGCGTGATTAACTGCTAGCCAATCCATACCCACTATTACATCAAACCCCTGCATATCTAGTATCATGAGATCAGCTGGTAGTACTTTCTCTTAAATGCTTACTAGAAAGTTCCGAAGCACCATCCAATATCTTACCATAGATCTAGTCGGCGTGACCATCGATAGCTCTACATCCAATAGTTGTGCCTCTACCCCTAGTTACTCTAACATAGCCCACTGATATACAAGAATAGGCGGCACTTGTGTCAAACAAAACAATAATTTTATATGATAATACAGTAAGTGTACCTATGACAACATTTCCAACAGTTTCGGCGTCTCTCGGCTTCAATGCATATACCCTCATTGGCACCATATTCCTCTACTAGCCTCCACGGGGCGCCTAATGACCACCCCGGTTTGGTATAGGAACTGGTGTATAACTCAACGGTATCTAACATAATCGAACTAATGGCCAAGTCTCCCACAAAGGTAGTAGACATTCTCTCCCAGTCGACACTCACCTTGATGTCTCCGTCCACATTTGGGGCAGGTGGGATAAGACTATCCGCCCTGGTATCCACTGTACTCTACCGTTTACCTTTGACCCTCACCAAATCTACCTCCTCTCCATGGGCCTTGGCTAGAACCCGCCTAAAAACTCAAAGGTCCGACCCCCTTCTTTTGGCTCTATATCTCAGTCTCTCTCAACAAACCCTCCTCTACTATTATGGTCCTAACAACTAGCTCTCAAAAATCCTATATACTTAGTACTTCCACCAATCTATAAATATCTCACTTCATATTCCTCTCGAACATCCTAGCCTTCTTAACTTCATCTGGAACAATATAAGAGCAGAAATGCGACAACTCGATAAATTTCGCCGCGTACTGTTGGACTGTCATTGATCCTTGGGACAAGCTCAGAAAATCCTGCACTCTAGCCTCTCTGACCGAAACATGATAGTATCTATCAAATAATATGTCCCTAAATCGGGCATAGGTCATTGGAACTGGAATTGATCTCTGCTTCTCCAGTAACCTAGTGGTCGTCTATCATCTCATGGCCTTCCCTATCATCTTATACATGGCATAAAGTACCCTCTGCTCATCTTATCTCCTGCATCCAGTTCTTCGCAACTGCAGGATCAGCCGCTCCTGAAAATGCTAATGGGTTCATCTTCGTAAATTCTTCTATCATGCACCCCTAAGTTGGAGATGAACCTCCCTGCTCCCTAGAGCTCTAGGCAATCTCAGCCATGACCTACTGAGCCACAATACGTAACATAGCATTTGAATCCCTGCCTCCTACACTAGAAGGCCCTGCTCCGTCGTCGCCACTAGCATGAGCGCTACTACCTCCTGGGTCCATCCTGTAATATTACCAAATTATTCTGAGTATCTAAACCCTACAATACTATACTAATTAAAATACCCCTTACTTCTTATCACTAATTTAAGGTTGAGCCCTACCATATGGAAATAGAAATCATCGATAGTTTACTATGGTTTTCCTAGAATTGTCACCCCACGAAAATCACAGAAACCACCCTAAAACTCTACCTCTAAACTGCAGAAAAGAACCCTAAATTCTCATCCTAATTTCCCAATATTAATTCACTGATTCTATCTTTCTCCAAACTTTATTCCTATATTCTAATATTGTTTTCCGCTGTACTCTAGAGTCTACAGAACCTAACAACCTAGGCTTTGATACCAAACTATAACAACCCAATAATTACACCATTTTTTAAAATATAAATTATAAACTATTCTGATACCCCTATATTACCTGCTATAACATCTCAGGCCTAAAATCATTGAGGTATTCCTTAAAAAAAACCAACACACCCACGCAGCGGAAAACATAAAGTCATACATCCATACTTACAATACAAGAATTCAGTATTGCCAAACCATATATTTATATATAATAAACATCACCTCAGTATCATCTACTCAAAATGTAATCCCTTGAGCACACTTACTCTATAAACAGGGCAAAATAAAAAATCTCTTTATCTGCAAGCTTGATCCGTTCGGCTAGCTGGTTCACCTAAAAAATGTTAAATTGTTGGGATGAGACAATGCTCAGTAAGTGAAAATATGCTATTACTAGTGTGTGGCAATTGAGTTGCATAAATACTATAATGACAATAACTGAAACTATATAAGCTGGTAAGTCAATATAAAGTATAACTCACATTTATCATAGTTTAACATGTAACTGTATTATCTGAGTTTTCTACTTTTCATACTTCTAGTATCACACTATATTTTCTAAAAATTCTGTAAATTTGTATACATATACATAACAGAGATTTTTCCCTAGAAAATTGTATGTTATGATTTAACCCCTCATGAAAGGGTTGTACGTCCCGTAGGCGGGACTTAATCCTGGTTGGCCTACCATGTAAGTGAACTGTACTCTACCAATCCTTAGCCCGACCAACTTGAATCCTCTCCTAGGTACGGAATTCTTAACTACCTCATCTAACTAGGCCCCCTCAACCTAGAGTACTGAGGAGACTGCAAACTCTCCGGGCACAGTTGACGGAATCCACATACTATCTGAGATATGTTGTTACACTCTGATTTGAAAATAGCAGCAGTACCATGCTATACTAACTGAATCTATCTAAAGTACATCATCAGGGATCTGACACTGTACATACTATTACTATAATTACCCTACTATTTTCATCATGTTTCCAAAATAACCATAACACTATAAATCTGATATGTAAATAATGTAATATCTAAATAAAATAACTTATGTTTGACTGCATAATTTGTAAATTCTGAGTGTTATGGCTTTGGAAAACATGACATCCTGTAATTACTCTAAAATACTGGTCGATAAAATATCTGTAATACTTGTCTGATAAATATTTATTTAGTAAATATCTGTCTATATATATACTGTAAATCATGATAATCTAAAAAACTACGTAGATTCTATATTAGACAAATATTTACTCAGGTCACACAAATAATCCAACTCATATTCTAGAAAAACTAAACAATTGACTGATATATATATACATAATTTTCTGGTAATCTTGCTAAAATTCCTAGCATTACATGTTTCCCTTACCTAACTGGCTAGGAGGCTAGCATCTAACCTAATCCTCACGCTTACAGCGTACTATTCCCTAAAATCATGAAATAATACACATATGCATATTTCCAATAAATCAGCTCTATATTTCCCTGAGCCTACATACTCGTAAATTATTGAATTATTATTTACGAGGGCTTCTAAAATACTCACTGGGGTCCCCAACCCATATCTGTAGGGTCCCAAAACACTATATTCCTGAAAATATAATACTCAAATTTTACTTCACAAAACTCTAGTATATTCCCATATAACTTAAAATCTAAACTCAAATAAGTATGATACAAATGAAAATACCCAATTATTCAACTTACCCAAATTTGGGATGGTGCCCAAGTTGGCCTAACCAGCAATCTACTCCAGCAGACTTGAACAGAATCTTCCTAGGAGTAGTGTGGCGGCTTCTGATTGTCGAACTGGCGAAAAATGAAGTCAGAATCATAGAGAGAAGGGGAGAGGGTCATCTTAGAGAGAGAGAAAGAGAGAGAGAGAGAGAGAGAGAGAGAGAGAGAGAGAGGAGACTTCCCTGCAAAAGTTTTGTTGAAAAATTCGATTTTGTCTTATTTATAAATCTGGAATCGTCAATGAGACACGTCACCTCGTCGACGAGTCCATAAAGGGTTTGTCGCAAAACACGAATCCCTCGTCGACAAACTTCTAGCTCTATAAAACGCCCTCTTGGTAAATTCTCATCGATGAGACATGTGTCAACATTGACGATCCTTAGTAGAATTCTCGTCAACGAAATCCTGGCATTCATCGACGAGACCCTATAAGTCCCTTTTTTAAATTTTCCTTTCCTTATTCTTTTTATTATTTAATTACTATAAATTCTCCAGGTGTTTACATAAGCTATACATAATTCTGTGAAAATATATGTTAGATACTAACTTGGTAAAAACGTGTGTATCATATTTTCCATAAACTGGCTAGGTAAAAATCAGCATTTCATAAACTCAACATTTAGCCGTCATATCTCATATCTCAGCATACAGTCATCATATCTCATATCTCGGCATATAGCCTTTACATTTCAGTGTTACACAAAACTTGCTCATTTAATGCTAATTAAAAAGTACACTCATGCCACACAATTTTTCATCTAGTAACTCATAAATAAATCATCTGCTTGTGAAAGTAAATACTGCTTCTAAAACTGGGGTATGAATATCTCCAGATTATTATTTTACTAAATATATATTTATAGCTAAATACGGGAAAAATGGAGATAATCAACCCTACCATTTTTGGTTGGTTTTAAAACAAGTCTATGGTCTGAAATGACAATTTTCAAAATGGTGAAAACATTCAGAAAGTCCAATACTATACTTTAAAAATATCATTTTTAAATTTACACAATTGGTTTCATAAATAACGTTAGTTAACCAAACCCTAGGATCGAGAACCCTAGAAAAGTCCTAACTATATATATAAAAACCTTTTAACATTCCATTTAGTTAAAATTGATAAACATAGCTCACATAATATAATCCCCTTACCTATTTTCCTGAAAAATGCCCCAAAATTTTGAAACCTTAGCTTTTGGGAGTGCGGCACGAAATGCCTAGCTCAATAATCCACTCCATTAGATATGTAGAGAACTGCTCCTAAACTTTAACGGTAACTTTCGATAGTTGAATTTGGAGACGATCGATGAAAAAATCGAGGAAAGAGAGTCTGGTTCATGGTTCTAGAGAGAGAGAAAGACATTTATTTTTCTAAAATATCAAACCTTTCTTCACCTTTAAGTCTTTCACCTGGCCACATTCATCGACGAAATGGAGTCTTCGTCGATGAACCGCAGGATGACGTTCATCGATGGCCACCTGGCTTCATCGACGAACTAGAAGCTTGAATTTATTCCAAACTCTCGGGATCTCTTCGTCGATGAGGACCTGAACTTCATTGAAGATCCATAGAAGAGTGCTCGTCGATGAAAACTGGGATTCGCTAACGAGGCCATGCTGCCCCTTTTCCCTAAATTTTCCTCCCTCTCTTTTTTTAATTTATTTCTTTATCTCCTGGTTCAGGATACTACTCTCTCTCTCTCTCTCGCTCTCCCTCTACATGTGGAGCAAAACACCCTTTTCATGTGTATGGGTCCAGTTTTCTTCCACTTTCTTTTTTTTCAATTTTTTTCCTTTTAACTTGTATTCCTCTCTCTCTCTCCCTCTCTCTCTCTCTCTCCCTCTCTCTCTCTCTCTCTATATATATTTTTCTCAAGTTGGAACAATTCCTTCAATTTCCATGTCGGTGGCTCCAACCTTGCTACATGTCACTAGGGCCCTTTTTGTTATGAAATATATGTATGTCACCCCTTCATCTTCTACTCCTTCATCTTCCACTCCTGTAAAAAGGCACCCTCCCCCTCTAATTGGGGACACACATTACATGCTTCTGTGTAAGTTGATATGTGGAAAGGACGAGAGAAGAGGAGAGATAAATAGAAGAGATATTTTGTACAAGGTTGAAGATATTTTGTACAAGTCTGGTTCCAAATCATTTTGTAATTTCTCTCGAGATAGTGAAGTTTTTTGTCCCATCTACTCGTGGAGTAGGCATAGACAAACCACATTAATTTTGGTCTCATCTATATTTACTTTGTTGCATCTTTTATAACACGTTATCAGCACAAGGTTCTAACCAAATGAGATATTTCTTTAATTCCTCCTTATTTAATTTATTTATTTCTTGTAAGTAGTATTATTCCACAAGAGTATAATATTCTCCAGAAAAGAATATATCTTTTAAAGTTTAAAAAGTATCATTCTCTAGAAGAGATGGTAAGATAGTCCTTCTAAAGAGGTTATATATTTAAATCTCCAGAAGATATGGTAATATAGTCCTCCTGAAGAGGCTATATATTTAATCTCCCAAAGAGACAAACCTCCTGAAGAGGCAATATATTTAAATCTCTCGTCCGCATATTTAATCTCCCGAAGAGATAAACCTCCTGAATAGGCTATATATATAATCTTCAGAAGAGATGGTAAATATTTACCTCCCGAAGAGGGTATATTTTTAACCTCTCGAAGGGATGTTCAAATCAACCTCCTAAAGAGGTAAAACCTTTATCCTCTAGATGAGGTAGTATATTTAACCCCCAGAATAGGTGGTAAATTATTACCTAATTTAATAATGTAAATTGGAATCATATTCTTGAACAGTACAAATTGAGAAAAATAAAATAATGTTACTGAAAAAACATATTTAAGTACCCCGAAACGGTGAAATTAATATTATATTATTATTTCAGTTTTATTTTAGCTTTTACATTATGTTTTTACAATTTGCCTTATTATTGTTAATTTATTCATATGTCAAACATAAGCAAATTTGATTTTGTTTCAATCCCTTGACATTGAAGGCAATAATTATTTATCATGGATTCTTGATATTGAAATCCATATAAATGCAATGAAATTGAGAAATACTATTTTAGATGAAAATACCTCATCCCTATAGGATCATGCAAAAGCCATGATCTTCTTTACGCATGTATATATGATGATGCATGGAAAGTGTCACGCCTCGAACCCGCAGATAGGCCCTAGGTGTGAATTTAGTAACCTAACATGTCTTTGTATCAATAAAAACATACATGATACTACACTGAATAAGGGTCCAACCCCGTGGGGTACACATACACCCTATACACATTCACATACATATCCATACACATCACATATGCAGCGAAAATATTCTTTCTAATACATACAACTTACCATACTAGAGTCTATACATGACTAGAATCTATGTTCCAAAATACAGTACATACCTCAGGTGTTTACAAAACCCAACCATGACAACCCAGTTACAAAATCAGTACTTACTCAAGTATTATACGTAGCTAACTGACACCCACGCTCCCAAACACTAGGATGCTTGTGACGGCTACTTGAAGGTCCTGATATACATTTGTATAATCGAGATGAGACACCTCTCAGTAAGGAAGAAAACATGTTATATTAGTGTGTGGCATACAAGTATTATTTCAACATAAAACATAACACGATATAATTCTAGTATTTTTCACAATCCAGTTCTAGTACATATGATACCAAACATATGGTGAGTGTCATCACACTCAAGCACCTGATATCCTATAATAACCGAAACCCCACAGTGATATCGTTTCTAATACGGTGTCCACTCACACCCATCGGTGACCAGCTAGAACAAACAGGGGATATTTCACACCCTCGGATATAGAACCGGACACTCACGTGCATAGTATTTAGCCGAGACATGGCATTTGTCCATGGTAATTAGCCGAGACATGGCAAATTTCAAACACTTTGGAACAATTTTGGAACTCATGTTCTTATACCCAGCAGCTTATGGTAATTAGCCGTCACATCTATTTTACAAAACCTAAAAGATTTTACATACAACAATTCATTCCATACTTATTTGAGTCTACAACAATCATATAATTTTCAATTCAAGAATACAGTTTAATACAAATGCCGATATGGTCATCTCATTACTACAGTTTTATACAACATACAATTTTCCAATAAAGATGATACCCAAAACCCTCAATTTTCCCCAAAAACTGTAACTCGAAAATCCCGTATTTTCACTTAATAGATTTTCTCAAATAAGTAGCCAAATCATACATACAATCGTAAACTACATGCTTAACAATTCTGATTTCAAAAATAACTGATATAAACAGAATACCCTTACCTTAACCCAAAAAAAAAAAAAAACAAATTCTACAGCTCCCAATGTAATGACCCGAAGAATAATGGTATTTAAATAATAAAAATAAAGGGAAATCGAAATAGGAACAGAAGGAGGCAATTGACAATGTTGCATTTTGGATGGGATAATCTTGAGAAATTTTCTAGGCTTCATCGACAAACACAGGGGTTTCGTCGACGAGGGTGCTTCAGGATCTCATCGACAAAGCTCCGTCTCGTCGACGAGAAGATACTGAGAGAGGATTTTTGGAAACCTGAAATTTGTCAACAAGGGTTAAGGTTCATCAATGAACTTTCGATAAGACTTGTCGACAAGGTGACGTGGCTCGTCAACGAATCCGACAGTACAAATAGGGTTAAATGTGATTTTTCAGCTCATTTTCTACGCAAAACCTCTCTTTCTCTCTCTCTCTCTCTCTCTCTCTCTCTCTCTCTCTCTCTCTCATCCTTCGGTTTCTCATCCTTCTCTCTAAGTTTTTGGGCCGAATTTCTATCAGTTCAACGATCTACAGCCACCACGATGCTCTTAGGAAAGTTCTCTGCAAGTCTGCCGGAGCAGATCGTCAGTGGGGCTGAGTTCAAAAACATCCCAAATTCAGGGTAAGGCTTTCTACTCAGTATTTGCCTATTTGATAGTTGTAGAAAGTGTTGTATGCATAGAAATACTAAACTTTAGTTCTAGGGAATGTTATTTTCAGGGTGTTGAACAGGGAACCTTGCAAGTGCATGAGTGTTTGATTTAGGGGCTTTTTAAGACACATGTAAAGAAATAAACTAAGCTAGTATTTTATGAAAAGTATGTATAATATTATAACATTTGATTTCAGGGAAATAAATATATTTATATATGATTTATATTTGGAAAAATACTGTTGAAAATGATGGTATGTTAAATATACGGAAAACCTATTTAGTCTGGTGTGAGTAGAAATTGTTATGAAATACTGTTTTTTGAGAATATGTTAATGATATGGATTTTTATAATGAAAACTGGCGTATGGGCCTAGATTTTTATATTTGTTTGCCGGCATACGGGATGAGCTATGTATATGATTTTCCGACGTACAGTTCGAGCGATGAATGTGATTTGCTAGCGTACGGGTTATGTTATGGATATGATTTACCACGAGCTGATCTATGGAAATGATTTGCCAGTGAACGGGCTGTGCTATGGATATAATTTGTCGGCGTATGGGCTGAGCTATGGTAAAATGTGAAATACCGGCGTACGGGCCGATGATTTTCATGATATACGTATATATGCAAAATGATATGATTAATTTGATAATTAATTATATGAAATATCTATGTATCACAGTTTTAGCATATGTTATATAATATCAGAAACTGGTTGGCTTGATTTAGGCTAGCACTTGCACAGTACCGTTGCTATGTGTCCATGGTCATCATGATCTTGATATTTGCGTTAACGCCGTTGTATGGAGTGGTGTTAGATTGGATGGTTGATGTGACTTTTAAGAAGTGTGTGAGCGCCCTTGGTGTACAGACCAGGTCTTGTAGACCCATCAGACTTACAAACTATACTCTTGACTTGGTAGTGGTCGGCCAACCACTGTTAGGTCCCACCTTTGGGCCACACAACCCAGTCATGTGGAGATAATACATGACAACAGCCAGCTAACCTACTAGGATTGCTTTCGTATTATTAATTATATGAGATGAATTATGCTATGGAAACCATCTTGTTCTACCATGTTTGATTATACATGTTTTCCCATAAATAATGTATGTACAGTGTTTCTGGTTACTTTTATGATTCTATGTATATCACATAAATGCTCATGTTGCCACATATTAGTGTTAGTTTATTTCCCTTACTGAGAGGTATCTCGTTCCAAATTTCATAAACATTTCAAAAGCCCGTGATAGGAGAGCGGGTAAAGTCCCTCTGATCTAGTACAGTTGATCTGCCCTTCCAGAAGGGTAAGTGTTTTGATAGGGTCGGATAAATTTTTTGGGATGGCCCTAAGATACCTTTTGGGTTGTGTACTGTGTGTATACAAATACAATGGTTGTAGTAACTCTGGTATTGTGATATATGGTATAATGAGATGTGTATGATTGTATGTTTCCTGCTGCTTAGGCTTCGGCATTGTGTTTCTCATGTATCCCGTGTACCCATGGGTCTAGGTTGATTATAATTTGCTAAGTTTTTGTGATATTGATTTTAGTAAAACAAAAAAATATGAAAATTAAGCAAGTCGTCACAGTTTGGTATCAAAGCCTAGCTTGCTAGGTTTTGTAGACTTTAGAATGCAGCGAAAATAATACCAGAATATAGGAAATGATTTGAGGTTTTGTTCTATAGTCTAGAGGTTGGACTTCCGTGGTAGTTTCTGTGTTTTTCCTAGGGTGACGATTTCAGGAAAATTATAGTAAGCTATTGTCAGGTTGTGTTCCTAGAATGTAGGACTAGGGATTAGAAATAAGTTGAGAGTGTTGAGATAAAAGGCTAGGTTAAGTGGGTAAATTATAAGAATAGAATTACTAAGTTGCAATTGTTATTTTTCAGAATGAATCCAGAAGGAAGTAGTGCCCATACGAATGGCGGTGATGGAGCAGGGCCATCAGGTGCAGTTTGGACCAACTCTGACGCAGTATTATATAGTGTGGCTCAGCAAGTTATGGCTGAGATCTCTAGGAGCTCGAGGGAGCAGGGTGGTCCGTTAGTTGGCCATGGGTGCACTATCAAGAACTTTACAATGGTGAATCCTCCGGCATTCTCAGGGGGAGTCGATCTTGTAGCCACTAAGAGCTAGATGCAGGAGACTGAGAATGTTTTGGCTGTGTTGCAGTGTGCTGAGGAACAGAGGGTCCTTTTTGCCACCTATAGACTAATAGGAGAGGCCGAGAGGTGGTGGACTGCGGTGAGATTATTGGAGCAGTAAATTGAGACCCCGATAACCATGACATGAGATCGATTTAAAGAGTTGTTCTTCGATAGATATTTTCTAGCTACTGTCAGGGAGGTTAAAGTAGAACAGTTCTTAAGTCCGAAGCAGGGACTGTTATCCTCCAGCAGTGTGCGGCGCGTTTCATCGAGCTCTCTCGTTTCACCTCATATATTATCCCTGATGAAGTAAAGAAGGCGAGGAAGTTTTAGAGACGCTTGAGGTGGAGTATATTCAAGAAGGTGGTGGTGTTGCGGATCCAGGATTTTGTTGATAGGGTAGCCTTGGCAGAGATTGGTGAGCATTTTGATGCAGAAGAGTAGGGACAGAGGAAGAGATTTGCATCTACAGGTTATCAGTAGGGTCATAGACTGAGTTAGTGGAAGAGAGGTAACTCTGGCAGAGGGCGGAGACAAGAGACTGGAGGACGCGAGGTTCAGGCAGTACAGGGTCCTCCAATCTATCAGACTTGTGGTAGGAAGCACTAGAGAGAGTGTCGAGCTTATGGTGTAGTCTGCTATCATTGCGGTAGACCGGGGCACATTGTGTGAGATTACCCTGCCCCATTAGATGTAGTTCCAGCTCCCAGACTATACAGAGGAGGTTGTCAGGCGCCACGTGGGGGCCACTAGAGGAATACGGCTCCAACCAGGGTATTACTCAAACACTAGGTGAGGCTGAGACGGTAGGTGACGTGGTGACAGGTATGGTTATTATGCTTTCTTTTAAAGTTATTTCATTATTTAATTTAGAAGCTATGCACTCATTTGTGTCTTCGAGGTGTGTTAAACTATGTGGGGCATAAACATAGTTGTTAAATACTGAATTGTTAGTGTCTACAACTGGATCTATAGTAAGATGTAGTAAAGTACTCTGGTGTTGTTCAGTTAATATTCAAGGAGAAATTATGTCCATTGATCTGATAGTGCTAGACATGCACAGGTTTGATGTTATATTTGGCATGGATTGGCTAGTAGCTAATTTTGCCAGCATAGATTGTCGAGCATGAGAAGTGATATTCAGACCTCCGGGGAAAGCAGAATTTAGGTTTGTAGGGTCACAAGTGAAATCCCCGCCTTAGCTAGTTTCAGCTATCTAGGCTAGGACACTACTGCTGAGTGGTTGTAAGGGGTTTGTGGAAGTTGTGAAGGAGATATCAGAGAATGAATTGTAACTTGCTCGCACACCTGTAGTAAAGGAATTTACAGATGTTTTCCCAGATGAGTTACTAGGCTTGCCACCGGATCATGAGGTAAATTTCACTATTGATCTACTTCCAGGTAGAATGCTGATTTATAAAGTACCTTACTGGATGGCGCCAGTGCAGTTGGCAGAATTGAAGGATCAGTTGCAAGATTTGCTTGATAAGGGCTTTATACGACCCAGTGTATCTTTGTGGAGAGCTCCAGTTCTATTTGTGAAGAAGAAAGACGAGACTATGAGGATATGTATAGACTATAGGGAGATTAATAAAGTGACAATCAAGAATAAATATCCTCTACCCCATATAGATGATTTGTTTGACCAGCTCCAGGGTACACGAGTGTATTTGAAGATTGACCTCAGATTCGGCTATCATCAAGTGAAAGTGAAAGTAGAAAACATCTTGAAAATGGCCTTCAGGGCTAGGTACGAGCATTATGAGTTTCTTGTTATGCCATTTGGTTTGGTGAATGCTCCTGCGGTATTTATAGACTTGATAAACAGAGTCTTCCACCAATACATAGACTAGTTTTTTGTTGTTTTTATTGATGATGTACTGATCTATTCGAGGAGCATGAGACGCACTTGAGGCAAGTTCTGCAGATGCTTTGGGAAAAGAAGTTGTACGCCAAGTTTAGTAAATGCAAATTCTGGCTTAAGAAGGTCATGTTCTTAAGGCATGTTGTGTCTGGAGATGGTATTTATGTGGATCCTAGTAAGGTTGAGGTCGTAGTAAATTGGGCTAAATCGAGGAAGGTCCAGGAGATTAGGAGTTTTTGGGGCTAGCTGGGTATTATAGTCATTTTGAAAAGGGACTCTCAGCGTTATCAGGGCCTCTAACATAACTAACTAAGAAAAATGTTAGATTTGAGTGAGACAAGTGCTGCAAGCAGAGTTTTCAAGAGTTGAAGCAAAGATTAGTCACAACACCAGTATTGGTCATCTCGTCAGGGGGTGAGGGGTATGTCATTTACAGTGATGCATCCTTGAAGGGACTTGGTTGTGTATTAATGCAGCATGGCAGGGTGGTGGCGTATGCATCCAGATAGTTGAAAGAATATGAAAAGAACTACCCTACTCATGATCTTGAGTTGGTTGAAGTTGTACACGCATTAAAGATTTGGAGGCATTACCTGTATGGAGAGTGGTGTGAGATCTTCTCCGACCATAAAAGTTTGAAGTACTTTTTCACACAGAAGGAATTGAATATAAGGTAGAGAAGATGGTTGGAACTCATTAAAGACTTTGACTGTACCATCAATTATCACCTAGGGAAAGCAAACGTGGTAGCTGATACGTTGAGCAAGAAGTCCAGGGAATCAGTATTGGTGACTATAGAGATCCAGTATCTGATCATGATGGATCTGGAGAGACTCAGCATCAAATTAGTTAAAAGTGGTTCTCAGGATCACATTGCCAGTTTAGTGGTGCAGCCTTTTCTTGCAGGGGAGGATTAAAGCCGCCCAGAAGGAAGACCTAGAGTTAGCAGAGGTGATAGACAGAGTACAGAGTGATTAAGGGGAGGAATTCAATATTGCAGATGACGGGGCTTTGCAGTTCCGTTCCAGGTTATGTGTTCTTGTCGATGCTGACATCAGAATAACTATTTTAGAGGAAGCTCAGAGATCTTTGTATACAGTTCAACCCTGTGGTACGAAGATGTACAGAGATCTACTAGAGTCGTACTGGTGGAGTGGTATGACGAGAGAGATCGCCGAGTATGTAGCCCAGTGTCTGATGTGCCAGTAGGTAAAAGCTAAGCACCAGAGGCTGACAGGGCAGTTACAGCTGCTATTTATCCTAGAGTAGAAGTGGGATCATATATCAATGGATTTCGTGTCAGAATTGCCGACGACGTTACATGGCCAGAATGCCATCTGGGTGATTGTTGACCGTTTGACTAAGACCACCCACTTTTTACATATCAAGATCACTTATACCCTTAATTGTTTGGTAGAGATTTGCATTTAGGAGATAGTTCATTCTCATGGGGTGCCAGTAGTGATTGTATCAAATTGAAACCCGTGTTTTACGTTACATTTTTAGAGGAACTTGTAGGAAGCACTAGGGCCTTAGTTATTGTTTAGCACGACATTCCATCCTCATTTAAATGGGTAGACTAAGAGGATGATACAGACATTAGAGGATATGCTCCGTGCGTGTGTATTGGATTTTGGGGGTAGTTAGACTCAAATCATGCCATTGGCACAATTTGTGTATAATAACAGTTATCATACCAATATTGACATGGCACCGTTTGAGGCTTTATACGGTAGGAGATGTCGTTCTCCTTTATTTTGGGATGAAGTGGGGGAGTGGTGAGTAGTGGGGTTAGAGCTTGTTCAGCAAGCGTGCGATAAGGTTCAGCTTATCAGAGACAGGATTAGTGCAGCTCAGAGCCGCCAGAAAAGTTATGCTGATAATCGCCGCAGGAATTTGGAATTTGGAATTTGATGTGGGTAATCATGTGTTTTTGAAGATAGCTCCTTTGAAAGGGGTTATGTGATTTGGGAAGAAGGGTAAACTTAGTCCTAGTTTTATCGGTCCATTTGAGATTCTAGATAAAGTGGGACCAGTAGCCTACAAGCTAGCTTTGCCTCTTGTGCTGTCCAGGATTCACGAAGTATTCCATGTTGCTATATTGAGGAAATACGTCCCAGATCATTCTCATATCATCAGTTATGGTGAATTAGAACCCAATGATTCACTGGTCTATGAGGAGGTGCCAATATAGATTCTGGATAGGAAAGTGCAGGAGTTACGTAACAAGGAGATTCCTCAGGTAAAAGTTCTCTGGAGGAATCATATAGTTGAAGAGGCTTCTTGGGAGTCCGAGGAGTAAATTAAGTAGAAGTACCCACAACTATTTCAAGAAACTTAAATAGTTAGGTAATATTTCTTTTGTAGGTACATGTAATGGTTTAAGTAGTGTAGAATTTTAGTTTTGGGAGAATTTTTATTTTGTATATGTAACCTCCCAGGACTCGAAATGTAACCACGGTATTCCTTCGCCATAAGTGAGGGTAAGTAATAAAATAAGTAGACCCTTTTTCCTATTAAGGGATGATGAGCTACGTGAACAATAAATTTCGAGGAATAAATTTTATAAGAAGTGGAGAATGTAATGACCCGAAGAATAATGGTATCTAAATAATAAAAAGGAAAGGAAATGGAAACAGGAACAGAAGGAGGTAGTTGACTTCATCGACGAACACAGGGGTTTTGTCGACGAGGGTGCTTCAGGATCTCATCGACGAAGTTCCATCTCGTCGACGTGAAGATACCAAGAGAGGAGTTTTGGAAGCCTGAAATTCGTTGACGAGGGTTGAGGTTCATCGACGAACTTTCTATAGGACTCGTCGATGAGGTGACTTGGCTCGTTGACTAATCCCGCGGTATAAATAAGGTTAAACGTGATTTTCAGTTCATTTTCTGCATAGAACCTCTCTCTCTGTCTCTGTCTCTCTCTCTCTCTCTCTCTCTCTTATCCTTCGGTTTCTCATTCTTCTCTCTAAGTTATTGGGCTGGATTTCCGCTGGTTCAATGATTTGAAGCCACCACGACGCTCCTGGGAAAATTTTCTACAAGTCTACCAGAGCGGATCGACAGTGGGGCTGAGTTGGAAAACATCCCAAATCTAGGGTAAGGCTTTTTACTCAGTATTTTCCTATTTGAAAGTTGTAGGAAGTGTTGTATGTGTAGAAATACTGAACTTTAGTCCTGAGGAATGTGGTTTTCAGGGTGTTGAATAGGGAACCCTACGAGTGCAGGAGTGTTTGATTTATGGGCTATTCAGGGCACAGGTAAGGGGATAAACTAAGCTAGTATTTTATGAAAAGTATGTATAATATTATAGAATTTGATTTCAAGGAAATAAATGTATTTATATATGGGAAAATACTGTTGAAAATGATGGTATGTTAAATATACGAGAAACCTGTTTAGTGTGGCATGAGTAGAAATTGTTATGAAATACTGTTTTCTGAGTATGTGTTAAAGGTATGGATTTTTATAATGAAAACCGTCGTATGGGCCGAGCTATGTATATGATTTTCCGACATACAGGCCGAGCTATGAATGTGATTTGCCAGTGTACGGGCTGTGCTATGGATATGATTTGCCCGCGTACGGGCCAAGCTATGGAAATGATTTGCCAGCGTACGGGCTGTGTTATGGATATAATTTGCTGGCGTACGGACCGTGCTAAGGTAAAATTTGAAATACGGCATACAGGCCGATGATTTTCATGATATACGGATATATGCAAAATGATATGATTGATTTTATAATTAATGATATGAAATATCCATGTATCACAATTTTAGTATATGTTACATAATATCAGAACTTGGTGGGCTTGGTTTAGGCTAGCACTTGCATGGTACCTTTGCTATGTGTCCATGGTCATCATGATCATAATATTTGTGCTAACGCTGCTGTACGGAGTGGTGTGAGATTGGATGGTGGATGTGGTTTTTAAGAAGTGTATGAGCGCCCCCCCTAGTGTACGGACCAGGTCTGGCAGACCCATTAGACTTACAGACTGTATTCTTTACTTGGCAATGGTTGGCCAACCATTGTCACGTCCCGCCTTCGGGCCACATAACCCAGTCAAGTGGGGGTAATACATAACAACAATTAGCTAACCTACTAGGATTTTTTTCATATTATTATTTATATGAGATGAATTATGCTATGGAAACCATTATGTTCTGCCATGTTTGATTATACATGTTTTCTCATAAATGATGTATATACAGTTTTACTGGTTACGTTTATGATTATATGTATATCACAAAAATACTCATGTTGTCACACACTAGTGTAAGTTTATTTCCCTTACTGGGAGGTATCTCACCCCGAATTTCATGAACACTTCAGGAGCCCCTAATAGGAGAGTGGGCAAAGCCCTGCTGAGCTAGTATGGTTGATCTACCCTTCCAGAAGGGTAAGTGTTTTGATAAGGTCGGATGCATTTTGTGGGATGGCCCTAAGATACCTTTTGGGTTGTGTACTTTGTGTATATAAATACAGTAGTTGTAGTAACTCTGGTATTGTGATATATGGTATAATGAGATGTGTATGATTGTATGTTTCCTACTGCTTAGGTTCCGCATTGTGTTTTTGATGTATCCCTAGTACCCACGGGTCCAGGTGGATTATGATTTGCCGAGTTTTGTGATATTGAACTACGAATCGAGGTACTAAAACCTAAACAACGAAGAACAATACTTCCTTACAATACTATCCTCTATAGATTTATTGAAATGAAAATGAAATCAGACTCTTACCTCGATTTTCAGTCGAAACACCAAAATCCTCAAAACAAATTTCCAATCCACTATAAACGTAGAGATTCTCCTCCTAATCCACATAGTAACGTTGGATCGTTGATTCCGGAAATTGATAGCCTAAAATCCTAGAGAGAGAGAGAGAGTATTTGAGTCATAGAGAGAGAAAAAAAGCCTTTTAGGTTTCTTCCTCATTATGCAAAGCTAAAAGATATTTATAAGCAAGTTGAGCCGGCCAGACTTGTTGACGAGATGGCGTCCTCGTCGATGAGCCGTAGAAGGAAACTCATCGTCGACAAGGTAAACTCATCGACGAGCCTAAGATTTTTGGATTTCTCAAAATCCCTCGGTATCTCCTCGTTGACGGGCTACTGAATCTCATCGCCGAGCTGAACAAGAGATCCCGTCGACGAGAGAAGGAGCCTCGTCGACGATCCCTATTGATTTTCCCACTTCTAAAATTTCCTTTAATTTTCTTATTTATTTAATCCTCCTATCTCGGGTTGGGTTCTTACAACCTCCCCTCCTTACAAAATTTCATCCTTAAAATTTGTAATCTCTCATTTACAAACTCAACAATGTACATAAATGCATACCTGACTCTAGAAAGAGCCGGTGGCCACCCACATAGCAAGCCGATCCCAAATACATACATACCCTCACTTATGGTATACTGTGGTTACATACATACACTGTCTCGAGAACTCACAATATCACACACTTCCCCAGAGACTAACCACACAACATTACTACAATAGCAGAATATTATATACATACATACCCATACCAATCCTACTATCAAAACTACTGCTAAGAACAACTGTGGATATTTTTGGCATATTTCCGTTTCTAACTCCCAAGAAGCTTCCTTAACCACGTGATTACGCCACAGTACCTTCACTAACGGTATCTCCTTTATACACAATTTCTGAACTTTATGATCCGGAATTTGAATGAGTATCTCCTCATATGCCAAAGCATCCCCAATCTTTAAAGATTCGTAACTAATCACATGTGATGGATCCAGCACGCACCTCCTCAACATGGATACGTGGAACACATCATGGATCCTTGAGAGTGCTAGGGGTAGTGCAATCTTGTAGGCCACAGGACCCACTCGTTCCCGTACCTTGAATGGTCTGATATAACTCAAGCTCAGCTTGCCCTTCTTCCAGAATCTCATCACCCCTTTCATCGGAGCAATTCTTAGGAATATCTTACCCCCAACCTTGAATTCTAACTCACGATGACAAACATCCGCGTAACTCTTTTTCCAACTTTGAGCTGAATTAATCCTATCCTCGATCAATTTGACCTTCTTAGATGCCTATTGTACTAGTTCCGAACCCAATATCTATCGTTCACTGACCTCATCCCAATACAAAGGAGATCGACACCTCCGAACATACAATGCCTCGAACGGTGCTATTCCAATACTAGCCTGGAAGCTATTGTTGTAGGAAAATTCCACTAACGGTAGAAACTAAATCTAACTACCACCGAAATCTAACACGCAAGCTCGTAACATATCCTCCAAGATCTGTATCATCCTCTCTGACTGTCCATTAGCCTGGGGTGGAACGTTGTACTAAAAGTAAGCTTCATACTCAGTGCTTCCTGTAAACTCTTCCAAAATCAAGAAGTGAATCTCAGGTCTCGATCTGAAACAATGGATACCGACACACCGTGCATTCTAACTATCTCTTGCATGTACAAATCAACTAGCCTACACGAAGAGTAGCTTACCTTCATCAATATAAAGTTAGAAAATTTAGTCAACTTGTCCATGATCACCCAGATTGCATTTTGCCCATGTAGTGCTGGTGGCAACCTCGTGATAAAGTCGATGGAGATGTGCTCCCATTTCCACTCTAGAATGCTTAAGGGCTGCAATGGCCCTTTCGGCCTCTGATGTTCAGCTTTCACCTGCTGACACATTAGACATTGCTCCATAAACCGAGCAATTTCCCTTTTCATGCCACTCCAGCAGAAAGATTCACGCAAATCCCGATACATCTTCGTACTACTCGGATGTACTGCATATAAAGAACGATGAGCCTCCTTCAGGATCATCCCCTTTATCCCCTCATCATTTGGAACACATAGCCTGGTCCCACACCTCAGCACACCTCCCTTAGAGATGTTAAAATCTGCAGCCAACCTTTGCTGCACTTTCTCCATAGTCTCAACTAACTCCACATCACTAGCCCATGCAACTTTAATCCTCTCAAATAACGTCAGCTAGATCACCAAGTTAGCAATGAAAGCCTAATGATTACCATCTACCAACTCCATGCTAAGGCTCTCCAAATCTCATCTGATATGATGCTAACCTACTACTGCAACTACGGACGCATGTTATGACTTCCGAATTAAGGCATCAATTACCACATTAGCCTTCCTCGGGTGACAACTAATAGTGCAATCATAGTCCTTGATTAGTTCAAACCACCTTCTCTACCTCACGTTCAACTCCTTCAGTGTGAAAAAGTATTTAAGGCTCTTGTGTTTCATGAAGATCTCACACTGTTCATCGTACAAGTAGTGTCTCCAAATCTTCAACGCATACACCATTGCCGCCAACTCCAGATCATGCGTGGGGTAGTTCTTCTCGTACTCCTTGAGTTACAGAGAAGCATAAGCAATTACATTTCCCCATTGTATCAGCACACATCCCAAACCCTTCAGCGATGCATCGCTATAAATCACAAAACTACTGTCCCCATAAGGGATGGTTAAAGTCAGAGTAGTGACCAGTCGGTGTTTGAACTCCTAGAAACTCTGTTTGCACTCGTTGGTCCAATCATATATCACACCCTTCATTGTCAACCATGTTAGAGGGCCAGATAACATAAAGAATCCCTCCACAAACCACTAGTAATACCTAGGCAATCCTAGGAAACTTCAAACATCCTACACGCTCTTCGGTTTACCCAATCAACCACTGCTTCTATCTTACCAGGATCAAATGATATACAACCTTTTGACACAACATGGCCTAGAAAGGTGACCTAATTCAGCCAGAACTCACATTTTTTTAGCTTAGCATACAACTACTTCTCCCATAGAACCTAAAGTACCAACCTCAGACGGTTTCCATGCTCTTCCGAACTCTTAGAATATATCAGATTATCGTCGATGAATACCACTACAAACTGATCCAGGTATTTATGGAAAACCATGTTTATTAGGTCTATAAATACCACGGGAGCGTTAGTCAGCCCAAAAGGCATGACTAAAAATTCGTAGTGACCACATTTGGTTCGGAAAGCAATCTTCGCCACATTCTCAGTCCTGACTTTCACCTGATGATACCCTAACCGTAGATCGATCTTCAAAAAGACCTGCATTCCTTGTAGCTGGTCAAACAGGTCATCTATACGAGGCAACGAGTATTGGTTCTTCACTGTTACCTTGTTGATCTCGCGGTAATCAATGCACATTTGCATCGATCCATTCTTCTTGTTCACGAACAACACTGGAGCTCCCCAAGGCGAAACACTAGGTCAAAGAAGCCCTTGTCCAGTAGTTCCTACAACTGCTTCTTCAACTCTCTAAGTTTAGTTGGAGCCATTCGGTATGGAGCTTTACAAATCGGTGTCTTGCCTAGTAGCAGATGAATAGTGAACTCCACCTCCCGATCAGGAGGTAAACTGGGTAACTCTTGTAGGGAATACATTCAGAAATTCGTTAACCACTTGGATATCTTTAAGTTTTAGATCATCCCAAGGTGGTTCCTTCACACAAGCTAATTACCCTTGACAACCATCCAAAAGTAACCTCCTTGCCTATATCACTGATAGAATCTATGGCATCCAACGCACACACGATCCCATGAACTCATACTCTTGTTCCCCAAGAGGTCTGAACACTACTACTTCCTACGACAATCAATCATCCCATATCTAGAGAATAACCAATCCATCCCCAATATGACATCAAATCCGCACATGTCGTACACTACTAGGTTCCCCGTTAGCAGCCTTCCCTGAATAATCATTAGGAAGTTTCTCAACATATTACTACAAATCGTTACACTCTTGGTTGGTGTGGCTATAGACAACCAATCATCCATCACTTGGGTTTCAACCCCACACAGTTTCATAAAACTTGCAGATATAAAAGATTGAGTTCCTCCCGAGTCAAATAAAACAACAACTCTATTTGAAAGCAATAACATGGTACCTATCACCACATTTCCAGCATATTCTGCATCTATTGGAGTAAAAGAGTACACCTTTGTCGAGGCTGTGTTTGCTTGATAGTTTCCCTGAGGCATCTATTTACTTCCATGGTTCTAGCTCGGTGTAAGCGCATCGCTCCTCTGTACCTAACAGTTTCGGGATATGTGGCTTGGTTTGCCACGGTTGTAGTAGTTACCCCAAAACGGTTGGCATTTACCATCATGCCATTTACGACATTCGGTGCATTGCGTAGAAGATGGATCCGCTTGAGGATCCTGTCATTCAGGATTCTAGCGAAAACCTGAACCACAGTTCTTCTTCTTCTTCCACTGGTCCTATCAAGGACCAGTCTGAGAACCAGAAGATATTGGCCTCTTCTTCTGTTACTGTACCACCTTATCCCCTTAGAGGTCTGCTTCAACTATAGTGACTTTATCCACTAGAACATAGAACTCTCAAATCTGTAGCAAACCCACAAGCCTGCGGATGCCCTTCCTCTAACCCTTCTCGAATTCTCCGAGTCTTCTCATACTTGTTCGAGATCAAACACGACGCGAAACGAGATAACTCAATATATCTGGTAGCATATCTCTGCACTGTTAGGGTTCCCTAAGTTAGACTTGAGAATTCATCTACCTTCGCATCACGAGTGGAAGCCGGGAAGTATCTCTTGAAAAATACCTTTTTGAACTGGCTCCAAGTCATACCAGATGGACCAGCTATCTGCTTCTCAAGCAGACTCATCGTTGTCCACCCTATCTCCGCTTCTCTTGCCAGCTGAAAGGTAGAATAGAGAACCTTCTGCTGGTCAGTGCAGTGCAGAACTTCCAATATATTCTCGGTCTTTTGTACCCAGTTTTCTACTACTATCAGATTGGGTCCTCCTATAAATGTCGTAGGGTGCATGTGGGTGAACCTCTCTATGGTACAACCCGTAGCAGTAAGAGAGTGCTTATGCCTCCTAAAACTTCACTTGATCTCCTGCTTAACCTGCCTCATCAAACCTTGAGGCATGGAAGGAGACTCATTACTTGCAGTCCCCATAGAACCACTTTCCAAGTTGTTATCCTTGGGAAATGGTTAGAATTCCTATACTACACCCAGTTAACACAATTATTGAAAGCTAACCATGTTAACTACAATTCTCACGGGTCAAGGTCTATCCTACCACCCTGACATGAAACCATCAATGGTTTGCCATGATTTTACTAAAATCATCATTCCAGGAAAAACACAAAACACCACCAATGAGTTCCCGTCTAGCTACAAGACAACCCTCGACCTACTCTACCCATTTCCCACATCGCATACTCTTGTATGTACACATATTCACACCTAACAAAGTCTACAAGACCTAACAACCTGGTTAGCTCTGATACCAAGTTGTCACGCCCCAAACCCACATATGGGCCCCAAGTGTGAATTTAGTAACATAACCTATGTCTGTATCAATTAAAACACACATGATACTAGACTGAATAAGGGTCCGACCTCATGGAGTACACGTACACGCTATACACATTCACATACATATCCATAGACATCACATACGCAACGGAAATATTCTTTCTAATACATACAACTTACCATACTAGAGTCTATATATGACTAGAATCTACACTCCAAAATACAATACATACCTCAGGTGTTTACAAAACCCAACCATGACAACTCGGTTACAAAATCAATACTTACTCAAGTACTATACATAGCTAACTGGCATCCATGCTCCCAAACGCTAGGAAGCTAGTGATGACTACTTGAAGGTCCTAAAAAATATTTGTATATTCAAGGTGAGACACCTCTCAGTAAAGAAGAAAACAGGATATATTAGTGTGTGGAATACAAGTGTTATTTCGACATAAAACATAACATAATGCAGTTCTAGTATTTTTCACAATCCAATTTCAGTACATACGATGTCAAACATACGGTGAGTGTTGTCACACTCAAGCACCCGATATCCTACAATAATCAAAGCCCCATAGGGATATCGTTGCTAATACGGTGTCCACTCACACCCATCGGTGACCAATCAGAACAAATAGATAATATTTCACACCCTCGGATATAGAGCCGGACACTCTCGCCCATAGTATTTAGCCAAGACATGTCATTTGTACATGGTAATTAGCCGAGATGTGGCAAATTTCACAAAACTTGGAACAATTTTGGAACTCATGTTTCTATACCCATCAACTTATGGATTTAGCAGTCACAACTGTTTTACAAAACCTGGAAGATTTTACATACAAAAGTTCATTCCACACTTATTTGAGTATACAACAATCATATCATTTTCAATTCAAGAATACAGTTTGGTACAAATACCGATACGGTCATCTCATTACTACAGTTTTATACAACACACGATTTCCAACAAAGATGATACCTGAAACCCCCAATTTTCCCCAAAAATGTAACCTAAAAATCGCATATTTTCACCTAACATATTTTCCTAAATAAGTAGCTAAACCATACATACAATAATAAACTACATGTTTACCGATTCCAATTTCAAAAATTACTAATATAAATAGAATCCCCTTACCTTAACCCGAAAACCAAAACATGAACTCTATAGCTCCAAAACTACGAACCGAGGTACCAAAATATAAACAACGAAGAACAATACATCCTTACAATACTATGCTCTACAAATTTACCAAAACAAAAACAAAATTGGACCCTTACCTTGATTTTTGGTCAAAACCCAAAAATCCTCGAAACGAATTTTCGATCCACTATAAACGTAGCGATTCTCCTCCTGATCCACAGAGCAATGTCGGATTGTTGATTCCAGCAGCTGACGACCTGAAATCCTAGAGAGAGAGAGAGAAAGAGAAAGAGAGAGAGAGAGAGAGAGAGAGAGAGAGAGAGAGAGAGAGAGAGAGAGAGAGGTGTTATTTAGTTTTTTCCTTATTAAGGAAAGCTAAAAGATATTTATAAACAAATTCGACTCAGCCAAACTTGTTGACGAGACGACATCCTCGTCGACAAGCTGCAGAAGGAAACTCGTCATCGACAAGGTGAACTCATCGACGAGCCTGAGATTTCTGGATTTCCCAAAATCCCTCGGTATCTCCTTATCAACAGGCTACTAAATCTCATCGCCAAGTTGCACAAGAGACCTCATCAGTGAGAGAAGGAGCCTCGTCGATGAGCCATGCTGATTTTCCCACTTTTAAAATTTCCTTCCCTTTTCTTATTTATTTAATCCACCTATCTCGGGTTGGATTCTTATAGAAGGTGCATAGAGTGAGTAGCTTATTAATAAGATATTATATATTATTATATATATAATCATGCATGGGCTCAAATGTATTTGCATCTTTTGTTTTATATTTAGTTCCCGATCTAATTATTAATTCCTCTCTCTCTCTCTCTCTCATAATTGTTGTGTCTCTCTAATTGCTTTCTCTCTTATCTATTTTTATTATCATTGTATTTATAGAGGAAGAACTAAGATTGCATATCTATCTATCAAAGACTCACTTATCTTGTGAAATTTTTTAAAGGATAGCTTTGACCATTAAAAGACTATAATTTTACCAAAAGCTCAATATGAATGGTTGCGCCTACAGTTGCAAAATTTTAAAATAATTAGTAAATATAACTCGGCTTTACATAAAATGAGCCCAAAACTAAAATTATGTGGTGAAAATATTACTGATGAAGACATGCTTGAAAAAAAAAAATTATTTTGAACTCATATCATGTTTTCTTGTTGTTGAGCAAAATAACGTATTTTTGATAAAATATCATCAAACTTGTCCAACTGGTTCAACCCCATTCCCTAAAGTGAATATGAACACATTTCGTGGTCGAGGATATATGGGGTCGTAGGTATGGTCATGGGCATGGTTGTGGTCAAAATAACCACTGGCATCGACGTGAGGTTACAATTCCCCATAAGAAGGATGACCCTCAGAAGAGGAATAAACCGCATAAGGGGGATGGGCCCCAAAAGCGAGATAATGATCAAAATCAATGACCTATGCATCATGAAAATGAATACTACATATGCAGAGAAAAAAAAATTCATTGGTCGCGTACTTGTCGTGCGCCCAGACACTTGGTAGATCTATACCAAACCTCTATAATGGAAAATAGTAAAAAAGCATAAATTTTGCTGATTTTCTTACAAATCAAAATAATGATGTAATATTTTAAGATATAAAGTAAGCAATATTATATTTGGATTTATTATCGTATTTATCATTGCTATGCTCAATTATAATAATGATTTTTTAAAATATATGTTGTAAAGCTTTGATCGATTCTAAGATACCTATGGGAAAAATGTTTGTTTAGATGACACTGCTACAAAACACACAATTATTCGAGATAGAAAATATTTCCAATATTTGAATATATCTTCAATAAATGTTAAAAAATATCTGGTTTTACAAATTTGATTGAAGGCTCCGGAAGAGCTAATATAAAGTTACCCAATGGTACTTTATTACAAATTAAAGACTTAGTGGATATCATATTGAAACTACAAATGAAGACAACAAATAATTCCTTTATATTACTTTTAATTAAAGCAGTTGAATCATATAATGTTTTGCACCAGAAGTGTAATAATCCATAGTTATTTACACTTTGGCATGATTGTCTTGGACATCCTAGAGATGTAATGATGCAAAGAATTAATGAAAATTGATATGGCCATCCACTAAAGAACTAGAAGATTCTTTTATCAAGTGATTTCATGTGTACTGCTAGCTCTTAAAGGAAATTTATTGCCATTTTAATGAAGCAATATTCCCTACATTAGGGGGAGCATAATCATTGTCTGAAATATAACATGAAATTACATGGAATGCTATGAGTTTATCTCATTTAGATTCTCGCACAAATCAAAGTCAACTTGAAGTTCAAAAGATTATACATTTGCAAGGGATTGTAAATCAATTACCAGATTCTTTTGTAGATACCAAGGTCATATTAAAATCTCATATACCTACTACAAATATTCTAGCACGTATTGATGTCCCTGAAGGACAACAGCTGGCTAATAAACCTAAGCCGCAAGTTAAATATACAAGGGCTTTTTGGTGCAAAAGATAAAACTCCTAGAATGAGAAAATTGAAATTTGTAAACATTCTAGAAAAGGTTACAGAGGTGAATAATCTATTCGACATTCACAAACTCATTTATACTAAAAATGAAATTCTTATTATGGAATCTCTTGAAGAGAAAAGTCCAAAAGTGACATCCCTTGAAAAGGGACAGGTACCTAGAAATAATAATGAGATCTAAATTCATTACACAGAAAAAAAGTGGGATAGAAATAAAGTTCTTGTCAACAACACATTTGCATTTACAATAGCTACTAACATTACCAGAAGTCATGATGACAGTACTACAAGTAATGACGACATTACCATAAGTAATGACATTAATAGAAGTAATAACATTACTAGAAGTAATGAGGATTCAGAACCTAAATCTATTAATTTATGTCGATATAGAAGTGATTGGCTAAAATGGAAAGAGGCTATCACATCAAAATAAATCTCTATCAAAAAGATAAGTTTTTGGACATGTAGTCCCGACACCAGAAGATGTCCAGCCCATTGAATACAAATGGGTATTTGTGCGTAAGTGAAATGAAAATAATAAAATTACTTGATATAAAGCAAGGCTTGTGGCAAATAGTTTCTTGCAGAAACTTGGAATTCATTATAAGGAGACGTATTCTCCCGTAATGGATAGAATTACTTTTAGATTCTTAATTGGACTAGCAGTTGCTGATCAAATGAGCATGCGTCTTATGGACGTAGTAACAGCATACCTATATGGATTGGATTAGGAAATTCATATGAAAGTCCATGAAGGATTTAAATTGCCTGAAGTAAAACTCAAAAATTTATATTCAATTAAACTCCAATGTTCTTTATATCGAGTAAAGCAATCTGGACGCATGTGGTACAATTGATTATGTGAGTACCTTGTGAAAGAATGATTCATAAATGTTCCAATTTGTCCATGTGTTTTTATTAAAAGATTAGGATCCAAATTTGCTATAATTGTTGTTTATGTTGATGATTTGAATTTATATGGGACTCTTAAAGAGCTCACTAAAGCTACTAATTATTTAATGGTGGAATTTGAGATGAAAGATTTAGGAAAGACAAAATATTGTCTTGGCCCACAAATTAAACATGTAAATAGCGGAATTCTTGTTCATCAATCTAAATATACTAAAAGATATTAAGAAAATTATATATGTACAAAGTACATCCTTTGGGATCTCCAATGATGGTGCGATCACTTGATGTTTAGAAAGATCCATTTTGACCTCATGATGAGGGGGTGAAATTACTTGGTCCTAAAGTACCATATTTAAGTGTTATTGGCTTTCTAATGTATCTGGCCAATTGTACAAGACCAAACATTGCATTTGCTATAAATATACTAGTAAGATATAATTCTGCTCCTACTTGACGACATTAGAATGGAATTAAGCACATTCAATGCTATTTGAGAGTAAAACAGACGATTACAGCAACATCCTCCAATTTTCTGAAATACTAGCTATCCATTGTTGGCCTAACAAGGCTTAATCTCGTTTTGATGATAACAAATCAAGGTTGCTTAATGTGTTTATTTAGGTTAAGTTTCATGATTCAAAAGTTTATGAAGTCAAGTGATTGTGCTTGAAGAACTTTGTAAGAAGCTTAAACTTAAAGTTACAAGTCACGAGGAACATGAAGAATTTTGAAGTATTGATCAAAGCTCAGATGGATATTGAAAGCTTTACAACATGAAGACTTAAGAACTTAGATAGTTTTATCTTGTTAAGTCTCATATAAGTACTTCGATACATGATATTGAAGTTGAAGCTCTTAGGATTCATTATGGACATAGAGACCTGTTTTTAAAACATGGAAAATATTTTCATAAAGTCTAAAATATGTTTTCCAAATTAACAAAACAAGTTTTGGAAACAAAAGCTTGAAAAATACTAAGTGGTTAGTGGTTAGGCGACCGATGACTTTGCATCAGGCGACTGATATGCTACTGTCTTTGTTAATGGGAAGAACATAATAGGATTTGTTGGCCTAACAAGGCTTACAAATCTTATTTTTATGATAACAAATCAAGGGATTTTGATATGTTTTGGTTAAAGTGATGATGTTTCAGAAATAAAGCATATGAGTTCAAGATCAAGTGATCACAAGCTGAATTGAAAGTTTACATTCCAAAGACAAGTGGTCAAATGAAAGCTTAAAGCAATCAAAGATAGACTAATTTGATGCAAGCTTAAAGAGTATTGAAGCTCAAGGTCAAAATGGACTCAAAGAAATACAAACATGAAGACTTTGCACTTAGAATGTTTTTAAGTCTTAAGAAAGTCTTATATAAGTGCTTCAATTAAAAGTCAATATGGATGCTTTGAAGCTTATTAGGATTAATTACTGACTTAGAGACCAAATTTTGAAAAACCCCAAAAAATATCTTCAAAAGACTCAAAGTAAGTTGGCAAGTAAAAGCTCACAAAAGTTTTTGGAAACAAGCAATATAAAAACATGAATTTTTGTCGGTCCAAGCAACTGACCCATTCTAGTCAGGCGACCGATATTTATGCTGAATTAATTCGAGAAGACAGAATAGGCCCAGTCAACCCCTGTGAGCCCAAGCGACTGACCCCATTCTGACTTTGATATTTTTTGATATTCAAAGTCCAGTCGACTAAACTTCGTAATGACTATTTTTAAACAACGAAGAAAAATTTCCAAATTAGATTTCTTAGATTGTAAACTTTGTAATAACTTGGGAAATACTCAAAGTAACTTAGGGAACACGAAATAGATGCTTTTTAACTCTCTAAATACATGGAAAACCTAAAGATTTCATACAACTACATATAATCAAGAATTACATTCAGTAATCAAACCTTATTGCCAATAGTCTTCAAAAGCTTTCTTACTCACACTCTTTACTGAGACTTTATTGAGTCTTGCTCATCTACTCTCACTGATTTTGCGCACATATACTGAGTTTTTATATTAAAGAAATAAGATCTCGGTGATAAATTTTCTGACCTTCAATTCAATTCTTTATTGATATTTTAAATTGAAGTATATTATATGTGTTTTAACCTGTACTAATCAGCTCTATTTTGAGAGTGATCTTTGTACACAAGAATTGTTCTTTTTTGTTTTTTCGACGGTTCAGGATTGTTGAATCGTTGGCTAACTGAGCGTTGGGTATCACTTGGAGAGGAGGACTCCATCCTACTTGAAGGAGTGTGTAAACGATTTGTTCCGCATAGTTAAAGGAGAGGTGTAGTAAAATCCTTGGGTGGTGTACCTAAGGCAAGGTCATAAGCAAGCATAGTCGAACCTCGTAAAAATCTCGATGTCACTCTCTTCCCTATTCTCTTTTAAATTTTCACACTTATAAACTGCCTGGATGCTTATTTAAATTGCTAGAAATTATTTTGTGATTGGGAATTAAGAAAACCTTGAATAAAGGGGAGTACGTTGATTGAATCTTGTGGAAACCTTCTAAGGGAGTACATTCATTGTACATGTCATTCATCAGATACAACTCAATATCAAATGACTGAATCTTGAAACTTTGTCGAAATTTCTATAATCATTCATATTGTGAAGCTTATCTTGATTGATTGAATTGACTTATTGAGTTTTGGTTTAATTTGCTCAAAGAAGTATTGAGAAAATTGCCAAGCATTCAAATTGATATACTCTTCCATAAAGACTTGAAATTAAATTGATGCCTGGCTGAATTTGTGATTGAAAGTCAAACCATACATTTGTGAAGAGTTGAGAAAGAATTAATAAAAAGAGTTCAAAGAAAGTTTTAAATCCCAATTCACCCCCCTCTCGGGAGTACACCTCTACTTTTCAATTGGTATCAGAGTAGAGTTGTAGTAAATCTTAAACTAGAAGCTACATAAAGATCCCTATTGCACACCAAGGTGTATCTCCCTTTGTGGAGCTATACCCCTCTTGGGAGTACAACTTTACTTTTCAAGATCAAGCGACTGAACCATCAGGGTTAGGCAACTAGCCCTGTTGAATTTTTGAGTCTTATGTGTGTACTTAGCTTGTGAACAGGTATATAATTCAGTACACACATAAGGGGACTAAAGATGGAAGCCATAAAGGATGTAAAGATCACAGTCACGTGCATTCCATGAAGTTAAAGGAGAAATGAAGAAGATATTTACTGCTTCATTGATAATTCATTTCATTTTTATTATTTGGTCTATAATAATGCATATATGTGCATGATATGACCTAATGCTCAGGACGAACCATAGACTGACCTTAGGGCCCAAACCTTTCAAAGAAAACCCTTTTTCTTAAATTCCAAAATCATACAAAAAGGGTTTAAAATGTTTTAAGTTCAAAATAGGGCAACAATTTTGGTTTTTAAGTAACTTTGGTCGACCGGCCCATTCCGATTTTAAATGACTTAGTTGACCGACCTTGCCTTAAAGGCAAAACTATAATTTTGTTAAGACCGACCGATCGACCTATTTTATAACTGAAATCCCTGGTCGATCGACCTTTTAAATTGACTGCATTTTGAAGCCCCAACCAACTGACCATACATTTCAGTCTATTTTCTATACCTCGGCCAACCAATCATTTGGTCCAAAGCCTCAGCCAACTGACTTTCAAAAGCCAACAGACCGCCTTAGTTCTCAGTTGACCGAACCTACCAAGGTTCAAAAAATCCCTCAAGCTAGCCAACCGGCGTTGTCCACAACCGACTACGCCTCGTTCTAAATTCAAATTTGCTGTGTGAGGTCAGCTGACCAACGCTAGCCCCAGTCAACTGAACCTCTCAAGTTTCGATTATTTTCCAGTGTTAATCACGTTTAATTTTTCATTAAACAATTTAGAAAATACCACGTGTCCCCAAACGGTTATGTTTTCAGAAACTCTATAAATACCCCTTCCATTAGCTTAATTAGCAACTTTGATTAGCTAAATTTTTCTCTCAAATTTTTCTTAATCAAATTTCCCTCATATACACCTTTATTTCAAAAATATTTTTGGGGTAAAATTTTACTCTCCTACACTCTTATAAGCATTCCGTGAAAAGTTTTCTTTAAGAGAGCATTTATATTTGAGTAATTATTTTCATTGATAAGCATATACTCTCACTCTTTTTCTTTTTTTTTTTGTTCTTGAAAATAATTTTGTGAGAGTTAGCTTAGTTTTTCTCCATATATTTTTCTTGAAAAATATTTTTTGAGAAATCATCAATCTTATTTGAATCTTTGAGCACTTGGTTTTCTACATACATACATATACATATATATATATATATATATATATATATATATATATATATGTGTGTGTTAGCTTTACCGTAATCCCAAGAGGGAGGTGAATTGGTATTTTCAAATTTTATCCCCTGGGTCAATCCCCTAACAACAGTATTACACAATCCTAAGGTCAATCTAGTGCAAATAAAGTAAATTAGTATAAATATATAGTGAAAATTAAATTGCACAAATAAATTAACCAAACATGCACAATAAAGCAGTAAAGGAGATGACACCAAAAATGTTATTGAGGTTCGGCAAACTGCCTACTTCCTCGCCTTGGCTAACAAGCACAAGGACTACCACTATAAACTCATTTAATGGGTGGAACGACACCTAAACAACTAGGTCAATTAGCACAAGGCTGACCTAAACCTTTACATGCAATCCTTACCGGGCTGGATTACGGCCCCCTAAGGCTATGCCTAGAATACAACATATTTCATAATAAAATTTGTGTACAACCAATATGCTTCTCAACTAAGCATATTATTTACCAATGTAATCAATACACCACTGAATGAAATGATAGGATAAGTTCAATGTAGTCTTAGTGTCTACTCTCAAAGATTTATGCAAATATTGCAATCAATACGTGAGAGTGTAAGTAATAGGATTTTGTGTCAAAATAATAGTCTCAATCACAATGCATCAACAAAGATTACAAGCACATTTCAAAAATCTCCACAAATATTTTTCTCAAAATAAACCAAAAGAGATATTCAAAAATAGTTTGTAAAAAATTATTTGATCTTTGTGTCAAGATGATAATATCAATCAAAAAATATAGCAACAAAAATCTTAAGCGCTCAAGAAAATATCTCAAAATGTATTTCTCAATGATAAGCACAAGAGATATTTTTAAAGTGATTTGTAAAGTATTTTTTGTAACCAAAACACAATATGAACTCCTTAAGTATTGCAATGACAATGTGAACCCCAAAAGCTCAATGAAGTATTCCTAAGCAAGACTTAGTAACAAAGTCTCCTAGAAACACTTAGGGCTTACTCTAAAGATAAATAAATTTCAATCGACACCAAACAAGTGAGAGCATACGCCTAATGAGAAGAACACTCAAACACACTTAAAGAGTGATTTTAGAAATAAGAGTGAGTAAGAATGAGTGTAAGATTCTTGAAAATGAGAGTAGGAAATTTTTAGTTTGAGAAGATATTTTATAATTAAGATTGCTAATTAGTTAATAATTTTTGCAAATTAGGGGGTATATATAGAATTCCCCAAAATTATAATCGTTCAGGACATATTGGTCATTTTAGAAAAGGTTTAAGTGAGGTTAATAAAATTTAACAGTGTTTTAACCTCGGTAAATTTCGCCAACCCAAGAGCACTAGTTGACCGTACTTAAGGTTCAGTTGACCGAGTGTCTTAGTTCGGTCGACCGTGAAAAAATTGAGCTGAAAAGATGGTCGATCAAGTGGAAGGTGATTTTTTGATCTGCACGGTTCGGTAGACCGTGCTTAGTTTGGTTGACCGAACTGGTCGAACTTTGGTTGATCGAGATATTTTGAACTTAAGGGATCGGTCGACCAAGTGGTTGGAATTTCTCACGTAGGGGTTTGGTCAACCAAGTTGTTGCCTATATATTCTTGGTTGGTTGATCAAAAGGTCAACATGTTGACCCAAGGAGGTTTGGTTGATCGAACTTCCCAGTGTATAAAGGTTTGGTCGACCAAACATGCCAATTTGAGCATTTTCGATCCTTTTCTCTTTATAATGTTGTCCCTATTCATAAGATGATTAACTTAATTTTAATAGAGCACTCTTTTATGCATGCATTGGGGACTTAAGGTCAGTCTATGTCTTTTTGAGCATATCTATTCAATCACACATGTAATGCATTGATTATTATAGACCATTTCCTATTTACTATTACAAACCCAAATAAGAAATGAATTGAAATACAACATAATATAGTCTTCAGGGTCTTCAAGCTCTACTTCATGTGCCATCAATTTGATTTGCTAATTATATACCCGCACATAAACTAGATAGCCATCAAATGCTTGAGTATTTGTCATTATCAAAACCAAGTGTGACCTATAAGGTCAACATTCTCCCCCTTTTTGATGATGACACATATACCATGCCAAAAGCGGGTATAACCTTGAAAGGTTCCCCCTTGATAATATGCATAATGCAAAAAAGAATTTTTCAAATGTAAATAATTTTTCAAGGACTAAGTACTACAACCTAATTTTTGCCTCTCATCTCTATCTCCCCCTTTTGACAACAACAAAAAGGGCTATGAAATAAATAGCCATAGGCATTGGGTATGATATATTAATACACAAGATAAGTTTGGGAAATTTTTAAAATTTCAGCAGCTTGCCATTTGAAAATAGGAAGTTTTCCCAAAAATACTTGTATAAAATTGACCTGTTTCAAATTTTAAGATTAAAAGTTTATCCACAACTACTTAACCCAAATAGTTCTAGTATGATCAAGATGTAAAACATAAATACAATTATCATCATGCAGTAGATATGAGAATTATGCATTGCAAAACACAAACAAATTCATGAAGTCTAAACCAATGAAAGATACCAATTATTATATCAATTATTAGACTTAAGATTTGTTAGAAATCTCCTCCTAAGTTGATGCAATTCATTAAATATCTAGGAAGCATCTTTACTATGCATGAGACCTAGTTCACCTCTAATTTGTATGACCCTATCTTCTAGAAGTTGTTTAGTAAGAATATCAGCCCATTGTTTATTTGTGCACACAAACTCAAGTGCCCCATTGTTTAGTTTGTGAATGTGAGATAGGGTTCTTAGAGATATTTATTGTAATAATATTATCACATTTAATTGGTACAATATCATAGTGCAATCCAAAATCCATAAGTTGTTGTTTCATATAAAGAGTTTGAGCACAACAACTTCTAGCCGCAATATATTTTGCTTCGGTTGTGAATAAGGCAACTGAGTTTTGTTTCTTGGAGAACCAAGAAACTAGAGATTATCCTGAATAGTGACAAGTGTTGCTATTACTCTTCCTATCAACCTTGTTATTGGTAAAGTCAGCATCATTATAACTAACAATCTCAAAAGTCGTATGCTTAGGATACCATAATCCTAACTCTATGGTTCCAACTAGATACGTAAGGATTTGTTTTACTGCTAATAGATGAGATTCCTTAGGAGCAGTTTGAAACCTAGCACACATGCACACACTAAACATAATATCAGGCCTACTAGTGGTAAGATATAGAAGACTTGCAATCATCCCACAATACAATTTCACATCAATAGGGATTCCTTGCTCATCCTTATCAAGTTTGATGGAAAAATTCATAGGAGTACCAAGAATTTTTCTATCTTTAATATTAAATTTCTTTAGCAAGTTCCTGACATATGTAGATTGCCATATAAAAGTTTCACATTTAGCTTTTTTAATTTGCAACCCTAAAATGAAACTGAATTCACCCATCATGCTCATTTCAAATTCACTTTGCATGCATTTGGCAAACTTATTACACAACTCATCATTGGTTGCTCCAAAAATGATATCATCAACATAAATTTAAACTAGGAGCATATCATCATTTTTGGATTTGATGAAGAGTGTAGTGTCAATCTTGCCATGGGTAAACCCATTTTCTAGTAGAAAACCACTATGCCTCTCATACCAAGCTCTAGGAGCTTGCTTCAATCCATACAAGGCTTTAGACAACCGGTATACATGATCTAAATATTTATGATTTTTAAAACCGGGTGGTTGTTCTACATACACTTCTTCATTAATATAGCCATTAAGAAAAGGGATTTAAACATCCATTTGAAACAATTTAAAGTTTTTAAAAGCAGCATAAGCAAGTAGCATACGAATGGCTTCCATCCTAGCAATAAGAGCATAGGTTTCATCAAAATCAATTCCCTCTTCCTGATTATAAGCTTGGGCAACTCGTCTAGCCTTATTCCTAGTTACTAACCCAATCTCATCTTTCTTATTTCTATATACCCATTTGGTTCTTATAATTGTATGATCATTAGGCCTACGAACTAGGGTCCACACTTTGCTTCTTTCAAATTGATTAAGTTCTTCTTGCATAGACATCGCCCAAGATTCATCCTCTATTGATTCTTAAATATTTTTGGGTTCTTCTTGGGACAAGAAAGCAAAATGACTCACAAGGTTTTTCAAGGAAGATCTTTGGCTACACCACGGGACGGTTCACCCATGATTTGATATATAGGATGGTTCCTAATGAATTTCCAATCCCTAGGAAACTCTTGAATTTTAGTGTCATTGTTAGTATCTTCAGATGATTTATCATTAATTCCTGAATTCTCACTTGCATTGTTTTCAAAAGATAACTTGTTTAAGCATTTTCTAATGTCAATGTCATCTTCATCATTTTTCTTAGAAAATGAATTAGATTCATCAAATACAACATGAATAGTTTCAATGATAGTTAAAGTTCTTTTATTGAAAACTTTACATGCTTTACTATTAAGAGAATAACCTAGGAAAGTGCCTTCATCAAATTTAGAATAAAATTTTCCTAGATGTTCATTATCCCTAAGCACAAAGCATTTACAACCAAAAACATGAAAGTAGGAAATGTTAGGTCTATGGTTGTTCCACAATTTATAAGGGGTTTTATTTAGTGAAGGTCTAATCAACACCCTATTCATGACGTAACATGCAGTATTTATAGCTTAGCCTAAAAATATTTAAGTAGTTTATGCTTATTCAATATGGTCCTACCCATTTCTTGCAATGACCTATACTGTCTTTCTACTACACCATTTTGTTGAGGGGTCCTAGGTGCATGTGTGATATATCCTTTAGGTCACAATAATTTTCTATGCCATCATTTTTAAATTTAGTGCCTCTATTACTTCTTATGTGAGTTATCCTATAGCCTTTTTTCATTTTCAATTCTCTTGCATAGCTTAGTAAACTGTTCACACGATTCATTTTTATGTGAGAGAAATAGCACCCATGTGAACCTAGAATAGTCATCAACAATAAGAAAAGCATATGATTTTCCACCAAAACTTTGCACAAAATTAAGACCAAACAAATCCAAATGAAGCATTTCAAGTGGTCTAGTGGTAGAAATAAATTTATTTTTCTTAAAACTAGATTTTGTTTGCTTACCCATTTGACATGCATCACAAGTTTTATCTTTCACAAATGGTATTTTAGGCAAGCCTTTCACTAAATCTTTTCTTACTAGTTTTGACAACAAGTCCATGCTAGCATGTCCTAAGTGCCTATGCTATAACCAACTAGCTTCATTTATTACAAAAGAAACAAGTTACTTGTTGTGAAGCTAAATTATCAAAAGTGGTAGTATATACATTTTCATGGAGATCTGTAGTGAAAAGAATTTTATGATCTGATTTGCTTTTAACTATGCATTTATAATTTTCAAATGAAACCTTATAGCCTTTATCACGCAATTGACTAATGCTCAACAAATTATGCTTCAAGTCATCAACTAATAGAACATTATCAATAATTAGGGAAGGATCCTTACCAACCTTACCTACGCAGATGATGCGTCCCTTTGCATTGTTGCCAAACATTACGTACCCTCCATCCTTAGGAGTGACTGAAGCAAATTTTGCCTTGTCGCTGATCATGTGTCATGAGCACCCACTATCCAGGTACCACCTATCCTTGGAGGAGGACGATCTCAAGCACAACTTCAAGATAGACTAAGTAACTAACGCTGGTCCTCATATTTTATTGGGTCCACGAGGATTAGTGACTGGATCACTCTTAACTACCCACACCTTTCTAATTTTTACATGTTTATTCCTAAATGAGCAATCAAATTGAATATGGCCAATTTGCTTGCATTTAAAACATTTTAATCGACACCTTGGATCTTTAGGTGGGATATGAGATTTTGATTCATGTGTGAAATGTCCCAAATAAATATTAGGTCATCTAATATTTTCAACACCATTAAAACCAAGTCTCTCTTTGCTAAGAGAGTTTCGTTGGGCTCCAAGAAGTTTTTCAAAATTACGTTGGCCCTCGAAAAATTTAAAAAGAATTTTGGAGCTATCATTCAATTTTCTTTCAAGCTCATCAATTTTCAAATCCTTTTTCTTTAAGAATCGAAACATGTGAATTTTTTTCCATTTCAAATAATTTTGACCAATTCTCGCATTTTTTTTTAATCATTCTCCTTGGTCATTTTATTCAACAATTTAGACACACAAATATATTAAAATTGCAATTCTCTAAAAGTAGGCATGCTATCATATTCACAATCATCAGAAGAATAATATGAAGATAAAGAGCAAGACGATGATACCTCATCATCATGTACCATCAAGCACAGATTAGCAACCTCTGAGTCACTGCGGTCTGAGTTTGAGTCACTGTTACTTAGTTTATCCCATGAAGTGCTCACTTTCATGGCTTTCTTTTTTTTCCTAGCATCCTTTTTCAGTAGTGGGCAATCCGGCTTGATATGCCCAACCTTGTTGCAGTTATAGCACGTATGAGTGTTTGACTTTTCCTTTCTTTTACTCGACTCTGCCTTATCAGATGCAGACTCTTTATATCTTTTGTATGACTTTCTATTCTTCCTAAAGAATCTGATGAATTTTCTAGTTAGTATGGTCATATCATCCTCAAAATCTGGTTTGTTGCATTCATATTAGTGGAAGTTTTTAATGTAGTCACCTTTTTCACCCTATTATGTTCATTGAGTCTCTCATTTATAACTAATTCATAGGTAATCAGTGAACCTATCAATTCATCTAATGTCATGGCCTTAAGGTCTCTATCCTTTGAAATGGTCGTAGCCTTAGCTTCCCAAATAGGAGGCAAGCTTCTAATGACTTTTCTAATCATCTCATAAGTAGAATAGGTCTTACCTAATGCATGCAGTGAGTTTAGAATGTGTGTGAATGCAGTGTACATACTCTGAATGGACTCACCTACATTCATCCTAAAAGCCTCTTATTCACTAGTCAACATATCTATTCTACTATATTTTACATCCCTAGTGCCTTCATATGTGACTTCTAATTTAGCCCAGATTTCTTTTGTAATTGTACATGCCATTACTCTATTAAACTCATTAACATCAAGACCACAATACAAATTATTCATAGCAGTGGCATTCAAACTAACAGCTTTTATATCATCATCATTATATTCTTCCTCAGTTTTAGGAACTCTAGTTATGCCCTCAGTTTTCATAGGAACATAATTTCCCTTAGAGACAACCCTCCACACCTTCCAATCTATATTTTGAAGGTAGATGTGTATCCTCTGTTTCCAGAAAGTGTAATTAACACCACTGAAAATCAGAGGTCTTGTGGAAGAGGGTCCCTCAAGGAAAGGGGTCACGATGCTATGAGCCATCCTAGATCTTTTGCAAAATAATTATTAAGTCTATGCTATGTGGCTCTGATACAAATTGTTAGCTTTACCGTAATCCCAAGAGGGGGGTGAATTGGTATTTTCAAATATTATCCCCTAGGTCAATCCCCTAACAGCAGTATTACACAAGCCTAAGGTCAATCTAGTGCAGATAAAGTCAATCAATATAAATACACAACGAAAATTAAATTGCACAAATAAATAAACCAAACATACACAATAAAGTAGTAAAGGAGACGACACCAAAAATGTTATCGAGGTTCGGCAAACTGCCTACGTCCCCGCCTTAGCTAACAAATACAAGGATTACCACTATAAGCTCACTTAACGGGTGGAGTAGCACCTAAACAACCAGGTCAATTAGCATAGGGCTGACCTCAACCTTTACATACAATCCTTACAGGGCTGGATTACCGCCCCCTCAGGCCATGCCTAGAATACAACATATTTCATAATAACATTTGCGTACAACCAATATGCTTCTTAACTAAGCAAATAATGTACCAGTGTAATCAATACACCACCGAATGATATGATAAGATAAGCTCAATGTAGTCTTAGTGTCTACTCTCAGATTTATGCAAATATTGCAATCACTACATGAGAGTGTAAGTAATAAGATCTTTGCGTCAAAATAGTAGTCACAATGCATCAACAAAGATCACAAGCACACTTCAAATATCTCAACAAATATTTTTCTCAAAATAAACCACAAGAGATATTCAAAAATGATTTGTAAAAAATTATTTGATCTTTGTGTGAAGACGATAATATTAATCAAAAGATATAGCAATAAAGATCTTCAGCACTCATGTAAATATCTCAAAATGTATTTCTCAAATATAAGCACAAAAATTATTTTGAAAGTGATCTGTAAAGTATTTTTTGCAACTAAAGCACAATATGAACTCCTTGAGTATAGCAATGACAATACAAAACCCAAAAGCTCAATGAAGTATTCCTAAGCAAGACTTATTAACAAAGTCTCCTAGAAACACTTAGGGCTTACTCTCTCAAGATAAATAAATTTCAATCAACACCAAACAAGTGAGAGCGTAAGCCTAATGAGAAGAACACTCAAGCACACTTACAAAGTGGTTTTAGCAATAAGAGTGAGTAAGAATGAGTGTAGGATGCTTGAAAATGAGAGCAGGAATTTTTGAGTTTGAGAGATTTTTGCTAATTAAGATTGTTAATTAGTTATTAATTTTTGCAAATATGTAGGTATATATAAAATTCCCTAGGATTATAATTGTTTAGGACATATTGGTCATTTTATAAAAGGTTTAAGTGAGGATAATAAAATTTAACAACGTTTTAACCTCGATAAATTTCACCAACCCGAGAGTACCGGTTGACCGTACTTAAGGTTCAGTTGACCGAGTGTCTCAGTTTGGTCGACCGTTAAAACAATTGAACTAAGAAGATGGTAGACCAAGTAGAAGGCGATTTTTTGATCCACACGGTTTCGTCGACCGTGGTTAGTTTGGTTGACCGAACTGGTTGAACTTTGGTTTATCGAGATATTTTGAACTTAAGGGATTGGTCGACCAGTCGGTTGGAATTTCCCATGTGAGGGTTCGGTCGACCAGATCGTTGCCTATATATTCTTAGTCGGTCAATTGAAAGGTTAACATGTTGACCCAAGGATGTTCAGGTGACCCAACGTCCCAGTGTATCAAGGTTCAGTCGACCAAACATGCCAATTTGAGAATTTTTTGTCCTTTTCTCTTTATAATGATGTCCCTATTCATATGATGATTAACTTAATTTTAATAGGGCACTCTTTGATGCATGCATGGAGGACCTAAGGTTAGTCTAGGTCTTTTTGAGCTTATCTATCTAATCATGCTTGTAATGCATTGATTATTACAGACCATTTCCTATTTACTATTACAAACCCAAATAAGAAATGAATTGAAATACAACATAATATATTCTTCAGTGTTTTCAAGCTCTACTTCATGCGCCATCAATTTGATTTGCTAATTATATACACGCACATAAACTAGATAGCCATCAAATACTTGAGTATTTTTCATTATCAAAACCAGTGAGATCTCTGAGGTCAACAACATTTATATACATATCTTTCACTCAAAGATTATCATTCTTTGAAAAATGGCTTTGAAGGTAAAACCTTAGGTTCTCTTGATTTTTATTGAGAAATATTTTTGGAGAAATATTTTATAGGGTTTAAAACTTTGAAGTTTTTATTATATATATATATATATATATATATATATATATATCGTATGTAAAGATTGCAGAAAATATTTTTGAAAAAAACATCCTTAATCTCTTGAGCATTTTTCATATCATATGAGAGTGAATTTTAGATCTTTTATTTTGTACATCTCTACTTGTATTAGAAGCATTTAAATGTACAAAAATTGTTTTATGTACCAATTCGGCTCATCCCGTGAACTAAGCTGGGGAGTCTCTGCCTCATAAGGGAGATCGGTTTGGTTTAGCCCGGTAAATTGAATTGGGGGGTCTTAGCCTAGTAAGAAAGACCAGTTGAGCGCTGGGTGTTGGCACCATCCGTAAAGTGTTGTTGGGTTATGGCTCTGCTGGATAAGTGTAGCTGGGGTATTCCTCACCCCGTGAGGAGAGGTTGTAAACAGCTTTTGCTCTGCTCATTTAAGTGAGCAGAGATAGTGGAATCCTTGGGGAGGTATGCCCAAGGTTGGGACATAGGCTGGTTTGGCCGAATCTCGATAACAAATCGTGTGTCCCTTTCTCCCTCTATCTCCTTTAAATTTTTGCAATATAATTTCCACACATGTATGCTTGTTCTTTCATTGTTATAATTATCTCGCCTACACATATTTAATTCAAATGAGATATGTCACATGTGTATGTTTGTATTTATTGCTCAGCCATTATACATACACACTTTAAAATATAAATGGGATATAATCTATTTGTTGTATGCAAATTTGTAGAGAATGTCATATATGTTTTAAATATTTGCATACTTGATTGAGACTACTTAGAAATACACTAGGTTGAGAAATACTTTTTGTGATTTGAATTGAACCTTGGAATATTTTTAAATACCCAATTCACCCACCTCTTGGGATCACACCATTCCTAAGAATTGGTATCAGAGCCTAGTTCTAATAAGCTTAACTTCTATTTGCATAAAGATTGCAACGGTTCATATTTGGTGTATCCCTGTTTTGAGGATCAACTATTTGCAAATCCTCCACGGCTTTCACTATGAAGATTTTACTGTTTGAAAATTGAAAATAATTTTTTTTTTCTTTTGTAAAATCAATTGTTTGGAGGATTTAGAATGGAACTATTAAAGATAATTCATATCCCATAGAACTTTTTTAATGCATGGTTTTTCCAAACCTGAAAATGATTTGAATGAGCACGACATAGTTTTAATACATATCATTTGAATGTCATGCATATGTTTATATTGTACCTTAGTTACTAACACTTTTACGAAGTTTATGAATTATACTAGTGCTAAGGATTCTGGGAACCATGAGAGGTATATAGAAACCTAGAGAGAGGAGAACACCACTCCAAGTTTAAACGACCAAGAAGGAGTAAATTGAAAGGGTATATCTTTTCTCCTTCTACTTGATTAAATATTTCATGTCATGATTCATATGATATATCTTGTGTTAAATTTTTTATAAATCATGATGTATTTTGTAATGCTAGCGTGTCTTCTTATGAGAAAATATTTCAAAGAAATTTTGTTAATACTCATAAGACTTTAGAAATTATTGTAAATGGGGTTATAATTCTTTAAATGTCTAAATAGTGTTTTGTGCTTAAAATTTTAAATTTTAGTATACACTATTTTTTTTTTCATACTAAGATTATTAGAGAAGCAAGTCAATATGAAAATTTTCATAAAAATATCCAATCTATTCGCTTAACTTATATATATCATTATGATTGGTTAAAGTTTAAAAAATATTTGCTATAGTACGATTAAGTGAATCCCCTTCACATGGACAAAAATGTTTTTAATTGTTAAATATTTCTTAATGATATATATGCTTGATCTCAAAATCTTAAATATAGCATACTTTTTTCCATCACACAGATTTGAGGTTTAGAGAATTAATATTGTATATATATATATATATATATATATATATATATATATATATCACATAATCCTAAACTCATAATAGAGCTTAAATGTTTAATCATTTTTAAATACATTCATAATCTTACCCCCAAAATAAATTTTTAGATTTTTATCTAAGAAAGCCAAATATGACTTATTTAAAACTAAAATTCTAGTGGCTTGAAGAACTGAGTCATGCCATTCACATGCAGCAAAAGAGGCTTATTAGGCCTATTTCAAAGCCAAGTTTGAGTCAATTGAAAATCTAGAGTTTTGGCTAAATTGTATGGCATAAAAAGATGAAGAAGATAATGATGCATAAGCTACAAAACTAAAGGGGGAGTAGCAAAAATTAAAATTCATATGATAAACCTTTTATGGCAATGTGCTTATTTTCAAAATGCCATTTTATTATGGTCATATATTATGCCTCTATGCTATCTGCACTGTATGTCACCATCCATTATTTGTTTAAAGTTTGAATCATATTAGATGGATGGAATATATTTTTGAAATAATCTAAAAGTATGTTAAACGCTACTATTCATTGATTAATAAATGATAAATTATTTGATGGATGGTTTAGTAATTGAATTAAAATGAATTGTATGATATTTTGAAGTGAAAGCTTAGTGTCCATGCTTCACTTAAATGGTAGTTTCATTTAATGGTAATATATTTTCATTAATTGCACTACTAAATTGCATGCTTGAATTGGAATGCCACCTACATGGCTAATGCAGTGATGTGAATTGCATACTGGTAGTTGATTTAAGTTGTTGCATGCTTAAATTAAATTATTTGTTGTAAAAAACCAGGGTTTTAGTGCATGAATTTTTGGGAAATGTCCTATTTACAGATAGCATGCTACCGAAATTTTGTTAGACCTTCACAACATAATCAAAGATTATAAAACATGCACTAAGATAATTATGATTTGATGCATGCTGGATGAACCTTAGGAATATATTTATAATAAAATGCATGCAAAATTAAATTTAATAAGCTGGTACATGTTGAACATTATATGCTTTGAGTTAAACTGGAAAACATGTACAATTATCAATTTCTTTAAATTTTCCTAGGATGCCCTTCATCGTATACACATCTTCTAACTGTAGGAAAATCTAGTACACGGACACCATTTGGTCCAAATCTTTGGGTTATGTACTTTCGCTCAGGACCTAAACGATAAAACATCATCCTTGCAATCAAATGTCACATGTTTTGATGATAGCCCATAAATTAGGACAATTGCATGACTCAGGGGGGATTTTCATTTCATACACACTCATTGTGTATTTTTAAGTTGTGTCATTCTTGTATTGAACCCCCCATTGCATAACCTTTGAGTATAGCCTTGACTGACTATCGTGCTTTTAAATTAAAATGCAATACGTCATGCATTTATGCTAAACGATCAATATTTTTTGCATGCTAAAATCTTTTGAAATGATGAACTTATGATGAATGCTTTTAAATGACTATCATCCTTAAATTAAAATGCAAGTATGTGTGCATGCAAATATATAGGGGAGTTTAAGCCCCATTCTTAAGAAAAGGATTAAAATTACTTGCCCAATGCACTTGTACACATACCATTGATTATTGTTTTTGTTTTTGAGTCTGAAGGCTCTTCTGAATACCTTGAATATTATATCATGTCTCTATTGAAAAAATCTTTGATATGAATTGTTCTTAGTATGCATGAACACCTTGCACATGACTTAATGTTAAATTTCTAGTGCATGTGTGTTATAGGAATAGTTTTATTGGTGAAACACAAATTGATTAACATATATCCAGTAAAATATGTTAAAAATGAAAAATTATTGCGTATATTTTTTTAATGAACTTTTCACAGTTAGTACCAATACTAGCAACTAAGTGAATCTAAGCACGTATTCAAATTAATAGGGGGAGCATGTAAAAATAAATTTCCATCTTGTAATGCTCGTGAATATCTTTGGCTTAAATCTATTTTAAATCCATTATGGCATGTGCTTAAATTCGATGATGTTATTGAAAATCTTAATTTAAAATATGTTGCTTAGTCACAAGTTCTATATGGTTGGTTTTTCTAGTAAATTTATGCTATGTACATAATTTCTCACCAGAGAAACATCGCTTGCTTGAACTTTCATGTTAAAGTTTTTTTTTCAGCAAGCAAAACCCCCAGTATTTATCGAAAACCATAAGGGGATATATATATATATACACACACATATTTTTAAAAGCAAGAAATGAACTTATACAGAATATATTTTATCTCTTGCTTATGTGCTTAAATGCTTTTATGACTTGTGCTATCTCTGTCTTAAAATTTTATGTCATGAAGTTTCAAAATTGTTTTTAAGGGTGTTACATAACTAATTCATTGATTATACATGAAATACATGTGAACTAGTTAGACCGATTTTATACTCAAACCTACTTTTTAATATGCCGCATGCTTTAAATTCCAATCTTTTGCGGGTCTTATATAATGCGTTAACTGTAATGGTTTGAGGATATCTTTGGTCTGACCTTATTTATCATGACAATTTTTTAATGACCAATTATATTGTTTTATGAGAACTAAATTCCAAAAAGAGGGAGAGTTTTTTGAGAAAATTGAATTTAAAAAAAAAAGAAAAAAAAAAAGAAAAAGAAAGGGGAGTTCTATTAAGCTAAGTCTGTTTTAAATGATCCAATTGCTTTATACTTAGCTTAGCCTTTTCATTGATGCCAAAGGGGGTGAATTTTATGAGCAAAATGATAATTGATCTTCTGACCAAAAGGGGAAATTTTTTTTAAGAAAATATTTTTAAATGGGTAAAAATATGAGCTTTACTGTGCCTTAATGCTAAAACTAAATGCATGTTAAATTGTTAATGTCTTCTTTTGTGAACATGTTTGAGTTGTATTGTTTATTTTTGTTGACTTTGGTGTAATCCCAAGAGGTGGGAGTGAATTTGAAATTTAAAAATTCTTTCTAGGTTTAGTGAAGGCAGCAGCAGTAATACACACCCTAGGGTCAATCTAAGCTTTTCCCAATATTACAGAAAAAAAACTACTAAGCAAATATTTAAACAAATAAAAAAATCTCAATATTTCTCAAAAATTCAAACCATGTATGTAAAATAATCAAGACAATAAATAATAGCATACATGTAAGGAAATTGAAGTGCAGAAAATAAGGGAAAACACGATATGATATCGGGGTACAGCTAATACTGCCTACGTCCTCGCCTCAAGCTCACAAGCAAGAGGATTCCACTAATGATCGATTACTGGGTGGAGTGACACCAACTACAACACCCTTTCCCTACTGGGCAAGGGAAACCTAGGTCAGATTAACAGGGCTGACCTCAACCTTTTCAAACAATCCTTACGGGTTAGATCAACACCCTCTTAGGCCACGCTTGGAATACAACTGATAATCAATACAAATTTTGTGTACAATTTCAATGCTTATCCAATAAGAAAGTATGTACCAATATAATCAATGCATTTTAACAACTCTTAATATAATGTCAATATAGCAAGTAATATGTGAGTGTATTTTGAGAGATTTTTGAAACAATATATATATCAATCACAAATATGGTTTCAAAGATTTTAAGAACACAATCAAATATCTTAAAAAATAGTTTATCAAGTATTAAGTATAAGAGATATTTGGATTTCTAGCTTGTCAAAAATATTTTTCTAAAAGCACAAAACAAGTTCTTTAATCTTACAACAAGAATGCATGACTCACAAGCCCTAGAGAGTTTTCCCAAAGAAACTTATGAATAAAATCACAAGGGAAAACTCAAGCTTACTCTCAATAAAAGTCATATCAATCAAAGAATATCAAATGAGAGTGTAAGCTTATAGTAGGGATGATCTCAAGATACTCTCACCAAAAGGATGTAAGAGTAGGATTTTTAAGCTTGTATGGGAAAAATGGGTATTTTAAAATTCGGAGGATTTTTGCTAATGATGTTTTCTATTCCCTTCCTAATCAGAAGAAATGAAAAAAAATTTACAGACACTCAAAAAATTATAATCGTTTTGGATTCAATGGGTATTTTTGAAAATGTTAAATTAAGTTTAATAAAAAAATAACCAAGTTTAACCTTGTTGGCCTTACAAGGCTTAAAATCTTGTTGTGATGATAACAAATAAGTTGCACTTAACATATTTGGTTAAGTGATGATATTTCAGGATTCAAGTATGTAAACGTTTAGTAAAATGCTCACAAGGATCATTCAAAGCCTATACGCCAAAGAAAGATGATCAGATGAAGTTTAAAGAGTCAAGACATGGATTCAAAGATGAATTAATAAAGCTTGAAGATCATGAGAATATCTAATAATGCTTGAAGATCATAAGGGCATGGATGTTACAAAAGGACTTGCTAAAAGCTTAAAGTATATCAAAGCTTGAAGACAAGATGAAGCCAAAGAAAAGCAAAGCAAGAGAGTCCAAAGAAAGAAAAGCATGAAGACTTAAGCACATAGAATGTCAAAAGTCCTACAAGTTTTTATGTAAGTACTTCATATTTAAATATCTTATGGAAATATATATATATATATATATATATATATATATATATATGAAGCTCTTTAGGATGCAATATAGGCTTAGAGACCAATTTTTGAATACCCCGAAAAATGATTTTTAAAATCACATTTGAGTTTTCCAAAAATCAAGGATTTAAAGTTTTAAAAAATTGAAAGTTTTAAAAAATGGACTGTCCAGCTGACTGACCAGAATAAACTGTGTTTTCTTAGTAGACTGACAATTTAATCTTTTAATTCATGGACAAACATAATGGAATCGGTCGACTGGCCAATCGATTGACTCTATATGGAATAGGCCTAGTCGAGTGACCCAGTCGACTGACCTGTGGAGTTTTTAAAATTTGAACTTCAACAGGAAAATTCCAAAAATTAGTTTTTAAATCTAAACATTATAAAAACTTGGGGGACACTCCAAGTAGCATGGGAAACAAGGACACTCATTCTAAAAACTCTATAAATACATCATAAACCCAATGAATTAAATGACCCAAGTATACAATCAACATTCAAGCATTCTAATTACAAAGCTCTCTCTTGTTCACTCATTGCAAAATCTGAATTGCTGAATTTTTGAGTTGTTGATCCATCCTACTTCTAAGTTCTAAGTTTCTAATTCTTATATAGAAGGAACTTGGTGAATTCGTATCTTAAGCTTCAATTGTATTTCATATTGATATTTAATTATTGAAGTACATAGTGTTTGAATTTGTACTAATCTGCTCTTTGTGAGTGTCATTGCACGCAGCTAGTATTTCTTGTTTCTTGATGATTCTAGGTTGTTGGATCATTGACCGAGTGTGAAGTATCACTTAGAGAGGCACTGCTCCAACCTATTGAAGGAGTGATCAAGTGTGGGGTATCACTTGGAGAGGCGTTGTTCTAGCCTACTGAAGGAGTAACCAAGCGTGGGGTATCACTTGGAGCGGTGTTGCTCTAGACTATTGAAGGAGTGCATAAGGTTTGTTCCACCTGGAAAGGAATGGTATAGTGGAATCTATTGGTGGTATTGGCCAAAGGCGAGGACATAGGCCGGGGATAAGCCAAACATCGTAAAAAACATGGTGTCACTCTCTTTCCCTTACTCATTAAATTCCAGCAAACTTATAAACTACGTGGATGTTTTAAATTTCATAATCATAAATACTATGTAATTTGGAAATTAAATAAACTAAAGTTTAATTTGTTTTTGGGATTGCAATAACCGAAAGGGAGTACGTTGATTTATCAATAATTTGTAAAAACCATAAGGGAGTATGTTGATTGGTTAACACCCAAAGACTTTTTAACTAAAACTTTATTTAAAGTCTAAGCTTTTGGAAAGAGTGTTGATTGAGTAGAAAATTGAGAAATCAAAACCATTAACCACAGGATTTACATAAATTCACAGGGTTGCAAACAATCAAATATCTTGAAATCTTGTAAAAGTTGAGAATTCCCAAGAAGTTGCATATTATATCTTAAGTTGGTATCTTTGGTTGTTTAATATAAAGTTGTTGATTGATTGTTGGTTGAATAAGTGTTTAAGTTTTATTTTACTTGCATTGTGTTAAGTATTGAATTGTGGATTGAATTAGAAACTAAGTTCTTTGTTGAGTATTTGATAATTTAAAAAGAGGTCAAAGAATTCATAAAAAAAATTAAAAGAAAATTTAATAATCCAATTCACCCCCCTCTTGGGACAACTCCTTAACTTTCAAACCTCGATAAAAATATCGCCAACCCGAGAGGTTAGGTCGACTGTATTCAGGGTTTGGTCAACCATATTGTTGAGTTCGTTCGACCGTGACACCTTTAAACTATAGACATGGTTGACCGTCTCAAGGCAATTTTGAACCCCTTCATGGGTTCGATCCACCGTGGCCAAGGTTCAGTTGACTACTCATCTAGGTTCGGTGGACTAATGCTAAAATAAACTACACATTTGGTCATTCGAACAGTTGGGGGTCATACACGTTTTAGTTCAATTGACCTAGGACGATACATTCATTTTAGAATAGTTGACCGCACAAAGTCAAAATTTTTGACTTCCAAATGGTTTGGTCGACCATGGCATTTATACTGCCACAAGTTCGGTTGACCATGGCTAAGTCTTTTTAGCCAACAAAGGTTTAAGTGACCCAACTGAGTATAACTAGGTGGGTTCGGTCGATCAGGACCCTTTCAAAGATTAATTTAGGTCTTGATTTTTATTAGAATTCACCCATGTTACTGATGGTATAACTTTTAAGTTATAAGGGATTTTTCATGAAGTGTTTATGGGGACCTAAAGTCAATCTATGGTCATTGATCTTATTAACCCTATCAAGCATGCGAAGCATTAATTATTACAGACCATATTATAGACCCTAATGAATTAAACAAAAAATACAAATGAAAAATATTTGGTCTTCATTCCCTTTGGTTCTCCAAACGTCACCATATGATGTGAGCATTGAGTTCTTTATAGCCTTGTCTAAATCTTTGCCATTTTGTGCTACAAATGGTCATGCACACAAACTTAGGGCACATGTAAGATATAAAGATATTTGTCAATATAGAAATGAGATATGACATATAAGGTCAACAATTTTTACATTATGCATATTGTTAGGGGAAGCCTTTTCAGGGTTAACCCATTTTGCTCTAATGTGTTTGTCATCATCAAAAAGAGGGAGATTGTTGAATTTTTGAGTCTGATACCTGTTTTGATGCTAACAAAGCACAAGCATCTTATGTGTACTTAACTTTTGAACATGTATATAATTCAACACACACATAAAAGGACTAAATATGGAAGCCATAAAGGATGTAAAGATCACAATTAGGCGCATTCCATGAAGTCAAAGGAGCAAAGAAGAAGACACTTATTGTTTCATTTGTAATGCAATTCTGTTTTTATTATTTGGTCTATAATAATGCAAATTTCTGCATGATATTACCTAATGCTCAGGACAAACCATAGACTAACCTTAGGGGACCAAACCTTTCAAAGAAAAACCTTATTTCTTAAATTTCAAAATCATACAAAAGGTTTTAAAATGTTTTAAGGTCAAAATAGGGAAAATATTTTGGTTTTAATTGACTTCGGTCGATTGGCCCATTCCTATTTTAAATGCCTTAGTCGACCGACCTTACCTTAAATGCAAAACTATATTTTTGGTAAGACCGGTTGCTCGACCTATTTTATAACTAAAATCCTTTACCGATCAGCCTTTTAAATTGACAGCATTTTGAAGCCCTAGACGACTGGCCATTGTGCCTTACCAAAGCCCAGTCGATCGGCCACACATTTTCGGTTTGTTTTTTATACCTCGGTTGACCAACCATTTTAGGTCAAAAATGCCTCAGTTGACCGATTCTCAAGAACCGATAGACCAACTTAGATCTCCATTTACCGAACCTATGAAGGTTTGGAAAATTACCTAAGCCAGCTGGCCGTCGTTGTCCACAGCCGACCGAGCCTCATTGTAAATTCAAATTTGTTGTGTGAGGTCAGCCGATTGGCACTAGCACCGATCGACCGAACCTTTCGGGTTCCAGTTATTTTTCAGCGCTAATCACGTTTAATTTTTAGTTAAATTATTTGAAAATACCATGTGTGTCCCCAAATAGTCATATTTTCAAAAACTCTATAAATACTCCTTCCATTAGCTTAATTAACAACTTTGATTAGTCAAATTTTTCTCTCAAATTTTTTCTTAATGAAAGTTCCCCCACATACACCTTTATTTCAAAAATCTTTTTGGGGTAAAATTTAATAATCTCATACTCTCTTATAATCATTCCTTGAAAAATTTTCTTTGAGAAAGCATTTATTTTCATTGATAAGCACATACTCTCACTCTTTCTTTTGTTCTTGAAAATCATTTTTGTGAGACTTAGTTTAGTGTTTCTCCACATATTTTTCTTGATAATATTTTTGGAGAAACCATCAATCTTGTTTGAATCTTTGAGCACTTGTTTGTATACATATACATACATACATACATACATATATATATATATATATATATATATATATATATATATATCACTCAAAGATTATTATTCTTTGCAAAATGGCTTTGAAAGGAAAACCCTAGGTTCTCTTGATTTTTATTAAGAAATATTTTTGGAGAAATATTTTGTAGGGTTTAAATCTTTGAAGTTTTTATCATATAAGAAAACACCCTTACTCTCTTGAGCATATATCATATCATATGAGAGTGTATTTTTGATCTTTTATTGTGTACATCTTTGCTTGTATTAGAAGCATTTAAATGTATAAAAATTGTTTTATGTACCGGTTTGGCTCATCCCATGAATTGAGTTGGGGAGTTTCTATTCTATAAGGGAGATCGGTTTGGTTTAGCCTAGTAAATTGAACTAAGGAGTCTCTGCCCCGTAAGGGAGACAAGTTGAGCTTACTATGGTAATTGAGCCGAGTCTTGGCACCACCCGTAAAGTGTTGCTAGGTTATGGCTCCGCCCAGAAAGTGTAGCTGGGGTATTCCTCACCCCACAAGGAGAGGTTGTAAATGGCTTCTGCTCCACCCGTTTAAGTGAGTAAGGATAGTGGAATCCTTGGGGGTGTGCCCAAGGCAGGGATGTAGGATAGTTTGGCCAAACTTCGATAACAAATCGTGTGTCTCTTTCTCTCTTTATCTCATTTAAATTTTTCGCAATTTAATTTCCGCACATGTATGCTTGTTCTTTCATTGCTATAATGATTGTGCATACACATATTTAATTTAAATGAGATATGTCACACGTGTATGTTTGTATTTATTGTTCAACCATTATACATATACACTTTAAAATATAAATGAGATATGATATGTTTGTTGTATGCAAATATTTATTTTGTAGAGAATGTCATATATGTTTTAAATATTTGCATACTTGATTTATTGGGGGAATTGAGACTGCTTAACATACCTTAGGTTGAGACATACTGTTTGTGATTTGAATTGAACCTAATAATATTTTTAAATACCTAATTCACCCCCTCTTGGGATCACACCATTCCTAACAGACCTGCTACTAACTGTTGTTATGTGCTCTTTTTAAAGAAGATCAGGCGACTAACCCTATAGCTTAGTCAACTAATGTTGATGTTTTAAACTTATAACAACCCAGATTTTGTTTCTAAATTTGAATGATTGGGTTTCCAAACTTGAAGCAAACTTTGGGAAAATATTAACTAATGTCTCTGCTCCATATAAAGTTAATCTTTTCTTAAATTAGGTTAACCAATACTCACATACAATTCTAAATTTGTGTTATACTCTTGAAAATTTTTCTGAAAACGTTGGTGTGAGTTCTGGTTGATAACTTAACGAAATTCTTATTTGTTTTTCTGAAATTCACACTCTATAATCAAATTGCCAGTGATATATTCTTGAGCTTCACTTTCGTATTGATTTATTGAAGTATATTGTGCTCTAATGTGCCTAAATTCTACTCTGTTGAAGAGTATTTTCATTGTACAAGCAAAGTTTTATTACTGTTTTTGCTATTGGCGGTTCAGGTTATTGAATCGTTGCCTAGTGGATTGTTCTCATTAGAGAGGGATTGCCACCTTGAACAGAGAGAGGATTGCTTCATCTGGTTAATGAAGTGGGAAAGGAAATCCTCAAAACGAGTTGCTTGAGACAAGGACATAGGCTGTTGACCGAATCTTGTAAAAAATCTTGTGTTCAATCTTCTTCTTCCCTTAATCTTTAAATTCCTGCAAGTTATAACATGTATGTATGTTTTTAAATTCACTGGGAACTTGCTAAATATTGGGAGTTGATCATGATTGAATCAAGTTATCATCTTGAATGTTGGTTTGTGTTGTTGGATTAAAAAATCAGATAAGCATCAATATCTAAATTCAAGTGTGAAATTGTTGAGATAAAGATATTGAGGTTGAATGCTTGATTGAAGCATAGCTATCAAAGTTGTTCAATATATACTACTTAATTTGTGGTTTGAGGAAATTTTTTATTATTGCTGAAAAATCAGATTTTGATATTTACTTAACTGAATTAACTGAAGTTTGAGTTTGGGTTATATTTTGACATTTATATATATATAACTAGGATTGTTGATTGATATAGTACGGTCGCTGATTAGTTTATTGTGATTATGTGGTTGTGGTGATTTAAATTAAAAGGGTTAAGATAAACTGAAATTCTACTAAGAAATTTTTTATTACACCCAATTCACAGCCTTTTGGGATTACATCTTTAATTTCATCTGTGAAGCTAGTAGAGAATGCATGTGGCTCAGATAAATGATTACTCATATCCAAGAAAATTGTGGTCTTTAATCAATTAAGGATATTCTAACAATTTTATATGAAGACAACGCTGCATTTATATCTCAACTGATAGGAGGATACATAAAGGGTGACAAAATGAAGCATATCCTTACAAAATTCTTCTATACACATGAACTCTAAAAGAATGGTGATATAGATGTTCAATAGATCCGATCAAATGATAATCTAGCAGATTTGTTCATAAAAACTTTGCCTACTACAATATTCAAGAAATTGGTTTATCTCATCGGAATGAGACATCTTATAGATCTTAACAGAAGGGGTTAATATATGGGTGATATTCAAGTGGGTGTGTTATGAAATATATGTATGTCACCCCTTCATCTTCCACCCCTTAATCTACCATATTGCCCTATAAAAGGGCACCCTCCCCCTCTCATTTGGGACACACATTGCATGCTTCCATGTAAGTGGATATATGGAAAGGATGAGAGAAGAGGAGGGATAAAGAGGAGATATTTTGTAAAAGGCCGAAGATATTTTATACAAGTTCGGTTTCAAATCATCTTATAATTCCTCTCGAGATAGCGAAGTTTTTTATCACATCCGCCCATGGAGTAGGCATAGTCGAACCACGTAAATTTCTGTCTCATCTCTATTTATTTTCCTACATCTTTTATAACTTCAACCTTTTTTTTTTTTTTCTTTTTTCCATAATTTCCTTTAATTTTCTCTCTCCCTCTAGCTTTCTCCATGTGATTCACCTCCATCCCATCCTCACCTTCCTAACACCTTTATACATGTTTACATTTAGATAAAATAAAATTAAAAACTATTCTGCAAATTGTTGGTCCCTACTTTCTTTACCCTTAATTTTCATTTACGTACACAACTTTTTTATTTTTATAAATTAAAATTATAAAATTAATAAAAATTATTGACTTCCGCTTTCTTTATCCTCTATTTACATTTACATATATTAAAATTATGAAACTACTTCAAATTTAAGTTATTACAAAATCTAGAAATATGCATGTTGCGTTAAATTTACATTTACATGCTTTAAAATTATAAAATCAATTCAAATTATTTAAAAATATATAGAGATGTATATCGTGTACGTACATACTCATTGAATTTTAAGAAGGTACCATGTGCAGTCAAATTTTATTTTCTAAATATAGAAGTAAAATAAATAAAATGTGCTCAGTCAATGTTCAAATTCATCGAACAAGTTGAAAGTGTACCGTGCAGAATATTTATGCTTTAACGTGACTAAGATTTCAACCGCATTTGTAAATATATAAATATATACACAGAATTGGTAGACCATTTATGATACTGCATTTCAAAACTAGAATTGGAAGTGCATATTAAGGATTTAGGTTGTAATGTCAATTCTTTATATTTTTGTACGCTTCTGTTTCAAACTTGTTCATATTATAATTTCTTTTTAGATCAATCCTTTTGATGATGGTTAATTCAGTAAATGAGGTTAATTAGTCTTGCATTTAGAAGCTCCCAACTTTGGTTTTGACATAATATAAAAAAATATTGAGGTTTACATAAATTTACTTTTTTTTTTTTCTCTCTTCGCACATAAATTCACATTCAAAATTTAGATTTCGTATTTCCAAATAAGTGAATGTCATTAACAATTGTGGGATATATCTATTTTATTTTATTTTATTTATTTTTTAATGGTGGATAGCTTCTGATTACCATCACGGTTCTATCGGAGAACCACTGATATATTTAATGACGTTTGAGTTTCTTCCGTTTCATTTCTTCCTGCACTAAATCCATCGACTGCCGAAACCGCTCTGAAAAGTGGTGTGTCGATGCGCTTTAATAACGGACCCCTTCAGATGAAAGAACACGACTATCGTGTCCCTTTTTTCTTTCCGTTCCTTTGATAGACACGAAGTGCACCAACAGTATAAGGATACCGATGGCCACCATAAAGTCACTTGATTTTATGTATCTTTAGAAAATGTAATGGAACTCAAATGTCCATAGCAAACACACGTTGGTTGTAGGCATTTGTCCAATATTATAATTTGTATTTTCATTCCATTCTTTATTTTAGGTGGATATTCTTAATAATTTATGTTTTTTGAGTATTTCTCATGCCTTTAAATTAAAATTTGCCTTTAATACAACTATATTGGGGTAAGGTAGTCTTTTACAATTATTCTAGTGTCATATAAACTACCAAAATTATATATTACAAATAATAGAAAATGATAAAAAGTCATAGTAATCTTATGACATTATTGTTTTTTATGATTCAATAATTTTATTTCACGTTGTCAACATTTTCAAAATCAAATTTAGAAGATATAGTATCTTTGTACTCTGTATATATATCTTTCTAACCCCTTAATACTATGTTGCAATAGTTCTGTTATATTACAATAGTCTTTCATTCATGTAAGTAGAACACATGGGTGAGTATCAACAAAAGTTGTGATATATTACAATAGTCTTTCATTCATGTAAGTATGACATATGGGTGAGTATCAACAAGACCTAAAAATATTTAAACTATTAGGTTTTGGATCTATCAACGTGTCTACTTATCAAGCCACACATTCCTACCCATTACTTTAGATTATGCATGAGTAGTAATTCTCAAATTTTATCATATACTAATGAGTTTATACTAAATTGATGAAATTTCATTGAGCTATGCCTAAATTTTGTGTTGTTCACATGTATCGGATATACGAAATCTAAAGCATGGATGGCCATGTGTCACCACCAACTTTTTCTTTAAGTTTTTTCATCTCTCTCTCTCTCTCTCTCTCTCTCTCAAGTTGGTAGGGGCTCCTTACTTCCCTTTAAAAAAAAAAAAAAAAAAATTTATTTTCAGTTTCCCTCTTCTCCTTTCAATTTTCTTCCTTTCTTGATCTCTCAATATGGTTCCCCCCCACAACCGTATCGCCAAGTAACACCTTATACTTTCACATTTACATAAACTAAAATTATAAAATTAATCCGAATTATTGCCCTCATTTTCTTTATCTTTTACTTACATTGACATATGTTAAAATTATAAAAATTAATTTAAATATAAATTATATATATATATATATATATGTATGTATATACACACACATAATGTACTATTTTACAATTTACATTCACATACAGCACAACTAAAAATTTAATTTCAAGTTGAAAAAAATAAGAGATGTGTATATCCTGCATGAATGTACAGTCTCTGACTTTTAAGTTCTAGTATAGTTTCTAAATTTGAAATTAGAATAAAATAAAATGTGCTCTATGGATGTTGAAGTTCACCATATCAATACAAATTGTTCAAACTATGAATATTTGTGCTTTATTTAGACTAAGATTTCAATGGTACCTTGTAAAAAAAAATTAATTCCAAAAAGCTAGAGCAAACCACTATGTGGTGTAATCAAATTTTGATTAAAAATAATTGTTAAAGGTATATATTATAATATTGAATTCATTATATTTTTGTTCACTTTTGTTTCAAGTTTATTCTCATCATGAAAGATGGTTTAGTATCAAATCAATTAGAGTACAATGTGTGTACGTAAATATTATTTTTTGCAGTATATATTATTAAGATATTATATTTATTCTAAAATATTTTGATGAAATTAATTTTGAAATTTAGATTAGAATGCTAATTTTCCATTTTTTTTTTTTTGCTTTTATTTTGAAATTTTCCTTATCATTACTTTTTTCTTTCATATCCACATTCTGACAATTTAGTATCAAATTAATTAGGTTGCATAAGTACATAAATACATACCTACATTCATAATATATTTTTGCTACTTGAAAGTCGAACGATTTTTAGAAATGTTCCTTGATCACGACCACGACCTGAAAAAGAGAAAGTGAGGATAACTTAAATGACCTGGGGTGTACTCCAGGGGATTACTCTGATGCATAAGTAAGGAACTATTGAGAGGCTATGAATTGCAATAGTCTAAAGAATAAGTATGAATGAGAAGCCTTATCTCTTCTCCAAGTTTCTTATTATAATGGTGGAGGTTGACCCTTCATTGTTCATGTATTAATGAGAATCATTGTTCTTGTGGGAGTTGCACAAGTTTTATGGGCATTTATGTGGAGGTTTTGAATATGATTTCATAATTGTCTCTCTCATCAATGTGTGTAATTAAGTCTACCTGTTGGTTATGGAAGGAGGTTTAATGGTAGAATTGAATATGTTCCTCCTTTTAAATGAGGATATTTTGAGGTATATTAGTTGCCTCCCTATGGTTTTAAATTTTTGAAACTTGTTTCCAAAGTTTGAAGACTTTAAACACTGTGGAGACATAACCTTTTTTTAGTTATTTTACCAAGTCGTGTTTTCATCTAAGATGCTTTAGATTCTACCAAGCAGCTTATTGGCTTGTCTAAGTCCTTTTCTACTTCATCCGAGCTATCTACGATTTTTCTGAGCATTCTACGAGTCATCCAAACCACCTACATCTCGTTCACACTGTTCTCGGCTTATCCACAATGTTATCGGCTAGTTCGAGGTGCGTAGTCATTTTTCGAGCCATTCTTGACATCTTGACTCATCCGAGCCATTCACAGATCGTCGAGCTGATTTACGGTTCATCCAAGCCGATTATTTGATCGAGAGTTTGGTGCACTCCGAGTAGTTGTTTGACTGTATCTTGGTGTCCAAACTATCCGAGCAGCTGTTTGACTTTTATTTATTTATTTTTTTACCAAACTGAGCTGTTGTTCGGCTATATGTTGGTGTTTGTGAATGAGTCGAGCAGTTGTTCAGAGAGAATAATCCAAGAAACTCTTCTATAAAAAATCTAAGTTGCTTATGATTTGAGTTGCTCCTTGGTTGGATTTCTTAATTTGAGCAGCTCCTTGGCTATATTCTATAAACTATGAAACTTTTAATTCAAATAGCTTCTGGGCTAGATTTCATAATCTGAGCAGCTCTCAAACCAAGCACCTTCTTGGATAGAATTAATAATTCGACCAGTTCAACCTTAATCTATGCAGCTTCTTGGCTAGATTTCATAATCCAAAGAGCTATTAATCTGAGCAGCTTATGACCCAAGCAACTCCCTAATTGGTTGGATATCTTAATCCAAGCTGCTCATAATCTGAGTGGCTCCTCAGCTATATTCTACAGTCCAAGAAGCTATTTGGTTGGATTTCATAGTCCTAACAACTCCTTGGTTGCATTTCATAGACCAAACAAGGCGATACCTTTTAAGCCCCGCAAGCTGTGCCGATCAATTGGGCGGTTTCTTTAGGTCTTATAAGTTGTGCTCATTAGAAGAGTTGGTTCTTCATGCCTCATGAGTTGTGCTCAATTTTTGGGCCACTTCTTCATGTCTCACAAGTTGTGCTCATCAATTGGATTGTTTCTTCATGCCTCATGAGCTATGCTCATCTGTTGGGGTATCTTTTCAGGTCTCATGATCTTTGCTTATCCGTTGGGCTGTTTCTTAATGCCTCATAAGTTGTACTCATCTATTAGGCCCTTTCTTTAGGCCTTATAAGATTTGCTTGTCAATTCAGTCGTTTCTTCATACCTCGTGAGCTTTGCTTATCAATTGGGTCGTCTCTTCAGGCCTTATGAGTTCTTCTCATCAGTTGGGCCGTTTCTTTAGGCCTATTGAGTTGTGCTCATCAATTAGGTCATTTTTTTCAGGCCTTATGAGTTATGCTCATCAGTTGGGCCGCTTCTTTGGAATTTGAATCCTTTTGGGATTCATAGCTATTTTTTGGATTCGTACTTGTTTGGGATTTTCACCCCCATTGAGATTTGTACTTGTTTGGGATTTGCACATCTTGGTAATTTGTGCCTTGTTGTGATTGGAGCTCTCAGGGATTCATGCCACAAGTTCATTTTAGTGCAAATTTTGCTTTATCAAAACGCCTTCTCTGCTCATTCCTCCCTTGTCTCTAACATATGTTTTTGGCATCTGCTAGGTACGCCTTTCTCCTTTTCCTTTGAATTTCCTTTTTGTCTTGTTTGTTTCATTTAGCTTGTTCTTTTTCTTGCATACATCACTTTTTCTATGTTCTTCGCATGTTCTTCACACGTTTTTCGTGTTCTTCACATGTTCTTCAAAAGTTTGTTGAATTTTTTTTTTCCAATTGAAAATAGGATATAGTTATCCAAGGGGGGGGGGTGAATTGGGTTTTAAATGATTTATGGTCATTTTTTTAAAAGGTTTTTATATTACAATAATAAACAAAACACAATCACAAAATAACAATAAACGCAACCCAAACATAATCACAAAATACTAGTAAAATAATCAATCCAAATCAACCATAATAAGGCACTTGATTCTTGTGACAATAGCCTTGTAGTAATATGCAATGCTTGTTGGATTTGTATAAGCCCTGTGTTGAAATTCATGATCACACTTCCTGCCAATGTTTAGCTTTTAAATAAACCTCCAGTTTAATAAGTTTAAGATAATCAACTAACGTAATCTCTTTTGGTTTCCTCAATCAATGCTAATCAAACCAAAACAAATTATCTTCCAGTATATTTAATAACAAACACTCAGAATTCAAGAATTATAAAGCATCCACCCATTTTGTAAAGTATGCTTAAAAGTAAAGAGCAGGGAAGAGAGAGAGGAACACAAGTTTTTATGAGGTTCAGCTTATACCCAAGCTACATCCTCGGCTTTGGCAAACCACCAAAGGATTCACTATGTCAGCTCCTTTGCCGGGCGGAACAACACCGTTTACAACACTCCTTTGATTAGGCTAGAGCCCGCCTCTTCAAATGATATCCCCTCACTTTGCACAATGATGCAACAACCTTGAATAGTCTAGAAACAAGAAACAAGTAGAGAAAGGTTTGTGCACAAAAGACACTCTCACAACAAAGCTGGTTAGTACAATATTTAGCACAAATATACTTCAATGTAAATCAATATAAAGAAAGTGAAGCTCAATTGAATTTAGATCACCGAATTTATCTTGAGTATTGAAAGATTCAGACTTTGAAGACTCAAATTCGGAGTTGGGATCAACAGTAATTCAGTAGTGAACATAGGATGAGGGCAAGAGAGATTGAGAGCTTTTGAGAGTACTTTGATTGCTGGAAAATTTCTTCGTTTTTTTAAAATCATTATATTTGGGGCTATTTATAGATGTTTAAAAGATAATTCCTTGCCCCCAAGTTTTCTTGGAGTAAACATTAAGTTTTCAAAAAGAGTAGAGCCTAAGAAATCCATTTAAAAAATCTTCTCGTTGAGTTTTCTAACATTCTATTCGAGTGCCAGTCGCTTGCCATAGTCAAAACTATATATCCAGAAGGCTAGCAATCACTAGCTAGGACACAGGGAACCGCCTGGCTTGACCACTCAGGCGCCTGATAGGGTTCAGGTAGTCGCCTGGGACCCTACTGCTTCCCAAGTTCAAATTTCTTTAATTTTGGCAGTTTACTGCCTATATTGGGCAGTCGACTGGCACTCAAAAAATCCCTTTTTTTTTTTTTTTTTTTCTACTTTGAAAACTTTCTTCCTTTCTTGGGACCTCTATTTTGATTTAAAATATAATTTAAGGTCTTTAAAAAATTTGTTTCTTAGTTTCTTTTTATTCGTATGAGCTTCAATTCAATTTATATTGAGGTTTACATTAAGTACTTACATGGAGACATCCTTAAAACTCCAAACTTCTGATCTTCATGTAAATCCTTGCTTTTCCATGATCATATATCATCTTTGAGCTTTCAATCATTTTTCATTCTTCAAGCTTTTATAAAGTATGTCCATCATGAGCTTTATTGGCCTTCGAGTTTGGCTTTTGAAATACTTAAGCTTTGCTTGCTTCCTGAAACAGCTTAACTTGAAAGCCATATCAAACTTGTCTTGATTTTTTATCATCAAAATAAGATTGTAAGGCTTGTTAGGCCAACAATCTCTCCCTTTTTGATGATGACAAATCTAGGGCAAAAATGAGAAAATACTCCTTATAGTACTCCCCTTTTACAATAGTCATGGCTCCCCCTTTCAATAAGCATGAGTGAAAAATGGTTTTAATCATAAAGTACATTCATATTTCTTAAGTATCAAGCATCAAACATATGCATCAAGTATCAAGCACATATGCATCAAGTATCAACAAGTATCAAGCACATATGCATCAAGTATCATCAAGTATCAAGCACATTTTTCTTTTTGCTCTTCCTCAAACACTCTCCCTCTTTGGTCATCAATTAAAAAGGAAAAGTGGGTGATCCATCATAAAGCATAGTTAAGTTTTGAACTACAAAGTTCTTAAGGCCATTCAAAATATAATACAAAAAAAAAAAATGCTGGCCGATGAAATACATAGAAAGATTAAGTACTAATACATAAGATAAAACATCACAATGATCAAGCACGTCATTCATAATCTTCCTTGGATCCACTCGCATCATCTTCATCTTCTTGTTCCTTAGAATTTTCAGCAGATTCATTGTCACTAGATGGAATGGAGCTGATATCCATCGGTGTTGTACAGAAGAGCTAGCCAATACTTCTCAATTTTATCAATCCGCTGAGCAAGAGTGGAGCAATGAGTTTCCACAGTGGAAACCTTCTCTTGAAGTGTACCAAAATCAGATTGCCTTCCATCGCTGAAGATCATATAATGAGTGGAAAATGGTAGAAACCAAGAGGGAGTATCTGGGCCTAGCTATGCTGAAGTATCTGGCATAGAAGGCTGAGGTGGAGGTTCATATGTGAGGTGTTGACGGCCCTTGTGAAACCAACTTTGAGTGGTTTTTTTTATAACCCATGCACTTAAGAACTGTGCCAGAAAATAGGTTGTAATGGGTTTTTATAATGAAGTTGAAAGATGGTGCGAGGATGTTAAAATTTGTAAACACCATACTCAATATTCCAGCATATGGTAGAATGATGCGAGAAGTGTCAACTTTCATATTAATCCATTTGATGAGAAGACTAGAAAGATCCAGCATTTTCCCTTTCAAAATACACCATATGATGAAACAATCTAGAAAGGAAACATGATCATGTGAACCAGATTGTGGTAGGATATTATACGTAATGAGTTTATGCAAGATTTATAGCTTGAAAGTTTAGCTGTTTATAGATGGGTGGATTTCCAAAATAAGTGGGTGTTTCAGTCATTAGAAGAGGTAAGAATGCCTCTGGGGAAAATCCTCGTGCCATTATCCATTGTTTTTCAATAATTTGAACTTCGAAATCTCCCAGTTTAACACGAAAGATTTTTCCTAAAGACAGGGGAGTGAGGTGAATATTCTACCCTAATAGGTTCGCTTTTAACCCATTTTCTTGTTTCTCCATGTTTGCATAAAATATCCTTACCAAGTTTGAATGATATCCTTTGTCTTGATAGGTGATGAATCTTTCCTATCCAATTTCTTTGAAAAGCTCTAAGATTTTAGGAAAATCAAAATTGAAAAATACAACATTGATTACTTTGCCTAGAATTAGTTTTGATGAAGCGATTTGATTTCGATAAAGAAGTTTGGTTTGAGGAGTAACTAACCATTTTTATACTTCATCGTTGTTGATGCGTGTGGAGGAGGAAGCACCCTTGTTAGCAACCAATTTTGTGCATGGCATGTTTCCTTTGAGATTTGAATCTGAGAAACCCTAGAATTTGGTGAGGTTGATGTGGGTTTTGAGTTTGGATCTGGATTTTGGACGGATTTGGAGGAGAAATAGGCTTGAATAAGAGAAGGAATGAGAGGATTAAAGGTGAGAGAAGAAGTGGCAGGAGCCTAAGGACCGTTAAAATGAGACATAACAGGGTTTTAAACCTTTACCCACCACGAGGCAGTCGCCTGCCACAAGGAGGCAAGTGCCTGTCAACCAAAAAGACACCAAGTTAGTAGCATGACAATCGCCTAACACCTAGGTGGCAGTCACCTACCAAGAAGATTTTAAAATAACTTTTCAAACAACTTCTTGAACATTTATCATTCCTTATTCTCATCTAATGAATATAAATCGATCCTCAGAGAGTGGTTTTGTGAATATGTCTTATGTCAATTTGTTTTGTTCTTGAGTGAGATACAAGATTTTTTGAAATATTTATGGCACTTGTGTTATCACACTTGATTAGAATTGTTTGATATTGAATTTTGAAATCTCTTAATTGTTGTTTCATATATAACGTTTGGGCACAACAACTCCAAGTTTCTATGTATTCTGCTTCAGCTATGGATAATGCCATGGAATTTTGTTTCTTTGAAAACCAAGAGACTAGTGAGTGTCCTAGAAAGTGATAAGTCCCACCAGTGCTCTTTCTATCTATTTTATTCCCAGCATAATTTGCATCTGAATAGCTTATAATTTCAAAATCAGTTCCCTTTGGATACCACCAACCTAGATCAAGTGTGCCTAGAAAGTACTTAAGTATTCGTTTAACAACTATTTGATGTAATTCCTTAGGTGTTGATTGAAACCTAGCACACGTGCATACACTAAACATGATGTCGGGTCTATTTGCTATCAGATATAGTAGGCTTCCTATCATGCCTCAGTCATATTTTGTGTCTAGTTGTTTTCCTTTTTCATCTTTGTCAAGGATTGTTGAGGTGCTCGTGGGGGTTCCTATGGGTTTGCTTTCTTCCATATCAAACTTTTTGAATATATCCTTAATATATTTAGTTTGATTTATAGATGTTCCATTCTTAGCTTGTTTAATTTGTAACCCTAGGTAGTAATTCAACTCTCCCATCATACTCATTTCAAATTCTCTTTGCATACATGTAACAAATTCTTTACATAATTCTTCATGTGTTGCACCGATTATAATATCATCAGCATAGATTTGTACTATTAGCATATCTTTATTTTTAGTTTTTATGAATAAAGTGCTATCTATCTTTCCTCTTGAAAAATCATTTTTGAGTAAAAAATTGCGTAGTTTTTCATACCAAGCTCTAGGAGCTTGTTTCAAATCATACAAAGCTTTTGTTAACTTGAATACATGATTTGGATTTTTTGTGTCTTCAAAACCTGGAGGTTATTTAATATAAACTTTTTCATTTTTATATCCATTTAAGAATGCACTTTTTACAACCATTTGATATAGTTTAAGATCTTTATAGGTTGCATAGGCTAGGAGCATCCTTATTGCTTCCATTCTTGCTACAGGTGCAAAAGTTTCTTCATAGTCGATACTTTCTTCTTTATGATAACCTTGTGCTACTAGCGTATCTTTGTTTCTAACAACTGCCCCATTTTAATCCTTCTTATTTCTAAAGACCCATTTGGTTCCTATGATTGAATGTGCTTTGGGTTTAGGTACTAGTTGCCATACTTGACTTCTTTCAAACTGATTTAGTTCTTCTTGCATAGCTGTAGTCCAAAAATCGTCATTTAAGGCTTCTTCATTGTTCTTGGGTTCTTCTTGAGATAAAAATGCATAATGATTGCATATATTTTTTAATGATGTTCTAGTAGTTACCCCTTTTGATGGTTCTCCAAGAATTTGATGTTTTGGATGACTTTTAACATATTTCCACTCTTTTGGTAGTTCTTGGTTTTCTATGGAATTTTCGTTCAAAGTTTCATCATTGTTTTCCTCATTTATTTCAAGATTTTCTTCTTTTTGTGAGATATCTTCTCTTTCACCATTCTTGATTTCTTTTGCAGAGTGATTTGTTTCATCAAAAGTTATATGCATGGATTGTACGGTATTGAGTGTTCTTTTATTATAAACCCTATAGGCTTTACTATTTGTAGAATATCCTAAGAAAATGCCTTCATTTGATTTTGCATCAAATTTACCTAAATCATCTTTATTATTGAGAATACAACATTTACATCCAAATACATGAAAGTAAGCTATGTTGGGTCTTCAACCTTTCCATAGTTCATAAGGTGTTTTATCTAGACTTGATCTAATAGACACCCTATTTATAACATAACTAGCTGTATTTATAGCTTCAGCCCAAAAGTACTTAGGTAAATTATTTTCATTTAACATGGTTATTGCCATTTCTTGAAGAGTTCTATTTTTCGTCTCAACAACTCCATTTTGTTGTGGAGTCCTAGGTGCTGAGAAGTTATGGTTTATACCATGATCATCACAAAATTTGTCAACAACTTTGTTTTTGAACTCTCTACCTTGATCACTCATAAAGTTAGTTACGTTATAGACTTTTTCATTTTGTAGTTTCTTGCATAGAGTTATTAACATGTTGCAAGCTTCATTTTTTTTGCTAAGAATAATACCCAAGTATATCTTGAATAATCATCTAAAATCACAAAGATATATTGTTTGCCTCCTAAGCTTTGTGTTCTAGTAGGGCCAAAAAAGTCTAGGTGCAAGAGTTCTAAGGGTCTACTAGTTGATATTTACTTCTTCTTTTTGAAACTTGTCTTGACTTTTTTCCCTTTTTGGCATGCATCAAAAATCTTATCTTTTATAAATTTTGTATTTGGTAATCTTTTTACTAAATTTTTCTTGGATAGTTTAGATAATATGTCCATGCTTGCATGTCCTAGTTTACTATGCCAAAGCCAACTAGTTTCATTCATGGCAGCCAAACATGTCACATTTTGATTAACTAGGTTATCAAGATTTATACAATATACTTTTTTACCCTATGTGATGTGAATAAGGTTTCATCATTCTTAGGATTTTGAATAGTGCATTTGTCTTTCTTAAAAGTTATTTCAAAACTTTTGTCACTTAATTGACTAATATTCAAAAGATTATGTTTTAAACCTTATACTAACAACACATCATCAATTGTAAGAGAGGGTTCTTTACCTATTTTACCAATGCTAATAATTTTACCTTTAGCATTGTCACTGAAGGTCACATATCCCCCATCTTTTTGTTTTAGTGTTGTGAACTTTGTCCTATCTCCGGTCATGTGTCTTGAACACCCGCTATCCAAGTACCACTTTTCCCTTGATGGTGTTGTCCTAAAGCACACCTACAATGAAGGATTCATGGTGTTAGTTTTTGAAACCCAAATCTTCCTAACTTTCTTTGAATTATATGTAGTTCCATTGTTTACTTTCCATTCATTTTGAACTTTAACATATTTCTTTTTGAGTGAGCAGTTAAACATCACATGTCCTTTATTCTTGCACATGTAGCAAGTAGTATGTTCACATATATTGGTTGAGGAAGTACTAGCATAGTGCTTTGCTTCTTTAACAAAATATCCCATGAATAACTTCTTACTTCTTTTATTTGTTATTCCATTAAATCCTATTCCTTCTCTATTTCCATGCAATCTTTGTTGGTCAATCATCTTTTCAAAATTTTCTTTACCTTTGGTAAAGTTATAAATGATTATCTCTTTATCCTCTATTGACTTCTTAAGTTCAATTATTTCAAAATCCTTTTTATTTTGATCGTCTACTTGTATTTTGACTATTTCTTGAGTCATATCTTCTATTTTTTCTTCTAACTTATCAATATGAGATTTTTTTCTCCTTTTCAATGGATTTAGAAAGTTCAAGTTGTTTCATTAGTTTTTCATTTTGTTCTTTCAAGTTTATGTTTCTTTTGGAGACTTTGATAAACCTTTTATGTAAAGCAAATAACTCAACTTGTAGTTCTTTATATGAGGGCATGCTAATGCAAGATTCATCACAAAATTTGTTACTAGATTCCGTTGATGAAGAGTAGTAAGAATTTACCTCTTCATTATTTTCCATGAAATACATATTCGCTATCTCTTGTCCGCTTGACTCGTTCTCCATTTCGCTTGAGCTTGAATCATCCCATGTAGCTTTTATGGCTTCCTTCTTCTTATTTTTATCCTTCTTGAGTAAAGGGTAGTCCGGCTTGATGTGTCCTGGTTTCATGCAATGATAAAATATAGGAGGGTCATTTTTACTTTTGTTTTCTTTCCTACTAGTTTTTCTTTTTTCAGATTTCTTTTTACTAAACTTTCAAGGGAACTTTTTATTTCTTTTATAGAACTTGCCAAGTCTTTTAGTGATGAATGATAATTCATCTTGGTCTAGATCACTATATTCACTTTCATCTTCACTTGAGCTTTCACTAGCTGCTTTTAAGGCAATGGACTTCTTATGCTTAGGTTCAGGGTTTCTTTCTTTTAATGTCATTTCATAAGTGAGTAGTGAACCTATAAGTTCATCTAGTGAGGTAGTCTTAAGGTTCCTACCTTCAGTTATTGCAGTGACCTTTAGTTCCCATATGGAGGGAAGACCTCTTAGTATTTTCCGAATCATTTCATAGGTAGTGTAAGTCTTTCTTAGGGCACTTAGAGAATTTATTATGTGAGTAAATCTAGTATACATGCTAGTGATTGTTTTATCCGGACTCATCTTGAAAGCTTCATACTCACTGGTTAGCATGTCATTCCTATTGTCTCTACCATCTATTGTTGCTTCATAAGTTACTTCTAGCTTGTCCCAAAATTATTTGGCCGTTTTGTAGGCCATGAATTTATTGAATTCATTAGCATCTAGAGCACAATACAAGGCATTTATGGCACTTGAATTTATTTGTAGCATTTTGTAATCTATATCGGTCATGTCCTTTTTCTCTTTAGGAATTTGTTTTTCATCCACTATTTTGGTAGGAATTAGCTCTCTATCCATGACAACTTCCCAAGCTTTCCAATCCATATGTTGAAGATAAATTTGCATTCTTTTTTTTTTTTTCTAAAAAGTATAGTTATGTCCACAAAATATTGGTGGTCAAGTTGAGGATTGGCCCTCTCAAAAGGGAGCTACTCCTATGTGTGCATTTGATCTTTTTATATCTTCTTGTTAAGATTTACTATATCCTGGCTCTAATATCAATTGAAAATAGGATATAGTTCCCAAGAGGGGGGTGAATTGGGTTTTAAAAGATTTATGTTCCTTTTTTAAAAGGTTTTTATATTACAACAATAAACAAAACACAATCAAAAAATATACTTCAATGTAAATCAATATAAAGAGAGTGAAGCTCAATTAAATTTAGATCACTAAATTTATCTTCCAAGTATTGAAAGATTTAGACTTTGAAGACTCAAATTTGGAGTTGGGATCAGTAGTAATTCAATAGTGAACGCAGGATAAGCGCAAGAGAGATTGAGAGATTTTGAGAGTACTTTGATTGCTAGAAAATTTCTTGGTTTTTTTAAAATCATTATAGTTGGAGCTATTTATAGATGTTTAAAAGATAATTCCTTGCCCCCCCCCCCCCCCCAAGTTTTCTTGGAGTAAACATCAAGTTTTCAAAAATAGTAGAGCCCAAGAAATCCATTTAAAAAATCTTCCCGTTGAGTTTTCTAAACTTCTGTTCAAGTGGCAGTCGCCTGCCATAGTCAAAACTATATATCCGAAAGGTTGGCAGTTGCCTTCCAAGACACAAATTAGGTTTAATGTGTGCATGCATATCATGTGATCTAAATTGAAGCATACATATCATACGATTTAATTTTTGAATGAGATTTAATGTGGTGAATCAGTGAAGGTTAAGTTAGCAAACTATTTGTTAAATCCCAATTCAACCCCCTCTTGGGATCACACCATAACTCTCAAACCTCCCCCTTTGTTTAAGATGGAGACTGTTGGCCTAACAAGGCTTAAAATTCTTATTTTGATGATAACAAATCATGATGTGTTTAATATGGTTTAAGTGAAAGTTTTTCAGGAAAAAGGCAAAGCTTAAAGGTAGTGACAAAGCTCAAAAGGATGATAAAGATTATGGATCAAAAAAGGTCTTGAAGAGCATGAGGATTAAAGATAATTTGATGAAAGCTCAAAGAAAAGATTAGAAACTCAAAGATGATGGAAGAACAAAGACGTACTTAAAGATCAAAGCAATAAAGTTTTAAGGATGTTTGTATGTAAGTACTTCAAGTTAATTTCAAATATAAACTGAATTGAAGCTCACATAAAATCAAAAGAAACTTAGAAATATATTTTTAGAAAAACCCTAAATTATGTTTTTCAAATCATAGAAAAGAAGGGTTTAAAAAAAAAAAAAAAGTTCTTTAACAGAAGGGCCAAGTGACTGCCTTCTTGCGGCAGGCGATTGCCCAAATTAAATGATGAATTTTCAAAGAGACAGTAGCATGCCAGGCGACTGCCTGAACATAGTCAGGCGCCTGGGTGGTCATGCCAAGGACTGCCTTGGTTTTGGAAGGCGACTACCAGTGTTCTAAGTTTCAAAATTCTTCTATGACAGGCGACTGCCAAGTTGTGGCAGACGACTGCCATTCGAACGTTGGCATAAAAACATCCAATGGGAAGATTTTTAAATGAATTTTTTGGCACTACTATTTTTAAAAAAAAAAAAAAACTTGGGGATTACTTCAAGGAAACTTGGGGGACAAGGAATTACTCTTAAACTTCTATAAATAGCCCCAAACTTCAAAGATTTTATACACCAAGAAATTTCCAACAATCAAAGTTCTCTAAAACACTCTCAAACTTTCTTGTGTTAATTCAACTTCAAATACTGAATTGCTGTTGATTCAAACTCCAAAGTAAAGCCTTCAAAGTCCAAATCTTTCAATATTTGAAAGATATTTGGTGATCTAAAATAAGTATTGAGCTTCAATTGTTTTATATTTGATTTACTTTGAGGTATTCTTGCGCTGAATGTTGTACTAACCTACTCTGCTATGAGAGTGTTTTCTTGTACACAAACTCTTCTCTATCTTGATTCTTGTTTAGAGACGATTCAAGGTTGTAGAATCGTTGGACCAAACGACGGAATATTGTTTGGAGAGGCAGGCTCTAGCCTAAAGGAATGAGTGATTGTAATCAATATTGTTCCACTCGTCAATGGAAATGAACTAGTGAATCCTTTGGTGGTTTGCCAAAGGAGAGGACGTAGGCTGGGTATAAGCCAAACCTCGTAAAATCTTGTGTCTCTCTTCTTCCTTACTCTTTATTTTTCAGCAATACTTACAACCTGCGTGTATGCTTTAAATTGTTAATTCTGAGTGTATGGTTGTTAAATAGACGGGAAGATAATTTGTTTTGGCTTGATGAGCATTGATTATGGAAATTGAAAGGGACTACGTTAGTTGATCATCCTAAATTTATTAATCTGAAAGTTTGTTTGAAAGCTAAATACAAAGAAGAATTGTGAGTTTGGAATAAACACAGGGCTTACATAAATTCAACGGGCTTTACAATTTATTACAAGGCTATTGATATAAAGATCAAGATTTTGAACAATCACAACCAGTAAATACAAAAACAATTCAACCACAACCAATCAACAAGATAATCAAGCACAACAAGTAAATACAAAAATAATTCAACCACAACCAATCAACAAGATAATCAAAATCTTGATCTTTGCATCAATAGCCTTGTAATAAATTGTAAAGCCCGCTGAATTTATGTAAGATCTGTGTTTATTCCAAAGTCACAATTCTTCTTTGTGTTTAGCTTTTAAACAAACTTTCAGATTCATAAGTTTAGGATGATCGACCAACGTAGTCCCTTGCTGATCAAGTCAAAACAAATTATCCTCTGGTCTATTTAACAACCATACACTCAGAATTAACAATGTAAAGCATACACGCAGGTTGTAAGTATTGCTAAAAAATAAAGAGTAAGGAAGAAGAGAGACACAAGATTTTACGAGGTACGACTTATACCCAGCATACGTCCTCACCTTTGGCAAACCACCAAAGGATTCACTAGTTCAGTTCCGTTAATAGGTGGAATAATACCGATTACAATCACTCCTTCCTTTAGGCTAGAGCCTACCTTTCCAAACGATATTCCCTCGTTTGGTCCAACGATTCTACAACCTTGAATCGTCTATAAATAAGAATCAAGATAGAGAAGAGTTTGTGTACAAAAAAACACTCTCATAGTAAAGTAGGTTAGTACAACATTTAGCACAAGAATACTTCAAAGTAAATCAAATATAAAAGGATTGAAGCTCAATACTTATTTTGGATCACCAAATATCTTTTAAATATTGAAAGATTCAGACTTTGAAGGCTTTAATTCGGAGTTTGAATCAGCAGCAATTCAGTATTTGAAGTTGAATGAACACAAGAAAGTTTGAGAGCTTTTTAGAGAACTTTGATTGCTGGAAATTTCTTGGTGTATAAAATCTTTGAAGTTTGGGGCTATTTATAGAAGTTTAAGAGTAATTCCTTGTCTCCCAAGTTTCCTTGAAATAATCCCCAAGTTTTTTTAAAATAGTAGTGCCAAAAAATCCATTTAAAAGATCTTCTCGTTGGATGTTTTTAAGCCAACGTTCGAATGGCAGTTGCCTATCATAGAAGAATTTTGAAACTTAGAACACTAGCAGTCACCTAGCATGCCACTGTCTCTTTGAAAATTCATCTTTTAATTTGGGCAGTCGCCTACCACAAGGAGGCAGTCGCCTGGCCCTTCTGCTAAAGAACTTTTCTTTTTTTTTTTCTTTAAAAAAAAAAACCTTTTTTTCTATGATTTGAAAAACATATTTTAGGGTTTTTTTTGAAAATATATTTATAAGATTTTTTTGATTTTATGTGAGCTTCAATTCAGTTTATACTTGAAATTAACTTGAAGTACTTACATACAAACATCCTTAAAACTTTATTCCTTTGATCTTCAAGTAAGTCTTTGTTCTTCCATCATCTTTGACTTTCTAATCTTTTCTTTGAACTTTCATCAAATTATCTTTAATCCTCATGCTCTTCAAGACCTTTTTTGATCCATATTCTTTATCATCCTTTTGAGCTTTGTCACTACCTTTAAGCTTTGCCTTTTTCCTGAAAAACTTTCACTTAAACCATATTAAACACATCATGATTTGTTATTATCAAAATAAGAATTATAAACCTTGTTAGGCCAACAATCTGCCCCTTTTTGATGATGACAAATCGAGAGCAAAAATAATAAGAGATAATACTCATGGCTCCCCCTTTCAACAAACATGATATGTTCATAGTCATAGTCACATAAGTAATGAATTCATGTTACTTGCAAAATTATATATTCATATATATCCATCCATACAAGATAATCCATACACATTAGCATTTTTCATTTTTGCACTTCCTTTGCTCAAACATCTCCCCCTTTGGACATCAATTAAATGGGAGAAAAGAGTAATACAAAAAAAACATAGTGAAGTGCTCAATACATAGTACTTATAGATCTTACAAACATAAAGAACTTATTATCTGGTGAAGCACTAATACATAAAAGCGGTAAATAGCACATAGATAAGACACATCAATCGGAGGCTTCCATAGACCCACTTTCATCGTCTTCTTCTTCTTGTTCACTAGATTCATCATCACTCAATGGAGTAGAGCTGATATCCATATAAGATTTACCTTTAGAAGAACTAGTTGAATGTTTCTCAATCTTGTCAACATGCTGAACAAGGCTAGAACAATGAGTTTCCACAGTAGAAACCTTCTCTCTTAGTGTACCAAGTCCAGATTGCATTCCATCATTGAAGGTCATATAGTGATTAAAAAATGAAACGAACCAAGAAAAGTTTCTGGGTCAAGTTGAACTAAAGAAGCTGGTAAGGAAGGCTGAGGTGGTGGTGCAGATGATACATGACGATGTCCCTTACGAAACCATCCTTGAGGAGAGTTCTTATATCCCATACGCTTAAGAATAGTATCAGAAAAGATATCGTAATAGGTTTTGCTAGTGAAGTTAAATGATGGTGTAAGAACATTAAAATGAGCAAATACTATATTTAAGATCCCAGCATATGGTAGAATGAAACGAGGGGCATTGACTTTCATAATAATCCATTTGATAAGTAAACTTGGAAGATCCAGCTTCTTTCCTTTAAGAATACACCACATAACAAAATGATCTAAGATTGAAATATGATCATGAGAACCTGAACGTGGTAGGATATTATATGTAATAAGTTTATATAGGATTAAGGCTTAGAGGTTGAGCTATTTGTAAAGACGTGGATGCCCAAAGGAAATAGGTGTATCTATCATGACTAGGGGTAAACATTCCTCTGGAATAAATCCTTGGGACATTATCCATTGTTTCTCAACAATGTGGACTTCAAAATCTCCTAACTTGACTCAAAGAATTTTTCCCAAAGATATGGGAGTAAGATGAATATTTTGCCCAAGAAGATTTGTTTTGATCCCATTTTCAAACCATTCCATATTTGCATAGAAAATCCGAACCACGTTTGGATAGTATCCTTTTGCTTGATAAGTGATAAACAGATCCCGCCTAATTTCCTTAAAAAGTTCCATAATTTTAGGAAAATCTGAATTAAAGAAAGTAACATCAAGAACTTTACCTAGGATGGGTTCAGCTGAAACGATTTGATTCCTATAAAGTTGCTTAGCATGTGGAGTTACTAACCATTTCCTACTTCATCATTGTTGATCCTTGTCAAAGAGGAAGAACCCTTGTTACCAATCGATTTTATCCATGACATGTTTGTTTTGAAGAAGAAGGCTGATAAACCCTATGTTGTATTTGCGATTTGATGTAGAGGGAAGGTGTGATGCTTGGTTTCAGGTTGATTTGGAAGAAGAATCTATGTGGAAAGAGTAGGAAAGAGGATTTTCGGAGAGAGAGAGAGAAGAAGGAGCAGGTACCTGATGGAAGTTAAAAAGACATAAAACAGGGTATTAAACCCTACCCGCCACGAGGCAGTTGCCTACTAGGATAAGGCAGGCACCTGTCAATAAAAAATTTGAAAGTCAGTAGCCTGGCATTCGCCTGCCAAGCAGAAAAATTTTTAGTTTACTTCTTGAATATGCATCATTCCCAATTCTCTTCTAATGAATATGAATCGCTCTTCAGAGAGTGGTTTTGTGAATATATCTACTAATTGGTCATTAGTATTTACAAATTCTAGCATTATGTCTTTGTTTTGCATATGATCTCTCAAGAAATGATGTCTTATGTCAATATGTTTTGTTCTTAGTGAGATACCAGATTTTTTGAAATATTTATGGCACTTGTGTTGTCACATTTTATTGGAATAGTTTGATATTGAATTTTGAAATCTTTTAGTTGTTGTTTCATATACAATGTTTTGGCACAGCAACTCCCTGTTGCTATGTACTCTGCTTCTGCTGTGGATAATGCTACAAAGTTTTGTTTCTTTGAAGACCAAGAGACTAAAGAGTGTCCTAAAAAATGACACGTTCCACTTCTACTTTTTCTATCTATCTTGCATCCAACAAAGTCTGCGTCGGAATAGCTTATCATTTCAAATTCAGTTTCCTTTGGATACCATAAACCTAGTTCAAGTGTGCCTAGTAGATATCTAAGGATTCTTTTAACTGCTGATTGGTGTGATTCCTTAGGAGCTGATTGGAACCTAGCACACATACATACACTAAACATAATATCTGGTCTACTTGCTGTTAAGTAAAGTAAACTCCCTATCATGCCTCGGTAATGCTTAGTATCTACTTGTTTCCCTCTTTCATCCTTGTCAAGACTTGTCGAAGTGCTCATAGGAGATCCTATATGTTTACTTTCTTCCATATCAAACTTCTTTAACAGGTCTTTAATATATTTAGTTTGATTTATGAAAGTTCCATTTTTTGCTTGTTTGATTTGTAATCCTAGAAAGTAATTTAACTCTCCCATCATGCTCGTTTCAAACTCATTTTGCATAGACTTAGCAAATTCATTACACAAATCCTCATGAGTTGCTCCAGAAATAATATCATCAACATAAATTTGTATTATAAGCATGTCTTTCTTTTTGGTTTTCATAAATAAAGTACTATCTATCTATCCTCTTGAAAAATTGTTTTGAATTAGGAACTTGCTTAGTCTTTCATACCAAGCTCTAGGTGCTTGTTTTAATCCATATAGAGCTTTAGTTAACTTAAATACATAATCTAGATTTTTTGAATTTTCAAAACTTGGAGGTTGTTTTACATATACTTCTTCATTTATAGATCCATTTAAGAAAGCACTTTTTACGTCTATTTGGTATAATTTGAAGTCCTTATAGGCTGCATAAGCTAAGAGCATCCTAATTGCTTCCATTCTTGCCACAGGGGCAAAGGTTTCATCGTAATCGATACCTTCTTCTCAATTATAACCTTGTGCTACTAGCCTAACTTTATTTCTTACAACAACTCCATTTTCATCCTTTTTATTTCTAAACACCCATTTAGTTCCTATGACTGATTTATCTTTGGGTTTAGGTATAAGTTCCCACACTTGGCTACTTTCAAATTTATTTAGTTCCTCTTGCATAGCTATAACCCAAGAGTCATCTTTTAAGGCTTCTTCAATATTCTTGGGTTCATCTTGAGATAAAAAGGCATAATGGTTGCAAATATTTTTCAATGAGGCTCGAGTGGTTATTCCTTTTGAAGTTTCTCCAAGTATTTGTTCTTTTGGATGACTTTTAGCATATTTCCATTCTTTAGGTAGTTCTAGATTTTCTACAATGTTTTCATTTGAAGTCTCATTATTATTTTCTTCTTTTATTTCAAGATCTTCTTCTTTTTGTGGAATGTCTTCTTTTTCATAATTCTTAATTTTCTTTTCATAATTGTTTGATTCATCAAATGTTATATGTATTGATTCAGTGATAGTAAGAGTTCTTCTATTATAAACCCTATAGGCTTTGCTATTTGTAGAATAGCCTAAAAAGATACCTTCATCAAATTTTGTATCAAACTTTCCTAAATCATCTTTAGTGTTAAGAATGAAACATTTGCATCCAAATACATGAAAGTAAGAGATATTAGGTTTTCTTCCTTTCCATAGTTCATACGGTGTTTTATCTATACTTGATCTTATAAATACCCTATTTAAAATATAACATGCTATATTTATAGCTTCAGCCCAAAAGTATTTAGGCAGGTTATTTTCGTTTATCATTGTCCTTGCCATTTCTTGTAGAGTTATATTTTTTCTTTCTAAAAATCCATTTTGTTGTGAAGTTTTAGGTGCTAAGAAATTATGGTTTATTCCATATTCATTACAGAATTTATCAACCTCTTTGTTTCTAAACTCCCTACCTTGATTACTTCTAAAATTTGTTACATTATAGCCCTTTTCATTTTGTAATTTCTTAGAAAAGGTGATTAGCATGTCACAAGCTTCATCTTTATTTGTTAGGAATAATACCCAAGTGAATCTTGAATAATCATCCACTATTATAAAAGCATATTGATTTCCTCCTAGGCTTAAGGTTCTAGTTGGGCCGAATAAGTCTAGGTGTAATAGTTTTAGGGGTCTTTTATTAGATATATATTTTTTTCTTTTTAAAGTTTGTTTTAACTTGCTTTCCCTTTTGGCATGCATCACACATCTTATCTTTTACGAATTTGGTATTTGGTAATCCTTTTACAAGGTTTTTCTTTGATAATTTGTATAATAAGTCCATGCTAGCATGTCCTAACTTCCTATGCCATAGCCAACTTATTTCATTCATGGCTGCCAAACAGGTTGTGTTTTGATTCATTAGATTCTCAAGGTTTATACAATAAACGTTATTTATCCTAAGAGCTATAAACAAGATTTTATTTTCTTTGGGATTCTGAATAGCACAATTTTTTTTCTTAAAGATTATTTCAAACCCTTTGTCACTCAATTAGCTAATGCTTAAAAGATTGTGTTTTAAACCTTCTACTAATAATACATTATCAATAGTAATAGAAGGTTCTTTACCTATTCTCCCGATGCCAATGATCTTACCTTTGGCATTATCGCCGAAAGTGACATATCCTCCATCCTTTTGTTTTAGAGAGGAAAACTTGGTCTTATCACCGGTCATGTGTCTTGAACACCTGCTGTCCAAGTACCACTTGTCTGTTGATGATGTTGTCCTAAAAACCAACAATGGAGGATTCATTGTGTTAGTCTTTGGAACCCAAATCCTTTTAACTTTCTTTGTTTTGTTCTTAGTTCCATTATTAACTTTCCATTCTCCTTGTACTTTAACATACTTCCTTTTTAGTAGGCAATCAAACATTACGTGACCTTTAGTCTTGCACATATAGCAAGTAGTGTGTTCATGTTTGTTGTTTGAGAAAGTACTAGCATAGTGTTTGGCTTCCTTGACGAAGTATCCCATGTATAATTTCTTATTCTTTTTGTTTGTTTTACCATTGTAACCTATTCCTTCTTTATTCCTATGTAGCCTTTGCTATCCAATCATTTTTTCAAAACTATCTTTACCTTTTGTAAAATTATATATGATTTTTTTCTTTATCCTCTACTAATTTCTTTAGTTCGTTTATTTCTAGATCCTTTCTATTCAAGTTTTCTTTATGAGTTTTGCCTAATTCTTGAGTTGCTTTACTTACTTCCTCCTCTAACTTCTTAATACAAGAATCTTTTTCTCTTTCAACGGTTTTGAATGATTCAAGTTGCTTCAATAGTTCTTTATTTTAATCCTTCAAGGTTATATTTCTTTTGGAAATTTTTATGAATATTTTATGTAAGGAAAATAATTCAGCTTGTAATTCTTTGTATGAGGGCATATTATCACATGACTCGTCACAAGATTCATTGCAAGATTCTGTTGAAGAGTAGTAGGAATTTACCTCTTCATCATTCACCATGAAGCATATGTTTGCCATCTCTTGTCCACTTGATTCGTTTTCTGTTTCACTGGAGCTTGAGTCATCCCAAGTAGCCTTCATAGATTCCTTCTTTTTCTTCTTGTCTTTCTTGAGCAATGGGCAGTCCGATTTGATATGTCATGGTTTCTTACAATGATAGTATATAGGAGGTTCACTTTTACTTTTATTTTCTTTTCTACTTGATTCTCCTTTTTCAGTTTTCCTTTTGTTGAACTTCTTAGGAAATCTTTTATTCCTTCTATAAAACTTTCCTAGTCTCTTTGTAATGAATGCTAATTCATCTTGATCTAAGTCACTGGTTTCACTTTCTTCTTCACTTGAGCTGTGGCTTGATGCTTTTAGTACAATAGATTTCTTATGCTTTGGTTTAGGATTTCTTTCTTTTAGAGCCATTTCATAGGTAAGGAGTGAACCTATGATTTCATCTAAAGAGGTGGTCTTAAGGTTTCTTCCTTCAGTAATTGTTGTGGCCTTAGGTTCCCATATGGAGTGAAGGCCTCTCAAAATTTTCCTAATCATTACGTAGGTGGTATAAGTTTTTCCTAAGGCACTTAAGGAATTAATTATGTGGGTGAATCTTGTGTACATACTTGATATGGATTCATCTGAATTCATCTTAAATGTTTCATATTCGCTTGTTAACATGTTTATCCTATTGTCCATAACATCAATAGTTCCTTCATATGTAACTTCTAATTTGTCTCATATTTCTTTAGCTGTTTTACAAGCCATGAACCTATTAAATTCATTAGCGTCTAAAGCACAATACAATGCATTTATAGCACTTGAGTTTATTTGAAGCATTTTATAATTTGAATCGATCATATCCATTTTCTCTTTTGGAATATGTTTTCCATCTATTATCTTGGTGGGAATAAGGTCTCCATCCATAACTACTTCCCATGCTTTCCAATCCATGTGTTGGAGGTAGATTTGCATTCTCTTTTTCCAAAAGGTGTAGTTGTGTCCACAAAAGATTGGTGGACGAGTTGAGGATTGGCCCTCTCCAAAAGGAGCTACTCCTATGTTAGCCATTTAGATCTTTTTATAGCTTCTTGTTAGGAATTTTCTATAACTAGGCTCTGATACCAATTGAAATTAGGATAGCTTCCCAAAAGGGAGGGTGAATTGGAATTTTAAGATTATTTCAGAGACCTTTGAGGCTCAATCCTCAATCATAATTAGCATAAGTAACATTAGGTCTTGGCTCACCCATGAAGATTTGCTTACCCTCTGCCGCCTATTCTTTATTCCAGACTGTATCCAGCTTAGGCTACCCAGTAGCTTAGCATTTGCCCTACAACCCAGTTCAAATTAGGTGTCCTTATATGCGAACTATTTCAATACTGAACTTAGGCTAACATTTCATTTCTTTTTCTATAATGTACTGTGATTTTACAACCTATCTATTGGCTTAGCAAGGCTTCAGCTCAGTTTTGATGATAACAAACTTAGGAATCTAATTATGCTTCAAGTAAATTTATAGGTATCATAACTCACAAGCACATTGGATTATACTTAAAACTTAAAATCCATGAAGGATACAAGTTAAATGAAGATTGGCTAAATCTTAGATGAAGATAAAGCTTTAAGACATCATGACATAACTTTTATTTGATATGTATTGTTTTAGAAGTCTCTTATATGTAATTCTCAAGGTTAGGTATGTTTATAAAGCTCATAGGATAAAATTGAACTAGACACTTATTTCTAAAGCTCAGAAAATGTATTTTCAAAGTTGAAAAGGGTTTTTAAAGGAACAAAAAAGAGTTTTGAAATAAAGAACATTTAGTTTCATACAAACTAGCCTGAAAGAGAGAAAGTGAGGATGGATCACTTTGATTCCTAAGTAGTGGACTATTGATAGGCTATGAATTGAAATAGTAGAAAGAATGAGTATTAATGAGAAGCCTTATCTCTTCTCGAAGTTCCTTATTTTAGCGGTGGAGGTTGACCCTTTATTGTTTATGTATTAATGAGCATTATCTTGCTTGTGGGAGTTACATAAATTTTATGGGCATTTGTGTTGAGGTTTTGAATATGATTTCGTAACCGTCCCTCTCATCAACGTGTGTAATTAATTAAGTCTACCTATTGGTTATGGAAGGAGGTTTAATGGTAGAGTTGAAGTCGTTCTTCCTTTTAAATGAGGATATTTTAATGTATATCAGCTGCCCCCGCTCTAGTTTCGAATTTTTGAAACTTGTTTCCAAAGTTTGAAGACTTTTAATGCTGTGGGAACATAACCTTTTTTTTTTTACCAAGTCGTGTATTCATCCCAAATGTTTTTGATTCTACCAAACAACTTATCAACTCGTCTAAGTTATTTTCTTCTTCATCCGAGTCATCTACGATTTGTCCAAGCCGTCTATGAGTCGTCCAAACTGCCTACATCTTGTTCGTACCGTTCTCGGCTTGTCCACAATGTTATCGGCTCATCCAAACCACGTAGTCATTTTTCGAGCCATTCTTGACATCTTAACTCATCCAAGCCATTCATGGATCGTCGAGTTGACTTCGATTCGTCCAAGCTGATTATCTAATCAAGAGTTCGATGCACTCCAAGAAGCTGTTCGGCTGTATCTTGGTGTTTAAACTATCCGAGTAGCTGTTTGGCTTATATATATATATATTTTTTTTCTATCAAATTGAACAGCTTTTTCAACTATACATTGGTGTTTTTGAATAAGCTGAGCAACTATTTAGAGGGAATAATCTAAGCAGCTCTTTTGTAAAAAATCTGAGCATCTTATGATTCGAGCAACTCCTTGGTTGGATTTCTTAATCCTAGTAGCTCCTTGGCTATATTCTATAATCTGAGCAACTTTTAATTCGAGCAGCTTCTTGGCTAGATTTCATAATCCAAGCAGCTCTTATACTGAGCACCTTCTTAGCTAGATTTCATAATCCAAGCAGTTCAATCTTAATCAGAGCAACTTCTTGGCTAGATTTCATAATCCGAAAAGCTCTTAATCCTAGCAACTTATGACCTGATAAGCTCCTTAATTGGTCAGATTTCTTAATCTAAGAAGCTCAAAATCTGCATGGCTCATTGGCTATATTCCATAGTCAGAGCAGCTGTTTGGTTGGATTTCATAGTTTGAACAACTCCTTGGTTGGATTTCATAGACCAAAAAATGCGTTACCTTTTAAGCCCCACAAGTTGTGCTCATTAGTTGGGCAGTTTATTTAGGCCTCATGAGCTGTGCTCATCAAAAGAGCCGGTTCCTCATGCCTTATAAGTGGTGCTCATCTGTTGGGTTGTTATTTTAGTCCTTATGAGTTGTGCTCATTAGTTGGGCCACTTCTTCATGCCTTATAAATTGTGCTCATCTACTAGATTGTTTCTTCATGCCTCATGAGCTATGCTCACTTGTTAGGCTGTCTTTTCAGGCCTCATGAACTTTGCTCATATGTTGGGCTACTTCTTAATGCCTCACAAGTTATGCTCATCTATTAGGTTGTTTCTTTAGGCCTTATGAGCTTTGCTATTTTGTTAGTCATTTCTTCAAGCCTCATGAGCTTTGCTCATCAATTGGGCCATCTTTTTTGGCCTTATGAGTTGTGCTCATCAATTGGGCCATATCTTTAGGCCTCTTGTGATGTGGTCATCGGTTAGGTCATTTCTTTAGGCCTCATGAGCTGTGCTCATCGGTTAGGCCTCTTCTTTTGTTTGGGATTTTCACCCCATTGAGATTTGTACTCGTTTGGCATTTGCACATCTTAGTAATTTGCGCCTTGTTGTGATTTGTTCTCATTGGGATTCGTGCCACAAGTTCATTTTAGCCCCAATTTTTCTTTATAAAAGGGGCTTCTCTGCTCATTCCTCCCTTGTCTCCAACGGAAGTTTTTGGCATCTGCTAGGAACACCTTTCTCCCTTTCCTTTGAACTCTTTTCTGTCTTGATTGTTTTATTTAGCTTGTTGTTTGTCTTGCATACACCACTTTTTCTATGTTCTTCACACATTCTTCACACGTTTTTCTTGTTCTTCACATGTTCTTCAAAATTTTTTGAAATTTTTTTTTCAATCATTATCTAGGAAAATTAAAAGTTGTCTTTCTTCTTGTCCTTTAAAACCCTATTGACTTTTTGAGTCCGATCTCTATTTAGATTATGACAAACCATGGTATCTCATGTGTGCATGTAGTCTTTGAACAGATTTATAATGCAGAAGGCACAAATGAGAGATGCAATATAGAAGCCTTGAATTCATACCAACAATCATATTCTAAGGTGTATTCTATGGACAATCGGAGAAGTGGAAGACTTGAAGACTTTATTTATTTTTTTCTATGTTGTAATAATCATTTACGTTTAATGAGTGCATGCATATCATATGATTTAATTTTTGAATGAGATTTAATGTGGTTAATTGGTGAAGTTTTAACTAGCAAAAAAATTTTTAAATTCCAATTCACCCCCCTCTTGGGATCACACAATAACTCTCAAACGTCCCCCTTTGTTTAAGATAGAGACCTTTGAGGCTCAGTCCTCAATCGTAATTAGCATAAGTAACGCTAGGTCTCATCTTACCCAAGAAGATTTGCTTAAACTCTGCCGCCTATTCTTTATTTCAGACTGTATCAACATTAGGCTGCCCAGTAGCTTAGAATCTGCCCTACAACCTAGTTAAAATTAGGTTTGCTTATATGCGGACTATTTCAATACTGAACTTAGGCAAACATTTCATTACTTCCTCTCTGATGTGCTGTGATTTTGCAACCTATCTGTTGGCCTAGCAAGGCTTCATCTCTGTTTTGATGATAACAAACTAAGGAATCTAATTTTGCTTCAAGTAAATTTACATGTGTCATAACTCACAAGCACATTTGATTATGCTTAAAACTTAAAATACATGAAGGATACAAGTTAAATGAACATTGGCTAAATCTTAGATGAAGATAAAGCCGCAAGACATCATGACTTAACTTTTATTTCATATGTATTGTTTTGGAAGTCTTATGTAAGTAATTCTCAAGGTTAGGTATGTTTATGAAGCTCATAGGATAAAATTGGACTTAGAGACTTATTTCTAAAACTCAAAAATTGTATTTTCAAGTTTGAAATATGTTTTTAAAAGAACACATAAAGGATTTTGAAATAAAGAACATTGGGTTTGATACAAACTAGCTTGAAAGAGAGAAAGTGAGGATGGCTTAGACGACCCAGGGTGTATTGCGGGGGACCATTCTGAAGCCTAAGTAGTGGACTATCGAGAGACCATGAATTGAAATAGTAGAAAGAATGAGTATGAATGAGAAGCCTTATCTCTTCTCAAAGTTCCTTATTATAGTGGTGGATGTTGACCCTTTATTGTTCATGTATTAATGAGCATTATTGTGCTTGTGGGAGTTACATAAATTTTATGGGCATTTGTGTAAAGGTTTTGAATATGATTTCGTAACTGTCCCTCTCATCAATGTGTGTAATTAATTAAGTCTACCTATCAGTTATGGAGGGAGGTTTAATGGCAGAGTTGAAGTCGTTCCTACTTTTGAATGAGGATATTTTAAGGTATATCAATTGCCCCTGCTCTAGTTTTGAATTTTTGAAACTTGTTTCCAAAGTTTGAAGACTTTTAACGCTATGGGAACATAGCTTTTTTTACCAAGCCATGTATTCATTGTAGATTCTTCAGATTCTACCAAACAACTTATCAGCTCATTTGAGTCATTTTCTACTTCATCCGAGTCATCTCTAATCCGTTCGAGCCGTCTACGAGTCATCCAAGCTTCCTACATCTCATTTGTCGAGTCGTTCTTTGCATATTGACTCATCCAAGCCATTCACGGATCATCGAGTCGACTTCGGTTTGTCCAAGCTGGTTACCCAATTGAGAGTTTGGTGCACTCCAAGCAATTGTTCGGCTGTATCTTGGTGTCCAAACTATCTGAGTAGCTGTTTGGCTTATATTTTTCTTTCTATCAAATTGTGAAATTTTTTAGACTATACATTGGTCTTTCCGAATGAGCAAAGCAACTATTCGGAGAGAATAATTTGAGCAACTCTTCTATAAAAAATTTGAGCATCTTATGATTCGAGGAGCTCCTTGGTTGGATTTCTTAATCCAAGCAGCTCCTTGGCTATATTCTATAATCTGAGCAACTTTTAATCCAAGTAGCTTCTTGGCTAGATTTCATAATTCAAGTAGCTCTTAAACCGAGCACCTTCTTAGCTGGATTTCATAATCCGAGTAGTTTGATATTAATTAGAGTAGCTTCTTAGCTAGATTTCATAATCTGAAAAGCTCTTAATCCTAGCAACTTATGACCTGATCAACTCCTTAATTTGTTAGATTTCTTAATCGAAGAAGCTCAAAATCCGCACGAGTCCTTGGCTATATTCTATAGTCTGAGCAGTTGTTTGGTTGGATTTTAGAGTTCGAACAACTCCTTGGTTTGATTTCATAGACCAAAAAATGCATTACCTCTAAAGCCCTACAAGATGTGCTCATCAGTTTGGCGGTTTATTTAGGCCTCATGAGCTGTGCTCATTAGAAGAACCAGTTCTTCATGCCTTATAAGAGCTGCCAATATGTTGGGCTGTTATTTTAGACCTGATGAGTTGTGCTCATTATTTGGGTCACTTCTTCATGCCTTATAAGTTGTGCTCATCTATTGGACAGTTTCTTCATGCCTTATGAGCTATGCTCATCTGTTGGGCTATCTTTTCAGACCTCATGATATTTGCTCATTAGTTGGGCTGTTTCTTAATGCCTCATAAGTTGTTCTCATCTATTAGGCCATTTCTTCAGGCCTTATGAGCTTTGCTTGTCAATTCAGTCATTTCTTCAGGCCTCGGGAGCTTTTCTCATCAATTCGGCCATCTATTCAGGCTTTTTTAGTTCTGCTCATTAGTTGGGCCATTTCCTTAGGCCTCATGAGCTGTGCGCATCAATTAGGTTGTTTCTTCAGGTCTCATGAGCTATGCTCATTGGTTGGGCCGCTTCTTTGGGATTTGAATCCTTTTGGGATTCATCGCTTTTTTTTTTATTCATACCTATTTGGGATTTTCACCCCCATTGAGATTTGTACTTGTTTGGGATTTTCACATCTTAGTAATTTACCCCTTGTTGTGTATGTTCTCTCTGGGATTTGCGCCACAAGTTCATTTTAGAGCCAATTTTTCTTTATAAAAGGGGCTTCTCTGCTCATTCCTCCCTTGTCTCCAACGGATGTTTTTGGCATCTACTAGGTACGCCTTTCTCCCTTTCCTTTGAATTTCCTTTTTGTCCTATTTTTTTTTTTTTAGCTTGTTGTTTGTCTTACATATAAGAATTTTTCTATGTTCTTCACATGTTCTTCACACTTTTTTCATGTTCTTCACGATTTCTTCAAAAGTTTGCTGAATTTTTTTTTCAATGATTATTTTGGCAAATTAAAAGTTGTCTTTCTTCTTATCCTCTAAAACCCCATTGACTTTTTGAGTCCAATCCCTGTTTTGATTATGATAAACCATGATATCTCCTATGTGCATTTAGTCTTTTAACAAATTTTTAATGCAGAAGGCACAAATGAGAGATGCAATATAGAAGCCTTGAATGTATACCAACAATCATATTCCAAGGTGTATTCCGTGGACAATCAAAGGAGCAGAAGACTTGAAGACTTTATTTATTATTTTCTAAGTTGTAATAATTATTTAGGTTTAATGTGTGCATGCATATCATATGATCTAAATTGAAGCATTCATGGCATATAATTTAATTTTTGAATAAGATTTAATGTGGTGAATCGGTGATGTTTAAATTAGCAAAATATTTTTTAAATCCCAATTCACCCCCTCTTGAGATCACACCATTATGATCAAACCTCCACCTTTGTTTAAGATGGAGACCTTTGAGGCTTAGTTCTCCATCATAATTAGCATAAGTAATGCTATGTCTCGTCTCACCCTTGAAGATTTTCTTAACCTCTACCGCCTATTCTTTATTCCAGACTATATCCACCTTAGGCTGCCCAGTAGCTTAGAATATACCTTACACTTTGGTTCAAATTAGGTTTGCTTATATGTGGACAATTTCAATACTAAACTTAGGCTAACATTTCATTCCTTTTTCTCTGATGTACTATGATTTTGCAACCTATTTGTTGGCCTAACAAGACTTCATCTCTTTTTTGATGACAACAAACTAAGGAATCTAATTATGCTTCAAATAAATTTACAAGTATCATAACTCAAAAACACATTGGATTATACTTAAAACTTAAAATCCATGAAGGATACAAGTTAAATGAATATTGGCTATATCTTAGATGAAGATAAAGCTTAAAGACATCATGACTTAACTTTTATTTGATATGTATTATTTTAGAAGTCTCATGTAAGTAATTCTCAAGGTTAGGTAAGTTTATGAAGCTCATAGGATAAAATTGGACTTTGAGACTTATTTCTAAAACTCAAAAAATGTATTTTCAAAGTTGAAATATGTTTTTAAAGAACACAAAAGAGTTTTGAAATAAGTGTTAGCATTTCTGCAATCCCAAGAGGGGGGAGTGGTGAAATTGTATTTTAAAAAATTAATCCTCTAGAACAATCAACTAGCAACAATATTATACAAACCTAAGGTCAATCTAGTACAGATAAGATAAATCAATGTATATATTCAGTAGAAATTAAACCTCACAAGGAAACTAATTAAGCATGCACAATAAGGTAGTAAAAGGGAGATAACACCAGATATATTATCGAGGCGGGGCAACGGTGCTTATGTCCCTGTCTTGGCTCACAAGCATAAGGATTACACCAAGGCTCACTTAACGGGTGAAGCGGCACCTAATTATAACCAAGTCAATTTGCACATAGCTGACCTCAACCTTTACAACCAATCCTTTCGGGATGGATTACCACCCCCTTAGGCTATGCCTCGAATACAATAGATTTACAATAAAATTTGCGTACAAATTTTTTGCTTCTTAATCAAGCATATTTGCACCAATATAATGAAGACACTGCCGATTGATAAAATATGATAAGCTCAATGTAGTTTTGATGTCTACTATAAAAAATAATGCAAGTATAGCAATTAGTGCATAAGAGTGTGAGTGTTAGGATCTTTGTCAAGACAATAATATCAATCACAATATTCAGCAATAAAGATATTTCACAACACAAGAAAATATCTCAAAAATATTTTTCTCAAATTTGTAAAAAAAATATTTTACAAACAAAACGCAATACGAGCTCTTGAGTATTGCAATGATTATGCAAAACTCACAAGCTCAAAGAAGTTTTCCTACAGAAGACTTATAAATGAAGTCTCCTAGAAAAACTTAATGCTTGCTCTCAAAATAAAATGAATCTCAATCAACACAAGCAGATGAGAGTGTAAGCTTAAAGAGATGAATACAAGAGCTCTCTTACTAAGTGATTTTAGCAATAAGAATGAGTACAAATGAATCTAGGAAGCTTGAATATGAGAAATGGAACTTTTGGATTTAGAAGATAAATTGCTAATTTTTTTTTCTAGTCTTGTCCTAATCCATGCAAATGAGGGGGTATATATAGACACCCTTGAAATTATAACCGTTTAGGACCTATCTGGCATTTTTGAAAAATTTTAAATAGGGTTAATAGAGATTAACAGCGTTTTAATGTTGGTAAAATCTGGCCAACCTGAGAGGGTCGCTCGACCATTTTTATGGTTTGATGGACCAGGTTGCCCGGTGCAGTTGGCCAGGATGAATTTGAACTGGGAATATGGTCATCTAGGCTTAAGGCAATTTTCAGAACCTCCAAGGTTCGGTCAACAGGGTTGAGTTCGGTCAGCCAGGCCAATTTTCTACTAAAAGTTTGGTCGACCGGGGCATTAGGATTTCCCACGTGCCAGTTCGGTTCACCAAGGCATTGCAACCTATTTTGAGGTTGGTCGAGCGAAGGGTCAAAACATTGACCCTGGGGAGGTTCGGTCGACCGAGGTGCACATAGTGTTGGGGTTCAGTCGACTGAGCATTCCAACTTATGCATTTCAGTCCTATTCTTATTATAAAGTTGTCCCTATTCACATGATGGTTAAATCTAATATTATAGGGGACTTTTTCATGCAACATTTTGAGTCCTATGGCCAACCTGAGGCCTTTGAGCTTATTTATCCTATCATGCATGCAATGCATTAAATTGTTACAGACCATTGATCTTTAATTATTGCAGACCCAAGTAAACCTTAATTAAATTACAACAAATAAATGGACTGGTTGTTTAGCTTCTTCAAGTCCATGTGCATCATATTGAAACCTCCTATTGATCATGCATACAAACTCATCAACCATTAAATAACGGAGTATTTGTCACAATCAAAAGAGGGTATGAGCTATCGGGTCAACATTCTCCCCCTTTTTGATGATGACAAATACATCACACAAAAGTGGGTACAGCCTTGAAAGGCTCCCCCTGACAATATACACAATGAGAAGTTTAAGAATTTAAAGTTCACAAAGCATTTTTCAAAGTACCTAATTTTGCCCTCTTTTCCCCCTTTTGGCAATAGCAAAAAGGGCTATAATAAACATAAAGCACATAGGCATAGGCATTGAGTATGAATCATTTGAATACAAGATATGCTTAGGAAAAGTTTTTAGAAATTTTGGCAGCATGCCATTTGAAAATAGAGCATTTTCCCAAAAATGCCTATATAGAAATGACCTGATTGAGTGTTAGATCAATAGTTTATCCACAACTAACAACTCAAACAGTTCAGTATGAATTAAAACATAAGACGTAATATAACTATCAAAATGCAATATATATGATAGCCATGCATTTGAAAAACACATACAGACTCATAAAGTATAAAGCAATGATAGATTTAAAGCTCGGAGCCATATGTTTCTATGTAAAGAAGCTCCCCTTAAGTTCGTGCACTCTATTAAAAATCTAGGAGGCATCTCTACAATGCATTATACCTAGATCTCGTATAATCTATATGAACCTATCTTCTGGAAGGGTTTTGGTAAAAGTATCAGCCCACAGCTCATTGGTGCACACAAACTCAAGTGCCACATCCCCTTTCTGCACATGATCATGAAGAAAATGATGTCTAATTTCAATATGTTTAGTTCATGAATGTGAAATAGGATTTTTATAAATATTAATTACACTAGTATTATCACATTTAATTGGAACCATATCATAGTGCAATCCAAAATCCATAAGTTGCTGTTTCAAATAATGTGTTTGGGCACAACAACTTCTAGTCGCAATATATTATGCTTCGATTGTGGATAAAGCAATTAAGTTCTGTTCCTTGGAGAACCAAGAAACAAGAGATTGTCCTAAGTAGTGACAAGTGTCGCTAGTACTCTTCCTATCAAACTTACTACCAACAAAGTTAGCATCAGTATAACTCACAATCTCAAATGTCATATGCTTAGGGTACCGTAAACCTAATTCTATAGTTCTAACTAGGTACCTAATTATTCTTATCACAACCAATAGATAAGACTCCTTAGGAGCGTCCGGAAGCCTAGCACACATACACACACTAAACATGATATTAGGTCGACTAGATGTACGGTATAGGAGCCTACCAATCATGCCACGATATAATTTTACATCAACAGGGATTCCTTGCTCATCTTTATCAAGTTTGGTGGAAGAACTTATAGGAGTACTAAGAATTTTACCATCTTCCTTATTAAATTTCTTTAGCAAGTCCTTAACATATTTAGATTTGACGTATAAAGGTTCCATGTTTAGCTTGTTTAATTTGAAATCCTAAGAAGAAACTCAGTTCACCCATCATGCTCATTTCAAATTCACTTTACATGCATTTGGCAAACTCATTACACAAATCATCATTAGTTGCTCCAAAAATAATATCATCAATATATATTTGAACAATGAGCATATCATCATTTTTAGATTTGATGATAAGTTTAGTGTCAATTTTGCCATCGGTAAACCCATTTTCTAGTAGAAAACCGCTAAGCCTCTCATACCAAGCTCTAGGAGCTTGTTTCAATCCGTATAAGGCTTTGGACAACTGGTATACATGATTAGGATATTTATGATTTTCAAAACTAGGAGGTTGTTCTACATACACTTCTTCATTAATATAGTCATTTAGAAATGCACTTTTAATATCCATTTATTACAATCTAAAGTTCTTAAAAGCAGCATATGCAAGCAACATACGAATGACTTCCATTCTAGCTGCAGGAGCATAGGTTTCCCCAAAATCTATCCCTTTTTCTTGATTATATCCCTAGGCAACTAGCCTAACTTTATTTCTAGTGACTAACCCATTTTCATTCTTTTTTATTTCTATAGACCCATTTAGTTCTAATAATAATATGATCATCGGGCCTAGGAACTAGGGTGCACACTTTACTTTTTTCTAATTGGTTAAGCTCTTCCTGCATAGACATTACCCAAGATTCATCCTCTATGGCATCCTTAATGTTTTTGGGTTCTTCCTGAGATAGAAATGCAAAATGACTTACTAGGTTTCTTAAGGAAGATCTGGTGGCTACACCACATGAAGGTTCACCTATGATTTGATTTAAAGGATGGTTCGTAATGAATTTCAAATCCCTAGGAAATTCTTGAACCTCACTCTCAACTTTGTTTTCTTCAATTGATTTATCATTAATTTTTGAATTTTCGTCCACGTTATTTTTAATGGATAGCTTATCTAGTCCTTTCTTAATATCAATATCATCTTCATAATCTCTTTTAGAAAATAGATTAGATTCATCAAACACAACATGATAGATTCAATAACAGTTAATGTTCTTTAATTAAAAACTTTGTATGGTTTACTGTTAAGTGAATAACCTAGGAAAATATCTTCATCAAATTTGGAGTCAAATTTCCCTAGGTGCTCATTAACTCCAAGTACAAAGCATTTACAACCAAAAACATGAAAATAGGAAATATTTGGCCTATGGTTGTTTCACAATTCATATGGAGCCTTATTAAGTGAAGGCTTGATTAACACTCTATTCATGACATAACATATAGTATTCACAGCTTCTACCCAGAAATATTTGGGCAATTTATGTTCATTTAGCATTGTTCTACGCATTTCTTGCAAGGACCTATTCTTTTGTTCTATAACTCCATTTTGTTGTGGGGCCCTAGGTGCAGAAAAATTATGTGAAATGCCCTCTAAGTCACAATAGTTTTCTATGCCATCATTTTTGAATTCAATTCCCCTATCACTTCTTATGTGTGTGATTTTATAGCCTTTTTCATTGTGAATTCTTCTACATAATTTAGTGAATTGTTCACATGATTCATCTTTATGAGAAAGAAATAGCACCCATGTGAACCTAGAATAATCATCCACAACAACAAAGGCATACAATTTACCACCTAGACTTTGAGCCTGATTAGGACCAAATAAATCTAAATGTAGCATTTCAAGTGGTCTAGTGGTGGATATGAATTTCTTTTTCTTAAAACTTGATTTTATTTACTTACCCATTTGTTATGCATCACAAATTTTATCTTTCACAAAATGAGTTTTTTGCAAGCCTTTAACTAAGTCCCTTTTCACAAGTTTTGAGAAGAGATACATACTAGCATGTCCTAAACGTCTATGCCACAACCAACTAGCTTCATTTATTGCAGAAAAACATGTGACTTGTTAAGAAGGCAAATTGTCAAAACTAGTTATATACACATTTTCATAACGTTCAGTAGTAAAAAGTACTTTGTTATCAAATATACTCTCTGTTGTCTCTACGAGTCCAATCTTGTTTTGATAATGACAAATCACTTGGTATTTGATCTGTGCATTGAGTTTGTGAACAAGACTTACACTAAGCATGCACGGAAAGCTAATGAGTCATGGAAGCCTTTAAGTAAAGCTTACAAATCTTAGAAAGCACCATGGAACTCAAAGAGTACAAGAATCAAGATGCAAGCAGCAAAGTTCAAGAATATCTTGGGAATGGGTATTTAGAACTCATGTACTTATATTTTCATATGATTTAATTTGAGGGTCAACATAACTTAGAATGATTGTTAGGATTCATGCATTTCATGTACACCATTAGGGAACTTACATGGACTTAGAAAGGTTTTTAAAATCATGGAAAAAGGGATACCTAATTACTAAAATTCAAAGTGATAGGGGTAGAGAATTTAAAAATCAAGGCATGGAAGACTATTGTAACTCACTAGGAATTGCCTATAATTTTTCAGCCCCTAGAACACCACAACAGAATGGCATAGTTGAAAGAAAGAATAGATCTGTACAAGAAATGGCCAGAACTATGCTTAACAAACATAATTTACCTAAATACTTCTGGGCTAAGGCTGTGAATACCACCTGCTATGTGCTAAATAGAGTCCTGATTAGACTATCACTTAATAAGACTCCTTACAAATTATGGAATGGCCATAGACCAAACATATCATATTTTTACGTCTTTGGCTGTAAGTGTTTTGTACTTAGAGACAATGAGCATCTAGGAAAGTTTGACGAAAGCCTTGTACGGTTTAAAGCAAGCTCCTAGAGTTTGGTATAAAAGGCTAAGCAGTTTTCTATTAGAAAATGGATTTATAAGAGGAAAGATAGATACAACCCTGTTCATAAAGTTTAAGAAAGATGATATTCTCCTAGTGCAAGTATATGTAGATGACATCATATTTGACGCTACAGATAAAGAATTGTGTAATGAATTTGCTAATACCATGCAAAATGAATTTGAGATGAGCATGATGGGTGAACTAAACATCTTCATAGGACTTCAGATCAAACAAGCAAATCATGGAATATTCATAAATCAATCAAAGTATATTAGAGACTTACTCAAAAAGTTTAAAATGGAAGATGGAAAAATACTAGGTACACCGATGAGCGCTTCATTGAAATTAGATAAAGATGAACAAGGTATACCTGTAGATGTTAAGCTATATCATGGAATGATAGGTAGCTTGTTATACCTGACTGCCAATAGACTAGATATAATGTTTAGCGTATGTTTGTGCGCAATATTTTAGTCTGTTACAAAAAAGTCTCATTTGGTAGCTGTTAAACGGATACTTAGATATTTGATAGGAACCGTGAACAATGGGTTATGGTATCCTAAATACACATCCTTTGAAATTCTTAGTTATTCAGATGCTGATTTTGCGGGTAGCAAAGTGGATAGCAAGAGCACTAGTGGTACTTGTCATTTCATAGGACATTCCTTGGTCTCTTGGTTTTCCAAGAAACAAAATTCAGTTGCACTTTTCACAACTCAGGTTGAATACATAGCCGCAAGTAGCTGTTGTGCTCAAACGCTTTACATGAAGCAACAACTGAAAGATTTTGGATTAAGTTATGAAAAAATACCAATAAGATGCGATAATACAAGTGCAATAAATATCTCAAAGAATCCAATATTACATTCATGAACTAAGCACAGAGAAATACGACATCACTTTCTTCATGACCATGTACAAAAAGGGGATGTAGCACTAGAGTTTGTATGCACGAATGAACAATGGGTAGATATATTCATGAAACCACTTGTAGAGGATAGGTTTATCCAAATTAGGCGTGAATTAGGTCTTATGCATAGTCGAGAGGCTGCTTGGAATCATGTTAGATGACATAATTCAAGGGAAGCAACATCACTTACGATATAATCACTTGGTATTGCATTATTCAATAATTGGACATATTTAAAACCTTAAGATTTCTAAGGGGAGAAGAACATAAGGGTACGTTTACTCATGATTTATTTATTTACACCTTTTTGTTGATGTCAAAAGGGGGAGAAAAATCGGGAGCAAAAATGATAACACACAAAAATTAGAAGCAAAGAAAAAATCGGGAGCAAAAATTGTTATTGAAGTTATGCAAAGAGTGAGATATACAAATGGAAATCTAGCAGGGTGAGATATACAAAGGGGGAGAAATCTAGCATATTCATCATGAGCATATTTCATATCTCATTTGGATTCAGGTTAAACATTGTGTATATAAATATGAGCATATTGTCATTTACTGATTATTTGATGCATTAATTGAGGGGGAGCCTTGTTAGGTGTAACTCATTATATATTTTTGCTCGTGCATTTGTCATCATAAAAAAATGGGAGATTGTTGACTCTACAAGTCCAATCTTGTTTTGATAATGACAAATCACTTGGTATTTGATCTGTGCATTGAGTTTGTCAACAGGACTTACACTAAGCATGCACGGAAAGATAACGAGTCATGGAAGCCTTTAAGTAAAGCTTACAATTCTTGGAAAGCACCATGGAACTCAAAGATTACGAGAATCAAGATGCAAGCAGCAAATTTCAAGAATATTTTGGGAATGGGTATTTAGAACTCATGTACTTACATTTTCGTATGATTTAATTTAAGGCTCAACATAACTTAGAATGATTGTTAGGATTCATGCATTTCATGTACACCATTAGGGAACTTACATGGGCTTAGAAAGGTTTTTAAAATCATGGAAAACTTGTTTTATGAAAGACCCAAGCAAAGAAGCAAAGCATAATTTTAAATTGGAAATTAATAATTGAGAAAAAGGGGACTTTGGTAGCCTGAACTCAACCTCAGGCGCCTGAAGAATTTCTTCGGTTTCCTGAAGATTAAGTTTAGTAGCCTGAAGAATTAAATGGGAAAACAAAACCTAGCAAAGGTACTTCAGCCGCCTAACCCTGGAACCTCAGGCACCTGAAGTTGTCATTTTAGGAGCCTGAACCCCACTTTGGTTGCCTGAAGTCGCGGGAAAGTCTAAAAATCATATTTTTATTAAAAGGACTCACGAGCTATTCATTGATCCAACGGCTGAGATCAATCCTAATGGTAATATACTATATATTCTCAATATCTAAACCCTAGAACAAAAATTTAGACACACAAGAAAGAGAAGAACACACCTTGTTGCAAAAATGTTGAAAATCTACTCCTAGTGCTATACGATTGTCTACTATTCAATCTCTAATCTTCAAGCTTCAGCAAATCAACTCAGATTCTCAAAGGGAACTTATTTAATCAACTGTACTTCAATCTAGTATTGAGGTTTGATCTTTCAAGTTATTATTCTTAAGAACATCTCATCTCATCTTATCAAGTGCTCTTGACTATCATTAAAGAAGTTTCGATCTTAAGTGTGCATATTCATATAAAAATTAAGTTTTGAAAAGATCATTACTTGAGAAAACTTGTTTAACTTGGTTGATTGACTTTTGATTCAAGTGGGTGTTTTCTAAAGGATTTATATTTTAGATATATTAAAGTTTGATTAAATATCCTTGGTACTTATAACTATACATTCAATTGAAGGATATTTTCTGAAAATTAATATACTCAATTGGTCATTGAATACTTGAAATAAAACTTTGTGATTTTGATTGAGTGTGTATTCAAGATAAAGTTTTTTTTTTTTTTTTGTTAACTAGATCACATCAAACATACTTGTGCATTTGTGCAAAGTAAACCAAGAACCCTAGTTGACTCCAAAACATTTTGAATATATCTATACTTGGGAGTTTTAGTTTAATAGGGATTTGTGTGTTGAAGCACATCATACATATACATTCATGACCTTCAAGTTATATCATAGGTTATTGTATTAGGATTTTGAATGGTACTCACCAGTTTTTGTTAGAAGCATTGTTTTGAGTGTTAATTTTCAGATTCTAATGTATACACGGTTCGGTGTGTGAACCGGTGCTTGAGAGGAGAGAGTTGTATCTTTTGTAAGCAGTTGAGTAGGAGGAAGCTGTGCCTCTTGTAAGCAGCGGATTGTAAGGGAAGCTCCATCCCAATTTAAGGAGCAGGGGTTTAGTGAATCCTTGAGTGGTTGCTCAAGGCGAGGACGTAGGCCGAGTCGGATGAACCTCGTAAAACTGTGTTTGTCTTCTCTCTTCCATTTACTCTTTATTTTCAGCACTGCATTCACATTGTGTATATTGCATGCATAGGTTGGATAGTCTTATACATAAGAAATTGAGTAACAAGAATTTATTGGTAAATATATAAGAAGGGTTTAAGTGGTAAATAAGTGTCAAAGAATTTTTTTAATACCCAATTCAACCCCCCTCTTGGGATTACACCTAATTCAACACTCTCAATAATGCATTTATCATTTTTAAAATATACTTTATACTCTTTATCATACAATTGGCTAAAACTCAACAAATTATGTTTCAAACCATCAACCAATAATACATTATCAATAACCAGGGAAGGTTCCTTACCAACGTTACCTACACTGATGATTCGCTCCTTTGCATTGTCTCTGAATGTCACGTATCCTCCATCTTTCGGAGTGATGGATGCAAAATTAGTGTTGTCTCCAGTCATGGGCCATGAGCAGTCGCTATCCAAGTACCATTTCTCCTTCAAATAAGATGACCTTAGGCATACCTGATCACCGTGTGCCATCAAGCACAGGTTAGCAACCTCTGAATCATTGCGGTCTGAGTCTAAGTCATTGCTACTTTGTTTATCCCATGAAGTGCCTACTTTCATAGCCTTCTTCTTTTTTCTAGACTTCTTCTTCAGCAGCGGGCAATCAATTTTGATCTGCTCGACCTTGTTGCAATTATAGTATGTGGGAGCATTCAATTTTTCTTTAATTTTACCAAACTCTCCCTTCTCAGATGCAGACTCTTTATACTTTCTTTATGGTTTACTGTTCTTCTTGAAGAACCTGCTAAATTTTCTAGTAAGTATAGTCATGTCATCTCCAGATTCGGGTTCACTGCACTCACTAGATGTATTAATACATGTTTTTAATGCATTCACCTTCTTCATTCTATTGTGCTCATTTAGTCTCCTATTAACAGCTAACTCATAGGTGATAAGTGAACCTATCAGTTCATCTAGTGGCATAGCCTTAAGGACCCTCAGATATGGTCATAGCCTTTGCTTCCCAAACAAAAGGCAAACCCCTAAGGACTTTCCTAATCATCTCATATGTAGGATAAGTCTTACTTAATGCATGTAGTGAGTTAATGATGTTTGTGAATCTAGTATACATGCTCTGAATGGACTCACCGGTGTTCATCCTAAATGCTTCGTACTCACTGGTCAACATATCAATGCTACTATCTTTTACATTTCTAGTACCTTCATATGTGACCTCTAACTTATCCCATATCTCCTTAGCAGATGAACATGCCATAACTCTATTAAATTCGTTAACATCAAGACCACAGTATAGAATATTCATGGCAGTTGCATTTAAACTAACAGATTTCATACCATCATCAGTATATTCCTCTTTAGTCTTAGGAAATCTAGTTGTACCTTCAATTTTCATAGGAACATAGTTTCCCTTAGAGACAACTCTCCACACCTTCCAGTCAATATTCTGAAGATATATGCGCATCCTCTATTTCCAGAAAGTGTAATTGATACCACTGGAAATAGGAAGTCATGTGGAAGATGGTCCCTTAGGGAAAAAAGGTTACAATGTTATGAGCCATCTAGATCTTTTGCAAAATAACTATTATTTCTATACTACTAGGCCCTAATACCAATTGTTATCTTTGTTGTAATCCCAAGAGGGGGTGAATTGGTATTTTAAAAAATTAATCCCCTAGGTCAATCAACTAGCAATAGTATTACACAAACCTAAGATAAATCTACTGCGGATAAAATAAATCAATGTATATATTTAGCCCCCTCTTAGGATTACAACAAAGATAACAATAAATAAATCAATGTATATATTTAGCAGAAATTAAACTTCACAAGTAAACTAACTAAGCATGCACAATAAAATAGTAAAAGAGAGATAACACCATATATGTTATTGAGGTTCAGCAACAGTGCCTACGTCCCCGCCTTGGCTCACAAGCACAAGGGTTACACTAAGGCTCACTTAACGGGTGGAGCGGCACCTAATTACAACTAGGTCAATTAGCATAGGGCTGACCTCAACCTTTACAACCAATCCTTTTGAGCTGGATTATCACCCCCTCAGGCCACGCTTAGAATACAATAGATTTACAATAAAATTTACGCGCAAAATATATGCATCTCAATCAAGTAGATTTGCACCAATATAATCAACACACTACCGAATGATAAGATATGATAAGTTCAATGTAGTTTTCATTTCTACTCTAAAAAATAATGCAAGTATATAAATCAGTGCATGAGAATGTGAGTGTTAGGATCTTTGTGTCAAGACAATAATATCAATCACAATATTCAACAACAAATATCTTTCACAACACAAGCAAATATCTCAAAAATATTTTTCTCAAAAATAAGCACAAGAGATATTTGAAAATGGTTTGCAAAAATTTATTTTACACACAAAATGCAATACAAGCTCTTGAGTATCGCAATGAATATGCAAAACTCACAAGCTCAAAGAAGTTTTCCTACGGAAGACTTATAAACGAAGTCTCATAGAAAAACTTTATGCTTAATCTCAAAATAAAATGAATCTCAATCAACACAAGTAGATGAGAGTGTAAGCTTAATGAGATGAACACAAAAGCTCTCTTACTAAGTGATTTTAGCAATAAGAATGAGTAATAATGAATCTAGGAAGCATGAATGTGAGAAATGGAACTTTTGGATTTTGAAGAAAAATTGCTAATCGTTTTTGATAATCTTGTCCTAATCCATGCAAATGAGGGGGAATATATAGAAACCCCTAAAAATTATAATCGTTTGGGACCTATCTAGCATTTTTGGAAAATTTTAAGTATGGTTAACAAAGATTAACAGTGTTTTAATCTAAGCCAAATCCAAGCAACCCAAGGGGGTCGGTCGACCATTTTTATGGTTCCATCAACTGGGCTGCCCAGTTCGGTTGGCCATGATGTATTTGAACTAGGAAGATGGTCAGCCTGGCCTAAAGCGATTTTCAAACCCTCTAAGGTTCGGTCTACTGGTTTGAGTTCAGTTAATCAAACATGGATGTTTGGTCGATCAAGTAAATTTTCTACTAAAAGTTCAGTCGACCAGGGCCTCACAACCTATTTTGAGGTCAATCATCTGAAGGGTCAAACCATTGACCTTGGGGAGGTTTGGTCGACCGAAGTGCACATAGTATTGGGGTTCGGTTGACTGAACATGCCAACTTGTGCATTTCGGTCCTATTCTTCTTATAAAATTGTCCCTATTCACATGATGGTTAAATCTAAGGTTAGGGGGGACTTTTTTATGTAACATTGTGAATCCTATGGTCAACCTAAGGCCTTTGAGCTTATCTATCCTATCATGCATGCAATGCATTAAATTATTACAGACCATTGATCTTTAATTATTACAAGCCTGAATAAACCTTAATTGAATTACAACAAATAAATGGACTAGGTCTTTAGCTTCTTGAAGTGCATGTTCATCATATTGAAACCTCAAATTGATCCTACACACAAACTCATCAACCATTAAATATCAGAGTATTTGTCATAATCAAAACAAGGTATGACCTATAAGGTCAACATAAAGAACATTGAGTTTCATACAAACTAGCCTGAAAGAGAGAAAGTGGGGATGACTTGGATGACCCGGGGTGTACTCCGGGTGATCACTCTTATGCCTAAGTAGTGGACTATTGAGAGGCTATGAATTGTAATAGTAGAAAGAATGAGTATGAATGAAAAGCCTTATCTCTTCTCGAAGTTCCTTATTATAGTGGTGGAGGTTGACCCTTTATTGTTTATGTATTAATGAGCATTATTGTGCTTGTGGGAGTTACATAAATTTTATGGGCACTTGTGTGGAGGTTTTGAATATGATTTCATAACCATCCCTCTTATCAGTGTGTGTAATTAATTAAGTCTATCTATCGGTTATGGGAGGAGGTTTTATGGTAGAGTTTAAGTCGTTCCTCCTTTTAAAGGAGGATATTTTGAGGTATATCAGTTTCCCCCACTCTAGTTTCAAATTTTTGAAAAATGTTTCCAAAGTTTGAAGACTTTTAATGCTATAGGAACATAACCTTTTTTTTTTTAACCAAGTCGTGCATTCATCCCAGATGTTCCGAATTCTACCAAACAACTTATCAGCTTGTTTGAGTCATTTTTTCCTTCATCCGAGTTGTCTACGGTTCGTCTGAGCCGTCTACGAGTCATCCAAGACTCCTACATCTCATTCGCATCGTTCTCACCTTTCCACATTGTTATCGACTCGTCCAAGCCACGTGGTCATTTTTCGAGCCATTCTTGACATCTTAACTCATTTGAGCCTTTCACGAATTGTCGAGATGACTTTGGTTCGTCCAAGATGATTATCTAATCGAGAGTTTGGTGCACTCCAAGCAGCTTTTCAGTTGTATCTTGGTGTCAAAACTATCCAAGTAGCTGTTTGGCTTATATATTTTTTTTTTTCTATCAAACTGAGCAATTTTTTTGACTATATGTTAGTGCTTCTGAATGAGCTCAGCAACTATTCAGAGATAATAGGCTGAGCAGCTCTTCAATAAAAAATATGAGCATCTTATGATTCTAGCAGCTCCTTGGTTGGATTTCTTAATCCGAGTAGCTGCTTGGCTATATTCTATAATCCGAGCAACTTTTAATCATGTTGGCCTAACTAGGCTTTTCAATCTTGTTTTGATGATAACAAATGAGTTGCTTTAGCATGTGTTGTTGAGTGACTTTATTTCAGGATTACATAACTCCACTCTCGTGTTTGTTATGGAAGCAAGCTGGAAACCAAAAGCCAAATCAAGCGAAAGCTTCACCGAGTATTTGAGCATTAAAAGGCAAATGAAAAAGCTTAAAGACCTAGAGGGACTCGAAGACAAGATGAACATCAAGAGACTTGAAGACTTAGTACTTAAAAGTCATATTCAGTAAAGTTGCTTGTATGTACTTCAAATCAAATATAATTTAGAAATTTCAAGCTCTTCAGGGGATGGATGGACTTAGAGACCCATTTTAAGAGCCCGAAAAATGTTTTATGAAAGATCAAAGCAAGAGAGCAAAACTAAATTTGAAAACTAAAAATCAAAAACCAGAAAGAGGACTAGTCAACCGACTAACCAGAAAAACACTGAGTTTACTCAGTCGACTGATAGAAAATCAATAGCTAAGATAACTGCCCAACCGACTGACATAATGAATTGAAATCACTCAACCAACTAACAGTACCCAGCCTATTTACCCATTTTGAACAGTGTCGAGCCAGCTGACTAACAATTATTCACGATTAATTTTTGGCAGACAGTAGGGTGTCAGCCGCTTGTCCAGCTGACTAACCCTGTGGAAATATAGTACCAATCGCCTGTCTAGTCGACTGACTCCACCAAATTTCAATTTTTGGAACTTAACGGGAAATTTCTAAAAATTAGTTTTTGAAATATGAACATTATAAAAACTTGGAGGACAGTCCAAGTCACTTGAGGAACAAGGAAACTAATCCAAAAATGGCTACAAATACTCCTTTAATCCCAAGAATTTAATCATCAAGTAATCACGCAGCACTTTTGCATTCAAGCTTACAATCTCTCTCAAAGCTCTCTATTACTTACACTCCATCTGGGAGATATCCTCTGAAATCGCTGTTGAATCATCAAACTATGGTTCTTACATTGAATTTTCTCAATCACTTAACAAACCTTTGGTGATCTCTATACTTGAGCCTCATACTTTCTTTATTATTATTTGTTTGAAGTATATTATGTGCTCTAAATTTTACAACTCTACTTTGTTTCGAGAGTTTCATTGTACTTAGATTCTAGTAGCCTTCTCGTTGTATTATTAATGGTTCAAAGCTGATTTGGATCGTTGTACCAAGTGGCGGTTGAACACTTGGAGAGGTTTCTCTTCCTGAAAAAGAGGTAACATTGTAAAAGGCTTGCTCCGCCTAGAAAGGAGCATACTTAGTGGAATCCTTTGGTGGAATTGACCAAAGGCAAGGCCATAGGCTGGGGATAAGCCGAATCTCGTAAATATCAGTGTTCTTCTCATCTCTACTCTTTTTATTTTCTGCACTATATATTATTGTGTATGCTGAGCGCAGGTTGCAAGGCTTAAAATCAAAACTCAAAGAAGACTCTTAATTTTAGAAAGTACGTTTCAATTAACAGTTTGCGGAAACCCACAAGGGAGTGCATTGGTTAATTTGAGGAAATCTTAATCAAGAGAAAAGCAATAAAATTCCATCCAAAGTAGGGTTTGCAAATAAATACTAGGCTACTTCCAAAAAGTATAAAATTCTTGAATGATTGATTGATTTTCATTTTTTGGTTGGTTGGATGGTGCTTTTAAATTTTCAGTACTTTGAGTTGTGATTTGGTTGTGATCATAAGTTAATTGATTGACTTGCATTCTTGTTGTTGCATTAAAACAAATAACAAGTTGAAAAAGAAATTAAAATTTTTAATTAATCCAATTCACCCCCCTCTTGGGAATGCTATTCTAATTTCAATTGGAATCAGAGCCTAGTTATAGTAAATCTTAACAAAAAGCTATAAAAATATCAAATGGCACACATAAGAGTAGCTCCCTTTGGAGAGGGTCAATCCTCTACCCGACCACCAATATTTTGTGAACATAACTATACTTTTTGGAAAAAATGAATGCAAATCTATCTTCAACATATGGATTGGAAAGCTTGGGAAGTTGTCATGGATAGAGATCTAATTCCTACCAAAATAGTGGATGGAAAACAAATTTCTAAAAAGAAAAGGGATATGACTGTTATAGACTACAGAATGCTTCAAATAAATCCAAGTGTCATAAATGCATTGTATTGTGCTTTAGACGCTAATGAATTCAATAAAGTCATGGCCTACAAAACGGCCAAAGAAATTTGTGACAAGTTAGAGGTAATGTATGAAGGAACGGTAGATGTTAGAGACAATAGGATTGACATGCTAACCAGTGAGTATGAAACTTTCAAAATGAATTCAGATGAAACAATCACTAGTATGTATACTAGATTTACTCACATAATAAATTCTCTAAGTGCCTTAAGAAAGACCTACACTACCTATGAAATGATTCGGAAAATACTAAGAGGCCTTACCTCCATATGGGAACCAAAAGCCACAGCAATAACAGAAGGTAGGAACCTTAAGACTACCTCACTAGATGAACTTATAGGTTCACTACTCACTTATGAAATGACATTAAAAGAAAGAAATCTTGAACCTAAGCATAAGAAATCCATTGCCTAAAAAGCAGCTAGTATACGCTCAAGTGAAGATGAAAGTGAATATAGTGATCTAGACCAAGATGAATTATCATTCATCACTAAAAGACTTGGCAAGTTCTATAGGAGAAATAAAAAGTTCCCCAGAAAGTTTAGTAAAAAGAAATCTAAAAAAAGAAAAACTAGTAGGAAAGAAAACAAAAGTAAAAATGACCCTCCTATATGTTATCATTGCATGAAACCATGACACATCAAGCCGGACTATCCTTTACTCAAGAAGGATAAAAATAAGAAGAAGGAAGCCATAAAAGCTTCATGGGATGATTCAAGTTCAAGCGAAATGGAGAACGAGTCAAGCGGACAAGAGATAGCAAATATGTATATCATGGCAAATAATGAAGAGGTAAATTCTTACTACTCTACATCAATGGAATCTAGTAACAAATCCTGTGATGAATCTTGGGAAAACATGCCTTCCTATAAAAAACTACAAGCTGAATTATTTGCCTAACATGAAAGGTTTATCAAAGTCTCCAAAAGAAACATAATCTTGAAAGAAAAAAATGAAAAACTAATGAAACAACTTGAATTTTCTAAATCCATTGAAAAGGAGAAAGAATCTCATATTGAAAAGTTAGATAAGAAAATAAAAGATATGACTCAAGAAATAGTCAAAATACAAGTAGATGATCAAAATAAGGACTTAGGAAGACACTTGAGGATAAAGAGAATATTATCTACGACTCCACAAAAGGAAAATAGAACTTTGAGAAAATGATTGGACAACAAAGAATGCATGGAAATAGAGAAGCAGTCAGATATAATGGGAAAAAAAAAATCAAAGAAGTAAGAAGTTATTCATAGGATATTTTGCTAAAGAAGCAAAGTACCATGCTAGTACTTCCTCAATGCATGGAAATAGAGAAGCAGTCAGATATAATGGGAAAAAAAAATCAAAGAAGTAAGAAGTTATTCATAGGATATTTTGCTAAAGAAGCAAAGTACCATGCTAGTACTTCCTCAACCAATATACATGAACATACTACTTGCTACATGTGCAAGAATAAAGGACATGTCATGTTTAACTAACCACTCAAAAGGAAATATGTTAAAGTTCAAGGTGAATGGAAAGTAAACAATGGAACTAGAAATAATTCAAAGAAAGTTAAGAAAATTTTGGTTCCAAAAAAAACACCATCAATCCTTCATTTTAGGAGTGCTTTAGTACGACACCATCAAGGGAAAAGTGGTACTTGGACAGTGGATATTCGAGACATATGACCAGAAATAGGACCAAGTTCACCACACTAAAACAAAAAGATGGGAGGTACATGACCTTCGGTGACAATGCCAAAGGTAAAATTATTGGCATTGGTAAAATATATAAAGAACCGTCTCTTACGATTGATGATGTGTTGTTGGTAGATGGTTTAAAAGATAATCTTTTGAGTATTAGTCAATTTAGTGACAAAGGTTTTGAAATAATTTTTAAGAAAGAAAAATGCATTATTCAAAATCCTAAGAATGATGAAACCTTATTCACAACTCATAGGATAAATAACGTATATTGTATAAATCTTGATAACCTAGTTAATCAAAATGTGACATGTTTGGCTGCCATGAATGAAACTAGTTGGCTTTGGCATAGGAAACTAGGACAAGCAAGCATGGACCTATTATCTAAACTATACAAGAAAAATTTAGTAAAAGGATTACCAAATACAAAACTTATAAAAGACAAGGTTTGTGATGCATGCCAAAAAGGAAAACAAGTCAAGACAAGTTTCAAAAAGAAGAAGTACATATCAAATAGTAAACCCTTAGAACTCTTGCACCTAGACTTATTTGGTCCTACTAGAACCCAAAGCTTAGGAGGCAACCAATATGCCTTTGTGATTGTAGATGATTATTCAAGATATACTTGGGTATTGCTCTTAGAAAATAAAGATGAATTTTGTAACTTGTTAATAACTTTATGTAAGAAACTACAAAATGAAAAGGCTATAACGTAACTAACTTTAGGAGTGATCAAGGTAGAGAGTTCAGAAGCAAAGATGTTGATAAATTTTGTGATGATCATGGTATAAACCATAACTTCTGAACACCTAAGACTCCAAAACAAAATGGAGTGTTTCAAAAAAAATATAAACCTTCAAGAAATGGCAAGAACCGTGTTAAGTGAAAATAATTTACCTAAGTACTTTTGGGATGAAGCTGTAAATACAGCTTGCTATGTTGTAAATAGGGTATCTATTAAATCAAGTCTAGATAAAACACCTTACGAACTATGGAAAGGTAGAAGACCCAACATAGCTTACTTCCATGTATTTGGATTTAAATGCTTTGTACTCAATAATAAAGATGATTTAGGTAAATTTGATGCAAAATCAGGTGAAAATATTTTCTTAGGATATTCTATGAATAGTAAAGCCTATAGGGTTTATAATAAAAGAACACTTACTATCGTTGAATCCATGCATATAACTTTTGATGAATCAAATCACTCTACAAAAGAAATTAAGAATGATGAAAGAGAAGATATCTCACAAAAAGAAAAAAAAAATCTTGAAATAAAAGAGGAAAACAATGATGAAACTTCAACTAAAAACACCACAGAAAACCAAGAACTATCAAAAAAATGGAAAAATGTTAAAAGTCATCCAAAAGATCAAATTCTTGGAAAACCATCAAAAGGAGTAACCACTAGAGCATCATTGAAAAATATATGCAACCACTATGCATTTTTATTTCAAGATGAACCCAAGAACATTGAAGAATCCTTAAATGATAATTCTTGGATTATGGCTATGCAAGAAGAACTAAATCAGTTTAAAAGAAGTCAAGCATGACAACTAGTACCTAGACCCAAGAACATTCAATCATAGGAACTAAATAGGTCCTTAGAAATAAGAAGGATGAAAATGGCGTAGTTGTTAGGAATAAGGCTAGGCTAGTAGCTCAAGGATACAAATCAAGAATAAGACATTGACTATGATGAAACCTTTGCCCCTGTAGCAATCATGGAAGCAATTAGAATGCTCATAACTTGTGCAGCCCATAAGGAATTCAAACTATATCAAATGGATGTAAAAAGTGTGTTCTTAAATAGATATATAAATGAAGAGATTTATGTCAAACAACCACCAAGTTTTGAAGATCTAAAACGTCCTAATCACATATTTAGATTAACTAAAGCCTTATATGGATGAAAACAAGCTCCTAGAGCTTGGTATGAGAGACTAAGTAAATTCTTACTCAAAAATGACTTTTAAAGAGGAATGGTAGACAACACTCTATTCATTAAGACTAAAAATAAGGAAATGCTCATTGTTCAAATATATGTGGATGATATCATATTCGGTGCTACAAAGGAAGAACTATGTAAAGATTTTGCCACATGTATGTAAAAAGAATTTGAAATGAGTATGATGGGGGAGTTAAATTATTTCCTAGGGTTACAAATCAAACAAGCCAAAAATGGAACATTCATAAATCAAACTAAATATATTAAAGATATGCTTAAAAATTTTGATATGGAACAAAGTAAACCCATAGGAACCCCTATGAGTACCTGAACTAGCCTTGATAGAGATAAAAAGGGAAAACCAGTAGACACAAAACATTATCGAGGAATGATAGGTAGTTTACTATATTTAACTGCTTGTAGACTCGACATCATGTTTAGTGTATGCATGGGCGCTAGATATCAACCAGCGCCTAAGGAATCTCATTCGAGTAGTAGTCAAAAGAATTCTAAGATACTTGATAGCAACCCTTGAGATCTAGGCTTATGGTATCCAAAGAACACTGGTTTTGAAATGATAAGTTATTCAAATGTGGATAATGTCAGATGTAAAATTGATAGAAAGAGTACAAGTGGCACACGTCACTTCTTAGGATGATCCTTTGTATCTTAGTTCTCAAAGAAACAAAACTTCGTGGCCCTATCAACCGCTGAGACTGAAAATGTAGCGTCCGGGAGTTGTTGTGTGCAAATACTATACATGAAACAACAATTAAAAGACTTCAACCTAGATTATCGAACAATACCAATTAAGTGTGACAACACAAGTGCAATAAACATATCTAAAAATCCCATTTCACACTCAAGAACCAAGCATATTGACATAAGACATCATTTTCTAAGAGATCGTGTTCAAAAAGAAGACATAACTCTCAAATTTATTAATACAAATAATCAATGGGCCGATATCTTCACTAAACCTCTCTCGGAAGATAGATTTGTAAACATTAGAAGAGAGCTTGGCCTAGTGCACAATAGAGAAATTGAGTAAAAATTCAATATCTAAGAAAAATTGAACAGTCAACTGACTGAGTATAGACCCAGCTGATTGACTAAACAAATAAATAAGAAAAAGCATTGCAGTCAGCTGCCTAACTCAAAACCCGGCTGAATAACTGAGCTGTGGTTTCTGAAATAGAGAGTAGTCAACCAATTAACCCAGCAGTCAGCCTACTGACTGACGGAAAAACCCTAACTTTGTTTATGAAAACATGAGTCATTCAAGTTGTCAGCTAACTAACCTAGGTTTCTACTCTCTCTTGCTCTCGTCCTCTTCCTTTCCTCAGCTCCTTCTCCTCCAAAAATTACCAAACCCTATTTTCCATTTCCAAAATCCATCACTACAACCTTCATTTTTCCATAGAAAAGCTCCACAATGCGGAGGATCAAATCTGTTGGAAGTAAGAAACCTTCCACCTCTTTTCAACCCATTGAAGATCCATCCATTGAGCAATGGCTTGTAGCCCCACATGCCAAAAAATTTTATCGCAATCATCTAAGTATGACAGAACCAATCCTAGGTAAAGTCTTTGATACTTCCTTTTCACATTTGATTTCCCACAAATTATTTCTTCATTCGAAGCCCTAGGATGGAAAAATTTTGTTCTCTATCAAGCTAAGGGACACTTCCTGAACCTTTTCAAAATTTTCTATGCCAATATTATTAAAGAAGAACATGAGCATTCGACCAAAATGATAGGAAATACTATCTCTCTCACTCACGAATCCCTTGCCAAAATTTTTAAAATTGCCAATGGAGATTTTGAATGTCCTACTTTTGGTACGTCTTGGATTCTCAAACAGGATTTCACTCTGGAATAATTTCTTCCTTTGATATTAGACCATGAGCCCATTTCTTTTGATAATCCTCCACTATATATACATTTAAATCTTCAAGCTCAAATTTTGCAAAAAAATCATTACATATAATATACTCCCTTAAGCTGGGTCCCATGCATATTTCTCTCATGCCAATTGCTTTTTCCTCAGGTGCTTGCTCAAGGGCAAGAAACTAGACTTACCAAGCCTTATGCTTAAATGGATGCTATCACATGTAGAGGCATGAAGAGTTACACTTCCTTATGGAGGCATCCTTAATATGCTTTTTGCAAAACTTCAAATATCCTCTTCTTCTGATTTCTTTGTAAAACGCTCCCATTATGACATTTTGCAATTCTAAAACTCTTAAATTAATGGGGTATGAAAAGTATGATGATGGATGGATTCTTAAGGGAAGCGGAGGTCAAGTACATCAACCTCCTGTTACCATTCCTCCTACATGATTTAATCCATCTCACCAGCAATTCACCAACTTCAGCCACAACATGCAAATAGGGCTCCAATCCCTTCAAACCAACTTCTCATCTCTTCAAGCTAATTATTCCTCCCTTGATGACTGTTTGAGTTGCATCAAGAAACACCTAGCCAGTTCCTCTTGTCCAACTGATCTTATGGATATTAGTTCTGCTCCTGCTAGTGATGATTGAAGTGATGATGATGACTCCAAAAATTGAGATGATAATGAGAAGAAAGACACAAAAAAAGAGCATGGTTATGAAGAAGGCGAAGATGATGACTCGGGAGAAGAAGAAGGAAATGCAGCTGAAGAAGAACGTCATTCTGATGATGAAAACTGATGTGTTTCTTAAAAATTTGTCATTTGTAACTTTTTGATTGTATTTTGGCACATTGTATGATAAAACACTTAGCTTGGTAGCCTTGCTTGTTTCTTTTCCCCTTTTGTTTCATTGATGTCCAAAGGGGGAGAGGTTGAAAAGCAAAGATGGAGGTGTGAAATTTATGATATGATTATATTTATTGAGCATATTTATATCCTTGACTTTGGGCATATTTAACATTTCCATATGCTATACATATTTGATGCCATATGTTAAAGAATACTTATAGTAAGGGGGAGTTTGTTTTATCCTCATCTTTGCTCCTCATTTGTCATCATGAAAAAGGGGGAGATTGTTTGCCTAACTAGGCTTTTCAATCTTGTTTTGATGATTTCAAATGAAGATGTTTTAACATGTGTTGTTAAGTGACTTTATTAAAGGATTACATAACTCCACTCTCATGTTTGTCATGGAAGCAAGTTGGAAATCAAAAGCCAAATCAAGCGAAAGATTCACTGAGTATTTAAGCATTAAAAGGCAAATGAAAAAGCTTAAAAACCTAGAGGGACTTGAAGCCAAGATGAAGATCAAGAGACTTGAAGACTTAGTAATTAAAAGTTATATTCAGTAAAGTTGTTTGTAAGTACTTTAAATCAAATATAATTTAGAAATATGAAGCTCTTCAGGGGATACATGGACTTAGAGACCTATTTTAAGACCCCGAAAAATGTTTTATAAAAGATCAAAGCAAGAGAGCAAAACTAAATTTGAAAACTAAAAATGAAAAACCAGAAAGAGGACTGGTCAACCGACTGACAGAAAATCAATAGCTAAGATAACTACCCAGCCAACTGACACAATGAACTGAAATCACTCAGCCGACTAACACTACCCATCCAACTGACTCTACCTAGTGAATTGACCCATTTTGAGCTGTGTCGAGCCAGCCGACTGACAATTATTCACGGTTAATTTCTAGTAGATAGTAGGGTGTCGGCCACTTGTCCAGCTGACTGACCCTGTGGAAATATACTACCTAGTCGCCTGTCCAGCCAACTGACTCCATGAAATTTTAATTTTTTGAACTCAATGAGAAATTTCTTAAAATTAGTTTTTGAAATATGAACATTATAAAAACTTGGAGGACACTCCAAGTCACTTAGGGAATAAGGAAACTAATCCTAAAATGCTTATAAATACTCCTTTAATCCCAAGAATTTAATCATAAAGTAATCACACAACACTCTTGTATTCAAGCTTACAATCTCTCTCAAAGCTCTCTATTACTTACACTCCATCTGGGAGATAACCTCTGAAATCGTTGTTGAATCATCAAACTACAGTTCTCACACTGAGTTGTCTCAATCACTTAATGAACCTTTGGTGATCTCTATACTTGAGCTTCATACTTTTTTTATTATTATTTGTTTGAAGTATATTATGTGCTCTAAATTGTACAACTCTACTTTGTTTTGAGAGTTTCATTGTACTCAGATTTTAGTAGCCTTCTCATTGTATTATTGATGGTTCAAAGCTGATTTGGACTGTTGTACCAAGTGGGGGGTTGATCGCTTGGAGAGGTTTCTCTTCCTGAAAAAGAAGGAATATTGTAAAAGGCTTGCTCCACCCGGAAAGGAGCATACTTGGTGGAATACTTTGGTGGAATTGACCAAAGGCAAGGACGCAGGCTGGGTGTAAACACCCTATTCTTGCCCTAGCCAAATAGAACAAGGGATCCCCTCTTATTATTTTCATTATTATCACCTTATTTTTATTATTATTATTTTATTGTTATTATTATTATTAGTATTATACTTTCTTATAATCATTTTTTTATTTTTATTACTAGTAGTATTAATATTACTTTACTGGATATATTTATTATTATTATTATTATTATTATTATTATTATTATTATTTTCCTATATTATTAGTACTTTACTATTATTTTGCTAGTATTTTTATTATCATTATTATTATTTTTTTTAATTTTTATTATTATTACTAGTACTTTTGTTACCTTTATTTTATTTTTACTTTACTATAATTATTTTTATTTTTCATTTATTTTATTGTTTTTGATATATTATTATTATTATTATTATTATTATTATTATTATTATTACTACTACTACTACTACTATTATTATTATTATTATTATTTATTATTATTTTTATTTTTTTATTTTTAGTAATGTTATCATTATTATTATTATTATTTATTACTTTTAATATTAGTATTATTACTTTATTTTTATTAATATTAATAATATTATTATTATTTTATCGATGGTAACTTCATTTTTATTTTTTACTATAATTATTTATTATTATTTACTATTAGTAGTATTATTATTATTATTATTATTATTATTACCTTATTATCCTTATATTATTACTATAATAATTATTATTATTACTATTTCCATTTTCATTATTACCATAAGAATAAAAGCATAAAAAAAAGAAAAAGAAAAATAAATTCAAAAAAGGGAAGTTTTGTTTTAGGGTTTTCAATTTTTTTTTATATAAGGGCAGTAAGGCACGGAGCCAAGGGGGAGGGGCAGCGCACAAATGGCCAAAGAAACCAAAAAAAAAAAAAATTTTCTTTTCATCTTCTTCTCTCCCTCACAGCACTCACACAACCACGGCTGGGCACCATCTTCTTCTCCTTCTTCTTCTTCTTCTTCTTTCTTCACTCAATCCCACAGCCATCCTCTAAGTCCTCTGCTACTCTCCTGCCGTCGCCGTCCAGCAGTCCTCCAAGTCCTCTGCAACTCCGGCCGACCACCATAGCCGAGAGCTCCTTCAACAACACTCCACCATCCTTCTACAGTGCAACAGCCCCCCTCCTCACCGTCATCACCACTTCTGCAACCACCCTCTCGCCAGCACGGACAGATCACGGCCATCCCTCACGCAGCAGCCGCTCCATCCTCCACAGCCAGACCCGAGCCCTCTTCTCCGGCCTCCTCTGCCCTTGTCATCGCCGGCACGCCTGATAGCTCTGCAGATTCCAGCGCACTGGGCCACTGCATCACCACCACGACCTCTCTTTCTCTGCATCTCACTTCCAGCAACCTCCAGCTCCCGAGCCACCACTGCTCCGCTGCCTTGCCATGAGCACTCCATCAACAGCAGACTACGGCAGCACCCAGGTAAGTTTCTGCATGCCTACACTTACCACACACAATACACACATATATCTATATATTTATTTTATTAGTGTTGATATATATATACGTACATATTGGTTTTGTTTGGGGATTTTAATACTTAAAGTTTAAACTGTTTTTTTTATGTGTATCTATGTGTATATAATGCTTATGGCATTCACTCACACCCATACACTCTGCACGCACAGCACACACACACGTATTGATTTTTTTTTATTTTAGGGACGTTTATATCTTTGTCGTATTTATTATGTATATTAAATAAATTAATATTATTATTATAGGATTTTAGTGTTGTAATATTAGTATTTAATATCCATGTTTAGGTTTTTGTCATATTTATTATAAATACTAATTGGTTTATTTTGTTTTTGTAGGATTCCTTTTTGTTTTATCAGGTCTCAAGTGTCAATATTTGAATTTTCTTGTCATCTTTTTTTTAATATGTAATATTATGGTTTACTATCTAATATTGTATTATCAGCATATATATATCTTTTCTTATGATATGCTTTTATTATTACATTTGTTTTGTATTATCATGTAATATTAAGGCTCATTGTTTCATATTGTTTTATTATCATATATACATATTCATATCTATTATGGTTTGTCATTGTACATATTTATATAATATTATGATTTATTATTTTATGTTGTATATACTATGGTTCATTATCATGTAGTAGTATCGTTAGGGTTTTGATTATTCAATGTTTATATTTAATAGGATTTTAAGTATTTCACATTATTACGGTTTAGGTATTTTTTTTTTTTTAGAGTTTGGATTATGTCATGTTCATATTTATTAGGGTTTTGATCACTTCATAGTATCTTTGTGAACTTTTAGGGTTGAAATTGCTTCCATATAAATTATGTACTTAGGGTTTTTGGTCATTATTGTACTCACTTTATATTTAATATTTGTATAGTTAAGGTTGTATGTTAATTTTGGTAGTCATATTAAATAGGTACGTATTAATTTTAAAGATAACTTGTTTCCATAAATTCAATCATTTTCTTGCCCTTTTCATTAGTTTACATATTTTAATCCTAAGTTCGATTGGTTTCCTTACTTAAGTGTTTACATATGTGTGTTTTGTGCATATCTTATTGCTATTATTGTCATTTATTATTACTATTATTATTATTATTATGTGCTGAATCATTGTGGTATCATTACTATTATATTATTGATGTGTTATTATTGTTAATATGAGATTACTATCAGGGCAGTGTTATTGTGATTATGTGTTGTTAGTGCGTGTTATATAATTATTATAGTATTATTATTTATGTAGTAGTATTGTGATATTATTATGTGCACGCTATTATAGTATCCAGTTGTATTATTAATGTAATATTATTAGTATAGGGTTGTTATTATAGTAGTATGTCTCTATTATTGTTACCATTGTTATCATTTCCTATTAATATCCATAGTAGATATTCTTAGTATTTTTGTTTCTATGGTATATTTATATTTTGTATTATGTATTATTGTATTTATTATTTTATAATATTATATTATTTTCATGTGTGTATATCCCTATGATTTTATTGCGGGGGTATGAGCCTTCGGGCATCACGTACTTTAACCTCTGAGGGAATATATGTATATATATTATATTATATTTATTTATTTATTTATTTATCTATATTTATAAATTCATAAAAAGGAATAATTTAAAGACTTATTAGATTAACTTAGGGATAATTTCAAATTAATTAGGTACCGTTCGTAAGAACGGGCGCATAGGGGGTGCTTGTACTTTCCCCTCGTGTAACCGAACTCCCGAGCCTAACTCTGGTAACATAGACCCATTCTACCCCTAACGGGGTAGTAATCATGTGTTCTAACCACACTAAAAGGTTAGTGGCGACTCCGACATTCAAATCTTTAATTGAAAATTTAAAATTCATTTTTAATTTCGCCGCCCGGGGCACACGCACTCCCGGGACATCGCGACACTGGGGATAAGCCAAACCTTATAAATATCGGTGTTCTTCTCATCTCTATTCTTTTTATTTTCTACACTATATATTATTGTGTATGTTGAGTGCAGGTTGTAAGGGTTAAAATCAAAATTCAAAGAAGACTCTTGATTTTAGAAAGTATGTTTCAATTAACTGTTTTCGAAAATCCATAAGGGAGTACGTTAGTTAATTTTCGTAAATCTTAATCAAGACAAACGCAATAAAACTTCATCCAAAGCAGGGTTTGCAAATAAATACAGGGCTGCTTCCAAAAAGCATAGAAGTCTTGAATGATTGATTGATTTTCATTTTTTGGTTGATTGGATTGTGCTTTTAAATTTTCAGTACTTTGAGGTGTGATTTGGTTGTGATCATAAGTTAATTGATTAACTTACATTCTTGTTGTTGCATTAAAAAGAATAAGAAGTTGAAAAAGAAATTAAATTTTTTTAATTAATCGAATTCACCCCCCTCTTGGGAACATTATTCTAATTTCAAATCCAAGCAGCTTCTTGGCTAGATTTCATAATTCAGATAGTTCTTAAACTGAGCACCTTCTTAGCTAGATTTCATAATCCGAGCAATTCGATCTTAATCAGAGCATCTTCTTGGCTAGATTTCATAATCCAAAAAGATCTTAATCCTAGCAACTTATGACCTAATCAGCTCTTTAATTTGTTAGATTGCTTAATCCAAGCAGCTCAAAAACCACTCGGCTCCTTGGCTGTATTCTTTAGTCCGAGCAGCTGTTTGGTTGGATTTCATAGTCCGAACAACTCCTTCGTTGGATTTCATAGACCAGAAAATGCGTTACCTCTTAAGCCCAACAAGTTGTGCTCATCAGTTGGGCGGTTTCTTTAGGCCTCATGAGCTATGCTTATCAATAGCGTTGGTTCTTCATGCCTTATGAGTTGTGCTCATTTGTTGGGCTGTTTCTTTAGGCCTCATGAGCTATGCTCATTAATTGGGCCACTTCTTCATGCCTCATAAGTTGTGCTCATCTATTCGACTATTTCTTCATGCCTTATGAGTTATGCTCATTTGTCGGGTTATCTCTTTAGGCCTCGTGAGCTTGGCTCTTTAGTTAGCTATTTCTTTATGCCTCATAAGTTTTGTTCATCTGTTGGGCCATTTCTTCAAGCCTTATGAGCTTTGCTCATTAGTTCGGTTGTTTCATCAGGCCTCATGAGTTTTTGCTCATCAGCTGGGTCATCTCTTCAGGCTTTAAGAGTTGTGCTCATCAGTTGGGCTGTCTCTTCAGGCCTTTCGAGCTGTGCTCATCAATTTTTTTGCTTCTTCAGCCCTCATAAGATATTCTCATTAGTTGGGCCACTTCTTTGGGATATGATTCTTTTTGGGATTCATAGCTCTTTTGGGCTTTGTACCTGTTTAGTATTTTAACCCCATTGATATTTGTACTTGTCTTGGATTTTCACATCCTAGTAATTTGCACCTTGTTGTGATTTGTGCTCTATGGCATTCATGCAACAAGTTCATTTTGGCGCCAATTTTGCTTTATAAAAGGGGCTTCTCTACTCATGCGTTCCTTGTCTCCAACGGAAGTTTTTGGCATTTGCTAGGTACGCCTTTCTCCCTTTCCTTCGAATTTCCTTTTTGTTTTGTTTTTTTTATTTAGCCTGTTGTTTGTCTTGCATTCATCACTTTTTCTATATTCTTAACACGTTTTGTTTTTTTTTTTTTTTTTCATTTTTTTACTTGTTTTTCAAAAGATTGTTGAATTTTTTGTTTTTTATCAATATCAGGAAAAGTAAAAGTTGTCTTTCCTCTTGTACTTTAAAACCTCCCCCTTTGTTTAAGAAGGAGACCTTTGAGGTTTAGTCCTTAATCGTAGTTAGCATAAGTAACACTAGGTCTCGTCACACCTATGAAGATTTGTTTGACCTGCGCCGCCTATTCATTATTCCATACAATATCCACCTTAGGCTACCCAGTAGCTTAGGATCTTCCCTACAGCCCAATTCAAATTAGGTTTGCTTATACACGGACTATTTTGATACTAGACTTAGGCTACCCTTTCATTCATTTTTCTCTTATGTACTATGATTTTACAACCTATTTGTTCGCCTAACAAGGCTTCATCTCTATTTTGATGGTAACAAACTAAGGAATCTAATTGTTCTTCAAGTAAATTTATAGGCATCATAACTCGCAAGCACATTGGATTACACTTAAAGCTTAAAATACATGAAGGATACAAGATAAATGAATATTGGCTATATCTTAGATGAAGATAAAGCTTCTAGACATGAGGACTTAACTTTTATTTGATATGTATTGTTTTAGAAGTCTCATGTAATTTTTTCTCAAGGTTAAGTATGTTTATGAAGATCAAAGGATTAAATTGGACTTAGAGACCTATTTCTAAAACTCAGAAAATGTCTTTTTAAAGTTGAAATATGTTTTTAAAAGAACACAAAAGAGTTTTGAAATAAAGAACATTGAATTTTACAAAAAAATGGTCTGAATCAGTGTGTTCTGGCGATCAAACTATTGGTTACGGCGACTAAACTGGCATTGCCATGAAAAAGTCCAACAGTGTAGGTTTGGATGACTAAAGTCAAGGACTCAGGCGAGCAAAGTGATCTTACCATTTTAAGACTATTGTTTCCAAATTTTAGGAAAGTGATCATATTTCAAAACCCACTATTGAAAGGCAACCCTAATCGCGTTAGGAAAACCCGAATTAATCAAATCACACACAAATCATATTGTTTTCATATTTCTATAGGTGTTGTGCGTCATTTTTCATTGTTGAAAATCAAACTCTGGTTTTGATCTTCGTTTTACATATTTTTCAATCCAAAAAACCCTACAATTCTCCCGAGCTTCATTACATCTTCTTATTAAGAGGTTATTTACAAATATGCTCTTCTTAGAGAGTATTTTACTTGTACGAAAATCTATTGTATTGCGTTTGAAAATTCGATTCAGTGATAGAATTAGCCTAGCAAGAGGGTTTTTGTTGCTAGAGATATGTCTCTATGTATTGAAAAGAAATAGGACACTTTACCTATTGAACGAAGAAAGTAAAAGAAATCCTCACAGTAGGTTGCTTAAGGCAAGGACGTAGGCAGGGTGCCGAACCTTATAAAAAGTCTGAGTGTTCTTCTTTCCCTTAATCTCTTTATTTTCTAACACATATAAATTTTTTGTTATCTGCTTTGAATGATTTTTTGATTTGGGAATTGTTTGAATGTTGAGATAGACTTGAGGATATTGTGAATGATTTAAGTTTCCTTTGTAAATCAAACGCTACTCAAATTGTAAATTCAGAATTGAGTTGATCGAATGAAATAATTTAATATTGATTGATATCGATTGGCAAATTTTTAAAATTCAAGGATAATATTTGTGTGGTTAAATAATCTTATTGCCAATATTAATCTGTTGTAGTTACACATTCAGATCATATTTAACTTGCTAGGGTTGATTGTTATTGGTTGATTAACTATTTAAATTCAAGAACAAATACTTGTGATTGATCATATTGGTATTCAAATTAATTAGTCAAGAATATTGTTAATATTGAGTTTTGATTTTATTTAGGATTGCTGATTGGTATAGCCATTCGCTACTTAGTTTTTTTGTTGTGATTGAAATAGTTAGGGGACATGATAAATAAGTTTTAAAATAAATCAAGCTTCCGCGCATTAAAATTTTAAATTACCTAATTCATCCCCTCTTGGGACTACACCATTACTTTCAATTGGTATCAGAGCATAGGTTGTAACATATCCTAATAGGTTGTTGCACAAAGATCACAATGGCCAATCTAGGTGTATCCCCATTCGATGAAGGAGAACCCTCCACTGGACCCCAAATCTTTTGTGGTGTAAATTTCACCTTCTAGAAACAAAGAATGAGGATATTCTTACAAACCATGGATTAGAGAGTATGGAGAGTCGTAATCCAATGGAACTATGTTTATTCTAAGATTATTGAGAATAATGAAATTCCTAAGGAAGAAAATGAAATGAAGGAGGCTGGTATGAAACAATTACAGATAAACTCTAGTTCTATGAATGTCTTGTATTGTGCATTAGATGCAAATAAATTTAATAAGATAATAGGTACGTAAAACTTCCAAGGAAATTTGGGAAAAACTAGAGATAACCTATGAGAGAACCATAGATGTTAGCGATAGTATAATAGACATGCTCACCAAAGAGTACGAAGCCTTCAGGATGAACCCAGACAAATCTATATTGAGTATGTATACTAGGTTCACCCACATTATAAACTCCCTGAATGCACTTGGGAAAAACTATCCAACTTACAAAATAATTAGGAAAATTCTTAGAGGACTTCCACCAATTTGGAAACCCAATGCCACAGTTATAACTAAAGGTAGGAATCTAAAACCTATAACCTTAAATGAATTCAATGGGTCACTTCTCACATACAAGATGACCATTAATGAAAGATCAATTGATGTTGGAAAATCAAAGAAATCCATTACACTTAAAGCTTCCAAGGAAAGCTTGAGTTATGAGGAAGAAGAAGAGATGGATGATGATGACCTAGCTTTATTCACCAGACGATTGGGTAGATTCTTTAAAAAGAATAAGATTTGCTAGAAAATTTATGGGATCCAAGATGGACAAAGGTGAAACTAGCAAGAAAGAAACAAAAGCAGAACCTCCAACATGTTATAATTGCAAAAAGGTAGGTCATATAAAACCTAACTCTCCATAACTCAAGAAAGAATATAAAAAGAAAAAGAAGAAGACAATGAAGGCCACAACTATGATTTTTTGCATAATCCCAAGAGAAGGGGGGGTAAATTGGAGATTTTAAAAATTCTAGGTCAAATTAAGATCAAGATTAGCATTTCCCAACCTAAATTCTTTCTAATCCAAATACCAAACCAACAATAATATGAATGTCCAAATAAACTAAGCAAATATAACAATATCAGTATTTCCCAATCAAACTCAAATTAATAGTTAAGTGCATAAGCAGTAATATCAACAAGTAAAATAAGCAAGCAAGTGCAGGAATGCAAAGAGTATAAGGAAAGAGTGACACTCGATTTTTATCGAGATTTGGCAACCGTGCCCACATCCCTGTCTCAAGCCAACTCACTTAAGGACTCACTAAATGCTCACTTAATCGGGTAGAGTGGCACTGTTTTACACTACTCCTTATAGGATTGAGTCTCCTTAGCTTACTTACGGGCAATGCCATGCCTACACTTTACATAATGGTGCTTCCTAGCTTACCTAACTAGGCTAGAGCCAAACCAATGCACCTTATAGGTTAGTGCCTTCTTCTTCCGACCACATGTCAGGAATACAAAGATGAAAGTTTTGTATGCAAGTATAATGCTTCTACAATAAGAAAATTATGTACAAAATGAAGTTCAACGCACTCTTGTATGATGGGAGTTTAAGCTCAAGAATGCAAAGATTCACAAGCTATGGAGAGTCTTCCCAAAAATATTTATAAATCAAATAACATGGGAAGAACTCAAACTTACTCTCTAAAAATAATTTCAATGATGAATGTATAAGTACAAGCTTTGAAATGAATGTGAAATGATCATAAGAATGAGTACTCAACCTCTCTTCAAGTTGCAATCCATATGCAAGTGAAGGTAATGAGTTTAATGCTCTCTTTCAATATGAATTTTGCAAATAAGTATGAGAAAGATAGTAAAATGAATGCTTGTGTGAGAGAGTATAACAAGAATAGAACAAAATATGTTGAGAGAATTTTTCAATCTAATCAAGGTGCTAAACAAGCTTTGTAATGGAGTATATATATAGAATTCCCAAAAATTATAACTGTTAGGGACATGGTGGGAATATTGGAAAAGTTTAATTACAAAAATAAGCATGTTTTGCGCTGAAAATATTGGGCAACCCGAGAGGGTCAGTTGACTGAGCAAAGCATTGGTTGACGTGAGCTAAGTCAGATTTTGAATTTTCTTATGGTTCGGTCGACTAAGGAAGAGGCCAGTCGACAGACCACAGGTGATTTCCAAAGTTAAGATACTTCGGCTGACTGAGCCTTATGAATGCTCAATAGAGCATGAAGGTTGGTCGGCTGAGGCTAAATTTAGCTCATTTAGCCCGGTCAAATGAGCATTAGATTTGCCAAGATTTTTATGATTGGTCGACTGTCCATTTATGTTCATTTTTGGGCCAATTGGTTGAATAAAATTACCATTTTACCCCTAGGGCATGGTCGGTGGATTGAGCAGTTTTAAATGTGAAGGGTCGGTCGACTGAGGTCAATGAAAAACCAAGTTTTTGCCCAAAATTGACTTTGAAGATTGCACCCCTATATATATGAGTATGGCTTTTTAGTGAGGGATTTTTTTTTCATGAAAGGTTTTAGGACCTAAGGTCAATTTATGACCTATGCTGAGTTGTCAATCTCATCATGCATGAATGCATTATTACATACTGATACTTAAATGCAAATTACAATATAAAATATAGACACGTCTTCAACTCTTTGCTTTTTATTTTGCTAAGCCATATGTTAGGTGAAGTGATCTTTTAGTTTCCCATGGCTTTGATCGTACCTCGACTCCACAACCTTCTAATAGGAAATTTGTTCAAGCATTAGATGCACAAGTGAGATACATTGGATTTTTCATAATTAAAACAATATAGGACTCATAAATTCAACAATCTCCCCTTTTTTGATGATGACAAATACAAGAGAAAAAAATGGGTACAACCTTACAAGGCTCCCTCTAAGAATATGCACAAAATAAAAAGTCTAGAGTAGTTCAAGCATATCCATGACCAAAGACATATATATATATATATGCATTTAAAGTTTGTCATTTAAGCTCAGATACCAAGAGTAAAAGTATGTAGAAAAATACAATATGAAGAGTTATGCTCAGTTAATTCTCCCCCGCACTCAGTTTTGCCCCATTACCCAATTTTGTTACACTATTTCTCTCATTTTTAGCATCTGCAAAAAGGGCTGAGGTAAAAATGTAAGTAGTTAAATGCGTCCTTAGTTTAGAGAAACTCCCCAAAACATACAACTAGGCAGCATCAATCTCTAGATATGATAATTCAATTTTATTATGCAATAACCTAGTCCTCTATTAGCATGCATACACAATTTCCACAACTGCCTTGCAGATGGCGTTTCATACAAGCATGCAATCATGTATCCTCAATCCATATAGTCAATAATAGTTCAAAATTCTAGATAATAACATCCATTAAATAGATTTAAGCAATCAATACGTAATGAATAGTAATTGCATTCTTCACAAGTCTTAAGACATATGTACAAGGAAAAATAAGATTGTGAGCGAAGCTTAATTTTCAGAGCCGTAGTGATTCTAAGTTATGTTGCTCCACCTCAGTTTATGTATTTCATCATATTCCTAGGCAACTTCTCTACTGTGCATTAGACCTAATTCACATCTAAATTGGATATACCTATCCTCCTGAAGTAGTTTCATGAATATATTGGCCCATTGTTCATCAGTGCACACGAATTCAAGTGCCACATCTCTTTTTTGTACATGGTCACGAATAAAATGATGTCTAATTTCTATATGCTTAGTTTGTGAATGTGATATGGGTTTCTTTGAGAGATCACATTTTAGAGAAACTGTATCATAGTGCAATCCATGGTTTATAAGTTGTTGCTTCATATAAAGTGTTTGAGTACAACAAATCCTAGCTGCTATGTATTCAGCCTCAGTTGTGGATAGTGCAATTGAGTTCTATTTCTTGGAGAACTAAGAAACTAGAGATTTTCCTAAGTAATGACAAGTGCCACATGTGATTTTTTTGATCTACTTTATTATTGTCAAAGTCGGCATCAGAATATCCGACAATCTCAAATGAGGTATGATTAGGATACTTTAATCCCAATTCAATAGTCCCAATATGGTACCTAAGTATCCTCTTAACTACTAATAAGTGAAACTTTTTAGGTGCAGCCTGAAATCTAGCACACATACAAACACTAAGCATAATATCAGGCCTGCTAGCAATTAGGTACAATAGGATACCAATCATGTCATGGTAGAGCTTGACATCTACAGGTATACCTTACTCATCTTTGTCTAACTTTGTGGAGGAGCTCATAGGTGTTCCTAAAAATTTACCATCCTCCATATTAAATTTCTCAAGCAATTCTCTAACATATTTTGATTGGCATATGAATGTTCAATATTTGGCCTACTTTATTTGAAGTCCTAGGAAGAAGTTCAGTTCACCCATCATGCTCATTTCGAATTCATTTTGCATGCATTTGGCAAACTTATTACACAACTCATCATTTGTAGCTCCAAAAATGATGTAATTTACATATATATGTACTAGGAGCATACGATCATTTTTAGCCTTTATAAAGAGTATTGTGTCTATCTTCCCTCTAGTAAACCCATTATCTAATAGAAAACCACTAAGCCTCTCATACCAAGCTCTAGAAACTTGCTTCAATCCATACAAGGCTTTTGTTAATCGATAAACATGGTTAGGGAACTTTTTGTTTTTGAATCCTGGAGGTTGTTCTACATATACCTCCTCATCGATGTAGCCATTTAGAAATATGCTTTTAGCATTCATTTGATATAATTTGAAGTTCTTAAAAGCAACATATGCAAGTAACATTCGAATGGCGTCCATCCTAGCTATAGGAGCATATGTTTCTTTGAAATCTATAGCTTCCTCCTCATTATACCCTTGGGCTATTTATTTGGCTTTGTTTCTAATTACTATCTCATTTTTATCCTTTTTGTTCTTGTATACCCATTTAGTTCCAATAATAGTATGATAATCGGGTCTAGGAACCAAGGTCCAGACTTTGTTTCTCTTAAATTGATTAAGCTCTTCTTGCATGGACATCACCCATGACTCATTCTTAATTACCTCATTCACATTCTTAGGCTCCTCCTGAGAAAAGAGTGCAAAGTGGCTACATAAGTTTCGAAGGGATGATCGGGTAGCTACACCTTGTGATGGGCAACCTATGATTTGATCTTTGGGGTGGTTCTTCACAAATTTCCACTCTTTAGGTAATTCATGTATCTCACTTTCTACCTGATTATCCTCAGCAGGTGGTTCTTTAATTTCTATGCTCTCATCTTTATTATTTTCAATTGGTAATTTTTCTAATCCCTTTCTTATTTCAATATCATCATCATTAGACTTTTTAGAGATGAGATTGGACTCATCAAACACTACATGGATGGACTCTATAACAGTCAATGTTCTTTTATTATACACCCTGTAGGCTTTACTAACTAATGCATAACCCAGAAAGATTCTCTCATCAGATTTCAAATCAAATTTTCCTAGGTTCTCATTATCCCTTAGCACAAAACATTTACAACCAAAAACGTGGAAATAGGAAATATTAGGTCTATAGCCATTCCATAATTTGTAAGGGGTTTTTTTAAGAGTGGGCCTAATAAAAACTCTATTTATTACGTAGTGAGCAATGCTTATTGCTTCGACCTAGAAATATTTGGGTAATTTATGTTCATTAAGCATTGTTCTACCCACCTTCTGTAAAGATCTATTCTTTCTCTCAACTACTCCATTTTGTTGGGGAGTCATAGATGCTAAGAAGTTATGGGAAATACCATGATAATCACAAAATTCTTCCATACCCCTATTTTTTAATTCTCCTCCTTTATTACTGCGGATATGTGAGATTTAATACCCTTTATCATTTTGGATTTTTCTACATAATCTAACAAGATTTTCACATGCTTCATCTCTTTGTGCTAGGAATAATACCCATGTGAATCAAGAGTAGTCATCAACAGTTACAAAAGCATAAGATTTTCCTCCTAAACTCTTAATTTGATTAGGACCAAATAAATCTAGATGCAACAAATGAAGTGGCCTAGTAGTGGAGATGTTTTTCTTTTTCTTAAAGCTAAATTTAGTTTTATTACCCAATTGACATACGTCACAAATTTTATCTTTCGTAAACTGTGTCTTTGGTAACCCTTTGACTAATTCATTTTTGACAATAAATCCATGCTAGCATGCCCTACTCTCCTATGCCAAAGCCAACTAGCCTCATTTATAGAGGAAAAACATTTCACATGTTGAGAAGTTAAATGATCAAAGCTAGTAGTATACACATTTTCATATCGTTCCGCAATAAATAATACTTTATTTTTTGATATGTTTTCTACTAGACATTTATCATGCTCAAAGGACACCCTATATCCCCTGTCACATAATTGACTTATGCTCAACATATTGTTTCAAACCATCTACAAGTAGAACATTATCTATAACAAGAGAAGGTTCCTTACCTATCTTACCTACTCTGATGATCTTGCCCTTTGCATTGTCCTTGAAGGTCACAAATCCTCCATCTTTGGGTGTAATGGAAGCGAACTTGGCCTTATCACTCATCATGTGCCGTTAGCAGCCACTATCCATATACCACTTATCTTTAGAGGAGGACGACCTCAAGACAACCTACAAAAAGCATTTAAGTGACTACTGTTGGTACATAATTTCTCTTGGGTCCATTGGGGTTAGTGCCTGATTCTCCCTTAACTCTTTAGACCTTCTTATTTTTAACATGCCTATTCTTAAATGGACAATCAAGTTGTATATGGCATTTTATTTTACATTTGAAACATGTTGTAGGCCTATATGAGTTTTTAGATGGAATAAATGATCTTGATTCTTTTACAAAATATCCCATATAGAGAATTTTCTGCCTCCTATTTTCCTTTCCATTAAATGCAAGGCCTTTTTTGTCTAGAGAATTTCTTTGGGCCTCAAGGAGTTTTTGAAAGTTGGTTTGAACCTCCGTGAATTTATAAATTATTTTGGAGTTATCCTCCAATTTCCTCTCTAGACTGACAATTTTCAAAAATTTTTCTTTTAATAGAGAGGAACAAGATTTCTTTTTCCTTTTCAAAGGCATTTGAAAAATCTTTACATTTTATTTTAAAATCATCATTTTTCTTAGTCATTTTATCAAGAAATTTATGAACACGAATATATTCAAGCTATAGTTCTTTATATGCAGGAATGCTATCAACATCAGAATAATCACTAGAATAATAAGATGACAAAGAGCATGAAGAATTAGCCTCGTGGTCACCGTGTGCCATTAACATAAGTTTGCAACTTCAATGTCACTGGTTTTCGTGTTTGAGCCACCGGTACAATGTCTATCCTAAGACGTGCCGACCTTCATTGCTCTCTTCTTTTTTTTCAAGTCATTTTTAGTAGCGGGCAATATGGTCTAATATGTCTGGTTTCATTACAATTGTAACAAATGAGAGGATCTGATTTTTTCTTTCTTCTTCTTGACTCTCCTTTTTCAGATTTTGAGCTCCGAAGCTTTTAGGATGGTTTCACGTTTTTCTTAAAGAACCTACTAAACTTCTTGGTCAGCAGTGCCATATCCTCTTTTGACTCCTCATCACTATCTCCACTGGAGCTACTAGTAGATACTTTTAAAGTAGTCACCTTCTTTACTTCGTTATGTTCGCTCTACCTCTCCTTTGCTATCATTTCATATATGATGAGCGATCCAATAAGCACATCTAGCGTCATTACCTTTAGGTTTCTCCCCTCAGCTATAGCAGTGGCTTTTGCCTCCCAGATTAGCGGTAAACCCCTAAGTATTTTCCTAATAATTTCATATGTTGGGTAAGTCTTACCAAGTGCATGTAGAGAGTTGGTGATATGTGTGAACCGAGTGCACATGCTTTGTATGTACTCACTAGAGTTCATCTTAAATGCTTCATATTCACTAGTTAACATGTTAATACGACTATCTTTAACATCTCTAGTGCCTTCATATGCAACCTCTAGTTTATCCCATATTTCTTTCACAAATGTACATGTCATAACCCTATTAAATTCATTAACGCCTAGAGCACAATATGGGTCATTAATTACAGTAACATTTACATTAACTCCCTTTATATCGTCATCAGTATATTCATCTTCTATTTTAGGTTCACTCTTACCCTCAACAATTTTCCTTGGGACGAAATCTCCTTTGGAGACAACCTTCCACACCTTCCAATCAATATTTTGAAGAAAAATGCACATCCTTTGTTTCCAGAAGGTGTAGTTAACACCAACGAAAATTCGAGGACGTGTGGAAGACTATCCCTCACCAAAAGGGGTTACACCAGTATGATCCATTGTGATATTTTACAAAAATGTTTAAGTCTATGCAACAAGGCTCTGATTCAAAATATGATTTTTGGTGTAATCCAAAGAGGGGGGTGAATTGGAGATTTTAAAAATTCTAGGTCAATATACTCCCCCCTATTGATTTGAATTCTAACTTAAATGCTTTTAAGTGCTTATATATATCAAAAAAAACCTTTGATTTAACAGGGCAAGTAGTATAAGCAGTCATTTGAAAACTTTTGACATAACTATGCTGGATATTAACTAATTTATTTCAAACATTGCAACTAGTATAGCCTCCTTAGAGATTAAAAATGCATCAAAAAGATAGATATCGAGGCATTGCAAAGCTTAGAACCCTAAGAACAATCCATATCTATTTATAAATCTTTAGGAGCTGGAAATGATGTTCAAGGTACTTAGAAGAACCTCAATAATCAAAAAACGAGGTGATGCATATAAGCCTCTTATCCTCAATCTCTAGGGAATGAGCTAAGCTCCTCCAAATGTTTTCGATGATTATGTAAGGATGAAATTTAATATCCAATTTTTTTTCACTCATCCTTTCAAAAATATTTTATCATAATCATTTTTATACAAGGTTTTATTTTGGGAAAATTTCATGTCAAAATTTCGACAGCATGCCGTCTGTAAATTGGACTTTTTCCCATAAAACCTATACCTGATAGCTGATTGTTTTCAACAAGATATTCATGTAAATTATGCAACAACTTAAAATCCACTACCAGCATGCAATATACATCCACTGCAACTGCCATGCAGGAGGCATTATAGACTAAGCATGTAATCAGGTAGTATACATCAATTCGTAAATAATAATCTATCCATCAAAGAATATAAACAGTAGAGAGCAGAGGATAGATTTGAGTTTAGTACAGTATTGTAATTCATAAAGGCATATAGGCATAGATGTTATAAGATAATAAGAGCATTTAATTTATATAGTCATGAAAGAGTAATACTCTCCCTGAGTTATGCACTTAATCATTTTATGCCTTTTTCATTTTCTAATTACTTAGCCAAGTGTTTTAGATTTTTCGTGATTTAATCTTGGCTAAACATGCTTAGGCTTAGAGGACCAAAAAGTCACAATGAGTATTTCTTTAAATGAACTAAGCCTACATTTCCTCTTTTCTTCATGAATCCTAACAAGTGAGAGGCACAAGCTGAAATGGCTTTCGATTTAAAAATGCACATGCATAGGTCTACTTGAATGTTATGCATTTATCTAGATTCAAACCTAAGCAACCAATTCAGCCATTTAATGCAATCAAGGTATATAGAGCTCTAAAGGATTTGATTTGAAAGTTAAGAGCTTATGAGAGAATTTGAATGAATACTCTTAATGATTAAATTTCCTTTAAGTTCAGAAAAAGTATTCATGAAGAAGCAGGACATCATTTAGAATGTTTTCATTCTAGCAAATATGTCCTAACTATTTTGGCAAAGAGCATTTATGAGTATATGAATTTTCTTGAACAATGCTCCTCAGAGAATGGAAAGTATCCTATAGATATGATCACAATTATGAGCAAGAATATGATCCAAAGAAAGAAGAATCTTTACTAGATATGACCGTGGTATGGCAAAGAATTCCTATGATGGAGAAGGTGAACAAATAATTGGAGGATTTTTGCATTAGAAATGTTGAGGGAATATTTTGATTTAACGATGAGACTCAAATCCTCTAGTGAATGCCTCTAATTTTTTTATGAGGGATGACTTCTTAATAAGCACCAAGAGAATAAGGAGATGTGATCAATAATGCTAAAGCCTAGAGTGATAACTAAAATTTTGATCACTGAGATTAGGGTTAAAGATACGTAGAATAGGATGGACCCCTAAAGCTCATCTCTTTGCAATGGACAGCAGTTGCTTAACTTAAGATATTCATATTTAAGCTTGAGTTAAGCATTGAGAATTATTTACCTAGAAAAGATGCCAAGTCCATTTGGAAGTGGATGCAGATACTAGGTTTATATGTATTACCCTGAACCACTCCCTAAGCCTAGGAACTAAGGGAAGATTAAAATATTTATATAATTTTTATTGGAATCCGATCTTCCTTAGATCCTACGGAGTTTGCTTTGCTAATTATCCATTTCATTTCCCTATCTAATTCTCTGGCATCTCTAAATTTACAAGAAGATTTGATGTGCCCTTTCTTTTTGTAATATAAGCAAGTATCATATGTATGTGAAGAATTTTGCATATATCTCCTATTTTCATTTGATGAGGCAATTGAATGATTACGGTCTTTATGAATCAAGATTGAACCCTTTTTGAAGTGATTTTTCTTTTTAATTCCAAAGCGTTTATTATGATTATTCTTTTCATTTTCAACTTTGAGTGTTATGCTAGAATAATCATCCATTACTTCTTCCAAGCAGATTATTTTCAATATTTTGTTCATGTTTTTCTTCTCTAAGGTGGTATGATAAGCTTTCAATTCTTTTAATTGTTTTACCACCTTTTTATTTTCATTTCTCAGGAAGATTTTATGTTTAGGTATCCTACCTAGAAGCTTATATAGTTTAGATGAAGCCTTTTCTAGTTTTCTATATATGGGCATACTTTCATCATATAATTCAGCACATGATTCATTACAGTAATTATTATAATCATTAACAAATGAATCATTGCATGCACCAACATCAATAGAAACAATGGATGATTTATCATAAGTTATATCACAATAAACATCACATGAATCACCTACAGTATTATCACAAAGTTTGACAGATGATTCAACATACAATATATTGCAATATTTTCCATGAGAATCATCACATGCATCATTAACAAAATTATCATGAAATTCAATAGATGATTTAGCATTTGACAAATCATAGCATTCAACAATAGAATCATCTATAGAGGCTGAGATAGGAACATATACCTCTCTGTCTATTAATGCAATTGCCTTATTATTTACCACTTCCTGAGTGGTGGTCTCATTCCCCTAGGATTCTCCATATTTCCTTTCAAGCTCATACTATATATCCTTTGCACTTGCACATGCCAAAATCTCAAGCAAAATACTAGACTCTAAAGCACAGTATAACAAGTCCGTGGCATATAAATTTGCATGTATCAAATTAATATCATTTTCATTTCCAAGCATACAAATTCCTTTATCAATCAACTGCCAAACCCTCCAATTCATAGATTTTAAAAATACGCTCATTCAAATTTTCCAATGGGTGTAATTGAAACCACAAAATAAAGGAGGACTAGAAGGTGATTGTCCCTCACCGAATGGGAATACACTAGTTTGAGTCATCTCGATCTTTACCAAAAATGTTTAAATCAATGCCACGAGACTCTGACACCAATTTTTGACTTTGGTGTATTCCCAAGAGGGGATGAATTGGGTAATCAAAAATGTTCTCCCTAGGTCAATTTAAATCAATAGTATTACGCAACCTAGGGTCTATCTATGCAATCCCAAATGCGCAGATAAATGTAAGATGTGGAAATTTAAATCATGCACAACATTCACACAATAACATACATGTTCAGGAATATAAATTGTGAAAATTTAAATTGCACACACGATACGTTATCGGGGTTCGGCCAATTGTGCCTACATCCCTGCCTTAGCTCGCAAGTTCGAGGATTACCACTATTGCTCACTTAACGGGTGAAACGGCACCGATTATAAACAGGTCAAATTCCCTAGGCTGACCTCAACCTTTACGCACTGTCCTTACAGGGCAGAGAACGCCCTAACAACCGATCCTTACGGGCTAGATCAAACCCCTTCAGGCCATGCCTAGAATACAATAGATAATTTAAATTTGCACACAATTTTAATGCTTCTAAACACAAGTAGATTTGTATTGATACAACATAGTATAATCAATGCACATCAATATGATAAGAACTATAAGTTCAATGCTAATGAAGTGTGATTACACTCAATCTAATGTCAATAGTCAATCATGCACAAGAGTGTATTCTCAAACAATCTTTGAAACAATAAATCAATATATCTCAATCTTACGTAGGGTTTCAAAGATATCAAAATAACGTAGTTAAAATATCTCAATAATGATTTTCTCAAAAAATCTAGCACAAGAGATATTTGTAATGTAAGCTTGCCAAAATAGTTTTCGCAAGAACACAATGCAAGAAAAGTTTAATGAGTCTTGCAACAATAGTGCTAAGACTCGCTAGCTAAAAGTTTTCCCCACTCAATAAGTTTATTAATTAAACCAGGGGGAAAAACTTTGGCTAACAACTCTACATCAAAAATCAACAAGCAATCAAACACAATGAGAGTTATAGCTTTGGAAAGCAATGTAGGATGATTTAAAATACTCTCACTTTAATGGATTTTTCAAAAGAATTATCAAATGAGGAGTATTTTGGCTTGGAGTATGAAGAAGGGTTTTCAAAAATTCAGAGAAAATATTTGCTAACTATATCCCTAATCTTGTCGTAATTTTTGCAAATAGGGACCTATATATAGAGATGGGAAAAATTATAGAAGTTGGGGATACGCTGGGTATTTTGGAAAAAGATTAATTGAGTTTAATTAAAAATAACCTAGTTTAACCTCGGTAAAAATTGAACAACTCGAGAGGTTCGGTCGACCATTTTTAGGGTTTGGTTGACCAGATTACTCAGTTCAGTTGACCAAGGTGTTTTTGAATTGAAGTGTTGGTCGATTAGACTTGAGGTGATTTTTGAACCTCCAAGGTTCGGTCGACCGAGCTAAGTTTGGTTGACCGAAGTTGAACATTTGGTCAACTAGGCCATTTTACAACTAGGAGTTCAGTCGATTAGGATGTTGGGATTTCTCATGTGCTAGTTCAGTCGACCAGGGCATTGATGCTCATTTTAAGAACGGTCGACCAACTAGTCAAACCATTAACCCTAGGGAGGTTCAATCGACCAAAGGTCTTAGTATATTTTGGTTTGGTCAACCGACCATATAAAATTTTTGCATTCAAGTCCTAATTTCATTTGACGTCACCCCTATTCATATGATTATCACTTCTAAGATATATGGGGGCTTTTTCATGCAACATATGGGGACCTATGGTCAGTCTATGGTATTTGAGAGTTAACCCCAAAAATCTGGCATATCCCTAAGGTCCATCTATGGTCTTGACCTTATAATCCCTACATGCATGATATGCATTAATTATTACAGACCTTGAAATAATTATTACAGACCCAGTGAATTGATTATAAAATACAACAATTAAAACACTTTGGGTCTTCATTTTTCCTTTGAGTCATCATGTGTCATCATATGATTTTGCTAATTGATCCTGCACACAAACTCGGCAAACATTAAATATCTTATATTTGTCATTATCAAAAACGAAATAGGATTGAAAATGTCAATACTATTAGTGACAATTTTTATAAACCGTCGCTAATAATAGGACATTAATAATGATTCCTATAAACTGTCACTGATATTGTTGACTTTTCTCGATCAACAAATTCATTATTAGTGATGCTTTCCTAATTCACTACTAATACAAGAATATTAGTGGCAGTCCTCATAAATGGTCGCTAGTAATAGGTTATTCGTAACGGTACTTATAAACTGTCACTACTATTATACACTTTTCCTGGTCAAGAAATGCATTATTAGTAACGGTTTATGGAATCCTTACTAATACGACACCATTAGTGACGAGTAAATAACTGCTACTAATAAGATCTTTTAGTGACACCTTGAATTCATCACTAATTCCCCAATAACTAATGCTAATATTTTTTTCGGGATATTTTCAGCGCGAAAAGTAGTTTCCTACAATAGTTTGACTAGGAAAAGTGGTTTTAGTGACAAAAGTATTAGTGACGGTTTGTATTATTAATGAAAATATTCATTTTTGTCTTTAAATCAAATAATGTTGTAAAAAAAAAAGTTAAAAAAAAAAATTACATACAATAGACATTAAAAATAACCATAATAAAAAGAATTATTATAATTATTTACTTAGTTGTTATACTTTCAACTTTTACTTTACAATAAAAATTTTGTTGGACATGCCAATTGAAAAATAGTTAAAAAAATATTTTGTAATTAGCTTTATTACTATTTTTTAATTTTTCATATACTTTTTAATTATATTTAAACTCATATAATCATTTAATTGTAACTTTAATTTTAAAGTATATAAAATGAATGATTTAATCTAAAAGAACTATTTATGGGCATTAAAATTTCTAACAACAAGCTATGAAAACAAGTAAAATCCCCAAATTTTGATTTTAAATTTTTTTTTACAAACAATTAGAAATCGATAACATAATCGACAACAGAAATAAATGTATTTTTATAATATGTTTTTACACTATGCTGAAATAGAAATAGAAAAAGAAAGTAGAAACGATACCAAACAGATTATAAATGTTTTAAGTAATTAATATTAAAAAAATATGTAATTAATTAAGAAAATAAATGTAATAAAACTTAAAGTATGAAGTAGAATAATAATGATGGATGTACAATTTTTCAAATATACTTCATAGAAAAAGAAGACTACTTTGTATATGTTTTATAGTCCAAATTTAATGTAGAACTCTAATATGTCATAAATACTCACTTGCAAATTAAATAAAATAAACATAATTCAGTTAGAAATACTGGTGAAGTTGTATAGTTAAATGGATGCTAAAAAAGGCAAATTACTAGACAAATTAAGTATGTTATTAATGTGATAATATGGTGAGTGCAGTACTCCAAGTGATATTTAATATACAACTTGCTCTTCCTAGCAATTAATTAAGTGGCATACATACATACATACATATATATATACATGCATACATACATATATATATATATATATAAAGAGAGAGAGAGAGAGACAGAGAGAGAGAGAGAGAGAGAGAGAGAGAGAGAGAGAGAGAGAGAGAGAGAGAGAGAGAAGCAAAGATTTTTTAACTTCATATTTTTTTCCTCATTTTTTAAAAATTGTTCTCATATTTACAAGTTATATTCTAATTATGATTTATATATATATATATATATATATAATAATTTGAAATTTAAATTTTTAAAAAGTTTTTATGACTTTTTGTTATCTTTTAAAAGATAATAAATTTGAAAAGAAAATGAGTTGAAAATGCAATAGGGAATTAATAAGTTTTCTTTTTATTTTAAAAAGTAAAATTATATTGTTAAAATATTTATGCCTTTAGATATTATAAATATAACTCGTACAGTTGAAATATTTTAAGGTTTCATTTGAAACTCAGAAAATATGAGAAAAAAGAATGAAAAATATGAATGAATTTACTTTTTTATATTAGACTATCAAGAAAAGTGAGAAAAAAATAAAATATGTATCAAATTAACAAATAAATTTTGATTTTACAAATAATTAATATTTACTCTTCTTGACTCATCATTTTAGAACAAATTCGATACTGCAGAGAAAAAATGCATTACAAATACTTTTTCATTTTCCTTTTCTTCTTTTAAGTTAAACAAAACCTTTGACCCAAATGGTGCATAAGAATGTTCTTTAGGAAATAATAGATAGTTAAAAAGAAAAGAGAAAGTTACAAAAATTTAATTAAATTTTAAAATAGAAAATAATTTATTTAATTGCTTATATATTTATGATTTGTAAATATTGTAATTAGTAAATAACTTGAAAGTTAAATAGTACTTAAGAACTTGCATTCAAGGATTTAAATTTATATATATACTTTTTTGGATTTGTACAGATCATAATAAAAAATTATATTGAATTTGAATCAAATTCAAAAAAAAATTTAAAATTCAAAAATTTATATTTTCAAACATGGTCCTTACTTGAGATATTAAAAAAAAAAATTATACTTTTTAAATTAATATTAAAAATTTATGGATAGTATTTAGAGTTTTTTCTTTTTTTATTTTTTTATAATAAAATATTAAATAACGATTCAGTTGATGTGTTCCAAATCTCACTGGATGGTCCAGCGAGTTTTAAATGACGCAAAAGCATTATTGGCTTAAGATGGCGGAGGGTTCGGATTTGACTCAGCACATCAAAACATTTAACAATATCATTAGTGATCCGGGGTGAGTTGATGTGAAGTTCGAGGAGGAGGACAAAACATTGATGCTGTTGAATTCCCTACCTACATCGCCTACATACAAGAATCTAGTTACAACGCTGACTTAGGGGAAAAAAACCCTAAAGTTGGAGGACATCACGAGTGCATTGTTGGTGTTCCACCAAAGGAAGAAGACTAGCGATAAGGGTTCACATGGTGAAGGGATCGTGGCAAAGGGTAATCAGGATCATGGAAGAGACAAATCTTGGAGTGGACCGAGTGGTAATAAAACTTAGTCTAGGAGGAAGTAGGATGTTTATTCTTTTAAGTGCGGGAAACTCGGGCATAAAAAATTGGAATCTCCGAAGTAAGAAAATGGAAAGGCAAAATCTTAAGAGGGTTCGTCATAATCCTTGAATGTAGTTTAAGAAGGGGACTCAGGGAGCAGTGATGGTGAGATGCTCACTGTTTCATCAGGTTTAGAACGCCTCACGGGTTCTTGGATCTTAGACTTGGGATGTTCTTTTCACATGTCACCCAACAAATCCTAGTTCACCACTTATAGATTGGTGAGTCCTGGTTCCATTCTGATGGGGTGTGGTTTGCAAAGTTATCAAAATGGGGGATATCAGGATCAAGATATATGATGGTGTAGTAAGGACTTTATGTGGGGCAAGGAATGTACCCGATCTATGAAAGAACGTGATATCATTGGGTGCTTTGGATTGTGACACATATAGTTACAAGTCCAAAGGTGGGACGATAATGGTGTGTGATTGCATATTGATGGTGATGAAGAGACAGAAGATAGCAGGAAATCTCTATGCACTTCTGGGTAACATAGTTGTAGGTGGAGCTACAGATGAGAGTTTTGAGTTAGGAAATACTATTTTATGTAATGTAACCACACACAAAATGATAGGTATTCTTAACAACATGGTTGCGGATGTTTGGGGACCGGTGAGGGCAACATCACGGGTTGGACATGGGTATTTCGTGAGGTTATCACGAAAGGTTTTGGGGTATCTCATGCGGCACAAGTTAGAGATATTTGGCAGGTGTAACTTGTGGCTAAGGTAGAGTACTAAACCGGGAGAGAGTTCCCCAGGTCAGATATTATTGCTGAGTACACTAGCATTCAAGGATTTCTATGAGCAAGACATGGTGTTTGCAGGGCTTGCAAAGGACTTCTTTGTCAAGTCAACGAGTATGGTGTGTTTCTTGGTTAATCAATCGCCAAAGGTATCACTAGATGAGAGAGTTACTAAAAAGACTTGAATTGGTTGTGCGGTAGACTTTGGAGGTCCAGTTATGCACGTTTCTAGTAAGGTGGGATATAGGCTTGGTGTGATTTCTAGACAATACATCTTCCTGGTTTATAAGAAAGATGGGTTTAAGCTGGATGATCCAATTGCAAATAGGGTGGCGGTTTGTTGGTGTTTCTTCTGACTTGAAAATGCGTAGCAGAAGCACACAATCAATCACGTCACTCAACAATCACTAATGCTAACACTCAATGATGAAATATACTAAAGAAGTAATCAAATTATAATAACAACAAACAAAACACAACTAGAATGCATAAGATATACGTGGTTCAGCAATAGCCTATGTCCACGAGAGCAGCACTTCGGCTTTCACTGTGAACAATGTCAAAGCTTACATCTTTGGGTTACAATAGTGTTTAAGTATGAACCCAATGCCTATAGAAGAGTTCTAGTAAAACTAAACTACATCTATAGTGATCCCTCAAAAGAAAATCCTCCAGACAACGCCAATCTACAAGCCCCCGAATTCAAAATTTGTATCTGTGCCAACTGAATCAATCGACTGTTTAGGCCAAATGGTCAACTGATTGGTGTTAATAAAATACTCCTTCGTACTTCCTGAAACCGTTGATGATTTGGCCTAATCAATTGATGATTTGCTCCAATGCTACATACGCCTCTCATGCAATTGTCCCTCATCGTATGTAGCTTTCTCCTGTACATGTGATCCGCTCAGAATATTAGCCAAATCTCCAACAATCTCCACCTTAGCGAATATTCACCACCTTAGAAATCTAAAAGCACAATTGCTGCTTCTCCTGGGCCTGTAGATTAGGTTTGTCTCCCCTCTAACACTTGGTGACGTTGATCAAGTCCAAGCAATGCTTGAACTTGTCTGTCGCGACTAATTTCGTCAGTATATTAGCCGCATTGTTAGATGTGTTAGCTTTACCGTGATACCAAGAGGGGAGGTGAATTGGAATTTTTATATTTTAAGCTCTAGGTCAATCACCTAATACCAGTATATTCACAATCATATGATCAATCTAGTGCAAGTTATGTAAATGTATACCAGAAAGTAGATAAAGCAATTTAATCAAACATACATGCACCAAAAAGCAGTAAAGTAAGGGTGACACACATAAATGTTATCGAGGTTCGGCCAATTGCCTACGTCCCCGCCTTAACTAACAAGCACAAGGATTACCACTATAACTTGCTCAATTAAATGGGTGGAGCAGCACCTATACAAAACAGGTCAAATTAGCACAGGGCTTACCTCAACCTTTACAACTAGGTCAATTATCACAGGGCTGACCTCAACCTACACAATTCTTACCAAGCTGGATTACCGCCCCCTCAGGCCACGCCTAGAACTCTCAAAATTACAATCAAATGGTACAATCAAAATGCTTTCATGTAAAGCAGATATGTACCCAAATAAGCACAATCAAATACACCATAATATGATTCAATATGTAAGCTCAATGTGATCTTATATTTTAACTCTCAAGTAAGTTTACTATCAGTGTAATGAGTGCGTGAGAGTATCAAAAAACAATCTTTGTATCTCAAGATATTCAAGCAATCGTGTTCACACAAATATGTCAACCACACTTCATATATTTCAAACAATAAGTTCTCTCAATATAAGTATATGAAGTTCTGTATAAGTTTGGTTGGCAAAAAGGTTTTAATCTTTGTATCCAATAAAAGATATAACTCAATGAATGCATGTCACAAATATTTTTATCACATAAACAAATATCTATTCAAAGATTTATCAAAACAAAGCACACTAGATATTTGAAAGTATTTTGAAAATATTTTGCAACCAAAAATAAGTACAATCTTTTTAAGATGTTGCAATGAAAGTGCAGTTCTCAGAAGATCAGATAAAGTCTTCTTAGGATGAACTTATTAGTAAAGTTCCCTAAGAATCCTTTTTGGTTTGGCTCTCAAGAAAATCGTGTCAATCAAACAAATCAAGGAGAACAAACCTTTCCAAGAAAAACACTCAATCGACTTACAACGTGTTTAGACAATAGTGGCAGGTAATTATAAGTGGATGGATATTCGAAGTCGCAAGGTAAAAGCTCTGGAGAAATATTCTTAATCGTATATTTTCAATCCGTATCTAATTTCTCTAAATAGCATGTATATATAGGTATACCATAAATGATGCTCACTGGGGACACGATCGGAATTATTAGAAAAGAATAATATCGTTTTTAGTAGTTAATATAGTTAAATATGGAAACTTTTCACAATAACCTGAGAGCACCGGTCAACTAGAAACATTTTCAGTCGACCCTAAGTTCACATGGTTCGGTCGACCAGGCCAAAAATGAACTTCAGAGTCGGTCGACTAGATCAGTATATCCGAGGTGATTTTTCTAAATTGTCGATATTTGGTCGACCAGGGTAAAAATGAACTAAAGTCTCAGTTGACCGGAAAGAGGCGATTTTTCGATTCCCCGAGGTTCTATCAACCAGGACTAGAATGAACTAGACTAGTCGGTTGACCAGACCGTTGGATCCCATACGTGGGGATTCAGTCGACCAGGTTGGCGTAGTATAAAAATCTCTCGGTTGACTGGAAGGTCAAAATATTACCTCTCGGGTGGTTCGGTCAACTGGTGTCAAATGAGCTGTAGTGGCTTGGTCGACCGGACAGTGGTGAACTTGTTGACCCGGACCGATTTTGGTCGACCAGGAGAAAATGACCTGTGTAGGTCGGTCGACCAAAAGTACAAAACTTGTACATTTCTATCATTTTTCAAGCATGCAATCACTCAAATCAAATGATCAATCATATGTATGCAAGAGTGAGTGTCCTAGGGTCATTTTAGACCTTTTTGAAAACACCGAAGGTCATTCTAAGGTCATTTTCATTATGAGCATACATATTTGACCATGCGTGTGATGTGTGTGATTGTTACAAGTAAAAATCCTAATTACTATTACAAATCGATTACATGACTGAATTATATATATTACAACACAAAGTAATTTGGTCTTGAATAGAAATTTGATCTGCAAGCTTTACTCTCTCCATGTGCATTATGATCTGTCAATTTAAGTTCCTACACAAGGTCTCAAACACTCATTAGTCACAATGAGTATTTGTCACAATCAAAACCGGGTGTGACTTATAAGGTCAACAAGATGTATGGACCTTCTCAAGAAAAAGTTCCCTTGAAGCAATCAGTTCCCTAACTCTATGATACCACACATCAATGTGTTTCATCCTTGCATGGTACACCTAATTCTTCACCAAGTAAATGACACTGACTATCACACTGCAGCCAAACTCCACCTTACTAGACACCCAACTCTCTGACCAACCTTGTAAGCCATAACGCTTCCTTGACTGTACTCTGAGTTGGTAGTAGACAATGCCACGAGCGACTGTACCGTAGACCTCCAAAAAATGGGTTCCCTCACAAGGGTAAATACATACCCCGTGGTAGACCTCCTACCACAACATCCTAGTGTTGTCAACTCGTATTAAGGAAAAACTTGCTCACCATGCTGAAAGCATGTGGTAGGTTCGATCTCGTACACACCATGGCATACATCAGACATCCCATTGTGCTAGCGTAGGGGACCCTCGACATATCCTAGATCTCATCGTTCATACTTGGGCATTGGGTGGTAGATAGCTTGAAATGATTCAACAAAAGCGTGCTCACCGATTTAGCATTGGCCATGGTAAACCTCTCTAACACCTTATCCACATAGCCACTCTGAGATAACCATAGTCTCCCTGCAGCTTAGTCCCTACGAATCTTCATGCCAAGTATTCTCTTGGCTGCACTCAAGTATTTCATGTCAAACTCTTTTCCCAATAAAGTCTTCAACTAATTTACGTCGGTCATATCTTTAGCAAAAATCAACATATCATCTATGTATAGCAGTAGAAAATTAAGAAACCCATCCACAAGTTCCCTTACATAGATGTAGCAATCGTACTCACGCCTTCTATGGCCAATCTGGGTTATATAGGCTTTGAACATCTTGTACCACTTCCTTAAAGACTACTTTAACCGTAAAGTGACTTGTTCAGTTTGCATACTAAATGCTCCTATCCATGTTGGCTGAACCCTTTTGGCTCTGTCATGTAAATTAGGTCCTCCAGGTCACCATGAAGGAACACTGTCTTTATGGCCATTTGCTCCAGATGCAAATGATGTTGCGCCACCAACCCCAACACTACCCTGATGGAAGTGTGCCTGACCATAGGGGAGAAGATTTCATTGTAATCTACTCCTTTCCTCTACGAGTAACCCTTCGCTATCAAACGAGCCTTGTACGTCCCTTTACCATTTCTAAATTGGCTTTTTTTTTCTTATATACTCACTTGCATCCAATTTCTCACTTCCCATATGGAAGCCCCACTAGGTCCCACTGGTTCTTATGCAACAACTCTATCTCCTCCACCATAGTGCCTATCCAGCTACCTCTCTCCTAGCCATGCGTCACCTCCTGATAGGTAGTAGGATTCTCGTTGCAAGTGATAAGCGCATAAGACACCATATCGTCAAAACTGTATCTTGGGGGTGACCTCACGACACGTCTAGGTCTATCTATAGCTATGCTCTGACGTGATTGCTAGTTATCCAAGCTAGAACTCCCTATGTCATCTCCATCGTAAGTTTCTGACTCCACTTGCACCGATGGCTGATCTCTTAGGTTAGGAGTCCATGTATGTCTTCCCTGAGTCTCTAACTCCACTTGAATTAAACACTCATTGCTGCTACTGCAGCTTTTTGGCACCTGTTTCTCTTCACACACATGAGTATGCTATCCCATGACTTTAACACCTAAAACCATGTCTCCACCAATCGCCACCCTTTTTGCCATTCCATTGCCCAACTTGAACCCATATTTCTTATATACTAGAAAGAGGCACCGTCTAGACATTACACCAAACCGAGATCTCATATCACTAAAAACGTGCATGGCTAGACCTCCAAAATATACTGCATAACCATTCCATTCCTCTCCTACAACTCTTCCATCTAGTGATTCCTTAGGCTATCGATTAAGTGAGAAACATGTCATACATGGTGACTTCACCAAGAAGTCCCTTGCAAGCCCTGCATACACCATGCCCTGCTCACAAAACTTCCTGAACACTAGCATACTCAAAAAAAATATTTAGCTTAAGGAACACTCTCCTGGTCTAGTACTCCACCACAACCACAAGTTACACCTAGCAAACATCTCCAACTTGTGCTGTGCAAGATACCCCTAGAACTTTTGTGAGTAGTCATCGATAAAACTCATGAAATACACTTATCCCGCTCGTGATTCCACTCTCATCAGTCCTCAAACTTGCAGATTTCCAGCTTGCATGATTTTAGCCCCTTCAGAAGATATGTCTTAAAAAGTTCATGCATCCCACACTCTCCCATATGCCATAAATGCATATGCCATAGAAGAATACTGTCAGACTCAGACTCTACGACTGCAGCTCCACCTACAACCATGGTACCCAGTAGTGTGTGAATATTACCCGGCACTCTCTTCCCCTTAATCACGGTTAGAACTCCTTTGCTCACCTTCATTACCCCACCTTCAGACTTGTAAATGAACCCATTACAATCCAAAGTGCCTAATGAAACTAGATTCATCCTTAACTCTAGTATATGCCTCACATCACACAACGTCCACTAGACACCATCATACATCATGATTGTAATATTCCCTATCCCCATCACTTTGCACATAGCATCGTTCCCCACCAGAACGGAACCAAAACTAACCGGTCTATATGTACTGAAAATGTTACGCCCCAAACCCTAAAATGGGACCCAAGGGTGAAAATATAATCTAACCTATCCTTGTATCCGATAAAACATCCAAACATACAGTACAAAGGATTAGGGTCCGACCCCGTGGGGTTCCCAAGCACCCTAAACACATCCAAACACAATCATATACGCAGCAGAAAAAGGTCATTCTATATATACATATGCAGTAACATACCATAGTCTATACAAGAGCAGAACATGGCTCTATCACAACGTACAAACGGGTGCCCAAACACATCTCAAAATGGCAACCCACCAAAAATACAGTTCTAGCACTTACCCAAGCGCTAACGTAGTACATCGACCACTATGCTCCCTACACCAGGACGTTAGTTCTGGTTACTCAAAGGACCTATAAAAATGTACGTACAGTAGGGGTGAGACACCTCTCAGTAAGGAAGAACATAGGTTATATCGATGTGTGGCATTTGAGTGTTATCAAGATACAACATACACACAGTTAAATGCAATCCAGTACTAGTTTACACAGTGCATACATGCACACATACACATACACATGATTAGCAATCCTAGTGTAATCACACCCTTCGGCCCAAAGCCGGCCTGCAACATACGGCATTGGCCGTTAGCCAGCCCGCGAACACGGCACCACCGGCACATAGCTAGTCCTCGACTCCCATGGCATCATACTGGCGCTAAATTGGTGGATCCACACCCTTCGGTCTGATCTTCCGGAATAGGCTTACTCCCTCAGATATAGAGCCGGACACTCTTGGCTACATGGCAGGCTATAAAAACACGCCATCGGATATAGAGCCGGACACTCTCAATACCTGGAACAATTCGGAACCTCGTTCCTACTAACATTTCAACATATTACACACACATGCATGCTTATATAACCAAACAAACCACACCCATTTGGTAATCTAAATAATGGTTTTCCAAAAAAATACAATTTAAACAAGTCAAGGCATGACCATCCCAATATCACAGTATAAATCAACATATACGCTCTGTTTTCAACAAAACTAGGGATGCAGCCCGTCACCCTCCTTTTCCTGAAATTGTAATAATGAAAAACCCATAGTTTTCCCTGTTAGATCCCCCTAAATGAGTAGCCAAAACACACACAGGACCGTGAACCACAGTTTCACTGAGTCCGATCTCAAAAATAACCAATATAAACACAATTCCCCTTACCTTTTCCCCAGATAACAAATCCCGAACTCCACGGCCCCTAAACAGCAAACCAAGTTCCAAAACCTACAAATCACAGTACAAAATATGCTTACAAGACAGTTTCCTACAAAACTATTAGATCAGAATTGAAAACCGAGCCTTACCTCGATTTTACGCCAAAACCCAAAAATCTCCGAAACGAGATTCCAATCTGTAGAACTTGTAGAGAATCCTTCCCCGATCCTCATGGTAACTTCAGATTCACGATTCCAGCAATGATCGACGAAGAAATCTAGAGAGAGAAAGAGAGAGAGTAGGGAGAGTTCTAGAGAGAGAGAGATAGAATTTGAGTTTCTTAATGAAGAAGTAAAGGAAAATGATATTTATAGCCCTTTGACCCGGGCAAACTTGTCGACGAAATGGTACCCTCGTCGATGAGGCCCTATAGTCCTCTCGTCAACGAGACAAGGAATTCGTCGACGAACCTTGATATTCCCAGTTTCTAAAACTCCTCGACATATCCTCATCGATGAAATCTGGCTTCGTCAACGAGGCGTGCTCTTTTATCAAAATGCCCCTCTCTTTGAATATTTAAACCCACTTATTGCCATCTCTCATTCAATCTCCCCTCCTTACAAAAATTTCGTCCTCGAAATTTGCTATCTCTCATTCACAGACTCATACATATAATCAAACACATATATACCATTCTAGAGAAAAATTGGTGACCACTACAGCGTAGCCCCATCATACATATACACATACATACCCTTACTTATGGCAAAGGAATACCATGGTTACATATGCAACTGTCTCATAAGTTCACAATACATACACTCCCGATGACTAACCACCTATCCCAACCCATAGTAGGATCATGTACAAGTGCTCAAAACAACTGTGGATACTTCTGGCATATTTGCTTTTCCAGTTCCCAAGAAGCTTCCTCAACCTTATGGTTCTTCCACAATACCTTCACTAACGGTATCTCTTTGGTACGAAGCTTCTGAACTTTACGATCTAGAACCTGAATAGGTATCCCCTCATACGCTAAAGTATCCCTAATTTCCAGCTCATCATAACTGATAACATGTGATGGATCTAGTACGTACCTTCTCAACATAGATACATGAAACACATCGTGAATCCTCGAGAGTGCTGGAGGTAATGCAACTTTGTAGGCTACCGGACCCACTCGCTCAAGTACCTCGAATGGTCTGATATACCTCGGGCTCATCTTACCCTTTTTTTCGAATCTCATCACCCATTTCATCGAAACAATATGTAGAAATACCTTACCTCCCACCTCGAACTCTAAATCACGGCGTTGAACATCTGCATAACTCTTCTACCGACTCTGAGCTGATCTAATCCTCTCTTGGATCAAAACCACCTTCTCAGACACCTGCTGCATGAGTTTAGGTCCTAACACCTGACGTTCACCAACCTCATCCCAACACAAAGGAGATCGACACCTCTGACCATACAAAGTCTCGAACGGTGCCATCCCGATACTAGACTGGAAGCTGTTATTATAAGAGAACTCTACAAGTGGCGTAAACTGTATCCAGCTACCACTGAAGTCCAACACACAAGATCGCAACATATCTTCCAAAATCTGTATCGTCCTCTCTGACTGTCCATCAGTCTGGGGGTGGAACGCTGTACTAAAAGTAAGCTTCGTCCGCAATGCCTCCTGTAAGCTTATCTAGAATCGGGAAGTAAACCTCAGATCCTAATCCGATACTATGGACACCGGTACCCCAAGCATTCTCACAATCTCATGCACATACAACTCCGCTAGCCTACTTAAAGGATAGCCAACTTTCATCGGTATGAAATGAGCAGATTTCATCAATCTATCCATGATCACCCAAATAGCATTCTGCCAGTGAAGTACTGGCAGCAGTCCAGTCACAAAATCCATGGAAATATGCTCCCATTTCCACACCGGAATAGGCAAAGGATACAATAGCCCTGCCAGCCTCTGATGTTCAGCTTTCACCTACTGACACGTCAGACACTGCTCCACGAACTGAGTAATCTTCCTCTTCATACCAGACCACCAAAAGGTCTCGCGCAAGTCCCGATACATCTTTGTACTACTAGGATGTACCGTATACAAAGAACAATGCACCTCCTCTAGAATCGTCCTTCTGATCTCAGCATTATTTGGAACACACAACCTGGTCCCAAACCTCAACACACCTCCCTCAGAGATGTTAAACTCGGTAGCCAGTCCCCGCTGTACCTTTTCCATAACCTCCGCTAACTCTGCATCACTAGCCTACGCGGCTTTTATACGCTCAAATAAGGTTGGTTGGACCACCAAACCAGCAAGATAAGCCTAATGATCACCAATCACCAAATCCACGCCAAGGCTTTCTAGATCCCGCCTGACATGATACTGAGTTAAAACCGCAAATACAGTCATAGGCTCTGACTTCCAACTCAACGCATCAGCCACCACATTAGCCTTCCCTGGGTGATAACTGATCGTGCAATCATAGTCCTTAATCAACTCTAGCCAACGCCTCTGTCTTAGGCTCAACTCCTTTTGTGTAAAGAAATACCTGAGGCTCTTATGGTCAGTAAGATCTCACACTGCACCCCGTACAAATAATGTCTCCAAATCTTTAGTGCATATACCACAACAGCCAATTCCAGATCATGCGTAAGGTAATTCTTCTTATACTCTTTCAATTTCTGAGAAGCATACTCCACTACCTTACCTTGCTGTATAAGCACACATCCCAAGCCCTTCAGAGACGCAAGGCTATAAATCACAAACCCACCATCCCCCGAAGGAATGGTCAACACTGGAGTAGTAACCAGCCGGTGCTTCAACTCCTGAAAGCACTGCTTGCAATCACTGGTCCACTCAAACTGAACTCCCTTCCTGGTCAATCATGTCAAAGGTCTAGATAGTTTAGAGAAACCCTCTACGAATCAACGATAGTAACCCACTAGTCCCAGAAAACTCCGAACCTCCTGCACATTCTTTGGCCTTACCCAGTCGATCACATCTTCAATCTTGTTAGGATCAACCGATATACCATCCCCAGTAACCACAGGGCCTAAGAACACAATCTGACTCAACTAGAATTTACACTTCTTCAACTTAGCATACAACTTCTTCTCCTATAGAATCTATAACACTAACCTCAAACGTTCCATGTGCTCTTCCATATTCCTCGAGTATATCAGAATGTCATCAATGAATACCACTACAAATCGATCTAGGTACTCATGGAAAACCTTGTTCATCAGATTCATGAAAACTGCCGAAGCATTCGTCAACCCAAATGGCATGACCAAGAACTCATAGTGGCCATATCTAGTCTAGAAAGCTGTCTTCGCTACATCCTCTGCTCTAATCCTCACCTGATGATATCCATACTGCAAGTCGATCTTCGAAAAGACTCGCGTTCCCTATAACTGATCAAAGAGATCATCTATACAAGGTAAAGGATAGCGATTTTTCACAGTCACCTTATTAATCTCACGGTAATCAATGCACGTCCACATCGACTTGTCCTTCTTCACAAACAGTACTGGAGCTCCCCATGATGAAACACTAGGTCAAATGAATCACCTGTCCAGTAATTCCTGTAACTTCTCCTTTAACTCCCGAAATTCTGCTGGAGCCACCCGGTACAGAGCTTTAGAGATCGGTGCCTTACCAGGTAGCAACTATATCGCAAACTCCACCTCACGATCAGGAGGTAAACCGGGTAAATCATCTGGAAACACATCCGGGAATTCGCTGACTACCTGAATGTCCCGAGTCTCAACTCATCCTGTGGCAATTCCTTCATACAAGCTAGGTACCCCTAACATTCGTCCAAGAGTAGCCTCCTTGTCTGTAGTGCCGAAAGAATCTGTGGCGCTGAATGCACACATGACCCAATGAATTCGTACTCTTGCTCCCCAAGAGGTCTAAAAACTACCACCTTCCTACGACAGTCGATCACAGCATAACTGGAGAACAACCAATCCATTCCCAAAATGATATCGAACCCTGACATGTTGTATACCACAAGATTCGCTAGTAGCAGCTTCTCCTGAATTTCCACTGGGCAGTCTACGCACATCTTCCTATAGAAAGATACACTCCCAGATGGTGTAGTAACAGATAACACCTCATTCATGTCTCGGGTTTCAAGCCCATATCATCCCACAAAATTCATAGATACAAAGGAATGGGTTGCACCCGAATAAAAAAAAAAAAAACAGAAGCTTTATTCGAAAGCAATAATAAGGTACCTGTCACCATAATACCTACATGCTCTGCGTCTACTAAAGTAAGAGAATATACTATGGCTGGAGCTGTATTCGTCTGAAAGGTTCCCCGAGGTATCTGATTGCTCCCTCGATTCCTAGTGAATACAGGCACATCTCGCCTCGGTGCACGACAATCACGAGCCATGTGACTAGGTCGACCACAGTTATAGCAGTTACCATCAAAAGATCGACACTCACGCTCGTGCCGTTTGAAGCACCTGGTACAACGACCACCAGTCTGGCTCCCTTGAGAATCCCAGCGCTCGGTATTCTGGTGGTAACCCGAGCCTTTGCTCCTCTTCTTCCACGATCCCTGACGAGATCCTATCTGAGAACCAGAAGGTACTATCCTCTTTTTCAATTCCTGATCCGCCTCGTCCTCTCGGATACCAGTCTCAATCACCGTGGCTTTATCCACCAACATCGAGAACTCGCGGATCTGAAGCATACGCACTAGTCTACGGATATCCTTCCTCAAACCCTTCTCGAACCTCCGAGTCTTCTCATACTCACTCGAAATCATACATGGTGCAAAGCGGGACAGCTCTATGTATCGAGCTGCATACCCCTGCACTGTTAAACTCCCCTAAGTAAAAGCAGAAAACTCATCTGCCTTCACATCACGTACAGAAGCTGGGAAGTATCTGTCAAAGAACACCTCCTTGAAACGGCTCCATGACATCTCTTCAGGACCACCCTCTGCTTCTCCAGCAGATTCATTGCAGTCCACCATCGACTCGCCTCCCCATATAGCTAGAAAGTAGCATAGAGGACTAGCTGCCTATCTGTGCAGTGTAGGACTTCCAAAATCCTCTCAGTCTTCTCCATCCAGTCCTCTACTGTCGTTGGGTCAGGTCCTCCAGAGAACGTCGGAGGATGCATGTGTGTGAACCTCTCAATGGTGCACCCCGCAGTAGTACGAGAGTGCTCGCATCTCCTCACACTCCGCCCGATCTCTCACAATACCTGTCTCGTCAAACCACGAGGCACAGAAGGAGACTCATCACTTGCAGTCTCCTCAGAGCCACTTCCCAGGTCTTTATCCTTGGGCTCCATTCTGCAGTACAATAGGAATCTATCAGTATCCCCTACGACACATACAGTTAACACAATGATCTACACTAATCGTGTTAACTACTCCCTGCTAGGTCTAGGTCCGTCCTATCACACCGACACGAAAGTCATCAATGATATGCCCTGCTTTTATTAGAATCGTCATCCTAGGAAAAACACGGAATACCGTCGACAAATCCTGGTCTAGCAACCGAACAACCCTCAACCAACTCTACCCATATCCAAAATCCTATACTCTGGTATGTACTCACAACTAAGCCTAACCAAGTCTACAAGATCTAGTAACCTGGTTAGCTCTGATACTAAGTTGTCACGCCCCGAACCTTGAAATGGGATCCAAGGGTGAAAATGTAATCTAACCTGTCCTTGTATCCAATAAAACATCCAAATATATAGTACAAAGGATGAGGGTCCAACCCCGTGGGGTTCCCACGCACCCTAAACACATCCAAACACAATCATATATGCAGTGAAAAAAGGTCGTTCTATATATATTTATGTATTATCATACTAGAGTCTATACAAGAGCAAAACATGGTTCTATCACAACGTACAAACGAGTTCCCAAATACATCTCAAAATGGCAACCCACCAAAAATATAGTCCTAACACTTACCCAAGCACTAACGCAGTACATCAGCCACTACGCTCCCTACACCAGGAGGCTAGTTTCAGTTACTCGAAGGACTTGTAAAAATGTACGTACAGTAGGGGTAAGGAAGAACACATGTTATATCGGTGTATGGAATTTGAGTGTTATCATGATACAACATACACGCAGTTAAATGCAATCCAATACTAGTTTACACAGTGCATACATGCACACATACATATACACATGATCAGCAATCCTGGTGTCGTCACACCTTTCGGCCCGAAGCCAGCTCGTGACATACGGTGTTAGCCCATAGCCAACCCACGAACATGGCACCACCGGCACATGGCTAGTCCCCGAATCCTATGGCATCGTACTCGTGCTAAACTGGTGGATCCACACCCTTCGTCCTGATCTGTCGGAATAGGCTCACGGCCTCGGATATAGACTCAGACGCTCTTGCCTACATGGCAGGCGATAAACACACGCCCTCAGATATAAAGCTAGACACTCTCAGTACGTATAACAATTCGGAACCCCGTTCCTACTAGCATTTTAACATATCACACACACATGCATGCTCATATAACCAAACAAACCACATCCATTTGATAATATAAATCATGGTTTTCTAAACAAATACAGTTTAAATAAGTCAAGGCACGACCATCCCAATATCACAGTATAAATCAACATATACGCTCGGTTTTCAACAAAATCAGGGATGCAGCCCGTCACCCCCTTTTTCCCAAAACTGTAATAGTGAAAAACTCATAATTTTCCCCATTAGATCCCCCCAAATGAGTAGCCAAAACACACACAGGACCGTAAACCACAGTTTCACCAAGTCCGATTTCAAAAATAACCAATATAAACACAGTTCCCCTTACCTTTTCCCCGGATAACAAATCCCAAACTCCAAGGCCCCTAAATAGCGAATCAAGTTCCAAAATCTACAAATCACAGTACAAAATTTTCTAACAAGATAGTTTCCTACAAAACTACCAGATCAGAATTGAAAACCGAGCCTTACCTTGGTTTTACGCCAAAACCCAAAAATCTCTGAAACGGGATTCCAATCCGTAGAACTTGTAGAGAATCCTTCCATGATTCTCATGGTAACTTTAGATTCACGATTCCAACAATGATCGGCAAATAAATCTAGAGAAAGAGAGAGTAGGGAGAGTTCTAGAGAAAGAGAGAGATAGAATTTGAGTTTCTTGATGAAGAAGTAAAGGAAAATGATATTTATAGCCCTTTGACCCGGGAAAACTCATCGACGAAATGGTGCCCTCGTTGATGAGGCCTTATAGTCTTCTCGTTGACGAGACGAGGAATTTTGTCGACAAATCCTGATATTCCTGGTTTCTGAAACTCCTCGGCTTCCCCTCGTTGACGAGTCTTTGAATTTCATTGACGAGAAGGACAAAGACTTCGTCAATGAAATCTGGCTTCATTGACGAGGCTTGCTCTTTTATCAAAATGCCCCTCTCTTTGAATATTTAAACCCACTTATCACAGTTCGGGTTCTTACAGAATCGGTCTTTATGTGGAACTATATGATACAAATATGCAGAGCCCAAAATCCAAGAATCCACAAACTCATCTGACCTCGATGAAACCGAGAGCATATCACCATCACTGCTCCCAAAATCTCATTCTTCAACTACATTCACCATTGTTGACGAACCTTCTTTATTTTTGGAACCTCCCTTCCTCCTTTTCGGACACTCAGGTTTTATGTGCCCTCTTTTACTGCACTTAAAACACCGCACGTCCTTATTCTTCTTGGACTTAGACCAAGCCCTATGACCACTCGATCCACTCCGAAAACCGCTCCTCCCTCGATCATGATTCCCCTTTGCCAGGAGCCCTTTAGTATATAAACCCTCGTCCCTAGCCTTTTTCCTTTGGCGAAACCCTAGTAATGCACTCATGATATCCTCTAACTCCAAAGTTACTTTTCCCCAAGTTAGGGTTGTAGCCAGGTTTTTGAATGTTGGAGCCATCGATAGGGAATTTAGTAGCATCAATGCCTTATCCTCTTCCTTGAACCTCACATCGACGCGGTTGTGATGCTAAAGGTACTAGTGGACCCGTTGAATGTTGTGACTTGATGTCTAGTTGCCTTAAGCTTCCCTCTTTCCATGACTAGTAGTATATGTAAAGTAAATGCATTTCCTCCAGCAATTGCCTTATGAGCAACCTCCCGTCCACTATTGAAATAATGTGCAACGCGATAAAATGTTAGTTGCACAAGGGCCATTATTAGGAGGTTACGAGCTTCTTTTAGGATGATGGTGAAACCCTCCACGAGATTAGTGGTCATGTTCTCATCCCAACGAGTCACTTATATAGGAAGCTCCTTTTCTCATGACAAATATGCAACATTTACATCAATTTTAGTGTACATTGGAGGTTCGTCCATAAATTGAACATTATAGATGACATTATTCATTTCACAAGGCGTGGGTTCACATCGTCAGTGAACTCATTTAACCCTTTAGCAATTTTCGGCTTGTACGTTTATTCATTTTCTAAATTAACATCATTCGTCATATGCATCCCCTTGTCTAACAGAATGGTCACGATGGCAAACAACGATCCCAAACCTTCAACAAGAATTTTAGGAACAAGGATTTCATATGTCGACGGATTAAACGATGATCTCGGACCTTCATTCAAATCCACAACAGATGTCCTACCAAATTGTGCGCTCTTGTACTACTCATCCATGCCACACACATTCATTTCATAATGATGTGTTTGTTGGATGCCTTCTTCCATTTCAACCACATGTTCGCTAAGCGTCATTGTTTGCCTATCATCGGTGACACCAATTTGAGGAATTGTCTCCACATATAGCTATATAATTATATGTGTAGTGCGCGGAATTATGTGCATCTAACAAAATGCGCTGACCATAATCATCCGTATAGGGTATCTTGCGATCACCCGCAATACATATTAGTTCGGATCAATATGCAAATATTTGTATATCTTCGCATACAATTTGTTTAATTTAGCCCTACTGCCAATTCGACTTGCTTGAACAGACTTAGTATTATAACTAACACTTTCTACTCATGTAATAATTTTCCCTCCCCCCCCCCCCCCACCCTATATACAACAACATAGTCATCAGAACACTACTTGAGCTTTCTACCATTTAGATGTCACCTCAGGAAATAGTAAAGACCTACGAAAAATAAAAATGTCTATATAAGCACATAACATAACACAAAGTTATTGTATTTATTTGACACATCTTTAATATTTATTTTTTAATTTTAATTTTGTTTAAAATTTTTTTTATATTTCCTAGCTTTTATATAAAGAGAAACTATAATAAAGTTAATATTTTTTTTTCTCGGATAAAATTGTTGATCCAAGCAGAACTCTTGTTGATCCAATCTAAAATATCAATTAAAAGTGTTTCAATCTAAAAAAAATGTTTAATTTCTCAACACTTTACCTAAGGACTTAAAATCCATTTATTTTTAAATTATTTATGTTCTATTTTGAATTTAAGAATTACATTATTTAAGGAAAATAAATCTTCCATTGTATTTACCTGTCATATATAACAAAATATAAATAAAAAAATCATATTTAAATATAAATATAATTAAGTGTTAGCACTGAAGGAGCCCATGGGTGGGCTTGATACACATGGGTGAACACCAACTTGATCCAAAAGTTTAAGTCTGTTGGGTCTTAGGCCCAACCATGTATATAAGCACCCATCATCCATTCTAATTTTCCAATGTGGGACAATCTCACAAGTGGAATTTTCAACAATCTCTCCTTCACCTGTGAGTTCCAATTGCTCCTCCTTGAATAGAAACCGTCTCTCTTATGGGAGTAAGCTCAATTTGCCAACAATTGCTCGAGTGGGCCTTACCACTGACGCCTTATGTGCCTCAGATTGCACTCCACATGCCTCCAAACCAATCCTTCCTCCCACATCTTGACCATATTCGGATTCATCCCAGCCTTAGATGATCCTTATTAGCCTCGGTCACACACTTGGTCCTTCAACTATTAGCACGTTAGGAGAATTAGCTTCACATATCAACTTTGGTGTTCACCCATGTGCATCATGTGTATCAAGTCCACCCATGGACTCCTCCAGTCCTAACAAGTGGTATCAGAACCGACGGTTCGTAACTCTGGGTGAGAAACATCCTAAAAGTAGAGACATGAAGTTAATTCTTCCTGACGTGCTAATAGTTAGAAGACCAAGTGTGTGACTGAGGCCAATAAGGATCATCTAGCCTAAGGATGGATTCAAATAGGGTTAAGAAGTGGGAGGTAGGATTGGTTTGGAGGCATATGAAATGCAATCCGAGGCACGTAAGGCACCAGTGGTAAGGCCCACTTGAGCACTGTTGGGGAATTGGGCTTACTCACATAAGAGAGATGGTTTCCATTCAAGGGGGAGCAGTTGAAACTCACAAGTGAGGGGGAGATTGTTGAGAATTTCACTTGTGAGCTTGTCCCATATTAGAAAATTAGAGTGGATGATGGGTGCTTATATATATGATTAGGTCCAAGACCTAATAGGCTTAAACTTTTGGGTCAAGTTGGTGTTAACACATGTGTATCAAGCCCACCCATGAGCTCCTCTGGTCCTAACAAGTGGTATCAAAGCCGACGGTTCGTAACTCTGGATGAGCGGCATCATAAAAAAGTCGAGATGTGAAGCTAATTCTCTTGACGTGCTAATAGTTGGAGGACCAAGTGTGTGACCGAGACCAATAAGCATAATCTAGGCCTAAGATAGATCCAAATAAGGTCAAGTCGTGAGAGGTAGGATTGGTTTGGAGGCATGTGGAATGCAATCCGAGGCACACAAGGCACCAGTGATAAGGTCCACTTAAGCAACTGTTGGGGAATTGAGCTTACTCCCATAAGAGAGACGGTTTCCATTCAAGGGGGAGTAGTTGGAACTCACAAGTGATTGTGAGATTGTTGAGAATTTCACTTGTGAGTTTGTCTTACATTGAAAAATTTGAGTAGATAATGAGTGCTTATATACATTGTTGGGTCCAAGACCCAATAGGCTTAAGCATTTGGGTTAAGTTGGTGTTCACTCATGTGTATCAAGTCCACCCATGGACTCCTCCGTAACTAACATTATGAAATAAAAAATTGAACATTAATAATGCATAAAATTTAAATTTTATTCATAACTCATTATACATTTTATTTCTGCTCACTTTTCTTAATTACTAAACATCAAAAAGTAAATATTTTCATATAGTTCTTTCTCTAATGTAATAGAAAGTAGTCCAAGCTAGTTTCAAACAAAACTTAATATTATACTTAGAAGCATTATTTCCGGTCTCTAAAATTGAGTTTATGAGGATTTGAATAAAATTAGATAGAAATTTATTTCAAATTTTATCCAAATTCGTACAAAATTAAATTTAGAATCTAAAATCCAAACTTATAACTAACAAAAAATTGCCCAAGAACAATTACACATAAAAATAATAACAAATTCAAATAAGTTAAACAGGAAAATAGAATAAACCCTAACCTCAAAATGGGGGTTTTCGAATGATGCTTCCAATCATAAATTTTGGTTCAATACAACAAAAAATGAATGTATCAAATACTAGTTTGTAGCACAAACTAACATAATTTTTTAATCAAACTAACGAATCTTAATGAAATAATATAAGAATTTCAGCTTACGTAAAATGCATATCTCATCTCCATTTTTTATACCTTTCTTCCCAACATTCGGCGAGGCTTCACAATGTTTGGCTCCTCCTGACAATGGCGACTTGCTACAAGCGTCCAATCGTCTAGCCATTGCACTGCTGCTGCTCTGCCACTCTGCAATTTTGCGAGGAAAATGGAGGAGGAAGAAGACTTCAAAAATGCGTGGCAACGAGTTTTTCCACGCGTCAAAGGACGGCTCATTTTCCAGTCAAATCTCACTAGACCATCCAGCGTATTTTGGCTGCTACGCGTCAACCAGCGTGTAACCCTTGTTATTTAAAGTTCACTGGATGGTTCAGCGAAATTTTTCCTAACGCATTAAATTGAAAAATAAAGCTTTCACTGAATCGTCCTTTAATATTTTATTATAAAAAAATTAAAAAAGGCCAAAAAAGAAAAACTCATAGTATTTATGTGTGTAGAAGCGCCTTAGTATTTCAACTGTTACAGTTCAATACCCTTGTTTTGGCTTTCAAAAGTAGCGTGAGTAGGACAAGAAAAAGAAAAAAAAACAAAGATAAAGGGAGTCGTTACGGTGCGTTGCGCATGATAAGCGCACGCGTGTGAAGAAACGACCGTGTCAGAGAGGAGCGGTTTCGTTTTGTGTTTAGGCAAACGCATTACTTCTGTATTTGTTCGCAACGCTCATTCCAAATTCGCTTTTATTATTGTCATCACTTTTTCCTCTCTCTCACCACCCACACCTTTATTTCAGTTGGCTGGTTTGCCGCAGAGGTCGTTTCGCCTTTTTCTGCATGACGAGAAAGCCGTTACACGTGCGGATCAATCATCATTGCACACGTGTATGGCCACCACGTCTTGTTGCTATTTAAAATTTTCCCCCTTAACAGCAATGTATTTCTGCCAGAATTTCTAATTAGTTACGTATTATTAGTTAAATAAATTCAAAACAATTTTCCATCACAATTTTCGTTCTACTACGTGGGTATAGTAGAAGGAGTAAGGTAGACTTAAAATAACTTTAAAAAAGATAGTAACTAAATATTTAATATACTTGAATCTATAAAAAAAATAGTCAATCACCGCATAAATTGACGAAAAATGATTCATATAACCGACCATACTTAGTGAAACTGACACTTGATTTTTTTGTTGTTGTTATTGTAATTTTTGTTCAATTGTGGTAACGAGAAAAAAAAAATCGCAACACCCTTACATTTTTAAATAGTAACTAAAATATGAAAATACGTATAAATTTTTTTTATTTTCAGCTAAAGAAAATTTTAAAACATCTCAATCATTTTTCATCTCTTTTAAACAATAAGAAAATTATGCACTATTTTTAAGTTTTAATTCTTAAAATATTTGTACATACATATATTAATTGTAAAACACCCTAAAAAGATTAGAAATTGATCCTTAATTAACATTTCAAGAAAGGATTTATCCAACTTAATTAAGTCCTTTATTTGGTGAAATGTGAAACATTTAACAAAATAAAAATAAATTATCTGTTCTTGAACATTTAAGAATAAATTCTTTTTTTTTTTTTTGCAAAAATAATCAAATTCTGCTCTGCAAGGATGATTTTTATCCTCTCCTAAATTCATTTTGATTGTCATTTACATAATTTGACTTGGACAAAATTTGTATTTCTCTGATATGAGTTCCTGCATCCCAATTTTTTTTTTTTTTTTCAATTTTTGGTATGCTTAACCTTTTTGAAAATTATATTTACTTGGAAGAACAAATTCATAATAATTCACTAACTTTTAAAAGGTAAACATTTTAACATTTTTAGAGAGTCATTAAAGATTATTAATTTAATTTCTGAAAATTTAAAGGTAAATAATGCACTAACTTTTAAAAGTAGTCATTTTAATTTTTTTTTTTAGATTCTTTAAAATTTATGGACTTGAATTTTTTAAAAACTCAAAAGGTTCACTAACTTTTAAAAGGTAAACATTTTAACTTTTATGGAGTGTCATTAAAGATTATTAATTTAATTCTTTAAAATTTAAAGGAAAATAATGCATTAACTATTAAAAAGTAATCATTTTAATTTTTTGGAGAGTCTTTAAAATTTATGGATTTTAAATTTTTAGAAATTCAAAGGTAATTTAATTCCGTAGTTATTATATTTAAAAAAAATTAATATTCTAAAATTATTCACATATTATTTACATGTACTTAAACGATATATCCATTTTACTCTTAGGATAAAAGTTTCAAATCATTTAAAAGTTTTTTACCAAATGTAAAGACTAGATTCTTCTCCAAATTATAAGACTTGTTATGAGAAGTGATATGTTGGGTTTAATGCTGTGATATATATTCAAGGGAATAGAAGGGATAGACAGAATGTAAAGTGTCTCGTTGATCATATTTCATGTGTTTGAGGTTTTTAAGTGATCAAAAATCAAACTTTAAACTCTTGGGTTTCTTGATTTCTACAAATTAGTTGAAACCCAAATTGATTCTCTCTCTCTGTGCCATCACTGCAAATTAAACAGAAACAGGCCATTCAGAAGCCATGATCAAAATTATTGGCAACAGATTTATTCCTCCTTAGCTACAAGAAAGTTTTGACCATAAGAAGCCACTTCTCTCTCTCTCTCTCTCTCCCCTCTGGAGCTCACTGTACATGAAAGGCTAGAGAACGAGACAATGTTATCTATCCTCAATATATGCTTTATTCTTGTACTTGGTTTCGCTCCTCTCAAGAGTCTTAGCCCAAAACCCAAAACTCACTATTTTAACTAAGTGGCACCCACTCCGAGGAAATCAATGAAGGAGGAAGTGTCCATTTTCTCATTCCGGCTTTCATTTTCTCTAAGCATAAAATGGTGGTGGGTGCTGGTGTTTGGCTCCTCGGTTGCAGAAACTTCTACGCTTGAATCCGAATGACCGCATTGATCAACTCCCGCAAGCATTCCCTTCAGCCTCAGATGACACCCGTAGTTGCCACTGCCATTTAATTTGTTGAGACCCTCAGCTGCACTCATTTTCACAACATTTTTTCTAGATGAGCCTTTACTTTAATTACAAATTAAATCAATACCCCAGTCCCAAACAAAAATATGAGAATTTTAAAATTAAAAACGAAGATTTCCACATAAGATGAATCATAAATTTAAATTCTAAAAAGGGAGAGGAATTGAAGAAAGGGGGAGAAATTAATTAGTCATACCCAAATGTAAACCGTAAGCTGCAGGTTGGTGCAGATGGCCATGAAATGCACTGAAATCAGCGGAAACAGAAGGAGGTACCCTGGGGGAAGAGGTAGAGAGGGATAGATCTGTGCACGTCGAACTGGGATCGTCAGCGGCGCTTGCTATCACTGATTCACTTGGTGCATTGTTGAGATTAGTCATAGCAAAATCCGTATGGAGAGGCTCATGATGGGAGGAAGTGGGCTTTCTTCTCCTGTAAAAACTGGACTGCTCTCTGTGTTTTCTGGCCATGATTACATGCCAATGGTTCTTAACTGCATTATCAGTCCTCCCAGGGAACAGCCTGGCTATCATAGCCCATTTGTTTCCATACATTCTGTGGGCAGCTAAAAGCCTTTCCTCTTCTTCCTCGGTGAAAGCCGTCTTGTTAATTTTTGGATCTAGCTGGTTAAACCATCTCAATCTGCAACTTTTACCTGTATATATAATAAATGAAATGCAAGAATGAATATATAGATTCTAAATAGTTTTTTCTTTCATCGGTCTAAAAATGGGAATGTAAGAACTGGGCGATTAAACCGATTAATTACACCTTTTGCATTCTTTTCAAAGCCCCCAGTTGTTCTCCAAGTACGCTAAACAAAGATGAAAGAAAAAAAGGTAAATCAATTAATTTTTTCTATATATCTGATCATCATCCCATGTGGTTAATACTTCTATGACCATTTCCCAACCTCTCCCTAGCAAAACCTCATGTTCTTGTATCCTTTTCCTATTAATTAAGTTTTTGGATTACCTGATCTGCCTTCAAGCTTTTCAGCAATCAAGTTCCAATTTTGAGGACCATATAGGGCAACTAGCTCTTTAAGCCGGGCATCTTCAGCTGGCCTCCAATGACCTCTGGCACAAAGTTTAGTATGCCCAGTGCTTCCACCACAGTTTTCTCCTAACTCACGCATGTTAGAAGCACAATCTTTCTTCTCAACCAGAAAATACCCATTAATACTCCCATCACTCAATCTTTTTGACTCAAAGTTTTCCCCGCCCTGAAACTCCCAAACATGATTCTGCTTCTCCAATGGAGTGCTCAGAATTGGGAACCCCACATTAGAATGATCTTGCTCGCTCTCTCTCGGGCGAGTTATGGATCCAAAAGTGGATACGTGCGAAAAAGAACGTTGAGTGCCAGGAGGAGGAGGAAGAGGAGGGGGCACTAGAAAGTTCATATCCGGAAACCCATTGAAACTATCACAATCACTCTTGAAATGTTGCAGACGACTCATTGTCAGTGCAAACCACTATAAAACAAATTCATACAAAGAAAATGAGATGGACTGAAGGGCATTGACCTGAATCAGTAACACAACATTTCCACTGGAAGAATAAGAAGAGGGAGAAGAAAAAAAGAAGACGTGTTCTTCCTCTCAAAATCCCTTTATGGCAAGAAAATAACTGCAAAATGATTGAAGGATCAAAGACCTGTAAGGAAAAAAAAAACAGTTGATTAGAGGATCGGAAAACAGAGTGTACTGAGACCCTGTTGAGATTAAACACATATCTCTTCCTGCTATTTAACAGACCCCATTTCTTGATTTCTCTCTCGTAGCGTTCAGAAATCATAAGGTTCGGTTCCACAGCAGGAAGAAAGAAGAAGAGGTGAAAACAGCGAGGTTCGTGGCCAGCTTTAATATGAGACTACGCTACATAGCCTGGAAGGTTATCACAGGAAACAATAACGCTTCATAGACACAGAAAAGAATGGATTTTTCTGCTGAAAGAGAAATCCAAACAAAAAGAAGAGGGCTCTCACGTCTCTCTCTCCCTCTCTCTCCAGCTTTGTTTTCTCTCCTATCTAGAGTTCGTGCATGCATCTGAAAACTGCTCGTGTGGGTGGTGGGCCTGGGAGTCCCTCTAAACATCTGCTTTATGTTGTTAGTTTGTCCCTTTTAGCCTCTGGAAAACCAGAATATGTTTGTCCCTTTATGATCTTTTCACTATTTTTTAATACATATTTTTTTAAAAAAATAGAAAATAATTAAAATGAGCTTGTTAGACAAACTGGATCCTCCTCTACATACCAATTCTTGCTTCTTGCTTTAATTGCTGAGCATCAAGCGAATATATATATAAAGTGCCTCATTTATATAACTGATTTAATATCAATGACTCTATTAAGTATTATGTATACTCATTAACACATAGTTGTTTCCAAATTTGAAAGGAAATAATTTAGATTCAAAATTTATATAATTCTTGCTGACGTCAAAATCCTTCACTCTCCAGATAGTTCAAAATTTTACAAGTCAACAACGCAATTACTAGACAGAGAGTCTTCTATTAATATGTTCTTACTATGAATTAGCCCTCCAGTAGCAGTAAATGACCGCATTCAATTATTTTGGAGTTGCATGCAAGGGATATATGCTCCATACACACACACACACACACATATAAGAGCAACGGGATAGTTAATTTTCATTTGAGATTGAGCCGGAGAGCGGATCATTTCAGTCCTGTCATATAGCCACAGTTTGGATGTTTAGCGACAGCATCTAAAACATTGTCGCTAAAAATATAATCTTTTGGTCATAACAAAAATATCTGAGATCGTTAAACTATTAATTATGTTTAGGAGCATGCATTCTAGATCATTAAATAGGGCTGATCTCTCATTCAGTCGTCTGCCTATATACATTAACATTTACCAGTTGAAGTAAAGAGACTTCTGAGAGAGAAAAACGTTTTGGGTCATGTCAGACGTACATATATTACTTGATTATTTTTACTATTAAGGAATAATCTTTCTGTTAACTTTTCCCTTTTCACTATTTTCCCGGCGGATTGAATGATTAGTTCTGATTGATTTTTGGACTGAAGAAAAAATAAATAAAATAACACGGACTTTCCATATAAAGTAGAAAAAGAAATACTAAAAAAAAAAATAAATAGTGACATATGCATGATCAATAAATATCACCCCCGCTCTCTTCGATCAAGCATCAGTCCTGTTCAGGCAACTATTATAATACATCCAAAGGACTTGTTCATGCCAGCAGAACAAAGGAATACATATTCTAATTTGGCATGGACACTGTAATTACATCCTGTTCTGTCCCAAACAAGGCAATATGTGCCTTGCATCATCTTTCTTTCTTTTTATTTTTTTATTTTTTTTCTCTTTCTTTATTATTATTATTATTATTATTATTATTATTATTATTATTATTTCACAAATTAATTTGATTTCTATATGATTTTTGTATTTCGAGAATCTAGGTATACTCTCAAGAGGTGGGGTGAATTGAAATTTTCAAATTTCTTTACTTGCTTTGTGTTATAAATTCCCATTTAATTTCAGCAATATTTGCTTTTAGCAATTAATTAGCCTTTACAATTCTTATTCTCTTAATAATAAATTTATATTCAACCCAAATTTAATTTTTAATATTGAAATCCAACTGCTAAACTTCAAGAATCAAATTAAGATAGTTTAAAAATAAACTTCAGCGTTTAAACTCAAACTCATAATTATTTTCGTTTACTTCAATCAATCAAATACAATTTTCAGATTTGATTTTGTAAAACTTTTAGTTCAAATTATCTTTCAGTTGTTTATTTTAAAAAATCAGCCTTTTATTTAAAATATCAAACCAACCAATAGTTTATAATATGTTGATTTAGTATTGATCAAAACAAGATTCCAACTGTAACGACCCCAACCTGCCACGTGGTCCCGGAGTGTTACTTCAGTGACGTCAGTGTACCTGATACCTTATTCATCAAATATAAAATACACATACGCAGCGGAAATAAAATATAAAATCTTCAGACTACATTACCAGAGTTCTAATTATCTTTATATACAAATATATTCATTTCCACATAACTACATCCCATAAAACTAAACAAAAATAGAATCTTTATCTATACACTACCTACATGAATTTACACCTCTAGTCCAGCTCCTCTAGCCCGCTAGACTCGATCTCTAGGATTTCCTGAAAAAAATAGTTTGTAAAGTATGGGTGAGGCACAGCTTAGTAAGGGAAATACTAAGTTAATGTCAGTGTGTGGCCAGCATGCATTTAGTGTACAAAAAATAACCAGTTCACTAAATAAATAAACACATTTATAGAAACATTCTTATTTTACACACACACACACACACAATTAACCGCGAATAGGGAAGATTACCCTCTTATACAAGTAGCTTCCCTCGGCTCTGATACCATTACTACTATCAGGGCACTCACCTTTCTCAGTAAACCCTCAAAATTATCTTATTAATACCGTATTCATACAAATTAATAGATATGCATATAAGACACTCCTTGTGACAAACATGCCATTTACATCCCTATGACACGGGTTGTGCGACCCGAAGGCTGGACTAAGCCTAGGTGATCAGCCCAAATAAAGTCAAATACAACATCCTCTTCAAACACATCTGTAGGCATCCACACCAAAACTGCAGGTCTGACGCCCTTACTTCAACCTCACACAGGCAGTCGACTAGACCCCCTACACTTCTATCCAGACAGTGTAGGTGCACATGGTCTAACTAGCAACGGTACCGTGCTCACATTACACTAGTCCCCAGGGTTCCTAAAGCATATTATGCAATTTAGATAATAAAAATCACCATTTAAAATATTAATTCACATATATTTTCTATTATTCTAAAAACCTAGCCCTCGGACACAAAATACAATCTGGCATATAGCCATCAATTAAATTTCAGCTCTCGGCTATCAAATAATAATCCTGGCCCTTGACCAATCAAACAATACCTAGCCACTAGCCATTAATTCAAATACCTGCATTTCATAAACAGTTCCAGTATTTTCACAAGCATTTCTAGTATTTCTCAAATAATTCAGTATTTCACAGACAATTTAATATTTCAAAATCCCAAATCCAAATATACAATAATCCATACAAATTAAATCATCTGCCATACGATTTTTCACATTTTAACAAATCCATATAAACAAACAAACTTTCCATCGTTCATTTTATTCAAAAATATCATATCATATATCCTAGGTTTGTAAAATCCATTTGGAACGGTTGGTTTCCAAAATAGCCTTAAAATTCCCAAACGAATAAATATATATATATATATATATAAATTTATATAAACATAACAATTTAATTGATTCAAATTTCATAAAATTACTAACTTAACTTAATCCCATTACCGAATTCTTGAAAAAGCCTGCTAATACCTCGGCCTATGCCCCAGGCGTTAAAAAAATCCCTGAGCCCTGAAATTCTAAATTCACTATATTATTCGTCATAATTCTTAGAGTAACTTTTCCTAAAATTTCCCTCAATTTTGAATACCCTAAATAGGCTAATAAAAGCCTAAATTATCAAACTTACCCTCAATTTAGGATTGGTACCCCAGAGCTACAATTCGAAAACCCACTCCGGTTAGATTGTAGAGAATCTCCTTACGAGTCTCCTGACAATTTTCATTCGTTAATGGGGCTTATAGTTTAGGAGAAATTGAAGTAAGTTTGAGATTTGACCTTAGCCCAGGAGATATGCCTACGCCGCTCCCACAACAGATCCGCTCCAGTAGAAATGTCGGTCGCGGCGAGCAAAGCCCAACGATATTTTCGGATAAGGATCTTTATCCTTGAGGAAAGGTAAGGTTATATATATATATATATATATATATAATATATTTTTATAATATTATATTATTATTGTATTATATTATTTAATTAATATTAATTAATTAATTTTAAAAAATTTAAATTTAATTTAATTTAATTTATTATTATTATTTTTTAATAATAATGAATGATTTTTTAATTAATTTTTTAAAAAAATTTGTAATTTTTAAAATGTTTTTTTACTTTTTTTTAATTTTTAATTTTATTTTTTAGGATTATTACATTCTTCCCTCCTTACAAAAATTTAGTCCTTGAAATTTGTTAACTACTATCGATCACATCCTTAACTCACGATCCATGTTTACAGAAGAGTCGGTAGCCACCCACATAGCGGTCCCATCCCAAGTTTATTAACTACCCTCACTTATGACGAAAGAATACCGTGGTTACAATACTGTCTTTGGGAAATTACAATATCCATAACAAATTTTTTCAAAAACTATCCAAAATTAAAACTATACATAACTAACCACACAACCTACTCTAATCCCTCTGCATACAACTATACCCTTACCCGTCTGGCACTAGCCCTCGCTAAACAGTTATGGGTACTTCTGGTGTATTTCCATTTCTAATTCCCAAGAAGCCTCCTCAACTATATGATTTCGCTACAACACCTTCACTAACAGTATATCTTTAGTACGCAGTTCCTGTATTTTTTGATCCAAAATTTGAACTGATACCTCCTCGTATGCTAGAGCATCACAGATCTCCAACGACTCATAACTAATCATATGTGAGGGGTGTGGAACATACCTCCTCAACATGAACACATCGTGTATCGTGGACAGCACTGGGGGTAGTGCTATTTTTTATGTTGCCGAACCAATCCTCTTCAGACTCTCGAACGGTCCAATGTATCTAGGGCTCAGCTTGCCTTTTTTTCCATACCTCATCACCCCCTTCATTGGAGCAATCCTTAAGAATATCACATCGCCTACTTCGAATTCTAGCTCTCGTCAGCGAGTATCTGCATAACTCTTCTGTCGACTCTAGGCTTCCTTGATCCTTTCCCTGATAAGCTCGATTTTTGCAGAGGCTTGCTGAATAAGTCCTGGTCTCAAAATCTTCCGCTCGCTTACTTCATCCCAATACAACAAAGATTGGCATCGGTGACCATACAAAACCTCATATGGTCCCATTCCAATGTTGGTCTCTTGACTGTTATTGTATGCAAACTCAACTAATGGTAGATATCAGATCCAATCGCCCCCAAAATTTAACACATATGCCCATAGCATATCCTTAAGAATCTGAATGGTTCGTTTGGATTGTCCATCCGTCTGAGGGTGAAATGTAGTACTGAAAGTGAGTTGAGAACCCAACACTCCCTGTAAACTCTTCCAAAAATGGGAAGTGAACCGCGGATCCTGATTTGAAACGATGGACACAGGTATGCCATGTATTCTAACTATCTCCTGAACATAAAATTATGCCAGCTTATCCATGGAATAACTAGTTCTAACTGGAATGAAATGGGCAATCTTCATCAATCTGTCAACCACTACCCATATGGCATTTTGCCCATGCAACGCTGAAGGCAATCCCGATACAAAATCCATCGAGATATGCTCCCACTTCCACGTAGGGATGTCTAGTGGTTGAAGTGGTCCCGCTAGCCTCTGGTGTTCTGCCTTCACCTACTGACATGTCAAACACTGACTCACAAATTTAGCAATTTCCCTCTTCATGTTACTCCACCAGAATGTTTCACGCAAGTCTCTATACATCTTCGTGCTATCTGGGTGATCAGTATAGAGAGAACGGTAAGCTTCCCCTAGAATTATCCTCTTTATCTCTGCGTCATCTAGCACACACAATTGAGTGTGAAATCTGAGAACTTTATCCCTAGCAACATTAAAGTTCGTGTGTTGCTCATCCTGCATCTTATCTACAATCTTCATCAACTCTGCATCTTTCAACTAAGCTATTCTGATTCTCTCCCATAAAGTCGGTTGAACCACTAGACTATAAATGAACACCTGATGATTCCCTTTCTTCCAATTCTACACCCAACCTCTCCAGGTCCATCACAATATGATGAGAATCCATAACTGCTGAGGTTGACGTACCCCTAGATTTCCGGCTCAATGCATTGACTACCACGTTCACCTTTCCTAGGTAATAGCTAATGGTGCAGTCGTAATCCTTTATCAACTCGAGCCATCTGCGCAGCCTCATATTTAACTCCTTTTGGGTGAAGAAATACTTGAGACTCTTATGGTCAGTAAAGATTTCACACCTTACACCATAAAGGTAGTGTCACCAGATCTTCAATGCAAACATAACTGCTGCCAGCTCAAGGGCGTGCATAGGATAGTTCTTTTTGTACTCTTTCAACTAGCGATACGCATATGCAATGACTTTCCCCTGCTGCATTAGAACACAACCAAGTGCTTTATGTGATGCGTCACTATAAATTACAAATCCACCCTCACCTGATGGAAGAGTTAACACTGGGGTAGTGACTAAACATTGCTTCCATTCCTAGAAGCTCTGCTTACATTCATCGGTCCAGTTAAACTTCACATTCTTCATGTCAAAGACCTTGATAATTTGGAGAACCCCTTGAAAAATCGGTGGTAGTATCTGGAAAGACCTAGAAAACTTCTAACTTCCTGCATGTTCCTCGACCTTGCCCAATCAACCACAACCTCTACTTTGCTCGAATCCACCGAAATCCCTTCCTTGGATACCACATGACCCAGAAATGCTACCTGCTCCAGACAAAATTCACATTTCTTAAGTTTAGCAAATAACTTCTTTTCCCTGAGCACCTGAAGTACTAGTCTCATATGAGCTTCATGCTCCTCAAGGCTCCTCGAGTAAACCAAAATATCATCTATGAAAACAATAACAAACAGGTCTAAGTACTCGTGGAATACCCTGCTCATCAAATCCATAAATGCCGCTGGAGCATTTGTCAACCCGAATGATATAACCAAGAACTCGTAGTGGTCGTACCGAGTTCGAAAAGTAGTTTTCAGTACATCATCTGATCTAATCTTCACCTGATGATATCCAAATTGCAAATCGATTTTAGAGAAAATCTGCGTACCTTGAAGCTGATCAAACAGGTCATCAATTCGGGGTAATGGATACTTGTTCTTCACCGTTACTTTATTAATCTCCCAGTAGTCAATGCACATCCTCATCAACCTGTCCTTCTTCTTCACAAATAACACCGTTGCACCCCAGGGCGATACACTCGGTCTGATAAACCCCATCTCTAGAAGCTCTTATAGTTGCTCCTTTAACTCCTTTAATTCATCTGGAGCCATTTTGTATAGGGCTTTGGAGATTGGTGTTGTACCTAGGAGGCAAATTCCACCTCCCGATTAGGAGGCAACCCTGGTAAATCCTTTGGAAAAACATCAAAGAACTCCCTTATCACTAGGATATCTTCCAACTTGAGCTCTCCCTTCGAAACTTCCTTCACTATTGCAAGGTAACCCTAGCATCCCCCCAAAAGTAACCTCTTTGCCTGGATAGCCGAAAGGATCTGTGGTGCCGAACGCACACACAACCCAACAAATACAAACTTTTGCTCCCCAGGAGGTCTGAATACCACCTCCTTTCTACGACAGTCAATGCTCGCGTAGCTGGATGCTAGCCAGCCCATGCCTAGAATAATAACAAAACCATGCATATCAAGGACTATCAAACTAGCAGGCAACTCTCTACCCTGAATCTCAACTGGATAATTCCTAATCACCTTGCTACAAACTAGCACTGACCCTGTTGATGTGCCCACTACTAACTCTGTCTCTAACAATTGAGCCTCTAACCCATATAGTTTAACAAATCCCCGAGACACAAATGAGTGGGTTGTACCTAAATCAAATAATACAATGACACTATCTGACAGCATGTAAATAGGATATAACCTGACTTAGAAATTTCGCCTTTGCTATAATTAATGCAAATATGGAATAATGAAATTGATATAATATACGAGTTCTAATTTAATAATTCATATTCCAATTCTATCACTAAACCATTAAGGTAAAATCTCCATCCCAACATTAACTTCACACACATACCCACTCATCCTAACATTCCAACCTAAATTTCCTGAGTTCAAGTCCCTCAACCTAGAAACGAAACCATCTATGGATTTACCATGGTTTTCTAAAACTCATGACTGATTTAAAAAAATCACAGAAGTTCATCAATAGATTTCTGCCTCCAAGCTTCCAGACTAAAACCCATCTTAACCTACCCACTCTTATCCCTATCTTATCTCAACCTATACTCTAGTAATTATCAATCCTCAAAGTCTGCAGAACCTAGCAAACTTAGGCTCTGATGCCACCTGTAATGACCCCGACCCGCCACGTGAGCCTAGAGTGTTACCTTAGTGACGTCAGTGTACCTAATACCTTATTCATCAAATATAAAACACACATACGCAGCGGAAATAAAATATGAAATCCTCAAACTATATTACCTGAGTTCTAACTATCTTTATACACAAATATATCCATTTCCATATAACTATATCACATAAAACTAAACAAAAATAGAAGCTTTATCTACACACTACCTACATGAATTTACACCTCTAGCCCAACTCCTCTAGCTTGTTAGACCCGATCTCTAGGATTTCCTAAAAAAAATAGTTTGTAAAGTAGGGTAAGGCACAACTTAGTAAGGGAAAGACTTAGTTAATGTCAGTGTGTGGCCAGCATGCATTTAGTGTACAGAAAATAACCTCTTCACTAAATAGATAAATACATTTATGAAAACATTCTTATTTTACACTCGCACACACAATTAGCCAAGGATAGGGAAGATTACCCGCCCATACAAGTAGCATCCCTCTGCTCTAGTACCATTACTACTACCAAGGCACTCACCTTTCTCAGTAAGCCCTCGAAATTATTTTATTAATTAACCGTATTCATATAAATTAACAGATATGCATATAAGACACTCCCTGTGACAAACACGCCATTTACATTCCCATGGCACGGGTTGTGAAGCCCAAAGGCTGGACTAAGCTTGGATGATCAGACCAAATAAAATCAAATACAACATCCTCTGCAAACACATCTATAGGTATCCACAGCAAAATTGCAGGTCTGAGGCCCTTACTTCAATCTCACGCAGGCAGTCGGATGGACCCCCTACACTTCTATCCAGACAGTGTAGGTGCACATGATCTAACTAGCAACGATACCATGCTCACATTACACTGGTCCCCAGGTTTCGTAAAGCATATCATGCCATTTAAATAATAAAAATCACCATTTAAAACATTAATTCACATATATTTCCTGTTATTCCAAAATCCTGGCCCTTGGACACAAAATACAATCCGGCATATAGCCATCAATTAAAACTCGGCCCTCGGCCATCAAATAATAATCCTAGCCCTTGGCCAATCAAACAATACTCAGCCACTAGTCGTTAATTCAAATACCTGCATTTCATAAACAATTCCAGTATTTTCACAAGCATTTCCATTATTTCACAAATAATTTAGTAGTTCACAAACAATTCAGTATTTCAAAATCCCAAATCTAGATATATAATAATCCATACAAATTAAATCATCTGCCACACGATTTTTCACATTTTAACAAATCCTTATAAACAAACAAGCTTTCCACCGTTCATTTTATTCAAAAATATCATACCATATATCCTAAGTTTGTAAAATCCATTTTGAACGGTTGGTTTCCAAAATAGCCTTTAAATTCCCAAATGAATAAATAAATAAATTATATATATAAATAAATATATTTATATAAACATAACAATTTAATTAATTCAAATTTCATAAAATTACTGACTTAACTTAATCCCCTTACCTGATTCCTGAAAAAGCTCGCTAATACCCTGGCCTACGCCCCATGCGTTAAAAAAATCCCTAAGCCCTGAAATTCTAAATTCACTATATTATTCGTCATAATTCCTAGATAAACTTTCCCTAAAATTTCCCTAAATTTTGAATACTCTAAATAGGCTAATAAAAGCCTAAATTATCAAACTTACCCCCAATTTAAGATTGGTACCCCAGAGCTACAATTCGAAAATCCTCTCCGGTTAGATTGTAGAGAATCTCCTCACGAGTCTCCTGACAATTTTCGTTCGTTAATGGGGCTTATAGTTTACGAGAAATTGAGGTAAGTTTGAAATTTGACATTAGCCCAGGAGATATGCCTACACCGCTCCCACAACAGATCCGCTCCAGTAGAAATGTCGGTGGCGGCGAGCAAAGCCCAACGATATTTTTGAATTTTTGATCAGCAAAATAACGAAGACGAGATGGAGGAGAGCGGTAGAGAAAGGAAGAGGAGAAGAAGAAGAAGAAGAAGGGTGCGGGGGGCGTTGCCTGTTCATCTTGCAAGGTTCCTCAAGGATCTTTATCCTTCAGGAAAGGTAAGTTTTATAATATTATATTATTATTGTATTATATTATTTAATTAATATTAATTATTTATTTATTTTTTAAAAAAATTTAAAATTAAATTAAATTTATTTTATTTTATTATTTTTATTTTTATTTTTAATAATAATGATTTTTTAATTAATTTTTTTAAAAAAATTTTAAACTTTTTTTATTTTTTATTTTTTATTTTTTATTTTTCATTTTTTATTTTTTTAGGATTACTACACCAACAATCCGCAAAACTCAATAAGATGTAAAGATCATACATGCATATAATAGTCTTGCAGAAAATTAAAGAGAGTAAGGAGAGGAGCTAAAAACTAGATTTTTTACAAGGTTCAGCCTGCAGCCTACGTCTTTGTCCCAAGCAACCGCTGTGAGGATTCCAATTTTCTTACTTAGGCAAAGTTACAACCTCTCTCCTTCTCAAATGGAGATCTCTCTCTAACAAGAATACCCCTTCTTGTTAGGCAACGATCCAACAACCTTGAATCGTCAAAAAGAACAATACAAAGAAGCAAACTTTGTGTCGTACAATAAACACTCTCAGTTAAATAAAATTTGTACAAAAAAGATCAAAATACTTCAGTAAAATAACAATATAATGAATGAAACTCAAGAAGATATCATCGGGGTTCTATCTTACATTTGAAAATCTTAATGAAAGAGCAAGAATCATGAGCTTTTAATCAGTAAGAACTTAGCAAAAACTTTCAGCAAAAGTATTCAAAAAGATAGCTTAGATTGTATGAGAATTTGATTGATTGATGCTTGTTGGTATGTTTGATCCTTAGGTTTAACATGTATTTATAGATAGAAAAAGTATATTTTCGTATTCCCCATGTTACTTGTAGTATTTTCCAAGTTTTCTCAAAGTTTGGGGGCCAAGTAATCAAGTTTGGAAACTTTCCCTTGTTGTTTTAAATTTGAAAATACTAAGGTTAGTCAACTGAGATTCACATGGTCAGTCGCCTGATGCTTTATGATTCAGCAAATTTTCAAACACAGAATGGGGTTAGTCGTCTAAGCCTATGAGGTCAGTCGCCTGTCTCTATTTCATCTGTTCAGATTTTAACAGCATACTAATGTCAGTCACTTGTTAGTGTTTCATCAGCCACCTGATCTTGTTTTGTGTGTTCACTTTATTTAGCATAAATATGTCAGTTGTTTGGTGGATTCAGGTTAGTTTCCTGATCTTACAATTTTCCAAAAACTTTGATTTTTGCCACTTTAATCTTTAATTTTGGAAAACTTAAATGAGACTTTAAAACATTTTTCGGGGTTTTCAAAAATAGGTCTCTAAGTCAATAATGATTCCTAAGAGTTTCAAACACTTTTATCAAAATTTGCGAAGTACTTACATGAGACTTCTTAATGACTATGACTTTTCTAATCACTAAGTCTTCATGCACTGCTTTCATTCTTCATGTTTAACTTGACTTCAAGCTTCAAAAGTCTTTAGCTTCACCACGTATTCTACTTTTGAGTTCGAGCTTTCAAAAGACTTGTCAAACACTTGATATTGATTCGATACACTTGAATCACTTGATCTTGATCTAAAACACTTGAGTCTTGAATCTTCACTTAACCAAATATGTTAAGTTCCTTTGACTTGTTATCATAAAAAAAAGATTCTAAGCCTTTTGAGGCTAATAATCTCCCTATTTTTTATGATGACAAACAAGGAGCAAAAATGAGTAAGCCTTTATAAGGCTTCCCTTTACAATAAGCATCAACTCAACAATATTTGTAAGGTATGTCAGTATTTAAACATATATATCATGAATGCATACTAACTCAGTGTATATTTCAAAGATCAATTTCAATATTATACTTATATATCAAGATTACTTATATCATACTTAATGTCACGTCATATTTGGGATCATGCTTAGTAATATCATGCTTAATATCACATCATATCAAAATTTAGGATTATACTTAATGCTTAATTTTTGCCCAAAAATTCTCCCCCTTTTGACATCAATAAAAAAGAGTAAGATATGAAGAAAAAAATATAAAATGCTAAGGCAAAGAGCAGTAAAAGCACATAAGATTAATGTGATGAAGCATGCTTAAACATATAAGCAATAAATCCAAAAAGCTTGTAAAAAGAACATGATACAAAGCTGGTTTGTAATAAAAGCATTGGATATTCAATGAAAAGTAAATCTAAGTAATTCTAGTATCTGCATCATCATCATCATTGCCATCTTCATCTTCTCCTTCTTTATCATCTCCTTCTTCAGCATTATCTTCTTCGTTTTCATCATCTTTAGTTCCTGCTTCACTTATTTCCATTGGGTCCTTTCTTTGTGAAGAACCAGCTATATGCTGCACAATACAACCAGGTCATTGATCTAGTGAAGAGTAGTTAACTTGAAGACATGCAAAATTGTCCTGAAGTGTGCTAAGTCTAAATCTCATTTCTCCACTAAAATCAATGAACTATTGATGATAAGTAAGGAAACATGAAGGCACATCACCAACTTGAGGAGCAAGTTGCAGAGTTGGTTGCTAAACTGGTTGTTGTTGTTCTTGAGCCTATAGTCGTCTACGATTATACTTAGGAAACCAAACTTGATCAAGTTTCTCATAACCCATTTGCTTAAGTGTAGTGGATGAAAAGAGATCATAATGGGTTCACTTAATGAAAAGTTCAGATGGAGAAGTGATGTTTAGATGAGCAAATATGAGATTCAAAATGCCACCATATATATATGGAAGAATTACTCTGCAGGCTTCTATTTGAGAGATCATCCATTTGAGAATTAAGTTTGGTAAATCAAGCTTTTTCCCTTTGAGTAAGCACCACATGACAAAACAATCTAAATATGAAATGTAGTTGTGTGATCCTACTTGAGGCAAAATGTTGTACATAATAAGCTTTTGGAGGATATGTGCTTGAAGATTAAGTTCTTTGTATAATGAAGGATGACCAAAATAGATAGGTTCCTCAGTCATGACCAGTGGTAGAAATTCTCCAGGGGTGAAATCTTGTGCCATAATCCCAGATTTTCCAAAAAATGGAGACACTCAAACTCACCTTATCGGATATTGAAAATTGTTGCTAAGGTCTATGGTGTAAAGGCAATTGCTTTTCCCATGACTTCAGTAGTGGTTACTGTGTCTCCTTTAACCATATTTGCATAAAAAATTTTGACTAAGTTTGGATATAGTCCTTTAGCAAGATAAGTAATAAACTTTTTCCATCCTAAGGTTCTAAACATGGGTAAAATGTTGTTAAAGTCTTCTTCAAAGAAATTCGTGTCTAAGATCTTACCAAGGATAAATTGAACGAAGATGCTCTCTGTATAGCCGCTTTGCATATGGAGCTACAAGCCATTTCTTGTTATTGTTGTTGTCATCCTTTCCTGAAGTAAAACCTTTTGTTGCCGTATTTTTCATTCTTGGCATGATGATTTCAAAAAATATGAACGATGAAATCCTTTAAAATATGATGAGAATGAAGTAGGATGATGTTACTTAGAGATTAAATGGAGGATTTTGAGTGAAGGAGCACTTGGGATCGAAGGAAAAGAGGTGGAGGTGAAGAAAGAAACAACGTCAGGTGCCCGAGCTTTCAAAAAGTTAGGGTTTTGCTCACGTTCGGTATTTAAAGCACCATCTGTAACGCCTTGAACCCGGTGGGGCCCGGAGTGCTATTCTCTATACATATATCTCTGATACCATAATTATAACGACCTGAACCCAAAGTGGGGTACCGGGTACACCTATCCATAACTCAATTTAAAATTAGGGTAGCGAAAAATATTTTTAACCTCAAAAAAACTATACCAGAGTTCTAATACCACAATAATTATACATATACCTTCAAGTATTCATATTACATCCCAAAATAGAAAAAAACATAATACAACCAGTATCTCGCAAGTACTTACAATAAAACTCTAAATTCTAATCCCAACCCCATAGCACGCTAGGCTCAGCTCCTTGTATTTCCTAAAATGTGATCAAATTATTGGGGTGAGACACTTCTTAGTAAGACAAAATAGATTATTATCAGTGTGTAGCAAATGAGTTTTTATATAAGAAAAATATAATTATTAATTTATCTTTAAATGAAATAGCACTTGAAATTTGTACTCATGCTTATATAATTGAAAATATTCATTTTCTTCTCAAAACATACTTTGGCTCAATAAATAACTCTATTTACATAAATCTACATATATGCATAAAAGAACCTCCTTGATTGGACAATCATACAACATCATGTATTAACCCCACATGATTAGGTTGTGCGGTTCGAAGACTAGACCTAGCAATTTGGTTGGCCGATCACTACTAGGTCAACATAACATATTCTAAAGTAAGATTCATCTGCCTCAACCTGGTCTAGACCCAGGAGGGTATCCTGCTCTTCTCAGGCCAAAATAGTTTGGATGCATTGACATAACTTACTAGCTACGGTATCATGCTCTCAACATATTTGGTCCATCAGGATTCTTATACCATATAATGCATTTTATATAATAAAAACAATAACATGATCTCATTTTCACAACTTGGTATAAAACCGACATATTCACAAAATCAATACAAAACCTGTCATATTCATAAATCGGTATAAAACTGTCATATCATAAATCCATGTCATTCTCAACATTTTATAAGATCCATATAAAACCTTATCTTTCACTATATAATACATTAAAAACCAACAAGTTTAATTATACAAAAAAAAAAAACCGAATAAATCCCAACAGTTTAACTTAATTCAAATATATTCCCAAAAATCCGATTGAATCAAATCCCTACAGTTTAATTTAACTCAAATAAATTCCCACAGTTTAGTTTAACCTAGGCATATGGAAATAATTAAAATAAAAATAATCAATTTAAACAAGGCATATTAAAAAACAAAACCTGACATAATCTATTCCCTTTACCTTAACCCTGACGTGGTGCCTACGACGTCTAAATGACGAAATCATTCCGGTTAAAACGTTCAGGAGCGAAGTTGGGACCCAAAAATAATGTTAGTTTTTCGATTTAGCTGAGAAATAACCAAGAAATTAAGAGAGAGGAAGAGGGAGTGAAGAAAGAGATTGATGAGAGAGAGAGAGAGAGAGAGAGAGAGAGAGAGAGAGAGAGAGTGAGGTACCATTATAATATAATATAATATTAATATATTAGTATTTATATTATTTAATTACTAATTCTTATTAATTAATTAATTAAATTTAATTATTTTTTTAGGATCACTCCATCCTCCCCTCCTTATAAAAATTTCATCCTTGAAATTTGTTAACCAACATTTGTCACAACTTCTGGAATTACTAAAATGTTCACTCGGTTCTAGAATGAGCTAGCAGCCACCCACATAGTGGCCTCATCCCAAATTTATTAGTGACCCTCACTTATGGCAGACATTGAATCCAACTACCTCTAAAATCCAGCACACATGGCTGCAACATATCCTCCAATAATTGAATCGTTCTCTTGGATTGTCCATCAATCTAGAGATGAAATATTGTGCTAAAGGTAAGGTGTGATCCCAAGGCTTTCTACTAGCTTTTTTGAAACTGGGAGGTGAACTGTGGGTCTCGATCTGATGTGATGGACACTGGCATGCCATGCAATCTAACTATCTCTTGAACATACAACTCTGTCAGCCTATTCATGGAGTAGTTAACTTTACTCGGAATGATATGGGCAGTCTTTATCAGACGGTCAACCACTACTCAAATGGCATGTTGCCCACGCAGTTCTGATGGTAACCTAGTTACAAAATCCTGTAAAATAACAACACCATGATCTGTTTTGAAGAAATGATTGAGGAGATCACACAAAGTTTTATTACAACAATCAGATAAAAACAATCTGTCCAGCCATGCACTCACTAAATAAGCTTCAATGACAAAAGGTCAACAAAGAGAAAAACAAAGGAAGACACAATCTTGCAGTCGAGATGTGTGTAGTGCTCCGGTGGAGGGGGGGGGTCTTATTTATAGCCTCTGGTCTGTGGAAGAAGCACATGGGTGGCTCACCTACCATGACCAGCTTTGACATTAGTGACCAGATTTAACATTAGTGGTCATATTTAACATTAGTGGCCGACTTTGACATCAGTGGCCATCTTTGACCTTAGTGGCCATCTTTGACATTAGTGTCTGTCTTTGACATACCGTGCCCACCGTTCACACAAGATAGGCCATACCTTCTTGGGGGGGGGGGTGGCGTTGCCCCCCGTACCCCACACCGGGGGCACTGCCCTTGAACCCCTATGTCTCAGAGGGGAACGTCTTCTATCTTCGTAGTACCATTGCAGTCTACCGCTTCGACCTCATCTGAACCATATGTCAGGTAAGTGTGCCAATTAATATGTGGAAGGTGGGCACACCAACACCCCCCTCAATGTCCACCTACACTCTTGGACCAATACCAAGAGCATCTTGATGCTTTTAGAAGTTGAAACTACCTAATGCTTTGGTGAAGATGTCTGCATGATTATCTTTTGTTGGGAAATACTCCATCTTAACAACCTCATCCTCAATGAGTTCTCGTATGTAGTGATATTGAATCTCAATGTGTTTGGTTCTTGCGTGGAACGTCGGGTTCTTACTAATAGCTAAACAACTTTGATTGTCACAATGAATTAGAGTTGTGGCATTTATCGTTATCCCAATATCAGTAAGAAGTCTTCTTATCTAGACAGCTTCACATGAGGTGAGACTAGTTGACTTGTACTCGGCTTCTGTGGATGATAACGACACTATTGGCTGCTTCTTGTTTGTCCACGAGATAATTCCTTTCTCAAAGAGAAAACAATATCCAAAAACTGACTTTTTAGAATCAATATCTCCTGCCCAATCGAAGTGACAATATCCAATTAGGGAGTTCCCTTATGTACAAGAGATGCCAAAATAAGGAGTCCCTTTTATATACTTGAGGACCATCATTCCAGCATTCCAATGAATTTCTCGTGGCTTATTTGAAAATCTACTCAGAATACCAACTGCAAAACTGATATCGAGCCTTGTGTTGCACAGGTACACCAAACTCCCAATTAGGCTTATGTACTTCTTTGTATCAATAAATAGAGAGGGATCTTCAATGGAGAGCTTAATGTTTACTTCCATTAGAGTAACCAATGGAGTGTATTCTGCCATCCCAAATGCTTTCAATAACTCCTAAGCTTATCTTTGCTGAGAAATAAAGATTTCTCTTCGATGCTGCCACACTTCAATGCCTGAGAAGAAGAGGAGTAGCCCCAAGTCCGTCATCTTGAATTTTGAGCATAGGCCTTCATGGATGTTGTTGATCTTTTCCTTGTGGTCACTTGTAAGCACAAGATCATCTACATATAGTACAATTATTACATACATCCCATTCTCCTTCAGTACATATAAATTTGCATCAGAGGTACTTCTACAAAATCCATAATTGGTGAAAAAAGAATCAATCCTCTAGTACCAAGCTCTGAGGGGTTGTTTTAGCCCATACAAGGCTTTCTTCAACCTGCACACTTAGCGATTCAAATCTAGATGGTTGCATCACATAGACCTCCTTTTTAAGATGACCATTGAGGAATGCAGACTTCACGTCCATTTGAAATAGCACCCAGCTTCTGTGTGCAGTAATAGCCAAAACCAGATGGATTATTTCCATGCGAGTTGTTGATGCAAAGGTTTAGTAACATCAAAACCTTCTGCCTGAGAAAATCCTTGGGCAGCAAGACATGCTTTGTACTTCTCTAAAGTACCATCAGCTTTATATTTTACCTTCTATATCCACTTCGCATCGATTACCTTCCTATGAGGGGGACGATCCACAATCTCCCAAGTATCATTTTTCATGATACTTTCATATTTAGCTTCCATGGTCATTCTCCACTGCGGATCAGCCAGTGCTTCATCTAGGCTACTTGATTCCTCAACTATACTGATTATATCAGCCATTAAGACCATATTTACCAAGTGTTCTTCTGATCATTGTTGTTTCTTTATTCTTGTTGACCTTCGAGGTCCATTAGGTTGTGAACTTTGATTCATAGGTTCTGGATTGCCTTTGTCAAAGAGCTGTTGTACCCACCTGGGGTGTTGCTTCTGAACAGGTGCTATTGGTACAACAGGCTGGTTTTGAATTTCTTCATTAATCACCTCAATTTGCTGCTCTGAGTGAGGCACATGGTGGGTTACTTTATCAGTCGATGATAAAGTGGGTCGATCTCTATCTCCCATTGAGTGTGGTCTTTTGACTTTGGTGTATTCCCAAGAGGGGGGGGGGTGAATTGGAAATTTAAAAATTCTTCCTAGGTTTAGCTAATCTAGTAGATAGTATTTCAAAAACCTAGGGTCTTTCTATGTATTCGTAGTCCCAAACAAATATTCAAATAATAAACATAAACATAAAGGTGCGAAAAGTAAATTGTGAAAAATAAAATCAACACGAGATATGTTATCGGGGTTCAACCAAAATTGCCTACGTCTCTGCCTTGGCTCACCAGCACAAGGATTCCATTATGACTCACTTAACGGGTGAAGCGGAACCATTTACAATAAGGTCAATTAGCGAGACTGACCTCAACCTACAACCGCACCTTACCAGGATGGTGCACCTAACTTTCCTAATCGGGTCTAAGCCAATCTGAGACTATTCAATAGGGTTAGTCTCCCTCTTCAGGCCCACGCCTGGAATACAACAAATGATATAAAAAATTTATGTACACAGAAATGTGCTTCGTACACTAAGCAGATATGTACAATATGCTCAACCAAATAATGCACTCACATATGATAGGATATTAAGCTCATGTGAGATTTTGTTAACCACTTTGTTAACTCTCAACACAAGATATATTAATGTGTGTATGTGAGAGTGAGACTTTTGATCTTAAACTAATATGCTTCTTGTGTGAATAATCAAATAGCCTCTATAACCCTAAATAAATATCACAAAAATATTTCTCAAATATACAGCACGGTAGATAATAGGATTTTAAGCTTGCTAAAGATATTTTTGTCAAAGCACAAATCAAGCTTATGAATCTTGCAATGAGGATGCAAGATCTTAAGCCAAGCAAAGATTTTTCCCAATCTAATATTTACGAGTGAAATATTTTGGGAAAAATCTTAAGCAACTCTCTAAAATCAATACACAAGAAAATATAAATGAGAGAAATTTGAGCTTGTATGAAGATTATGTAAAAACAATCTCACTCAAAATAAATGGCTAGATGAGTATAGGAGAAGAGATTTTGGCAATGAGTATGAAAAATATGGAAGTATAAATGATTTTGGCAAAAAATATTTTCAAAGGAATTTGGCTAATCTCAAAACCCTATCCTGTCTTAATTTTGCAAATGAAAGGCTATATATAGAATTTGGAAAAATTATGGTCATTGAGGACACGCAGGGTATTTGTGAAAAATATTAATTATGTTTAATAAAAAAATAACCATGTTTACCTACGGTAAAAAATTTCCCAACTCGAGAGGTTCGGTCGACTGTATTGCCCAATTCGGTCGACCAAGGCATTTTTGAACTACAAGTTCAATCGACCAGACTTGAGGCAATTTTTGATCTCTGAGGTTCTGTCAACCAAGGTCTTTTAAACTTGAAGATTCAATTGACCAGGGAGGTTCGGTCAACCAAAGATCTATGCATGTTCTGGTTTAGTCAACCAAGTGGTCAACAATCAACCATGGCAAGGTTCGATCGACCGAACATGTTCTGTATGTTTTGGTTCGGTCGACCGAACATACAAAAATTGTCCATTTAAGTTTTGATTTCTATATAAAGTCACCCCTTCTCATATAATTCTCATTTCTAAGTTTTTCAAAATTAATTCTAGGATTTCAAATCTTTTGTAATATTGCCCAAACACTCCAAGTCAACTTGGTCAAAAAGAAAACTCTTGCACAAAGGAATCTATAAATACCTCCCTTGCTCAATGAAAATAAACGCTTAAGCAATACAAAGCATTCTACTTCATACTCTCCTAAATCCATACGTGCTTACACTCTTGTTGAGAGAACTCTACGAAATTGCTAGTTGATTAAGAGCCTTGCTATGATTTGCAACTAAGTTGTCTCTATCAATAAGAAAGAACCTTTGGTGACATCTAAATCTTGAGCTTCGTATTTTTGATATAGTATTTGCTTTGAAGTATATTAAGTGCTCTAACTTGTACAAATTTGCTCTATTTTGAGAGTGTTCTTGTACGCATATTCTTACTTCTATTTAGTAGTTCTTTGACGATTCAGGATTGATTTGGATCGTTAGACCAAGCTTGGGGTGTCGCTTGGAGAGGTTTCTCTTCCTGAAAAAGAGGTTATTTGTAACGATTTTGTTCCACCTAGAAAGAAACAAGTTTAGTGGAATCCTTTGGTGGTTTGCCTAAGGCGAGGACGTAGGCTGGGGATAAGCTGAACCTCGTAAAAACAACGGTGTCAGTCTCTTTCCCTTACTCTCTTTAAATTCTAGCAAAAATATAAATTTTGTGGATGTTGTAATTATTTCAATCATAAAAACTACATATATTGGAAATTAAATAAACCAAAGCTTAATTTGTTCTTGGGCTTGCGGAAACCGAAAGGGAGTACGTTGGTTAATCAATATTTTGCAGAAACTGTACGGGAGTATGTTGATTGGTTTACAACCCAAAACCTATCAATTGAAGGTTTATTTGAATTTGATTTCGGAAAGAGTGATTGGATGTTATTTTGATTATCAATTGAAAGGAAAATTGCATTCTCTACAAGGCCTACATATTCATTACTACAGGGCTTAAATCAATTTTATATACACAGGGCGGTTAACAAAAGCTGAGAATTATTCTAAAGTTTTCTTGATTAAATGTTTGATTGATTGATTACTTTATTGGCATATGGTTGTGGATTGAATATTGTTTTTGAGAATTGTAGAAAGACTTAAGTATTTGTTGTGTATTGGATAGATCAACAAGAAGTCAAGAATTCATAAAAAAATTAAAAGATGTTAAGGATTCTTGAAAATGATTAAAAGAAATTTTTTTAATAACCAATTCACCCCCCTCTCTTGGGAGTACACCTTAGTTTTCAATTGGTATTAGAGCCTCGTTATAGTAAATCCTAACAAGAAGCTATATAAAGATCTAGATGGCACAAATAGGAGTAGCTCCCTTTGGTGAGGGTCAATCCTCAAGTAGACCATCTATTTTTTGTGGACTCCACTACACCTTTTGGAAACAGTGTATGAGAATCTACCTTCAAACAATGGATTGGAAGGCATGAAAGGTTGTCACAAATGGTAACCTAATCCTCACTAAACTAGTGGATGGACAAAAAGGACCTAAGGAAGACAAGGAGATGGCCGAAATAGATCACAAAATGCTGTAAGTTAACTCTAGTGCAATAAATGCCCTCTATTATGCACTTGATGCTAATGAATTCAATAGAGTGATGGCATATAAAATAGAAAAAGAAATTTGGGATAAATTGGAAGTAGCTGACGAAGACACAGTAGATGTTAGAGACAGTAGAATTGATATGTTGACTAGTGAATACAAAGCTTTTAGGATGAATTCCTATGAAACCATAACAAGCATGTACACTAGGTCTACACATATCATAAACTCACTAAGGGCCTTGGGAAAAACATATTCCACCCATGAGATGATTCTTAAAATTCTAAGAGCACTTCCACCTATTTGAGAACCGAGAGCCACAACCATAACAGAAGGTAGAAACCTCAAAACAACCTCATTAGATGAACTCGTAGAATCACTTCTAACCTATGAAATGACTATAAAAGAATGAAACATTAAAACTAAAAATAAGAAGTCTATAACTCTAAAAGCCTTGAAAGAACTTTCTAGTGACGAAGATAATGACTCCAGTGAATTAGACGATGAAGAATTAGCTTTTATAACTAGAAGACTTGGAAAATTCTTCAAAAGAAACAAAAAATACACTAAAAAATTCTGAAGGTCAAAACTGGAAAAGGTGAAAATAGTAAAAATGAATACAAAAGCAAAAATGAACTTACCACTTGCTATCACTGTAAAAAGGCCAGATACATTAACCCAGACTGCCCTCAGTTTAAGAAGGAAAAGAAGAAAAAGAAGCCTGCAATGAAAGCAACATGCGATGACACAAGTTCAAGTGAATTAGAGAGTGAATCCAGTGAACAAGAAGTGGCAAACATGTGCTTCATGGCACACAACGAAAAGGTAAACTCTTATTACTCCTTCTCAAAAGATTCGTGTGATGAATCATGTAATGATTCATGTGAAAGTATGCCTTCTTGTAAAGAACTTCAAGTTAAATTATTCTCTCTTCATAATAAGTTTGTCAAGGTCTCAAAAGGGAACATAATTTTAAAAAAACAAAATGATTCACTAAGAAATTAGCTTGAATCCTAAAAAATTGTTGAAAAATGAAAGACTTAAAAAAATTGATGAGCTTGAGAAGAAAGTAAATTACTTGTCTCAAAAATTAGCAAAGTCTCAAGTGAATAAAGATGACAAGAAAGAACTAGAAATAGTTGACCTTAAAAAGCAAATTCAAGATAAGGAAAAGATTATTTACAACTTTACCAGAGGTAAAGAAAACTTTCAAAAAATGGTAGGACAACAAAGGATGGCTAACAATAAAGAAGGAATTGGTTACAATGGATCACCAAACAAAAGAAAGAAAAATTTTTTCATGGGATTTTTTGTAAATAAATCTAAATACTATGCAAGTACTTCATCGACAAACATTTATGAACATACTACTTGCTACATGTGTAAAAATAAAGGACATATAATGTTTAATTGTCCACTCAAGAAAAAATACATCAAAGTAAAAAATGAATGGAAGATAAACACTAAAACTAGACAAGATTTAAAGAGAGTTAAGAAAATTTGGGTTCCAAAAGTAACAACATAAATCCTTTCTTGTAGGTTTGCTTTAGGACCACTCCATCTAGAGAAAAAAGTACTTGGACAGCGATTGTTCAAGACATATGATGGGGGATAAATCAAAGTTCGCTTCTCTCACTCAAAAGGAAGGAGGATATGTAACCTTCAGTGACAACGCAAAAGGCAAAATTATCAAAATTGGTAAAATAGGTAAAGATTCTTCACTCACTATTGATAATGTTTTGCTAGTGGATGGTCTAAAGCATAATGTATTAAGTATTAGTCAACTTAGTGACAAAGGATTTGAAATAATCTTTAAGAAAGACAAATGTATAATACAAAATCCTAAGGATCATGCAATACTATTCACAGCACATAGAATAAATAATGTGTATTGCATAAACCTTGATAGCCTAATTTCTCAAGATGTAACTTGCTTGGCTGCCATGAGTGAAAATAGTTGGCTTTGGTATAGAAGATTAGGACATGCTAGCATGGACCTTATATCCAAGCTTTCTAAAAGGAATTTCGTAAAGGGGTTGCCTAATGCTAATTTTATCAAAGATAAAGTTTGTGATGCTTGCCAACTAGAAAAACAAATCAAGACAAGTTTTAAAAAGAAGAAATATATATCAACTAGTAGACCCCTATAACTCATACACTTAAACTTATTTGGACCTACTAGAACTCAAAGTTTAGGAGGAAAACAATATGCCTTTGTAATTGTTGATGACTACTCTAGATACACATGGGTATTGTTCTTAGCTAACAAAATGAAGCTTGTGATTTGATAATAACTCTATGCAAGAAACTTCAAAATGAGAAAGGTTACAATGTTTCAAACCGAAGAAGTGACCAAGGAAGAGAGTTTAAAAATAAGAACGTTGAAAAATTTTGCAACGATCATGGTATAATCCATAATTTTTCAGCACTTAAAACCCCTTAACAAAATGGAGCTATTAAAAGGAAAAATAGAACCCTTCAAGAAATGACAAGAACTATGCTAAATGAGAATAACTTACCCGAGTATTTTTTAGGCAAAGCTGTAAATACAGCTTGCTATGTAATTAATAGGGTTTCTATTAGAACAAGCCTAAACAAGACACCTTATGAATTATGGAAAGGAAGAAGGCCTAACATAGCTTACTTCCATATTTTTGGGTGTAAGTGTTTTGTTCTAAATAACAAAGATGACTTAGGAAAATTTGATGCTAAATCAGATGAAAAAATTTTCCTAGGATATTCTACAAATAGTAAGGCCTATAGGATCTACAACAAAAGAACACTAACCATTATTGAATCAATTTATGTAAACTTTGATGAATCAAACCCATTTTCAAAAGAAGTCAAAAATGAAAAAAATGATGATATTTTCAAAAAGGAGGATGATCTAGAAATTAAGGAAGAAAATGAAGAAAATGAAGAAAATGAAGAAACCTCAAGAGATAAACCTAGTGAAAATCTTGAATTACCAAGAGAGTGGAAGTCTGTAAGAAATCACCCTCAAGATCAAATTATAGGTGAACCATTTGGAGGTGTAACTACTAGATCTTCTTTAAAGAATCTATGCAATCACTATGCATTCCTATCTCAATATGAACCTAAGAATGTTGAAGAAGCCCTTAAAGATGCCTCTTGGATAATTGCTATGCAAGAATAATTAAATCAATTCGAAAAAAGTATAGTATGGCAATTAGTACCCAAACCTGGAAATCACTCGATCTTTGGAACTAAAAGGGTATTTAGAAACAAAAAGGATGAAAATGGTATAGTCATTATGAACAAAGCTAGACTTGTAGCTAAAGGGTGTAACTAAGAGGAAGGGATAGACTATAATATTTGGTGCCACTAATGAACATCTATGTAATGAATTTGCAAAATGTATGCAAGAAGAATTTGAAATGAGCATGATGGGAGAATTAAACTATTTTCTTAGACTACAAATTAAGCAAATAAAGAATGTAACTTTTATAAGTCAATCCAAATACATAAAAGAAATGATCAAAAAATTTGATATGGAAAATAGTAAACCCATAGGAACCCCTATAAGTACCTCAACATGCCTAGATAAAGATGAGAAAGGAAAACCTGTAGATATTAAGTATTATAGAGGCATGATTGGAAGTTTACAATATTTAACAGCTAGTAGACCTGACATAATGTTTAGTGTGTGTATATGTGCATGTTTTCAATCAGCACCTAAGGAATCTCATCAAATGCTATAAAAAGAATTCTAAGATACTTATTAGGTACAATTGAACTAGGACTATGGTATCCAAAAGACACCAGATTTGAAATAATTAGCTATTCAAATGTAGATTATGCCAGATTCAAAATTTATAGAAAGAGCACTAGTGGCACATGCCACTTTTTAGGAAGATCATTGGTGTCTTGGTTTTCAAAGAAACAAAATTTCGTGTCCCTGTCAACTGCTGAGGCTGAATATGTAGCAGTTGGGAGTTGTTGTGCGCAAACACTATATATGAAATAACAATTAAGAGATTTTAATTTAAAATACACAACTATACCAATTAAGTGTGACAACCGGAGTGCGATAAACATATCTAAAAATCCTATTTCACACTCAAGAACCAAACACATTGACATAAGACATCATTTTTTAAAAGATCATGTTCAAAAAGAAGATATAACTCTTGAATTCATCAATACAAATGATCAATGGGTTGATATCTTCACTAAACCTCTCTCAGAAGATAGGTTCATAAACATTAGAAAAGAGCTTGGCCTATTGCATAGTAAAGAAATTGAGTAAAAAGTCAAAATTTAAGAAAGATTAGTAAGTCAGCCGACTGATCATAGGCCTAGCTGACTGACTGAAAAAATGAATGAGAAGAGCGTTACAATTAGCCGCCTGATCCATGACCCAGTCGATTGACTGAGCTATGGTTTATGAAACTGAGAGCAGTCAGCCAACTGACCTTGCAGTCAGCCGACTGACTGACGGAAAAACCCTAGACTTGTTTATAAAAACTCGAGTCATTCAAGTGGTCAGCCAACTAACCTAGGGTTTCAACTCACTTGTGCTCTTGTTCTCTTCCTTTCCTTAGTTCTTCATCCTCCAAAAATCACCAAAACCTTATTTTCCATTTCCAAAATCTAACACTACCACCTTTGTTTTTCCATAGAAAAGCTCCACAATGTCAAGGATCAAATCTGTAGGAAGTAAGAAACCTTCCACCTCATCTTAACCTACTGAAGATCCGTCAATTGAGCAATGGTTTGTAGCCCCACACACCAAAAGCTTTTATCGAAATCTTCTAAGTATGGCGGACCCAATCCTAGGTAAAGTCATTGATGCTTCTTTTTTCACATCTAATTTCTTGCAAATAATTTCTTTATTCGAGGCCCAAAGATGGAAAAATTTCACTCTCCATCACGCGAAGGGACACTTCCCAAACTTTGTCAAAATTTTCTACGCAAATCTTGTTAAGGAAGAACATAGACTTTCTACCAAAGTAATGAGAAATTCTATTTCTCCCAGTCTCGAATCCCTTGCCAAAATTTTTAAAATCACCAATAGAGATTTTGAATGTCTTACTTTTGGTACTTCCTGGATTCTAGAACAGGACTTCACTCCGGAAGAATTTCTTCCTTCAATATTAGATTTCGAGTCCGTTTCTTTTGACAATCCTCCACTATACAAACATTTGAATCTTCAAGCTCAAATTTTGCAAAAAATCATTATATATAATATACACCCTCAAGTTGGATCCCATGCATATATCTCCTATGCTAACTGCTTTGTCATTTGGTGCTTGCTCAAGGGCAAGAAACTAGACTTACTGAGTCTTATGCTTAAATGGATGCTATCGCATGTAGAGGCACAACAAGTTACCCTTCCCTATGGAGGAATCCTAAATATGCTTTTTGAAAAACTTCACATATCCTCCTCTTCTGATTTCTTTGTCAAATTCACCCAATATGACATTTTCAATTCCACAACTCTCAAATTAATGGGTTATGGAAAGTATGACAATGGATGGATTCTAAAGGGAAGTGGTGGTTAAGTACGTCAACCCCTTGTTACCGTTCCTTGTGCATGGTTTAATCCTTTTTACCAGCAATTGACCACCTTCAGCCAAAATATGCAAATAGGGCTCCAATCCCTTCAAATCAACTTTTCTTCCCTTTAAGCTAATTACTCGTCACTAGATGACCGTTTGAGTCGCATTGAGAAACACTTAGCCAATTCCTCTCGTACCACTAATCCTATGGATATAAGTTTCGCTCCTTCTAGTGATGATGTAAGTGATAATGATGACTCCAAAAATGGAGATGATGGTGATAAGGAAGACATAGAAGAAGAGCATGGTTCTAAAGAAGAAGAAGATGATGACTCAAGAGAAGAAGAAGGGAATGCGGCTGAAAAAAGAACATCATTCTGATGAAGAAAACTGATGTTGTTTTTTAAAAATATGAAATTTGTAACCTTTTTTGTATTTTGGCATGTTGTATGACAAACCACTTAGCTTGGTTGCTTTGCTTGTTTCTTTAGTTTTGTTTTTGAATGATGACCACAGGGGGAGAGATTGTGAAAAGCAAAGATGTTATATTTATGATGTGTATGGAATATTTATGATGAACATGTTGAACAATGATGAGCCTTATTTGACTTGAGCATATTGTTATCTTTGACTTTGAGCACACTGATTATTTCCATACTCTATATATATTTGATGTCACATGTTCAAGAATGCTTATAGTAAGGGGGAGATTATTTTATTCTTATCTTTGCTCCTCGTTTGTCATCATAAAAAAGGGAGAGATTGTTGGCCTAACTAGGCTTTTCAATCTTGTTTTGATGATAATAAATGAAGGATATTTTAACATATGTTGTTGAGTGACTTTATTTCAGGATTAAGTAAAACAACACTCATGATCATGGAAGCATGTTGAAAATCAAAGTCAATCAAGTGAAAGCTTCTAAGAATATTGAAGCAATAAAAGACAAATGAAGAAACTTAAAGGCTAAGTGGGACTTGAAGTAAAGCTGAACCTCAAGAGACTTGAAGACTTAGAGCTAAATGAGTTTATGATTAGAAAGATACTTGTAAGTACTTCAATCCAATACTATTTAGATATATGAAGCTCTTTAGGATCAAAAGACTTAGAGACTATGTCTTAAACAAACTCTTGAAAATGATTTTGATGAAGTTGTATTTGAGTTTTTCAAAATAAACTCGAGTTTAAAAATCAAAAATGAAAATATTTGAAAAGAAATGGTCTGTCCAGCCGACTGACCAGGTTTCAACTAAGTTTAGCCAGCCAACTGATAAACATAAAGAATGAAAAACCTGCTCAGCTGACTAACAATTTGAACTAGGATTAGTCAGCCGACTGACACCCTAGTCTGTCCAGCCGACTGACTAGGTTTCAACTAAGTTTAGCCAGCCAATTGACAAACATAAAGAATGAAAAATCTGCCCAGCCGACTAACACCCTAGTCTGTCTTTTGAACTATATTTAGTTAGCTGATTGACTATTTATTGAAATAATTTTTGGACAAATAGAACGCTGTCAGCCGCTTGCCCAGCCGACTGACCTACACAAAATTTGACCCAGTTAAGTGAGTCATCTGACTGACTCCACGAAGTTTTTGAAATTCAAACTAAACGGGAAGTTTTTCAAAATTAATGCTAGGATTTCAAATATTTTTTGAAATTGACCAAACACTCCAAGTCAACTTGGTGAATAAGGAAACTCTTCCACAAAGGAGTTTATAAATACTTCCCTTGCTCAATGAAAATAAATGCCCAAAAAATACAAATCATTCTACATTCATACTCTCCTAAATCCATACATGCTTACACTCTTGCTAAGAGAACTCTACGAAATTGCTGGTTGATTAAGAGCCTTGGTTCTAATTTGCACCTAAGTTATCTCAATCTATAAGAAAGAACCTCTGGTGACATCTAAATCTCGAGTTTTGTATTTTCTACATAGTATTTGCTTTGGGGATAAGACGAATCTCATAAAAACAACGGTATCACTTTTTTTCCCTTACTCTCTTTAAATTCCAAAAAAAATATAAACTGTGTGGATGTTGTAATTATTTCAATCATAAAAACAACTTATAGTGGAAATTAAATAATAGAAAGCTTAATTTGTTCTTGGGCTCGTAGAAACCGAAAAGGAGTACGTTGGTTAATCAATATTTTGCGGAAACCGTAAGGGAGTACGTTGGTTGGTTAACAATCCAAAACCTATTAGTTGAAGGTTTATTTGAATTCTGATTTTGAAAAGAGTGATTGGATGTTATTTTGATTATTAGTTGAAAGGAAAATTGCATTCTCTATAGGGCCTACATATTCATTACTACAGGACTTAAATCAAATTTATATACATAGGACGGTTAACAAAAGCTGAGAATTGTTCTAAAGTTTTCTTGATTGAATGTTTGATTGATTGGTTACTTTGTTGGCATATGGTTGTGGATTGAATATTATTTTTGAGATATGTATAAAGATTTAAGTATTTTTTGTGTATTGGATAAATCAACAATAAGTCAATATTTCATCAAAAGAATTAAAAGAGGTTAAGGATTATTGAAAAGGATTAATTTAAAAAAAAAAAAAAAAACCAATTCACCCCTCCTCTTGGGACTACACCTTTGTTTTCAATTGGTATCAGAGCCTCGTTATAGTAAATCCTAACAAGGAGCTATGCAAAGATCTAGATGGTACAAATAGGATTAGCTCCCTTTGGTGAGGGTCAATCCTCAACTAGACCACCTATTTTTTGTGGACTTAACTACACCTTCTGGAAACAGCGTATGAGAATGTACCTTCAAACAATGGATTGGAAGACATGGAAGGTTGTCAAAAATGGTAACCTAATCCCCACTAAACTAGTGGATGGAAAAGAAGTACCTAAGGAAGACAAGGAGATGACCAAAATAGATCACAAAATGCTGCAAGTTAACTCTAGTGCAATAAACACCCGCTATTGTGCACTTGATGCTAATGAATTCAATAGAGTGATGGCATGTAAAACAACAAAATAAATTTGGGATAAATTGGAAGTAACCTACAAAGACACAATAGATGTTAGAGACAATAGAATTGACATGTTGACTAGTGATTACTAAACTTTTAGGACGAATTCCGATGAAACCATATCAAACATGTACACTAGGTTTACACATATAATAAACTCACTAAGTTCTTTAGGAAAAAAATATTCCACCCATTAGATGATTCACAAAATTCTAAGAGCACTTCCACCTATTTGGGAACCGAAAGCCACCACTATAACGGAAGGTAGAAATCTCAAAACAACTTCATTAGATGAACTCATAGGATCACTTCTAACCTATGAAATGGCTATAAAAGAAAGAAACACTAAAAATAAAAATAAGAAGTCTATAACTCTAAAAGCCTCGAAAAAATTTTCAAATGAAGAAGATAATGACTCCAGGGATTTATACAATGAAGAATTAGCTTTAATAACTAGAAGACTTGGAAAATTCTTCAAACGAAACAAAAAATACACTAGAAAATTTAGAAGGTCAAAAACTGAAAAATGTGAAAATAGTAAAAAGGAATACAAGAGCAAAATTGAACCTCCCACTTGCTATCACTGTAGAAAGGCCAGACACATCAAGCGAGTTGACCCTTAGCTTAGGAAGGAAAAGAAGAAAAAGAAGCCCACAATGAAAGCAACATGGGACGAATACAATTCACATACAAGCACGAAGACTACAGATTTTTTCAAGTTGTGCAATTAAATGCAACAATTATTTTCTATTTTGAGTAACCAAAGTGTAGGGAGAAGGACTAATTTTGCTCGTACAAAACATCTCCCTTTTTCTCATTAGCAAAAGGGCATATAAAAAATGTAAGTGTTCTTGAAAAAATGGCAACTAAGCACAAAAACAGAGTAACTGGTCATTAAAAAATTTAAATGACATGAAAAACATAGTCAAACCAAAATTATCCACAAACCATTTTAGTTCAAATATTTCATAAGACCCGTGAAAGATTTTAGTTCAAAGCACACAACATATGAAAGCAAATAGATGGTTTGAGCATAAAAACAGTCCAACAAGTTTACATGCATTTTTATGTGAAGTCATTGACCTAGTTATGCAATGTAAATATATATATATATATATATATATGTATATAATAAATATATATCCCCCTTATGATGTCTGCAAAAAGGTACTGGGGGTTGCTTGCTAAAAAAGAAACTTTAATTTAAAACACATGTAAGCAGAGTTTTTCTAGTGAATATTTAAGCATAGAACATCTCATGACCAGAAAAATAAAACCATATGAAACTTAAAGATATATTCAAAGATTAAAATAAGTTCATATGGCAAAGACGGGTGACTGGGGCAAAACATCATATTTCAACTTAGGATTTTCAATATAACCATTTTATTCAAGCACATGCCACATTTGATTCAACAACATATCTAAGCTAAAAAGTTTGTGAGCATAATATGATAGGAATTTTAATTTTAGATGCTCCCCTTATCAATTTGAATTCTAACTTAGATGCAATAAGCTGCTTATACTAGGTAGAGAATTATTTCATTATGTTTAGTAGTATAAGCCATCAATCCAAATCTTTAAAATCAACTATACTGAGTATTTGTCAATTACATTTGTCACTTGATTAGTATAGTCGTCCCTATAGACCATAGATGCATAAGAGAGTATATATTAAGGCATGCAATAATGTTCATGACCCATGAACATTCCATATCAAATCAAAAGCCTTTAAGCACTAGATATAATGTTCAGGGATTTCAGAAGAGCCTCAACATTCAAAAAGCGAAATGATGCATATAAGTCATTTATACACTTCCTATAGGGATTTATTTTAGTATTTTTAAATGTTTGATGATTATGCTAGGATGAAATTCAAAATTTTCAGTTTTCACTCGTCCTTTTCAAAAAGATTTTAACGTTTATTTTATCATAATCATCTTTGTACAAGGTTTTACTTTTGGGAAAAATCTTGTCGAAATTTTGGCAGCATGCCGTCTGTAAATCGAACATTTTCTCATAAAACCTGTACCTGGTAGGTTTAGATAAGCAATTTATAATTCAGTTCAAGGTACACAAGAACCTATATCTACTACTTGTGTGCAGTTCACATCCACTGCATCCGCCATGTAGGAGGTACTCTAAACTAAGTATGCAATCAAGTAGTAATCAACAACTTAACAAAATATAATTCATCTATCAATAAATAAATATAATAGAAAGCAGAGGATAGATTTGAGTTCAGCACAGGCTGTTATTCACTAAGGCATTCAAGCATGTAGTATGATTATGAGAGCATTTAGTTAATATAACAATCAAAGAAAGATGCTCCCCTTGAGTTATGCACTTATTCATTTTATGCCTTTTCTTATTATTCATGTTCTTTAGCCAAGAGTTTTAAGTTTCCATGATTATATATTGGCTTTAAATGCTTTTGGTTTAGAGGATCAAAAAGTCACAATAGATATTTCTTTAAGTGAACTAAGCCTACATTGCCTCTTTTCTTTATGAATCTTAAGGAGTGAGAGGCTCGAGTTCGAATGGCTATGAATTTCAAATGCATGTGCATAGGTCTCCTTGAAGTTTATGCATTCATCTAGATTAAGACCTAGTGCAACCAACTTAGTCATTCAGCTTGATCAAATCGGATGAAGCTCTAAATAATTTTATGTTAACATTTGAGAGCTTATGAAGCTAGCAGGGATAAATACTCTTAAAGATTAAATTATTAATATGTTCAGCAGAGTATTTTGGTAGTAGTAGGACATTATACAAAATAAGCATTCTAAAGAAAATGTCCTAATTGTTTTGGCAAAGAGCATATAGGAGATTATGAATATTTTTGACCAATGCTCTTTGGAGATTTGGAATGTATCCTTCGACTATGATGACAATTTTTGGAGCAAGGATACGAACCAATGAGATGATGGATCCTTACTTGATGTGATTGTGATATGGTAAAGATTTCCTATGGAAGAAGTGAACAAAGATTAAAGGATTTACAATTTAAACTTAAAAGTAACACTCCCCTGGTGGATGCCTTTTATTTTGATTACAAGGAGGATGACTTCTTATTAATGCTCGATAGATATGAAATTTATTATCATTGGTGCTTATACCTTGAGTGATGACTCAATTTTGATCAATGAGTTTAGGGTAAAATGATATAAGGCAAGACGAATTCCCTAAAGCTCAATTATGTGTAATGGACAAGATATGTTTAATTTAAGATTTTTATACTCGAGCATGGATTAAGTGTTTAGAAATATATAGCAGGCAAGAATGCCTCTATCCATTTTTGAAGTGGATTTAGTCTATCATACAATGGCCAATGATATCATATTTTACCCAATCATTTTGATATTTCTACATTTAGTGATAAGATTGGATATATTACTTGGATTTTAATATTTTCTTGAATTTCTAATGATCATGGTATTCATATCTACTACAAATTTTCATTTTAAGCACCAACTACTTCCTAATTAGACAGTCATCACTACCTTTAAACCTAAACACTAAGGAAAGATTAACTAGAAAATAATTTCAATTTAAATCCATTTTTCCTTAGGTCCTACGAGGTTTGCTTTGCTGATTATCCAATTCATTTCATTTTCTAAGCCTCTGACACTTCTGAGTAAACAATTAAACCATAAGTGCCACATAGTTTTGAAAAATAAGCAGGTATTGAATATACACTAAAGACTATGCTTATTTATTCTGTTTTTGCTCAATAAGACTTGGCAATGAGATTTGTAAGATGATCCCTTTTCAAAAGATTTATTTCTTCCAACTCCTAAGAGTTTATTTGAACTATACTTCCCATCTTTGGATTTGAAAATCATTTCATGATTATCTTTAATCTTTCTTTCTAAACAAATGATTTTCAATACTTTCACACTCCTTTTCTTATCTAAGGTGGCATGTTAATCTTTTAAAGTTTCCAATTGCACAGCCAACCTTTCATTTTCCTTTTTCAAGATCATTTTTTGTTTAGACACTCTATCTAGAAGCTTATGCATTTTACATAAAACATTTTCTAGTTTATCATTCAAAAGCATGATTCCATAATCAAATTCAACACATGATTCATTGCAAAATTTAACACAATCATTACATGAATCATTGCATGTGGCATTTACAGTATCATCACAAGATTTAAAAAATGATTCAACACATGATATAATATAACATTCAGCACGAGAATCATTAGTATGTGCATTACCATCAAAGAAATCATTAGAGGCAACTACTGATTCAATATATGATATATCACAGGCTTCAGCATAAGAAACATCACATGCACTATTGCACGAATTAGTAAATAAAGCAGAGTAAGGATTACATACCTCAGTGTATATTGATATTACTAGCCCATGATTTACCTCCTCCTGATCATATAAGCTTGGAGCATTTGGAGGAGTGATCTTCTTCTCTTTGGGCTCTCCATATTTGTTTCTAGCTCATCTTAGATTTCTTTTGTGCTAGAACATGTCATAATCTCAAGTAGAACATTAGTATCTAAAGTGCAAAATAGTATATCCATAGTATGTGAATTTGCATGAATCACAGTCACTTGCTAGGCCCTCCAGTCATTTTCATTTACTGGCATACAAATTCCTTTGACAATCACTTGCTAGGCCCTCCAGTCCATTGATTTTATAAATATGCTCACTCTAATTTTCTAGGCGGTGTAATCAACACCACAAAATAATGGTGGACTAAAAGGTGATCGTCTTTTGCTGAATGTGGATACACTAATAAGTGCCATTGTGATCTTTTACAAAACTTGTTAAGCCTAGTGCAACGAGCCTCTAATACCAATTGTTGACTTCGGTGTATTCCCAAGAGGGGGTGAATTGGAAATTAAAAAATTCTTCCTAGGTTTAGCTAATCCAGTAGGTAGTATTTCACAAACCTAGGGTCTTTCTATGTATTCACAATCCCAAATAAATATTCAAATAATAAACATAAACATACAGGGGCAGAAAGTAAATTGCGAAAAATAAAATCAACACTAGATATGTCATCGGGGTCTGGCCAATACTGCCTACATTCCCGCCTTGACTTACCAGCACAAGGATTCCACTATGGCTCACTTAACGGGTGGAGCGACACTGTTTATGATTACGCGTGCAAATTGTGTAATTGGGTACTTTAACTCGGTCTTTATGGCGTATATTTTTAATTAAGTGTCCAAATTTGTCCAATATTTCAATAAAGTGCCAAAATTATCATGCTTGAGTTTTATTGTGCAATTTACGAGTTTTTGATAATTTTTTATCGTAGGAAAAGTCCCGGAAACCAAAACTGACACCTGCTCGTATTTCATGCATAACTTTTCCATCCAAACTCCGATCGAAATGATTCAAATTTCTAGAAAACTAAGAAAGGATTATCTACAACTTTTGTGTTTTGCGTTTTGTGAGAAACTAGCTTCAGAAGGGTCAAATATTGAAGTGAATAGAGAGCAAAAATGTGACCCGGCCATGCAGGCCGGGTCGGGTCAAGTTGTTGGGTCGGGTTGGCTAAACCGGGTCTAGGGCTTCCCCCAATCTCTTTTAAATTCTTCTTCTTCTCTCCCTTCTTTCCTAGGCAGCCCTGTGGGCTGCTCTCCATCTTCCTCTTCTTCTCCCTCTTCTTCTTCTTTTTCTTCATTCGCTTCTTCCTCTCCTACTTCAGTTTTCTTTTATTTTTGCCTCTCTTCTCCGCCCTCTATTCTCTTCTATCTTTCCCCTTGGGTCTCTGTTCAAACCACCAGCCCCCTTCTCTGCCAATAGGTTCTCCAGCCGGCAGCAGATCCTCTTGGCCACTCTTCCAGTCTCTCTGCAACCCAGCACAGCTACGGCCACACCAGCTCCAGTCGAAGACCCAACACAGCAGCTCTCCACCCTCTGTCCTCTCTCTAGCGAGCAGCCTCCTCAGTAGGAATCAGCAGGCTGCAACCAAGTCCAGTAGCCCAACTAGACCACAGACCAACCAATGATTCAGAATAGAGCACTCCAGCTTCGGCCATTCTCCAGCAGCCAAGCTCCGGGGATTCTCTCTCTCTATCTCTCTCTTTTTTTTCTATCTCTTTCTTTTATTTATTTATTTATTTACTTTTTTTGTATTGAAAGTTAGACATGGTTAAATTAGTATTAAGGTTTATTTTAGATTATAAATAATTGCTAAGTTGTTTTTGCCTTTGGAAAATTAAATTAGTTGTGTTTTTTTTGTTCAAGATTTATTTTTATTTTTTTGTTAAAACTCAATTTAGATTAGGTTCAATTTTATCAAAGTTTGTATTTTTCTTATGGTTTTTCGTTTTATTGATGCAATGAGCCACCATGGAATTAATTTAACCCGAAAAATGTGTATTGTTAGCATGAGTGGCTGAGTTCGGTAACTCGGGTTATGGGTCGATGTTGTTTGCTTTCTATGGTTTATTAGTTCTCCTAAGAAATTATTGATAAAATTTTATTTGGTTGAACCCGAAAAATTTAAGGTATCGTTGATAAATCGCTAGCTCTTATTTCTTGTTTTGTTGTTGACGTTAGGCACATCAAAACCTTGATTTCATCTATGATTTTCATCAACTAGTTTACATGACATTCCATTGATGCTTAATGAGAGTGTTTATTTTCTTCTGTTTGGATGTGGCCAATTTACTCGATCTTTAGTGATAAAATTTCATCTTATTAATGCCTTGATTGGATTAACAAGAAGTGGAGTAAGGCCTAGGAAATTAGTAAACGGTGGAAGCAAACAGATGTTGAACCCGAAACCCGAGTGTTTGGTAAAATTGTTTCAGTTAATCTGTTTAGTTTTGGGTGCGTTATTAGATTTACATTTTTGAAAAATTGATAAAATTTCAGTCTCATTTTGATAGTTTACTCAAGCATCTTTCTCTTTGTTTACTGTTTTTAAAATCATAAAAGACCAAAAATATTTTCAACTTACATTTTACAGCAACAGGATTTCACTAAACTTTCGCAAATACTTTGATACTCAGTAGTCCCTATGGAATACGATCCTGGACTCATCCTTGATACAACTTGACACTTCTGCACTTGGAAGCACAACTCAGAACGAGTCAAGTTTTTAGCTTCGTTGCCGGGGACTAATTGGTGTCATCGAAGTGTTTCTCAGATTTCAGAGAGGTGTTTTAGAGCTGTGAACGTCTTCACAACCTTGGTGATATCTACTTCCTCTCCTTTGACCTGTTTGCTTTTATTGCGTTTATACCGAGTTGTATGACTGGTTGGGTTAGAGATAACACATTTAGACTAGTCAGGACAGACTCATCCATCTCATCATCGAGTGAACCTGTTTCACTTGAATCACCATCTGACACGCGTAGCATCATGGCTGAAAATGAACCTCATGATATGGAGAACCCTAATAGGACACTCAGAGAATATTTGCAACTTGTTAGGACCAGCACCTTGTCCTACATTATTCTACCTTTGAATGCAAATGCTTTTAATTTTAAACCTGGGATGATTCCATTATTACCTCATTTTCATGGCATTGAATCTGAAAACCCATATTTGCATATTAAAGAGTTTGAAGAAGTTTGTGCCACATTCATGGATGGAACATGCACTAAGGAGGTAATAAGACTAAAATTGTTTCCTTTTTCTTTAAAAGACAAGGTAAAAACCTGATTTTATTCCTTAAGGCCAAGATCCATTGGGACTTGGCAAGAAATGCAAACTGAGTTTTTAAAGAAATTTTTTCCTATGCAAAGAAGTAATGCTTTGAAAAGACAAATCATGAATTTTTCCAAAATGATGTGGAAACATTTTATCAGTGTTGGGAACGTTTCAAAGACCTCTTAAATGCATGTCCTCACCATGGGTATGAGAATTGGAGGGTCATCAGTTTTTTCTAAGAGGGGTTGCAACCAAAGATGAGGCAATTTGTAGAAACAATGTGCAATTGTGAGTTTTTCAATAAAGAGCCTGAAGAAGCTTTTGACTATTTTGATTATTTGGCTGAAAATGCCCAATCTTGAGATGTCTTTAATGTGTATGATAGATTTGAAAAGCAAAAATGTATTAGTGGGGGTGGTAAGTATCAATTGGAAGAAGTTGATGATTTGAATGCTAGGCTTGCATGGATGTCCAAAAGGTTAGATTCCATTGAGCTTAAGGAGGTAAATGAAATGCATGTTTTACCATCATCTTCTAAAAAATGCAACATATGTGAGGATCCAGGGTATGCGACTGATGCATGTCCATTTATTCCTGCTCTTAAGGAAGTTTTGCTTGATCAGTCTAACCCGGTGTATATGGTTTCTGAGATTTCTTATGAACCTTATTCTGATACTTACAATGCAGGTTGTAGAAGTCATTCAAATTTCAGTTGGACGAATGACCAAGTGGAGCCATCTCCCTAGGAACAAAGTCAATACATTCCTTATGTAGCATGTGGCCAAGACTCGGGACCCTTTTACTTTGCAAATCAGCCTCCTCCAATGCAAAGAAGGGAAATGGAAGATTCCATATAGCAGCTAGCCATTAGCTTGCAACAATTCATGGCAAGCCAAAATGTGATCAACTCTCAAACTTCTCAAGCCCTCAATGAGATAAGCACTGATTTGACTAGGCTGAACACATTATTGAATGCTTTGGAGATAGATGAATCTAAATTTCAAGCCCAACTAGATACTCAAGTGTAGATTGCAATCAGGGAACCGTTATCCTCTATTGAAGCAAATGTCAATGATTGCAATGCTGAAGCAAATCTCAGCAGTGGTAAGGTGACTGGTGCATCAGATGAAGAAGTTGAGCAGAATGGTGCGAGTTTAACTTTAAGGAACCAGGTACAAATTTTAATGTTGATGCTTTTGAAGAACCAAAGGTAACTATTCCGAAAAATTTTCCTTAAAAATTGGTTCTTAAAAAAGTATATTTCCTGGAAACTATACTGGATAAGGATCCTTTCTTGTTAAAACACGAAAGACAATTTGAAAATGTGTTGTCTGATATTGTGGAGAGAATTGATTTATTCCAAGATCACTTCTGTGCAGATAACAAAACTGACCCATCATGGTGGCTCAAATTTGGAGACCCTCCAATTCAATTTATAAATCTGCACCCACCGGACGAAATTCCTCCTGAGCCTCCTCCAGACACACTATGATGTTTTGCTTTCCTTTGTTTTCATTTTGTTTCATTATGTCTTATTTTTGGTTTATTGATAGGTACAATTTCCTTTAGTTCAGTTTTCCTTTTCCATTATTTCTTCATCCAGGTACGCCCCACTTTTCCCGTGCACAGCTTTTCTATTTCCTCTATGCTTTCACATTGAGGACAATGTTCCATTTTAGTTTGGGGGTGAGCATTTACATGTGACACTATGCACGTATACGTATTGGGTTTTATATTTAAAACAAAAAACAAAAAAAAAACAAATAAATAAACAAAAAAAAAAATCATCAAAAATCAAAAAGAAGGAAAGAAAGAAAGGAAGAGTAGTGAGGAATTACATTGAATTATGCTATGCTTAACATTGACTTGTACCCTTCACATACTTGCATATAACCTAAGAACTGCACACTTGAGTCATTTATGCGTAGTTTCTCATTATATGATTTTATGACTCCATGAATAATTGATTGCTAGTACATTCGTGTTAATTTGGTTATTTAATTTTCTGTATTTACATGACATCTCACGAGGTTGAATACACACTCACGTGATTCATTGCACTTAGGGTTTCCTGTGAGCATTGAGAGAACACCTGTGGTGACTATGACACCTTGTGAGATATCCTTGAGCTATGTATCGTCCTTTTGAGCCTTAATATCAAATCAGAGTTCATGGAACTCAATTCTTTTTTTTATGGATGATTCCTTGTACACTAGTCTTTGTTTTTGATTTGCTAGCCTAGAGGTGACTTCTAGTCGGGAGATAGAAACCTAGGTCTTGTAGCCTACTCAAGATTTGAAGGCTGAGCCACCCCTAGAGACAAACTTAGTTCATGGACCACTATTCGAACTCAATTCCCGTTGATGGTATGAAGATAAAAAATGAAGTGTAATGATTGTCTTAATTGTTCAAGAAAAGGCAGAAAAATAAAGAATGAGCAGAAGAAATGATAAGAAATAAAAATATGCGTGAAATGAAATGCTAATGTCTGCTCCATAGAAATATCACAAAAAGTCAAGGACACAACACATGTTCTCTACGTACGAAGATTCTTCAACCAGTTAATGCCTCAGATGTGTTCACGACAAGTTTGTGAATAAGTTGATCTAGGGTGGTCTCGGTTGGATATGGCGAGTAGGTAAGAAGATGCTAGGGTGAAGGACCCGACACCTCATAAATAGGTTAGATCCTTTTCAGACTAGTCCACTCCATATATATAGTGTTTGTTCCTTTTAATATGTGGGATGTTTGATCGCGACACTCCTCCTCACGTATGACGAGTGAACCCATTCCTTTTGAGTGTTTTTGAGGGTATATCGGTTAGACCGAGTCAAAGCGACCGTTCTGTAGGTGTCCACTAGTATCTTAAGTGTATTGAGTCACACACACACACACCTCGAGAGTCTACCTGTTTATACGCGGACTTATATGACTGCATTAACTCTGAATGTGTCACTGTTTAACTTCATATGAGTATACTGCACTTAAATGACATATATATGATGAAACTTGCATGAGTGATGTGCTTTGGAGAATGTGCATCGAATATGAACGAGCATGTGTGAAATTCAGTTATATTCTTGTATGTGAAACGGTATGCTTGTGTCGCATGTGCATTGATTTCATGATCACTGGAGTTTGTAGTTGTAGGCACTACCCTGAAATTCATTCACGTCATTTGCTAGAGACTAGCAAAATGTTAGTTGGGGGGTATGATTACGTGTGCAAATTGCATAATTGGGTACTTTAACCCGGTCTTTATGGCGTATATTTTTAATTAAGTGTCCAAATTTGTCCAATATTTCAATAAAGTGCTGAAATTATCATGCTTGAGTTTTATTGTGCAATTTACGAGTTTTTGATAATTTTTATTGCAGGAAAAGTCCCAGGAACCAAAACTAACACCTGTTTTTATTTCATGCATAACTTTTCCGTCTAAACTTTTCTCGAAGCGATTCAAATTTCTAGAAAAATAAGAAAGGATTATCTACAACTTTTGTGTTTTAAGTTTTGTGAGAAACTGGTTTCAGAAGGGTCAAATATTGAGATGAACAGAGAGCAAAAATGTGACCTGGCCATGCAGGCCGGGTCGGGTCAAGTTGTCGGGTGGGGTTGGCTAAACCGGGTCTAGGGCTTCCCCCAATCTCTTTTAAATTCTTATTCTTCTCTCCCTTCTTTCCTAGACAGCCCTACGGACTGCTCTCCATCTTCCTCTTCTTCTCCCTCTTCTTCTTCTTTTTCTTCATTCTCTTCTTCCTCTCCTACTTCAGTTTTCTTTTATTCTTGCCTCTCTTCTCTACCCTCTATTCTCTTCTATCTTTCCCCTTAGGTCTCTGTTCAAACCACTAGCCCCCTTCTCTTATAGTAGGTTCTCTAGCCGGCAGCAGATCCTCTCGGCCACTCTTCCAGTCTCTCTGCAACCCAGCACAGCTCCGGCCACACCAGCTCTAGTCGAAGACCCAACACAGCAGCTCTCCACCCTCTGTCCTCTCTCTAGGGAGCAGCCTCCTTAGCAGGAATCAGTAGGCTGCAACCAAGTCCGGTAGCCCAGCCATACCACAGACCAACCAATGATTCAGAACAGAGCATCTCCAGCTTCGGCCATTCTCCAGCAGCCAAGCTCCGGGGACTCTCTCTCTCTATCTCTTTTTTTTTTTTTTTTCTATCTCTTTTATTTATTTATTTACTTTTTTTGTATTGAAAGTTGGACATGGTTAAATTAGTATTAAGGTTTATTTTAGATTTTAAATAATTGTTAAGTTGTTTTTGCCTTTGGAAAATTAAATTAGTTGTGTTTTTTTTGTTCAAGATTTATTTTTATTTTTTTGTTGAAACTCAATTTAGATTAGGTTTGGTTTTATCAAAGTTTGTATTTTTCTTATAATTTTTCATTTTATTGATGCAATGAGCCACCATGGAATTAATTTAACCCGAAAAGTGTGTATTGTTAGCATGAGTGGCTGAGTTCGGTAACTTGGGGTATGGGTCGATGTTGTTTGCTTTCTATGGTTTATTAGTTCTCCTAAGAAATTATTGATAAACTTTTATTTGGTTGAACCCGAAAATTTAAGGTATCGTTGATAAATCGCTAGCTCTTATTTCTTGTATTGTTGTTGACGTTAGGCATATCAAAACCTTGATTTAATCTATGATTTTCATCAACTAGTTTACATGACATTCGATTGATGCTTAATGAGAGTGTTTATTTTCTTTCATTTGGATGTGGCCAATTTACTCGATCTTTAGTGATAAAATTTCATTTTATTAATGCCTTGATATATCAATGTGTGTAAGTGAGAGTGAGACTTTTGATCTTAAGCTAATATGCTTCTTGTGTGAATAATAAAAAAACCTCTACAACCCTAAATGAATATCACAGAATTATTTCTCAAATATAAAGCACAGTAGAGAATACGGTTTTAAGCTTGCTAAAAATATTTTCATTGAAGAACAAATCAAGCTTATGAATCTTGCATGAGGATGCAAGATCTTAGGCCAAGCAAGGATTTTTCCCAATCAAATATTTTGTGAGTGAAATATTATGGGAAAACTCTTAAGCAACTCTCTAAGAATCAATAGACAAACAAATATAAATAAGAGAGAGTTTGAGCTTGTATGAAAATTATGTAAAAACAATTTTACTCAAAATAAATGGCTAGATGAGTGTAGGAGAAGAGATTTTGGTAGTAAGTATGAAAAATATGGAAGTATAAATTATTTTGGCCAAAAATATTTTCAGAGGAATTTACTTAATTTCAAAACCTTTAATCTGTCTTAATTTTGCAAATGAAGAGCTATATATAGAATTTGGAAAAATTATAGCCATTGGGGACATGCAGGGTATTTGTGAAAAATATTAATTATGTTTAATAAAAAATAACCATGTTTAACTACGGTAAAAAATTCCCTAACCCGAGACGTTCAGTTGACTATTTTTAAGGTTCGGTCAACCATATTGCCTAGTTCGATCAACCAGTGCATTTTTGAACTACAAGTTTGGTCAATTAGACTTGAGGTGATTTCTGATCTCCAAGGTTCAGTCGACCAAGGTCTTTTGAACTTGAAGGTTCGGTCGACTAGGACAGTGGGACTTCCCCCGAGGTGGTTTGGTCGACCAAAACGTTGTAGCTCGTTTCTGGTCTATTGATTAAAGAGTAAACTTGTTAACCCTATGGAGGTTCGGTCGACCAAAGATCTATAAGTGTTTTGATTTGGTCGACCAAGTGGTCAAGAGTCAACCTTGGCGAGGTTCAGTCGATCGAAAGTGTTCTGTATGTTTTGGTTCGGTTGACCAAACATACAAAAATTGTGCATTTAAGTTCTGATTTCTATATAAAGTCACCCCTTCTCACATAATTCTTATTTCTAAGTTATAGGATAATTTTTATGTGATATTTTGGGGTGCTAAATTCAATCTATGGTCTTTGAGAGATAACGCCAAAAATCTGGCGTCGATCGACCGAGGCGTGCCCTAAGGTCATTCAGATCCTTATTGTCATTTGAGCTTATCAGTCCTATCATGCATGCAATGCATTAATTATTACAAACCATATAAGATTACATACCCAAAATGATAAATATAAAAATATAATATAACTTGAAATATAAATCGATCTTCATGCGTGGCTATTTTGCAATTCCATGGAATACACCATGATATGCTTGTTCAGGCGCTCTTACGATTTCCACATTGCATCTTCATTTATGCTAACTAAAACATAAACCTACTCAAATACTCAAATCACACAGATGGGATACTGTGGTTTGTCATAATGAAAATAGGGATCTAACCAAAAAGTCAACATGGTCCTTCATCTAATACCCCATCTCAGCTTGTGACGATCTTCTTTTCCTCTACATCATATAGACAATATGCCTTTGATTCTATACTATATCCTAAGAAGATGTACTTGCGACTCTTGTCATCTAACTTCCTTCGATTGTCATCTAGAACATGCATAAAACATCTGCAACCAAATGTTCTAAGATGAGAAACGGAGGGCTTCTTACCATAGTAAGCCTCGTGAGGTGTTTTCTTCCCCAAAGCTTTAGTTAAGCATCAGTCGAGGATATACACAACTGTATTAACAGCTTTTGCCCAAAACGATTTTCGAAGGTCTTGTGCCTTCACCATTGCTCTAGCCATCTCCATCACAGTGCGATTTCTCTGTTCCACAATGCCATTCTATTGTAGAGTTTTTGGTGCCGACAATTGGTGCTTGATGCCAAATGCACTGCAATAATTGTTGAACTCCCCTAATGTGAACTCGCCTCCTCGATCTGTTTGAAGTTTCTTTAACTTCAAACCTGTCTCATTTTCAACAAGTTTATGCCTCACTTTAAATTTTACAAAAGCTTCAGCATTATCACGAAGAATGTACGCCCACATCTTTCTACTATAATCGTTATCTAACAGCATAAAATAGACAGATCCTCCTAGTGCAGGAGTAGTCATTTTACAATAGAGATCTGCATGTACCATCTCTAGAGGAAGCTTTGATTTGTTGTTGCTTTATTGTGGAAATAGCGTATGATGTTGCTTGCCTAGCATGCAAGCTTCACAAGGCTCTACAGTATCAACTACTACAGGCAGATCAACCACCATTTCCTTTCTCTGCATCTCCTTCAAAACTGCATAGGAGATGTGTCCAAACTTTTCATGCCAAAGTCTGCTTGTTGTATCTCTAGTTGTTGCAGCAAGTGCCACAAACTCATATAGGTTATTCTTTTGAATACCTTCGCCCACAATGCTGCCATTGCTATCAATGTTCTTAGCTTTTGTTTTCATAAATCGTACTTCATAGTAACGGGTAGTGATAGCAGCTACAAATAAAATATTCCTCTTAATTTAAGGAACATAAAGGACATATGAAAGAGTTTTACCTTGACCATTTGTGGTTTTTAAGGAAATGGATCCAGTGCCCTCTACTGGACACTTTGAATTATTTCCGACAATCACATTCATAGGTTTATGTAGACGCTTAAGGGAACCATACCAGTCATTTTTGCTGGTCATGTGTCGGGAAGCTCCACTGTCAAGTACCCATAAGCAATCTCCTAGTGATGTTTGAGCAGTTGAGCAAATTTCTTTTGTAACCATGAAAAGATCTAATTCTGGTTCAACACAATTTGCTACATGTCTGACATTCCACGTATTCTTTAACATGTTGTTCTTTTCATTGTGGATATGCTTTTTGCAATCCTTAGCTGCATACCGCTTTTTGTTGCAGTAGTAACACGTACCAGGAAATCTCTTCTTGTTCTTTCCCTTCGTCTTTTCAACATTATTGTCCTCACCTTTGATCTGCACGATGAAAGCACTACTGTTTTCATTTTCTTTGGTTCTCAACCTCATCTCCTCCTTTAGTAGCAAAGCAAAGAATTCCTCAAAGTTTAGTGCAAGAGTTCTAATCTATGTGTTAAGAGTAGTTACCAGACTATCATACTTTGATGGCAGCACTCAAATACATCTTTGAGCTAACTCCTCACTGGTTTTTCCTATTCCCATTTGCCACCATCTGATCACACATATTTTTGATTATGCTAATGAATACTTCTGCCAATTCTTTGTCATGTAGCTTTTCTGTAGCAAGTTGATTTTCCAAGTTCTAAATGCGTATCTGGTTCCTTGTTTCATATTGATTCTTCAGACCATTCCAAGCATCTGCAGCCTTGGATGTATGCTGGATCAACGTAAGTACCAAATTAGATACACTTGTGACAATAGCACAAAGTGCATCTACATTCCGCCTTTTCTATTCTTTGACGAGTGCAGTATCTAGAGGGATGATTACCTTAGGATTGGTGGGATCAAGCATGCCAATTGGTTTTGGATCCATACTATTGACTCTATGAGTTCAATCTTGTTTTGATAATGACATGTCACTTGGTATATGATTCGTGCATTGAGATTGTGAATAGGAACATTACTTAGCATGCATGAAAGGTGATGAAGTCATGGAAGCCACGATGATGAAAGCAAATATAACTTGGCACAATCCATGGAACTAAAAGAGTAGAAGAATGAAGATGCAAACATCGAGTTCAAGATCGTTATGGGAATGGGTATTTAGAATTGATTGTATTTGCATATTTTATATGATATATCTAGAAGCTTAAAATATGCCTTACACATGCATCTCATGAAAATCTTCTAGGGTTGAACATGGACTTAGAGACCTTATTTTGAACCCCAAAACATTTTTTATATGGGATCAAAGCAAGAGAGCAAATTGAATTTGAAACTTAAAAATAAAAATTTTGAAGTTGGTCTGCCTAGATGAATGAGGTGTACCCTCAGAGTTCTGAAGATGCAACCTCAGATGACTGAACTTTACTTCAAACGTCTGAAGAATTCCCTTAGAAGGCTGAAGAATTAGATCAGTCATCTGAAGATTTAATTGTTGAAACACAGAATAGGCAGAACACCTTTAGCCACATGAACCCTCAATTTAGTCGTCTGAGCTGGGACTTTAGAAAATAGAACCCACAGTTTAGTCCTCTGACCCTGTGTCTAGACTATAATTATCAGTACTTTAAGGAACATCAGATTTCTAAATCCGAACGCTCAGTCATCTAAACCTGCAAAAGCTTTAAAAATCTGAACTTTAGTGAGAAAACACGCGAGTTATTCACTTAATCAAATTGATCCAACATTTAGGACTTGACTTAAGGCTGAGATTACTTATAAAAACAACCTTTAAACCCTAGTGCCTCACTTTTGGCATATGATTGGGAGCCTTGAACGTATGCACAACTCTGGAAAGTATTGAACACATTGTTAAGCTCTTACCTACGATTTCAATGCATTGACATCATATCTAATGTTAGGCTACGTTGATTTTCAAAAGGAGTTCCAGTGAATATTGTGCAAACAACTTGGGTATTGAGGTTTGGCTATCAAACCAATTGTTTGCTTATTCTCAAAGATTTTTTCATCTCACAAACTTATTATTGAATATTCATTTTGAGAGATTGATCTTGAGTTATTAATTATATATACCTTTGTGAAAGATCACTAGTTGAGAAAAGTTTTTGTTTAAAACTAAAATCTTGGAGAAAGTTTTTAATATATCTTCATTCAAAGATTTTCTAGGTGATTAGTGTAAGAATTATTTGATTGCAAATACTAAGAGCTTCTAAATACATATTCTTGAGGAATATTATTTTTGAAATATAGTGTTTAAATCTTTGCAATATTCAAAGTCGTATATTTATTCAATGATTCAACTTTACAAATTATTGATAGCAAGAACATAGATCTGCACATTATTAAAGATTATTTTTTAAAGGATCTTATTTTCTAATCTTGCATGAAGTATTCTGAAATTGAAGCATATGTATCTTCAAAGCATTTATTTATAAAATTGTTTTTGGGAGACATTGATTTAAAGAGTAGATTTGTGAAGCATATCATTCATATAACGACCATATTGTTACATACATAATGAGCTTCAAGTTTTATCATATGAACATGTGTTAGGATTTCTATTGTACTCACTAGCTTGGTTAGAAGCAATATTGAGTTTTTTCAGAATTGTAATTCTATATTGTAATCACGGTTCGGGTTGTGCACCAGGGAGGAGGAAGCTGTGCCTTTTGTAAGCAGTGGATTGTAAGGGAAGCTCCATCTCAGTCAATGGAGGAGGGATTTAGTGGAATCCTTGAGTGGGTTGCTCAAGCCGAGGACGTAGGTCGAGTTGGCTGAATCTTGTAAAATCATGTTTGCCTTTTCTTTTCCCTTAACTTTTTAATTTTCGCTTGCATTTCATTATCAGTTTTTGCATGTTTTGTATGTTGATTAATATTACATGCACTTGATAATTAATTGGGTATAATTGAATTTATTGAGCTAATAATTTGAATTAATTTAAAGCTTGTGCGATTATTTTGTTAAATACTAAAATAGGGATTAAGTGGTAAAATAAACTTAAATAATTTTGAAATACCCAATTCACCTCCCCCTCTTGGGATAACACCATAATTCAAATTTGGTATCAGAGTGGGTTTACATAAACTTAACCTTCGTAAAAGGATCACATGGCACACATCGATATAACCTCATTTGGTGAGGGACACTCGTCCACTAGACCACCTGTTTTCTGCGGTGTAAATTACACCTACTGGAAAAGAAGAATGAGTATATATCTTTTAAATGTAGATTGAAAAGTATGGAAAATAGTTTCTAAAGGAAACCATGTTCCTATGAAAGTAGTTGATAAAGTATGCATACCTAAGACTAAAGATGAATATACTAAAGATGATTGAAAATATGTTCAAATAATTACCACTGCAATGAACCTTCTATTATGTGCACTAGATGTAAATAAGTTTAATAGGGTGATGGCCTGTAACACTGCTAAAGAGATTTGGAAAAAATTAGAAGTTACATATGAATGTACTAAGGAAGTAAAAGATAGTAGGATAGACATGCTTACTAGTGAATATGAGGCATTTAAAATGACTGTTGATGAATCTATTCAATCCATGTACACTAGATTCACACACATGACAAATTCTTTAAATGCTCTTGGTAAATCTTACCCTACTTTTGAGTTGATCGGGAAAATACTCAAGGGAATATTGCCAGTTTGGGAAGCTAAGGCTGTTGCAATAGCTTAAGGAAGGAATTTGAAGGAGATGTCAGTTGGTGAACTGATTAAAACGCTCATCACTTATGAGCTAGCGATAAATGAGAGGAAGAATGAGTAAAATAAAGCAAAGAAAATTACAGCACTTAAGGCATCATCTAACAGCTCAAGTGAAGGAAGTGATTCAAAATCGGATGATAACATGGCTCTTCTAACTAAGAAATTTGGAAAGTTCATGAAAAGGAACATGAAATACACCAGAAAATTCAAGGGCTTAAAAACAGAAAAGGGAGAGACAAGCAGAAAGAAGCAAAAGGAGGATCTTCCTATGTGCTATAACTATAGAGAAGTTGGGCATATCAAGATAGAATGTCCCTAGCTGAAAAAAGTGTCCAAGAAGAAGAAGAATGCACTAAAGGTTGGTTAGGCTACTCACAGTACCAGTAGTTAAGAATCTAAATCTAGTGATGATGAGATTGCAAATCTATGTCTAATGGCTTATGAAGACCACATGGTACAATCTTTTTGTTCTACTTCATCTTATTATTCCAGTGATTCAGAAAATGAAAATAGCATGCCCTCTTATGATGAACTGCAACAAGAATATTTGTATACACTTAAAATGCTTGAGAAAATGAATAAGAAAAATTCTTTTGAAGTTAAAATTGAAGAAACTTTCAAAGTCAATAGAAAGTCAAAATGAATCTCATGCATCCTTAATGAGAGACAAAGATTTGAAAATTGATGAATTAGAATAGAATTTAAAAGATAAACCTAAGATTATTTATAAATTTACAGGAGGTCAAGCTAATTTTGAAAAACTTCTTGGAGCTCAAAGAAATTCCCTAGATATAGAAGGACTTAGTTTTAATGGAAAAGAAAATTTGAAACAAAAATATCTTTACATGGGTTATTTTGTAAAAGAATCAAAGACTTATGTTCCATCAAAAGATTCTTATAAATACACTACATGCTTTAAATGTAAAAGGATGAGCCATACAAAATTTGGCTATCCTTTTAAGAATAGAGATGTTAAGGTGAAAAAGGTATGGAGAGTTAAAGGAGAGTCAAGCACCAACCCCCGTGGACCCAGGAAAATCTGGGTACCAAACGTCGTTATCTGATTATAACTTGCAGATGTGTTTAAGACTGTCCACTTCAAAAGATAGATGGTATATGGACAGTGGATGTTGACATCATATGGCTAGGGATAAAGCTAAATTCACATCCGTTACGCTAAAGGATGGAGGATTTGTCACTTTTGTGGACAATGCAAAAGGAAGGATCGTATGTGTAGGTAAAGTTGGTAATCATTCATCACTTATTATAGATGATATTTTACTAGTTGATGGTTTAAAACATAACTTATTAAGTATAAGCCAATTGTGCGATAAAGGTTATAAGGTATCTTCTGAACCTAACAAGTGCATAGTTGAACATAAAACTGATAACAAAATTCTATTCACTTCTGAGTGTCATGAAAATGTATATACCACCAGCTTTGATAACTTAACTTCTCAACAAGTAACTTGTTTTTCTACTATGAATGAGATTAGTTGGATTTGGCATAGGAGACTAGGACACACAAACATGGACTTAATATATAAATTAGTTAAGGGAGACTTAGTTAAGGGACTGTTTAAGGCAAAATTCACGAAAGATAAAATTTGTGATGCATGTCGACTAGGAAAACAAGCAAGATCTAGTTTTAAGAAGAAGAAAGTCATGTAGATGATCTGTGATGCATGTCAACTCCATGTACAGATTTTTATTCTTTCTATTTCTAACTCCATTATATCCTATACCTTCCTTGTCTAAGGTCATCTTCTGTGAATCTAACAACTTATTAAAGTTGTCCTTGCCTCCAGTGAAGGTGTAAGTGATCTTAGCTTGGTCTTCTACTTTCTTTTCCAAATCTTGCATTTCAAAGTTCTTAAGACCTTTGCAAACATCTTGTAGTTTAACAAACTCTTTAGTCATGTTGTTTTCTTTACATTCAAGTTCTACAATAAGATGATCTTTATTATTGTCATTTGAAGATTGAGATCTTAGTGTGCTCAATTCTTTTTCTAATTTTTCATTCTTGTTTACTAACTGTTTGATTTTTAAGTTATTTTCCCTTTCAATAAGAACTTTTGATTCATATTCTTTCACACATGCCTCAAACTTGTTTTTCAAAGCATTATATTTTTTTATTAGCTTTAACAAGTGACTTATGAATTCTAACATATTCAATTTGCAATTCTTCATAAGTAGGCATGCTCTCACTATCAGAGCTATCACATGATTCAGTATCAGATGCATCATTCAAATCATCACATGAATCATTACCAAGGTTATCTAATAACGTAGGAGGAGACAAGTTTACCTCATCATCAGTTAGAGCTATGAAGCACTGCTTACCCCCCTTTAAGATTAGTAGAGCTTAAGTCACAAAGGGTGATCACCTTTTCCTACGTAGCTGCTCCATATCTCCTTTCAAGTTCCTCCCATATCTCCTTAGCACTGTTACATGTCATAACCTCACAAAGAACATTAAAATCTAAAGTATGTAGCAAGGTGTTCCTGACATCAAAATTTACTTGCATTAAGTCCCTATCATTATCATTCAGCTTAAATTCATATTTAGGAACATCAACACAATCAATGATTTTTACAGGCACAATATTTTCCCTATCAATAACTTTCTAGAACCTCCAATTTAAGGCTTTAACAAATATAGTCATTCTAAATTTCCATATAAAAAAATTTTCACCACAAAACACTGGAGCGTTCGTAATTAACCTTCCCTCACATGAAGGGGATGCACCAACATGAGCCATCATGATCCTTTTACTAACTAACTGTTAAGTCTAAGTAACAGAGCTCTGATACCACTTGTTAGCTTTGGTGCAATCCTAAGAGAGACGGTGAATTGGATATTTAGAAATTATTTCCTACATAAACCAGTCTAACAACAATATTACGCAACCTAGGGTCTGTCTATGAAATTATAAATCCAACCATTCACAATAAAACATACACATGCAGTAAATAAATTACGGAAACGTAATTTGCACATACGATATGTTATTGAGCTTCGGCCAAAGTGCCTACGTCCCCGCCTTGGCTCACTAGAATAAGGATTGCACTATAAGCTCACTTCATGGGTGGAGCGGCACCTAATACAACCAGGTCAATTAACAGGGCTGACTCAACCTACAACTACACCTTACCAAGATGGTGCACCTAACTTTCCTAACTAGGTCTAAGCCAATCCAGGACGATTCAAGAGGGCTAGTCTCCCTCTTCAGGCCCAAGCCTAGAATACAACAAATATTCAATATAAATTTTGCGTACATGGAAATATGCTTCTCAACAAGTAGATATATACCACAATATAGTCTAGATAATAATGCAAGCACAGATGATAGTAAATATGCTCAGCGCTTAATAATGTGTGGTAAAATTTCAATCTAATGTAAATATATAGTCAAGATCTAGAGTATATTTCGAAGCAAACTTTGAAACAAATAATCAATGTAAACTAATCACCATAAGTTTCAAAGTGTTTCAACAAGTATGTTCAAAATATCTCAAAGAATATTTTTCACGCCACAATAGCTTAAGAGATATTTGAAAAGTGTAAGCTTGTGAAAAAATATTTTGCAAATCAAAACACACAAGCTTGATGAGTCTGGCAACCAAAATGCAAAGACTCACTAGCTACAAGGATTTTCCCACACAAAGATCTATTGATTAAATCGGTAGGAAAGTCCTAACAAAACCTCTCTATGAAAAATAATAAAGCAATCAACAACGAGGAGAGTTTAAACACTTTGAATCACTCAATAACACTCATAGGAAGTTGTATTTCTCAAAGGGATAGCAAAGAGAAAGCGTATGGGCTTAGTATGTGAAAGATATGATCTTTGAAAAATACAGGATTTTTGGCTAATCAAGTATGCTAATCTCTGTTAATTTTTGCAAATGAACCCATTTATATAGAGAAAGCAAGATTTATGACCGTCGGGGACATGTAGGGCACTATTAAATTCGTTTTAAAACCATTTAAGAAAATTAATCCCGATTTACCCTAATTAACTAAGGTAAAAATTAAAACAACCCAAAAGTTTTGGGCACTTGACCCTAGGTTTGATCGCCCGAACAGACACCATAGAAGAAAGTGATTTTTGAAGTTCGTGTGCTTGAATTTACGTTCGGTTTGTTGACCAAAGGCGATTTCCATTTTGTCTGAGGTTCGGTCATTTAAACCATAGATGAGCTTACCGAACTCCCAAGTTTGGTCGCCCGAGGGTAAAATGAACTATAAGTTTGGGTTGCCGAGGAGGATGGAAAAGTACAAGGTACAAGTTCGGTCGACCGTGGACACTCAAGTCATTTTGAGTTCAGTCACCCGAATCTAGGTCAACTTTTTGACTAGTCCATGGTTTGGTCGACCGAGGTAATTTGACTTGCCAGGTTCGATCACCCGAAGCCTCATGATTTTGACCTAAGGTCCATTCTTTGATTTTAATTTAACCCCTAATAACATATGAAGTATATTAGGGTTTTGTGCACTAAGTGTGGGAACCTAATGTTTATCTAAAGTCATTCTGAGCATATTATCCTACCATGCATGATGCATATTATTACAGGCCATATAGTGTTACAATCCACAGTTAATTATAACCTAGAATGAAGAATATAAACACAATTACAAATAAGATACAATATTCTTTAGTCTTCTGTAATATCACCATATGCCATCATGATATAGCATTCTTTTCAATTCCATGTGTAGAGTGAACCTGCATGAAAGGCTTAGTGCGAATATTAGTACTTAGTATATTTGTCATTATCAAAACGGGATATGAGCATCTAGGTCAATACACTCTCTATTAGAGAATATTTATACAAGTTAAAGACCAAAATACTTCAACAAAATACAAATATAATGAATGAAGCTTAAGAAGATATCACTGGGGTTCTATATTAGATTTGAAAATCTCAGTGAAAGAGCAAGATTTGTGAGTTTTTTGTTGGAATGGGTGTATTTCCAGGAGGGGGTGATTTGGAATTTAAAAATTTTTTCCAAGGTTAAACCAGATATTAGTAATACACAACCTAGGGTCTACAGAAATTAAATCATACGCATCATTAACAATATATCAAATATAACATACATGTGCAAGAATGTAAAGTGCGGAAATTGAAAAGTGTGCACATGATATGCTATCGGGGTTCGGGCAACACTTCCTATGTCCCTGCCTCAAGCTCACAAGCAAGAGGATTCCACTATGGCTCGCTTAACAGTGGAGTAGCACCTAATACAATACCTTACCAGGATGGTGCACCTAGTTCTATTAACCGGGTCTGAACCAATTTGGGACTATCCATAGGGATACTCTCCCTCTTTCAACAACCGGTTGAGAATACAACAAATGAATATTTTTTGTACAACAAAATATGCTTCTAATACAAGTAGATGTGTACAACACTAAGCACAAAAATACACTCGCGTATGATATGCAAATAAGCTCAATATGAGAATGTGATTTTCACAAAAGTAATCTTTGAATAAATACGTATATGATGAGTGCTCAATGATTTTATGCCCAAATAAGAAATTTATCCAAAAAATATTTCTCTAAATAAAGTGCTATATACCTAGGATTTATGGCTCAAAAATATATTTACAAGCACAAGCAAATGAGCCTTTGATTGCTGCAATGAGTGTGCAAGATTCACAAGAAAAGAAGTCGATTTTCTCCAAGGATATATATCAATGAATCTATATATATATAGGATATATATCAATGAATCTATATACATATATATATATATATATATATATATATATATATATATGGTGAAAACTTGGATTTACTCTCAATACTAAGATATGAAATGTGAATAAACTATGAGAGTAAAAATAATTTTGATTTGAAAAAAATGCCCAATATATGTAAAACACTCTCTTTGGAAATTGACTTTTCAAAGTAATAATAAGAGATGATGAAAAAACAGGTTTGGGAAGATGAAAATAGGATATAACAATTTGAGAGACTTTTCTAATTGCTAATTATGACTTATGAAAGGGTATATATAGAGTTGGGTGAATTTATGACCATTGGGGACACACTAGGTATTTTTAAAAATGTTTAATCATGTTTAATGAAAAATAACCCAGTTTAGCTGTGGTAAAAATCTAACTAATCCAAGAGGTTCAGTTGACCATATTATAGGTTTGGTCGACCATATTATTGTGTTCGGTCGATCGTGGAAATTTGGAATTGTAGGTTTGATCGACTATCTTAGAGCGATTTCAAACCCTTCGAGGTTCGGTCGACCAAGGCTAAGGTTTGGTTGACCATTCATGAGGTTCGGTCAACCATGGCAACTTTGAACTATGAGTTCGATTGATCAAGTTGTTGGGGGTCGGACATGTGTGAGTTTGGTCAACTATGGAAGACACGTTGTTAGACCTAGTGGCTAATAAAAGCTTTCATTCTAGCCTTATTTTGATGACAACAACCCTTAGCAGTTCTTTAAGGTTATTGATAGTTTTCCTCTAGTCTAGTCCAGATACACAGGACAGTTCCAAAGCAAGCATAAGGGTTAAACAAGTCTCAAAGCAGCAAAGAGCAGATGATCATCAACAAAGTCCAATATATGACATATCCAGAACTTAACCACTCAACCAAAGCATTTATGGATCCTATATAGCAAGCACAAGCTCTGGGTTGTGTGTGTGAGTAAGGAAGGTTGATATAGTAATTCCTTGTGTATGGTGTTGTTCAAAAGTAGTTAGCAAGAGATGGGAAAAATTGCATATGCATTTAGCTCACAATAGACTAGAACACAGACACTAGTCTCACACATACATATCAAGTCAAGTAAACTGCATAAGATGTTTATAACTTTCAAACATATTTCATTAAACCCAAGACATCTTAAAATATATTAAACATTATTTCTAAAACAAGATGAAACCTTTACTTTAACATAAACCAAAGTTTGAACCATTTTAAAATGATAAGTAAACGGTTCATTGAAGAATACAGGGGATTTTTCGACGAGCACAAAAAAGCACCTCTTTGATGTACACATGGTACTCGTCGAGAAAAATATACCGAGACCACCTAAAAAGTTTAGAGCATCTTCATCGACGAATACAAGGGATTCGACGGCGAAGATAATGTGTGGTTCATCGACATACACATGCTTCTCATCGACAAAAAGATACCGAGACCACCTAAAAGTTCAGAGCATCTTCGTCGATGAATACAGGGGATTCGATGACGAAGGCAATGCAATGGTTCATAGACGTACACAGGGTACTTGTGAATGAAAAGAAACCGAAACCTATTTAAATTCGGAACCAATGGTTCATTAACGAAACATGGCTTCGTTGATGAAGGTACACATGGGACTCGTTGACGACGGCATGACCTTGTCGACGAATGTCGAGCTGCAGACTGCATTAAATGTGCCAAAATGACTAGTTTTCAATCTGTCTTATGTCAATTAATGCCCAATCTACAGCGCTCAACTCATCCCTTTGGCCTTTAAAATAGGTCTTATGCATTTATTTCAAACAAGTTAAGCATATTGGTTGTTGAGAACAATTATTGTGCATTCATACTAGGGTTTCACTTTGTGCTATCTCGCCCTCTTGCTCTTTACTCTTGTTCTACACACCATGTACAAAGAGGAAATAGTGTGAGGCTTGTATTGGGATATTCATGTCAAAGAGGAGCATTCTACATTGTATCTACTTGCTTTCAAATTCTTTGTATTGGAAGGCTCTTTGTGAGTTATTATAAGGTGACTCTAGGTGAGCACCATTGTTAAAGCTCATTGTGAGCAACTGGGTTGTAAAGGCTTCTCTGCTAGGAAGGAGGGTTATATAGTGGATTTGGTGAATCCTTGAGTTGGTCTCAAGGCGTGGACGTAGGCTCGGTGCCGAACCACAGTAACATCACTGAGTTAAGATTCTCTTATCCCTTCTCTCTTGTGTTGCTCATTTATTGCTATTTGCTTTATATATACTGTGATATAATACCCTTACTCTTGCCTAGAAAACTTTTTGATTGTAGAAAAAATTGTATATCCGCACGTTTATTCACCCCCCCTCTAGATGCATATCCGGGCCAACAAGTGGTATTAGAGTGCCAGTCGCTAGATGTTCGGAGTAATTTCCAGGTGCAAAGATCAAATGGAGGACATGTTTACCCAAGGTCAATCCATGGATCGTCCTCCCAAGTTTTGCAAAATTAACAATCTAGCATAGAAAGATTGGATGTCAATTTTCATCCAAGATTATGACTATTGAATGTGGAATGTCATCACAGAAGGAGACTACATTTTCAAGAATAAGAAAGGTGATGTCATATCGATTAGGAAACTTTCTGAGGCAGATGCAAAGCTGGCACAACTAAATTTCAAAATGAAAAGCTTCCTTTTTTGTGTTGTAAACGATGAAGAATACAATTGGATCTACGGACGCAACATGGCGAAGGAGATGTGGGAGAAGCTTTAGGTAACGTATGAAGGAACAACCCAGGTAAAGAAATAAAAAATTTATATGCTAGTTAAAGAATACGAAATGTTTAAAATGGAAGAGGGTGAGTCAATTACTGCTATGTTTACTCGCTTTACACATATTATGAATGGACTAAAAGTCCTTGGTAGAGAATATTATATGGAAGATAATGTGCTAAAAGTCCTTCACTTTCTACCAAAATCTTGGCACACAAAGTCCACAGCAATTGAGGAGGCAAAGGGCCTATCAAAGGTTACTCTTGATGAGCTCATCGAGTCTCTTATCACCTATGAAATCAAAAAGAAAAATTCTACTGCAGAAGCTGAGGCACCAAAAAAGGCAATTGGAATTGCCCTAAAAGCTAGAAAACAAAAGGACCTCGTGGAGGAAGAAGAAAATGACGACGATGATAAAGTTGCTCTCCTTACAAGAAGATTCAGAAATTTTTTGATGAACAAACGAGGTGGAAAGAAAAAGGAGAAAGGAGAATCAAACATAAGGTGCTACAACTGCAAAAAGATAGGGCACCGCATGGCTGACTTCCCACTCTTTAAAAACAAAGGCAATAATCAGCAAGGAGACAAAAAGAAGTTTGAAGCCATGAACGTAACCAGATGGGATGAGCTAGATGGAGCCTCAACCAATGAAGAAATCGAAGAAGAATTTGCAAACTTTTTCTTTATGGCGTATGAACACAATGAGGTAAATTATGATGACGAATACCTTCCATCATATGAAGAATTAGAAGAAAACTGTGAGAAGCTTTATATTGAGTTGATATCGGCTAAAAAGAAAAACAAGCTTTTAGAAGAAACTCAAGCAAGATGTAAGCAAAAGAAAATCTACTCATGTGACACTTTAAAAGAGGAAAATGCATCTCTCAGTTTTGAAAATGAAAAACTTATCAAGGAGTGAAAAAATGACAAGGAGTCTTTTCAAAAAGACGTTGAGAGTTTGAAAAAACAAATTATGGAAATTCTTCAAGAAAACTCAAAATTGAAAAAGAAGGTTGAAGATCAAAATAATACAATTTACAAATTTACAAATGGAAAGGAGAGTTTTGATAAGCTACTTGGAGTCCAAAGATTTGGAATTTCAAAGAAGGATTAGAGTATGGCTTATCATCATCTAAATCAATCGGTCATGCAAACCTTTGTGCTAAAAGAAGCTATCTATCAAAGAAAATCCCTGCACCTAAACCAAATCCCTAACATGCCAATAAAGTTTGCTTATACTATGAAAGAAAGGGTCATGTACACTTTACTTGCCCCTTCAGGGGAAACAGAGGAAAAAAGATGAAATATAAATGGGCAATAAAAAACACAAACCCCGTAGGACCCAAGACAATATGGGTACCAAAAAAAATCACTTAGTGCTGTGTGTAGGTATGCCTAAAGACCAACTCCATAAGAAAAAAATGGTTCCTTGATAGCAGCTGCTCAAAACACATGATGGGATATGCAAGCAAATTCATCTCAGTTAGCTTTGGTGTATTCCCAAGAGGAGGAGGGGTGAATTGGGTATTTAAATATTTCCTCCTAGGTTCAACTAATATAGAAAAAGTATTACTCAACCTAAGGTTTGTCTATGTAGTTATGAACCCAATCATTCAAAATATTCTATTACAAATATTCATGTGCTAGAATTTAAAATGCGAAAATTAAAAGCACGCACAAGAAATGTTATTGGGGTTCGGTCAACTGTGCCTACATCCCTGCCTCTAGCTCACAAGCCCGAGGATTCAACTAATGCTCACTTAATGGGTGGAGCAGTACCTAATACAATCAGGTCAATTAGCACAGGGCTGACCTCAATCCTTACAAATTCTCCTTGCGGGGCGGAGAAGACCCTAGGTAAAAATCACAGGGCTGACCCCAACCTAATCCTTTCGGGCTAGATCAAAACCCCCAGGCCACGCCTGGAAATACAATACTATGAATTTACGTACATGGAAATGTGCTTCTCAACTAAGAAGGTATATACTACAATCGCACAAGTAACAATCAATCCACACCAAATATGTAAGAACTATAAGCTCAGTGGTGTATATGTGCAATCTACACTCAATATAATGGTTATACTCAGTCAAGCACAAGACTGTTCAAACGACCTAATCATTGAAAGCAAAGTATATCAAATCTCAATATCAGATTAGTGTTTCAAAGATGCTAGCAATATTATTTGAACGAACTCAAAAATATTTTCTTAAATTGTATCAAGCACAAGAGTTGTTTGAAAATATTTTGGCTTGAAGAAAAATATTTTGCACAACAAAATTAAAGCTATAGGAATCTTGCAATGACAATGCAAAGATCTTTAAGCTTGTTAGTTTATCCCAACACAAGATTTATGATGTTCAAATATGTGGGATAAACCTAGCTAAACTCCCCAAAATAATATCAAACACTCAATCAAACAAGTGGGACTATTAGCACCCTCTAATAAGCACTAGCCCACTCAATAAGCTCTCACAATGCTAAGATGTATCAAGGAAATATGTATTCGAGAGTATTTTGGGCAATATGGGTTTTTAAAAAAGAGAGGATTTTGCACTAATTATTTTTGCTAATTATTGCTAATCCACACAAATAAACTTATATTTATAGTCTATGGTAAAACTATAACCATTTAGGACCTATTGGGTATTATCAAAAAAGTTCCAAAAAGCTTAAGCACTGTTAACGCAAATTAACTCAATTTTACCTTAATTAAGTTATTTTTACCCGACAAGGTTCGAGTGGCTGAACCGAGGTTCGGTCACCTGAAAAGCGACATTTTTAAAAGGCTTTAGAAATTGTTTGGTAGCCCGAGTGAAGGTTTGATAGCCCGAACAAAAGTCAGAAACACTTGTTCATAGTTTTGGGTGCCTCGTCATATGTTCAGTGGCTCGAACTTATGTGCTTGGTTGTCCGGAACTTAGTTTGAACTGAAAGGCTCGGTTTCCCAAGTTGGTGGAATGTCCCTTTCGAAGGGTTCGTGTGCCTGAGGACAGTATGCATAAAAATGTTTAGTCGCCTGAGAACCTAAGTCAACTGTTGACTTCTCAATAGTTTGGGTGCCCGAGGATTTTTGAACTCCTAGGGTTCGGTCGCCCGACCTCTCATAGTTTTTCCTATTAAGTTCATTTTTAAGCTAATTGATTCGCTTGATTATGTAAGTGATATGGGGACTATTTGTGCATTTTTTTAGGGACCTAAGGACTTTCTATCCTTTCGAAAAAATCCGGTGTTGGTCGATCGAAGGGTGCCCTGAGGTCATTCGGTTCCTATGGTCAGTTTATGGCATTTCTGAGCTTATAAGTTTCTACATGCAGTTAATGCAAATTATTACAAACCTTCTTCTCCAAATTACTATTACGAACCCGAATTGAATAATAATGTAATATAATAAAAATGATCTTCAGGGTCTTCATGTTTTACTTCATGTGCAATCAGTGTATCTGCTAATATAAACTTGCACATGAACTAGATAGCCATTAAATACATGAGTATTTGTCATTATCAAAATCGGGATATGACCCATGGGGTAAACAATCTCCCCCTTTTTTATGCTAACAAATATTGGCTTACTTCTTCCCCTTTTAGCAACAGCAAAATGGTCCTAAATAAACATTTAAGTTTATAGGAAAATAATCATCTGAATATGAGATATGTTTGGGAAAAGGTTTTTAGAAAATTCAGCAACATGCCATTTGAAAACATAACATTTTCCCAAAAATACCTGTATACAAGTGACTCGATTGAGTAATATATTGACAATAAATTGACAACAACTTACGCAAACAATCAAGTATTCTCAACACATAAAATAAAGGTATAACTTTCAATCATACAAGAAATATAATAGCCACACAATGCAAAAAGAATAACAAAGATAACCTCAGCAATTTAGCACACAAACAATATAACTGGTCATTTAAATGATTTAAAAGACATGAAAACAAGGTTAGGCCATAAGCATACACAAACCATTTGCAATTGAAACATATCATAATACCCATGGAAGATTTCAGTTAAAGGCACACGACATATGATACGAAAAAAGAAGGTTTGAGCATAAAAACAGTCTAACTAGTTCGCATGCATTTTCATGTTTAGTTACTGAACTAATTATGCGACTTTAAAACATATATGTATATAGTAATAATGAGGCAAGAGAAAATGTTTTAGTTTTGAAATCAGTTCTTGCCATAAAGTATTACAGTATATATATAAATATATATCCCCCTTATGATGTTTGCTTAAAATAATGGGGGCAGATGCTTGCTGAAAAAGAAACTTTAATTAAGAATAAGGAAGCATAAATTTTCTAGTTTGTCAATGAAGCACATACTACAATATAACCAGAAAACCACAACCATAATGATCCAAAAAAAATTTAACAATCACATGCAAGTTCATATGGAAAATCAAGTGACTGTGGCAACAACAACATATTTCAAATTGATGATTTTTAATAAAGTATTTCATTCAAACACATGCCACACGTGATTCAATAACAAATCTAAGCTAAACATATTTGTGAGCAAAACAAAATAGAAATTTATGTTTAGATGCTCTCCCTATCAATTTGAGTACGTTCTTAGATTCTTTAACTACTTATACTAACCAAAAATTAATTTCATTATGCTTAGTAGTATAAGCCATCAATCCAAATCTTTAAAATCAACTATATTGAGTATTTGTCAATTACGTTTGTCATTTGATTAGTATAGTTGTCCCTATAGACCATAGATGCATCAGAGAATATATATTAAGGCATGTTATAAAGCACATAACCGAGAACAATCCATATCAAAATATAAAGCTTTAAAAGCGGGATGTGATGTTTAGGGTTCTTAGAAGAGCCTCAATATTCAAAAATCAAAGCATGATGCTTATGAGTTCTTTATACTCTTTCTCTAGGAACGGAGCTACCCTCCTTAAATACCTGATGATTATGTGAGGACGAAATTTAATTTTCATTAAGTTTTCACTCATCATTTCAAAAAGATTTTAACATTTTTATCATCATAATCATCTTTGTGCATGGATTCGGTTTGGAAAAATTTCACTGAAATTTTAGCAAGCAGCATGCCATCTATAAATCTATCATTTCCTAAATTTCCATGCACAAAAAACTGATAGATTCAAGCAATCAATTCAAAATAATTCAATTTGAGGATGCAAGAACCTATAATCCACTACCAGCATACAATTCTCATCAATTGCAACCGCCATGGAGGAGGCATTCTATACTAAGCATGCATTTCAGTAGTATAATCAACTCAAGATATACAATATAGCTCAATAATAGTTCGTTCTAGGAAAAGATATAGACTATCCATCAAGGAGATTATAACCATTCTTTGAATCATGGATAGTGCTGCAATGCTGTACACATATGAGCATAAAGGGATAAACAATATATGGATGTGAGAGCATTTAAATTTTTATAGATATGAAGAATAAAAGCTCCCTCTGAGTTCTGCACTCAACGCATTTAATGCCTTTTTCATTTTCTAATTTCTTTAGCCAAGAGTTGTAAGATTTTCAATGGTTTAATCTTGGTGTGAATGCTTTAGGCTTATTAGACCAACAAACACAATGAATATTCATTAAAATGATAAGCCTATGTCTACCTCTTTTCTTCTGGATCTAATACATGTGAGAGGCACAAGTTCAAATGGTTTCCAATTTAAAATGCATATGCATAGGTCTACTTGAATTTTATATATTCATTTAGATTAAGACCTAATGCAACCAACTTAGCCATTCAAATCATTTCAAAGGATATAAAACTCTAAAGGATATGTCTTAATGTTTTGAGAGCTGGTGAAGATTATTTAAATACTCTTAACAATAAAATTATCATTGAATTTAAAAGAGTATTTATTATGAGTGGACATTATTCAAAATATTTTCATGGAAGCGGATATGTCTAAACAGACTAGTCAAGGTGCACTCAATATATAGTAGTCACTTATGATCAATAGTGCCATAAGCCTAGAATGATGGCCACAACTTGTTCAAGGCTTTTATGTTCAAGGATGGGTTTAGGATTAAATGATATATAGTGTGATATGGGTTCCCTAAACCACAAGCTTGTGCAATGGACAATGTATGCTTAACTTAAGATGTTTACATTTAAGTATGAATTATGCATTTTGAATTGTTTGCTAACAAAAAAAAAAGCTTTGTCCACTTTGAAGTGGATTTTATTCAATTTTTGTATTGGTTTGGTTATCTTATGATTCTAAGTATGACAATAGTGTCTATTGATTGCATATACTAAGATTTGGAATTTTAAGCATGCACCACTTCTTGAGCCTATAGTCATCACTACCCCTTAAACCTAAGAACTAAGGATGATTGAAAATATTTATGTAAAGTTAATTTAGATCCATTTAACTTTAGATCCTACGGGGTTTGCTTTCATAATAAGCCATATCATTTTCTTATCCAAGCCACGGGCATCTCCAGATGAACAATTATGTTTTGTGTGCCCCTTTCTTTTGTAGTGTAAGCAAGTTATGTATGTGCGTGATAGAGTATGCTTTCTGATTTTGTGTTTGCATGAAGAAGCATGATTATGGGATTTATAATATGAATGCTTTTTGAAAAATTTATTCCTTTTGAATCTTAAGGGTTTATTATGATTATTCTTTCCATATAGTACTTCAGGTGAAACTCTAGAATAATCACTTACTTCATTCTTTAAGTGGATAATTTTTAATATATTTTTAATTTTTATCTTCTCAATAATAGCATAATAATATTTTAATTCTCTTAATTGTATAACTCTCCTCTTGTTTTAATTTTTCAGAAAAGTTTTATGATATGACATTCTAACTAGAGACTTATGACTTTTAAATGAATCCTTTTCTAGTTGTCTATTCAATGATATGCTTTCATCATAAAACTCATTGCATAATGCAACACAAGATTTATCTCTATAACTATCATATAAAATCCATGCATACAGTATCATTATCAGAAACAATTGATGATTCTTCATAAGATATATCACATTTTTTTCATGAATCATTGCATACTAAGTCAATAGTAATATCACAACATTCAACAGATGATTCATCAAGTAATGTGTTCCATGGATCAAAAGAGGAATCATCACATGCAATATTAATTAAACCAAAAGGAGAAACATATACCTCCTCATTGGTTATAGCAGTATATGATTTGCCACTACCTGATCATTAAGACTTGGAGCATTTGGAGTGGCAATCTCCTTTTCCTGGGTCTCTCCATATCCCTTTTCTAGCTCCACCCAGTTCTCCTGTGCACTACAGCATGCCATAATCTCATGAAGAATATCATTATCTAAAGCACAATACAATAAATCCATGGTATGTGAATTAATCATATCACAATCATTTTCATTTATTTGCGCACATCTTCCCTTAGCGGTCACAAGCCAGACCCTCCAGTCCATAAATTTTAAAAATAAAGTCATTCTAATCTTCTAGGTGGTGTAATCGACACCAAAAAATGATGGAGGACTGGAAGGTGATCTTCCCTCTCCAAATGGGGATACACTAAATTGAGTCATTGCGATCTTTTACAAAAGCTGTTAAGCCTAGTGCAACAAGGCTATGATGCCAATTGTTAGCTTTGGTGTATTCCCAAGAGGGGGGGTGAATTGGGTATTTAAAAACTTCTTCCTAGATTCAACTAATCTAGTAACAGTATTACTCAACCTAGGGTTTGTCTATGCAATTATGAATCCAATCATTCACAATAGTAAACTACAAACATTCATGTGCTAGAATTTAAAATGCGGAAATTAAAAGCACGCACTGGAAATGTTATCGGGGTTCAGCCAACTCTGCCTACATCCCCTCCTCCAACTTGCAATCCCGAAGATTCCACTTATGCTCATTTAACGGATGGAGTGGCACCTAATACAATTAGGTCAATTAGCATATGGCTGACCTAAACATTTACAAATTCTCCTTACGAGGCGGAGAAGGACCCAGGTCCAATTAATAGGGCTGTCCCCAACCTGATCCTTCTAGACTAGATCGAACCGCTTTAGGCCACGCCTGAAAATACTACAACATGAATTTACATACACGAAAATGTGCTTCTCAACTAAGCAGGTATGTACAATACGCACAAGTAACAATCAATCCACACCAAACATGTAAGAACTATAAGCTCAGTGGTGTATATGTGCAATCTACACTTAATATAATGATTATACTCAGTCAAGCACAAGAGTGTTCAACCAAGCTAATCTTTGAAAGAAAAGTATATCAAATCTCAATATCAGATTAGTGTTTCAAAGATGCTAGCAATATTATTCAAACGAACTCAAAAATATTTTCTCAAATTGTATCAAGCACAAGAGTTATTTGAAAATATTTTGGCTTGAAGAAAAATATTTTGCACAACAAAATTAAAGCTATAGGAATCTTACAATGACAATGCAAAGATCCTTAAGCTTGTTAGTTTATCCCAACACAAGATTTATGATGTTCAAATCTGTGGGATAAACCTAGCTAAACTCCCCAAAATAATATCAAGCACTCAATCAAACAAGCAGAAGTATTAGCACCCTCTAATAAGCACTAGCCCACTCAATAAGCTCTCACGATGCTAAGATGTATCAAGGGAATAAGTATTTGAGAGTATTTTGGGCGATATGGGTTTTTGAAAAAGAGAGGATTTTGCACTAATGATTTTTGCTAATTATTTCTAATCTACACAAATGAACTCATATTTATAGTCTAGGGTAAAATTATAACCATTTAAGAGCTATTAGGTATTATTAAAAAAGTTCCAAAAAACTTAAGCACTGTTAACCCAAATTAACTCAAGTTTACCTCGATTAAAATAATTTTAACCGAAAAGGTTCGGGTGGCTGAACCGAGGTTCGGTCAACCGAATAGACACATTTTTAAAAGGCCTTAAATATCGTTCGGTAGCCCGAACAAAAGTCAGAAACATTTGTTGATAGGTTCAAGTGCCTGGTCATATGTTCGGTGGCCTGAACTCATGTGTTCGGTTGCCTGGGGCTCAGTTTGAACTGAATGTCTCGATCACCCAAGTTGGTGGAATATCCCATTCGAAGGGTTCGAGTGCCCGAGGACAATATGCTTAAATATGTTCGATTGCCTGAGAGCTTAAGTCAATTGTTGACTTCTCCATAGTTCTGGCGCCTGAGAAGTTTTGAACTCTTGGGGTTTGGTCGCCCGACCTCTCATAGTATTGCCTATTAAGTTCATTTTTAAGCCAATCGATTCCCTTGATTATGTAAGTTATATGGGGACTATTTATGCATTTGTTTAGGGACCTAAGGTCTTTCTATCCTACCGAAAAAATTTGGCGTCAGTCAACCGAAGGGTGCCTTGAGGTCATTCGGTCCCTATGGTCATTCTACGGCATTTCTGAGCTTATAAGTTCTTACATGCATGCAATGTAGATTATTACAAACCATTTTCTCCTAATTACTATTACAGACCCGAATTGAATAATAATGTAATAAAATAAAAATGATCTTTAGGGTCTTCATGCTTTACTTCTTGTGCAATCAGTGTGTCTGCTAATATAAACCTGCACATGAACTAGATAGCCATTAAAGACATGAGTATTTGTCATTATCAAAATCGGGATATGACCTATAGGTCAACAATCTCCCCCTTTTTGATGCTGACAAAAACTTGCTTACTTCTCCCCCTTTTGGCAACAAAAAAAAAGGCCTAAATAAACATTTAAGCTTATAGGCAAATAATCATCTGACTATGAGATATGTTTGGGAAAAGGTTTTTAGAAAATTCGGCAGCATGCCGTTTGAAAACAGAACATTTTCCCAAAAATACCTGTAAACAAGTGATTTGATTGATTAATATATTGACAATAAATCGACAACAACTTACTCAAATAGTCCAGTATTCTCAACACATAAAATAAAGGTATAACTTTTAGTCATACAAGAAATATAATAGCCATACAATGCAAAAAGAATGACAAAGATAACCTCAACAATTTAGCACACAAACAATATAACTAGTCATTTAAATAATTTAAATGACATGAAAACAAGGTTAGACCATAACCATACACAAACCATTTGCAATTGAAACATATCATAAGACCCGTGGAAGATTTCAGTTGAAGGCACACTCATATGATACTAAAAAGAAGGTTTGAACATAAAAACAGTCTAACTAGTTCGCATGCATTTTCATGTTTAGTTACTGAACCAGTTATTCGACTTTTAAACATATATGTATATAGTAATAATGAGGTAAGAGAAAATGTTTTAGTTTTGAAATTAGTTCTTGCCATAAAGTATTACAATATATATATATATATATATATGTATGCATATATATAAATATATATCTCCCTTATGATGTTTGCTTAAAATACTGGGGGCATATGATTGTTGAAAAAGAAACTTTAATTCAGAACAAGGAAGCATAAATTTTCTAGTTTGTCATTGAAGCACATACTACAATATAACTAGAAAACCACAACCATAATGATCCAAAAAAAATTTAATAATCACATGCAAGATCATATGGCAAATCAAGTGACTGTGACAATAACAACATATATCAAATTTATGACTTTTAATGAAGCATTTCATTCAAACACATGCTACACTTGATTCAATAACAAATCTAAGCTAAACATATTTGTGAGCAAAAGAAGATAGGAATTTATGTTTAGATGCTCCCCCTATCAATTTGAGTACGTGCTTAGATTCTTTAATTACTTATACTAACCAAAAATTAAGTTCATTATGCTTAGTAGTATAAGCCATCAATCCAAATCTTTAAAATCAACTATATTGAGTATTTGTCAATTACGTTTGTCATTTGATTAGTATAGTTGTCCCTATAGACCGTAGATGCATCAGAGAATATATACTAAGGCATGCTATGAAGCACATAACCGAGAACAATCCATATCAAAATATAAAGCTTTAAAAGCGGGATATGATGTTTAGGGTTCTTAGAAGAGCCTCAATATTCAAAAATCAAAGCATGATGCTTATGAGTTCTTTATACTCTTTCTCTAGGGATGGTGCTACCCTCCTTAAATACCTTATGATTATGTGAGGATGAAATTTAATTTTCATTGAGTTTTCACTCATCCTTTCAAAAAGAATTTAACATTTTTATCATCATAATCATCTTTGTGCATGGATTTGGTTTGGGAAAATTCCGCTGAAATTTCGGCAGCATGTCGTCTGTAAATCGGTCATTTCCCAAATTTTCATGCACCAAAAACTGATAGATTCAAGCAATCAAATCAAAATAATTCAATTTGGGTATGCAAGAACCTATAATCCACTACTAGCATGCAATTCTCATCAATTGCAACAACCATGGAGGAGGCATTCTATACTAAGCATGCATTCTAGTAGTATAATCAACTCAAGATATACAATATAGCTCAATAATAGTTTGTTCTAGGAAAAGACATAGACTATCCATCAAGGAGATTATAACCATTCTTTGAATCATGGATAGTGCTACAATGTTGTACACATATGAGCATAAAGGCATAAACAATATACGAATATGAGAGCATTTTAATTTATATAGATATGAAGAATAAAAGCTCCCTCTGAGTTCCATACTCAATGCATTTAATGCCTTTTTCATTTTCTAATTTCTTTAGCCAAGAGTTATAAGATTTTCAATGATTTAATCTTGGCATGAATGCTTTAGGCTTATTGGACCAACAGTCACAATGAATTTTCATTACGATGATAAGCCTATGTCTACCTCTTTTCTTATGGATCTAATACATGTGAGAGGCACAAGTTTGAATGGTTTTCAATTTAAAATGCATATGCATAGGTCTACTTGAATTTTATATATTCATCTAGATTAAAAACTAGTGCAACCAACTTAGCCATTCAACTCATTTCATAGGATATAAAGCTTTAAAGGATATGACTTAACGTTTTGGGAGCTGGTGAAGTTTATTTATATACTCTTAACAATAAAATTATTATTGAGTTCACAAGAATGTTTACTATGAGTTGACATTATTCAAAATATTTTCACGGAAGTGGATATGTCCAAACAGACTAGTCAAGGAGCACTCAATATATATTAGTCATTTATGATCAATAGTGTCATAAGCCTAGAATGATGACTGCTACTTGTTCAAGGCTTTTATGTTCAAGGATGGGTCTAGGATTAAATGATATAAATGTGATATGGCTTTCCCAAACCACAAGCTTGTGCAATGGACAATGTATGCTTAACTTAAGATGTTTACATTTAAGTATGAATTACGCATTTTAAATTGTTTACCAAGAAAAAATGTTTTGTCCATTTTGATAGTGGATTTTATTCAATTTTTGTATTAGCTTGGTTATCTTATGATTTTTAGTATGGCAATAGTGTATAGTGATTACATATACTAAGATTTGGAATTTTAAGCATGCACCACTTCCTGAGCCTATAATCATCACTACCTCGTAAACCTAGGAACTAAGGATGATTGAAAATATTTATGTAAAGTTAATTTAGATCCATTAACTTTAGGTCCTACGGGGTTTGCTTTCATGATAAGCCATATCATTTTTTTATCCAAGCCATAGGGATCTCCAGATGAACAATTATGTTTAGTGTTCCCCTTTCTTTTGTAGTGTAAGCAAGTTATGTATGTGCGTGACAGAGTATGCTATCTAATTTTATGTTTGCATGAAGCAGCAAGATTGTGGGATTAATAATATGAATCCTTTTTGAAAAAATTATTCCTTTTGAATCTTAAGGGTTTATTATGATTATTCTTTCCATATATCACATTTTTTACATGAATCATTGCATGCTATATCAATAGTAATATCACAACATTCAACAGATGATTCATCAAGTAATGTGTTGCATGGATCCGAAGAGGAATCATCACATGCAATATTAATTAAACTAGAAGGAGAAACATATACCTCCTTATTGGTTATAGCAGTATGCTAATGATTTGCTAGTACCTGATCATTAAGACTTGAAGCGTTTGGTGTGGCAATCTCCTTTTCGTGGGTCTCTCCATATCTCTTTTCCAGCTCAACCCAGATCTCTTGTGCATTGCAACATGGCATAATCTCGTGAAGAATATCAATATCTAAAGCACAATACAATAAATCAATGGCATGTGAATTAATCATATCACAATCATTTTCATTTATTTGTGCACTTCTTCCCTTAGCGGTCACAAGCCTGACCCTCCAGTCCATAGATTTTAAAAATATGACTAATTTTCCAGGTGGTGTAATCGACACCACAAAATGATGGAGGATTAGAAGGTGATCGTCCCTCTCTGAATGGGGATACACTAAATTGAGTCATTGCTATCTTTTACAAATGTTGTTAAGCCTAGTGCAAGGAGGCTCTGATACCAATTGTTAGCTTTGGTGTATTCCCAAGAGGGGGGTGAATTGGGTATTTAAAAACTTCCTCCTAGGTTCAACTAATCTAGCAATAGTATTACTCAACCTAGGGTCTCTATACAATTATAAACCCAATCATTCACAATAGTAAACTACAAACATTAATGTGCTAGAATTTAAAATACGAAAATTAAAAGCACGCATAAGAAATGTTATCGGGGTTCGGCCAACTGTGTTTACATCCCCTCGCCTCTAACTCGCAAGCCCGAGGATTCCACTAATGTTCACTTAACGCACTATAAAAAAAAATAAGTTTTTAGTGATGAAAGTATTAGTCACGATTTTAAAATCGTCACTAATAGTGTTGTGTTAGTCATGGTTCTTCAAAACCGTCACTAATAGTGCACACATTAATGACGGTTTTAGCAGCCGTCACTAATACAATACTATTAGTGACGGTTTTAAATTCGTCATTAATACTTTTGTCACTAAAAACTGCACGGTAAACAATTTTTGCGCGCAATTTTTTCTGGAAAAATATTGGCAACAATTTTATGGTATCAGTGATGGATTAAATTCTTGACTAAAAGTCACTTATTAGTGACGATTAACCAACCGTCACTACTAATATTTATGAATATGTAAAAAAATTTAGTTAAGGGTATTAGGTCAAAGTATTAGTGACGAATTACAAGATTCTCCACTATTGGTTCCTTATTAGTGACGGATTTGAAAACGTCACTAATAATGCCTTTTTTTTAAAACAAATAAAAAAAATTTCAGTTCAGTCTATTAGTGACGATGTTGTAAATTCGTCACTAATAAGGGACCAATAGTGACGAATTTTTAAATTTGTCACTAATATTTCCTTTTTAAAGAAAAAAAAATTAAGTTCAAAATATTAGTGACGAATTTATAAATTCGTCACCACTGGTTCTTAATTAGTGATGAGTTTCTAAACTCGTCACTACTATGCCATTATTCGTGATGAATTGTGCACCGTCACTAATGCTATGCCATTTAAAAAAAAAAAGGACAGAGAATAATAGTGACTGTTTTGAAACCGTCACTAATGCCCAAAATCTCTTATCCCTATCCGCAGGATATTTTCCCTCTTATTCTCCTAGCTCCTCCTCTTCCCCGCGGCGCTATCGTCTCTCCCAGTCTCCCGTTGCTCTCTCTCGGCCTAGTGTGCTTGACTTCGTCGGACGTCGTAGGCTTCGTCGGAGCCCTAGCTGACTGACGGCTTGGTACGCCCTCTCCCAATTTCCCATTGCGACCCCCGTCGAACCTAGCCCTTTCCCAATCTAGCTCCCGTTGTTCCCAGCTGACTGATGACCTTAACTTCCCGCAGGACACCTTAGGTTTGTTCCCTTGTCTTTCTTCTTTGTTTGTTTTTATTTTTATTTTTATTTTGGCTGGAACCTCAACAATATATTAAATTTCTGGGGTTATTTCTTGTTTTTAAAATAGTCAATCCCTAACCATGTTTTTGGGAGCATGGAAAATTTTTAATTGGTTTACTTAGATTTAGACAAAATTTAGTTAGAAATTTTGGGGCTGGGATGGTTGTCCTTCCGTTGATGTTTTGTAGCTCATGCTGGGTATACCAAAATTATTTTAAAAAGTTAAAATTGAACCCAAATGGAATAACTTTACATTTTGATTTAATTCTTTTTATTTCAATTAATATAATTAACCTTCAATTTCGGTTTCAGTTTTAAAAATGCTAAATGCAAAACAATAATTTAGGTTTTAGACCAAATAATTGAATCATGTTTCAATTATTTAATTTCCAGATAGTATACATTAATTTCTTATTCATTCTACAATTTAAATTTAAATTTTAATAATACATTATTGTTCGTAAATAAATAATCATGTGCAAATAGTTAAGAAAGTAGAATATTAAACATCCTCCTTTTAATTGGTGATCAAAGCATGCATCGAAGAGTCTCGTCTGTTCTCAGTTGTGTGATCCATTGGTGTATGAATTATGAATTAAGTGTATCTCAGTTTGAAACTTTCTAAAAGTCGATTTATTGGAGAATTATTTGGCTAGTCACAAACAGATTTTTTAAAAGTTGGTTTATTAATAAAATTTGCCCACCCATAGCTTATGCATTTCATAAGCGACCAACTTTTCAGAAGTATGTAAAGTTGGACTTATTATAAGATAGCTTATTAATAAGGATTTATTCTCAATCATTATTCATGCATGCATGCAATGAATGTATTTATCATTAAACAGTTTATTAACAACTTTTTCATGCATGCAAATTAAACTTTTGACATGCATGCATCCACGAGATGACTTTTTGAAGTTTGTTATAGCTATGCATATCTAGGCACACATTTGGATTTTATGCATTTAATTTCTTGTGTAATGCTTTTTTCTCTGTTGTTATGAATGGAGAACCTAAATCATTGTTAAGAGCATTGAGAGGTGTTAGACAAGAGGATCCTTTATGTCCTTGTCTATTTGTTTTGGTTGATGTTTAGAATGCTGGAGAGGGTGGTTTTTAAGGGTTTTGTTAAAGGGTTGGAAGTGGGTAGGGAGGGGGTTTGTCGGTCCATCTCTAGTTTGCTAATGATACTATGTTTTTTATTCGTGATCATAGATATTCTTTGTTGAACATTTTGAGACTCAAATATTTGAGAGGGTTTTTGGGCTTAAAAAATTAATTTGGGGAAGAGTGGTATAACGTCATCAATTTGGGGAAGAGTGGTATAGACCTACTAGACATCTAGTAGGTTGAGGGAGTTGGCTTTGTTAGTGTGTCTCTTGGAGGTCCTTGTCTTATCTAGGTGCTTTATTAGGGGGTAATTCTAGGTCCCTGGCTTTTTACTATATGGTGGTGGAGAGTGTTTGGATGGGTGGAAAGGTGTGTTATTTCCTTTTGGGGGTCTCATCACTCTTAGTCAGGCTTGTCTTGCTTGTATCCCCCAAAAAATAATATGGAAAATTAATAAGCAATGACCTAGTAATTAATTAATCTCTGCTCATCGCCACTGCCCTCTGGTGCTCAACCATTTCCATGGTTAATAAGAATTGGTTTACATTTTTGAAGTTGCTGCAAATTTTCTCAAAGTCTTAAGAAAGATGCTTTGTATTTTTGACAATTAAAGGGGTTTGTGTGTTCTGTTTTTGTTTTTAATATTTTTATTTGTTTTTTTTTTTTTGTACCATTGGGGTTTGTCTTAAGGCAATTTTGAGATCATAATTTGAAATGAATGAATTTCAAATCTTGCATAAAAATATATACATTTTTTAAGCATTTTAAAATTTTTTGCTATTCAATAATAATGGGTACATTGTATTTTAAATTTATATAATAGTGCTTGAACACGAGGTATAAATGAATTAGAAGATGAACTTGATGAAGGAAAGGAAAATGAAATAAGAAAATCAAGGAAATTGCATTGGTAATATATTTTTTTTCTGTCAATTCTACTTTATTTTGTATGCAGGACCATTGTTTTTTCAGGCTCTATTCTTTTAAGGATCATTTATGTTTTCATTAGTAGCTAACTTTATGGCTAAGCTCATGAAATTTTAGTTTTTCTTTACATCATTTCAACCCCAGGCGATTGCCTTGTTTGATAGTATACAATACTTTAGGACCAAACAACATTATCAAATGTTTCCTAAAAGTGTAAAAAGGGTCAAGGAGACATAATTTAGCTATCCTTAGCTTAGATTTTGTTGTTATTGAGAAGGGTTTGTTATATAATTTTAGGTCTACTTTTGATAACTTCTATTAGTGGGCATATCATTTGCAGTGTATATTCAATGAATGAAGGGGCTTTATCTAGTGTACTCAGAGTTTCTTTTCAAAATTGATTTGAAATGCGATAAGCCTGCCCATGTAGAAAAAATGAATTTTAGCCTTTTATCTGATAGGTTGTCTTTTATAGTTAAGGTATGATTTAAATATTAATTTTATTTCTCTTAAATCTTGATGCCCTTCTTGCGGTCATTGCATCCACAAGAAGGGCATTAAGATTCAAGAGAAATAAAATTCATATTTAAATCATACCTTAACTATAAGAGACAACCTATTTGATGAAAGACTAAAATTCATTTTGTCTACATGGGCAGGCAGGCTTATCGCATTTCAAATCAATTGTTAAAAGAAACTCCGGATAAACTAGATAAAGAATCGTTGATGCAGCCACTACCATCCACGGCCTCGTCGTCCTTCTCTGTCATCCATGACCTCATTGCAGCTAGAGATGGGTATATATCTAACTTCAGTTTAATAGATGATTTAACTTCTAGACTGCATGCTTGGATTGATATATCTTATGAACTGCATGCTGGTAGTGGACATTAGGATTGCATGCTTGATTGGAACGCCACCTATATGGCTGATGTAGTGATGTGTATTGCCTGCTGGTAGATTCTTTTAGGTTGTTGCATATCTTAATCTAAATGGCATTTGTATGATGCAAAAATATTGTGAATTGCATGCTTTTGTGACTTGCAGGTTTGGGAAATGTTCTATTTATAGACGGCATGCTGCCGAAAATTTATTGACTTTTTTCCAAAATAATCATAGCCATATACCATATACTCATATGGTTATAGTGTGCTGAATGTTAAAGCATTTTTGAAAGAATGAGTGAACTTCAAATGAAATTTGAACTTCATCTCTAAATTTACTTTTGCATATGTTAAGTAAAAATTCTATCAATCATGAACTCATTTGCATTATTTGATTATTATAATTGTTTTAGAGTCCTATGGAAGCCATGTAAACCATAAACATCACATTCTATTTTTTCATAGAACTATATTTTGATATATATTGTTTATGAGATGCATGAACACGTTACATTATTTAATGCTTATTATATGAAGCTCTTGTGCACTCGTAAAATTCATTACTAGTTGGATTATTGTGAATTGTTTATTGTAAACACTTAGGCTTGGAGCATATCTCTATGGAAAATGTCATATTTACAGGAGAAATGCTGCTAAAATTTTTCAAAAAGCATATACTAATTTTTTTTACTTTCTTAATTTGTAGGGTTTGCAACCGTCACAACGTCAGCACGATGTCATGCATTACGGATGCAGTTTTTAGCTTTTTTTGTTATCTGAACAGATGAAATTTTTGTATTTGAATTTGAATTTGTATAATGTATTTGTATTTAAATTTGAATTTGTATAATATATTTGTATTTAAATTTGAATTTGTATAATATATTTGTATTTTTAGTTAAATTTGAATTAGAATTTTGAATAAATTATGAATTTTTTAGCAATTATGGTTTAATGTTATGTATACGAAAATGTAATTATAGATTTTTACAGGAATTAATAATTAGAAAAAAATTAATTTAAAATTATTAGTGACGATTTTGTAGTATTAGTGACAGTTTGAAAACCGTCACTAATAGTTGCTTGTGAGCAATAGTGATGATTTTCAAACTGTCACTAATAATAGAGCATTAGTGACGAATTTAAAACTGTCACTAATACTATGAGTTTAGTGACGATTTTTGATAAAATTGACGTAGATTTATAGTGACAGGATTAGATTTTTTAGTGACAGTTTTAATCTGTCACTAACACTCTATTATTAGTGACGATTTGAAAAATTCGTCACTAATAACTATTAGTAACGGCAGATATAGCGACTAATTCAAAACCGTCACTAATAACTTTATTTTTTGTAGTGACGGGTGGAGTGGCACCTAATACCACTAGGTCAATTAGCATAGGGCTGACCTCAACCTTTACAAATTCTCTTTATAGGGTGGAGAAGGCCCTAGGTTAAATTCACAGGGCTGACCCTAACCTGATCCTTCCGGGCTAGATCAAACCCCCCAGGCCATGCTTAGAAACACAACAGTATGAATTTATGTACACAAAAATGTGCTGCTCAACTAAGCCGGTATGTACTACAATACACACAAGTAACAATCAATCCACACCAAACATGTAAGAACTATAAGCTCAGTGGTGTATATGTGCAATCTACACTTAATATAATGATTATACTCAGTCAAACACAAGAGTGTTCAAACAAGCTAATCTTTAAAAGCAAAGTATATCAAATTTCAATATTAGATTAGTGTTTCAAAGATGCTGGCAATATTATTCAAATGAACTCAAAAATATTTTCTCAAATTGTATCAAGCACAAGAGTTATTTGAAAATATTTTGGTTGAAGAAAAATATTTTGCACAACAAAATTAAAGCTATAGGAATCTTACAATGACAATGCAAAGATCCTTAAGCTTGTTAGTTTATCCCAACACAAGATTTATGATGTTCAAATATGTGGGATAAACCTAGCTAAACTCCCCAAAATAATATCAAGCACTCAATCAAACAAACGGGAGTATTAGCACCCTCTAATAAGCACTAGCCCACTCAATAAGCTCTCACGATGCTAAGATGTATCAAGGGAATAAGTATTTGAGAGTATTTTTGGCAATATGGGTTTTTGAAAAGGAGAGGATTTTGCACTAGTGATTTTTGCTAATTATTGCTAATCCACACAAATGAACTCATATTTATAGGCTAGGGTAAAATATAACCGTTTAGGACCTATTGGGTATTATTGAAAACGTTCCAAATAGCTTAAGCACTATTAACCCAAATTAACTCAATTTTACCTCAGTTAAAATAATTTTAACTCGAAAAGGTTCGGGTGGCTGAACCGAGGTTCGGTCGCCCGAATAGACACCTTTTTAAAAGTCCTTTGAAATTAGGATAGCTTCCTAAGAGGGGGGGCGTGAATTGGTAGTTTTAAAATTAATTTAATTTTGATTCTTAATTATCAATCAATCACAACAATTGAATATAAAATCAATTCAATCCACAATCAATCAAAACCCAATCACCTTATAATAAGTTGCTGAATTTGTATAAGCCCTGTATTTATTCAAAACTGTTGACCTTATAGGTCACGCTCGGTTTTGATAATGACAAATACTCCTGTATTTAATAAATATCTAGTTTATGTGCAGGTTCATATTAGCATATCATCAATGGCACGTGAAAGCTCAAAGCTTGAAGACAAATTCATGCTCTTAATTGTAATATTTTTGTAGTGAATTTTGTCTGTAATAGTAATTAGGGTATTCGGTTTGTAATAAGCACACACATCACATGCATGATTTATTTTTTAAGCTCAAACCAAATACAAATCAAGAATAACCTTAGGAAGACCTTAGGGTATAAAGGTCGACCGACACCGGACTTTTTCAGTGTCTTCAAATTGGACCCCAAGTGACCCTAGGACACACACACTTTCACATATTTTTGTTAGGAACTTGAATAGGGCTTGTTTGTTTTGATACGGGACCAAAATGCACACACGATGCACTTTCGGTCGATGAGCCAAGCCAGTTCATTTTGGCCTGGTCGACTGAAACCTCCCTAGGTCAAAAGTTTGACCATCTGGTCTACCAGTGAAGGTAGTTCAAAAGGGCCTGGTCGACCAAAACCTCCCTGGGTCAAAGTTTGACCATTTGGTCGATCGAACCAGGTTGTTCACAAATACCTGGTCGACCGAAACCCTTATTGGTCAACATTTGACCACCTGGTTGACCGAACCAGGTAGTTCAAAAGGCCCTGGTCGACCGAACCCCCTGGGGTCAAAAGTTTGACCATCTGGTCAATGGACCCTTTTTGTACACCAACTACCTGGTCGACCAGAGGGTTCTGGGGAGAATTCCCAGTGGTCTGGTCGACCGAACCAAGCAGTTCAAAATGCCCTAGTCGACCGAAACTCGAAAAATTGGGAAATCGCCTTCTTTTGGTCGACCGTGTCCTTAGTTCAATATTTCCTGGTCGACCGAACCATTTGAGACTTTGTTGACCGAAACATTTTTGGTCGACCAGACCTCTCGGGTTGTCATCATTTTTACCGCGGGTTAAATATTTTTAAACAGGGTTAAATTGATTTAAATGTCATTAATCTTTTCTAACAATCTCTAATAAGTCCCCAACGGTCAAAATTTTCATTATGTCTATATATACTCTTTCATTTGGGAGAATTAAGCATCGATTAGCAAAAAGATTAAGAAAATCTCTCTTAAGTAAAAATACTCTCTTTTGATTCCCATTTGCTTATACTCTTCCAAATACACTCTAGCTTACATTCAATACTCGTAAAATCATTTGTAAGTATTCTTGAGTGTTTAGATAGGAAGGTTTGCTCTCTCTTGGTTGTAAGATTGATCTATTTTTATTGAGAGCTGATCCAAAAGGATTCTTAAGGGACTTAGCCAATAAGTTCATCCTGAAAAGACTTTACTAGATCTTCTGAGATTGCATATTTGTTTCAATATCTTAAGAAGCTCATTTTGCTTTTGGTTGCGAAATATTTTCAAAACCATTTTCAAATATCTATTGCTCTTTATTTTGAAAACCATTTGAGGAGATATTTTTGTTTGAGGTGAAACATCTTTGTTGCAATATTTATTCACTCAAATATTTTTGTTGAAAACAAGGATCCTATATATTTTGCAATCCAAGCATATACATACTCCCATGATTGAGATATTCTATTGATTGATATTCTTAAGGCTTATTTGATATTCTGTGTGAACACATTTGATTGAAATACTTTGAGATATACAAATTGCTTGTTTGACACTCTCACGTACTTACTACACTGATAGAAAACATTGTTGAGAGTTGAAATATTTAGACCACACAGAGCTTACATTTTAAATCATCTGTGGTGTTTGTGTTTGTGCACATTTGTGGTACAAATCTGTTTTACATGAAAGCACCCATATATTGTACCGTTTGATTGTATATCTGAGAGATTCTAGGCGTGGCCTGAGGGGGCGGTAATCTAGCCCAGTAAGGATTGGTGTAAAGGTTGAGGTCAGCCCTGTAATAATTTGACCTGGTTTGTATAGGTGCCGCTCCACCCGTTCAAGTGAGCAAGTTAGTGTGATAATCCTTGTGCTGGTTAGCCAAGGCGGGGACGTAGGTAGTTGGCCAAACCTCGAGAGCATATCTGCGTGTCACCCTTTATTTACTGCTTTTCTGGTGCTTGTGCGATTAATTAAACCGCTTCTTCTAATTTCTGATATATTTACATTATTCGCATTAGATTGACCATAGGGTTGTGAACATACTGCTGTTAGGAGGAACACCTAGCGGTTAAATTTTAAAAATACCAATTCACCCCCCCTCTTGGGATCACAGTAAAGCACACAAAAACTCACAAGTCTTCCTTATGTTTAGCTTTTAAACAAACTTTTAGATTAATAAGTTTCAATTGATCAACCAACGTAGTCCCTTTTGGTTTCCGCAATCAATGCTGATCAAACCAAAAACAAATTATTCTCCGGTCTATTTAACAACTAAACACTCAGAATTAATTAATTAATTAAAAGCATACACGCAGATTATAAGTCTTTGCTGAAAAAGTAAAGAGTAAGGAAAAGAGAGAGAGACACAAGATTTTATGAGGTTGGGCTTATACACAGCCTACGTCCTTGCCTTTGGCAAATCACCAAAGGATTCACTAGTTTAGTTCCGTTGACAGGTGGAACAATATTGATTACAAAAAACTCATTCCGTTAGGCTAGAGCCTGTCTCTCCAAACAATATTCTCTCATTTGGTCCAACGATTATACAGCCCTGAATTGTCTGTGAATAAGAACAAAGATAAAAAGATTTTGTGTACAAGAAAACACTCTTATAGCAGAGTAAGTTAGTACAATAATCAGCACAATAATACTTCAAAGTAATTCAAATATAAAAGAATTTGAAACTCAATACTTAGTATGAATCACCAAATAACTTTCAAAAGATGAAATATTCTAACTTTGAAAGCTTTGCTTCGAAGTATGAATCAATAGCAAATCAGTAGTTTGAACACAAGAGAGTTTGAGAGCCTTTGAGAACTTTGAATGTTTGAAGATTACTTGGTGTTTAAAACCTTTGAGGATTGAGGCTATTTATAGATGTTTAGAAGCAATTCCTTACCCCCAAAGTTTCCTTAAAATAATTTCCATGTATTTTAAAATAATTATGTCCAAAAACCTTGTTTAAAAAATCTTCCTGTTAAGAGTTTTTACGCCAACGTTTGGGTGGCAGTCGCCTGCCACAACTTGGCAGTCGCCTATCACATAACAAACTCTCGACACAGAAGACTGGCATTCGCCTGCCAGAACCAAGTCAGTTGCCTGTCTTGTTCACGTAGGTGCCTGATAGGTTTAGGCAGTCACCTGTCTTGCTACTGACTTTTTGAAAAACCTTTTTCTTAGTGTGGCAGTCGCCTAGCCCTTCATTTTTTCAAAATATTTTCTTTTTCAAAAACTCTTTCTTTTCATTGATTTATAAAAATATTCTTTAGAATATAAAAAATATATTTCTGAATTTCTGAGAGCTTCAAACCAATTTATATCTAAAACTAACTTGAAGTACTTACATTTAGAACATCCTTAAAAAATATAATTTTTTGATCTTCAATCTTGTTCTTCCATCATCTTTGTGCTTTCAATCTTTTCTTTGCGCTTTCACTAGTATATCTTTAATCCTCATGTTCTTTAAGATTTCTTTGTAGTCCATAGGCTTCCTTATGCTTTTGAGGTTTATCACTTCCTTTAAGCTTTTTCCTTAAGCTTTACCTTTCTGCTGAAAAACTTTCACTTGAACCATATTAAACATATAATTGATTTTTTATCATCAAAATAATAATTGTAAGCCTTTTTAGGGCAACAATCTCCTCCTTTTTTATGATGACAAATCGAGAGCAAAAATAATAAGAGTTAATACTCATGGATCCCCCTATCAATAAGCATGATATAATTTTATAGGTATGATCCATACATATAAGTCTAAGAATAATCCATGAATAAACCATGCATACAAGTACAAAGCCATCTATTTAGAATATTACAAACCATAAGATATGATCCATATAAGTACAAGTTTTACAAATCATAACATATATTTTTGCACTCACTTCTTTTAAACATTTCTCCCCCTTTGGACATCAATCGAAAAGGAGAAAGAAAAACAAAAATAGAGAAATGCTACAATACAAAATACTACTTTTTAGAACATCAAGAACAAACTATCCGATAAAGCTTTAATACATAAAAGTGACAAATAACTCATATCAATTAGAAGCTTCCATAGATCCACTTTCATCATCTTCTTCCTCCTGTTCACCAAATTCATCATCACTTGAGGTAGCAAAGTTGATATTCATAGGAGATTTGCCTTTAGAGGTGCTGGCCAACTATTGCTCAATCTTATCAATTCACTTATAAATATTTGAACAATGAGTTTCAATAGAAGTAACCTTCTCTTGTAGAGTACCAAGTCCAGATTTCATTCCATCACTGAAAGTCATAATGATTAAAAAATGGAACGAACCATGAAGGAGTTTTTGGATCAAGCTAAACTGATGGTGTTGGGATGGAAGATGAAGGAGGTGATGGAGCAGATGATACATGCCTATGTCCTTTATGAAACCATCCTTGAGGAGAGTTCTTATAGCCCATACGTTTAAGAATGGTATCAGATAAAATATCATAATAAGTCTTGCTTGTGAAGTTAAAAGATGGTGTTAGAATATTAAAATGAGCAAAAACCATATTTAACATCCCAGCATATGGTAAAACAATACGAGAAGCATTGACTTTCATGATAATCCACTGGATAATTAAACTTGGAAGATCCATCTTTTTTCCTTTGAGAATACACCACATTACAAAACAATCTAGGAATGGAATATGATCATGAGAACTAGATCGTGGTAAGATGTTGTTTGTAATGAGTTTGTGCAGAATTAGAGCTTTCAGATTAAGCTGTTTGTAAAGAGGAGGATGCCCAAAATTAACATGGGTTTCAGTTATGACTAGAGGCAAAAAATCTTGTAAAGTTAAACCCTGAGCCATAATCCATTGTTTCTCAATAATGTGAACCTCAAAATCCCCTGGCTTGATTCGAAGAATCTTTCCCAAAGATATGGGAGTTCGATGAATATTTTTCCCAAACAGATTAGTTTTGATCCCATTATCACATCGTTCCATATTCGCATAAAAAATCCGAACAACATTGGGATAATATCCTTTAGCTTGATAGGCAATAAAGTTATTCCATCCAATATCCTTAAAGAGTTCCATGATTTCAGGAAAATCTGTATTGAAGAATTTTACATCAAGAACTTTACGTAAAATAGGTTCAGCTGAAGCAATTTGATTTCGGTAAAGTTGCTTAGCATGTGCAGTCACTAACCACTTCTCCACCTCATCATTATTGATTCTTGTTGAAGACAAAGAACCTTTGACACCAATGGATTTGGATCGAGGCATATTTGTATGGAGGTGAAGAACAAAGAAACCCTAAGTTAGGTTTGTGATTTGGTGAGTAGGGAGGATTAGAACCTTGGTTTCAAATTGATGTGAACGAGATATATGTGTGGAAAAAGGTAGAGATGAAAAATTTTGAAGAGAAGATGAATGAGCAGGTGCCTGGTGGAAGTTAAAATGACTTAAAACAGGATTTTAAACCCTACCCGCCGCGAGGCAGTCGCCTGCTTGAATGTGGCAGGCACCTGTCTATGTGGAATATGAAAAGTTAGTAGCCTGGCAGTTGCCTGGCACCTTGGTGGCAGTCACCTGCCAAGCAGAGCAAAGTTTAAATTACTTCACGACTCTGTAGCATGCCCAATTCTCTTCTTATAAATATGAATCTTTCTTCCGATAAAGGTTTTGTGAAAATATCTGCTAATTGATCATTTGTATTTACTAGCATTATATCTTCATTTTGCACATGATCTCTCAAGAAATGATGTCTTATGTCAATGTGTTTTGTTCTTGAGTGAGATTCTGGATTTTTTGAAATATTAATGGCACTTGTGTTGTCACATTTTATGGGAATAGTTTGATATTGTATTTTAAAATCTTTTAGTTGCTGTTTCATATACAATGTTTGGGCATAACAACTTCCTACAGCAATGTATTCTACTTCTATTGTGGATAATGCTACAAAGTTTTGTTTCTTTGAAGACCATGAGACTAAAGAGTGTCCTAGAAAATGGCATGTTCCACTTGTGCTTTTTCTATCTATTTTAAATCCAACAAAGTCTATATCTAAATAACTAGTCATTTCAAATTCAGATTCCTTTGGATACCATAAACCTAGTTCAAGTGTGCCTAATAAATACCTGAGGATTCTTTTCACTACTGTTTGATGTGACTCCTTAGGGGCTGACTGAAGCCTTGCACACATACATACACTGAACATAATATCCGGTCTACTTACAGTTAAATAAAGTAAGCTTCCTATCATTCCTCGGTAATACTTAGTATCAACTTGTTTCCCCTTTTCATCTTCGTCAAGACTAGTTGAAGTACTCATAGGAGTTCCTATAGGTTTACTTTCTTCCATATCAAACTTTTTTAACATATCTTTAATATATTTAGTTTGATTGATGAAAGTTCCATTCTTTGCTTGTTTGATTTGTAATCCTAGAAAATAATTTAATTCTCCCATCATACTCATCTCAAACTTTCTTTGCATAGATTTAGCAAATTCATTATATAAATCTTCATTGGTTGCCCCAAAAATAATATCATCAACATAAATTTGTACTATAAGAATGTCTTTGTTTTTGCTTTTTATAAACAATGTATTATCTATTTTTCCTCTTGAGAAATTGTTTTGGATTAAGAACTTGCTTAGTCTTTCATACCAAGCTCTAGGAGCTTGTTTTAATCCATATAGAGCTTTAGTCAACTTAAATACATAATCTAAATTTTTTGAATTTTCAAAACCTGGAGGTTGTTTTACATAAACCTCTTCATTTATATATCCATTTAAAAAAGCACTTTTTACATCCATTTGATATAATTTGAAATCCCTATAGGCTGCATACGCTAAGAACATCCTAATTGCTTCCATTCGTGCTACGGGAGCAAAAGTTTCATTGTAATCAATACCTTCTTCTTGATTATATCCTTAAGCTACTAGCCTAGGTTTATTTCTTCCAACAACTCCATATTCATCCTTTTTATTTCTGAACACCCATTTAGTTCCTATGATTGATTTGGCTTTGGGTTTTGGTATTAGTTTCCATACTTGACTTCTTTCAAATTGATTTAGTTCTTCTTGCATAGCTATAATCCAAGAGTCATCTTTTAAAGTTTCATCAATATTTTTGGGTTCTTGAGATAAAAGGGCATAATGATTGCAAATATTTTTCAAAGAAGCTTGAGTGGTTATACCTTTTGAAGTTTCTCCAATTATTTGTTCTTTTGGATGAATTTTTGAATATTTTCATTCTTTAGGTAGTTCTAGACTTTCCACAATGTTTTCATTTGAAGTCTCTTTAATATTTTTTTCCTTTATTTTAAGATCTTCTTCATTTTGTGGAATATCTTCTTTTTCATCATTCTGAATTTTATTTTTATAAACATTGGATTCATCAAATGTTATGTGTATTGATTCAATGATAGTAAGAGTTCTCCTATTATAGACCCTATAGTCTTTGCTATTTAGAGAGTAGCCTAAAAAGATTCCTTCATCAGATTTTGCATCAAACTTTCCTAAATCATCTTTAGTGTTAAGAATAAAGCATTTGCACCCAAATACATAAATTTCCATAATTCAAATGGTGTTTTATCTATACTTGATCTTACAAATACCCTATTTATAATATAACAAGCTGTGTTTACAGTTTCAGCCCAAAAGTATTTAGGTAAATTATTCTCATTAAGCATAGTTCTTGCCATTTCTTATAGAGTTCTATTTTTTCTTTCTACAACTCCATTTTGTTGTGGAGTTCTAGGAGCTGAAAAATTATGAGATTTTCCATGTTAATTACAAAATTTATCGACTTCTTTGTTCTCAAATTCCTTTCCTTGGTCACTTCTAAAACTTGTTATATTATAGCCTTTCTCATTTTGTAATTTCTTACATAAGGAAATTAACATATTACAAGCTTCATCTTTATTAGATAGAAATAATACCCAAATAAATCTTGAATAATCATCTGCTATTACAAGAGCATATTATTTTTCTCCTAGGCTTAGGGTTCTAGTTGGACCAAATAAATCTAAATGCAAAAGTTCTAGTGGTCTTTTAGTAGATATATACTTTTTCTTTTTAAAGCTAGTTTTAACTTGCTTTCCTTTTTGGCATGCGTCACATATCTTGTCGTTTATGAATTTAGCATTTGGTAATCCTTTTACATTTCTTTGAAAATTTGGATAAAAAGTCCATGCTAGCATGTCCTAACTTTCTATGCCATAGCCAACTTATATCATACATAGCTGTCAAACAAGTTACGTTTTGATTTATTAGATTTTCAAGATTTATACAATAAACATTATTTATCCTAAGAGCTATAAATAAGATTTTATTTTCCTTGGGATTCTGAATAATGAATTTTTCTTTCTTAAAGATTATTTCAAATCCTTTGTCACTCAATTGGCTTATGCTTAGAAGATTGTGTTTTAATCCTTCTACCAAAAATACATTATCAATAGTAATAGAAGGTTCTTTACCTATTCTCCCAATGCCAATGATCTTACCTTTGGCATTATTGCCGAAGGTGACATATCCTCCATCATTTGTTTTAAAGATGTGAACTTGGTTTTGTCGCCGGTCATGTGTATTGAACACCTGTTGTCCAAGTACCACTTGTCTGTTGATGATGTTGTCCTAAAACATACCTACAATGGAGGATTCATTTGGTTAGTTTTAGGAAACCAAATTCTTTTAACTTTCTTTATTTTGTTGTTGGATCCATTATTGACTTTCCATTCACCTTGTATTTTAACATACTTCCTTTTTAGTGGGCAATCAAACATTACATGACCCTTGGTCTTGCACATATAACAAATAGTATGTTCATGTTTGTTGTGTGAGGAAGTGCTAGCATAGTGTTTGGCTTCCTTTACAAAATATTCTATGTATAATTTCTTATTCTTTTTTTTTTTTTTGGTTTACCATTGTAACCTATTCCTTTTTTAGTCCCATGTAACCTTTGCTGTCCAATCATTTTTTTCAAAATTATCTTTCCCTTTAGTAAAATTATATATAACTTATTCTTTATCTTCTACTAATTTCTTTAGTTCATTTATTTCTTGATCCTTTTTACTTAATTTTTCTTAATAAGTTTTGGTTAATTCTTGAGTTGCTTTACTTACTTCTTCTTCTAACTTCTTTATACAAGAATTCTTTTCTTCTTCAATAGTTTTAAATGATTCGAGTTATTTCAAAAGTTCTTTATTTTGATCTTTTAAGGATGTATTTCTTTTGGAATTTTTTATGAATCTTTTATGTAAAGAAAATAATTCATCTTGTAATTCTTTGTATGAGAGCATGCTATCACAAGGCTCATCATAAGATTCATTGCTAGATTCAGTTGAAGAGTAGTAGGAGTTTACCTCTTCATCGTTCACCATGAAGCATACATTTGCCATCTCTTGTTTTAGTTTCGTTGGAGCTTGAATCATCCCAAGTAGCCTTCATAGCTTCCTTCTTTTTCTTCTTGTCTTTCTTGAACAAAGGGCAGTCTGGTTTGATATGTCTTGGTTTCTTACAATGATAGCATATAGGAGCTTCATTTTTACTTTTATTTTCTTTTCTACTTGATTCTACCTTTTCAGTTTTTCTTTTGTTGAACTTCTTAGGAAATCTTTTATTCCTTCTATAAAACTTTCCTAGCCTCTTAGTGATGAATGCTAATTCATCTTGATCCAAATCACTTGATTCACTTTCTTCTTCACTTGAGTTGTGGCTTGAAGCTTTTAATGCAATAGATTTCTTTCTTTTAGAGCCATTTCATAAGTAAGAAATGATTCTATGAGTTCATCTAAGGAGGTAGTCTTAAGGTTCCTTCCTTCGGTAATTGCTGTAGCCTTAGGTTCCCATACTGAGGGAAGACCTCTCAAAAATTTCCTAATGATTTCATAGGTGGTATATGTTTTACCTAAGGCACTTAGGGAGTTAATTATGTGGGTGAATCTTGTATACATACTTGATATGGATTCATCTGAATTCATTTTGAATGCTTCATATTCGCTAGTTAACATGTCTATTCTATTGTCCCTTACATCAATGGTTCCTTCATATGTGACTTCTAGTTTGTCCCATATTTCTTTTACTGTTTTACAAGCCATTACCCTATTGAATTCATTAGCATCCAAGGCACAATATAAAGCATTTATAGCACTTGAGTTTATTTGAAGCATCTTATAATCTGAATCAATCATATCTTTTTTCCCTTTTGGAATATGTTTTCCATCTATTATTTTGGTGGGAACAAGGTCTTCTACAACTACTTCCCAAGCTTTCCAATCCATGTGTTGGAGGTAGATTTGCATTCTCTTTTTCCAAAAGGTGTAGTTGTGTCCACAAAAAATTGGTGGACGAGTTGAGGATTGGCCCTCTCCAAAAGGAGCTACTCTTATGTTAGCCATTTAGATCTTTTTATAGCTGCTTGTTAAGAATTTGGTATAAGTAGGCTCTGATACCAATTGAAATTAGGATAGCTTCCCACGAGGGGGGGTGAATTGGTAGTTTTAAAATTATTTTAATTTTGATTCTTAATTATCAATCAATCACAATAATTGAATATAAAAACAACTCAATCCACAATCAATCAAAACTTAATCACCTTGTAATAAGTTGTTGAATTTGTATAAGCCCTGTCTTTATTCAAAACTCAAAAGTCTTCCTTATGTTTAGCTTTTAAACAAACTTTTAGATTAATAAGTTTAAGTTGATCAACCAATGTAGTCCCTTTTGGTTTCTGCAATCAATGTTGATCAAACCAAAAACAAATTATCCTCCGGTCTATTTAACAACTAAACATTCAGAATTAATTAATTAAAAGCATACACGTAGATTATAAGTCTTTGCTAAAAAAGTAAAGAGTAAGGAAGAGAGAGAGACACACAAGATTTTACGAGGTTGGGCTTATACCCAGCCTACGTTCTCACCTTTAGCAAATCACCAAAGGATTCACTAGTTTAGTTTTGTTGATGGGTGGAACAATACCGATTACAAAACACTCCTTCCGTTAGGCTAGAGCCCACCTCTCCAAACGATATTCTCTCGTTTGGTCCAACAATTCTATAGCCTTGAATCATTTGTGAATAAGAACAAAGATAAAGAGATTTTTTTTTACAAGAAAACACTCTTATAGCAGAGTAGGTTAGTACAACAATCAGCACAATAATACTTCAAAGTAATTCAAATATAAAAGAATTTGAAGCTCAATACTTAGTATGAATCACCAAATAACTTTCAAATGATGAAATATTCTGACTTTGAAAGCTTTGCTTCGAAGTATGAATCAATAGCAAATCAGTAGTTTGAACACAAGAGTGTTTGAGAGCCTTTGAGAACTTTGAATGCTTGAAGATTGCTTGGTGTTTAAAACCTTTGAGGATTGAGGCTATTTATAGATGTTTAGAAGCAATTCCTTACCCCCAAAGTTTCCTTAAAATAATTTCCATGTATTTTAAAATAATTATGTCCAAAAACCTTGTTTAAAAAATCTTCCTGTTAAGATTTTTTACGCCAACGTTCGGGTGGTAGTCGCCTATCACAGAACAAACTCTCAACATAGAATACTGGCAGTCGCCTGGCTTGTTCACGCTGGCGCCTGACAGGTTTAAGCAGTCGCCTGTCTTGCTACTGACTTTTTGAAAAACCTCTTTCTTAGTGTGGCAGTCACCTGGCCCTTCATTTTTTCAAAATATTTTCTTTTTTAAAAACCCTTTCTTTTCATTGATTTATAAAAATATTCTTTAGAATATATAAAAATATATTTATGAATTTCTAAGAGCTTCAAACCAATTTATATCTGAAATTAACTTGAAGTACTTACATTTAGAACATCCTTAAAAAATATAATTCTTTGATCTTCAATCTTGTTCTTCCATCTTCTTTGTGCTTTCAATCTTTTCTTTGAGCTTTCACTAGTATATCTTTAATCCTCATGTTCTTTAAGATCTCTTTGTAATCCATAGGCTTCATTATGCTTTTGAGCTTTGTCACTTCCTTTAAGCTTTGCCTTAAACTTTGCCTTTCTCCTGAAAAACTTTCACTTGAACCATATTAAACATATCATTGTTATCATCAAAATAAGAATTGTAAGCCTTTTTAGGCCAACAGTCTTAAAAATGGTTGGACAGCTCGAGTGTTGGTTCGGTAGCCTGAAGAAAAGTCAGAAATATTTGTTCGTAGGTTCGGGTACCCTGTCATATGTTTGGTGGCCCAAACTCATGTGTTCGGTCACCTAGGGCTCAGTTTGAACTGAAAGGCTCAGTCGCATGAGTTGGTGGAATGTTCCTTTCGAAGGGTTCGGGTGCCCGACGATAGTATGCATAAATATGTTTGGTCGCCCGAGAGCCTGAGTCAACTGTTGACTTCTCAACAAGTTGGGCACCCAAGGAGTTTTGAATTCCTTCGGTTCAGTCGCTCGATTTCTCGTAGTTTTGCCTATTAAGTTCATTTTTAAGCCAATTGATTCCCATGATTAAGTAAGTGATATGGGGACTGTTTGTGAATTTGTTTAGGGACCTATGGTATTTCTATCCTACCGAAAAAATCCAGCATCGGTCGAATGAAGGGTGCCCTAAAGTCATTCGGTCCCTATGGTTAGTCTATGGCATTTATGAGCTTATAAGTTCCTATATGCATGCAATGCAAATTATTACAAACCTTTTTTTTTTTCCTAATTACTATTACGGGCTTGAATTGAATAATAATGTAATACAATAAAAATGATCTTCAGGGTCTTCATGCTTTACTTCATGTGCAATCATTGTATCTGTTAATATAAACCTACACATGAACTAGATAGCCATTAAAGACTTGAGTATTTGTCATTATCAAAATCGAGATATGACCCATAAGGTCAACAATCTCACTCACCTACAAGAAGGAAGGATTGGTAACATTTGGAGACAATGCTTGATAAATGCTTTGAATGGAAATACCATACTAGTAGGAAAACGTGAATCCAACATCTATACAATTGAGTTTGATGGCATTAAAACTTGTGACATTAGGTGTTTGGCTGCAACTAATGAAAATTGTCGGTTATGGCATAGGAGACTAGGTCATGCTAGCATGGATTTGCTACATAGATTATCATCTATGGAACTAGTGAATGGCTTACCAAAAGATAATTATGTAAGAGACAAAGTATGCGATGTATGTCAATATGGAAAACAAGTTAAATCATCTTTCAAAATTTAAAAAAAAAAAAAAAATGATATCCACCACAAGACCTTTAGAATTTATCCATCTTGATTTGTTTGGACCAAATGATATTGCAAGTATTGGTGGATAACTGTATGCTTTTGTAATAGTTGATTTCTCTAGATTCTCATGGGCAATATTTCTTGCAAACAAAAGTGATACTTGCAATGCCTTCATTCATTTTTGTGGAAAAATTCAAAATGAAAAGGGAATGTCAATTGTCCACATTAGGAGTGATAGAGGAAGAGAATTTAGAAACAAAGAATTAGAAGAATTTTGTAATGAAAATGGATATTCACGCAACTTCCTTACACCAAAAACTCCACAACAAAATGGAGTAGTTAAAAGAAAAAACCGAACACTCCAAGAAATGGCTAGGACAATGCTTAACGAACATAATCTTCCAAAATATTTCTGGGCCGAAGCCGTTAGCACAGCTTGTTATGTTAGTAATTGCATCATCATTAGATCCAAAATAGGGAAAACCCCATACGAGATATGGAAGGGTAGAAAACCAAACATTTAACACTTTAAGGTATTTAGATGCAAATGTTTCATATTGAATGATAAAGATCACCAGGCAAAATTTGATTCAAAATCCAATAAAGGAATCTTTATAAGGTAGGCAATAAACAACAAAGCTTATAGGGTATTTAATAAAAGAATCCAAACTATTCAAGAATCGACACATGTTGTTTTTTATGAAACTAACCCTTTCATATCCAAAACAACTGCTGACATGGAAGAAGATGATCAAGTCACCTCTATTAGAATTGAAAAGGAACTTGAGCAACTTAAGATAAATGATGACCAAGATAAAGATTGTCAAGACATAAAAAATAATAATCAAGAATCATCACCTCATGAAAAGTCTAGGGAACTAGAAGAAGAAAATTGCGAACTCCCTAGAGCTTGGAAATTTGTTAGGAATCACCCAACTAACCTCATCATAGGTAGTCCATCCCAAAGAGTTAGCACTATATCTCACTTAAGAAGTGGATGTAATCATATAGTTTTCGTATGCCATTTAGAACAAAAGAACTTTGAGGAAGTTGAAAATGATGAAAACTAGATTAATGCCATGCAAGAAGAACTAGACCAATTTGAAATAAACAAAGTAAGGGATTTAGTTCCTAAACCCAAAAACACTACAATAATAGACACAAAATGAGTGTTTAAGAATAAGAAAGATGAAGATGGCAATATTGTGAGAAACAAAGTTAGATTAGTGGCACAAGGGTATAACTAACAAGAGGGCATTGACTATGATGAAACTTATGCCCCTATGGCAAGACCAGAAGCTATTAGGATGTTACTAGCCTTTGCATGCTACAAAGACTTCAAACTATTTCAAATGGATGTAAAAAGTGCTTTTCTAAATGGATATATAAATGAAGAAGTCTATGTCAAGCAACCTCTAGGATTTGAGAGTCACACACATCTTGAATATGTATACAAACTCTCAAAAGCCCTTTACGGACTTAAGCAAGCACCAAGAGCTTGGAATGAACGTTTAAGCAAATTTCTCCTAGAAGATGACTTCACAAAAGGAAAATTTGACACTACATTATTCTTAAAATATAAAGAAAAAGATATGCTAGTCATACAAATATATGTAAATGATATCATTTTTGGTGCTACAAATGAGAATATGTGTCAAGAATTTTCCCAAATCATGCAGAAAACATTTGAAATGACCATGATGGTAGAATTAACCTTCTTCTTAGGGTTGCAAATAAAAAAAATGAAACATGAAATTTTTATTAATCAAGCAAAATATGGCAAAGACATGCTTAGGAAATTTGGTCTTGAAATGGGAAAATCTAAAGCAACCCCTATGAGCATCACAATGGAACTTGACAATGATGAAAAAGGGAAGAATGTTGACCAAAAGCTTTAAGTTTACCGAGGGATGATTGGCAATCTGTTGTATCAAACCTCTAGCAGACCTGATATTATGGCCAGTGTTTGTTTATGCGTTAGATTCCAATCATGTCCCAAAGAGTCACATCTTCGTGCCGTCAAGAGAATTTTTAAGCGTGAGTGTACTTGTTGATTCCCGATTGAGGTCGATATTGCCAAGGGGGTAGGTATGAGCTTATGTTTAAGATAAAGGATAGTTTTATTTAATTATGGATATTGTAGAAATCTATATAATGATATGTATTAGATTGTGTGAGATAGTTAGTTAATAATTTTTAAAAAAAAATGTGAACAATGATCGGGTAGTGAATTTCGAGGACGAAATTCTTTTAAGGAGAGAAGAATGTAATAACCTGAAATTTTTAAAAAAAAAATTAAGAAATTAAAAATTATTATTCAATTACTTAGTTAAATATTATTAAATTAATGTATTAAATAAACAAATAAAAGGAATAGTAAAAAAATTTAGTTAATTAATTAATTAATTAAACGTTATTAAATTGAATTAATTAAGTTAAGTTATATGATGGTTAAATTTATATGCCTAAATGTATAAGGATAGATGATAAATAAATATATATATATATATAGGTATATAATATGATATTATTATAATATATAATAAAGTAAAAAAAAAAAAAAAGGGGAAAAAGGAAGCTCGAAGCTTCCTAGGCGGATTTCAATTGAAATCCACATTTCCTATTTGAAGCAGAGAGGCCCTAGATGCCTCTCCCACTCTCTGTCACTCTCCTCCGTCTCCATCTCTCTTTTTCCTCATTTTTTTGGCAGATATTCGGCCAATCAGGAAACAGAAAGTACCGTTGGGTTCCTAGTTCCACCACCGACATTTCTACTGGAGCGAATTTGTCATGAGAGCGGCGTAGGCACCATTCTTGGGTAATGTAATATTTTTCCGTTTTCTCAATTTCTCCTTAGATCTTCAAATAAATCGATGATCGGGTACCACCACGTGTTCCTAGTTGTGACCGTCAACGTTTTGGCCGGAGTAAATTTTCAATTTGAGTTTCCTATGCCCCACTCCAAAGCGAGAGTGGGATTTGGGGAATTAAGTAAAGTAGTTATATTTGAAGGTATAATTATTTATTTGGAATTTATGGGCCTAGGAAATATTAAAATAGTATCTTACTTAGGGTTGATTTAATGGAACTAGGATTTTTGTGGAAATTATATTTATGTTTTTCGCTGCGTACATGATGTTAGAATGTGAATTATCGGGTAAATGAATGAATTAGTAGCACTCTGGGCCCACATAGGGGGTCGGGGCATTACAGAATCAATCCAACTTATGTACACTAGGTTCACCCACATCACAAATTCATTGCATGCTCTTGGTAAGACTTACCTTACCTATGAAATGATCAGGAAAATTTGTAGGGTTCTACCACTAGTCTGGAAGGCAAAGGCTACAACCATAGTAGAAGGATGAAATCTAAAAGCAATGACAATAGATGAGTTGATCGGGTCTCTTATCACATATGAAATGACAATAAATGAAAGACTAAGTGAGTAGAACAAAACTAAGAAAGTAACAGCTCTCAAAGCATTTTCCATCAATTCTAGGGAAGAGGGTTGTTCGGAATCAGAAGACAATATGACTCTTCTAACTAATAAGTTTGAAAAGTTCCTGAAAAAGAACAAGAAGTATGCCAGAAAATTCTGGAACTCAAAAACAGAAAAAGGAGATTCAAGCAAAAGGTAGCAATAAGATGATCCTCTAACGTGCTATAATTGTAGATAAGTTAGGCACATCAAGTTGGACTATCCTCAGCTAAATAAAGTGTCCAAAAAGAATAAAAATGCACTAAATGTCGGCTAGGACACTCACAGTACCAGTAGCTCAAACACTAAGTCTAGCAATGACTAGATTGCTAACCTGTGTCTAATGGCACATGAAGATCACGAGGTACAATTGTTTTGCTCCGCATCATTATATTATTCTAGTGATTTTGATAATGATGATAACATGATTTCATATGGTAAATTGCAATAGGAATATATGTATACTCATAAAATGCTTGATAAAATGAGTAAAAAAATTCTGATTTGAAATTAAAATTAAAGGAATTTTCAAAGTTGTTGGAAAAACAAAATGAATCTTATACCTCTTTAATAAAAGAAAAGGATTTGAAAATTAAGGAGTTGGAAAGAAATTTGGAAGACAAATCTAAAATTATTTATAAATTCATATGGGGTTAAAATAATTTTGAAAGACTTCTTGGAGCTCGAAGAAATTCTCTAGATAAGGAAGGTCTTGGTTTTAATGGAAAGGAAAACCTAAAATAGAAACGCCTTTACATGGGCCACTTTATGAGAGAGTCAAACTTTTATGTTCCATCTAAAGAATCTTATAGATATACCACATGCTTTAAATGCAAGAAGTTAGGTCACATAAAATTTGATTGTCCTTTTAAGAAAAAAGATGTTAAAATTAAGAAGGTCTAGAAAGTCAATGGAGAGTAAAGCACTAACCCCCATGGATCCAAGAAAATATGGGTACCAAAATTAGTCAATTAAATGTCCATTGCAGGTGTGCTTGAGATCATCCGCTTCAAAGTACAAATGGTATATGGATAGTGGATGCTCTTGACACATGGCCGGAGATAAAGCAAAGTTCCCGTTCATCACACCTAAGGATGGAGGATTTATCACCTTCGGCAACAACACAAAAGGTAGAATCATTAGAGTAGGTAAGGTTGGTAAGGATCCTTCTCTCATGATAGATAATGTTTTATTGGTTGATGGATTGAAACATAATTTGTTAAGTATAAGCCAACTTTGTAATAAAGGATATAGGGTATTTGAGCATGATATATGCATAGTAGAAAACAAATCTGAGAATGAAATTTTGTTTATTGCTGAAAGAAATGAGAACGTCTACACCACTAGTTTTGATAATTTAGCCTCTCAATATGTAAAATGTTTTTTTGCTATAAATGAGGCAATTTGGATTTGGCATAGGTGATTAGGACATGCAAACATGGGCTTATTGTCTAAACTAGTTAAGAGAGAATTAGTTAAGGGTTTACCTAGAAGTTCGTTTGTGAAAGATAAAATATGTGACACATGCCAACTAGAAAGATAAAATAGATCTACTTTTAAGAAAAAGAAAGTCATCTCCACCACTAGAACACTTGAATTGTTGCACTTAGAATTATTTGGTCCTAATCAAACTCAAAATCTTGAAGATATGTCATATGCTTTCGCCATTGTTGACAACTATTCTGGATTTACATAGATATTGTTTCTTGCACATAAAGACGAAGCATGTGAAAATTTTATAAAATTATGTAGAAGAATTCAAAATTAAAAGAGCTATACAATCACACACATACGAAGTGATACGAGTAGAGAGTTTCAAAACAAGGGTATGGAAGAATACTGTGATTCACAAGGAATCTCTCATAACTTTTTGGCATCTAGGACACCACAACAAAATGGAGTAGTTGAAAGAAAGAACAGATCTCTACTGGAAATGAGTAGAACGATGCTAAATGAACACAAGTTACCTAAATATTTTTGGGCTGAAGCATGAGCATTGCTTGCTATGTATTGAATCTAATCCTGATTAGGCCTACTATTAATAAAACCCCCTATGAATTGTGGAAAGGCCATAAACCTAATATTTCATATTTTCACTTATTTGGGTGTAAATGTTTTGTTCTTAGAGATAATGAATACCTAGTAAAATTTGACGTGAAATCTGATGAAGGTATCTTTCAAGGCTATGCCTTAGATAGCAAAGTCTACAGGGTCTATAATTAGAGAACATTGACGATAGTAGAGTCCATTCATGTAGTATTCGATGAGTCCAATCGTTTCTCTAAAAGGTCCGATGATGATGATTTTGAGATAAGTAAAGAATTAGAAAATTTGTCTATTGAAAATAATTCAGATAAGAACACTGAAATAAAGGAAACATCTTCTGAAAATATTCAAGTAGAAAGATAGATCCATGAGCTACCTAGAGAATGGAAGTATGTAAGGAATCACCTTATAGATTAAATTATAGGTGAACCATCATGTGGAGTAGCTACATGATCATCACTTAGAAATATGGTAAGCCACTTTGCATTATTATCACAAGAAGATACTAAGAATGTGAGTGAGGCAATTGAGGATGAATCATGAGTGATATTTATGTAAGAAGAATTAAATCAATTTGAGAGAAATAAAGTCTGGACATTAATTCCTAGACCTAATAATCATACTGTTAGTGGAACAAAATGGGTCTATAAGAACAAGAAAAATGAAAATGGCATAATAATTAGAAACAAAGCCAAACTAGTAGCTCAAGGATATAACCAGGAGGGAGGCATAGATTTTGAGGGAACATATGATCCAATAGCTAGAATGGAAGCCATTCGAATGTTGTTAGAATATGCTGCTTTTAAGAACTTCAAATTATATCAAATGTGTTGACTTTTTGAGTTTGATCACTATTTTGATTATGACAAACCATGACATCTTATGTGTGTGTTTAGTCTTTGAACAAATTTATAATGCAGAAGGCACAAATGAGAGATGCAATGTGCAAGCCTTGAATGCATACCAACGACCATATTCCAAGGTGTATTCCACGTACAATCAGAGGAGTAGAAGACTTGAAGACTTTATTTAATATTTTCTAAGTTGTAATAATTATTTAGGTTTAATGTGTGCATGCATATCATATGATCTAAAATGAAGCTCAACCAATACCTTAGTTTGACCATAAGACCTTCAAGTAACATGAAAAACCTTTTTTCATAAAATTCCTAACTTATGCAAAGGTTTTCAAATGGTTTTGAAGTTAAAATAAGGCAAAAACTAATTTTTACAAAGGGGTTGGTCGACCGGCTAGCCGACTAGACAATAGAAATGAGCATTTTTCTCTATACATCACTTCTTATCTTAAAACTTGTTCAACATGAAAGTTTTGGACGTTTCTCTTAGATTTCTGTTGATACCAAGAACGTTCAATTTGGAATCATATAGAAAGCGTTATGGCTAAAACACCAAAAGAAGTCATTAGTAAAAAAATTCCCTTCATGTTTCTTCTGTATCAGTGATGGGTGTTTTTTTCAATCCGTAAATTCTTATCTTAAAAAGTGTTCAACATGAAAGTTGTGAGATTTTATCTTAAATTTCTGTTGATACTAAGAACATTCAATTTGAAGTTGTATATAAAAAGTTATAGCCAAAAAACCAAAGGGTGTGTATGTAGAAAGCTCCCCAACGACCGAAAAACAGCTAGTTTTTAAATTAAATCATATTTTAATGCCCCAACCGTCATAAAATGGCTAGCTTTTGTTTTCTATTACAAATAAAAGCCAAAGACACTTGAAAGATTAAGGAGAGACATCTTAAAAACATATCTACACATTCTTTGTTTCTCCCTCATTTTTCATACCCCCTTTATGCATTAAATTTCATATTTATCCTACTCTTTCACTTTGAAATTTCTTTTTGGGAGAAAATATTTTGGGTTATTAAAGGAAGCTCGGAGCATATATCCACTCATCTATTTCTAATCTAAAAGCTTATTTTTCTTGAAGTAATTTTGAAAAGGCTTGAGCATATATTCAAGTTATATATATATATCTTGAAGGCCTCTACTATTTATTCTTGTTGTTTTTCTAAGATCAAATTTCTCCCACTCTTCTTGAAAATATTTTTGGAGAAAAATATTTTGGAGGTTTTATGTAGAGTATCATAAGCTTATATTCATGTTTATATATAATGCTTGATTGTCTTTTTATTTACATCATTGGTTTTCAAAGATCAAAATTTCTCCCATTCTTTTTATTTGAAAAATCATTTTTGGAGAACTTTTTGATTATTCAAATAAGGTTTGAGCACATCTTTAATCTCATTTATGTGTTGCTTAAAAGCCTTATTGAGTTCTATTTTTTAAGGTCAATCATTTAAAAAGAAAACCCGAGTTCTCTTATTTTTATTTGAAAATATTTTTGGAGAAGAACTTTTGGGTTATTCAAGAACTTTGAACATATATTGAATTGATATATATTGGGTTGAAAAGGTTCTTGAGAAAAGCCTTGAGCATGTATTTAATCGTATACATATTTTCTCAGAAGGCTTCTTGATTATTTTTAAGGTCATTTTAAAAGAGAAAATCATTTTCCATGCTCTCACCTTTTTATTTGAAAAATATTTTGAGAGGAAAAACCATACTCTATTGAGCTTCATGTTTAAATTATATGAATAATCATGTATTGAATGACTATCTAGTTTATGTGCGGGAATTCTAAGTGACAGATCATAATGCATAAAGAGAAGATCAAAGATTGAAGACCCAATTTCTGTTGTATTGTATTTTATATTTATTCAAAGGGTATGTAATAGTAAATAGGTTCTCTAGTTTGTAATAATTGCATGCATCACTTGCATGATCTAATACATAAGCTCAAACCAAGAATAACTAAAAAGCATCTAAAAAGACCTTAGAGAACACCCTTCAGTCGACCGACACCGAACTTTTTCGGTGTCTTCAAAATTGGACCAAAAGTGACCTTAGGACACTCACCTTTGCACACTTGGTCAACCGGTCAAGGCAATTCATTTTGCCCTGGTCAACCGAAATAGGCTTGGTTCAACAATTGACCAAGGTCCTGGTCGACCGAACCAATGTAGTTCAAATCCCCCCAAGTCGACCGAAACCCCTTGAGGTCAACAAATTGACCATCTGGTTGATCGAGCAAAAAATGTACTCCAACGCTCTGGTCGACCGAGGGTCCTCGGGAAATGCCCTAACAACCTAGTCGATCGAACTTCTCAGTTCAAAATGTCTCGGTCGACCGAACCTCGCTGTTTTGAAAAATCGCCTCTTTCGGTTGACCGAACCTTTAGTTCATTTCACCCTGGTCGACCGAACCACACTAATTTGGAAAAATCGTCCTTCCTGGTCGACTGGACCTGAAGTTCAAAAATGGCCCGGATCGAGCCATATGAACTTCGGTCAACCGAAAGTCTTCTGGTCGACCAATGCTCTAGGGTTGGAATATTTTTTAAGTCTTTAAAACATCATTAAACTTTTCTAAAATACCGAGTGTGTCTCCAACGGTCATATTTTCCACAAACTCTATAAATATCCCCTCATTACTCCAGATTAGTAACTTTGATTAACTCTAAATTTCTCTATAATCCTCTATTAATCAAAGTTCCCCCAACTTCTTTTTATTGTAAAAATTTCTTCTTTGGGGTGAAATATTTTGTTCAAATCTCGCCAACTCTCTTTCACTTGTTTTATCTCAAAATCACTTTCAAAGAGAGTATTTTATTTTGGGCTTTATATTTGTATTTACATGCATATACTCTCACTTGTTACTTACTTTTTGAAAATTAATCTTTGAGAGTATTGCTTGCATTTCTCTTGGGTTATTTCCTTGATAAATATATTTTGGGAGAAGTGAAATTAGGAATAGCTTCCCAAGAGGAGGGGTGAATTGGATTCTAAAAATTTATTTTGATTCCTTTTAAAATACCTTAAACTTCTTTTATTTATTTTAACCAATTCTTGACTTGTTTTTTTAATTCCTTAATCAATCAAGAACTTAGTTCTTTTATCCAATCAATTAAACACAATCTTCAAACCAAACAATCAATTTATTTGCCAAGTACAAGTTAAACAACAAACAACCAAACCAAGATATAAAGTATTTAGCACTTTGGTAATATAAGATCTTGAGATAGTTTGTTTGTTTATATAAGCCCTGTGATTATGAATTATAATTTATGCTTACTGAAGTAAAGCCCTGTATAAATAAATCCAATCACTCTTTCCAAATATTTAGAATTCAAATAAACTTTTGGTAAATTTATCTTTGGGGTGTTAACCAAGTAACGTACTCCCGTATGGTTTCCGCAAGATATGGTGTAACCAACGTACTCCCTTTCGGTTTTCGCAACCCAAATCAAAATTGAATTTTAAGTTTACTTGATTTCCAAATATGCATAGTATGTATAATTTAGATATTTAAATCATCCACGCAGTTGTATATGAACTGAAAATAAAGAATAGGGAAAGAGAGAGTGAGACGGAGATTTTTATGATGTTCGGCTTATACCTAGCCTACGTCCTCGCCTTTGGCAAACCACCAAAGGATTCACTAAACCTGTTCCGTTGACGGGTGGAACAAAACCAATTACAACATTCCTTGGTTAAGACTAGAGCCTGCCTTCTCCAAACGATATTCCCTCGTTCGGTCACTCCTTACATAGGCTAGAGTCTGCCACTCTAAGAAATGTCCCCTTACTTAGCCAACGATCCAAACACCTTGGAACATTAATGAACTACAAGAAACATAAGATAAAATCTGCGTACAAGTAAACTCTCTCAAAGAGCAAGTTAGTACAATTTCAGCACTATATACTTAAATGTAAAATATCAATAGGAAATAGAATGAAGCTCAAGCGTAGAATTCACCAATATCCTTCTTAGAAGAGGATTAACAGTAGGTATTCAAAGGAAGAAGGATCAACACTTTAGAGTTCTCAGCAAAAGAATTTTTCAATGAGTAGCAAGAGAACTTAGGAAGAACAAGAGTACTTTTAGCTTCTCAAAACAGATTTTTCAATTCTTAGGATTTCTATTTGTTTTCCAAAACCATGTATTTATAGGCTTTCAAACTTACAAAAGTTTCCTTAAAGAATTTCCCTATTTATTATAATATTTAAGGTTCAAACGGCTATAATTTAAAACATTAGAATTTTAAAAATTTGCCCGTTGAACAGTTTTTAAATGTTTGACAACAATGACCCCATTTCAGTGTTTTGGCCATAACTTTTTCTGTATAACTCCAAATTAGGTTTTCTTGGTGTTAAAAGAAAGCTAAGAAAAAATTATACAACTTTCGTGTTTACCACTCCTTAAAATAATGAGTTGTGGATATAGAAAAATTCACCTCAATGCGGCTGTATAAAAACTGACAGCATTTGGGAAAAACTCTTTTTGGTGCTCTTTATTCCAAAAATGATTCTAACCTTTTTAAAATAATTTTTGACCTTATAAAAATATTATTCAGGTATTTTAAAAAGTATCTAGGTCTAATAAGTTAACCTAAGAGCTTCAAAATATTTCAAATGATATTTTAAACATTAAAGCACTTACATGAGACTTCTAAAATATTAACATTCTAAGTTCTTGAGCCTTCATGCTTTGTCCTTGGATTCAATCCATATTTTCTTCAAGCTTCCATATTATTTAAGCTTTCTTACTTTGCCTTTCTTTGGATCTTTTGACTTTAATATGTCTTGGTTTTCAACAACTTATTCATGTCCTCATGTTCTTCAACAAGTAATTCATGTCTTGGCTCATTTAAGCTTCATTTGATCCTTGTGAGTACTTTGACCTTGCTTCCATCATATTTGATCCTTGTGGGCACGTTGGCTTTACTTTCACATATATGAACCCTGAAATATCATTACTCACACAAATACATTAAATTTTACTTGTTTGTTAGCATCAAAACAAGATAACAAGATTTTAAGCCTTGTAAGGCCAACAAGAAGTTATCTATTGCACAAATATTCTATTGAGCTTAACTCCTAGATTCTCCAAGTATTTCTAACTTGCATAAATCTTTGATTGGAGAACATAGTACCCATTTTTCATATACATTCTATTTGTGCAAAAATGATTGAAAGAGAAAAACCCTAGGTTCTCCTATAGTGTTATTGAAATATCTTTTTGGAGAAAACATTTATTAGGGTTTAAATATAGTTAAGCACCCTTACTCCCCTGAGCATTATTTCACATCATTGGAGTGTTTGTTTGTATGTGCTTAGTGTGTACTTCTCTGCTTGTATTTCAAAAGCATATTTTCATGTACAAAAATGGTTTTCATGTAACGGTTGGGTTTAGCCCGTAAATTGAACTGGGGAGTCTCAGCCCCAAAAATGAGACTAGTTCAGCTTAGCCCATAATTGAACTGGGGAGTCTCAGCCTCGCAAGTAGACTATTTTGGCTTAGCCTAGTAATTGAGTTGGGGTTTTCCTTATCCCGAAAGGAGAGGATGTTTAAGGTTTTTACTCCGCCCGGTTAAGTGAGCAGGTATAGTGAAATCCTTGGGGGTAAGCCCAAGGCAGGAATGTAAGCTGGTTTGGTCGAACCTCGATAAAAAATCTCGTGTCACTCTTTCTATCTTATTTAAATTCCTGCACTTTAATTTCAATATGTGTATGAATGTTTATTTAATGTCAAAATTATTCTCATGCACACATTTGATTTAAATAAGATAATGCACGTGTGTATGTTTGGTTTTATTGTTAAACTCGTTTTACATACACGTATACATGTTGAATGGGATATGATACTGTGGTGAATCAGCGAATTGTTTAAATTAGCCAAAAAGTTTTTAAAACCCAATTCACCCCCCCCCCCTCTTGGGATCACACCAATTCCAACAATATGAGAGTGCATATAGTATTTCAATTTGTACACATCTTCTTTTTGAGAAGCATTTACTTGTATGCAAATTTTATTATCTATTGTATTCCAGGCGTGGCCTAAAGAGGGTGACTCGTCTTGTCAAGAGTTCTAGATAGACTTAGACCCAGTTAATAAAGTCTCATATTGGTTCTAACCTGGTTAGGAGAACTAGGAGTACCGTCCTGGTAAGGTGTATTGGTTGTGGCTCAGCCCCATAATTTGAGCTGGGGAGTGTCTACCCCATAAGGACAGTGTAAGTGGCGTCACTTCGCCCAGTTAAAGTGAGCACTTAGTGAATCCTTGGGCTGTTGGCTTAAGACAGGGATGCAGGCTGGTTTGGTTGAACCTCAATAATAAATTCGGTGTTCTTTCTCTTCCCTATACCCTTTACATTTTAGCACATGCATGTTTATGTTTAAATTTATTGTGCATTTTTTAAATATTCGCATATTCTTAATACCTATGAAATTGGTGAATGCTTAGAAAGACCCTAAGTTGTACTATACTGATTGTGATTTGAAGTCAACCTAGGATGAAATTTTTAAATACCCAATTCACCCCCCTCTTGGGCATACACCATTTCTATCAAAATGGAAGTTAAAAGCGCATTTCTAAATGGCTATATAAATGAGGAAGTTTATGTTGAACAACCCCTAGGATTTGAAAACCACAAATTTCCAAATCATGTTTATAGATTGACTAAAGCCTTATATGGATTGAAGCAAGCTGCTAGAGTTTGGTATGAAAGGCTTAGTGGTTTTCTACTAGATAATGAGTTTGCTAGACGGAAGATTGACACAACACTCTTCATAAAAGCTAAAAATGATAACTTGCTTCTAGTGCAAATATGCGTAGATGATATCATTTTTGGAGCGACAAACGAAGAGTTGTGTATGAGTTTGCCAGCTGCATGCAAAGTGAATTCGAAATGAACATGATGGGTGAACTTAACTTCTTTCTAGGACTTCAGATCAAATAGGCAAAACATGAAATTTTTATAAACCAATCAAAATACATTAGAGACTTGCTCAAAAAGTCTAACATGGAAGATGGTAAAATTTTAAGAATACCTATGAGTTCTTCCACAAAATTAGATAAAGATGAGCAAGGTATACCAGTGGATGTTAAGCTCTACCATGGAATGATTAGTAGCATGTTATACATAATTTCTAGCAGACCTGATATTATATTTAGTGTATGTTTGTGAGCAAGATTTCAGGCTGCACCTAAAGAGTCACATCTATTAGCAGCTAAAAGATTACTTAGATACCTTATTGGGACTATTGAACTTGGATTATGGTATCCTAAGCACACTTCTCTTAAGATTGTTAGTTATTCTAATGCTAACTTTGTCGGTAGTAAAGCAAATAGAAAGAGCACGAGCAACACTAGTCACTTTTTAGGACAATCCTTACTCTCTTGGTTCTCAAAGAAACAAAACTCAGTTGCACTGTCCATAGCCAAGGCTGAATACATAGCAGCTGGAAGTTGTTGTGCTCAAACGCTATACATGAAGCAACAACTAATGGACTATGGATTGCACTATTAAACAGTTCCTATAAAATGTGATAATACTAGTTCAATAAATATCTCAAAGAATCTCATAACACACTCACAAACTACGTAGATAGAAATTAGACATCACTTTCTTCGTGACCATGTACAAAAGGGGGATGTGGCACTTGAGTTTGTGTGCACTAATGAGCAAGGGGCCGATATATTCACGAAGCCACTTCTGGAGGATAGGTTTATCCAAATTAGATGTGAATTAGGCTTGATGCACAGTAGAGAAGTTTCCTAAAGATATTAGAATACATAACTTAGGGGGAGCAACTTAAATTAAAATTAAGTAATTGCTATTTATAGAGAATTGCATATAAAATGTTTTATGGATATATGATATATGTTGATACGCACATGACTTTTGGACTTTATTGAGCTGAATTGATTGCTTGTCTATATAAATGTTGATTGAATTGCTGTTGTATTCTCAACATGATAATTACTTTTACAAAACAACTATACTTTTAGAAAGGGGGGAGAAATAAATAACTAAAAAATTTAACGAAGGGGAGAGATATTTAAGTTCATACATTTTTTTAACCTTTTTGACTGATGCCAAAAGGGGGAGAGATACTAGAGCAAAAATTTTTTTCGAGATCAAAAGGAGAGATATTCTCTAGAGCAAAATAATTTTTAGAGCAATAAGGAGAGAAATGGAAACAAGCTTTTTTTGGGCATATTGCAAAATCAAGCATATTTTAAGGAAGAAACATATCTGGATTACACTGCTATATTATAAATCATGCATTATCTAAGGCCTTATTAGGCTTAACTCATTTTTTCTTATGTATTTGTCATCATAAAAAAATTGGAGATTGTTGACTCTATGAGTCCAATCCTATTTTGATAATGACAAATCACTTGGTGTTTTACCTGTGCATTGATATTTTGAATAGGATTATGACTTAGCATGCACAGATTGAAAGCATGCTATGGAAAGTCATAAGGAACACGAAGTACATACCATTTGACTCAATCCATGGAAGCAGAAGAGTGGAAGGATAAAGACAATCCAAATTTTCAATTGTATTTCGCAAATTAGGTTCGATTGTATTTACATAAGTCATAAGAAATTATGCGAAGCTCAAAATGACATATAGACTGACCCTAGGATGCATGTTTTTCATGAAATGTTCATATGCACTTGTTGTAGGGTGGATTTGCATTTTAGAAGGATCATAGGGCTGAAAAATAGGGCACTCGTCGACTAGCCATATGGAGTCGTCGATGAGCGAGTGTAGTACACTTGTTGACTAGTGAGTCATCTCATTGACGAGTGGCTGAAGGACATTCGTCGATGAATTCTTGGTGCAGAATGGCACTTCAGTGTAGAAATAGGCGAATACTTTTTAATCAAATGCTCCAATAGTTGAAAATTGATCAAAGGCCAAGAATACTTATATATACCAACTCTAAACCCTATTAAGACTTTTGCACAATTTTTGCACAACCTTTGCACACCTTTCGCTATGCTTTGCCTACTTTCAATGTATTCACATCATGTTTGGGCATTCGTCAACATCATCTTCAAGATCTAAGTGCTTACACTCAAATCATCTTACAGAAAACTGGTTTGGTCTTGAGGTTTGATTAAATTTATCATTGAGCATTCAATTTTATTTTATAAGTTCATCTACTTCATTATTCTTTTACTTAAAATTTTATTAGGAGCAAGAACTCGAATTTCACATACATACTTGTTTGAAAAATCTTTTGTAATATTCAAAGGTATATTTTTATTCAAAATATTTCATATTATTTTTGCAAAATCTATTTGAAAGTAAGAGCTTAAATCTTTGCGACATTCAAAGCTATATTCTAATTCAAAGATTTTATATTTTATTATTCTTGCAAAAGTTATTTGAAAGGAAACCCTAGGATTTCCAAAGCACATTTTTTAAGATATAATTTTTGGGAGATTTTTAGATCTTTGAAGCATCTCATTAATATTTATATTTCATATAAAGAACATATCTTTTACATACATCATTGAGAAAAATATATTCTCTCTTGAGCTTTATATTATACCTTGTGAGAGTGCTTAGGGCTGATTGTACTCATTAGCTTATTGAGAAGCGTATGAGTGTTCAGAAATTTATTATTTATTATTTGTATTAATGGTTCGGTTTGTGAATCGAGAGGAGGAAGCTACGCCTCTTGTAAATAGTGGGTTAGAAGATAGCTATGTCTCTTGTAAGTAGTGGATTTTAATGGGAAGCTCCGTCCCAAGTTAAGGAACAGTATAGTGGAATGGTGAGGACATAGGCCGAGTTGGTTGAACCTTGTAAAAATCGTTTTTGCATCTTTCTTCCCTTAACTCATTTAATTTCTGCTTGCACTTAATTATTTGTATATGAAAATCAAGGTGTAGTCCCAAAAGGGGGTGAATTGGGTTATTAAAATTTCCTTTAAATCCCTTGTTTTTTTAATAAATTCTGAACTTCTTTAAATTTTTTGAATGAACTCTTGACTTCTTATTGATTTAGAAATCACACAAAAACTTAAATCTTTTTATTCAATCTGCAACCACACAAGTTAAAAAAAAACTTCAATCAACCAATCAAACAACCACAATGTGTTCAATCAAGATATACTAGATAGTTCCTTTGGAAATTCTCAGCTTGGTTGTACGTAGCCATATAAAGAATGAATTTGGTCTTTCTATATGATAAACAATATAACATTCACACTCTTTCCAAATTTCAGATTTCAAGTAAACCTTCAGTTAAAAGGTTTTGGGGTGTTGATCAATCAATGTACTCCCTTATGGTTTCCGCAAATTATTGATCAACCAACGTACTCCCTTTCGGTTTCTACAAGTCCCAAAAAAGCAAATTAAACTTTGGCTTATTTGAAATCCAAACCAAGTAGTTCTTATAATTAGAAAATTTAAATCATCCACGCAATTAATGTATTTGTAGAAATATAAAAGAGAGTAAGGGAAAGAGAAGGAGACCAAGGTTTTTACGAGGTTCATCTTATCCCCAGTCTATGTCCTCGCCTTAGGCAAACCACCTAAGAATTCCACTATACATGTTCCTTTCCGGGCAGAATAAACCTTTTATACTTCCCTCTTTTATAGGGAGAGATACCTCTCTAAATGAAACTCTACACTTAGTAATAACGATCCAACAGCCCTGAATCATCTACAAGATAAGAAACAAGAGAAGAGAACTTGTGTACAAGAGACACTCTCAGAAAGAGTAGGTTAGTACACCAATCAGCACTATATACTTCAAAGTAATTCAAAATAAAGTAATTGAAGCTTAATAAAATTTTATCACTGAATTAATCTTCCTTTGATTAAAAGGTTCAGACTTTAAAAGCACAATTTTGGTGCAAGAATCAGCAAGAACTCAGTAGAATGTCTAGCAAGACGTTGGCAAAAAATCTATTGAGACTTGAAAGCATGTAAGTGTCTTAGATTGCTGAAGATATTTCTAGGTAAATAAAATAATCCATGTCGTGGGGGCTATTTATAGAGTTTTCCTTGCTCCCCAAGTTGACTTGGAGTGTTTGATCAACTTTGAAAAAGATTTGAAGCCCTAGAATTAAATTTAAAAATCTTCCCATCTTGTCAAAACATAGGCAAGCACCTGGGATGGCTAGGCAGTCACCTGCCAAGCACCTAGCAGGTGCCTAGCACTTTTCTGTCTGCTAGTTCTTGAAAAACATTAAATGGGTAGTCACCTAGAAGGTTTGGGCAGGCGTATGGCTTTGAAAAAATTTGTTTTTCAAGAATTTTGACTTTGAAAACTCTTTTCATTTGTGACCTTCATAATTTATAATTTTAGAACTCATATTTCAAGGTCTTCAAGAAAATGGTTTCTTAGATTTTATCTTATCCTAAAGAGCTTCAACCATTTTATATCGAGTCTTACTTGAAGTAGTTACATCAAGACTCTCTTAATGACTCAAAATCTTTTGACTCTTAGAGTCTTCATACTTTTCTTTTTCTTTGTGTCCTTTCTTTGAGCTTTAAATAAACTTTGAGCTTCACTCCTTCAAGCTTTCATAAAATATGTCAATCTTTGAGCTTTAACATCCTTTTACCTTGAGCCTCTTGTTTGAATATTTCCATTAAGCTATCTAAGTTTTGATTCCTGAAACATATCAACTTGAAAGCATATCAAATTACCTTGATTTTTTATCATCAAAATAAAAGTCGTAGGCCTTATTAAGCCAACAATCTCCCCCTTTTTGATGATGAAAAATCCAAAGCAAAAAAAGAAGATACCTTAAAAGGCTCCCCCTTACAATAAGCACATATGTAATAAAGTTTCAGTATACAAACATATATTTGTCAGTTCATTCAAATTTTCAAACAAGGTAGTCTAATCATAGCATCAATAATATTCATGTTAACAATTTATTTAATTTTTATTTTTAGCCTTATACCTCATAACCGTATATCTCTTTTACTTTCTTAGCATTATATCTCTTTTGTACTCACAACCATTCTCCCGCTTTTGACATCAATCAAAAAGAAACTGAATAAGTATAGTCAATATGAGAGAATGCAATATAAAATATTATAGCCATCCAGAGCATTACATGTTTAATCAAAATGCTGGAGATACAAGCCAAGTAGGAAAAGTACCAAGTATGAATACAAAAAGCAAGCATAGCACCAAGTATGTAATACATCCAAAAACTAAGATAAGAACATCTTAGAAGAACAATAGATCAAAAGATCAATCATCATCTTCATCATGAGCAGTATGTTCAGATTCTTCTTTAGATGCTTCATTATCACCTTCTTGTTCCTCAGAACCTTCTTCAGATGCAGCATCACTAGAAGGAGCGGAGCTGATATCCATAGGTGCTGCACCTTTTGAGGAGCTAGCCAAATTATTCTCAATTGTGTCCAAATGCTTAGTAATGGAAGAACATTGGGATTCCACAGAGTAAACCTTCCCCTGAAGAGTATCCAAACCAGATTGCATTCTTTCACTAAAATTGAGATAATAAGTATAGAATGGCAGGAACCAGGAAGGAGTATCAGCATCCTGTGGAATGGAGGGAGCTTGCTCAAAAGGCTAAGGAGGAGGCTCAAGTGTTGGGTGCTTACGACCTCTATGAAACCAACCTTGAGTGTAACTTTTATAACCTTGAGAGTAGTGGCTGAAAAAATGTCATAATGGGTCTTTTTAACAAAGTCAAAGGATGGTGTAAGGATGTGACGATGAGCAAATACCAGATTCAACATCCCAACATAAGGAAGAATGATGTAGGGAGCTTCTTCCTTTATGATCATCCATTTTATGATAAGGCTTGGTAGCTCCAGTTTCTTACCTTTCAAAATGCACCACATGACAAAACAATCAATAAAAGAAACATGAACATGTGAGCTGGTGCGGGGTAGGATGTTGTGAGTGATGAGTTTGGGCAAAATCAACGTTTGAAGGTTCAACTATTTGTAAAGTAGGGGGTTTCCAAAGTAAATAGGTGCATCGGTCATTACAAGTGGTAGGAAGTCTTGTGGAGTAAACCCCTACACCATAATCCACTGTTTTTCTACGGGTTTACATTCAAAGTTTCCCGGTTTGACATGGATAATTTTCCGAAGTGATAATTGTGTGATGCTTATGGTTTGCCCTAAGAGATCAATGGTAAAACCAACTTCTTGTTTCTCCATATTTGCATAAATTAGCTTAACCAAATTGGGATAATGTCCATTTGCTTTGTATGTGATGAACTTCTCCTATCCAATATCTTCGAAAAGTGAAATAATTTCAAGAAAATTAGAATTGAAAAATGAAACATCAAGTACTTTACTGAGGATTGGATCCAACGATTGGATTTGATTTTGGTAGAGTGTCTTGGCTTAAGGGGTGGCAAGCCACTTCTCAACTTCATCATTGTTGACACGTCGAGAGAAGAAGGAGGCCTTGTTCCCAGTTGTTTTGGTTTGTGGCATGATTTGGTATTGATGAAAGCTGAAAACCCTAATGTGTGGAGAGTTTAGGGTTTGATTTGATTTCGAGGGATTTGAGGAAATATTGGTGGAAAGAGGGTGATTGAAGGAGGAGAAGGTGTTTTTGGGAGGTAAGGAGCACTATCAGGCGACCGGTGGGAGTTAAAATGAGGGGTTTTCAAGTTTTAAAGGAGCCACCTACCACGAGTCAGTTGCCTGCCACTTGAGGAGTCAGATGCCTGATGACCCTATTTTCATTAGGAAGTAGCCTGGCAGGCACTTGCCTTTCAAGTGGCAATTGCCTGTTATGCAGGATTTTTCTAAATTCCTTTCCTAAACAACTTTTCAAAAATGTAGCAACCCTAATTCACATCTAATAAATATAAACCGATCATCTAAAAGTGGTTCTATAAAGAGATCCGTTGATTGATAATTTGTATTAACGAACTCAAGGGTTATTTCTTCTTTTTGTACGTGACCTCTCAAAAAATGATGTTTAATGTCAATATGTATTGTTCATGAGTGAGATACTAGATTTTTTGATATATTTATAGCACTTGTATTATCACACTTAATTGGGATTGTTGTATATTCCAAATTATAGTGTTTTAATTGTTGTTTCATCTATAATGTTTGTGCACAATAACTCCCAGCAACTATGTATTCAACCTCGACTATGGATAAGGCTATGAAATTTTGCTTTTTAGAAAACATGAGACTAGTGAGTGTCCTAGAAAGTGACAAGTGGCACTAGTGCTCTTTTTATCTATTTTACATCTGGCATAGTCCACATCCGAGTAACTAATCATTTCAAAACTAGTGTCCTTAGAATACCAAAGACCTAAGTCCATGGTGCCTATCAAGTAACTCAAAATTCTCTTAACAACTATTTGGTTTGGTTCTTTGGGCGCTAATTGTAATCAAGCACACATAAACACTAAACATTATGTCTAGCCTACTAGCTGTAAGATATAGTAAATGTAACACCCCGAACCCTTAAACCCGGGTCCGGCGCTTTATACCTGATAAAATCCTTGATAATCAACGTATATGCAGCGCAAAACATAAACATAATCTCCATATAACATAATACCAGAGTTTACTAATTCCAACTATTATTCATAATAAATCATTCATCACCTGCATTTCCATAAATTTATATAACTCCCAAAACATTTAAGCATTTTCACAATCATTCCTTACTCAACAACCTTAAAACATAAAGACATAAAACATAAATATTTACATTCCCTAAAATTAACATAGAAATATACCCTTTTCTTTTTATACAATCCTCAAAAGGCTAAAAACCCTCGAGCTCTCAAAGCTCGATCTCGAGGATGTCCTGAAAAAGAAATAATCATATTCGGGTGAGACACATCTTTGTAAGGGAAGAAACAATATATTAAAACAGTGTGTGGTTAACATGAGTTTATAATTAACATAAAATTTAACATTTACAGATCCTTAACATAATTTTTGAAATCATTTTCTAGACCTAATCAATCACATGCAAAAGATTTAACCCATGAGATTACCAAAGGATAGGGGTGATTACTCGCCCATACAAGTAGCACCCCTCTGCTCTAATACATTCGGCAACCCAAAGATCACTACTGAAGCATATCAGGGCACTCACCTTACTCAATAAGCCCTCAAGTATTAAATTGATCTTATACTCACACAATTCAACAATAGTTTACTGGAAAAAGCCCTGAGGATAGAGAAATCTATCCGCCTATACAAGTAGGTTCCCTCTGCCCTAGTACATTATGCAACTACTGCCACATCTGAAGTTACTAGTGCACTCGCCTTTCTCAGCAAGCCCTCAGGCGGAGCTTTGCTTGTTAAGTAAGCATTTAGTGAATCCTCTTATTAGTGAGCTTAAGGAGGGGACGTAAGCACTGTTGGCCAAACCTCGATTCTTGTGTCACGCTTTCCTTATACTTTTTACTTTCCTGCATATGCTTGATTATTTTATCAATTTATATTACTTCTTGAATGTTTGAGTATTAATTTGCGGTTGATTGGGAAATACTAGAACTGTAGTACTTGTGCAAATTTTTGTTTATATATCTATTGAATTAATACTTGTCTAGACAGACCCTAGGTTGTGATATACTGTTATAGAACATTTGACCTAGAATTTTTAAAATATCCAATTCACCTCCCCCCCCCCTCCCTGGTTCTTTGGTATTACACTAAAAATCACATTTGGTATCAGAGCCTTGTTGCATAGACTTAAACATTTTTTGTAAAAGATCGCAATGGCTCACATTGGTGTAACCCCCTTTGGTGAGGGACAGTCTCCCACACGTCCTCCAATTTTCATTGGTGTCAACTACACCTTTTGGAAACAAAGGATGCACATTTTTCTTCAAAATATTGATTGGAAGGTGTGGAAGGTTGTCCCCAAAGGAGTTTTTGTCTCAATGAAAACTATAGAGAGTAAGAAAGAACCTAAAATAGGAGAAGAATATACTGATGATATAAAGGGAGTTAATGTAAATGCTACTACAATGAATGCCCGAAACTATGCTCTAGATGTTAATGAATTTAATAGGGTTATGGCATGTACATCTACGAAAGAAATATGGGATAAACTAGAGGTTACATATGAAGGCACAAGAGATGTTAAGGCCAGTTGCATTGAGATGTTAACTAGTGAATAAGAGGCATTTAAGATGAACTCTAGTGAATCCATACAAAGCATGTAGACTCAGTTCACACATATCACCAACTCCCTGCATACACTTGGCAAGACTCACCCAACATATGAAATGATTAGAAAAATACTTAAGGGTCTACTGCCAATTTAGGAGGCAAAAGCCACTGCCATAGCTAAGGGGAGAAACCTAAAGGCAATGATGCTGGATGAGCTTATTAGATCGCTCATCACATATGAAATGATAATAAATGAGAGATTGATCAAGCACAACAAAGCAAAGAAGGTGACTGCTCTAAAAGCATCTACTAGTAGCTCAAGTGGAGATAATGATGAGGAGTCAGAAGAGGATATGGCACTGCTGACCAAGAAGTTTAGCAGGTTCTTTAAGAAAAACAAGAAACCATCCAGAAAGTTTCAGAGCTTAAAATCTGAAAAAGGAGACTCAAACAGAAGAAAACAAAAATCTGATCCTCTCATATGTTACAATTGTAATGAAATTAGACATATTCGACTAGATTGCCCGCTACTAGAAAAGGACTCGAAAAAGAAGAAAAGAGCAATGAAGGCTAGCACGTCTTGGGATAGACGTTATACTAGTGGGTCAGACATAGAAACTAGTGACACTAAAGTCACAAACTTATGTTTAATGGCTCACAGTGACCATGAGGTACATTCTTCATGCTCTTTATTGTCTTATTATTCTAGTGATGATTCTGATGTTGACAGCATGCCTACATATAAAGAACTGTAGCTTGAATATATTTGTATTCATAAATTTCATGATCAAATGACTAAGAAAAATGATGATTTAAAAATCAAATGCAAGAATTTGTCAAACCTTGTTGAAATGGGAAAAACATTTTATTCTACTATAAAGAAAGAAAAAAATTTGAAACTGAAGGAAAATTGGAGGATAACTCTAAAATAATTTACAAATTCATGAAGGGCCAAAACAACTTTGATAAACTCCTTGGGGCCCAGAGAAGTTTACTTGATAAACAAGGCCTCAGTTTTAATGGGATAGAGAACAAGAGTCGGAAAAATATTTATTTGTGATATTTTGTTCATGAATCAAAATTGCATATCCCATCTAAAGACTCCTATAGGAGTGCAATGTGTTTCAAAAGTAAAATAAAAGGTCATATACAATTTCATTGTCCATTTAAGAATAGGGATGTTAAAATTAAGAAGGCATGGAGAGTTAAGGGAGATTCAGGCACTAACCCCTATGGACGCAAGAGAAATTGGGTACCAACAATAGTCACTTAATGACTTTTGCAGGTGTGCTTGAGATCATCCGCCTCTAAAGATAAATGGTACATGGATAGCAGTTGCTCACAACACATGATGGGCGATAAGGCCAAGTTTGCTTCCATTACACCCAAGGATGGAGGATTTGTGATGACCTTCGGGGACAATGCAAAAGGGCAAGATCATTGGAGTAGATAAGATAGGTAAGGAACCTTCTCTTGTTATAGATAATGTTCTGCTTGTAGACGGTTTGAAATATAATCTCTTGAGCATGAGTTAACTATGTGATAGGGGATATAGGGTGTCCTTTGAGCATAATAAATATCTAGTAGAAAACATATTAGAAAATAAAGTGCTATGTACTGTCGAACAATATGGAAATGTGTATACTACTAGCTTTGATCATATAGCTTCTTGGCAAGTGAAGTGTTTCTCTATTATAAATGAGGCTAGTTGGCTTTGGCATAGGAGACTAGGGCATGCTAGCATGGATATATCATCAAAGCTAGTCAAAAATGAATTAGCCAAAGGCTTAACAAAGACACAGTTTGCGAATGATAAAATTTGTGATGCATGTCAAGTGGGTAAGCAAACTAAATCTAGCTTTAAGAGAAAGAAAATTATCTCCACTACTAGGCCACTTCAAATGATGCATCTAGATTTATTTGGTCCTAATCAAATCATATTCTTTTGTAATTGTTGATGACTATTCTAGATTCACATGGGTATTATTCCGAGCACACAAAGATTAAGCATGTGAAAATCTTGCAAGACTATGTAGAAAAATCCAAAATGATACAGGGTATAAAATTTCACATATCCAGAGTGACAGAGGAGGAGAATTTAAATATAGGGATATGGAAGAATTCTATGATTATCATGGTATTTCCCACAACTTCTCAACACCTAGGACTCCCTAAAAAATGTAGCAGTTGAGAGATAGAATAGATTTTTACAAGAAATGGGTAAAACAATGATTAATGAACATAAATTACCCAAATATTTTTGGGTCGAAGCAGTGATCACTACTTGCTACACAATGAATAGAGTTTTGATTAGACCTACTCTCAACAAAACCCCTTAGGAATTTTGGAATGGCCATAGACCTAATATTTCATACTTCCATGTTTTTGGCTGTAAATGTTTTATTCTAAGGGATAATGAGAACCTGGGAAATTTTGATTCAAAATCTGATGAGGCAATATTTCTAGGTTATGCATTAGATAGTAAAGCCTACAAGGTATATAATAAGAGAACATTGACTATGATAGAGTCCATCCATGTAGTGTATAAGTCTAAAGGAAAAAAAAAATGATGAAAATGGAATAGTAATTAGAAACAAAACCAAACTAGTAGCCCAAGGGTATAACCAGGAGGAAGGTAAAGATTTTGAGGAAACATATGCTCTTATAGCTAGGATGGAAGCCATTCAAATGTTACTTGCACGTGCTTCTTTTAAGAACTTCAAATTATATAAAATGAATGTTAAAAGTACATTTTTAAATGGCTACATAAATGAGGAGATATATGTGGAACAACCTCCCAGATTTGAAACCCACAAATTCCTTAACTATTTTTATCATTTGACAAAAGCCCTGTATGGATTGAAACAAGCTCCTAGAGCTTGGTATGAGAGGCTTAGTAGTTTTCTACTTGATATTGGATTTACTAGAGGGAAGATAGACACAATGCTCTTTATAAAAGCTAAAAATGATCATATGTTCCTAGTATAGATATATGTAGATGACATCATTTTTTAGGCTACAAATGATGAGTTATGTAATGAGTTTTCCAAATGCATGCAAAATGAGTTTGAAATGAGCATAATGGGTGAACTTAACTTCTTCTCGGGAGTTTAGATTAAACAGACTAAACATGGAACATTCATATGCTAATAAAAATATGTTAGAGATTTACTCAAACAAATTAATATGGAGGATGGTAAAATTTTAGGAACACCTATGAGCTCCTCGACAAAGATGAGCAAGGTATACCGGTAGATGTCAAGTTCTACCGTGGTATGACTGGTAGCCTACTGTACCTAACTACTAGCAAGCCTAATATTATGTTTAGTGTTTTTGTGTGTGCTAGATTTCAGGCTGCACCTAAAGAGTCTCACTTGCTAGCAGTTAAAAGGATACTTAGATACCTTATTGGTACTATTGAATTAGGTTTATGGTACCCTAAGCATACCTCATTTGAGATGTCAGCTATTCAGATGCTGACTTTGCCATCTGTAAAGTATTTCAAAAAAGCATGAGCGGCACTTGTCATTTTTTAGGACAATCTCTGGTTTCTTGGTTCTCCAAGAAACGGAACTTAGTTGCACTATCCATAGCCGAGGCTAAATACATAGCGGCTAGGAGTTGTGCTCAAATGTCTAAGGTATTGCATGATTGTCTGGATTGTACTGCTCTATGCAAAAAAATGATTTTTGTTAAACAATTCTCACTCCACTTAAGGTTGATCTAAATGCATATATGTTTTACCTTAGCCCTTTTGCTAATTCCAAAAAGGGGAGAACTATTATAGAAAAATTAGGACACTACAAAAAAAATTGGTTTTTAATAACGAAAGTATTAGTGACAGATTCAAATTCATCACTAAAACTGGGTATTAGTGATGGTTTTTAAGAACCGTCACTAATCGTATAGGCATTAGTGACGGTTTTAGCAACTATCACTAATACGACACTATTAGTGATGGTTATGAATACGTCACTAATAATTCTGTCACTAAAGACTGATTTTCCCGCTCAAACTATTGTAGGAAACCATTTTTCGCACAGAAATTATCTCGAGAAAATATTAGCAACCATTCTTGGGGTATTAATGATGAATTAAATCCGTCACTAAAATTCATTATTAGTGACGATAAAGTAACCGTTACTACTATTATTGTATTAATAAATTTAAAAAATTAATTTATTTAACACTATTAGTGACGATTTTGAAGATTCGTCACTATTAGTCACTTATTATTGATGGTTTTTAGAACCGTCACTACCATTTCTTTTATTTAAAAAATAAAAAAAAAAATTTATTTAACAACTATTAGTGACAGTTTTGAAGTTTCGTCACTATTAGTCGCATATTAGTAACAGTTCTGAGAACCGTCACTACTAATTATTTTATTTTAAAAAAAAAATTTATTTAATATTATTAGTGATGGTTTTGAAGATTCGTCACTATTATTCACTTATTAGTGACGGTTTTGAAAAATCGTCACTAATAATAATACATTAGTGACAATTTTTTAAATTCGTCACTAATAGTGTATTTATTTATAAAAAAAAAAATATTTATGTAACTAATAGTGATAGTTTCAAAATTGTCATTGATAGCCTCTCCGCACGATTTCCGAATCTCACGCCTTTCTACTTTCCTAACTTCCCTTTTCCCCTCCTTTCCCTTTCTGCGTCGATCCCCCTCATTTTCTTCCTCACTTCTTTCCTCCTCCCTCATTTCATCTTGCGACTTGTGCACATCCTCTCCATCCTTCCCATAGCCCTCATTCGACTTGAACGAACAGAGCCCTAGACCCTTTCAGACCTTTAAAACCCTTCGTGATAAATTCATCTCGCACATTCGAACCAGTAGAAGCCTTCGTGATCCTTTAAATCAGGAGCGTGAGCTCATCTACGAGCCTTCGAACCAACTAGAAGCCTTCGCGACTTCGTCTTCGAGCTTGGAACCAGGATTTTGAGTTCGTCTTTGACATTTTGAAGAAGCATGACCCTTTGCGTGAAGAGATTGATGGGTGGAGAGGAACACTCAGTCATTGGATGTGACTAAAACTCAATGAGGATAAATACCAAACAAATATATTTTAATCTGGAAAATAATACAGAAGAATCCAAAAACAAAATCTCTCGCTCACTCACTGGCTTTCCACTCTCAACACACCACACTATCACAATACATACACACACCTATTTATAGTAAAACATACAAAAATATAATCAACAATGGTGGGAATTAGATTTCAACAATTGTGGCTCGTTTGGTAAGGTTGGTGGCCAAATCTTGCTTAACTTCAATGGAGGTGGGCTGCTGGTTGATGAAGCTGCTGCAGTTAAATTTTTTTGCTGCCACTATCCCATTGTTCAAGTTTAATCTTCAACATCCCCCCTTAAACTTGACTCTCCTAACTTTGTCATTTAGAGCATTGTCTTCGGTCTTACAAAAATATCATACCTGAGTGGCTTTGTGAAAATATTAGCCATCCGATCATACGTTCTGCAAGATATCAATTCCACTTCTTTCTTCCTGTAACCCTTGGCGACATGTTTTTCTTTGTATCTCTGGACTTCTCTTTGAGTGTTCTTCTTGGTCTTGTAGACCCATTTTACACCAATAGTTTTGCGGCTCTTCGGGAGATTTCTCAACTCCCAAGTCTTGTTCTTCTTGATGGATTGAATCTTCTCATCCATCATTTTTCTCCATTTTTTTTCTTCGTTAGCTTTCTCAAAGCTAATTGGGTCGCTAGTTAGCAACAGGCAGTTTAGAGCAACATATTCTTCCATTGGTTCTGTATTTTCATACAGATCGGCTAGATTTCGAGCTCCTCTAGGTCTTATGTCTAAGATTTCACGCTCTATTGGTGATGGAGCTTCATTTGTTTATGGTGAACCATGTGGAGGTGTCTGCAGCTCAGGAATTTGTGGCTCAATAGTCACTTCTTTTGTCTGTGTAGGTTCTTCTCCTTCAAGAGTCAATTCCGCATCTTTGGAACATTCATCCTGATCCCATTTCCAGGATTCATTTTCTTCAAAGATGACATTCCGGCTGTTAAAGACTTTCTTGTTGATGGGATTGTAGAGTCGATATCCCATGGTGCTATCGCCGTATCCAACAAGGATACACTTCTCTCCTTTATCATCCAGCTTTGTCCTTCTTGCTTCTGGGATCTTGGCGTAGGTTATGGAGCCAAACACTCTCAGATAACTCACACTGGGCTTGTGAGTACTCCAGGCTTCATATGGTGTCTTTGTATAAAGACTCTTCGTCGGACACCTATTGAGCAGATAGACTGCACATAACACTGCTTCTGCCCAAAAACTCTTGGGCATATTTTTATCCTTTAACATGCTTCTAGCCATGTTAAGGATTGTGCGGTTCTTCCTTTCGTCTACACCATTCAACTGGGGAGTGTATGATGGTGTGAACTGTTTCTGAATCCCTTGTTGTCTAAGGAATTCCAGGAAAGTTTCGTCTTTGTACTCTCCTCCTTGATCTGACCGGAGTGACTTGATGTGAAAGCCACTCTATTTCTCCACAAGAGCTTTGAACTCTTTGAACTTGTCGAACACCTCTAACTTCCTTTTCAGGAAGTAGACCCAGGTCTTCCTGCTGTAGTCGTCGATGAAGGTGAGGAAGTATCGACTTTGTCTATTCGAAAATGGTTTTAGTGGACAACACACATCTGTGTGTATTAGCTGGAGCGGCATGGTTGATCTCCAGTCGCCTTGCTTTCCAAAGCTGTTTTTATGTTGCTTACTCAAAATACAACTTTCACATATCACATTTGGATGATGGATATTGGGTAAGCCCTTCACCATCTTCTTGCTTCCCAATTGTTTCAAACTTTCAAAGTTTAGATGCCCATACCTTAGATGCCATAGCCAGTCTTTGTCACTAATGATAGCGCTCAAACACCTTGGCGTATCATGTTGGATGGCGAGCAGAAACATTCGATTCTTTGCCATTTGAACTTGAGTAACAAGCTTTCCTCGAGCATCTATTATCACCATCTGCTTATCACTGAGGCTAATTCGATAGCCTCTCTCCACGAGCTGTTCGAGACTAAGTATATTAGTCTTTATGGCTGGCACATAGTAGACGTTGGAGATGTAAGCATGATCTCCAGACTTCTATTTGATCAAAACATCTCCTCTCCCTTGGACTGGGATTTTAGAATTATCTCCAAAAGAGATCTCCCCCTGAACTTTCTCATTAAGTTCAAAGAATAAGTTCTTTCTACCAGTCATATGGTTGTTGGCTCCAAAATCAAGGTACCAAATGCTTTGGTCCTGGGGAGTTGAATTGTATGCCATCAGCATCAACGACTCTCCATCTGCATGATCAGTTTCGGCAAGGTTGGCCTCCTCGCAAACCTTTTCTTGTTGTCGCCCCCAACATTCATTGCTATAGTGTTCATACTTGTGACAATTGTAGCATTGAATGTTTCTTTTGTCTACATTCGAGCGATTATTGTATCCTCCTCTTCTTCCTTGTCCTCTGCCTTGTGGGACATAGCTCTGTTGATTTCGTCCTCCTCTAGTGGGACCTCTTCTGCCTCTGCCACCTTCTCTGGAGTTAAAATTTCCAGAATTTCTTCCACGAGATCCTCGGTCTCGTCCTCTTCCTTGTTGTGATGTCCCCCCTTTTTCGTATCTATCTATAGTGAGGGACAACTTCGTTTGGAGAGCTTGCTCCAGTGCTTTATCATCACTTCTTCTATTGACTTTTTGCTCATGGGCTTGGAGTGAGCCCACAAGTTCTTCTACAGACATTGTTTCCAAGTCTTTTGTTTCTTCTAGGGTCATAGCTATATAATTATATTTTGGATCTAAAGATCGCAAAATTTTTTCACAAATTCTCTCGTCATTGAGAATCTCTCCATTTCTTCTTATTTTATTTGATACTACCATTACTCATATATAGTAGTCTGCAATGGATTCAGTAGACTTCATTTTTAGAGATTCAAACTCACCTCGCAATGTCTGAAGACGAATCTTTTTTACTTTATCTATACCTTTGTGTGTTCGATGGAGAGAGTCCCAGACTTCTTTGGATGTCTTCGTGGAGGCGATGATTTCGAACGTGACCTCATCAAGGCCTTGGTAGATTATGGATTTTGCCTTGCAATCTTTCTTTCGATCGCCTCGCAAGGTCGTTCTTTAAGCATCCGACATATCTGCTGCGGCTTCTTTTGATGGGCTTTCTCTGTACCCATCTTCAACAATGTCCATGACATCCTGAGCACCTAGAAGGGCTCTCATTTGAATCGACCAGTTGTCATAATTCTCTCGGGTCAATTTTGGAATGACCGATTAGGTAGTACCGTTAGCCATCGAATTCAATATATAAAAACCTTAGGAACTGGTTTTGGTTTGCAAAGAACCGGTCCAAAAATTATTGAACTGGCTATAGGAAATTCTGGTGAATTTTTAAACTAACCGATTTAACTTAACGGCGGTTTAACGGCGTTAATGATCCCGTTATGCCACGTGGCGTTCTCTGCTCGTGCCGCATGTCCGCTACTAAGAGGCGGGTCGGATGCGAGTCAAAGCTCGGGTACGGATCTGGGTTGCTGGTCGCTAGGTCGGGTTGCGGGTCTCTTCCTGGGTCGGATCTTGCCAATCAGGCGAAGAAGACGCGTGCGGGTGCGTGAGGCGCATGTCGCCGTTTGCCGGAGTCTTCGTCGGCGTGTGCGGGCGTGGGAAGGACGCTATCTTCGTGGGAGGCGCGTGGGAGCGCGTGCGGAGTTTCTCGGTGTCCGTTTGAAACGTGGTTTTCACCGTTAGAATCGACTCGAGTTGAATTTCAAAATGGTATGCTCAATTTTGAATTTTGAGCAAATTCAAAAATGGGAGAAAATCAGATTTTTTCTTTGTTTGCGCAGATTTCAGTGTTCCTGGACGCTCTGATACCACTGATGGGTGGAGAGGAACACTTAGTCACTGGATGTGACTGAAACTCAGTGAGGATAAATACCAAACAAATATATTTTAATCTGGAAAATAATACAGAGGAATTCAAAAACAAAATCTCTCGCTCACTCACTGGCTTTCCACTCTCAACACACCACACTATCACAATACATACACACACCTATTTATAGTAAAACGTACAACAATATAATCAACAATGGTGGGAATTAGATTTCAACAATTGTGGCTAGTTTGGTAAGGTTGGTGGCCAAATCTTGCTTAACTTCAATGGAGGTGGGCTGCTAGTTGATGAAGCTACTGCAGTCAAATTTTTTTGCTACCACTGTCCCATTGTTCAAGTTTAATCTTCAACAGAGATAAACTAAATTTCTTGATCTCCCGGCAGTCCACTTTATGTGTTTGCATTCATTCCATCAATGTTGCCTTGGTGATAATGAGAAGGAATGCTCGGAATGCACTCCCGAGTACCGATCTGTCCTAGAAATGAAGAGAAACTTGGAGAAAAAATCCAAAGACCAAGATATTTTTTTTTCAACAAGTGAAGAGTTCAAAGGATGGGTTTTCTATAATAGCTGAGTATTTTGGGAAGGAAGTCATTAGCAAACCAAGTATTGGACCCATAGGCACACATAGATTAGGCAGTACTTCCGGAAGTGGTTTCTAAGGTTTGCGATCCTTAGCCATATACTCTTTAATTTATCTTGCCTCAATAATTTAGGCTAATTTTCCTCTTTGGGATTATAGAGATTGTGCGATTCTTGTAAGTTTGTGTTGTCTATACATAGGTAATAATATTTGAGATATTGAACAACCATTGTTGGGCTTTGCTTGGCGAACTTGATTTGGCTGATGATTGTTATTTGAAGATATTATCACTGACAATAACGCCAAAGAATGCTTTAGTTAAGGTATTGTTCTATTCAAACTAACAGCCATTTTCGAATGGACTTTATGCCCAGTTTCTCCTTTGAGTGTGAATTCTTGTTAATGTTTTATTTTTTTTGATTTCTTGCTGAGAAAAAATTCAAACAAATTTTGAAGTGTGTATTTATTAAAAAAAACTTTAATGATTTCTGTGTATGGCATAGTTTTTTGTATTGCTCTAGGTATTAAGCAGTTGGGCCTGTTTGGTTATAAATAATTATATCTGGTCCAGTTATCTGTTTTAATGATCTCAAATTTATGGTTTGTCGATTCAAGCAGGCAGCAAGAACATGCAGATTATGAAAAACTCATGAGCTGAATGTCATGTTTGCTTCACAGTTTTTTGAACTTTAGAACATTTCAAAAAAAGCCTCCATAAAGCTTTCTTGTATTGTCACTTTGATGGTTGAGAATTTTAATTTTTCTCAAACATTTCCCTCAAGTTATGTTTTAATTTCTATTTAATCCTCGTGCAGAACAGATGTTAAAATGTCTTTCCAAGAAAGATGGTTGAATTCTACTGAACATCACTAATGGGTTTGTAATAATTTTGTTGCGATTGTCTTTATTATTCAAAAACTTATTTTCAACTTTTTCTCATGATTTTTAATTTTATTTCCTTCCTCTTTGGAACAATTTCTATTTGCCTCTAGCTTTACGCAGCAGTTCCGTAGATAACATATAATATTCATTGTTAAATTAAGAGCAATGATTTTTTTTATTTTTCTTATTAATGTAGAGTGGCCATCAAGAATTACGGGGGCACATACATAACACTAAAATATTCAGAGTTTCCTACTCATACTAGATTGAATTTGAAAGCACATATAATAAATAAAAATACTCTTTCAATTTTTTACACAAGGCTAAATATTATGGAGATACATACATAACATTACCTAGTATTTAGGATTTGCTACTGACATGATTGAATGTGGAAGCACGTAAAAAATAAAAGGACTCGTACAATTTTCTAACACAAATATTAAATGTGGAAACTCATATAATAAATAATAAGAAATTTTATTTATTTAATCATCTACTGTGTGTTCAAGGGACTAGGTTGCAAAAATTGTATAAATTTTGGGAAGAAAATCCGGACATTGTTTTTTTCACATTGAGGGTAATACTTTTGTGCTCTTTCTACTATTGATTTCATTCATGTTTTTAGGTAATTGTTAACTTGTGTCTTTATCTTATCGTGATTATTTATTTTAAATAGTTTATACAGCATCTTGAATTTTTTAAAGGGCAGTGGAAAGGCATTTTGTGCTGATGGAGATATTGTTACACTTTATCAATTATTAAAACGAGGTATGTGACAGGCTTCGCAAAAATATAAAAAAAAAAAACAGGATACATACGCTTTTTCTATTTGGACCCAATTAACAAAATTTCTTTTTACATCCGATAGTTTATATATCAATTACCCCAAATAGATATAAATAAATGCAAAAAGGAGGAGACAAAAACATATGACATTCATATGTTCATATATTCATTTGTACCACTTATATCTTTCAATCATAAATTGAATTAGTTGATTGGGCCTTTTGTTTGGCTGCCTAATCCCTTCACCAAAAACGGTTAAAAAAAAATCTCCCACTCGCCAGTTTACTCAAATTGATGGCCCTTCCACCTTGCCACCTATTTGCTCAGGTTTGTATCGAAGAAGTCTTTTGTTTCTTTCATCATTTCGATCTTCCAATGTATTATAATTTTTTTTCCTTTTGCGGCTTTATGTGGCCAATGGGGAATTATCTTGTCAAATGTATCAATGCTCTGCTAACATGGGTGTTGGAGTATCATTTAACAACGAATATTATGCTTCTTTAACATGCATGATGGCCTATGTTAGTAGTATGATATTCTTACATTACAAACTTAACCAATAACCAATTATATGTACATATAAATATGCTAGAGTATTAATATTTTAGATGGGTTTGTAGAGATATAGTATTTCGCTCCGAAGCATAAAATTAAAAGAGAGAATTACAAATCTCTTTATAAAATATAATTATAAAAAATTATATGTATATTATATATATTTTCTATATTAAAATATTAAATACGTTAATCCATTTATCTAAAACTCAATTCAGTTGGTTTTGGGTTTGGTTAACATGGAATTTTGATTCAGTTCAGCTAACAAGATTCTTTTAATAAAAATTTTTTGGTTAATCTAGATAATTAACCTAAATGATGGATTCATCGAAAATAAATCAACATCATATCTGCCCCCTCAGGTCCCTAACAACACAATTAACTGACCTTTAGCTAGAGAATTTGTATTAGTACTTTAGTAAATCTAAATTCTTGTCATTGCCTCCACGACATCACAAGATCAAGTCATTTTGCAAGCCAACTACTATTTGTTGAGGAGTATTTCCCTTTGTAATTTCATAGTTTTATAACTTAAATGTAATCACAATCTCATCTTATTTATGCTTATATGCTTTTGTGAGATCATCACTACACTTACTATCCACAATGTACTGAATGCTTGAATTTATTTGATAGATGGTTTATATTTTTATATGAAATATTATTAAGCTATGCTAAATTGCATGCTTAAATTAAATGTCATCTGCATGGTTGATGCAGAATCTTATGAACTGCATACTGGTAGTTGCTTAAGTTGTTGCATGTTTGGATTGAACACATGAGAACACACAGGGGAGCTGAACTCCATCCTTAATGAGCTGGCCTAAATTTAACTATCTTAGGGATTCAAATGAATCATATTTTTATTGTTTTTGTGATTTGCAGGTTTGGGAAATGTTCTATTTATAGATGGCATGCTACCGAAATGTCGCTACAACTCCCATACATGACTACAGTCATTAAAATGTGTGCTAAAATGATTACAATGTGTGAATTACGGTGTTATCCCAAGAGGGGAGATGAATTGGGTATTTCTAAAATATTTAAGTTTATTTTACCACTTAATCCCTATTTCATTATTTAACAAAATAATTGTAGGGGTTTGAAATAAATTCAAATTATTATCTCAATAAATTTAATTATACCCAATTAATTATCAAGTGCATGTAATATTAATCAACATACAAATATGAAAAAGCTGATAATAAAATGCAAGCGAAAATTAAAAAGTTAAGGGAAGAGAAAAGGCAAACATGATTTTACGAGTATCACGACGTCCCGGAGTGCATGTGCCCCGGGGTCGACGAAATAAAAATTGTAGTTTAAATTTTTGGAAAAAAATAGGAATGGAATCACGACTAACATTTTAGTGTGGTTAGAACATTTGATTACTACCAAATTAAGGGTAGAATAGGTCTGCATTATCAAAGTTGGGATCAGAAGTTTGGTTACGTGAGGGAAAGGTATGAGCACCCCCTACGCGCCCGTTCTTACGAACGGTACCTAATTAATTATAGAATTATCTCAAAGTAAACTTAAGAAGCCTTTGAAATTACTCCCTTTGTGAGTTTATAAAATGTGCATGCAAACAAATAAATCATACAAATATTTACATAATATACATATTCCCTCAGAACTAAGGTACGTGAAGCCTGAAAGCTCATACCCCTTTTTGAAATTATAGGGATATACATATACGAAAATAAATAATACTATAAAATAAAAAAAAATATTATAATACATGATACAAAATATAAATATACCCAAGAAACAAAAATACTAAGAATATTTAACATTACCAATAATAAAAAGTAATAACAATAGTAACAATAATAATAACGTATTACTATAATAATAGTCCTATACTAATAATAATATATTAATATTGCGATGCTACACTATAATAGTAGTATATAATATCATAATAATACCATACCAATATACGTAGCAAATATAATAGTAATAATAACAAATAAATGATAATAATAATAATAATAATAGTAAGTAATAAATGATAAGGATAATAATAAATAATAATGATAGGAATAATAATAACAATATTTATTATAATAATAATATACATATTTTATTTACCTTAATATTGACACCCAATTAAAGATACAATACACACATATATATAAGCAATTAATTAATGAGACAAATCGAATTAAAGGCAAGCAAATAATGAACTCAATGAAACTTATTCAAGTTATTACTAATACGTAAACAATAGTATGATAACTTCTAAACTTATAGTAATAAATCAAATCAAAATTTAATATACAATCCTAAATATTTAACATGATAATAATACAATATTACATGGTAAACCATTATATTATACACAATATAAAATAATGAATCATAATATATACATGATAATAGGAACAATATAATAAACCCTAATACACCTAAATTATATATGCATAATAGCCTTATAACATAACAAACCATAATAATAAAAGCAATATGAAACAATATATCACCATATTACCTAAATATATACATGATAAAAATAATAATAATAAATCACAATATCACCCAAATAATAATAATAATAATAAGCCATAAGAACACCTAAATATAAACATGATGATAATGACCTTAGAAAAACACAAACATAACAATCATAGAAAAATATAAAATGCATGCATGTGTGTATTTAAGTGTGTAAAAATGTGTCTTTTGGTGTGTGTTCTGCTGTGTGTAAAAGTGTGTTCGGGTGTGTGTTGGTGTGTGTTCTGTTGTGAGTAAAAGTGTGCTGTGTGTGTGCGTGCTGTGTGTTGGGCTAAAGGGGCTGCTGTGCTGCTCCTGGGTGCCGTGAGATGTAAGGGTCGCCGGCGTGGCCGAGATGGTGCGGAGATGGTAATGCGGTGCTGCAAGTGACGGGGACGGGGATGAGATGTCGGGGAGCGTTGATGATGGTCGGCTGCTGTAGGGGGGTCTTGTAACTGCAGAGGAACGGCGGTGGGGTGGAGGTGCTGCTGCTGCTGCGTGTGTCCGTGGAGTGGTGCTGCCGGTGGAGATGGTGGTGCGACTGGGGGGACGAGGCTGCTGCCGTGAGCTATTCCGCGCGTGCTAATGTGGTTGCTGGTGAGGTCGTGGAGGTGTCGTGGGGCTGTGAACGCTACTACTGTTGGGCGAGCCGTGGTCGTCGCTGGAGATCCTGGAGACTGGCCGGAGATCCTGGAGGCCGTGGACTAGGTTGTGTCGGTGGTTATAGATGAGGGAGGCTGGGCGAGTACAGGAGACGAGAAGGAAGGGATGGCTGCCTGAGGAGCTGCGTGGAGGCAGCAGTGGCTGTGGGTTGTTGTGGCCGTGACTACAAGCGGGTCGGCAATAACGTTAGGGTTGCACAAGGTGGCTGGGTTGTGGCATTGCGGGTGAGTGGGTGTTGCAGGGATTGGAGAGGGGTTGCTGGTGAGGTGGGAGGAAGAGAAGAAGAAGGTCTGCGTCTACCACCACCCACCCAACCCCAGGCTTGTGTGTGTGCGTCTGTTTTTTTTTTTTTTTAAGATATGGCTCCCCTTTGTAATTTATAAGAAAATTTTCCCAACCTAGCATGTGCCGCCCCCTTTTATTTATTTTATAATAATAATAATAATAGTGGTAATAATAATAGTAATAATAAAAATACTGATAATAATAATAATAATAATAAAGAAGTAATAATAACAATAATAATAATAATAAAAATAATGATAATAATAATAATAATAATAATATTATTATTATTATTATTATTATTATTACTAATAAAACTTTTATTATATTGGACCCGAATAAAAATGGGGTGTCTATAGCTACCCCTCTTTCACTACAAAAAAACTGATTTTTATTGATGAATTCAATTTCGTCACTAATAATAGAGTATTAGTGACGGTTTTTAAGAACCATCACTAATACTTTCGTCACTAAAAACAGCACGGTAAACAATTTCTGGGGGAAAATTTTACCAGGAAGATATTAGCGACGATTTCAGGGTATTAGTGACGGTTATAACACTGTCACTACTAGTGTTTTTAGTTAAAAAATATAAAAAAGAAATAGTTAAGGATATGAGTGACGGTTTGGGAGTACCATCACTAATAAGTGGGTATTAGTGACGGTTTCAAAACTGTCACTACTAGTGTTCTTATTTAAAAAATTATTAAAAAGAAATATTTAAGGGTATTAGTGACGGTTTTGGGTAACCGTCACTAATTGGGGGTATTAGTGACGATTTTGAAATCGTCACTAATAGTGTTTTTATTTAAAAAACTATAAAAAAGAAATATTTAAGGGTATTAATGACGGTTTGGGAGTACCGTCACTAATAAGCGGGTATTAGTGACGGTTTTGAAACTGTCACTACTAGTGTTCCTATTTTAAAAATGTTAAAAAGAAATATTTAAGGGTATTAGTGATGGTTTTGGGGAACCGTCACTAATAAGGGTATTAGTGCCCACGCCCGCACGGCCCATACACCCCACTCGGCCCCTCCTACTCCAATCCCAGGCCAACCGGCACCCCAACCCTAAATCCCTAATCACCTAATGCCCTTAGCCCAATTCAATTGGAGCCCTAGTTGCCTATTGTCGATTCTTCATTTGAGCGTGACGAACGTCTCTGCTCAGAAAGCCAACACAAGATGAGAGAGTGACTGAGTGAGAGACCCTTCATTCTAGCCTTCTTCTTCGACACTTCGAAGCCCTCTAGCCTTTGTGAGTTGGTCATCCACACTGCGAACCAGCAAGAGCCCTTCGCGAGTTCGTCACTTCGTCAGGAGCTTCGCGAGTTCATCGTGGACATTTTCAAACCAGGAGGAGCCCCTTGCAAGCTCGTCTTTGAGCGTTTGTGAGTTCGTGAGTTCATTTGCATCGAAATTCGAATTTGTAAGTATTCTTCTTCTTCTTCTACAAATATGCTTTTTGCTTCCGATGTTCATCAGTTTTTTAATATGTTTAGCCTTAATGATGGGGAGCTTAAGGAACTCTCTCATGTGCATCAAGGATTGCACTAAGATCATTAACAATTTGCCCACTAAGCCAGTTGGAGTAAACAGCAGTTCACTGCTCTCTACAAATCTGAAGTGGAGTAGTTGTATCTCAAGTACATTGTAGTCAGATTTAAATTACAGAAAGACTATGGTAAAAATAGACAAACAAAGTGCAAATTGAAAATTTGAGCAGATAAATGGGCTCCCTAGATCTTGAAGTTTGTTGTTTTTTTTGTGTCTCTGTTCCCCTTTTCATTGGCTAGCCTTCTTAGTTCCGTAGTTCGCAGATTTGTTAACATGCAGAGATTTGACATATCAATTTTTGGGGATAAAGAAAAATCTGGTACTGGAATTCATACATAAAAAATTCCCATAAATGCAATTTAAGTATCCAGGCTAGTACATCAGAGAAACACATGTTGGTCTCTGATTTAGTCTCTACACTGTGAATTTCCCAAAGTTGCCAATTATCTGATATTCATAAACACAAAGTCTCTCAAGTACTGAAGACAGAAGGGGTCTCCATTTACTCTTAAACAGAGCAGCCCACTCATAACTGTATAAAATGATTTGTTGGCAAACAATATACTTTGTGATTTGGTATTTTGACAGACAGAGCAATTTGTCATTTGCACAGAATAAAGCAAATTCTAACACAAACCATTGAACCTAACACCTCATTTGGCATTGAAAGCATAATCAAAGAAGGAATCTTGGACTTCTTGAGAAAAAGAACTTGCTAGCTTTCCCATTCTTTGTCATTTTTTAATGAAAAAAAAAATATAAACATAGAAGCAGACTTGATCTTCCCACAATCAAAATCTGGTTCAAACATTTAAATTTAAATGCATTAGCTTATGTTGAAAGCAGAGTACTACTTATAGCATTGAATTTCTGTTTTAATATGCGGAGATAGTTTATTTTCTAGATCATATGCATATAATTTTTCTGGTATTATGATTCTATCTGTAGTGTTTTTATCTACTTGCCAATCCTTCATAATGTTTTTGGAATCATCAAGGGTGGCAAATAAGTACTCAGTTTTCATTTAACCATTAAAAGCTATATAAAATTCAGAAAGAACCATTAAAAACTTTATAGAATTCATGTGGTTCATTTCTACCTTGGCCCTCAGGATTTGCAGATGTTGTAGAATTGTTTAGTAGTGAGGAAGCAGCAAACACTAAGCTAAACCCTCTGAATGTGAGGAAATAGGCCAAGGGCCAAGGACAAAAAGAAGAGGGTATATGCATTATAGGCAGCAATGCTTCTATAATCTGCTTCTATATAATTGAAGCATTATCTTGATATCGCGTGTGTGTATCCCATTACCTAAATTTCTTTAATGCTTCTAATAGTTGCAGGAATTAGAACAATGAACAAGTGAAAAAAAAACAATTACAAACTATAGTGATGCTCCCTCCAAATACTTATATGAAAAAATTTAAAGCATTGGGATGATCTTTTATGGTGTATGTTTTAAATATTTTTGAAGATTTCATTTTCGTTTCAGTGAAATTAGAGATTTTCCATGCTTAGTAATTCTTTCTGTCTCTCTTGTGAAAAGACTCCTAATTTATAAACCCCTGTCTTGGGCTAGGCATCTGTAGTTATTTGAGACCTGCAACAGTTCGAAGAATGGATCCGGTGCCTTCTCATCTACTCCTCGGCTTGTAGTTGCAGAGATAGAGATACTTACAGATGGCAATTCAATCAAATTCATATATAACTCAGAAATTTTCTATCTAGTTCCATGAACTTTTGTATTTAGTTCCATGGCATGTTATTGTGCTATCAGCTCCTTCTCTATCTCCTCCCTCTGTCAGTTCTAATTAACAGTCGAAGCATATATGCAGATTTTCCCTGAAGAAGTAAATGTCATATGAAGTAAAATGTCAAATTAACTACTACCATTTCATGTATTCATTGAAGCTTAGACTCATCCAAGAACGGTTATTATACATTCATTCCTAATCGTACAAGTGAGACAAATTAATTGTTATATTTCAATTGATTATTAGTCATACTATGTTGACTAATAATCACTTGAACATGTTAATTATTTGTTTCACTTACGATTAGTAATGTGAGTATTTCAACCATTCTTGGATTGTCCAATGTGGATAGTTCAAGAAGTTGTATTTACATTGTTGTCATCGTTCACGCTTTGTCAATTGTCATTATATATTTCGAGCGCGTCTCTACTTGTATTCTCTGGGTGCATAGTGGGGTGTCGTGACAATTTGTTAGTGATGGAAGACTAGCCAAATTTTTACTTCCCCCATATCGTGTACTCGGAGAGCCATGGGGAGATGCTGCCGAAATTTATAACGACTACAACGAATGAATTTGAGCAATTGATCGCAATGTAATGCAACATTCCTGAATGGGATAGGATCCGTACCCTTTAGAGTATGATGGTTGATTATAGGATTCACGATGCATGCATGATAAACAGTATGAGAATATAATGAACACCATTTACTTGAACATATTATAGGGTAATTAATGAACATGGATAAGAGTTGGATGAACGCTCGGGGTAGGTTTTTGCCAGAATACGTGAAAAGGGTAGATGATTTCATAGAGTTCGCGCATCCTCGTGCACACAGAGCCAGTAGAATAAGGTGTCCTTGCAATAAATGCAAAAACATAACATTCAAACACATTGATCTGGTCCATTCACATTTGTTAGACTTTGGAATGGAGAAAAGGTACACAAGATGGGTGTTCCAAGGTGAAGATTATGCAGTTCAGACCCCGATAATTTAAATGACGTTGAAGATGAGGGGGTGAATATAGTAGGTGGTGATACACGTTCTGAAGGGTTAATCGAAATGTTAGGTGAATTGCAAAGGAGGATTGCAGTGGACATGAGTAATGTCAGTGTGTCGCGTACTGGTGATGAAACTACTTCAACGGGTACCAAACCTTGCGATCCTAGTACGTTGAATTGACTCAGTAAACCATTTGCTAATCTCATGAGGGATGTAAGGGTGCCTCTATATCCAAACTGTAAAAAGTTCTCAAAATTAGAGTTTCTAATAAAGTTGTTTCATGCAAGAACAATACATGGGTTATCTCAGAGCGCATTCAACATGCATTTAAGCCTTATTAAGGCAGTACTGCCGGAGGGTGAAACACTTCCTAAGTCTTTTTGTGAGGCGAAGACATACATGCGTGAATTTGGTCTCGGTTACACTACCACCATGTCTCGAAGATGTTTCCGATGCTTCTTCAAACTTCATGAATTGTCCCACCTGAGTGACTGCCAAATTAATGACCATAGCATATCATGAGTTGACAAAAAAAAAGACATTTTTACATAAGTTGAGTTCAAACCTGTCACATTTTCAGAAATACCCATTAACCCACAAGTCCAATTCCACTTCATTCTCTCCTTCCCCATTGGTTACAATGTCTTATCTTCTCCTCGTCCAACAAATGGAAACTTAAGCACTGTTCTCAGCTATTTAATTATATTCTGAATTTAAGATATGGTTGGCATGTATTACTGTCGTGAATATGCTAAATGGTTGCATGGTAGTCTAGAATGCCTCCTGCATGGCGGATGCAGTTGATGTGTATTGCATGCTGGTAGTGGATATAGGTTCTCGTGTGCCTTAAACTTGTTATAAATGCTCTATTTGAACCTATCAGGTGCAGGTTTTATAGGAAAACGTCCAATTTACAGACGGCGTGCTACCGAAATTATGTTAAAATTTGACCAAACAAAAAGAAAAGATAGTTTTAGTCGTCTAATGTTAAAATATTTTTGAAAAGATGAGTGAATCTTAGGAATCATAATAAATAAGGCAACTTAGACTTAGTTAATTTAGAACGGACATTCATTAGATATTGCAATCCATATTGGTGGTTCACAAAAGCATTAGATAAACAGCCCTCTGTCCAATTCCTCCACGTAAAACATGATCCCTTCCTCAAAGGCACTCTATCCAAGAACTCACAACTAGCTCAATCACACACCTTCTCAAAATCAAAAAATCTAATTTGAACACAATGCCCTTTTTCTTTGTACGACCAACATCCTACCACTTAAATGTCTACTAAAAATAACATACACAATCTGCCTCTCTCCAACAAAAAACACTTTGTGCAAAAGAAATAGTATTACTAAGGAGGAGGTTAGACTTCACGTTCAGAGTCCAATACTCCCAAAATTTGGCATCACATTTTTTAACTCATCAAAAATCTCCTCGACATCATTTGGGAACACAAATTGCATCTTACACTCCTTTTGAAGAAGGATGTAACCCAACCCACTTTCATTTTTTCAGCAAAACCCTTCTTATTTAGGAGCAGGTGAACAGCCATTTTCTCACTGTCCTTAATAAAAAAATGAATAAGTGTTCTTGATAACATCATGGATTGTGCCTCTATCATATTGCCAAGGCCACTCAAGAAGAATATGATATGCATCCATAGGAGCCACAACACAATAAACAGATTTCATGAAGGAACCGATTGAGAAATTGACAAGGCATCTCAAAGAGACAATTGCCTCATTTCCTTTGTTGAACCATAGAATGTGGTATGGCTGTTGATGTCTCTCTTTTTTCAATCCCAGCTTCTCTACCTTCTCTTAACAAACCAGGTTCTCACTGCTCTCACTATCAATTATCAAGTTGCAAAGCTTTCCACCCGTTGTGCCTCTAGTTCAAATGATATTTTTATGTTGCCACGTGTCACTACTGGCTAGAGGAGAAAGTAATGACCTTCAAATGACTAAAAACTCACCAAGGACATCAGCCTCAATCTCTTATTTTGCCACATCATTTTCAGCTTCTAGTTGCTGCTTTTGGTCCTCAAAAATTGCAGTTTTTTCTTCATAGGTAGCCTCTTGATCCTCAACAACGCTAAATCTACCTTCAGCCTTCTTTGGACACTCATTAGACTCGTGGCCAATATCGAAGCATCTATAGCATTTCAGGTTTACTTGGGGCTTTTTTACCACTATTATCGCTAGTTGGTTGGTTAGCATGCAGAAGGGCTGCTGTCCTAGTTGGTGCACCACTGTTGTGTTCTTCAAAATGGAACAATGATCTCACCAACATATAGGTGAACAAGTTTTATCCTCTGAGGTAGGGCATGATTTATGCCTTCCACAGAAGATAACTTTCATGGTTTAATTTGACAGCAATGAAGTTTGTAGGGGAGGAAAGAGAGACATTAGAGTTTGTGGTGAGGGAATAATTTGTTCAGGATTTTCAGCCATGGGAGAAAAGTTTTATGAGCTTTGGACTGAAAGACCTAGAACGATGGACTGTCTTAGCTAGCTTTGATACCATGACAAAAACAGAGAAAATAAAATAACATTGAGAGGAATTGTATCATTCTCATATATGTAATATTTGATACAGACATGGTATTTATATACATCAAGAAGGAATATTTTGTAGCATATCTCAATATTTAACTAAAAATTATTCTGGAGGATTTTGGCTGTAACAAAAAATATTTGATGATGAGTTGTCATTTGAGGTCTGATCATGAGTGGCACCCTTATTGCTAATAAAGTGTAATAGAATTGAACTCATTCCATTTTAAAATTCCAGTATGGTTATTTGGCATGAATAGAAGTGTAAGTGAATCTAATATTTTCTTATTTTAATCAATTGTTCGTATTTAAATGAAAAATTATAAACAAACGGCAATAACAGTACTTCTTTCCAAATGCTTATAGATTCTCACCAAATCTGACAACCACTTTTTGTACAAAATGTCTTTTTATTTTTATTTTTAGAATTTTGAATCTGGTTAATCCTATTTCTTTGTATATTTTTCCAAGCATAATATTTAAACTAAAAATAGAACTACAAAAATGTGATTTACAAATCCCTCTACTAGGCACTGCCTCTATGCATTTCTAAAAAATCAATTTAGAATTTTTTCTTAAAACATATAATAATCTAGTTTACAATGAGCTGAAGAAGGATACATATTTGAGGCAAACAAGTGATTCAAGTAAAGGATCAGAGCAATACAAATAGTAATTATTAATCAGTTCAGCTATTCAAAATTTTATTTATTTAATATTATTAATCAAAAACTGTACTGATGCAGCCTAAAATAAAATAAATAAGGCCCATCTCTTTGGGGAGAGATCCATTAATTATTAAGGAGATGGAAGGGCAAACACAATATGTGGGTCTCCCCATCCCAATAATCTCAGTGATGTGATTTATTTTTTATGCCTATATATGTGGTAGGTAGTGATTTATTTTCAAAAACCATATACTAATTTTTTTAACTTTCTTATTTTGTAGGGTTTGCAACTGTGACAACGTTAGGATGATGTCATGCAACTCGAATGCAACTTTCCACTTTTTTTTTTTTTTTTTATCTGAACAAATGAAATGTATTTAAATTTGAATTTTTATAATGTATTTGTATTTAAATTTGAATTTGTATAATATATTTGTATTTGAATTTGAATTTTTATAATAAATGTACTTAAATTTGAATTAGAATTTTGAATAAAGTAAGAATTTTATTGCAATTATGGTTTAATATAAATGTAATTTAATTACAAATTTTTACAGGAATTAATCATTGGAAAAAAAAAATTAACATCACTATTAATTGTGCAATTTAAATATTAGTGACGATTTCAAAATTGTCACTAATACGCTTTAGTGACAGTTCTGCAGAGCAATAGTGACGGTTCTAAAATCGTCACTACTAATAGATCAATAGAGACGGTTTTAAAAATCGTCACTAATAATAAAGTAATAGTGACGATTTTGAAATCGTCACTAATAATAGAGCAATAGTGACGATTTTGAAATCGTCACTATTAATGAGTAATTGTCATGGTTTCAAAATCGTCACTAATAATTGAGCAATAATGATGAATTTTGTACCGTCACTTATAATGGATAATTAGTGACGATTTTACAACCGTCACTAATTATAGAGCAATGGTAACGATTTTAAAACCGTCACTAATACTATGGCTTTAGTGACGTTTTTTGTCAATCTAGTGTAGAATCTATAATAACGGGCCTAGATCTTTAGTGACGGTTTTAATCCATCACTAATACTCTTTTATTAGTGACAGTTTGAAAAACTTGTCACTAATAAGTATGAGTAATGGTAGGTATAGTGACAAATACTCACAGAACCGTCACAAATAACCTTATTTTTTGTAGTGTTTACAGGCTTTATTGCTTCAATATAACGGTAGAAACTCTCCTACGTTTTTATAGCAACAAGCCTCCAAGATAAAAGATGCGGATTTTGAACTAAGCCAAATATAATAAAAGAGGCAAAAATGATTCGTGAAAATGACTTGCACTGAGCTTAAGAACACAAAAGGATAACTTGCATCGGGTGTGGGAACCCGAGTTATAGTTCATGGAGGGTGACATGCACCGGATGTGGAAACTCGATCCATAGTTCATGGAGGGTAACTTGCCCTGGATGTGGAAACTCGAGTTATAGTTCATGAAGGGTGACTTGCATCTGGTGTGGAAACCCGAGTTATAGTTCAAGGAGGGTGACTTGCACGGGGTATGGAAACCTGAGCTATAGTTCACGAAGGGTGACTTGCATCGGGTGTAGGAACTTGAGCTATAGTTCACGGAGGGCGACTTGCACTGGGTGTAGGAACTTAAGCTATAGTTCATGGAGGGTAACTTGCACCAGTTTTTGGAACCCGACCTATAGTTCATGAAGGGTGACTTGCACTGGGTGTGGGAACCCAAGCTATAGTTCATGGAGGGCAACTTGCACCGAGTATGGGAACCCGAGTTATAGTTCATAGAGGGTGACTTAGACCGGGTGTGGGAACTCGAGCTATAGTTCAAGGAGGGTGACTTGCACCGGGTGTGGAAACCCAAGCTATAGTTCATGGAGGGTAACTTGCATCGGGTATAGGAACTCGAGCTATAGTTCATGGAGGGTTACTTGCACTGGGTGTGGGAACCTGGGCTATAGTTCAAGGAGGGTGACTTGCAACGAGTGTGGAAACCCGAGCTATAGTTCATGGAGGGTAACTTGCACCGAGTATGGGAACCTGAGCTATAGTTCATTGATGGTAACTTGCACCGGGTGTGGAAACCTGAGCTATAGTTCAAAAAGGGTAACTTGCACGGGGTCTGGGAACCTGAGCTATAGTTCATAGAGGGTAACTTGCATCGGATGTGGAATCCTGAATTATAGTTCAAGGAGGGTGACTTGCACCGGGTATGGGAACTCAAGCTATAGTTTGTGAAGGGTGACTTGCACCGGGTGTGGAAACCCAAGCTATAGTTCACAGAGGCTAATTTGCACCGGGTGTAGGAACCCAAGCTATACTTCATGGAGGGTAACTTGCACCAGGTGTAGGAACCAAAGCTATAGTTCACAAAAGGTGACTTGTAGTGGGTGTTGGAACTCGGGCTATAGTTCAAGGGGGGTGACTTGTACTGGGTGTGGAAACATGAGCTATAGTTCATGGAGGGTAACTTGCACCGGGTGTAGGAACCCGAGCTATAGTTCACGAAGGGTGACTTACACTGAGTGTAGGAACTCGAGTTACAGTTCATGAAAGGTAACTTGTCCAAATTTAGATGAGATTATTTGAATTTCGAAGGCCTAGGAACTCCAATATGACCTAAAGGCCAGTGTTCCAGTTTCCAAACATTAGTGAAACAAAGGTTGCTTGGATAATGATGAAAAGAGATGTACGACAAGACGAGTATGACTAAATGATATTATATGTTGCATGAATGTTGCTATCGGTGACGCTAGTATGCAAGGGTGCTTGCATGTTGTTTGATATGATACCAAAACATAGGGATATGTATGCAGCTTGTAGGATATGACATGTATGCATTATTTATTTATTTATTTATCGTGCAATGCATGATGCATGAACTTCCTTTTTCCAATGTGTCTGTAATCAACAACTCAATTTCTGATCTTGGCTATGTTGTCTCTAAATTCATTCCCCTGAAACTCAACCCGAAACCTACCCCAGTTGAATGGGTCTATAACTGATCTTGGCTCTATTTTTATATTCCAATATGATAAGAAGGTGTTTGAATGGCTTCCACTGAAACTCAACTTGAAATTTGCCCAAGTTAAATGTATCTGTAACTACTTACCATCGTGTTGTTAAATTCCTTTTGAATAAGCAAATCTTTGAATCGGCTCTCATGAAATTTATCATGACATTTTCCCCAATTAGATTATTCTGATACTGATTTTACCTACATCGTACATTCCCAATGAGGACCTTCTTTACAAGAAACCTACTGGTGATTCCGAAACTCTTCGACTATCTGTCCTCTTTTCAAGCTTGAAAGAGTAAGAAGGGTTTTTTTTTTTTTGATATAATACACGATGTGCCAATTTTCTAATGAGCCCATAACAAACCAAATTCTGATCTTGACCATATTTTCGAATTCCTATCTAACATAGATGTCCCTCAATGTGTTCCTGTAACGACTTGCTTAATTTGACATAAATGAAACATAAATAATAATAATCTCAACCCGAACCCGTGGGTAATGGGGACACCTGTCAATCACAATGGAAACCTAAGCAGTAGTAAATATAAAATCTCAATCATCCAACCATAAAATATAATACCAGAGTTTACTACATCATTAAACTACTGTATTTATGTACAACCTTCAAAACATCAAAATAACCCTAGGATCGTACAACAAAAATCTCCTGATCCTAGATCAAAATCTTACCCTTCTAGTGGGGTAACTCAATAAGATCGACGGTAGCCACGACCCGCCGGTCACTCAGGGTCTCCTGAAAAATTAATTAATGTTGGGGGGTGAGACACTTCTCAGTAAGGGAAAATAAACTAAATATAGCTGTGTGACAACATTAACATTTAAGGCAATTATACATATACATTACATTTCATATTTCTGTAAACGTTTAACATATTGCACTGAATAATCACATACTTTCATATTTGCTAATAAGTCATATCGTACATAAAACATCTATTATAACTGATAATACTAAAAACATACCCAGAATAAATAGCAAGCTGATGTCATGTATTAACCCCCATGATGGGTTATGCAGCCCGAAGGCGGGACCCAACAATGGTATGTCGACCACTACCGAGTCAAAATGTCTGTAAATATGATGGGCCCGCCAGACCCTGGTCCGGACTGCCAAGTGGATGTCCACACTCTACTTAAAGCCACATCGACTATCCATCTCCCACCCCCTCGTACGGTAGTTAGCACTAATCTAAACATAGATATCTGATCTATATATAGCTACGGTACCGAGCTCTTGAAACTAAACTAAACAAACATCCGGGTTATGATAACATATAATATATGATATTATAGCATTTTTCATAATTTCATAAATACGGCCTCGCGCCAAACATTTCATAAATACAGCCTCATGCTGATCGTTTCATGAATACGGTCTCATGCCGAAATCATACATAAATACAGCCTCGCTCCAAAATCATACATAAATGTATGTCATTCTCAAAATAATCTATTTATCATGTATTTTCAACATCATAAGGTATTGTATTCTTTCATATTTTCTCAAAACATATTCCATTCGTATCATCGTCATATCATGATATTCTTCCATGTAAAATAATATTCATGCCACACATTTGCTGTATAAAACCATACATTGTATTCTAAAAATCATAATTTTTGGCATCTCATACATATATATACATTTCAACATAGTAGCAGTATTTTTCTCAAATGTACATTTCCTTTGTAATCTACAGATATAATACATGCTTTCTAGAAAATAATTTTTCTCATAAACAATAATAATTTATATGAAAATAACTGTTTTAGTTTATTCCCTTACCTGACTATTGAGAAAAGCCCTTATAATCTCTGGTCTCACACCTGTAGGATTTCCTAATTAATACCCTGAAAATGAAAACTCTCAGTACTAAACATCGGTATTTTCACGTGTATATCATTTCATATAACTACTGTAAGACCAAATTTGGCTTAAAAAGTCACACCTCAATTTAGGGATGAATTTAATTTTGTTTTCACCAACGATCCGCTCTGGCAGATTTGGAGAGAATTTCCCCAGGAGCATCGTGGTGGCTTCAGATTTTCGAACCGGGGTAAATCCGGCCCAAAATCGAAGAGAGAGAAAGAGAGAGAACCAAAGGGAGGAGAAAGAGGGTGAGAGGTTTCTTAGTTTGGAAGTTAAAATTCGGATTTTTGATATTTATAGGACTGGATTCGTCGACGAGTCACATCATTCATCGATGAGTCCTTTAATAATTTTGTCGACGAAATCCACTCCTCGTCAATGAAATTCAGTATGCTCAAAAACCTCTCTCGGTATTTCCTCGTTGACGAATCTGGGCTTCGTCGACGAGGCCCTCTTATAACCTCGTCGACGAATCCCCTGTGTTCATCGACGAGGCCTCTATTAATTCTCCTTTCTCTTTATTATTTTAAATATCATTTTTTTATTCGGGTTTTCACATTCTCCCCTCCTTATAAAATTTCGTCCTCAAAAATTACTATTCATGTAATTCATCATCCCTTATTAAGAAAAATGGTCTACTTATTTTATTACTTACCCTCACTTATGGCGGAGGAATACCGTGATTACATTTCAAATCCTAGGGGATTACATATACAAAAGAAAAATTTCCCCCAATTCACCACCGCCGCAATCTTACTGGGATCTACAGAAATTCCGTCTCCTGAGACAACATGTCCTAAAAACACAACTTTCTCGAGCCAGAAGTCACATTTACTGAATTCTGCATACAGCATCTTCTCCCTAAGTATTTGCAAGACCTGCCTCAAATGTATCTCGTGCTCCTCATAGCTCCTCGAATAGACTAGTACATTATCAATAAAAACAACCACAAACTAATCTAAAAATGGATGAAAAATACTATTCATCGAATCCATAAATATCGTAGGAGCATTCGTCAAACCAAATGGCATAACAAGAAACTCATAATGCCCATATCTAGTTCGGAAGGCTATCTTTGATACGTCTTCTGCCCTCACCTATACCTGATGGTAACCTGACTTGAGATCGATCTTGGAGTACACTTGTGTACCCTAGAGCTGGTCAAACAAATCATTGATACGGGGTAGAGGATACTTGTTCTTGATTGTTACTTTGTTAATCTCTCTATAATCTATACACATCCGCATAGACCCGTCCTTCTTCTTCACAAACAGCACTCGAGCTCCCCACGGCGATACACTAGGTCATATAAAGCTCTTATCAAGTAAATCCTGCAACTAATCTTTCAATTCTACCATCTCTACTGGTGCCATTCGGTACCATGCTTTAGAGATCGATGCTATACCTAGAAGTAGATCAATAGGGAAATCTACCTCACAATCAGGTGGAAAACCTGGTAATTCATCTAGAAACACATCTATAAATTCTTTTACCATAGGCGTATTAAAAAGTTTCAATTCATTTTCTGACATTTCCTTTACATAAGCAACAAATCCCTGGCAGCCACTCTGGAGCAGTCTCCTCGCCTGGACAGCTGAGACCATCTGAGGTAGAGATTGCACTCATAACCCTGTAAATCTGAATTCTGGTTTCCTTGGAGGTCTGAATATCACTTCTCTTGCACTACAATCTATAATAGCAGAATTAGCTGCTAGCCAATCCATGCCAAAGATGATATCAAACCCATGCATATCCAATACTACAAAATCAGCAGATATAATCCTCCCTTGAATATCAACTGGGCAACTTCGGAGCATCCTACTACATCTTACCGCTAACCCAGTCGGTGTAGCCACTAATAGTTCAATATCTAGTGATTGCATTTCCGCCCCACACAATTTAACAAACCCCACAGAAACAAAATAGTGTATGGAACCCAAATCAAATAATGTAGTGACTTTAAATAAAAACATACTAATCATACCTATTACCACATCGCCGGCTGCCTCAACATCTCCCAGTGTTAGAGCGAAAACCCTAGCTGGGGCCACATTCCTTTACTGGCCTCCTCGTGACGCCTGGTAACCTCCTCATGCAGGCCTAGGAGCGAAGTAGCACCAATCTTTGTCGGACACTTCCTCATCATATGTCCTAGCTCTCCGCACTTGTAGCAGACACCTCGCCCGGCACGACACTCCCCCACGTGTCTCTTCCTGCAAGATGGGCAAGCTAGAGAAGGCTGCACCCCCTAAAAATTGCGATTCTCAATCTCCTGTCTCCGATCTTTATGATAGCTACTTCTCTTCCACACAGCACGGCCGACTCCCTGTTGGGAACCGGAAGGTGCGAATCTCTTCTTCTATCTCTATTCCTCGGCCTCCAAATGATCACCAATTTTTGCTATAGTGGCTCGGTCAACCAGCTCAGCAAAGTCCTTGCAACTTCAGTATCGATACGTGCTTGTATATCTCTCTCCTTAGGCCTTTTTCAAACTGTCGTACTTTCTTCACCTTATCTGGAATGATGTATGGGGCGAAGCGGGATAACTCAATAAACCTCCCTGCATACTATTGCACTAACAATTGTCCCTACTTCAGACTCAGGAATTCCTCAATCTTAGCCTCCTTGGACAAGGCTAGAAAATACCTATCGAAGAATATTTCTTCAAACCGCTCCCACGTCATCTCCACAGGTACAGTCCTCTGCTGCTCTAAAAGTCTCACTACAGACCACCATCTCTCGACCTCCCCAGTCAGTTTATAGGTGGCAAACAGCACCTTCTACTCCTCTGAACACTGCAGCACTACAAATATTTTCTCTATCTCCTATACCTAGTTTTCAGCAACTGCAGGATCTATGCCACCAGAGAAAGCCTGAGGATTCATCTTTCTAAATTTCTCGATCGAACTATCGTGGCCGGCCGATGGACCACCCTGTTCCTTCGAACTCCTGGCAATTTCTGCCATAACCTGCTATGCCACGCTGCGTAAGATGGCATCAAAATCACTACCCGCAGCGCCTGAGGATTCAGCACCCTCACTCCCACTAGCATGGGGACTATTGCCACCAAGGTCCATCCTGAAAAACAAGTAACTTAACTCAAAACCCCCTTCTCTATACATATCATCCAACTCATATAATATTTTCTCCTAATTAATTCATCTCTCTTAATCTCAATTCAAGGTTCAATCTTGCAACTTAGATATCCAACCCGATGATAGTTTACCATGAATTTTCTGAAATCGTCATCCTAGGAAAACCACACAAACCACCATAGATGTTCTACATCTAAACTACAAAACCAGACCTCAAATCCCCTTATCCTATACTCTGGTATTATTACTGCTGCACTTTAGAGTCTACAGAACCTAGTATCCTAGGCTCTGATATCAAACTGTAATGACCTACTTAATTTGACATAAATGAAACATAAATAATAATAATCTCAACCCGAACCCATGGGTAATGGGGACACCTGTCAATCACAACGGAAACCTAAGCAATAGTAAATATAAAATCTCAATCATCCAACCATAAAACATAATACCATAGTTTACTACCTCATTAAAATACTGTATTTATGTACAACCTTCAAAACATCAAAATAACCCTAGGATCGTACAACAAAAAATTTCCCGATCCTAGATCAAAATCTTACCCTCCTAGTGGGGTAACTCAATAAGATCAACGGCAGCCATGACTCGCCGGTCACTCAGGGTCTCTTGAAAAATTAATTAATGTTAGGGGGTGAGACACTTCTCAGTAAGGGAAAATAAACTAAATACAGTTGTGTGACAACATTAATATTTAAGGCAATTATATATATACAGTACATTTCATATTTCTGTAAACGTTTAACATATTGCACTAAATAATCACATACTTTCATATTTGTTAATAAGTCATATCGTACATAAAACATCTGTTATAACTGATAATATTGAAAACATACCCAGGATGAATAGCTAGCTGATGCCATGTATTACTCCCCATGACAGGTTGTGCAACCCGAAGGCGGGATCCAACAATGGCTGGCCGATCACTGCCAAGTCAAAATGTCTGTAAGTACGATGGGCCCCCCACACCCTAGTCCGGACTTCCAGGTGGATGTCCACACTCTACTGAAAGCCACATCGACTATCCATCTCCTACCCCCTCATGGGTTGGTTAGCACTAATCTGAACATAAATATTTGATCTATACAGCCTCGTGCTGATCATTTCATGAATACGGCCTCGAGCTGAAATCATACATAAATACAGCCTCGCGCCAAAATCATACATAAATGTATATCATTCTGAAAATAATCTATTTATCATGTATTTTCAACATCATAAGGTACTGTATTCTTTCATAGTTTCTCAAAACATATTCCATTCCTATCATCGTCATATCACGATATTCTTCCATGTAAAATAATATTCATGCCACACATTTGCTGTATAAAACCATACATTGCATTCTAAACATCATAATTTTTGGCATCTCATACATATATATATATATATATATTTCAACATAGTAGCAGTATTTCTCTCAAACGTACATTTCCTTCGTAATGTACAGATATAATACATGCTTTCCATAAAATAACTTTTCTCATAAACAATAATAATTTGCATGAAAATAACTGCTTTAGTTTATTCCCTTACCTGACTACTGAGAAAAGCCCCTATAAACTCTGGTCTCACACCCGTAGGATTTCCTAATTAATACCCTGAAAATGAAAACTCTGAGTACTAAATATTAGTATTTTCACGTGTATATCATTTCATATAACTACTGTAAGACCAAATTTGGCTTAAAAAGCCTTACCTCAACTCAGGAATGAATTTCAACTTGCTTTAACTAACGATCCGCTCTGGAAGATTTGGAGAGAACTTTCCTTGGAGCGTCGTGGTGGCTTCAAATTGTCGAACCAGTGTAAGTCCGACCCAAGATTGACGAGAGAGAGAGAGAGAGAACCGAAGGGAGAAGAGAGAGGGTGAGAGGTTTCTTAGTTTGGAAGTTAAAATCTAGATTTTTGATATTTATAGGACTGGATTCATCGACGAGCCATGTCATTCATAAATGAGTCCTTTAATAATTTCACAGACGAATCCACTCCTCGTCGACAAAATTCTGTCTGCTAAAAAACATCTCTCGGTATTTCCTCGTCGACAAATCTGTGCTTCATCAACAAGGCCCTCTTATGCCCTCATCGACGAATCCCCCTTGTTACGAGGCCTCTGATAATTCTCCTTTCTCTTTATTATTTTAAATATCATTTTTTTTTATTTGGGTTGTCACAGTTCCTCTGAAACTTTGCACGACACTTGCACCAATAGATGCATTTTTAGCTGACCCTGTCCATCTTACATTTTCTCCACAAGGATGTTCTTTGGATTGCATCCTTAATGTTTTAAAATCTCTTTAAAATTTAAATAAATAAGCAAGCAATCAAATAACTCAATCTTAATAGGAATATGGATGGAACGCACAAACTTTCTTGTCTTTGCTTGATTTTCTGTGCTTGTTAAATAAGAGACAAATTTTACCAATACTTTGACACTAATGTAACTTCGCTAGCTTAGAGAATCATATCAATGGGCAAACCTTTTTTTTTTTGTCATTATTTTTCTTTTCAGCCTCATAACCATAACTCCTCCACTATATCACCACTTAGAGATTCTTTCTTACTTATTTCAAGCTTATTTCAAACTCCCTATCTTGAATTATAACTAGTGTCTTATTAGGTAGTTTGATTAATATTCCAATCTCAGGGTGGACTTTAAGACACGGGGCGAAATGTAGGTTAAGGATTTAGGTTTCAACAAGAACAAGGAAACTAAGGCTCAAAAATCCCTTCACATAATAAAAATTTTTGCCCCAATTTGTAGTGCATTTTTCACAAAGTATTGACTGAACTTGTCTTTTGAACAAGTTGCCTACGTACCTTTTCCGGATCAGGTCATTATGTAGTTCAGACTCAACATCGAGTCTGAAAAATCATTTGAGACAACAATATATACCAATCTGGACAGGACTTTCATTTGGACCGTAATGTAGGCTAGGGGTATGGGTTAAAGAAACAAAGACTTAAATAAGGTTCAAAATTTATCAATCTCATCACAGGTATTCGTTACTCAACGATTACATATGTAGTATGTCCTTTATTTTTTTCTTTCTTTTTTTCTTTTTTCTCTTTCTTTTTTTGTTCCTTTCACTTTTTGATCTTATTTTTCTTCTTTTACTGCAACTTTTGTTTTTCCTTTTATAAAGGAATCTTAACTTCATTTTCATTTGAATTCCATTTAGGACTGATCCTTTTTTTCAAAACTACCCTAGTGTGGGGTGTGATCCTTTGACGGGTTAATTAAGAATTGAACTTTTAAAGCTCAAAAAGGGCTTGCAGGAGATTTCTTCTTTGACTTTCTTTTGGGTAGCATAAAAATGGCCTACCATCATTTTGGTAGTGACCACTGCCTCAAATGACTTGTCAAACACTAGGAGACCCAAACCCAGGTTAAATTTCTGGTGTAGTGACTTTTAAGAAAAAAATGGTTTGACATTTAGGCTCAAAATGGGTTAACAAATGATAAATCATTATTTGGTTCTTTTTAGGAATACTGGTCGACCAAATATGGCCACCCCTCATTTGATCAGAATATAATCATTATACCTTTAAGACACCAATCCTAACTTAGATAACAAAGACAAGTGACTTTGCTCAAATGTATGACAAAACTTGATAAGTCATTTCTGTATATTTCTCCTACGAATCTTTATCATTTTGAAATCCACATCCCAACGAGACTCCTTGATAATGTCTTGAAGTGGGGGTCTTCTAGCTCAGAGGTTTCCCTTCATCATTTCTTTTTTGCTTTTTCTTTTTTTTTTTTTTTTTTTTGCCCCATTTAATAGACTCTCAAAACCAAATAATGGCTCCAAGTCCTTTGTACTGAAAAAACTATTTCCTATATCACTTACACAAAATGCAAGCAAAAATAGGCAAAATTTGGCACAAGGTGATGATCCAAGGAGGATAGGATAAGATGAGACTGAAAGACATTCTTATTTCATTCAATTTCAAATGATTTAAATGAAAAGCATGGATGCATTCCTCTTGTTATCACCCTTAGGTGATCAAGCACATCATTTTTGTATCACGTGAGCTCACTTCTGAAGTTGAATACCAATCAATCTTTCAGCCTGATGGCATTTGCCACGTTTCAACTGTGATCGAGCAACGGGTTCTCATGATCCTAACCTTTTGCCTAGAATAGAGAGATCGTTTTTGTTCTTCTAAATGATGGAAACCCGAATCTTTAACTTTGCCACTTTGGCACATAGGTTTTATATAAAATTGGGATGTGATTACCGACTTATTGAAGATGACTATGCATGCATGGTTATGAAACTAGGCATGGGATGCATGATTATGTTGTGCAATGAGTGTTTATGTATGGGTGTAACTAGTGCAAACATACATATAAACAGGGATATGAACATGCATACAACCTATCGTGCATAACTATGCGTGAAATTATGCATAAATGCATGAGTGCAATGCAACCAAACTAACTACTTACCCAGAATTCTGGAAAAATTCCTATTGACTAATGAAAGGTTTCATGATTAAGCCTGTAACACCCCGAACCCTTAAACTCGGATCCAGTGCGTTATACTTGATAAAATCCATGATATTCCATAATTAAACCATACATACGTAGTGGAAAACACAACTATGAACCTCAATCATACAAATAATACCAGAGTTTCCTAGTTCTATCCATAAACCATAATATCCTTCAACACCTGCATTTCTATAATTAAATATATCTCCAAAACATTTCAGTATATTCACAAACATTCTTTTCTCCACAGACTTGAAACATAAGGACATAAAACATAAACATTCTCATTCCCAAAACATTATTAACATATACCCTGTTTCTTTATAATCCTCAAAACTAAGTACCCTCGAGCTCCCTAAGACTGACCTTGAGGATGTCCTGAAAAGGAAACAATCATATTCGAGTGAGACACATCTCAGTAAGGGAAGAAACATATATATTAAAACAGCGTGTGGCTAAGATGAGGTATAAAGATATCATTTTAAATACATATACAAATCATTATCATAACATTAAGATCGTTTTCTAAACCTAAACAATCATATGCAAACATTTAACTCACGAGATTACCCAAGGATAAGGGTGATTGCCTACCCATACAAGTAGAACCCCTCTACCCTGATACCTAGGCAACTCTAAGGTCACAATTAAAGCATACCAGGGCACTCACCTTACTCAGTAAGCCCTCAAGTGTTAGATTGATCTCGTATTCACACAATTTAACAATAATTTACTGGCAAAGGCCTTAAGGATAGAAAAATCTACTCGCCTATACAAGTAGGTTCAGTCTGCCCTAGTATGTTATACGACTACCGCCATATCTAAAGCTACTAGTGCACTCGCCTTACTCAGTAAGCCCTCAGGCGAAGAGTACGCCCCCCCCCCCCATTTACTGGCAAAGGCCTTAAGGATAGAGAAATCTACTCGCCTATACAAGTAGGTTCAGTCTGCCCTAGTATGTTATACGACTACCGCCATTATTAAAGCTACTAGTGCACTCGCCTTACTCAGTAAGCCCTCAGGCGAAGAGTACGCCCCCCCCCTCCCAATCACATCATATTCTACGTACATAGGTACTTCTAATATCATAATACTTTATTCATTTCTGTCATTATTCAATCATACACAACTGTTCATGTTCATAGCTTAAGCATTGTATTTCATTTCACTTTAAGTTACACTTTCCCATTTACATCGTTCACATTTTTCATTTCATTCCATGGTCATTCCATTGTCATTTCATTGTATAACGTTTTCATTTCATTCCTTTGTACTACAGCTAGTCTTTAGCCTTCATTAGTTAGTCCACATAGAAATGCACTAGAATCTACTAAAATAACTCCTTTTAGCTGTCATTAGTTAGTCTACATAGAAATACGCTAGAATTTGCTAACATGCCTATCTTTCAGCTCTCTTACATTTACATGGTTGCATTTAACATACACAGGCAACATAGTTCATGTCACATTTTATTCATAATACTTTACTTACTTAACCTGCATCTCATACATTTAATATATATTTGCATAGAATCTCATGCCACACAATTTAACAGGTAAAATTCATACATGTTCCTGTAAAATAGGCCAACCCACATTTAACATTTATATGCTGAAAATACATTTCATTTCTTACATAATTATCCAAAAAATTCCTTTCACTTTCTTCAGTTCATTTCCACAAATACATAACTAAATAAGTGGTCATAGGCTCAGAAATCATAGTTTTACATGGTTGGCATTTTAATAATTCACACCAAAACATACGTGTAATATAATATAAATTATTACCTTTAATTTCATAAAATCTGATTTAATATATAATTTCCCCTTACCTGAATCCTTGAACTATGTTGGCAGGATCCTGAAAAATACCTACGACGCTCACCCGAACCCTGAAATAAAATTTTTAGTTCCATTAAATTAACCCTAAATAAAGAAATATTTTAATATTTCCTAGGGTCTTAAATTCCAAATCAACAATTATACCCCCAAATATAGCTAATTTACTTATTTTCCCAAATCTCACTCTCGCTTTGGAGTGGCGCCTAGTAAACCTCAATCAGAAATTTACCTACGCCAAAATGACGACAATCGCTACTAGGACCACGTGGTGGTACCCGATCGTCAATTTAGCAGCAGATTTAAAGCGAAATTGAGAAATTATGGAAAAATTGCCTTACCCCAGGAATAGAGCCTAAGCCGCTCCCACAACAAATCCACTCCAGTAGAAATGTCGGCGGCAGAACTAGTAATCCAACGGCATCTTCCGTTTCTCGATCCGCCGCAAATCCGTCGAGAAATTAAGAAAGAGAGAGAGAGAGAGAGAGAGAGAGAGAGAGAGAGAGAGAGAGAGAGAGAGAGAGAGAGAGACGGAGACGGAAGGAGGCTGGGTGCACAGGAGAATTTCAGGGGGGGCAGCGTGAGTCTCTGGATGAAACCAAATTGATCTTGAAGCTTTCAAGTTTCAGGATCTTTAGTTAATTATATGTTATAATAATATATTATATTATATTAATATATATTAATATGTTATATTATATAATTTAATTAATGATTATTATTATTTAATTAATTATTCAATTTACTTAATTATTTAATGTAATTTATTTTTTATTTTTTATTTTTTATTTTTTATTTTTTATTTTATTTATTTATTTATTTTTTATTTATTTACTTATTTTATTATTATTATTATTGTTATTATTATTGGATCACTACAAAGCCGACCATTTATGGACCACTAATTCAATTCAATTCCTCCCTCAACCATTTCTTTCCTTGATGATGGTCCATGTACCTTAGATCCTACGAAGTATCAGGTTATGATCTGGGTTTGGGATTAACTTGGGCGAGTCAACCCATTGGGTTGGTTCAACGTAGACTTGTGGACTTTGATGTGCACTTGGACCTCGGGTGTTCCAAAATATGGGCTTCAAGCTATTTTCTAATGGGTCGAGGCCCAAGTTTAAAGAGAGTTGGGCTTAGATTGCTTTAAAAATATTGGCATAGATTTTTAAATAATAAGACCGAAGCCCCCTTTTATAATATGGCTTTGGCCCTTTTTGAAAATCAGGCCTGGGCTAAGTTTTTTGTTTAGAAAAAGGTCGGGCCTAGATTTATTTTTATTTTTTTAAAGTTGGGTCCGAGTTATTTGAAAAGGATTAGACCAACCCTTCTTTTAAAATGCTTAGGCCAAGTGTTTTATTTTTTTGAAATCATGGGCCATGTTCTCATTATTAGGCTTTTCTAGAATAATGGCTAAGTAGTATGCATGTCTAAAATGGATGCAAGATGCAAGACATATTACAAAGTATTTAAAAACATATATACAAAAGACTCGATTACATAATGTGAAGAAGGATGTGACTTTTATCCCAACCAATGGTAGATACACCTATTTTACAGGGTTTCTTCATGGCTCTATCCTAGTTATGAAAAACTAAAGACAAGTATGTGCGAGTAGGCTCTATTCCTATAGACAACAAGTTCCCATCCTGAACCCTATCTTCACCCAATGAGCTTGGACAAAGTTCAAACTGAGCAAAGTGGTTCATGCTCCCCTAAGGACCTTGTCCCATGAGGGCTAACGGTACTGTGCTCATTTCTAATCCTAAAGGGTAAAGCTCGGGTAGAAGGCTAGTGAGAGTGTGTGAATTTATAAGTTTAGCCTAATCCCTCTATCCCCACATTCATCCACATACTATTTCAAATATGTATGGAAACAAATATCTACAATTTAATCAACTATACCCAAATATCTATTCAAACCAACATACAATCAAATCTTCAACTTACATACAATCAAATCTCCAAAGCTATACAATTAGATATACAAATCGATCTTCACATGCTTATTCAGACAAGGATGGAACTAATTATTCACAATCAATGAAAGATATTTACATGCTTATTCATACACTCAAATGTTTCGACACAAAGCTAGTGAGTACAATATAAATCCTTACACATATTCACATGATAAAACTTGAAGTTCAGTATGAATGTAATGATGAAATCATTATATAAATGATATGCTTCACAAATCAATCCTTTAAATCAATATCTCCCAAAAATGATTTTATAGATAAACACTTAGGAGAAACGTATGGTTCGATTTCAGAATACTTTATGCAAGATTAAAAAATAAGATCCTTTCAAAACTAATCTTTAATAATGCGCAAGTCTATGTTCTTACTATCAATAATTTGTAAAGTTGAATCTTTGGATAAATATACGACTTTGAATATTACAAAGATTTAAACACTAAGTTTCAAAAATATTATTCATCAAGAATATGTATTTAGATGCTCTTAGTATTTGCAATAAAATAAATCTTACCCTATTCAAATAACAAATCTTTGAATGAAGATATATTAAATCTTTCTTCAAGATTTTAGTTTTAAACAAAAAATTTTCTCAAGTAATGATCTTTCACAAAATATATATATATAATTAATAACTCAAGATCAATCTCTCAAAATAAATATTCAAGAATAAGTTTGTGAGATGAAAAAGTCTTTGAGAATAAACAAACAATTAGTTTGATCACCAAACCTCAATACCCAAGTTTTTTGCACAATATTTGCTGGAACTGCTTTTGAAAATCAACGTAGCACAACCTTAGATATGTAGAAAATGCTTTGAAATCATAAACAAGAGCTTAGCAATGTGTTCAATGCTTTCCAAATTTGTGTATACGTTCAAGAAGGCTCTTAATCATATGCCAAAAGTGAGGCACTAGGGTTTAAAGGTTGTTTATATAAGTAATCTTGGCCTTAGGATAAGTCTTAACCATTGGATCAATTTGATCAAGTGAATAACTCACGTGTTTTCTCACTAAAGTTCAGATTTTTAAAGTTCCCACAGGTTCAGATGACTGAGCATTCAGGTTCAGACGTCTAATGTTCCTTAAAGCACTAAAAATTATAGTCTGGACACAGGATCAGACGACTGAACTATGGGTTCAGTCTTCTGAAGTCCCACCTCAGAAGACTAAACTGAAAGTTCAGATGTCTGAAGGTCTTCTACTTGTTCTGTGTTTCATTAAGCATGGTTTTGGCCATTTCTTGTATAGACCTATTCTTTCTTTCAACTACTCCGTTCTATTGGGGTGTTCTAGGAGTTGAAAAGTTATAAGATATTCTTAATGAAATGCAATATTCTTCCATATCTTGATTTTTAAATTATCTACCTCTATCACTTCGGATATTTTTTATTATATATCCTTCTATATTTTGAATTTTCTTGCTTAGTTTAATGAATTGTTCACATGCTTCATCTTTTTGACCTAAAAATAGCACCCATATATATATATCTAGAATAATTATAAACTATAACGAATGCGTATAATTTTCTTCCTAAACTTTGAATTGGGTTTTGACCAAATAAATCTAAATGTAACATTTGAAGTGGCCTAGTAGTAGAGATTACTTTCTTCTTCTTAAAACTGGATCTTGCTTGTTTTCCTAGTCGACATACATCACAGATTTTGTTTCACGAATTTTGTCTTAGGTAATCCCTTAACTAAGTCTTCCTTAACTAGTTTAGATATTAAGTCCATGTTTCGTGTCATAGTCTCCTATGTCAAATCCAACTAATCTCATTCACAGCAGAAAAACAAGTTACGTGTTAAGAAGCAAGATTGTCAAAGTTAGTGGTATATACATTTTCATGACGCTCGGTAGTGAATAGAATTTTGTTATCAGTTTTATGTTCAACAATGCACTTGTCATGTTCAAAAGATACCTTATAACCTTTATCGCACAATTGGCTTATATTTAATACGTTATGTTTTAAACCATCAACTAGTAAAACATCATCTATAACAAGTGATGAATCGTTACCAACTTTACCTACACTTGTGATCCATCCTTTTGCATTGTCCCCAAAAGTGACAAATCCTCCATCCTTTAATGTGATAGATGCGAATTTAGCTTTATCCCTAGTCATATGATGTGAACATCCGCTGTCCATATACTATCTATCTTTCAAAGTGGACAGTCTCAAGCACATCTATAAGACATAATCAGATAACTACTTTTGGTACCCAGATTTTCTTGGGTCCATGGGGATTAGTGCTTGACTCTCCATTAACTCTCCATACCTTTTTTCATTTTAACATCTCTGTTCTTAAAAGGTGTTGACCCTATGGGTCATACCCTATTTTGATTATGACAAATACGGTATTTAATGGTTTAATGAGTTTGTGTGCAGGACCGATCGAACCTATAATATGGTGCACGCACACGACACATGAAGTGAAAACCTGAAGACCTTATTTATGTTATATTGTAATTTAATCATTCATTTGGGTCTGTAATAATAATTAGGAGAACATGATCGATAATAATTAATGTCTTACCTACATGGAAGGATCAATAAGCTCAAGACCATAGATGGACTTTAGGGAACACTCTTCGGTCGACCAACACGGGATTTTTTCGGTGTCTCGAAAAAGGCCTAAAAATGACCCTAGGACACTCACTCATGCATATATATGAATGTTCATTTAAATAGAGTGTTTGCATGCTTAAATGGGAAAAAAATGCTCTAAATGGGTACTTTCAATTAACCGTACTTCACAATACAAATACGCCCGGTCGACTGAACCCGGCCTAGGTCAACTGTTTGACCACAGTTCGGTCGACCAAACCGTTATAGTTCAAAATTCCCGGTCGACCAAAACCTCCCTAGGTCAAACAATTTGACCATCTGGTCGACCGAACCAATTTTGTACTCCAACTACCTGGTCGACCGATGGTCCTCGGGAGATGCCCCAACATTCTAGTCAACAGAACCGCGCTAATTTGAAAAATCGCCTATCCTGGTCGACAGATCATTTTGTTCAATTTTCTCCTGGTCGACCGAATCTCAAAAAATTGCCCTTGACACATATATACGGTCGACCGAGCCTTTAGTCAAAATCCCCCTGGTCGACCAAACCATTTGAGTCCTGGTCAACCGAAACAATTATGGTCGACCAGACCTCTCGGGTTGCCCCTTAATTTTTACCATGGTTAATATTTTTAAACAGGGTTAACTTGGTTAAAATATAATAAAACTTTCCTAATAATCCCATATGTGTCCTTAATGGTCATATTTTAAGGGTAGTCTATATATACCCCCTCATTTAGAATAATTAGTAAGAGATTAGCAAATATAATTAGGCAAAATCCTCTCAATCTCAAAAAGCCCATATTTCATATTCAAGCTTTAAACTCCTACTCTTACTCATTTATATTGCAAATACCTCCTTGTAAGAGTATTCTTGTGCTTATCTCACCTAGCTTAAACTCTCTTTTGGTTGTTTTATTTGTCATCTATATTTCATAGAGAGTAAGCTACAAGTTCTCGTAGTGGACTTCATAAATAAGCGTTCCATAGGAAAACTTCCTTGGGCTTCTGAGTTTTGCATTTTCATTGCGATACTCAAGAATTCATATTGAGTTTTGGTTGCGAAAAATATTTCACAAATCGTTTTTCAAATATCTCTTGTGATTTATCTTGAGAAAAATATTTTGAGATATTTTCTTGTGTGCTGAAGATCTTTGTTACTGTACTTTTTTTATTGAGAATATCTTCTTAATACAAAGATTAAATAAATATTTTTGCTAACCATCTTTGAATATTTCGTCTGGTTTATATTGAGAAATATTATTTGTTGAGATATTTGAAGTGTGCTTGTGATCTTTGTTTGTGCATTGTGACTAAAATATTATTTTGACACAAAGATCATACCATTTACACTCTCACGCACTGATTGTTATATTTGCATAAATATTTGAGAGTAAACACTTAGACTACATCGAGCTTATCAAATCCTATCTTTCGGTAGTGTATTGATTATACTGTACGTAACTGGGTACATATCTGCTTTACACGAAAGCACAATCACTGTACCATTTGTTTGTATACACATTAGTTGTATATCCAGGCACGGACCTAAAGAGGGAGACTAGCCCTGGAATAGTCCCGGATTGGCCTTGACCTGGTTAGGAAAGTTAGGTGCATCGTCCTGTTAAGGCGTATAGGTTGAGGTCAGCCCCGCTAATTGACCTGGTCAAGGTTGAGGTCAACCCTATGTTAATTTGACCTGGTTGTAAACGGTGCCACTCCACCCTTAAGTGAGCTATTAGTGGAATCCTCTGGCTTGCGAGTTAGAGGCGGGGACGTAGGCACTGTTGGCCGAACCTCGATAACATATCGTGCATGTTCATTTATATTTCCGCAATTTACTTACTGCACGTGTATGTTATATTGTGAATGATTAGGTTTACATTTGCGTAAACAAACCCTAGGTTAAGTAATACTGTTTATCTGGTTTAACCTATGCGATAAATTTTAAATACCCAATTTACCCCCCTCCCCCCCTCTTGGGATTGCACCAAAGCTAACAAAAGGACAATCAAATTTTATATGACCCATCCTTTTACATTTAAAGCATGTGGTAAATTTATAAAAATCTTTTTATGGAACATAGGTCTTTGATTCTTTTACAAAATAACCCATGTAAAGATGTTTTTGTTTCAAATTTTCTTTTCCATTAAAACTAAGTCCTTCTTTATCTAGGGAATTTCTTTGAGCTCCAAGGAATTTTTCAAAATTAGTTTGACCTTCTGTAAATTTACAAATAATCTCAGATTATCTTTCAAATTCTTTTCTAACTATTCAATTTTCAAATCCTTGTCTCTCATTAAGGATGCATGAGATTCATTTTGACTTTCTACTGACTTTGAAAGTTCCTTCAATTTAAGCTTCAAAACAGAGTTTTTCTTATTCATTTTCTCAAGCATTTTAACTGTAAACAAATATTCCTATTGTAGTTCATCATAAGAGAGCATGTTATTTTCATTTTATGAATCACTGGAATAATAAGATGAAGCAGAACAAAAATTTTGTACCTCGTGGTCCTCGTGAGCTATCAGACACAAATTTTCAATCTCGTCATCACTGGATTTAGATTCTGAACTACTGGTACTGTATGTATCCCATCCAACATAAGTGCCTTCTTCTTCTTCCCAGATGCTTTCTTCACCTGGGGGCAATCTGGCTTGATATGCCCAACTTCTCTACATTTATAGCATATAGGAAGATCCTCCTTTCGCTTCCTTCTTCTTGTCTCTCCCTTTTCTGTTTTTGAGTCCTTGATTTTTCTGGTGTATTTCTTGTTCTTTCTCATGGACTTTCCAAATTTCTTAGTGAGAAGAGCCATGTTATCATCCGATTCTAAATCACTTCCTTCACTGGAGTTGTTAGATGATGCCTTAAGTGTTGCAACCTTCTTTGCTTTATTTTATTCATTCTTCCACTCATTTATCTCTAGCTCATAAGTGATGAGCGATCCGATCAGTTCATCAACTGACATCTCCCTCAGATTCCTTCCTACAACTATTGCATTAGCCTTAGCTTCCCAAACTGGCAGTAGTCCCCTGAGTATTTTCCTGATCAACTCATAAGTAGGGTAAGATTTACCTAGAGCATTTAGAGAATTCGTGATGTGTGTGAATCTAGTGTACATGGATTGAATAGATTCATCAGCAGTCATTTTAAATGCCTCATATTCACTAGTAAGCATGTCTTGTAATGATCCAAGAAATAATAATGGTATTTAAATAAAGAGAAAGGGAATGGGAATAGAAATAGAAGGAGGCAACAGACTTCGTCGATGACATTGCACTTTGGGAGTAATAACCGAGGAAAACTTATCAGGTCCTTGTCCACGAACATAGAGGATTCGTCGATGAGGGTATAAAAGGGCCTTGTCGACGAAGACAAGTCTCGTCGATGAGAAGATACCAAGAAAGGATTTTGGGGAAAACTAAAATTCGTCAACAAAGATGCAGGTTCGTCAATGAACTTTCCACAGGACTTGTCGATGAGGTGACGTGTCTCATTGATGAATCCAGCCTTATAAATAGCAAAAACTCAAATTTTTAACGTAGAAATTAAGGAAAAAGTCTCTCTCTCTCTCTCTCTCTCTCTCTCCCTTCAATTTCTTTTTCCTCTCTCTTCGATTTCAGCTTCGTCGCTTGCCGGACCGACGATCTAAGGCCACCACGATGCTCCTGGGGAAGTTCTCTTCAAATCTGCTAGAGCGGATCGTCGGTGGAAGCGAGTTGAAATTCACCCTGAGTTGAGGTAAGGCTTTTTATGCCAAATTTGGTCTTATTGTAGTTATAGGAAATGATATTCACATGAAAATACCAAAGTTTAGTTCTGCGAGTTATTGTTTTCAGGGAGTTGAACGAGGAACCCTGCGAGTGGAGGACTAGAAATTTTAGGGGGTTTCTTTTCAGTACCAAGTAAAGGAATAAATTAAAACAGTTATTTTTCCATGCAAATTATTATTATTTATCAATAAATTAATTGTCAGTAAAGCATGTATTATATCAGTATATTACGAAGGAAATGCACATTTGGAAAAATACGGCTATTATGTTGAAATGTATATATATAGGTATGAGATGCCATAAATTATGATTTTAGAATATGAAGTATGGTTTTATACAACAAATGTGTGGCATGAATATTACTTTACATGAAAAGTATTATGATATGACAATATTATGAATGGAGCATGTTTTTAGGAATATGAAATATTACAGTACAAAATGATGTTGAAAATACATGATAATTGATTTATTATATAGAATGATATGTATGAAATATTTGGCGCAAAGCCGTGATTGGTAGCTGGCACGAGGCCGTGTTTTACGTATGATTTCAGTGTGAGACCGTATTTATTAAATGTTCAGCACGAGGCCATATTTATTAAATGTTCGGCGCGAGGCCGTATTTATGAAATTAAAGAAATGCTATCAATCTATTTATGTTTAACGCTATATCATCATGTATTACATGTTATCAGAACCCGGATGTTAGTTTAGTTCAGTTCAGGAGCACGGTATTGTACCTTATAGATCATATATCTATGATCAGATTGGTGCTAACCACCCGAGGAGGGGGTGGGAGATGGATAGTCGATGTGGCTTTCAGTGTAGAGTGAGGACGTCCATCTGGTAGTTCGAACCAGGGTGTGGTGGGTCTGTCGTACTTAAAAACATTTTTGATTCAGCAGTGGTCAGCCATCCATTGTCGGGTCCCACCTTCAGGCTGCACAACCCGTCATGGGGGGTAATACATGACATTAACTAGCTATTCATCTTGGGTATGTTTTTAGTATTATTAGCTATACCAGATAGTTATGATTAGTATGATGTATTAGAAACATGAAAGTATACGTTTTTGCAGTTATTAAATGATGAATATTTTCTAGTATGATGATTGTACTGTATATCCATATTATCATTAAGTATTCATGTTGCCACACAGTTGTATTTAATTTATTTTCCCTTACTGAAAAGTCTCTTACCCCCTAACATTAAATTATTTACAGGAAATCCAAAAGGACTGGCGGGCCATGGCTGCCATTGAGTTTATTGAGTTACCCCACTAGGAGGGTAAGTGTTGTTCTAGGATCAGGAGTTTTTTGTGGTATGATCCTAGGTTTATTTTGATGTTTTGGAGATTGTATATAAACACAGTATTTTGGTGATGTAGTAGACTCTGGTATTATGTTATTATTGGTTGATGAATGTGATTTACATTTACTGCAGCCTAAGTTCCGCTGTGTATGACAGGTGTCCGCGCTACCCACGGGTTCGGGCTGACTATTCTATTTATTATGTTTCATTTTATATTAAAATAAGGAGGTCATTACATGTCTATCCTACTATCTTTTACTTCCTTAGTACCTTCATATGTAACTTCTCATTTTTCCCAAATTTCTTTAGCATGTTATAGGCCATCACCCTATTAAACTCATTTACATCTAGTGCACACAATAGCAAGTTCATTGCAGTAGCATTTATTTTCACAAATTTCCAATCTTCTTTAGTATACTCATCTTCAGTCTTGCGTACATTTATCTTATCAACTACTTTCATAGGGGCATGGTTTCCTTTGAGACAATTTTCCACACTTTTCAATCCACATTTAAAAGATATATACTAATTCTTCTTTTCTAGTAGGTGTAATTTACACCGCAAAAAATAGGTGATCTAGTGGACGAGTGTCCCTCATCGAATGGGGTTACACCGATGTGTGTCATGTGATCTTTTTACAAAAATAATGGTTAAGTCTAAGTAAACCCACTCTGATACCAAATGTGAATTACGATGTTATCCTACGAGGGGGGGGGGTGAATTGGATATTTCAAAAATATTTAAGTTTACTTTACCACTTAATCCCTATTTCAATATTTAACAAAATAATTGTAGGGATTTGAAATTAATTCAAATTATTATCTCAATAAATTCAATTATACCCAATTAATTATCAAGTGTATGTAATATTAATCAACATACAAACATGCAAAAGCTGATAATAAAATGTAAGCGGAAATTAAAAAGTTAAGGGAAAAGAGAAGACAAACACGATTTTACAAGGCTCAGCCAACTCGGCCTATGTCCTCGCCTTAGGCAATGCACTCAAAGATTCCACTAAATCCCTTCTCCTTCAACCAGGACGGAGCTTTCCTTACAATTTGTTGTTTACAAAAGGAACAACTTCCTCCTACTCCGCTGCTTACAAGAAGTACAACTTTCTCCTCACCTAGTTCAAAACTCGAACCGTATGTGCAATATAGAATTACAATTTCTACACATACACTCAAATGCTTCTACACAAAGCTAATGAGTACAACAGAAATCCTAACACATATTCATATGATAAAACTTGAAGCTCAGTATGAATGTAACGATGAAATCGTTATATGAATGATATGATTCACAAATCAATCCTTTAAATCGATATCTCCCAAAAATGATTTTATAAATAAATTATTTGGAGAAACGTATGGTTCGATTTCAGAATACTTTATGCAAGATTAGAAAATAAGATCTTTTAAAAAATGATCTTTAATAATGCGCATATCTATGTTCTTGCTATCAATAATTTGTAAAGTTGAATCTTTGGACAAATATACGACTTTGAATATTGCAAAGATTTAAACACTAAGTTTCAAAAATATTATTCCTCAAGAATATGTATTTAGATGCTCTTAGTATTTGCAATCAAATAAATCTTACACTAGTCAAATAACAAATCTTTCAATGAAGATATATTTAAAATTTCTTCAAGATTTTAGTTTTAAACAAAAAGTTTTCTCAAGTAGTGATCTTTCACAAAATATATATATAATTAATAACTCAAGATCAATCTCTCAAATTGAATATTCAAGAAAAATTTTGTGAGATGAAAAAATCTTTGACAATAAACAAACAATTAGTTTGATCACCAAACCTCAATACCCAAGTTGTTTTCACAATATTTTTTGGAACTCCTTTTGAAAATCAATGTATCCCAAGTTTAAATATGTAGTAAATGCTTTGAAATCGCAGACAAGAGCTTAGCAATGTGTTCAATGCTTTCCAGAGTTGTGTATACGTTCAAGGCTCCCAATCATATGCCAAAAGTGAGGCACTAGGGTTTAGAGGTTGTTTATATAAGTAATCTTGGCCTTAGGATACATCTTGACCGCTGGATCAATTTGATCAAGTGAATAACCCATGTGTTTTCTCGCAAAAGTTCATATTTTTAAAGTTCTCGCAGGTTCATACGACTGAGCATTTGGGTTCAGACGTCTGATGTTCCTTAAAGTACTGAAAATTATAGTCTGGACACAAGGTCAAACGACTAAACTGTGGGTTCAGTCTTCTGAAGTCCCAGCTCAGTCGACTGAACGGAAAGTTGAGACGTCTGAAGGTGTTCTACCTGTTCTTTATTTCAGTAATTAAATATTTAGATGACTGAAATAATTCTTTAGTTTTCTAATGAAATTCTTAAGACGTATGAAGGAAAACTTCAGTCGTCTAAGGTTGTATCTTCAAACTTCTGAGGGTACTCCTCAATCGTCTAGGCAGACCAACTTCATAATTTTCAGTTTAGTTTTCAAAATAATTTTAGCTCTCTTGATTTAATCTCTTATAAAAAAATTTTCATGGTTCAAAATAAGTTCTCTAAGTCCATGTTTAACCCTAGAAGGTTTTCATGAGATGCATGTGTAGGGTATATTTTAAGCTTTTAACTATATCATATAAAATATGCACATACATCAATTCTAAATACTCATTCCCATGACGATCTTTAACTTGACACTTGCATCTTCATTCTTCTACTCTATTAGTTCCATAGATTGTGCTAGGTTATATTTATATATATGCTTTAATCCTCATGACTTCCATGACTTCATCACCTTCCATGCATACTGAGTAATGTTCTTGCTCACATTCTTAATGCACAGATCAACTATCAAGTGATTTGTCATTATCAAAACAGGATTGGATTCATAGAGTCAACACAATGTCCTGTATATTTTGAAAGGATGAGTGAATAAATGAATAATTGAATTTCATCCTTATGCTTTCTATAAATTTCCTACATCACGAGGATATTGCTTGCTGATTGAGTTCAAAGCATCTACATGCTTGATGGAGCAATTGTGAAGTCGCGAGAATAGGTTTTTGGATGAATACATGCAAGGCGTACATGATAAAAACAGCGTTCACGCATCCTCGTGCAGATAAAGCCAGTAGAATAAGATGTACATGAACCAATTAAATAACATGAAAGGTCAAACTTCAAGGTATAAACTTTGTGTGCCTTGAAAATCAATAACTTTTTAGTGAGGTGTCGTGAAATTTTGTTAGTGATGGAAAACTAACAACATGTTCACTTCCCCCATCTCATGTACTTGGAGAGTCAAAGAAAGATACTATCGAAATTTAGAATGTCTATGACGAAGGAATTTAAGCAATTGACAGCAATGTAAATGCAGCATTCCTATATGAGATAGGATTCATACCTTTCAGACAGAAGATTTTTCATTTTAGGATTCACAATGCATGCCTCATAGACATTATGAGGGAATAATCAACAGCATCTACTTGAACATGTTATAGGGTAATTAATGAACATGGATAAGAGTTGGATGAAGGCTCGGGGTAGGTTTTTGGCAGAATATGTTAAAGGGGTACATGATTTCATAGAGTTTGCATGTTTTCATGTAAACAAAGCTAGTAGAATAATACTTATACCCTTTCTTTGCCCGCATTGATTACATTTCAACATGGTTAATAGGAGACTATCTTTGTAGTAGTGGACAGGTAAAGACGAATGCTGATATTATCCAACGAGCAAAACCGGATATGTATTCGGTGATGTTGTGGCTAACCTTGCTCGTGTGCTTGACACCACAAATGAGAATCATTTGTGAGTTAAAGATAAAATAGAACAAGAAACCCATGTCCTTTTAAGTAGAATGCTTTATAAGTCAACTTATGTTCCCCCTAAGGTTTGCATTATTAGTGTCGGTTTTAAAAATCATCACTAATATAGTAGATTATTAGGGACAAATTTCTTTAACCATCACTAATAGTGCAAGTATTCATGACGATTTTTTAAAACCATCGCTAATAATGCACGTTAACAAAAGAACAATTTGTATTTAATTGGTTGAGTTTAGATGATAAGCTATGGTCTTACGTTAGGTGCTTGGGTGCTTGTGAGCTAGTTGGAATAGGTCGTGTATTGAAATATCTGCCACATCGGGTGGCTATGCAATTCGAAATGGATCAATAACTTTTGGGCAAGGTTGACTTCTTGTCAGTCCCACAAAAATCATTCCAAGAAGGTGTTTCCATTAGGCGCTACAACTAGTAAACGAGTCATATGTTGACTCAAGGAGATTAGTGAAGTATGTGTTTATAAAGATGAGTAAGCCTAAGACTTCACCATCTGATCAAACAAGAATTCACTCGAAAATGTTGTGATTCCTCTACATCGAGGAATCCTAGTAATCGTAGTAAAGGAACTTCCAAGATGAAGATAGAGACGGTAAGTGAATGGAGCAACAAGTAGGAAGATTTCCCTCCTTATACGAAGGTTCAACCCATTGATGCAAGTGAAACTAGTGTCAAATGGAAAGTGGCACCAATGGTTCGACCCAAAAAGGGTGAAAGTAGTTCTCATGACCCGGTCGCATGAAGGAGTACTCTAAAATCATCATCATGGTATAATGAAGCATGTTTTCTCTTGAAATGTCATATTATGATATCTCAGAGGTATTTGTTCAACGTTTTATAGGTTGAATGAGGTCTTGGGGTTGATTGTGGACAATTGTATGTCATTAGCGGTGCTTAAGGTGTTTGGATGCACTCATGTATATTTCTTATGGCACCTACTGTTGATCAAGCATTCAATGCAATATTGAAATTTGAAACACAAGTAGATCAAGGTTCCAATTTATGTTCCCACTGTTAAAAGGATAAGGTCTTTTGGAGCTTAACACCACAAGGTTACAATTCCAGCCTCCTAAAGACATTATAGAATTGGAGCCAGCATCAATCCAATAATTTTCACCTACTATTTTGAGTGGCCATCCAAGAATACGTCTAAAATCTGCAACACAAAGCCAGTGACATACAACTGTCCATAATTAACCCCAAGGCCTTATTCGACCTATAAACGTTGAACAAAGCCCTCTGAGATATCATAATATGACATTTCAAGAGAAAATATTCTTCATTACACCATGGTGATGATTTTAGAGTATTCCTTCATGCGATTGGGTCATGACAACTACTTTCACCCTTTTCGGGTTGAACCATTGGTGCCACTTTTGATTTGACATTTGTTTCACTTACATCAACGGGTTGAACCTCCGCATCCAAAGGGAAATCTTCCTACTCGTTGCTCCATTCACTTACTGTCTCTACCTCCATCTTGCAATGTCCTTCACTACAATTGCTAGGATTCCTCTATGTAGAGGAATCACAACATCTCCCTATGCATTCTTGCTTGATCAGATGGTGAAGTCTTAGGCTTACTCCTCGAATCAACATATGAAACTTCCACCAATTATAGTGCCTAATGGAAACCCCTGCTTGGAATGATCTTTGCGGGACCGGCAAGAAGTCAACCTTGCCCGAAAATTATTGATCCATTTCAAATTGCATAGCTGCCCGATGTGGCAGATACTTCACTACATAACCTATTCCAGCTAGCTCACAAGTACCCAAGCACCTAACGAAAGACCATATCTTGTCGTCTAAACAAAACCAATCAAATACAAATTGTTCTTTCGTTAACATGCATTATTAGCGACGATTTTAAAAATCCGTCACAAATACTTGCACTATTAGTGACGGTTAAAGAAAACTGTCCCTAATAATCCACTATATTAGTGACAATTTTTTAAAACTGACACTAATAATGCAACCCTTAGGGGGATCTTGAGTCGACTTATAAAGCATTCTACTTAAAAGGACATGGGTTGCTTGCTTTATTTTATCTTTAACTCACAAATTATTTTCATTTGTCGTGTCAAGCAAACTAGCAAGGTTAGCCACAACATCACTGGATACATATTCGGTTTTACTCCCTAGATAATATTAGCATTCATTTTTACCTGTCCACTACTACGAAGATAGTCTCCTATTAACCATGTTGAAATGTAATTAGCGCAGGAAAAGAAAGGGCATAAGTATTATTCTACTGGCTTTGTCTACAGGAAGACGTGTGGACTCTATGAAATCATGTACCCATTTAACGTGTTCTGCAAAAAAAAACCTACCTCGAGCCTTCATCCAACTCTTATCCATGTTTATTAATTACCCTATAACATGTTCAAGTATACGGTGTTGATTATTCCCTTATAATATCTTTGAGGCATGCATCGTGAATCCTAAAATGAACCATCTTCTGTCTAAAAGATATGGATCCTATCCTTATACTATACAATGTTAGTAAGTTGAACTAAAGGATCCAAAATACACTAAAACTACATTGGTTGATGGAATGTGGGTAATTAAAAGATCACTAATGGTCTCATGAAATGTGATGAGGATGTGCTTAAAGGTTAGTAGGGGTTAATGAAGTCTTGAAAATTTTGATAATAACCCCAACTTAAGACCCAATTAGGGAAACAAAGATCAAAAGCATACAAACAATCTAGTCAAAATAAAGATCTATATCCATAACAACTAGGTCCATACATTGAAGAAAATCATCACTCACATTTGCTGTCAAGACTCCAAGCAAACAGAAAGACTCAAAAACCTAGAGAGATTTTCCACCCCAGTGCAGAGTGGTACATCTAGCATCCCAATCCACAATTTGAGCCCGAGGAAGACACTAGGCACTCTTAATGTTTGAACTGCATATCATAATTGCTTCCCAAAAGGACACCTATAAGTTTTGTTTCCATTAACAAAATTACATGATGAGAAACTCAAAATGAGCTCTCAAACTGCCTTAAATTTGGCAAATATTCTATTTACAAAAGGCATGTTGCCGAAAATTTGTTAATTTTTTTCCAAAATAATTAAAGTCATATACCATATTTGTGAGAATGATTATAGTGTGCTGAAAGTTAAAACATTTTTGAAACGATGAGTGAAGTTCAAATGAATTTTGAACTTCATCTCTAAATATACTTTTGCAAGCTATGTGAAAATTCTATCAATCATGGACTCATTTGTATTATATAATTATTATAGTTGTTTTTGAGTCCTAAGGAAGCCACGTAAACCATGAACATCACATTCTATTTTTCCATAAAAGTATACTCTGATATAGATTGTTTGTGGGATGCATGAACACAATATATTATTTAAGGTTAGTTGAATTGTGTTTTAACTTTTATCCTGCTAATACTTTTTTAAAGTTTCTCTATATTGCTTTGTTCCCATTGGTTCCCTAATCCAATATTGCATATATGAAAATTTTTTTGAAAGGATTAGTGAAAGTTAAACGAATATTAAACTTCATCCTTTATGTGAACAACATTACAGAATATTATCCATAATGCACCAAACAACTAAATCTTTTTTATGAATGGTATTAAGTTGTATGAATTGTAGATTGAACTACTAGAATACATATGTTGTAACGTCCTCAAAATTCTTACCATTTATATATATATATATATATATATATATGTACATCCATACCTAAGCAGCGAAAGCACAAATCATACAACCATTTACATATATATTATACAATACCAGAATACAGCATATACAAGCCATAACCATACAAAATAAACCCCCAACATCATCATCTATCTCAAAAATACAAAACCCTGTCATAACTCATCCTAAAATCAGGGTAAATCTCGTAAACTTCCTATCCGCGAGCCTAATCTGCTCGCCTAGCTGGCTCACTTGAAAAATGTTAAAGTAATGGGGTGAGTCGACACTCAGTAAGTGGAAATATGCTATTACTAGTGTGTGACAACCAAGTCATCAAATTATAATAATAATTTTCAAAAACTACATAGTTTGGCGATTCTGTACAACACATGTATAATAACTTAAAACATTTGTATCATCTGAACTTTCTATCATTCATAGTACTACATTATATTATATATAATAAAATCTGTAAAACTGTATATATATATATACATAATTGTGTTCTTTCCCTCGGACTCTATATGTCATGATTTGACCCATCATGACAGGGTTGTGCGGCCTATAGGTGGGACTTAACCTAGTCGGCCCTCTAGGTAAGTCATTATACTCTACACTACTCCAGCCCGGCCAAACTACATACACTCCTAAGCTCGGGATTGACTGCTGCCTCGACAAACCAGCCCCCTCAACCCAGCGAACTGAGGAGCTACATACCCTCCGAGCACGGCTGACAGTACCCATACACTATCTAAGATATGTGATTGCACTCTATCTATATCTAGCAACGGTACTGTACTCTGTATTCTATATCTGTACTGTATCTATCTGTAATCTTTCCGCAAGGATCTGATACTATGTATATACATACTATACTCTTTATACTGTTTTCATTATATTTCCAAAATATCCATAACAAAAATATTACTGTACTGTAAACATTGTAATATCCATAGCATCTTGATGCTATAACTGTGTAATTTGTCTGTACTTTCTTTCTATATATTCTGTCTGTACTTTCTTTCTATATAATCTGTCTATACTTTATTTCCGTATAATCTAAGTGTTATGGCATTTTGGGAAAAACATAACTTTCTATATTCACTATATACACTGTTTTGAATAAATATCTGTATACTGATATATATATATATATATATGCAAATTATGTCTGTATAAAATCTGCAATTATCTCACTATATCTGTATAATTTGAAATACTAAAAACTATATAAAACTCCATGTCAATATCATATACTCAGGCCACACATGCTTTAAAAATTCATATCTTGTAGAATATCTGGTATACATGCATACATATATAATATTTCTGATGACATAAGTAAATTTCCTAGCATAGCATATTTCCCTTACCTTAACTCTGAAAAGCCCCTATAAAATTCTAGCTCTATACCCGCAGGGTTCCTAGCTCAACATCCTGAAAACAAAATTCCCCAAAACAAAATATCAGTATTTTCTTACCTACAACATTTCTCATAATTGAGGGAAAGACAAACTCTGAATAAAATGTCTTACCCTGAGATTGGGACGAAATCCATACCAACTTTTCCAACGATCAGCTCCAGCACACTTACAAAGAACTTCGCCAAGAGCATCGTGGTAGCCTCAAATCTTCGATCCGGAGAGAAACGGGCCCGAAAAAGAAGAGAGAAGGAGAGAGGGACGTAGAGAGAGAGAGAGAGAGAGAGAGAGAGAGAGAGAGAGAGAGAGGGGAGAGGGTTTCTTGTGCTATTTTCATCAAAATTCTGAGTTGAACACTATTTATACTTATGCCTTCATCAACGAGACACATCATTTCATTGACGAGTCTTTCTAATAATTTCGTCGATGAACCTTACTTCCTCATCGACGAATTTCAGATGTCCTAAAACCCCCCTCAGTATTCTCTCATCGACGAGATATGGCTTCGTCGACGAGGTCCCTTATGCGCTCGTTAACGAATCCCATGTATTTGTCAACGAGACCTTGTACAAAAATCCTGGGTTATTACATTCTTCCCTCCTTATAAAATTTCGTCCTCTAAATTTGTTTTCTGTATCTCCATCTATACCCTCTATCATTCCGTATAAGAAAAAGGTTTACTTATTTTATTACCTACCCTCACTTGTGGCAGAGGAATACTGTGGTTACATTTATGTTCTGGGAAATTACACGTATAAGACTAAAAACTATCTACTAACTAAAATCAATACATGTACCTGCAAAAGAAACCTATCTAACTATTATACTTTACCTAAGTACCTCTATACCTCTTGGAACAACTGCGAGTATTTCTGTCTGATCTGCTCCTCGAGCTCCCAAGAAGATTGCTCTATAGCGTGATTATTCCACAAAATTTTTACTAACTATATTTCTTTAGTGCGTAAAATATGAGCCTTTCTATCCAAAATCTGTACTAGTACTTCTTCATATGCCAATGAATCCTTAAGCTCTATCTCTGCATAGCTAAGGATGTGGGATGGGTCTGAGATGTATTTCCTTAACATGGCAACATGAAACATGTCATGAATTCGAGCCAAAGCTGGCGTCAAAGCTAGCCTGTCGGCAACTGACCCTATTCTCTTAAGTATCTCAAAAGGGCCAATATACCTAGGGCTCAACTTGCCATTCTTTCCAAACCTCATAACTCCTTTCAGAGGAGCTATCTTTAAAAATACTCAATCTCCCACATCAAATTCCAACTCTTGGCGGCACTAATTCTTTCTCTAATTAATCGGACTTTGTTAGATGTCTGTTGTATTATTGCGGGACCCAAAACTCGCTTTTCACCTACTTCCTCCCAGAAAAGAGGAGAACGACATCTCCTGCCATATAATGCCTCGTAAGGTGCCATGCCAATGCTAGCCTGATAACTATTATTATAAGCAAACTCAACTAACGACATAAACTGAATCTAATTGCCTCCAAGTCAAGCACACAAGCACGAAGCATATCCTCTAATTTCTAAATTGTTCTCTCAGTCTAACCATCTGTCTAGGGATGAAAAGCAGTGCTAAAAGCTACCTGTATACCCATAGCCTCCTAAAAACTTTTCCAGAATCGTGAAGTAAACCAAGGATCTCGGTCCAAGACTATGGATACTGGTACTCCATGAACTCGAACTATCTCCTGAACATATATCTCTACTAGTCTATCCATGGAATAGCCGATTTTAATAGAGATGAAATAAGCGGTTTTCGTCAGACGATCAACAACCACCCAAATCGTATTCAATCCCTGTCACACTGATGGTAACCTCGTAACGAAGTCCATCAAGACGTGGTCCCATTTCCATTCTAGAATGAACAGTGGCTGCAACTGTCTTGCTAAACTCTAGTGCTTGGCTTTAACCTATTGACAAGTCAAGCATTGCTGAACAAATTTAGTTATCTCCCTCTTCATTCCACTCCACCAGAAATACTCTCGCAGGTCCCTGTACATTTTAGTACTACCAGGATGGATCGTGTATAGGGATCTGTGAGCCTCCTCCAGTATTGTTCTTCTGATCTTAATGTCTACAGGTACCCATAGCCTAGTATGGAATCGCAGAGCTCCATCATCTTATATGCTGAACTCCTCACCTTGACCATCCCACACTCTAACGATCACCTTTGACAACTCTGCATCATCGCTCTAAGCTGCTTTAATCCTCCCGTATAGTGTAGGCTGAACCATTAGACTGGCAATAACTGCCTGAGGACTCTTCTCTACCAATTCTATACTGAGTCTCTCCAAATCCACCAAAATTGAGTGTTGAATCTCCATAGCTGCTAGTACGGGTCCCCCTGATTTCCTGCTCAGAGCATCTGCCACTACATTTGCTTTTCCTGGGTGGTAACTAATCGTGCAATCATAGTCTTTAATAAGCTTTAGCCACCTTCTTTGCCTCATATTCAAAGAAATATTTCAAACTCTTATGATCCGTGAAAATCTCGCACTTTCCACCATATAAATAATGCCTCCAGATCTTGAGAGCATACACCACTATAGCAAGATCTAAATCATGGACATGATAATTCTTCTCATATTCTTTAAGCTGCCTAGACGCATATGCAATAACCCTACCATGCTGCATCAACACGCATCCAAGACTCTTAAAAAAGGCATCACTGTATATTACAAAACCGTCCTCCCCTGATGGAATAGCCAATACTGGAGCTGAAACTAACCACTGCTTTAACTCTTGAAAACTCTGCTTACAGTCATTAGTCCATTCAAAAGTCATGTTAATGGACCCAATAGCCTGGAGAAACCATCCACAAAGTGCCGGTAATAACCTACTAATCCTAGAAAACTTCTAACTTCCTGAACATTTCCCGGTCTTTCTTAACTCACCACTGCCTCTATTTTACTAGGATCAACTGATACACCTGCTTCTGAGATCACATGGCCGAGAAAAGTAACCTGCCTTAACCAGAACTCACAATGCTTGAATTTTGCATATAATTTTCCTTTCCCTTAATACCTATAACACTAGCCTCAAATAATGCTCATGCTCCTCAAAACTCCTCAAATAGACTAGTATATCATCAATAAATACAACCACAAACTGGTCCAAATACTGGTGGAACACCCGATTCATCATATCCATGAACACCACTGGTGCATTAGTTAACCCAAATGGCATCACTAAAAACTTGTAATGCCCATATCTGGTACGAAAAGCAATCTTCGAAATGTCCCCTGCTTTAACTTTCACCTGATGGTAGCCTGACCGCAGATCAATTTTAGAGTAAACCTGGGTCCCCTGGAACTGATCAAATAAATCATCAATCCTAGGGAGAGGATATTTATTCTTGATTTTTAGTTTTTTTATCTCCCTATAATCAATGCATAATCTCAAGGTTCCATCTTTCTTTTTCACGAACAGAACTGGCGCATCCCAAGGCGACATACTGGGCCTGATGAAACCTTTAACCAGCAATTCCTGTAGCTGATCTTTCAATTCTTTCAACTTGACTGGAGCTATATGGTACGGTGCTTTAGATACTGGTGCGGATCCCGGTAACAAGTCTATAGTGAACTCAATCTCATGATAAGGCGGCAAACTAGGTAATTCTTTTGAAAATACATCTGGAAACTCTCTCACTGCTGGTATGTCAGCTTTTCTCAATACTTATTTTAACAATTCTTTTATGTGTGCGACATACCCCTGACAACCATCCTATAGCAGTCTCCTCACCTGAATAGCCGACACTAATTGTGGCGAAGCACACACGTGTGAACCTGTAAACCTAAATTCTAGCGCACTTGGGGGTATGAAAATTACTTGTTTCTGATGGCAATCTATACTAGCATGATAAATGGCTACCCAATCCATACCCAGTATCACATCAAATCCCTACATATCCAGGACCACAAGATCAGCTAAAAGCACTCTCTCCTGAATACTTACTGGAAAATTCTGAAGTACCCTCCTACATCTAATCACAGATCTCATCTGCGTACCCACAGATAATTCTATATCTAATGGTTGTGTCTCTATTCTAGCTATCTTCACATATTCCACCGATATAAAAGAGTGGGTGGTACCTGTATCAAACAAAACAATCATTTTATATGGTAAAGTAGTTAAAGTACCTGTGACCATGTCTCCAGCCGTCTCAGCATCTCCCGGTGTCAATGCATAGACCTTCACCAGCGTAGTGTCCCTCTTCTAGCCACCGTAAGGCGCCTGATATCCACCTCAAAATGGTCTAGGAGCCTGTGCATAATTCGAAGACATCTGACATTATCGAGCCATATGACCAGGCCTCCCACATCGATAACAAACATTTTCCCCCAGTCGGCACTCACCAGGATGTCTCCGTCCGCATCTAGGACAAATGCTAGGAAGCTATCCACCCTGAAATCCACCATGCTCAACCATTTATCTCTGACCTTCGCCAAATCTACCCCCTCTCCAAGGGCCTCAGCTAGGACCCCCCTGAAAACTCGAGGGCGCCGTCCCCTTTCTCTGACTCTGCGTCTCAGTCTCCCTAGGCAAACTTTCCTCTGCTATAATAGCCTTGACAACCAACTCCGAGAAGTCCTAGATCCTCAGTACTGCCACCTGCCTGTAAACATCACGCCTCAAGTTTCTCTCAAACATTCCAGCCTTCTTTGCTTCATCTAGGACAATATAGGGGCAGAAACGCGATAGCTCAATAAATCTCGCAACGTACTGCTGGACAGTCAACGACCCCTAGGACAGACTCAAAAAATCCTGTACTCGAGCATCTCTTACTGAAGCAGGATAATACCTATCAAAGAATATGTCTCTAAATCAGGCCCATGTCATCTGCACTGGTATCGCCCTCTGCTCCTCCAACAGTCTGATACTATATATATACATAATATACTCTTTATACTGTTTTCATTATATTTCCAAAATAACCATAACACTATATTACTGTACTGTAAACACTGTAATATCCATAACATCTTGATGCTATAACTGTGTAATCTGTTTATACTTTCTTTCTATATAATCTGTTTGTATTTTATTTCTATATAATCTGTCTATATTTTCTTTTAGGGAAAACATAACTTTCTATATTCACTGTATACACTATTTTGAATAAATATTTGTATACTGATATATATATATATATATATATATATGCAAATTATGTCTGTATAAAATCTGCAACTATCTCACTATATCTGTATAATTTGAAATATTGAAAACTATATAAAACTCCATGTCAATATCATATACTCAGGCCACACATGCTTTAAAAATTCATATCCTGTAGAATATCTGGTATACATGCATACATATATAATATTTCTGAAAACATAAGTAAATTTCCTAGCATAGTATATTTCCCTTACCTTAACTCTGAAAAGCCCCTATAAAATTCTAGGTCTATACCCGCAGGGTTCCTAGCTCAACATCCTGAAAACAAAATTGCCCAAAACAAAATATCAGTATTTTCTTACCTACAACATTTCTCATAATTGAGGGAAAGACAAACTCTGAATAAAATGCCTTACCCTGAGATTGGGACGAAATCCAAACCAACTTTTCCAACTATCAGCTCTAGCAAACTTACAAAGAACTTCACCAGGAGCGTCGTGGTAGCCTCAGATCTTAGATCCGATGAGAAATGGTCCTGAAAAAGAAGAGAGAAGGAGAGAGGGACGTAGAGAGAGAGAGAGAGAGAGAGAGAGAAAGAGAGAGGAGAGGGATTCTTGTGCTATTTTCATAAAAATTTCGAGTTAAACACTATTTATACTGACGCCTTCGTCGACGAGACACGTCATCTCATCGACAAGTCTTTCAGTAATTTCATCGACGTACCTTACTTCCTCGTCAATGAATTTTAGATGTCCTAAAACCCCCCTCGGTATTTTCTCATCAACGAGATATGGCTTCGTCGACGCGGTCCCTTATGCCCTCATCAACGAATCCCCTATATTCGTCGACGAGACCCTGTGCAAAAATCGTGGGTTATTACATATGCTAACTACATGGCTGATGCAGTATATTGTCAATTGCATGCTGGTAATGGATTTAGGTTGTTGCATGCTTGAAATGATTTATTTGCTAAAAACAACCAGGTTTCAAGCAAAAGTTTTATAGGAAAATGTCCAATTTACAAATGACATGTTGCAAAAATTTTGTTAAAATTTTTACAAAATAAAACCATGTATAAAGATAATTATGATAAAATAATTTTGAAAGGAAGAGTGATAGTTAAATGAATTTTAAACTTCATCATTTATGTGAACAGCATTGCAAATTACTATCCAAACTGCACTGAATGACTAAATTTTTTTGATGAATGGTATTATGTTATATGAATTGTAAACTGAACTACTAGAATACATGCTTGTGTTGAACACCAACTGTTAATTTCCAACTTATCTTATAGAGACCCAAACCCGTAAAATAAGAAAAGGGTAAAAAGGTAATTTTAGCAAGCTTTGTTGACGAAGCCAAGGTTCTCATCGATGAAGGCCCTTCTGTGTTTCGTTGTTGAAATTCAGAGCCTTGGTGACAAAGAGATCCTGACTGATAGGAAAAATATCAGACTAAGGTTTGTCGACGAAGGAAGAGGTTCGTCGATCAAGAGCGTTTTGCGACTCGTCGATAAAGGCACAATTCGTTGATGAATTTGACTGGGTCAAGGGGTCTATAAATATCATTTTTGGTTGCTTAATGGTTAAGAAATCACAAAATCTCTCTCTCTCTCTCTCTAGAATCGATGAGCTCTCTCTTTCTATCTTCGATCCTTCGCTGTTCATCGTCCGTTTCAATGACCCGATGTTACTATGTGGATCAGGGAGAAAACCTCTACAATTGTAGTGGATCGGATCTTCATTTTGAGGATTTCTGAGTTTTATCCCGAAATCGAGGTAAGGGTCTAAGTTCGTTTTTGGTTCAGTAGATCTGTAGTTAATAGGATTGTGTTGAAGTATTGTTCTTTGGTTTTTAGGTTTTGGGAACTCAGTTTGTTGTTTTAGAGCCGTATAGTTTGTGTTTCAGTGTTCAGAGAAAGGTAAGGGGATTTGTTTACATCAATCTTTTTATAAAACTAAACCACTAGAAAGTTAGCTTATGTTTATATGCACGTATTGTTTACTTATTTGCAAAGTTTAACTGGGTAAAAATGACGGATTTATGATTTTACGAATTTGATAAAAATGAGGGTTTTGGCATATGATCTCCAAACTTTTCAAAACTTCTTTATTTGCAATCAACTTAACGTAGGGATGCTTGGACCCCTTGTTTTCTATTTAAATGTTGTCTTTTCGAGTTGTATACTATATATAGCAGATTTTTGACCAAATGAGTGTAACATATGATATGAAATGGAATATGTGAATCTGGTTAAATACGTATATGAACTATGAGAACTGAAGTTCCCTTTTTGCTATTTGAAAAAATGGAAAATAGGTGCCAATTATATACCGAACTTTGTATGTAAAAAGGGTTAAACCGAGAGTGTGTGTGTGTGTCAGTCATACCATAGTATGAATGAATGAGTTTGTGAAAATACTGAAATTGTACAAGTTATTTATGAATTGGAAACAAGTTAATTTGTCTTATTATAAATTATATATATGATATTGGGACCGTAGTTTGTTACTATGAGAGCCTTAAAAGGCTCAACGTTATATGAAAGCCTTAAAAAACTTAAGCGCGGTACCATTGCTATAATTCAGGTGTAGTGCAACCACACATTTGTTTATCAGTATGGGTATCAAAATCATCGGCTGGGTAGGTGTGGCCACTGGTGGATTAATGGATCAGGTGGATTCAGTCGGACTATAGTAACCATAATGACTGACAATGCCTGCGTGAGGTAGGGCTTGTTCAGGGATTTATGATCGCACAACCAGCACCAAGGGGTGGTGTTGGCATTAGTTATAAAGTTCCAAAGTTGGACGGTGTCCTAAATAAGCATATACATGATTTGAAAACTAAAATGGGTAGAGTCACAGGTTTGAGTACCGAGTAGAGGGATTGTACAGTGTATGGGCCTGTATCCTACCCTAACCTCAAGAACTCTCACTCGTTAGGATTCTAAACTATCTATTTCAGGAATTTATATCTATATATATCCTATATTATAGTATTGATAATGCTTTAAGTATGTAACTGCTTTCTACTGGTTTAAACACATGTTGTCACACACTGATGTAATATCTTCCACCTTACTAAGAAGTGTCTCACCCCCACAGACAACCTTTGTTTCAGGTCCTGCAAGAAGTCGGTCCTAATTGCTAGAGGGACTTGGAGTGTCGTATTGTGTGTAGATTACGTAAGTGTTTTGTATATGTAATAGACATAGTTCGAATGTATTTTTGGGGATTGTAAGAATAGGTTATGCTTTAAGTATGATCATATGTATGTAAGAATACAATTAGAAACTCTGGTTGGCCAATTAGATTTCATATAAATGTTTATATTTTCCATTGTGCATGAAATTTCAGATCAGTATGAAACACTCGTATGTCCTTTTTAGGGTGGGTTGTATATGTATGATTATCAAAGACATGTGTGTTATACAGGTGTAGCAGCACTCCAAGGCCATATAAAGGGTCAGGGCTTTACATATCTCCTCCTTCATTAGCAAAGTCTCAAAATCATTCTTAAAAGAAAACCCCCTACTAACTATCCTTCAAGATATTTACCCAAGTCTTTTGCATGATCAATATCCTCATGTCTCCCTTTGGGTATTAGACTTTCAAATGTACACATTGTTGACCTTATAGGTCACGCCCGATTTTGATTATGACAAATACTCATCTCATCTAATGGGTGTTTGAGATTGTGTGCAGGAACTTACATTGTCAGATCAAGATGCTCATAGAGAAAGTGAAGAGTCAAGACCTAATCATTTTTGTTGTAATATATTTAATTCATTCATGTAATTGGTCTATAATAGTAATTATGACTTTTACTTATAATAATCATCACACACATCACATACATGGTCTAATAGGTAAGCTCAGAATAAAATTGAAAAATAACTAAACTTGAACCTAGAAAAGACCTTAAGACACTCACCATTGCACTTGTATGTATTAGGAACTTAAACAGGGTTAATGTGAAATGAATCAGAACTGAAATGCACATTTTGTGCACTTTCGGTCGACCATCACATGCAGTTTATTCTGCCTCAGTTCAACCAAAACCGATATGGGTTAACCGGCTGACTGTCTCTCGATCGATCGAGCCAAAATAGTTCATTTGACCATGGTCGACTGAAACCCCTTGAAGTCAACAGTTTGACTTCCTGGTCGACAGAGACATTTTTGTACTGCACCAACCTGGTCGACCGACCAATTAGTTCATTTTCACCCTGGTCGATTGAACCGCGCTATTTGGAAAAATCGCCCTTCCCGGTCGACTAACCCTAAAGTTCAAAATTGGCTCGATCGACCGAGCCATATGAACTTCAGTCGACCGAAAGTCTTCTGGTTGACCGGTACTCTGGGGTTGCCTTGCATTTTTTACCGTAGTTAAATATTTTTAACAAGGTTAAAATCACTAAATATCATTAAATCTTTTCTAATAATACCAAATTTGTCCCAACGGTCATAATTCATAAGGTGTCTATAACTACCCCTTCATTTGGGAAAATTAGACACAAGATTAGCAAAAACAAATCAAAAACACTCTCTCAAGCCAAAAACTCTCTACTACTCATACATCTACTCAACTCACTCAAACTTACCCTCTTCAAGTTCTTAAATCCTTTGTAAGTGTTTTTAGTGTTTGTGTTAATAGGTTTGCACCACTATTTGTGTGATTGAATCAATTTTCAATGAGAACTAAACCTAAGTATTCTAAGGGGGTTTTTATAGTAAGCCTATCCTAAGAAGACTTGCAATCTGCTTCTGAGTATTGCATTTGTATTGCAATATCTTAGGAAGCTTGTATTTGTTTTTGAGTTGCAAAAAGTTTTCAAAAACATTCTCAAATATCTTGTGTGATTTATATTGACATATTTTTGAAAAGATATTTGTGTTTGTGATAGTGATCTTCGTTGAAATATTTATTCACTTACACATCATTTGCTGAATACAATAATTACATTTCTTTTGCAAACTAAGCATATACTCTATTTATGTGATTGACATATTCTGCTCTTTGGATTATTTGAAACCTAAGTGATATCTTTGTTTGAGCACCTTGACCGAGAATATCTTGAAATACAAAGATTTCTTATTGACACTCTCACACCCTTTTTACTTAGATAGCAAATATATTTGAGAGTTGAGATGTTAGACCACACTGAGCTTACATATTAAATCATTTTGTGGTGCATGTGTCTGAGCGCATTTGGGTACATATATGTCTTACACAAAGACACAATCACTGTACCATTATCATTTGATTATAAAATATGAGTGTTTCTAGGCGTGGCCTGAGGGGGCTGTAATCGAGCCCGGTAAGGATTGTTGTAAAGATTGACGTCAGCTCTGTGCTAATTGACCTGCTTTGTTTAGGTGCCGCTCCACCCATTTAAGTGAGCAAGTTATAGTGGTAATCCTTGTTCTTGTTAGCCAAGGTGGGGACGTAGACAATTGGCCGAACCTCGATAACATTTCTGTGTGTTACGATTACTTTACTGCTTTTTGGTGCATGTGTGTTTGATTAAATTGCTCTACTTACCTTCTGGTATACATTTACATTACTTGCACTAGATTGACCATAGGATTGTTAATATACTGTTGTTAGGAGATTGACTTAGGACTTAAATTTTAAAAATACCAATTCACCTCCCCCCTTTTTGGGATCACGGTAAAGCTAACAATTGGTATCAGAGCCACATAATATAGACTAGCTGTTAATTTGCAAAAGATCACATATGGCTCATAGCTTCGTGACCCCTTTCCCTGAGGGACCATCTTCCACACGACCTCCTATTTTCAGTGGTGTTAATTACACCTTCTAGAAACACTAGATGTGCATCTACCTTCAGAATACTGATTGGAGGGTGTGGAGGATTGTCTCTAAGGGAAATTATGTCCCTATGAAACCTGAGGGTATAACTAGGGTTCCTAAAACTGAAGAAGAATATAATGATGATGATATGAAAGCTATTAGTTTAAATGCTACTGCCATGAATATTTTGTATTGTAGTCTTGATGTAAATGAATTTAACAAAATTATGGCATGCTCTACTGCTAAAGAAATATGGGATAAGTTAGAAGTCACATATGAGGGTACTAGGGATGTTAAAGACCACAGGATAGACATGTTGACCAATGAGTATAAGGCCTTTAGGATGAATGTAGGTGAGTCCATTCAGAGCATGTACACTAGATTCACACACATCATAAACTCATTGCATGAATTAGGAAAGACATATCCCATATATGAGATGATTAGGAAGATTCTTAGAGGCTTACCTCCTATTTGGGAAGCTAAGGCTACGACCATTGCTGAGGGTAGAGACCTTAAGGCCATGACTCTAGATGATTTGATAGGTTCCCTGATTACTTATGAATTAGCCATAAATGAGAGACTTAATGAGCATAATAGGGTTAAGAAAGTAACTACATTGAAAGTTTCTACTAACACATCTAGTGAGTGCACTGAATCTGACACGGATGATGAAATGGCTATGCTAACTGAAAAATTTAGCAGATTTTTCAGGAAGAACAGAAAGCCGTATAAAAAATATAAAGAGTTTACTATTGAAAAGAGAAAGTCTAGCAAAAGAAAAGAAAAATCAAATGCTCCTACGTGCTATAACTGCAACAAGGTCGAACACATCAAACCCGACTGCCCACTGCTGAAAATAGAGGCTAAGAAAAAGAAGAAATCCATGAAGGTTGGAACATCATGGGACAAACTTAGTAGCAACGACTCAGAATCAGACCACAGCAACTCAGAGGTTTCTAATCTGTGCCTGATGGAACACGATGATGAGTTATCATCCTATAGTTCATCTGATGATTGTGATTCTGATTGCATGCCTACATAGAGGGTTGCAACTTGAATATATTTGTGTATCTAAACTGTTAGGCAAAATGACCAAAGAAAACAATGACTTGAAAAAGAAATTTGAAAATTGGTCAAAGTTGTTTAATATGGAAAAAACTTCTCATGCCTCCATTTTTAAAGAAAAAGATATTACAATTGTTGAGCTTGAGAAGAAATTGGATGATAGCTCCAAAATCATTTTTAAATTTACTAAGGGCAAATGCAATTTTGAAAAATTACTTGGTGCCCAAAGAAACTCCTTAAGTAAAGAGGGTCTTGGTTTGAATGGCATTGAAAATGTTAGAGGGTCTAATCTTTACTTAGGACATTTTACACGTGAGTCAAAGTCTTATGTCCCTCCTAAAGATCCTAAGTGCAGATTAAGGTGTTTTAAATGTAAAAAAATTGGTCATATTCAATTTAATTGTCCACTTAGGAATAAGCATGCTAGAATTAGGAAAGTATGGGTAGTTAAGGGAGATCCAGCTACTAACCCACGTGGACCTAATAAAATTTGGGGACCAGCATCAGTTACTTAGTTTATTTTGCAGGTTTGCCTAAGATCGTCCTCCTCCAAGGACCGGTGGTACTTAGATAGCGGGTGCTCATGGCATATGACCGGTGACAAGGGAAAGTTCACTTCAATTGTTCTCAAGGATGGAGGCTACGTGACATTTGGCGACAATGCAAAAGGACACACCATCGGGATAGGTAAGGTTGATAAGGATTCATCTCTTACTATAGATAATGTTTTACTGGTTGATGGACTGAAACATAATTTACTAAGCATAAGTCAATTATGTGACATAGGATATAAAGTATTTTGAAAATGATAAATGCATAGTAAAAAACTAATCAGATTATAAAGTGCTTTTTACTACTGATCGACATGAAAATGTTTATACTGCCTCTCTTGATAATTTAGTTTCACAACAAGTAACATGTTTTTCTACTGTAAATGAAGCTAGTTGGTTATGGCATAGAATTAGGACATGCAAGCATGGATTTATTGTAAAAACTTGCTAGAAAAGAACTGGTAAAAGGCTTGCCTAAGATGTTATTTGTAAAAGATAAAATTTGTGATGCATGTCAAATGGGTAAGCAAACAAAGTCTAGTTTTAAGAAAAAGAAATTCATATCCACTACTAGACCCTTAAAGATGCTTCACCTAGATTTGTTTGGACCAAATTCCATGCAAATTCTTGGTGGTAAATCTTTTGCTTTTGTAATTGTGAATGACTTTTCTAGATTTACATGGGTGTTGTTTCTTGCACATAAAAATGAATCATGTGAACAGTTCACCAAACTTTGTAGGAGAATCTAGAATGCAAAGGGATATAAAATAACTCATATAAGAAGTGATAGAGGTACCGGATTCAAAAATGAAAGCATAGAAAAATATTGTGACTTAGAGGGCATATCACATAACTTCTCTGCACCTAGGACACCTCAACAAAATGGTGTGGTAGAAAGAAAGAATAGGTCACTACAAGAAATGAATAGAACTATGCTAAATGAACATAACTTACCTAAATATTTTTGGGCCGAGGCCATTAATACTGCATGCTATGTTATGAATAAGGTTTTGATTAGACCGTCAATCAATAAAACCCCTTATGAATTGTGGAACAACCATAAGCCTAATATTTCTTATTTTCATGTGTTTGGTTGTAAATATTTTGTGCTTAGAGATAATGAACACTTAGGAAAATTTGACTCTAAATCTGATGAAGGTATTTTCCTAGGCTATGCACTAAATAGTAAAGCATATTGGGTTTTCAACAAAAGAACATTGACTGTCGTTGAATCTATCCATGTTGTGTTTGATGAAGCTAATTCATTTTCTAAGAAAGATAATGAAGATGATATTGATATTATAAAATGCTTAGATAAATTATCAATTGAAAACAATGCAAGTGAAAACCTAGAAGAAATGAAAAATCATCTAAGGATAATGAAAATCAAGAGTTGCCTAGAGATTGAAAATTCATTAAAAATCATCCCATTGATCAAATCTTGGGTGAACCATCCTGTGGTGTAGCCACAAGATCCTCCTTGAGAAATCTAGTAAATCATTCCGCTTTCTTATTCCGAGAAGAACCTAAAAATATTAAAGAATCCATAGAGGATGAGTTTTGAGTGATGTCCATGCAAGAAGAACTTAATCAATTTGAAAGAAGCAAAGTGTGGACACTAGTCTCTAGGCCTAATAATCACACAATTATTGGAACTAAATGGGTGTATAGAAATAAGAAATATGAGAATGGGGTAGTAACTAGGAATAAGGTTAGACTAGTTACCCAAGGTATAACCAACAAAAATGGATTGACTTTGATGAAACATATGCTTCTGTTGCTAGGTTAGAAGCCATTCATATGCTACTTGCATTTCCCACTTTTAAAAACTTTAAATTGTTTCAAATGGATGTTAAAAGCGCTTTTCTAGATGGCTTTATTAATGAAGAAGTATATGTAGAACAACCACCAGATTTTGAAAATCATAAATATCCAAATCATATTTACCGATTGTCTAAAGCCTTGTATGGATTAAAACAAGCTCCTAGAGCTTGGTATGAGAGGTTTAGTGGTTTTCTATTAGAAAATGGGTTTACCTGTGGCAAAATTGACACTACATTCTTCATCAAATCCAAAAATGATGATATGCTCCTTGTTCAAATTTATGTGGACGATATCATTTTTGGAGCAACTAATGATGAGTTGTGTAATGAGTTTGCCAAATGCATGCAAAGTGAATTTGAAATGAGCATGATGGGTGAACTTAGTTTCTTCTTAGGGCTACAAATTAAGCAAGCTAATCATGGAACTTTCATATGCCAATCTAAATATATTAGGGATTTGCTAAAGAATTTTACACCTCTGAACTCTTCCATTAAGCTTGATAAAGATGAACAAGGAATCCCTATTGACGTAAAATTATATCGTGGCATGATTGGGAGTCTCCTATATCTCACTGGTAGTAGGCCTGATATTATATTTAACGTGTGTACGTGTGCTAGGTTTCAGGTTGCCCCTAAGGAATCTCACCTAAAAGCTATTAAACAAATCCTTAGGTATCTAGTTGGGACTATAGAGTTAGGCTTGTGGTACCCTAAGCATACTACCTTTGAGATTGTTAGTTATACTAATGCTGCCTTTGCTGGTAGTAAGGTTGATAGAAAAAGTACTAGTGGCATTTGTCATTATTTAGGACAATCTCTTGTCTCTTGGTTCTCCAAGAAGCAAAAATCAATTGCTTTGTTCACATCCGAAGCTAAATATATTGTGGCTGGAAGTTGTTGTGCTCAAACTCTTTATATGAAACAACAACTTGTGGATTTTGGATTGCACTATGATACAATACCGATTATATGTGATAATACTAGTGCAATCAACATCTCTAAAAAATCTATCTCACATTCACGAACTAAACACATTAAGATTAGACACCACTTTCTTTATAATCATGTGCAAAAAGGAGATGTGGCTCTTGAGTTTGTATGCACTAATGAACAATGGGCGGATATATTTACTAAACCACTTCCCGAGGATAGGTTCATACAAATTAGATGAGAATTAGGCTTAACACACAGTAGAAAAGCTTCTTAGATGTTTCATAGCCTACATAAATTCAGGGGGAGTTCTCAAATGAAATTCAATAAGTCTTAGCAACCAATATCATTGTTGTCATGTTTTCTTGCCTTAGACTTTGTGATTGTTGATCATTGCTTGTGTGCACATATCTTATATTTATAGCATGATAATATTGGATGTAATGGATATTGATTATGACTTGTTATGGCCACTTCCCTGGTTCACTTCATGATGATATTGAAATTTATATTTAGCTGTTGGACCATACTGAACTATTTGAGCAGTTGTGGATAAACTGCTAGGATATATAAACTCAAACAGGTTACACTTTATGCAGGATTTATTTTGGAAAGTCCGATTTACAAACGACACTCTACCAATTTTTTTCTAAATCTTTCCAAATTTTTCATGTATAAATGTACCACTTACCTATTTCCAAGAGTGTTAACTCATATAACCCTTTTTGTTGTTGCCAAAAGAGGGAGATGGAAAGGGGCAAAAATAATAGGTAAAATAATTTGATTAAAATAAATTGGATTCATACTAATAGGTGGAGCTTTCTTAGGCTTAAACCCATATTTTTGCTGATCGTATTTGTCATCATCAAAAAGGGGGAGAATGTTGACCTTATAGGTCACGCCCAGTTTTGATTACGACAAATACTTATCTTATCTAATGGGTGTCTAAGATTGTGTGCAGGAACTTACATTTTCAGATCAAGATGCACATAGAGAAAGTGAAGAGGCAATACCTAATCATTTTTGTTGTAATATATTTAATTTATTCATGTAATTGGTCTATAATAGTAATTAGGACATTTACTTGTAATAATCATCACACACACACTTGCATGGTCAAATAGGTAAGCTCAAAATAAAATTGAAAAATAACTAAACCTGGACTAGAAAAGACCTTAGGACACTCACCATTACACTTGCATACATTAGGCACTTAAATAGGGTGAATGTGAAATGAATTAGGACCGAAATGCACATTTTGTGCACTTTCGGTCAACCGTCACGTGCAGTTCATTCCGCCCCCAATCGATCGAAACCGGTTTGGGTCAACTAGTTGACCACCTCTCGGTCCCAAAAATAAAGAAACTTTGTTTATGGCTCATAGAATAAATAATGTTTATTGCATAAATATTGAGAAAATAGCAAATCAATGCATAACTTGTTTAACAGCTATGAATGAAGTAAGTTGGTTATGGCATAGGAAACTAGGCCATACTAGCATGGACCTACTATCCAAATTATCTAAGAAAAATCTTGTAAAAGGACTACCAAATACTAAATTCATAAAAGACAAGTTGTGTGATGCATGTCAAAAGGGAAAACAAGTTAAAACCAGCTTTAAAAAGAAAAAATACACACCCACCAAAAGACCCCTAGAACTCTTGCATCTAGACTTATTTTGTCCATCTAGAACCTTAAGCTTATGTGGAAAACAATATGCTTTTGTTATAGTTGATGATTATTCAAAATTTACTTAGGTAATCTTTTTAGCAAACAAAGATGAAGCTTGTAACCAATTAATAACCTTATGCAAGAAATTACAAAATGAGAAAGGTTATAAGGTAACAAGCTTTAGAAGTGACCAAGGAAGAGAGTTTAAAAAGAAGGAAGTTGATAAATTTTGTAATGAACATGGAATAACTCACAATTTTTCAGCATCTAGAACTCCACAACAAAATGGAGTTGTTGAAAGGAAAAAATAGAACTTTACAAGAAATGGCAAGAACAATGCTTAATGAAAATAATTTACCTAAATATTTTTGGGCAGAAGCTGTAAATACAGCATGTTATATTGCAAATAGGGTATCAATAAGATTAAAAATAGATAAAACACCATATGAACTTTGGAAAGAAGAAAACCTAATATTTCCTACTTTCATGTATTTGGATGCAAATGTTTTATACTAAATACTAAAGATGATTTAGGAAAGTTTAATGCAAAGTCGGATGAAGGTATCTTCCTAGGTTATTCTACAAATAGTAAAGCTTATAGGATTTATAATAAAAGAACTTCTTCAATTATGGAATCAATTCATATAACTTTTGATGAATCAAATAATCATGACACTAAAGATAAGAATGATGAAAAAGAAGACACTTCACAAAAAGAAGAAAATCTTGAAATAAAAGAAGAAAATAATGATGATACTCCAAATAATGACCTTATAGAAAATCTAAAACTTCCTAAAGAGTGGAAATATGACAAAAATCACCCAAAAGAACAAATTCTTGGTGAAACATCAAAAGGAATAACAACTACAGCCTCACTAAAAAATATTTGCAATCATTATGTCTTTTTATCCTAAGATGAACCTAAAAATATTGAAGATGTTTTAAATGATGATTCTTGGATTATAGCTATGCATGAGGAACTAAATTAATTCGAAAGAAGTTAAGTATGAGAACTTATACCTAAACCCAAAGATAAATCAATCATAGGAACTAAATGGGTGTTTAGAAATAGGAAGGATGAAAATGGAGTTGTTGTAAGAAATAAAGTTAGGCTAGTAGCACAAGGGTATAATCAAGAAGAAGGAATTGATTACAATAAACCTTTGCCCCTCTGGCAAGGATGGAAGCAATTAGGATGCTTTTAGCCTATGCAGCCCATAAGAATTTTAAGTTATATCAAATGGATGTAAAGAGTGCATTCTTAAATGGATATATAAATGAAGAAGTGTATGTCAAACAACCTCCAGGTTTTGAAAATTCTAAAAATCCGAACCATGAATTCAAATTGACAAAAGCTCTTTATGGTTTAAAACAAGCCCCAAGAGCTTGGTATGAGAGATTGAGTAAATTTTTACTTTAAAATGAATTTACAAGAGGAATGGTTGATAGTTCTTTATTCATTAAATCCAAAAACAAAGATATGCTAATAGTTCAAATATATGTGGACGATATTATATTTGGACATACGAATGAAGATCTATGCAAAGAATTTGCCACATGTATGCAAAAAGAATTTGAGATGAGTATGATGGGGGAGCTAAATTATTTCCTAGGTTTGCAAATAAAACAAGCTAAAAATGGACCTTTCATAAATCAAACTAAGTACATCAAGGAAATGCTCAAAAAGTTTGATATGGAACAAAGTAAACCTATAGGAACTCCTATGAGTACATCCACAAGTCTTGATAGAGATGAAAAAGGAAAACAAGCAGACATAACAAAATAGAGGAATTATTGGTAGCTTACTATATTTAACTGCTAGTAGGCCTAATATTATGTTTAGTGTGTGTATGTGTGCTAGATTTCAATCAGCACCCAAGGAATCTCACTTAACAGCAGTCAAGAGAATTCTTAGGTACTTGGTAGGATCACTTGATCCAGGGTTATGGTATCCAAAGGACACGGATTTTAATATGATAAGTTATTCCGATGCTGATTACGCCGGATGTAAGATTGATAGAAAAAGTACAAGTGGCACATGTCACTTTCTAGGACAATCCTTAGTATCATGGTTCTCAAAGAAACAAAATTTTATAGCCTTTTCAACTGCCGAAGTTGAATATGTAGCAGCGGGAAGTTGTTGTGCACAAATCTTATATATGAAACAACAGTTAAAAGAATTCAATCTAGAATATAAAACAATACCAATAAAGTGTGATAACACAAGTGCTATAAATATATCTAAAAATCCAATTTCACACTCAAGAACTAAGCATATAGACATAAGACATCATTTTTTGAGAGATCATGTTCAAAAAGAGGATAAAATTCTTGAATTTATAAATACAAGTGATCAATGGGCTGATATTTTTACAAAACCTCTAAGTGAAGAAAGATTCATACATATTTGGAGAGAACTTGGGCTAATCCATAGCAGAGAAGTATATTAGAAGTGAAAATTCAAAATTTTTATGCACTTCAGACGTCTGATCTTCACATCCCAGACGTCTGAACACTATAGCAAAAGGGTTCAGATGACTGAACCTAGGACTTCAGACATTTGAGCGCCTACTAACTTTTAAAAATCCAGGTTTTAAAAACTTCAAACATCTGAAGATAATCTTCTGACACTAAAGTCGCGGGGTTTATATACTATTAATGCACTAAAACCTAACTTCATACTTCTGAAGTTATTTGCTTCATTCATTCGAACATCACACTCTTCACCTTTTTCTCATTCTCACTTCAATCTGAAGCCTCTACCCTACAAAGATTCACCACACGAAATATAGGGCATCCAAAATCTCTTGTCTTCATGCCTCGAATCTAGCAGACTGCAAACAAGGGTTATTCATCAGGGAAGGATACTCAAAATATTGACAAATGGTTGATTGCTCCTCGAGCTCGACTCCGTTATCATAATTCACTGAGTTCTGTAGAACCAATCTTAGGTAAAATCTTGGATGTATCATTCTTCACTACTAAATTTCCAGATATTCTTACATTATTTCATGATATCGGATGGTTTGATTTCATCACTCAACAACCCAAAGGTTGTTTTCCTCATTTTGTCAAAATTTTCTATGCAAATATGACATATGAAAATGGGATTTTTTTGTCAGAAGTCAAAGGAAAGAAAATACTGCTGAATTCTGAAATAGTCTCCCGTTTTCAAAATTACTCCAGGAGAATTTAATTGTACTATGTTTGCTCAATCTTGGATCTTAGAACAAGGATTCACTCCTAAAGCTTTTCTTCCACTAATAATGGAAAATGAACCCATCTATTTTGCACATCCTCCATGGTACAAGCAACTGAATTTAAAAGGCCAGATTCTCCATAAACTAGTTTCAAACAATATCATACCAAAACAAGGCTCTTTTGATCATCTTTCCTATATCAAATTCTTTGTTCTTTGGTGTCTGCTTAAAGGCAAGAAACTAGACTTGGCTAGTTTAATCGTTAGGTGGATGTGGACCAAGCTGGAATCGAATCGAGTTATTCTTCCTTATAGAGGAATTCTTACTCTTCTCTTTACTCAACTCAATATTACCAATATCTCTAAGTTTTTCATAAAAAGAACTCGATATGATCTTTTTAATGAGACTTCTCTCATGCAAATGGGACATGACAAGGGAAGTTTATGATGGTATTTGAAAGCAGGAAGGACTACACATGCACCACCTGCATCTGTAGTAGCCTCAGCTTTAGCCTCAACCTCAGCCTCTGCACCAGTATCAACAGCAGCATAATCTTCATCTACACAGGACCTTGGCTCATCTCCAGACACACCTTCATGGTTCTTATCCTTTCAAAGGGATTTCTCTAGTTTTTCCTTTGAAGTACGCACTAGACTTCAGAATGTTAAAGAAAAAGTCACATCACTTGACAAATGGGTCACTCATATAGAATAATATCATGCAAAATCTTCTAAAGGAAGTGATCCCATGGACATTAGCTCTGCTCCTCAGAGTGGAGATGATGATGATGATGATGACTCTTTAGAAAAAGGAGGAAATTCTTAATTCTGAAGAAGAAGGTGATGAAGGGAATACTGAAGAAGAAGGAACACAAGAAGAAGGAGAAGAAGAAGAAGAAGAGCAAGGATATGGCTCTGAAGAAGAATGTTAGGATAGTTAGAAGCTATCTAGCTTAGGTTACTATGCAACTTTTTGTTTGTCATAAAGAATCAAGACTTATGTACCTCAAATTGTCAGTAATCATGCTACAATGCAGTTTTTTGTTGTATTTTTGTTTGGGAACATATATGTATTACCTCTTTGTACTGATTATCATTTATTATAGAATGACTTTTTGATGGTTCTTTATAATGAGGTTACTCTTTTTGACTAATGACAAAGGGGGAGAGAGTGCTTAGTAAAGATAAAGTAAATGAACTTTTTGGCAAATGGATAAATGACAATGAGCTAATGGATAAATGACAATGACACATGTGTGCTGCAACATATCTTGATGAACTACATGAAAACTTGATAAATTGTAACATATCTTGTTGAACTACATGAAAACTTGATGAACTACAACATATCTTGATGAACCACATGTGAACTTGACATATATGGTTTTAAACTAACCTTAACACATATGGACACATGTGACCTTAACTTACACGAAAAAACAATCACTATACAATTATCATTTGATTGTAAAATATGAGTGTTTCCAGGCGTGGCCTGAGGGGGCGGTAATCCAGCCCGGTAAGGATTGTTGTAAAGGTTGACGTCAGTGCTGTGCTAATTGACCTAGTTTGTTTAGATGCCTCTCCACCCATTTAAGTGAGCAATTTATAGTGGTAATCCTTGTGCTTGTTAGCCAAGGAGGGGACGTAGGCAATTGGCCACACCTCGATAACATTTCTGTGTGTCACCATTACTTTACTGCTTTCTGGTGCATGTGTGTTTGATTAAATTGCTCCACTTACCTTCTGGTATACATTTACTTGCACTAGATTGACCATAGGGTTATGAATATATTGGTGTTAGGAGATTGACCTAGGACTTAACTTTTAAAAATACCAATTCACCCCCCCTCTTGGAATCACGGTAAAGCTAACAATTGGTATCAGAGTCACGTAGCATAGACTAGCTGTTAATTTGAAAAAGATCACATATGGCTCATAGCTCCGTGACCCCTTTCCCTGAGGGATCATCTTCCACACGACCTCCTATTTTCAATAGTGTTAATTACACCTTCTAGAAATAGAGGATGCACATCTACCTTCAGAATACAGATTGGAAGGTGTGGAGGATTGTCTCTAAGGGAAATTATGTCCCTATGAAAAATGAGGGTACAGCTAGGGTTCCTAAGACTGAAGAAGAATGTAATGATGACGATATGAAAGCTGTTAGTTTAAATACTACTGCCATGAATATTTTGTGTTGTAGTCTTGATGTAAATGAATTTAACAAAATTATGGCATGCTCTACTGCTAAAGAAAAATGGGATAAGTTAGAAGTCACATATGAGGGTACTAGGGATGTGAAAGACAGTAGGATATACATGTTGGACAGTGAGTATAAAACCTTTAGGATGAATGTAGGTGAGTCCACTCAGAGCATGTACACTAAATTCACACTCATCATAAACTCACTACATGCATTAGGAAAGACCTATCCAACATATGAGATGATTAGGAAGATTCTTAAAGGCTTACCTCCTATTTGGGAAGTTGAGGCTACGACCATTGCTGAGGGTAGAGACCTTAAGGCCATGACTCTAGATGAACTAAAAGGTTCCCTGATTACTTATGAATTAGCCATAAATGAGAGACTTAATGAGCATAATAGGGCTAAGAAAGTAACTGCATTGAAAGTTTCTACTAACACATCCAGTGAGTGCAGTGAATCTAACACGGATGATGAAATGGCTATACTAACCAGAAAATTTAGAAGATTTTTCAGGAAGAACAGGAAGTCTTATAAAAAATATAGAGAATCTACTATTGAGAAGGGAGAGTCCAGCAAAAGAAAAGAAAATTTGAATGCTCCTACGTGCTATAACTGCAACAAGGTCAGACACATCACTAATAATTATTAGTAACCGCAGTTATGGCGACTATTTCAAAACTATCACTAATACTTGTAAAATCGTCACTAATACTATTAGTGACGGTTTTGTGATTAATAGCGATGGTTTTGATCCTTCACTTATAACCTTATTTTTGTAGTGATATCTGGACTTCAATGAGCTTCAATGCCAAACTTAAATGCACATGTTTTTTTTTTTTTAAAACATCTTTTATCATGAAATGAATATGCTTGAACTATTCTAGAATTTTAATTTATGCATATTCTTAGGAGAAGCCTAACTTTTAAGACTGTACCCACTTTTGCTCTTGTATTTGTCATCATAAAAAAAGGGGAGATTGTTAATTTTATGAGTCTTATCCCATTTTGATTATGACAAATCAAAAGACTCACTTGTGCATTTAGTGCATGAACAGATTTCCTATTGGAAGGCACGTAGAGTCGAGGTGCGATCAAGGCCATAAGGAGCTAAAAGTTCACTTCAAACCAGCAGATGGCATGGAAATAAGGAGAGCAAAAAGAGAATTAATACATTTTCTAACTTGTATTTAAATTGCATTTAATTTTGGGTATGTAATAATGCATTCATGCATGATGGGATTGACAGCTCAAAGAAAGACCATAAACTGACCTTAGGTCCCAAAACCTTTCATGAAAAATTCCCCAATTAAAATAAAATAATCATACATATAGAGGAAAATTTTTAAGGACATATCTTAGGTTTTCACTTAGCTCAATTGATCGACCTTGCCTTAAGGGTAAAATTATAATTTTATCTTGCCTTAGTTGATTGACCCAATTTATTCTTGAAATGCCCAGTCAACCGGCCATACACTATTAGCAATACTTTAATGCTTAGTTGACCAATCAAAATGAACTGAATTGAGCCTCAATTGACCGAACTCAAGAAGGCTTGGAAATCGCTTTGGCTCAGCTAACCAACACCTTGCCCAGCTGATCGAGCCTCACTAAAAATTTGAAATTTACACAGGTCAGTCGACCAGCGCTTTGGTCAACCGACTAACCTTCTTTGAATGGCTTAAATTTTCATGTGGTCAGCCAACCAACGCCCTCGTCAGTCGACCAACCCTCTCGAGTTGCCGAATTTTTTCAGCGCTAAACACGATTATTTTTGTCATTAAATATTTCTTAAATTCCCACCTTGTCCCTAACGGTTATAATTTTTGGAGAATCTATATATACTCCATTCTAAAGTTGGATTAGTAGTTTTTTATTAGCAAAGAAATTCTCTCAAATTTTTGTGTGCTATACTTGATATTCACTCACATACAAGCATTCATCTCACTCTCTTTCACATATTTGTTTGCATATTCTTTTAGAAAGAGAGCAATATACTCATCTTCTTCATTTTCATATTGATTGCAACTTGAAGTTAGATTGAGTACGCATTTTCGCTAACATTACACATTCATTTCAAAGCTTAAAACTCTCACTCATTCTTGCATTGTTGAAAATCGATTTTTAGAGAGTAAGCTTGAGTTCTTCCATATATCTGTTGAATTAATACGTGTCTAGACAAACCTAGGTTGTGATATACTGTTGTAAAAAATTTGACCTATAATTTTTAAAATATCCAATTCACCCCCCCCCCCCCTCCCTTTTTAGAGATTACACCAAAAATCACAACTCAACCTTAGGAAAGAGCACATGGTGATAGCATCAATATGATCCACCATGCTCCTCTTCTACAGGATTAACATCCGTAAGAACACATGTACAAATGCTCAAGCTCAATTTGAACTATCGATTTTGATACCACTTGTTTGGACCGAGGAAATCTTCATATGTGAGTTTGATATACATGGGTGAGCACCAATTTGACTGAAAAGTTTAAATTGTCATTAGGTTTTGAATCTAACCATGTATATAAGTACCCATCCTCCTCTATATTTTTTAAATATGGGACAAACTTATAAGGGGAATTCTCGATAATGTTCACTGTTTGCCTAGCAAGATTTTTCAATTGGTTTTGGGGATAACAAACAAAGCACTATTTAACTTGGAAAGGTTGAGTTGTTGTGTTTCAGGAAATATGGATCAAGTATGATTCAAGTAAAGTTCAAGTATGGTTCAAGTAAAGCCCAAATATGATTCAAGTAAAGATCAAGTATGAATCAAGTGTAGGACAACTAATCAATGATCCAAGGAGAATCTAAGACATTTGCAGCTCAAACAAAGAACTGCAAAAGCCAGATTGAGGAGGATATCAAGATTGGCATACAAAGACTTACTAAATATATTGTAAGTATTTCAAAAGCTAGAATATCGTTTGAAATATGTTTTGAAGCTCTTCCAAGAGATTATAAAGACTTAAGGACCTATTTAAGTACATTGAATCAAGTCTTGTAAAGATTATAAGAGAGCAAATCAGTTTTTAAAGAAAAATATTTTTTAAAACAGGTTCTTGGCAGATCAGATGACTGAACATCATGTTCAGACATCTGAAGAATTACTTCAGACGTCTGAAGATTAAGTGTAGACGTCTGAAGATTTTATGGAGCAAAACAGAAACAGGCAGTAGCAGTTCAGACGTCTCAACTCGCAACTTCAGACATCTGAACTTGGCACCTCAGACGTCTGAACCTTATCTTCAGATGTCTGACCCTGTATCTAGTTCTATTTTTAAAGGGTTTCAGGAACTTCAGACATATGACCTTGAATCCTCAGATATCTGAACACTGTTCAACGGGCAAAAATTTTAAAATCTTATTTTTAAAATTATAGCCGTTTGAACCTCAAATTTTCTAACAACTTGGGAAACTCTTTAAGGAAACTTTTGCAACAAGGAAACTTGCTTGGAAGTTTATAAATACATGGTTCTTGTGCATTAAAAATATATCAAGCATTGAAAATCTCTCAAGCTCTCTTGCTTTCAAAATCTCTCTTTGATCAATCTTTTGCAAGCTAAAAGTATTGTTGTTCTTATACTCTTGCTCATCAATTCTTGAAGAAAGATTACTGATTCTCATATGGAGAAAAGGAATTTGGTGAAAATCTTGTAAAGCTTCAAAAGTGTATTTCTTTCTTGATATTTATCTTTTGAAGTACATAGTTTTAATTTGTACTAATCTACTCTTTGTGTGAATCTCTCTTGTACACCAGCTTTTTGATATCTCTCTTGTAGATTTTGAACAATTTCAAGCTGTTGGATTGTTGACCAAACAAGGGTAAATTGTTTGGAGAAGGCGGACTCTAGCCTTAGCCAAGGAGTGGTTGTAAACAGGTGTTGTTCCACCCCGATAACAGAACTGCTATAGTGGAACCCTTCGGTGTTTTGTCAAGGGCGAGGACGTAGGCTATGTTGAAGCCGAACCTCATAAAAAATCTTGTGTCTTTCTCTCTACTTGACTTTATATTCTGTACTTGTTGTTGTTGTATGATTTAAAAGTGCAGGTTACAAGTTTTAAAGTGAGAAAGAAACAAAAACTCTTGATAATTAGAAAGCACGTTTTGATTAACCATTTGCGGAAACCCAAAAGGGAGTACGTTGGTTAATCTGTGGAAATCTTGATCAAGAGAAAAGCATACTAAGAGCTTATTTAAAGAAGGTGGTAAACATTTATAAGGAAATTAACAAAAGCACTAATATTCTTGGTTGAGTGATTGAATTGTTTTGATTTCATTAATTGGCTTATGAATTTAAATTTCAGTATTTTCAAGTGTGATTATCGGTTATTAATTATGTTCTCTTTGGTATCATAAGCAAAAGCTAAAAAAATATATTAAAATAAAAAAAAAATCCAATTCACCCCCCTCTTGGGAAGTTATTCCTAATTTCATTCACTATGTAAGTCAATCATCATACACTTCCTTTATCTCTTAAATATCTTCAAACTTCGACTAGAATGTAATCTAGTCATACAAAATTTTCACTTTTCATCGGAATCTTTAAATTAGAAAAACAAACAATGCACTCGTACATTAAACACCATCCAAAGAATCATTTGTCAGCCTACAAGAGATTTTGGCATTGCATGCTATATAATATATTGACATAGGAGCAATAGAGTAATTAAAAGTCACGTATGAAAGGATCTTAACCCAATAACCCATTGCCCGGCTATTCAAAGAGAATTTGGAAATCTAATTTCAGCGGGCATTAAAGTAGTTTTTAGGGGATATTAGGGTAGTATTTGGGCCAATATTGCACAAGTACGCTACACACAAAACATAGAACCCATATATGGGTAAGTCTAAAACTAAACAAGCTACCCCTTGAGAATTATTTTGGGGCCTAATTATTTGAAATGATAATTAGTACTAATAAACGAAGAGCTTTCTCTATCTCTATCTATCTATCTATCTATCTATTTTTTTTCCCCCCTGATAAAATAACGGTACATGGATTAGAGAATCAGATGGAAAACCCACATTTTGTTATGGCTTTTGCTTAGTTATATGAGTGGTCTAGGCCCAAAAGCAAAAGCCTAAAACCCACTGCCTCAAGTGGTTCCCACCCCAAGGAAATCAATGAAAGACGTGTTGATGTTCTCCTCATTTCCCTTTTCATTTTTCCCAAACATGTGATTGTTGAGCTCCAAGTTAGCTGTTTCCGTAGGCGCTTCTCTGAAGTAGTCTATCTTTGGATGCTCAAATTGATCCAAGTCCAGATCAAATTCCATTGCATTTTCCACTGGCCCAAAATGACCACTGCAACTTTTACCCATGCTGTAGAAACTACCCAAACTCCCATTGCTCATTGTCCCTACCTTTTCTCCAAATTGGCCTGCAACCCAACAACAAAAAAAAAACAACAAATCATGAATGTAAATATAATTAAAAAAATTACTCGTGGAAGAAAATTCAGGAATTTGAGCTTAGACAGAAAAATTGTTTATACCAATATGGAATACATAAGATACAAAAAAACTAGAACACTATAAGGTAATATTTGAGGGAATGAATTTGAAGTATTAAATTTGGATTTTTATGAATTTAGAAGAAAATAAATTTAATTTTATATTACTTTTGGTCGGAGTCCATATAAATCCAAATCTATTCTCAAACATAAGAAACACAATAAGATTTAAAACATAGAACAAAGATACTGAAGAAGAAAAATAATAATGCTCGATATTCTGTGTTGTATCTTGAACATTATCTCGACTAGATATGATCGTGATGATCACGTAATGTCTTGTGTTTCGCCAGAATACCGACCAACACACTGATTGGATTTGATACTGCCCCAAGTACAATAAAGAAGAGAGAGAGAGAGAGAGAGAGAGAGAGAGAGAGAGAGAGAGGCGGGGGGGGGGGGGGGGGGGGGGAAACTAACTATACCTATATGGAATCCACAAGGTTGGTGCTGGTGAATAGAACTTGAGCTGGAAAAAGCAGGCAGTCTGGCAGAAGAGGTTGAGAGGGAAAGACTAGTGCACGTTGAGGAAGATTCATCAAGAGTGCTAGAGATGGTAGATTCACTGCATGCTTTGCTCATTTGATGACACACATCAAACCCAATCCTGTTCCGTATTACTCCTCGGGAAGAGCAGGCTTTATCTCTCCTCCTACAAACGCTGAATTGCTCTCTGTGTTTCCTAGCCATGATTACGTGCCAATGGTTCTTAACTGCATTATCAGTCCTCCCGGGGAACAGCCTAGCAATCATAGCCCATTTATTCCCGTACATTCTATGGACAGCCAAAAGCCTTTCTTCTTCTTCCTCACCGAATGCCATCTTATTAATCTTTGGATCTAACTGGTTGAACCACCTCAGCCTGCAACTTTTACCTATACAAGCGCACGCGCGCACACGCACGCACATACACAGAAGGGAAAAACACAACAAAGCTTAGGGCTTCAAAAATTAAAAATAAAAAAATATACAAATAATATATATAAAGATTTTGCAACCCTTCATCTAGCTGTTCATGAGTACTTCTGAATTTTGATATTAATAAATTACCTGCTCTTCCTTCAAGCTTTTCAGCAATCAAGTTCCAGTTTTGAGGACCATACTGGGCAACAAGGTCTTTGAGCTTGGCATCTTCAGCTGGTCTCCAGTGGCCTCTGGCACAAACTTTTGTACGCCCACTTCTGCCCACTCCAAATCTAGCTTCCTCTACCACATTTACATTAATATAAGTAGGCCTTTTCTGCTGATCAAGCTCATTATACCCATGACTTCCAGTACATGTTCTGTTTGTTCCCCTGCTTTCCATCGGCTGATCAGAATCCCAAGCTTTGTTCCGATGCTCCAGCGATGAAATGTTCAAAATCTGAAAGCCCATCTGATTAGAATTCTTGGGAGACTGATAATTTTTCTTTTTCTTTTTGGCTTTCACTGGAAAATCTGAAAGGCAGTAGCGGAAATTAAAAATTTTCAGTTTTCAAAAGGAAAAAATATATTTATATATTATATCAGCTACCAGTGTTTCCCCACTGCTTGTGAGAACGTGATGACACAAAGAACAAAATATATTAAATAAATCTTTTATGTGTCATCAGAGTCAAAGAACCAGAGAACCCAGAACTACTCAAAAGCGATTAGCACTAGCCGTCAATTTTCACTATTTTTCACTTGCAGGAGTGTTTCCTTGACTTTAATGACATTATTAATGAGCAAGCATATTAAGCTGGTCATCCCCAATTGGCTGACCTAAATTAATCTTGATTAGTGCAAATCAATTAATCATTAAACTAATTGAAAATGATTTTCTCGTTTTAAAATGTATTTCGTATTTTTAACGTGAAAAGGTTGACAAAAACGTCAAATGTATTTCTTTAAAATGTAATTCTCTAGGATATTTTATTGGCTCACGACATGTTGTTAATTGACAAATTAAGTCATAAATTTTGTAAAAGCCATGAAAGTTTTATAAAACTTTATAAGAATTAGTTTATCATAATTAATCTAAGGAAAAAAGAAAGAATCTTGTTATAAATTTATATAGGATTGCTTATTGGCCGGGTTAGTAAAGCAAATAACCCAATTTTAGTCATCGATAGTTCACCTAATTTCTTTTTCTCCTAGTAAAAAGATGAAATGGAAAGCATTGGAAACACAAAGAAAATACTAATGGAGGGCTTTAGGGAGAAAAATTGAATGCACAAAATGTTATACATATCTGTGCACACACAACATGAACTCTTAAAATAGATCAATGGGGCCAAAGGATGAAAAAATAATGATCCATATTGAATATAAAATGGTACAAAAATAAGAACAAAAAAATTGTGTTTCCTATAAATTTGTTACATAAGGAAAAATATTAAATGTTCTTAAAATAATAACAAAAGAAGCAGCGCATTAAGTGAGACCTTTTGTTATATATATATATATAACAAAGCGAACTCTCACCATCCACGGTCCCCGCTGACTGACATAGTAAATTCTCGCCATCCACAAGTACCACTAGTTCCGTAAGTGTATTTATTTGGAATTGAACTCTCGATACTCCTTCTTATATACCCGTGCCTTTCCACCACGCCATGCCCGTGGGAGCAGCTATCTTTTTGCATCAAATTTTAGTGGCATAAACAATTCACTACGCAATATTATTACTTACTTTTTAACGAACGAACGAATGAATGAATAAAGTTGTTATATTACAAAAAGGAGAATAAGGAAACTAAGGCGGTTGAAGTCATTTCTAGCGATCAGCTGCAATAAAGAGGAGACATAGAATTAACTGAGCAGCTTAATTAATAAGCGGGTAAAGAAGGTGAAACGCAGACAAAACGGAGCCTATGGACTGGGCTACGCATGCAAGCATGTCCCGGCTGCCTCGACACAGTACGTTGGACGATCAGTATAATCACGGATCGCCCTGAATTACTTCTCCTTTTCACGTGCTATCTATTGTTTTGGGTGATGCACATCCTATAGAAATTAATATATATTTTAGTTAAATTAGTCACCATCCACGACTACTTTCTAAAAAAAAAAAGGGAAAAAGTTTTTTTTTTTCTTTTGAAGGCTCTGTAATATCTGTACATATGCATCCTCTCGCTGCACAATCTCGAAAACCCCAACCGTGGGGATTCGAACCTCTCGCGTAGAGGACATTAGTTCTAATATGCTATGCCATCCTAATCCTAATCCTTCAAACCATTTTCTACAACCGCAGCGCCCGCCTCTCACTCTCAAATGTGAAAAAATCTCTTCCATCTAGGGCCGGCCTGCCCATCGATGCTGAGCTGTAAAGTGGTCATTATATTAAGAAATTAATTAATTAAATAGTGACTTCTCCTACGTCGCCTGAAAATAATGGCTCTCTTCGTAAAATTTTATTTAATATTTTTATGTTTTATTTAGAATTCTTGGGAGACTGATAATTTTTCTTTTCCTTTTTTGCTTTCACTGGAAAATCTGAAAGGCAGTAGCGGAAATTAAAAATTTTCAGTTTTCAAAAGGAAAAAATATATTTATATATTTTATCAGCTACCAGTGTTTCCCCACTGCTTCTGCTTGTGAAAACGTGATGACACAAAGAACAAAATATATTAAATAAATCTTTTATGTGGACCTAAACTAATCTTGATTAGTGCAAATCAATTAATCATTAAACTAATTGAAAATGATTTTATGGGTTTAAAATGTATTTCGTATTTTTAACGTGAAAAAGGTTGACCAAAATGTCATGTATTTCGTTAAAATGTAATTCTCTTGGATATTTTATTGGCTCACGATATGTTGTTAATTGACAAATTAAGTCATAAATTTTGTAAAAGCCATAAAAGGTTTATAAAACTTTATTCTAATTAGTTTATCGTCATTACTCTAAGAAGAAGAAGAAAAAAAAAGGAGCCTTGTTACAAATTTATTTAGTGTTGCTTATTGGCCGGGTTAATAAAGCAAACAACCCAGTTTTAGTCACTGATGGTTCACCTAATTTCTTTTTCACCTAGTAAAAAGATGCAATGGAAAGCATTGGAAACACAAAGAAAATACTAATGGAGGGCTTTAGGGAGAAAAATTGAATGCACAAAATGTTATACATATATATATATATATATATATATATATATATATATGTGCACACACAACATGAACTCTTAAAATAGATCAATGGGGCCAAAGGATGAAAAAATAATGATCCATATTGAATATAAAATGGTGCAAAAATAAGAACAAAAAAATTGTGTTTCCTAGGCAAAGTCCAAAGTAGACACAAATTTCATACACAACAAGATATTCATATAGAACCATAGTTGTACATTGTGTCATAAGCAAAATAAATAAATAAACTGAGATACAATCTGAAACATAGTAAATTGATTACATATATATATATATATATATATATATATATATGTATATATAGTAATGAGATGCACAAAAAAATAAAAAATAAATAAAAAAAAAAAAAAACTGATACAGCACTGAAATACACATCATAGCAACAAAAACATCAAGCATTAGCATCAATTGCATCATCATCTTCAAATCCTTCATCATTTCCTTCATTTTTCTCTTCCTAAGATTCCTCATCTAATGCATCATCACTACGATAACGTAAGGAACTAGCTTGTTATTGTTCCAAATGGTTAAGTCTTTGATCAAATGAGGAGATACTAGACTAAAGTGAGGCATTACTTTCCTTAAGAGATTGAAGTCCTAAGCATACATCACTACTAAAAGTAGTAAACTGATGATGAAATGGTATAAACCATGAATGAGCATCAAACTGAGGTTCTAGCTACTAATCAGGAGGTGAAGCTTGCTCAGGAGCTAGCCTAGGTGACCTTTTGCCTCTCAGAAACCAACCCTGCTCATGTTTCTCATATCCCATCTATTTCAGAGTTGTAAAGTTGAAAAGATCATATCAAGTTCTCTTTATGAACAACTCATTTGGACTGGTGATACTAAGATGAGAAAACTAAATATTAAGGTTGCTTCCATATGGAAGATTAACCTGTTTTGATCCAATATTGTCCACACCCATTTCAAAATCAAACTAGACAAGTCAAGTTTCTTCCCTCTCAAAAGGAACCACGTAATAAAGCAGTCCACATATGACATGTAATCGTGTGAGCCGACCAGGGGTATGATATTGTAGGTTATGATTTTCTGAACTATTTGTGCTTGAAGGTTCAACTGTGTATACTTAGGAGGAGTCCTAAATTGTTCTAGTCTTTCAAACATAATTAATAGTAAAAATTCCTTGGGGGTGAATCCTTAGTCCATGATCCAAGTACGTGAGAATACGGGACACTCAAAATCACCTTGGACAATATGAAGAATGGGGGCCAAGGTTTGTGGTGTTAATACTATTCTTTGTCCTTTGACTTCGATAGTGAGTACCGTTTGACTTTGAACCATATTCGCATAACATATCTCAATGAAATTTGTGTATAGGCCCTTTGCTTGATAAACCACAAGATTTTTCCAACCTATTGCCTAAACATTGGTAGTGGATTCGGAAAATCTTCTGCAAAGAAATTGTGTCAAAGATCTTACCAAGTAGTGGATCGGTTGCTCGAAGATGAATGCTATATCGTTGTTTGGCATTAGGAGTAACAAATTATTGATCAATGTTGTCTTCTTCTTGTCCGGAGGTAGAACCTTGATTCGCTACACGTTTTTTTTTGTAGCATTTTGATGATGAACGAATTGAAAGCCCTAGAAATTCGTATGTGGAAGAGGTGGGAAGATGATTTCCACTCTTTCAATGAGAGATTTTGGGTTTAGAAGCAAGGGGAATGGAGGAAAATGAATTTGGGTGAGTTGAGGAACCAAGTCCAGTTGCAGGAATGAAAGAAATTAGGGTTTCGCGCTCAAAATATATAAAGCCTCGATGATCCAGTCGACTAGGTCTTATAAGTCAGTTGCCTGACTAATTGAGAAACTAAATTCCCGCAAGTCAATGGCCTGTCAGTCGACTGAGATAACTAAACTCAATCTCTTAACTTCCCAAAAATTTCAATTCTTCCTCTTTTCTCTTTTTGTTGTCTTTCTAAACCACTTACCTATTGTGTAATAGACCAAGTTCTCTTTTTATTGATATAAACCTTTCTTCTAAAAGAAGTTTGGTAAAAATATCCGCTCATTGATCACTTGTATTTACAAAGTCTAGTATGATATCTTCTTTTTGCACATGATCTCTTAGAAAATGATGTCTAATGTCTATATGCTTGGTTCTTGAGTGTGATATTGGATTTTTAGAAATGTTTATAGCACTTATATCATCACACTTTATTGGTATGGCAAAATATTCTAGATTATAGTCCTCTAATTGTTGCTTCATGTAGAGAGTTTGTGCACAACAACTCCTTGCTACCACGTACTTTGCTTCAGTATTAGATAAGGCTACAGAGTTTTGTTTCTTAGAGAACCAAGATACTAGAGGTCGTCCTAAAAAATGACATGTACCACATGTTCTTTTTCTATCAATTTTACATCTAGTGTAATCGGCATCTAAATAACTAATCATTTCAAATCCAGTGTCCTTAGGATACCAAATTCCTAAGTCAATAGTACCTATTAAGTATCCTAAAATCCTTTTTATAACTATTTGATAAGATTCTTTAGGAGCTGATTGAAATCATGCACACATGCATACTCTAAAAATTATATCTGGTCTACTAGCAATAAAGTATAACAAACTTCCTGTTATAACTCAATAGTTTTTCATATCTACTGGTTTTCCTTTTTCATCCTTATCAAGACTTATGGAAGTACTCATTGGAGTTCCTACAGGCTTGCTACTTTCCATATCAAAATTTCTTAAGCATGTCTTTTATATATTTGGATTGATTTATAAAAGTTCCATTCTTAGCTTACTTAATTTGTTGTCCTAAGAAGTAGTTCAATTCTCCTATCATGCTCAATTCAAATTCCTCTTGCATACACATAGAAAATTCCTTACATAAATCATTATTTGTTGCACCAAATATGATATCATCCACATAGATTTGGATAATGAGCATGTCTACCTTTTCCTTTAAAAAATCCCCTTTCTAGTAAGAATCCACTTAACCTTTCATTCTAAGCTCTAGGGGCTTGCTTTAATCCATACAAGGTCTTTGTTAACTTAAACACATAATCAGAATTTTGAATATCCTCAAAGCTTGGAGGTTGTGCTACATATACTTCTTCATTTATAAAATCATCTAGAAATGCACTCTTCATATCCATTTGATAAATTTTGAATTCTTTGTGAGATGCATGGGCTAATAGCATTCTTATGGCTTCCATTCAAACTATGAGAGCAAAAGTCTCATCATTGTCTATTCTTTCTTCTTAGTTATATCCTTGAGCTACAAGTCTAGATTTATTTCTTACCACAATTCCATTTTCATCCTTTTTATTCCTAAATACCCATTTTGTTCCAACAATTGAATGGTCATCTGGTCTAGGAACTAATTTACATATTTTATTTCTTTCAAATTGATTTAATTTTTCTTACATAGCCACTATCCATGCATCATCACTTAGAGCTTCTTCAATGTTCTTAGGTTCATCTTAAGATAAGAATGCATAATGATTACATAGATTTTTCAACAAAGATCTAGTAGATACACCTCGTGATGGTTCTCATATGATTTGATCTCTAGGATGATTTCTTACAAATTTTCATTCTTCGGGTAACTCAGAATTTTCTGTAGTAACATCATTTGAAGATAATTCATTTTTCTCTTCTTTCACTTCAATAATTTTTAAGTCTTCTAATTTTTGAGTGGTTTGAACTTCTTCAACATTAATTGTTTTATTAAATGGATTTTATTCATCAAATGTTTCATGAATGATTCCACAATTATAAGAGTTCTTTTACTACAAATTCTAAATGCTTTACTCTTTATTGCATATCTTAAGAATATTCATTCATCAGCTTTTGCATCAAATTTGCCTAAATCATTTTTATCATTTAGTACAAAACATTTGCATCTAAATACATGAAAGTAAGATATGTTAGGCCTTTTACCTTCCCATAATTCATAGGGAGTCTTGTCTAGGTTTCATCTTATGGACACTCTATTATTACATAGCACGCGGTATTTACCGCCTCAGCCCAAAAGTACTAAGGTAGTTTATGCTCATTGAGCATTGTTCTTGCCAATTCTTGAAGAGTTATATTCTTTCTTTTAATAACACCATTTTGTTAGGGAGTTCTAGGTGCTAAAAAATTATGACTTATTCCATGCTCATTACAAAGTTTTTCAACTTCTTTGTTGTTAAATTCTCTTCCTTGATCACTCATAATATTTGAGAAACCATATCCTTTTTGATTTTGAAGTCAATTGCACAAATTTATTAACATATTACAAGCTTCATCGTTGAAGGCTAAAAATAGTACCCAGGTAAACCTAGAGTTGTAGAGACCCGAAGAATTATAGTAATTAAATAATAAAAGGAATGAGAGAAAAGGAATTTTAAAAGGGATTCAGCAGGGTCTCATCAACGAGTGCAGAGTGCTCGTCAACGAGCAGGCCTTATGGGCTCGTCGACGAGGACGCATGTCTCATCGATGAGACATTACTGAGAGGGTTGATTTCAGGGCGTGATATTCATCGACGAGGAGTAAGTGTTCATCGACAAACTCCCTTCATGGACTTGTCAACGAGGTGATGTGTCTCATCGACGAATCTGTGTTTTACAAATATGTCAAACTCGGGTTTCAACAAAGGAAATAGCATGCAAGGTTTCTTCTCTTTTTCTAAAAGTCCCTCTTCTTCTCTCTAAGTTTTTGGCTTCGTCATTCGCCGGTTTGATGATCGGAAGCCACCACACTACTCCTAGGAAAATTCTTTTCAAATATACTGAAGTAGTTCATTAGTTAGGTCAACTTGGGCACCATCCCAAAATCTAGTTAAGTTGGATATTTTAAGCTTTATGAGTTATTTTGTGTTTTTGGACTAAGAAAAATGCTTTAAATAATATAATACTAAAGTTTTGTTAAGGAAAATGCAATTTCAGGATGTTGAACTCGAGAACACACGGTTGTAAGTTTGTAATATTTTATGGGCTTCTCAGTAAGTCAAGTAAGGGGATAAATTAAGTCATTATTTTTCATGAAATAATTATGAATTAAACAGCATTTATTTTCAAGAAAATATGTATCCTATAGAATTATGTTTGGGAATACTATTGTTGAACAGGGAAATGATTTTAACACACTTTATATGAAAATATGATTTTAGAATAAATTATGAGTTTATAAGGCTATGTACATTTGTATGGCATGAGTATGATATTTCCATGAAAATTATGTTATTTTGAAATATTATGATTTCTCCAAGATAAGTAAGTTATAGTAGTTTTTAGGAAAATCCTAAAAATAGTTTAGGAACTATGGTTTTAAAATTATGTTGAAAAGTGCAAGATATTATGTTTATTATGCTATAATATATGCTGGCATAAATGCCGTGATTTTACGTTCTAAATTATGCCGGCATTGATGTCGTGATTATGTATGATATGTAAGAAATCATGAAATATGTTTATGTTAAATATTACTCTGAATTATGAAAAAACTATGTTTTATTATGGAATGTATTATATGTTATCAAAACTTGGATAGCTTAGTTCAGTTTTATGAAGCACGGTATCGTAGCTATATGTTCACGATTATGAATATGTTAGTGCTACCATACATCTTATGTAGAGTGTGGGAGATGACAAACGGTGTGACTTTATGGGAGTGTCATAGTTCCCCTCGTAGTCCGACACAGGTGGAAAAGGTCCATTACACTTACACACCTATGTTTGACTTAGCATGGTTGGTTAGTCATTGCTAGCTCCCCGCCTTCGGGCCGTATAACCCTGTCATGCGAGGGGTAAGACATGACGACGGCTAACTAACTATCTATCCTAAGTAATAATTCAAGTATGATATGGTTATATAAGATGATTTTGCAGTACAAAAATTTATTATGTTAAGCTATGTTATGATAAATCATGTTTTATTCAAATATGATACAATTTTTTATACTAGTTATGAATTATGTATTATTTATATGTATATCACGAAAAATACTCATATTACAACATACTGATATTAGTTTATCTCCCTTAGAGGAGTCTCACCCAAGCATTACAAACATTTTAGAAAATTAGGGTAGGGGGTAGATGGAGTCCCGCAGTAGTAGAAGTGAACTGAGCTACCCTATCTGTAAGGTAAGTGGATGAGCTAGGGTCAGATGGATTTTGGGGTTATGACCCTAGGATACTTTTTGGTCTTTTGGGATGTATGTATATGTGTATGATGGATTTATTAAGACTCTGGCATGGTTTGTCATGTTTTATGGCTTTTATGTAATTTTATGTTTTCTGCTGCTTAGGTATCAGAGACATATCACAGATATATTATGGGTACCCATGGGTCCAGGTTGATCACAACTATGAAAGCTTAGTAGGATTATTATGTATGTTATTATGTGGAAAAGAAAAAAAAAATATATATATATATATATATATATATATATATATATATGGAAAAGTAAGCATGTCATTATAGTTTGGTATTAGAGCCTAGGTTGTTAGGTTCTGTAGACTCTGGAGTGCAACGGAAACAATACCATAGTATAAGAGAAAGGATGTTTTGTTCTACAGTCTAGAGGCAGGACTTCCATGGTGGTTCCCGTGTCTTTCCTAGGGTGGTGATTTTAGGAAAACCATAGTAAACTATTGCCAGGTTGTGTTTCGAAAGTGTAGAATTGAATCTTGAATTAAAATAAGGATATCAAGATAGAGGGATAATATGAGTTTTGGTTAGATATGTAAATTATAAGGACGAGGTCCCTAAGCTATGTTTATTGTCTTTTCAGGATAGACCTGGGTAATGGCAGTGCTTATGCCAGTAGTTGTGAGGGTACAAGGCCCTCAGGGGTAGATGGAGCTAATTCAGATGCAGTATTACACAGTGTGGCTCAATAGGTCATGGCTGAGATCGCACGGAGCTTCAGAGAGTAAGGGGCCCGTCTGCAAGCCACGGGTACATGATGGAGAAATTTACCACAATGAATCCTCTGGCATTTTTATGAGGAGCAGATCCTATAGTTGCTGAAAATTGGATGCAAGAAATAGAGAAAGTATGGTGATACTGCATTGCACAAAGGAGCAGAGGATTTTGTTTGCCACCTATAAACTGGAAGGAGAAGCTGAAAGATAGTGAACTGCAGTGAAATTATTAGAGGGATAGAGGACAGTACCTATAGCTATGATTTGGCGCCAGTTTAAAGATTTGTTCTTCGATAGATATTTTTTGGCCACTATCAGGGATGGCAAAGTAGAGGAGTTCCTGAATTTGAAGTAAAGACATTAGTCAGTCCAGCAATACATGGCGAGGTTTATAAAGTTGTCCTGCATCACCCCGTATATCATACCTAGTGAGGTAAAGAAGGCAAGGCAGTTTGAAAGAGGTCTAAGGTGAGAAATATACAAATAGGTAGCGATGTTGAAAATGTAGGACTTTGCCGAGTAAGTGGACAAAGCAACTATGGCTGAGGCTAGTGAGCAGATGGGCATGGAGAAGCAGGGACAAAAGAAGAGGTCCATGCCTTCAGGCTATCGGCAAGGATCTAGTAAGAGCCAGTGGATGAGAGGTAACTACAGCAAGGGACAAAGGCAGGAGATGATAGGTTGTGAGACTCAACGTATGCATATCTACTCATTTTGTTAGACATATGGAAAAAGACACCTGGGAGAGTGTCGAGCACGGAGAGGCGTTTGCTATCGCTGTGGTGTACCGAGACATTTAGTACGTGATTGCCCTACACCATCTGATACCACACCTACTCCCAGACCGCACTGAGGTGGTTATCAAATGCCTCATGGAGGCCAGTAGAGGAATGTAGCCCTGGTAAGGGTTTATGTTTTGACGCTAGGAGACACGAAGGCCACAGACGACGTCATGACAGGTACCTTTACTGTTTTATCATATCAAGTTGTTGTTTTATTTGATATAGGTGTCACCCACTATTTTATGTCTTTGGGGTATGTTAAATTGGCTGGTATTGAGACACAATTATTAGATGTTGAACTATCAATAAAAACACCGACAGGGTTAGTGGTGAGGAGTCGTAGGGGGTTCAGGGGTTACCCAGTAGAAATTCATGAGAAAGCATTACTAGCTGACCTAATTATGCTAGATTTGTATGGATTCAATGTAATACTGGGTATGAACCAACTGGCTAGTAATCATGCTAGTATCGACTGTCATCTGAAAGAGGTGATTTTCAGACCACCAGGAAAGCTAGAGTTAAGATTTTTGGGATCGCGGGTGCATTCCCCACCTTAGTTAGTGTCAACTATGCAGGCAAGAAGACTACTTCTGGACAAATGTTAGGGATTTATGGCCTATGTAAAGGAGGTGACAGAAAATGAATTGAAGTTTGTCAGTACACCGATGGTTAAGCAGTTTATAGACGTTTTTCCAGAAGAACTAACTGGATTGCCTCCCGACCGTGAGATAGATTTTACTATCGACTTACTCCCAGGGACGGTGCTGATTTCTAAAGCTCCTTACCGAATGGCTCTAGTAAAATTAGGAAAATTAAAGGATCAGTTGTAGGATTTATTGAATATAGGGTTTATCAGACCTAGTGTATCGCCCTGGGGAGCTCCAATTTTATTTGTGAAGAAGAAAGACAAGTATCTGAGGATGTGCATAGACTACAGGGAAATAAAAAAAATAACAATTAAGAATAGGTATCCTCTACCCCGTATAGATGACTTATTTGATCAGCTTTAGGGTACACGGGTCTATTCCAAGATTGACCTCAGATCAGGTTATCACCATATGAAAGTTAAAGCAGAAGAGGTATCGAAGATAACTTTTAGAACCAGGTATTGGCATTATGAATTTTTAGTTATACCATTTGGTTTGAAGAATGCTCCTATCGTATTCATGGATTCGATGAATAAAATCTTTCACTAGTATTTAGACTAGTTCGCTGTGGTTTTCATTGATGACATACTGGTTTACTTGAAGAGTTTTAAGGAGCATAAGACGCACTTAAGACTAGTTCTTCAAATGCTCAGGGAAAAGAAATTGTATGTTAAGTTTAGCAAATGTGAATTTTGGTTAGAGAAATTTACATTTCTAGGGCATGTTATATCAGGGGATGAAATTTTAGTAGATCCTAATAAGATTGAGGCAGTAGTGAATTGGGTCAGGACAAGGAACGTACAGGAAGTCAAGAGTTTCTTAGGATTAGTAGGTTATTACCGATGGTTTGTAAAGGGATTTTCAACATTATCAAGGTCTCTAACTTGACTGACTAGAAAAAATGTTAGGTTTGAATGGGATAACAGTTATGAGCAGAGCTTCTAGGAATTGAAGCAGAGGCTCGTCACAACACTAGTATTGACTATTCCATCAGGAGGTGATGGCTACGTGATCTACTATGACGCGTCTTTGAGGGGGCTCGAATGTGTATTGATGCAGCAGGACAGAGTAGTAGTATATGCCTTTAGACAATTGAAAGAATATGAAAAGAATTATCCCACTCATGATCTAGAATTGGCTGTAGTGGTCCATGCACTAAAGATTTGGAGACATTATATGTATGGAGAGAGATATGAAATATTTTTAGATCATAAAAGTTTAAAGTACTTCTTCATGCAGAAGGAGTTGAACATGGGGTAGAGAAGATGGTTATAGCTCATCAAGGATTATGATTGTACCATCAGCTACCATCCAGGTAAAGAAAATGTGGTGGCTGATGCACTAAGCCGAAAGTCCATAATAGCAGTATTGTGAGTAGCAGAAATTCAGCGTCCGATCCAGATGGACTTGGAGAGGCTTGGCATGGAGTTAGTAGAGAGTGATAACCAGACATTTTTTGCCAACCTGGAGGTGCAGCCTACGCTATATGAAAAAAATTAAAGCAGCTCAGAAGAATGACATTAAGTTGATGGAGTTGATAGAAAAGGTATAAGACGGATAGGGGGAGGAGTTCAATATTTCTAATGATGGACCTCTAAGGTTGCGTACCAAGTTGTGCGTGCTTGTAGATGTAGATATCAGAAGGATGATCCTTGAGGAGGCTCACAGATCCTTATACACGGTTCCTTCGGGCAGTACTAAAATGTGTAGGGAGCTACGAGAGTATTTCTAATGGAATAGTATGGAGAGAGAGATTGTTGAGCTTGTGTAGAAGTGTTTGACATGCCAGCAGGTTAAGGATGAACACCAGATGGCAACGAGCCAACTACAACCACTTCACATCTTGGAGTGGAAATGAGATCACATTTCGATGGACTTTGTGATGGGTTTACCGCTGGTACGACGGGGAAGAATGCTATTTGGGTGGTCGTAGATTGATTGATGAAGACTGCTCACTTTATTCCAATTAAATTCAACTACTCCATGGGTAGACTAGCTGAAATATATATTCAAGAGATAGTACGATCATATGGTGTGCCAGATCGAGACCCGCGTTTCACATCACGGTTTTGGAAGAACTTGCAGGAAGCTCTAGCGTCTCCGTTGTCATTCAACACAGCATTTCATCCTCAAACGGATGGGCAGTCAGAGAGGATGATTCATATATAAGAGGATATGCTACGAGCATGTGTGCTAGATTTTGGGGGTAGTTAAACTCAATTTCTGCCACTGGTAGAGTTTGCATACAATAACAACTATCAGACCAGCATCAACAAAGCACCTTACGAGGAGCTATATGGTAGGAGATGTCATTCTCTTCTATATTAGGATGAGGTTGGTGAGAAGCGAGTTTTGGGACCAGAAATAGTGCAGCAGGCATACAATAAAGTTTGGCTTATTAGAGAAAAAATCAGTGCAGCTCAGAGTCAGTAGAAAAGCTATGAAGATATGTTGGCCTTACAAGACTTAAAATCTTATTTTGATGCTAACAAACAAGTGGAACTTAACATTTTTGGTTGAATGATGTTATTTTAAGGCTCACATGTGTGAAAGCAAGGTCAAAGTACCCACAAGGATCAAATAAAACTTATATTCCAAAGGAACATGATCATATAAAGCTTAAAGAATACATAAAGGCATGGATGAAATATTAAATCTTGATGACTATGAGAGGATGAACTTGATATTAAAGTTTGAAGAAAGAGCCAAGACAAATCATGAAGATTTAAGTATTTAAGTATGTCAAAAATCTAAGAAGTCTTTATGTAAGTACTTCATTTGATTTCAATATGGATACAAGAAGCTCTTTAGGGGAATTATATGGACTTAGTGACCTATTTAAAAAACCCTAAAAAATGTTTTGTAAAGGAATAAAGAAAAAGAGCAAAAACATATTTTGAATTGGAATTGAAAAATCAGAAAACAAGTACCTCAGAAGACTGAAGTTTCTTCTTAGAAGCCTGAAGTGACAACTTCAGAAGACTGAACTTTAAATTCGGTCATCTAAAGAATTACTTTAGATGTCAGAAGAATAAGTTCGGTCATCTAAAGAGTTATTGCTGAAGGATAGAAACTGGCAGAAGCACCTCTGAAGACTGAACTCAAACTTCGGTCATCTGAGCTCGATACTTCAGTTGTTTAACCCTAAAACTTGGTCATCTGACCCTGTATCCAATTCAAATTTTTCAAAGGCTAAAGAACCTTAGAAGATTGATCCTGAAGGTTTAGTCGTCTGAACACTGTTAACGGGCAAATGTTTTAAAAGTTTTAATTTTTAAATATCAGTTGCTTGTACTTCATACTTTCTATAAACTTGGACAACACTCCAAGTCACTTGGGGAACACGAAATAGAATTGATTTCTCATCTATAAATAACCCCCCAAGGCTAAGGATTAATTACACCAAGAAAATATAGCAAACAAGCTTTCTTGCTCTCAAATTTCCCAATTCTCTCAAAGCACTCTTGTGCAATCAATTTCTGAGTTTCACTACTGAGATTTTTTGTGAATTTATCAAGAAAATTTTGAGCCTACTCTTAATTCTTTCAACCTAGAAAGACGGCTTACGGTGATATCTTATTGAGTTTCATATTTCCATATTCTGAATTTGATTGAAGTATATAGATTTAACTTGTACTAATCAGCTCTTTGTGAGAGCACTCTTTGTACACATCTATTTTTTGTATCTCTTGTAGATTGTAACTAGTCCAAGGTATTCAAATCGTTGGCTAAGCATGGGGATATCGCTTAGAGAGGTGGGCTCTAGCCTAATTGAAGGAGTGACCGAACGAGGGTACATCGTTTGGAGAGGCAAGCTCCAGCCTACTGAAGGATTGTGTAAACAGTGTTGTTCCACCTGGAAAAGGAACTAGTTTTAGTGAATCCTTTGGTGGTTTACCAAAGGCAAGGACATAGGCTGGGTATAAGTCGAACCTCATAAAAATCCTAGTCTCACTCTCTCTTTCCCTTAGTCTTTATTTTCAGCACATATAAATTGTGTAGATGATTTAAATTCCTAAATCATATATACTACATATATTTGGAAATCAAGTAAACTTAAAGTCTAATTTTGATTTGGGTTGCGTAAACCGAAAGGGAGTACGTTGGTTAAACCATACTTTGCGGAAACCATACGAGAGTACGTTACTTGGTTAACATCCCAAAGCTAAATTAACTAAGAGTTTATTTGAATTCTGAATTTTGGGAAGAGTGTGAATGTTTTGTTGAAAATTAAATTGAGAAAAAAATTACATTCTCTACAAGGCTTAAAAATTTGTATATACAGGGCTACAAACAAAATAACCATCTTGATTGGATATTGAGGTTGATTGGAAAAACTGATTGGTTTGGTTGATTAATTGATTACTTGATTGTTTAAATACTTTATTGGTATATGGTTGTAGATTGGATATTATTTTAAGTATTGGTTGTGTATTTGGTAAATCAACAAGAAGCCAAGAATACATTAAAAAGAAGTAAAAGAAATTTTTAAATCCAATTCACCCTCCCCCACCCCCCCTCTCAGGACTACACCTAAGTTTTCAAGATAATCGCCGCCGGAAATTGGAATTTGAGGTAGGAGACCATGTATTTCTAAAAATATCGCCATTGAAAGGTACTATAAGGTTTGGGAGGAAGGGTAAATTGAGCCCTAGGTTTATTGGCCCTTTCGAGATACTTAAGAGAGTGAGGTCAGTTGCCTACTAGCTAACCTTACCACCAGTTTTATCCATAATACATTATGTGTTTAATATTTCTATGTTAAAGAAAAATGTCCTAGATCCCTCCCACATGGTTAGTTATGTAGGGATAGAACTCAAGGAATCAATGGCTTATGAGGAGATACCAGTGCAGATCTTAGACGGGAAGGAAGAGGAATTTCGTAATAAGAGAATTTCATTAGTAAAAGTCCTGTGGAGAAATAATGCGGTGGAAGAAGTTTCATAGGAACTTGAGGAAGAAATACATCAGAAGTACCCACATTTGTTTAGTGGGGACTAGCAGTAGACAGAGGGAAAAACAGTAATAATTTTAAGTAAAGTAAACAAGGTTTGACTTATTTTATGTTAAGCAAGATAATGTATGTAAAAGTGATATTGTAGGTTATAGGATAGGTAGTGTTTTGGTTTTGGGAGAATTTTTCTTTTATGTATTTGTAATCTCCTAGAACCCTGATGTAACCACGGTATTCCCCCGCCACAAGTAAGGGTAAATAATAAAATAAGTAACTTATTTTCCTCAAAGGGTCGTGTTCAATACAGATAGTAAATTTTGAGGACAAAATTTTATAAGGACGAGAGAATGTAGAGACCCGAAGAATTATAGTAATTAAATAATAAAAGGAATGAGAAAAAAAAAGAATTTTAAAAGAGATTCAGTAGGGTCTCGTTGACGAGTGCAAAGTGCTCGTCGACAAGCAGGCCTCTTGGTCTCATCGACGTAGACGCATGTCTCATCGACGAGACATTACCAAGAAGGTTGATTTCAGGGCCTAAAATTTGTCGACAAGTAGTAAGTGCTTGTCGACAAACTCCCTTCATGGACTCATCGACAAGGTGACGTGTCTTGTTGACGAATCTGTATTTTATAAATGTGTCAAACTCGGGTTTCAACGAAGGAAACTGCATGCGAGGCTTCCTTTCTCTCTCTCTCTCTCTCTCTCTCTCTCTCTCTCTCTCTCTCTCTCTCTCAAATGTCCCCCTACTTCTCTCTAAGTTTTTGGCTTTTTCCTTCATTGGTTTGATGATTGGAAGCCGCCACACTACTCCTGGGAAGATTCTCTTCAAATCTGCTATAGTAGTTCATTGGTTAGGTCAACTTAGGCACCACCCCAAAATCTAGGTAAGCTTGTTATTTTAAGCTTTATAAGTTATTTGGTGTTTTTGGACTAAGGAAAATTCTTTAGATAGTATAATACTGAAGTTTTGTTATGAAAAATGCAATTTCAGGGTGTTGAGCACGGGAACACACGAGTGTAAGTTTGGAATATTTTGTGAGCTTCTCAGTAAGTCGTGTAAGGAGATAAATGAAGTCAGTATTTTTCATGAAATCATTATGAATTAAACAACATTTATTTTCAGGAAAATATGTATGATTTAGAATTATGTTTGGGAATACTGCTGTTGAACAGGAAAATGATTTTAACACATTTTATATGGAAATATGATTTTAGAATAAATTATGTGTTTATAAGGCTATGTACATTTGTGTGGCATGAGTATGATATTTCCATGAAAATTATGTTATTTTGTAATATTATGATTTCTCCAAGATACGCTAGTTACAGTAGTTTTCAAGAAAACCCTAAAAAAAGCACAAGAACTATGGTTTTAAAATTATGTTGAAAAGTGTAAGAAATTATGTTTATTATGTTATAAATTATGCTGGCGTAAATGTCATGATTTTTATGTTATGAATTATGCCAGCGTAAATGTCGTGATTTTACGTTATGAATTATGCCGGCGTTGATGTCGTGATTGTGTATGATATGTAAGAAATCATGAAATATGTTTATGTTAAATATTACTATGAATTATGAAACAGTTATGTTTTATTATAGAATGTATTATATGTTATCACCCGGATAGCTTAGTTCAGTTTTATGAAGCACGAATTTGTAGTTATATGTTCACGATTATGAATATATTAGTGCTACCACACATCTTATGTAGAGTGTGGGAGATGGCAGTCGATGTAGCTTTATGGGAGTGTCGTAGTTCTCCTGGTAATCTGGCATAGGTTGATTTGGCCCATCGTACTTACACACCTATGTTTGACTTAACATGGTCGGCCAACCATTTCTAAGTTCTGCCTTCGGGTCGCACAACCCTATCATATGAGGGGTAAGACATGACGACAGCTAACTAACTATCTATCCTGGGTAATAATTCAAGTATAATATGGTTATATAAACTGATTTTGTAGTACATAAATTTAGTATGTTAAGTTATGTTATGATATATCATGTTTTATTCAGATAAGATACAACTGTTTATACCAGTTATAAATTATGTACTGTTTATATGTATATCACGAAAAATACTCATGTTGACACACACTGATATTAGTTTATCTCCCTTACTGATAGGTGTCTCACCCTAGTATTACAAACATTTCAGGAAATCCAAGTAGGAGAGCGGATAGAGCCCCACAGCAGTAGAAGTGGACTGAGCTACCCTGTCTGTAGGGCAAGTGGATGAGCTAAGGTTAGATGGATTTTGGAGTTTTGACCCTAGGATACTTTTTGGTCTTTTGGGATGTATGTATATGTATATGATTGATTTATTAAGACTCTGGTATGGTTTCTGATGTTTTATGGCTTGTATGTAATTTTATGTTTTCTGCTGCTTATGGATCAGGGTTATATGACAAATATATCCCTAGTACCCATGGGTCCAGGTTGATCACGACTATGACAGCTTAACAGGATTATTATGTATGTTATTATGTTGAAAAGGAATATATATATATATATATATATATATATATATATATATATATGTATGGAAAAATAGGTAGGTTGTTACAGGAGTAGTCATTAACTATGATAAAAGCATATTACTTTCCTCCTATACTTTGTGTTCTAGTAGGACCAAACAAATCTAAATGAATGAGTTCTAGAGGTCTGCTAGTAGAAATATGTTTCTTCTTTTTAAAGCTTGTCTTAATTTACTTCCTAAGTTGGCAAGCATCACAAATTTTGTCTTTTATGAACTTTTTGCTTGGTAAACCTTTGAGTAACTTCTTTCTAGATAAGTTTGATATCAAATCCATGCTTGCATATCCTAGTCTTCTATGCCAAAGCCAACTGGCTTCATTCATGGCATCCAAGCATGTTACTTCTTGAGAGATTAAATTTTCAAGGTTTATACAATATACATTATTGACTCTATAAGTTGTAAATAGAACTTCATGTTTTATTGGATTTTGAACTATGCACTTATCTTGTTTAAAAACTATGTTAAACCCCTTATCACTAAGTTGACTTATGCTTAAAAGATTATGTTTTAACCTATCCACTAGTAAAACATCATCTATGATTATGGAAGGTTCTTTATCTATTTTTTTCAATTTCGATGATTTTACCTTTAGCGTTGTCGCCAAAGGTGACGTACCCTCCATCTTTTTGAGTTGGGGTGGTGAACTTGGTTTTATCTCTGGTCATGTGTCTTGAACGCTCACTGTCCAAATACCATTTTTCCTTTGATGGAGTGGTCCTAAAGCATACTTACAAGGAAAGATTCAAGATGTTACTTTTGGAACCCAAACCTTCTTAATTCTTTTTAAGTCATATCTATTTTTAGTGTTTACTTTCCATTCATTTTTTTATTTTGACATATTTCTTTTTCAGTGGACAATTAAACTTTATGTGTCCATCATTCCTACACAAGAAGCATAGTATTTTGCTTCTTTTATGAAATATCCCATAAATAGGTTCTTCTTTTTGCTTTCAATTCCATTGTATCTAATTCCTTCTTTATCACTAATCAACCTTTGTTGTCCAGCCATCTTTTCAAAATTTTCTTTTCCTCTAGTAAAATTGTAGATGATCTTGTCTTTATCTTCAATTTTACTTTTAAGGTTACTTATTTCTAAGTCTTTCTTACTTTCACCATTTACTTATAGTTTTACTAAATCTTGGGACACGTTGTTTATTTTCTTCATGAGATCATCAATATAAGAGTCCTTTTCTATTTTAGCTAATTCAAAAGTTTCTAGTTGATTTTTCAAATTTTCATTTTGTTCTTTCAAAGTTATATTCCTTTTAGTTACCTTTATGAACCTATTGTGTAAACCAAATAATTCAGCCTGAATTTCTTTGTATGAAGGTATACTGTCACATGAATCATTACATGACTCTTCACTAGACTCTTCTAATGAATAATAGTAGGAGTTTACCTCAGCATTGTGAGCCTTGAAGCATATGTTGGCAACTTCTTGTTCACTTGATTCATTCTCTGATTCACTTGAGCTTGTATCATCTCAAGTAGCCTTCATTGCCTTTTTTAATTTTTTCTTGTCTTTCTTCAGCTGTGAACAATCAGGTTTAATATGTCCAACCCTTTTGCAGTTGTAACATGTAGGAGGTTCATTTTTAGTTTCCTTTTTGTTTGTTTCTCCTTTGTCAGTTTTTGAGCTTTTAAACTTTCGAGGGAACTTCCTATTCTTTCTAAAAAATTTTCCAAGTCTTCTAATAATGAAGGCTAGTTCTTCATCATCAAATTCCTTTTCTTCTTCTTCATCACTAGAGTTTCCTTTGGAAACCTTAAGGGCTATTGGTTTCTTATTTTTATTATTATTCTCAAATTTTCTTTCATTCATTTCCATCTCATATACGAGAAGGGATCCGATTAACTCATCAAGAGAAATATTTTTCAGGTTTCTTCCTTCCGTGATTTTTGTGGATTTAGGTTCCCATATAAGGAAATCCTTTAAAGATTTTTTGAATCATTTCATATGTTGAGTAATTTTTCCCTAGAGTATTTAAGGAGTTTATTACGTGGGTAAACCTAGTATACATGCTAGTGATAGTTTCTTCTGGGCTCATCCTAAATGCCTCATACTCGTTTGTGAGCATGTCGATTCTACTATCTCTAACATTGACTGTTCCTTCATAGGTTACCTCTAACTTATACATGCCATGACCCTATTAAACTCATTTAGATCCAAGGCACAATATAGTGCATTTATGGCACTTGAATTAACTTGTAACATTTTAAAGTCATTATCAGTCATATCTTTTTCTTCCTTAGGCACTTCTTTACCATATACTAATTTAGTAGGGATGTGGTCACCATGGGTGACAACTTTCCATGCCTTCCAATCCATGGTTTGAAGGTAGATTCTCATTCGCTGTTTTCAAAAAGTGTAGTTTACACCATAGAAAATATGAGGTATAGTTGAGGATTGACCCTCGATAAAAGGGGATACATCTAGGTGTGCCATTTAAATCTTTATGCAGCTTCTAGATTAAGATTTGCTACAACCTCGCTCTAATACCAATTGAAAAGTAAGGTGTACTCCCAAAAGGGGGCGTGAATTGGGATTGTCACGACGTCCTAGACCCGCTAGAGACCACTCTGGCAAAAAGAGGTACGACTACGAACTGGAAAAAATGGATGTATGATTTTGAAAAAAAATTTCGAGGAAAAATAATGTGTGATGGAGTCACCACTAACCTTTTGGAATACAGTTAAAACACTTGATTGCTACCCCATTAGGGGTAGAATTGGTCTGCGTCACCAGAGTCGGACTCGGGAGTACGATTACGCAAGGGGAAGGAATTAGCACCCCTACGCGCCCGTTCTTACAAATGGTAGCAGATTAATCAAAAATTATCTCAAAATAAATTTAATAAGCCTTTCAAAATTACTCCCTTCCAAAAAAATCAAAGAAAATGCACAAAACAGATACTATATAAGTATTCCCTCATAACCAAGACAATCCAATACTCCGAAGAGTCCATGTCCTTTGTTGCAATCATCAAGATGGAAAATCGAGAAAATAGTTTATGAAAATACACTCCTGAGGTTTTGAAATCTGTATAGAAGTTTTTAAGTGAAAAGTAATATTCCGGGAGATTTTTGGAATTTGTTAGGGATGGAAATGATTTTTTGGGCCTAAAAATATTTTTGCCATTTTTCTAAGTATGAAAACATTTTTTATCATTTTTTTTTTTTTTTTGTGATTTTTCAATATTTTTTTCCGAACTTCAAAATAACACAAATAAAAGTAAGACAAAAACCATGAAGGTAAGTCAAAAACATATTTTAGAAATTTTTTGAGTTTTTTTTGAATTTTTATGGATTTTCTGTGAATTCTCAATATCTAAATAATAATAAATAAATGAAATGGAGAAAACCGGTGTGAACCGGTTAGGGGAAGGAGCCGGTTGAGCACTAACCGATCTGCAAGAAAAACTAGTTTAAGATTTTAGTCAAGACCATTAGTCAACACGCGTTGCCATACGCGTGAGATGTGTGTGTTCAGGTGTATGTTAGAGTGTGTGCATGTATGAATGTGCGCGCGCACGAGTGTGTGGATGTATGTGTTGCATGCATGTTCATGCATGAGCACGTGAACATGTACGTACGAATATGGTATACATGCATGAATGCATGGATATGTGAGTGTGTGTATGTGAGTATATGCTTGAGTGTATGAATGTGTTGCATGCCAACATGTTTACGTGCGCATGGGTGTAAGTGTGCATGAAGTGGGCACGTGCATGTGAGTGGGTATAAATTAGTTGTGTGTGTAGGTGATTTTAAATTTGTTAGTGGAGTGTGGGTGATTTCAAATTTGTGTGTGTTAGTGGAGCGTGCATCAGTGGGTGTGCAGGTGTGTGTATGTGAGTGTGTCAGTATGTGTGTAGGTGTGTGCGTGTTAGTGTTGCGTGTGCTTTATTGTGTAATAGTGTGTGTGCCTGTGGGTGTGTCAGTGTGAGTGCATGAAACAGTGTGTTTTAGTGTGTGTAATAGTGTGTGTGCATGAAATAGTGTGTGTGAGTGCATGAAAGCCGTGAGGTGACGCTGGGAGAGTTGGCGCATGCAGGCCCCGAGATAGTGTGCGTCAGTGTTTTCTTCCCTTCCTCAGCTTTAAAACTGTATCACGTAGGGCTGCAACAAGCTCACCTAGAGGCAACTTGATCACTACTTGCATCCCGAAGCTCCACTGGTTGGCCACTCCTCCATCGTCTTACCATGCAATCAACGGATGAAGACACAACGTCCCCATTGTCCAACACAACCCCAATGACTTGTAGTTGATGACCCTTTAATGCATGAACTCTCTCTCGTCTGATCTCAAATCTCAGACCACAACGACGGTATTCATGTCACCGAACACAAGTCCACCTTGAGGAAAATCCTCACTGGGAGAAAATCATGTCGGCGGTCCCGCAAAGCTAGAGTGGCCAAGTAGTGTCTTGGAACTAGTGACCTTGAATTTAGCTGATGGATCGAGAGCCCAGAACCTCACAATCCTATCTCTAAACGACGATGCTATTCCGGTGTCGCCATAAATGCCAATGCCGCGAACACCTCCTTCGTGCCTGTGGAGCTCACAGCTTAATTGATATTCGGTAGAACCGATCTTCATGCAAAGAGAATGATGGAAACGGGAGGTTTTAGGAAGGTTGTAGAAATGGGCTTAGTGGAAAAATAAAGGATTAAACTTACATCCGGGCTTGGCTCAACAATGATTGAACTGGTAGAGTAGCGGCGTCGCGGCGATCAACGACGCAGGGATGCGAGGTAAGACTCGAGAGAGGGTCTGCACGAACAATGGGGGTGGTGATGCTGGTAATGAGGACGGGGGCTGCGAACAGAGGCTTGTTGCGACAGTGAGGATGAGAAGTGTGGTGCTCACAGCCGAGGGTAGAGATGGTAGGGGAGAATGGAGGTGGCGATGGCGTTGCCGAAGAGATTGTACTTGTGAATCTTGAGGACTTGGATCTCTGTTTCGAGGTATTGATCTGTGAGGGTAGTCACGGTGTTTATGAACGAAGGGATGACTGAAGAGTTGTCTCGCTGGAAATGGTTGTTGGTATAAAGGGTGAAAGGTGAGGACGGTTGTAATGGTGGTGGGGATCGCTGGTGATGGCAGCACCGGAGAGACGAAAAGGGTAGACGAGAGGTAAGCATGCGGACGACTCGTGAAGGAGTCATGGTTTTGGAGCTTCAATCTCCACAACCCATGCACATCCTCCAGGTGTCATCATACGAGCTTCACCACCTTATGCCGTAACATTATATTGGAATTCATTTGCTACCGGCATAAATCAGGACACCTGTATCTCAAAGCCTTTTGCATCATCTACGACAGTAACCAAGAATGGAAGCTTAAATCTCACAGCATTCAAAACTTGAACATGTTCTGCTACAACTTCTATTATCCCAGTCTTCATTTCGTGAAACTCGGTCACAGAGTCGAACCCATTTACCCATATCCGGGTTTTAGCAGAAGAAGGTGGGGTGAGAGGAGCAAAAAACAGAGGATGGGACGAAGGAGAGAGAGATGTCGCGATGGTGGAGGCGAGAGGCCCAAAGGTGGTTATGGTGGCCCTAGGTGGTGCTAAGTGGTGACGGTGGGTAGAGGAAGCCGGAGGTGTTGAGGATGACAAAAAGGTCTGTGGGGGTGAACCGACCATTCATGGAGGCCCAAACCGAAAGAACTACGGACACAGTTGCTTCAAAAATGGCTTTGGAGAGAGAGAAAAGAATTGTACCCAAGCTCGAGTGGTGCAGTACCAGACAACGAGTTGACGCCCACCTAAAGGCTTTGAAGTGTGGAGAGCTCACTCAGTTGTCTCGGGATGGTTCCAATGAGGTTCACAAATGGGATCTGTACGGATAAAAGATGAAGCAAGGGGTCTCTATAAAGGGACAGGTTGGTCCTCTGAGGAGAAGAGAGGTTGTAGAGGAGAGGAGGACTATTGGAGAAAGTCCACTTGAGTCCTCGCCATTGGTAGAGAGGAACAGAGGAGTCCCATGAAGTTAGCAAGAGATTCTCTGAGTTTCCTTGCAGCGAAACTTTGATCTCCCCCAAGATAAACTCAGCATCTGAAGCAGAGGAAGAGAGAGAGAGAGAGAGAGAGAGAGAGAGAGTATGTGAATCTGCAACATGCCGGAGAAGATAACCGCTGCTGCTACCGGAGACACACCAGCCGAGGACAGAGAAACAAACCTGAGCCACGAAGAATCACCGGAGAGGATGAACTGAATCTGAGAGATGCGAGAACTCTGGGGGACTGAGATACTGAGACGAAGAACTGGAACGAGCTGCTGGAGTGGTTGCAGGTGGTGGCCGTGAGAGGGAACGGAGGAAGAGGGGGTTCGCCAGAGTTACTGGTGGTTTGATGGATGTTGGTTCAGGTGGTGGCTGCAAAGGGAGAACGAAAGAGGATGCGGGGGTGAGCAGGGAGAGAATGAGAGTGCGGATGATGGGAGAGAGAAAAGATGGTGAGGGCTGCCAAGGTGTAGAGATTTGGTGGAGAGATTTGGTGCGCAAAAGCACGCAAAAAGCCAAAAATATCCTAACAGAAAAAATATTCCCTTGCCATTGTACGCGCTTTCAGTTTGGGAGGGGATTATTTTCCCAACGTGCCATCCTTTTCATTTTTTGAATTATTTATTTTTTGTTGGCCAATTTTGCCTTCCCCAAGAAAAAATCTGGTTTGAAAATTAAAACTCAATTCCCGACAATGGCAGACCTAGACTCGAAAATAAAAACGACTTAAATAAAAATACTCAATTTAAAAGACCCAATTTAAACTTCAACGACTCCATTCAGGAACTCACGGACTCGATTTAAAAACTCCCTTCAAAATTTTGAAAGACTCGATTTTTTTTAAAATAATACTCAATTAAATTTTACAGGACTCAATTTGAAATTAAAAGACTCAATTTAAACAACCAGGACTCGATTTAAAACACGGGGACTTAAATAGAAGTACTGGGACTCAACTACAAATACTAGGACTCGATTTAACACACTAGGACTCAAATTAAAACTACCGGGACTTGATTTAAAAATATTAGGTTTTGCAAATAGGGTCCTCCAATTTTCAAAATTCGAAGTCAACTTTTACTATACTGGGTTTTCTCAAAAATGACCTGGTTAAAATTAGAGTGTCAACAATATGTATAAGTATTCATGGATATAGTAAAACTTTGGTATTGTGTATTATGTTGTATAAATACGATTTCCACTGCTTTGATAGCACGTATGTATAAACAGGTTAAACCCCAGTACCTTTGGGTCTGGGTTGTCTTTGACTTTGGTAAAATAGAATGCTATCAGAGTTTATACGATTATTACGTGGAAAAAATAATAATAAATAAGGGGGAAATTTCAGGTCGTTACAGATTTAGTAAACCAGATTCAATCGATTACCTTATTCATCCACCCAATCAAACATTCAATTAACGATTCATCTAGATAGGTTAGCATCATTTAATTATGCAATCCACCAAAACATTCCAACATGTTTGACATGTCATAATACCCATCCATGTAATCCATAATCACAATCTCAACTAAGCATATTACAACATTCATTACTCAATTGACAACACAATACTAAAATTATACCAATACGCTCAACATGCAATAATATTAATCATGATTTCCAACAAGTACATTTCAAGCTACAACATTCATCTAACAAATAACATAGACTCAAATGCAAGCCAATTTTTTAAAAATGAAACAATTAATATCTAATCATTGTCGACATGTGCTTGACTAGTGCTGGTGATGGGTGAGAGATTTGTGTTATTTTAGGTTCATTGGAGTCGCCACTAGGAAGAAGAAGAAGAAGAAGAAGAAGAAGAGGATGAGGGGGAGGGGGAGGAGGAGAAGGTAGGGAGGAGGAGAAGGTAGGGAGGAGGCATACCTTCTTGTGCGGCGACCAGTAGCAGCGGCGCTGCATATAGCGATGGTATGTCCAGTGGTAGCCCGGAGGTGCATTTGGCAGTCGAGTTGCGCCGGTTGTCTTGGATCATGTCGTGAGGACAGGAAGGAGGGTGGAGGGCTTTGCGTGGGTGTAGGGAACTGGGAGGGGGAGGGTTTTGGGGGATTTGGTATTTGGACCGAGAGGGGACTATGTGGGTCCAACGGTGGCAATGGGTACCAATGGCGGAGAGAAGAGGGGGGAGGGAGGAGTGCAAGGGAGCTAGGAGAGGGAATGGTTTCAAGCAAAAGGGGATTTAAGGAAATCAGCATGAAAAATGAAGGAAAAAGTGGATTTTCTAGGTAAGGGCTTTAGTGATGGTTTCAAAAATGTCACTAATAGTCAACTATTAGTGACAGATCACAACCGTCAATAATAGTCCACTATTAGTGACAAAAAACTGTCATTAATACCCAAAAAATCGTTGCTAATATTTTCACGTAATAGTTTGAGCGGGAAATCTGCCTTTGGTGACGATTTCATTTTTGTCACTAAAAGTGCACTATTAGTGACGATTTGAAAAACCGTCACTAATATATTGACTATTAGTGATGAATTTTATTTTCGTCACTAATGGCTCATTATTAGTGACGATTTTTGTAACGACCTCAATTTGTTAATATAAAATGTAACATGATAAATGGAAAAGTCAACCCGAACCCGTGGATAACGGGGATACCTGTCAATCACAGCGGAAACCTAAACAACAACAAGCATAAAATCTAAATCATTCATCCATAAGCATAATACCAGAGTTTACTACAACATCATAATACTTTACTTTATATACATTCTCATAAACATCAAAATAATGCTAGGATCAAACACAAAATAATTTTGACCCTAGTATAAAATCTCACCCTCCTAGCAGGGTAATACCACTGATTCCACGATGGCTACGACCCGCCAGTTACTCAAGGTCTCCTGAAAAATATATTTAGTTTGGGGGTGAGACACTTCTCAATAAGGGAAAATAAACTAAATATAGCTGTGTGGCAACATGAACATTTAATGCAATTATACATATACAGTACATTTCATATATCGGTAAACATTCATCATAACATACTAAATTCTTATATACTTTCATATTTATTAATAAACCATAATGTACATAAAGCATCTATTATAACTGATAATACTGAAAACATACCCAGGATGAATGGCTAGCTAATGTCATGTATTACCATCCATGATGGGTTGTGTAGCCCGAAGGCAGGACCCAACAATGGCTGGCCGACCACTACCGAGTCAAATATGTCTATAAGTACGATGGGCCCACCACACCCTGGTTTGGACTGTCAGGTGGACGTCTACAACTCTACACTGAAAGCCACACCGACTATCCATCTCCCACCCCCTCGTGGGGTGGTTAGCACAAATCTGAATAAAGATATCTATTCTATATAGTTGCGGTACCGAGCTCCTGAACTGAACTAAACTATCATCCAGGTTCTGGTAACATATAGTACATGATAATATAACATCTTTCATAATAACGACCTTGTGCCGAACATTTCATAATTACGGCCTTGCACCGAACATTTCATAGATACGGCCTTACGCCAAAATCATACATAAATATGAGCTTGCGCCGAAATCATATATACATACAGCATTACGCCGAAATCATACATATATACAGCCTTGCGCCGAAATCATACATACATACGTCATTCTGAAAATAATCATTTAATCATATATATTTGTCAGAATCATAATGTACTATATACTTTCATAACTTCTTAAATCATACTACATTCATATCATCATCATATCATAATATTTTTCCACATAAAATAATATTCATGCCACACATTTTCTGTATAAAACCATACATTGCATTTTAAAATCATACTTTCTGGCATCTCCTACATATATATACATTTCAACATATCAATAGTATTTTTCTCAAACGTACATTTCCTTCATAATTTATAGCTATAATACATGCTTTTCAGAAAATAACTTTTCTCATAAATAATAATAATTTACATGAAAATGACTATTTTAGTTTATTCTCTTACCTGACTACTGAGAAAGCCTCTAAAATATCCTAGTCTAACCCCCATAGAATTTCCTGATCAATACCCTGAAACTGAAAACTCCAGTATTTTTACGTGTATATCATTTCCTATAACTATCATAAAACCAAATTTGGCTTAAAAAGTCTTACCTCAACTCAAGAATGATTTCCAACTTGCTTTCACCAACGATCCGCTCCGGCAGATTTGGAGAGAACTTCCCCAGGAGCGTCGTGGTGACTTCGGATTGTCGATCCTGCGTAAATCTGGTCCAAAATCAATGAAAAAGAGAGAGAGAGAGAGAGAGAGAGAGAGAGAGAGAGAGAGAGAGAGAGGGCCGAAGGGGAGAGAGAGGAGAGAGTTAGCTTAGTTAAGAAGTTAAAATCTGAATTTTTCTATATTTATAGAACTGGATTCATCGATGAGTCACATCATTCGTCAACGAATCCTTTAATAATTTCGTCAACGAAATTCAGTTCTTGTCGACGAAATTCAGTCAGCTCAAAACCTCTCTCGGTATTTCTTCATCGACGAAATTCAATCTTCGTCGACGAATTCTCTTAAATATTCATCGACGACTCCCTTTTATTTGTCGACGAAGCCCTGATGATTCCCTTCGGTTATTCCTTCCAAAGTGCAATGTCGTTGACTTCCTCCTTCTGTTACTGTTTCCATTGCCCTTCCTCTTTATTATTTAAATTCCATTTTTATTCGGGTTGTCACATTCTCCCCTCCTTATAAAATTTTATCCTCGAAATTTACTATTCACATAGTTTATCATCCCTTAAGCAAAATGGTCTACTTACTTTATTACTTACCCTCACTTGTGGTGGAAGAATACCGTGATTACAACTCAAGTTCTGGGAGATTACATATAATAAAATAAAATTCTTCCAAAACTAAATATCTCATACTACCTATAACATTACATGTACCTGTAAAAGAAAACTACATATTTGCTCACATTTTCTAATTACATTTAAACTTCCTGAAAATAATTGTGAATATTTCTGTCTGATCTACTCCTCGAGCTCCCAAGAAGCCTCTTCGATCGCATAATTCCTCCATAGAACTTTTACTAGAGGAATTTTCTTACTACGTAGTTCCTGTTCCTTTCTGTCTAGAATCTGCACTGGTACCTCCTCATAAACTAGTGAATCACTGAGCTCTAACTCCCCATAGTTGATAATATGAGAAGGATCTGGGACGTATTCCCTCAATATAGACACGTGGAATACATCGTGTATTCTGGATAGTGTAGGTGGCAAAGCTAGCTTGTAGGCCACCGGTCCCACTTTCTCTAAAATCTCAAATGGACCGATGAATCTAGGGCTAAGTTTACCCTTTCTACCAAACCTCATAACTCCTTTAACGGAGCTATCTTCAAAAATATGTGACCACCTACATCAAACTCCAAATTCCTGCGGCGATGGTTGGCATAACTCTTTTGTCGGCTCTGAGCTGCATTGATTCTTTCCCTGATGAGCCGAACCTTATCGCACGCCTGCTGTAGCAACTCTGGTCCCACAACTCACCGCTCACCCATCTCATGCCAATACAAAGGAGATCGACATCTCCTACCATATAGTACCTCAAACGGTGTCATACCAATACTAGACTGGTAACTATTATTATATGCAAACTTTACCAGTGGCATGAACTAAGTCCAGCTACCTCTAAAATCTAATATACATGCACGGAGCATGTCTTCTAGTATCTGTATCGTCCTCTTAGTTTGCCTGTCTGACTGAGGATGGAATGTCGTGCTAGACAATAACTGAGACCCCAGAGCCTCCTACAAGTTCCTCCAAAATTATGACGTGAATCACGGGTCTCGATCTGCACAATAGATACAGGCACCCCATAAGAACGAACTATCTCCTGAATGTAAATCTCCACTAAATAGCTGAGGGAATAGTTGATCTTGATAGAGAGAAAATGGGCGCACTTAGTCAATCGATCTACTATCACCCAAATCGCATTCTGACCATGCGATGTCGATGGCAGCGCTGAAACAAAGTCCATGGAAATATGATCCCATTTTCACTCTGGGATAAATAGCGGCTGCAACTGACCTGCTGGCTTCTGGTGCTCAGCTTTTACCTGCTGGCATGTCAAACACTGGGCTACATTCTCAGCGATCTCTCTCTTCATACCACTCCCCCAATAAAACTTTCTCAAATCCTTGTACATTTTCGTACTGTCGGAATGAACTGTATACAAAGATCTGTGAGCCTCATCTAAAATAGTCCTCCTAATGTCAGCATTAGCAGGAACACACAATCTAGAACGGAATTGCAAAACTCTGTCATCTGAAATGCAGAATTCATCTCCCCGACCACTTTGCACTCTGTCCACCTCTACCAATTCTGGATCTTCTTTCTGAGCAACTTTAATTATTTCCTGAAGAGTAGGTTGTACCACTAAGTTGGCGATACATACTGGAGTAATATTCTCTATCAATTCAATGCCAAGTCTCTCTAGATCCATTATGATCGGACGCTGGATCTCCATAGCTGTTAACGCTGATACTCTAAACTTCCTGTTCAGTGCATCAGCTACCACGTTTGCTTTCCCTGGGTGGTAACTGGTATTACAGTCAAAATCTTTAATCAACTCTAACCACCTTTTCTGTCTTATATTCAATTCCTTCAAGGTGAAGAAATACTTTAAGCTCTTGTGGTTGGAGAAAATCTCGCACTGCTCATCATACAAATAATGCCTCCAAATTTTCAATGCGTGTAACACTGCAACCAATTCAAGATCATGGGTAGGGTAATTCTTTTCGTACTCTTTCAACTGTCTAGATGCATATGCCACCACCCTGCCATGCTGCATCAACACATAGCCAAGTCCCTTCAAGGACGCATCACTGTAGATAGTATAACCCTCACCCCCAGAAAGGATGATCAATACTGGCACAGTGACTAACCTCTGCTTCAGCTCCTGAAAACTCTGTTCATAACTGTCGTTCCATTCAAATCTAGCATTCTTCTTCGTCAGTCGTGTCAAAGGTCCTGACAACGTTGAGAACCCCTCGACAAAACGACGATAATTACTAGCTAACACCAAGAAACTCCTAATCTCCTACACGTTCCTTGGTCTAACCCAGTTCACCACCACCTCAATCTTACTGGGATCTACAAAAATTCCGTCTCCTGAGATAACATGCCCCAAAAACACAACTTTCTCGAGCCAGAAGTCACATTTACTGAACTTGGCATGCAACTTCTTCTCCCTGAGCATCTGTAAAACCCTCCTCAAATATATCTCGTGCTCCTCATAGCTCCTTAAATAGACCAATACATCATCAATAAAACCAACAACAAACTGATCTAGGTATTGGTGGAAGACTTTATTCATCAAGTCCATAAATACCGCAGGAGTATTTGTCAGACCAACAAGAAATTCGTAATGCCATACCTGGTCTTAAAAGCCGTCTTCGATACATCTTCTGCTCTCACTTTTACTTGATGGTAACCTGACTTGAGATCAATTTTAGAGTATACCCGTGTACCCTAAGGTTGGTCAAAAAAATCATCGATATGAGGTAGAGGATACTTATTCTTGATTGTCACTTTATTAATCTCTTTATAATCTATACACATCCTCATAGACTTGTCCTTCTTCTTTACAAACAGTACTGGAGCTCCCCACGGTAATACACTAGGTCGTATGAAGTCCTTATCAAGCAAATCTTGCAACTGATTTTTTAGTTCTGCCAACTTTGCTAGTGTTATTCGATACGGTGCTATATAGATAAGCGCTATTCCTGGAAGTAGATCTATGGAAAAATCTACCTCTCGATCAGGTGGCAAACCTGGTAATTCATCCAGGAACATGTTTGTAAATTCTTTCACCACAAGAGTATTGATAAGCTTCAATTCATTTTCTAGCATTTCTTTCACAAAAGCCACAAATCCTAGACAGCCATTCTGAAGCAGTCCTCTCGCCTAAACAGTTGAGACCATCTGTGTAAGAACCTGAACCGTGATAAATGGGTTATATATATAAGAGAGGGACATTTTGGTAAAAGAGCATGTTCATCGACGAAGCCGGATTTCGTCGACGAAGCCTTTGTTCTTCTCGTCGACAAAATTCAGAGCCTTGTCGATGAGGAGAAGCCGAGGAGTTTCAAAAATTGGGAAATATCAGGATTTGTCGACGAGGCCATCGATTCATCAACGAATTTAGTGAAAGATTCGTTGATGAAGGCACCATTTCATCGATGAAATTGCCCAGTCAAAGGGCTATAAAAGGAAATTCTCATTACTTCCTCAGTAAGAAAACCTAGAAAATCTCTCTCTCTCTCTCTCTCTCTCTCTCTCTCTCTCTCTCTCTCTCTCTCTCTCTCTCTCTCTCTCTCGCTCTCTCTCTCTCTCTCTTTAAAACTCTCCCTACTCTCCTTCTCTCTAGATTTCTTCGCCGATCGTTGCTAGAATCGAAAAATGGAAGTTATCACGAGGATCATGGAATGATTCTCTACAACTTCTACAGATCGGAATCTCGTTTTGGAGATTTTCAGGTTTCGGCGAAAAATCGAGGTAAGGCTCGGTTTTCAATTCTGATTCGGTAGTTTTGTAGGTAACTGTCTTGTGAGCATATTCTGTACCATGACTTGTAGGTTTTGGAACTCGGTTCGCTGTTTAGGGACCTGGGAGTTCGAAATTTGTTATACAGGGTTAAGGTAAAGGGAACTGTGTTATATTGGTTATTTTTGAAATCGGACTCAGTGGAACTGTGGTCCACAGTCCTGTGTGTGTTTTGGCTACTCATTTGGGGGGATATAATGGGGAAAACTATGGGTTTTTTATTATTACAGTTTTAGGAAAAAGGGGGCGACAGGCTGAAGCCCGGGTTTTGTTGAAAATCAAGTATATGTGTGATTTATACTACGTGATTGGGATGGTCATGCCTTGACTTGTTTAAACTGTATTCGTTTGAAAAATCATGTTTTAGATTACCAAATGGGTGTCGTTTGTTTGGTTATATGAGCATGCATGTGTGTGTGATATGTTGAAAGGCTAATAGGAACGCGGTTCCGAAATGATTCCAGGTACTGAGAGTGTTCAGCTTTATATCCGAGGGAGTGTATTTATCGCCTGCCATGTAGGCAAGAGTGTCCGACTCTATATCCGAGGGCGTGAGCCTATTCCAGAATATCAGGTCAAAGGGTGTGGATCCACCAGTTAGCGCCAGTACGATGCCATGGGAGTCGAGGACTAGCCATGTGACGGTGTTGCCGTGTTCGCGGGTTAGCTACGGGCCAACGCCGTATGTCGGGGGCCGGCTTCGGGCCGAAGGGTGTGATGACACCGAGTTATTGATCATGTGTGTGTATTGTGACGGGGCTGCATATAAATGGCCACTGTATGCATGCGTGTATGCACTGTGTGAATTAGTATTGGATTGCTTTCAACTGTGTGTATATTGTGTCATGATAACACTCAAATGCCACACACCGATATAACCTGTGTTCTTCCTTACTGAGAGGTGTCTCACCCCTGCTGTACGTACATTTTTACAAGTTCTTCGGGTAACCGAAACTAGCGTCCTGGTGTAGGGAGTGTAGTGGCTGGTGTACCGCATTTAGCGCTAGGTAAGTCCTAGGACTGTAATTTTGGTGGGTTGCCATTTTGGAATGTGTTGGGCACCCGTTTGTACGTTTGATAGAGCATTGTGTCTGCTCTTGTATAGACTCTGGTATGGTACTACATATGTATGTATGGTTTTTCCGCTGCGTATATGATTGTGTTTGGATGTGTTTAGGGTGTCTGGGAACCCCACGGGGTCGGACCCTCATCCTTTGTACTGTATCTGTGATGATTTGTATGATACAGGGACAGGTTAGGTTACATTCTCACCCTTCGGTCCCATTTCGGGGTTCGGGGAGTGACAACTTGGTATCAAAGCAAACCAAGTTACTAGATCTTGTAGACTTGGTTAGGCTTAGTTATGAGTACATACCAGAGTATAGGATATGGATATGGGTAGAGTTGGTTGAGGTTTGTTCGGTTGCTAGACCGGGAATTGTCAACGGTATTCTGTATTTTTCCTGGGATGACGATTCGAGTAAAAGCAGGGCAGATCATTGATGACTTTTGTGTCGGTGTGATAGGACAGACCTAGACCTGGCAGGGAGTAGTTAATACGATTAGTGTAAATCATTGTGTTAACTGTATCTATTGTAGGGATATTAATAGATTCCTATTGTGTTACAGCATGGAGCCCAAGGATAATAACTTGGGAAGTGGCTCCGAGGAGACTGCGAGTGATGAGTCTCCTTCTATGCCTCGAGGTTTGACGAGGCAGGTATTGTGGGAGATCGGGCAGAGTGTAAGGAGACGCGAGCTCTCCCCTACTACTGCGGGGTGCACCATTGAGAGGTTCACATGCATGCATCCTCTGACGTTCTCTAGAGGACTTGACCCGACAACAGCAAAGGAATGGGTAGAGAAGACCGAAAGGATCTTGGAGGTCATGCACTACACGGATAGGCAGTGAGTTCTTTATGCCACCTTTCAGCTATCTGGGGAGGCGGGTTGATGGTGGACTGCAGTGAATCTACTGGAGAAGCAGAGAGGTGGTCCTGAGGAGATAACGTGGAGCCGTTTCAAGGAGGTGTCTTTGATAGATGCTTCCCGGCTTCAGTACGCGATGCGAAGGTAGATGAGTTTTCTATGCTAACTCAGGGGAGTATGACAGTGTAGGGATATGTGGCACGGTACGTAGAGCTGTCCCGCTTTGCACCATGTATGATCTCAAGCGAGTGTGAGAAGACTCGGAGGTTCGGGAAGGGTTTGAGGAAGGATATCTATAGACTGGTGGGTATGCTTCAAATCCGTGAGTTCTCGGTGTTGGTGGATAAAGCTACGGTGATCGAGACTGGTATTCGAGAGGATGAGGCAGATCAGGAATTGAGGAAGAGGACAGTACCTTCTGGATCTCAGACAGGATCTCGTTAGGGATCATGGAAGAAAAGAAGCAAGGGCTCGGGTTATTGTCAGAATACTGAGCGCCAGGACTCTCAATTGAGCCAGACTGGTGGTCGTTGTACCAAATGCCACAGGCGGCACGAGGGTGAGTACCAGCATTTGGGGGTAGTTGCTACAACTGTGGCCAGCCAAGCCACATGTCTCGTGATTGTCGAGCACCAAGGCAAGATGTGCCTATAGTTAGTAAAAACCGAGGGAGCAACCAGATACCTCAGGGAACCACTCAGACAAATACAGCGTCGACCAGAGTATATTCTCTTACTCCAGCGAACGCTGAGCATGCAGGTAATGTGGTGACAGGTACCTTATTATTGCTTTCTAATAAAGCTTCTGTTTTGTTTGATTCAAGTACAACCCATTCCTTTGTATCTGTGAATTTTATGGGAGGGTGTGGGGTTGAGACCCGAGACATGAATGAGGCGTTATCTGTTACTACGCCATCTGGGAGTGTATCTTTCTATAGGAAGATCTTGGTAGATTGCCCAATGGAAATTCAGGAGAAGCTGCTACCGGGGAATCTTATAGTATACGACATGTCGGGGTTCGATGTCATTCTGGGGATGGATTGGTTGTTCTTCAGTTATGCTGTGATCGACTGTCGTAGGAAGGTGGTAGTTTTTAGACCTCCTGGGAAATAGGAGTACGAATTCGTGGGATCGTGTGTGCGTTTAGCGCCACAAATTCTGTCAGCACTACAGGCAAGGAGGCTACTCTTGGACCGATGTTAAGGGTACCTAGCTTGTATAAAGGAACTGCCGCGCGATGAGTTGAGACTCGAGGACATTCGGGCAGTCAGCTAGTTCTCATATGTGTTTCTAGATGATTTACCCGATTTACCTCCAGATCATGAGGTGGAGTTTGCCATCGAGTTGCTGCCCAGTAAGGCACCGATCTCTAAAGCTCCGTACTGGATAGCTTTAGCAGAACTTCAGGAGTTGAAGGAGCAGTTGCAGGAATTACTGGATAGGGGATTCATTCAACCTAGTGTTTCGCCCTGGGGAGCTCCAGTACTGTTTGTGAAGAAGAAGGACAGGTCGATGCGGATGTGCATTGATTACCGTGAGATTAACAAGGTAACAGTGAAGAATCGCTATCTTTTACCTCGTATAGATTATCTTTTTAACCAGTTGCAAGGGACGCGGGTCTTTTTGAAGATCGACTTGCGGTCAAGATATCATCAGGTGAGGGTTAGAGCCGAGGATGTAGTGAAGACTTCTTTCCGAACCAGATATGGCCATTATGAGTTCTTAGTCATGCCATTTGGGTTGATGAATGCTCCAGTGGTGTTCATGGATCTGATGAACAGGGTTTTCCATGAGTACCTAGATTGATTCGTGGTGGTGTTCATTGATGACATTCTGGTATACTCGAGGAATACAGAAGAGCATGTGGAACATTTAAGGTTAGTATTACAGATTCTGCGGGAGATGAAGTTGTATGCTAAACTAAAGAAGTGTGAATTCTGGTTGATTCAGATTGCGTTCTTAGGCCATGTGGTTATTGGGGATGGTATATCAGTTGATTCTAGCAACATTGAAGCTGTGGTCTACTGGGTAAGGCTGATGCAGAAGGTTCGGAGTTTTCTTAGACTGGAGGGTTACTATCGTCGATTTGTAAAGGGTTTCTCTAAACTTTATGGACCTTTGACAAGATTGACTTGGAAGGGAGTTCAGTTTGAGTGGACCAGTGATTGCAAGTAGTGCTTTCAGGAGTTAAAGCACCGGCTGGTTTGTTGCTCCAGTGTTGCCATTCCTTCGGGAGATTGTGGGTTTGTGATTTATAGTGACGCATCTCTGAAAGGCCTGGGATGTATGCTTATGTAGTAGGGTGAGGTAGTAGCGTATGCTTCTTGGCAACTGAAGGAATATGAGAAGAACTACCCTACGCATGATCTAGAGTTGGCTACTGTTATGTATGCACTGAAGATCTAGTGACATTATTTATACGGGGTGCAGTGTGAGATCTTCACTGACCATAAGAGCCTCAAGTATTTCTTTACACAGAAGGAGTTGAACATGAGGTAGAGACGGTGGTTGGAGTTGATTAAGGACTACGATTGCACGATCAGTTATCACCCAGGGAAGGCTAATATGGTAGTTGATGCGTTAAGTTGGAAGTCAGGGCCTACGGCTGTATCTATGGTTATAACTCAGTGTCACATCAGACGGGATTTGGAGAGCTCAGGTATAGATTTGGTGGTTTGTGATCATCAGGCTTATCTTGCTGGTTTGGTGGCCCAATCGACCTTGTTTGAGCGTATAAAAGTCGCGCAGGCTAGTGATGCAGAGTTGACAGAGGTTAGGGAAAAGGTACAGCAGGGACTAGCTGCAGAATTTAACATCTCTGAGGGAGGTGTATTGAGGTTTGGGACCAGATTGTGTGTTCCAAACGATGATGAGATCAAAAGGATGATTCTAGAAGAGGCGCATTGTTCTATGTATACGGTACATCCTGGTAGTACAAAGATGCATCAGGACTTGCGTGAGACCTTCTGGTGGTCTGGTATGAAGAGGCCAATTGCTCAGTTCGTGGAGCGGTGTTTGGCATGTTAGCAGATGAAAGCTGAACATCATAGGCCGGCAGGGCCATTGCAGCCTTTGCCTATTCCGGTGTGGAAATGGGAGCATATTTCCATGGATTTTGTGACCGGTTTGCCATCAACGCTTCATGGGCAGAATGCTATTTGGGTGATCATAGATAAATTGACAAAATCTGCTCATTTCATACCGATGAAGGTTGGCTATCCTTTGAGTAGGCTAGCAGAGTTGTACGTGCAGGAGATTGTGAGAATGCACGGGGTACCGGTGTCCATAGTGTCAGTCGAGATCCTAGGTTTACTTTTCGATTCTGGACAAGCTTGCATGCGGCATTGGGGATGTAACTTACTTTCAGTACAGCATTCCACCCCCAGACTGATGGACAGTCGAAGAGGACGATACAGATATTGGAAGATATGTTGCGAGCTTGTGTGTTGGAATTTGGTGGTAGTTGGATACAGTTTATGCCACTTGCGGAGTTCGCTTATAATAACAGCTTCTAGTCTAGTATCGGGATGGCACCGTTCGAGGCTTTGTATGGTCGGAGGTGTCGATCTCCTTTGTATTGGGATGAAGTTTGTGAACGTCAAGTGTTAGGACCTGAACTTGTGCAGCAGGCGTCTGAAAAAGTAGGTTTGATCCGAGGGAGGATTAGATCAGCTCAGAGTCGGCAGAAGAGTTACGTAGATGTTTGCCGCCGTGAGTTAGAGTTCGAGGTGGGCGGTAAGGTATTTCTGCGTATCGTTCCGATGAAAAGGGTGACGAGATTTGGGAGGAAGGGCAAGTTGAGCCCGAGGTATATCGGACCATTCGAGGTACTTGAGCGAGTGGGTCCGGTAGCCTACAAGATTGCATTACCTCCAGTACTTTCGAGGGTCTATGATGTGTTTCACGTATCCATGTTGAGGAGGTACTTGTTGGATCCTTCACATGTTATTAGTTATGATGAGTTGGAAATTAGGGATACTTTAGCATATGAGGAGATACATGTTTAGGTTTTGGACCATAAATTTCAGAAGCTTCGTACCAGAGAGATACCGTTAGTGAAGGTATTGTGGCAAAACCACGAGGTTGAGGACGCTTCTTGAGAACTAGAAACGGAGATACGCCGAAAATATCCACAATTGTTTTGAGCACTGGTACATGATCCTACTATGGGTTGGGATAGGTGGTTAGTTGTCGAGAGTGTGTGTGTATTGTGAACTCCCGAGACAGTTATATATGTAACCACGGTATTCCTCCACCATAAGTAAGGGTATGTATGTGTATGTGTATGATGGGACTGCGCTGTTGTGATCACCAGTTCACTTTTGAGTTGTGTCTATGTGTTCCATTGTATGTATGAATTTATGAATGAGAGAAGGCAAATTTTGAGGAAGAAATTTTTGTAAGGAGGGGAGATTATAAGGACTTGAACTATGATAAATGGGTTATATATATATGAGAGGGACATTTTGGTAAAAGAGCAGGTTCGTCGACGAAGCTGGATTTCATCGACGAAGCCTTTGTTCTTCTCGTCGACGAAATTCAGAGCCTCATCGACAAGGAGAAGCCGAGGAGTTTCAGAAATCAAGAAATATCAGGATTCGTCAACAAGGCCATCAATTTGTCGACAAATTCAGTGAAAGATTCATCGACGAAGGCTCCATTTCATTGACAAAATTGCTCGGGTAAAAGGGCTATAAAAGGAAATTCTCATTACTTCCTCACTAAGAAAACTTAGAAAATCTCTCTCTCTCTCTCTCTCTCTCTCTCTCTCTCTCTCTCTCTCTCTCTCTCTCTCTCTCTCTCTCTAAAACTCTCCCTACTTTCCTTCTCTTTAGATTTCTTCGCCGATCGTTGCTAGAATCGAAAAATGGAAGTTACCATGAGGATCGTGGAAGGATTCTCTACAACTTCTATGGATCGGAATCACGTTTCAGAGATTTTTGGGTTTCAGCGAAAAATTGAGGTAAGGCTCGATTTTAAATTTTGATCTGGTAGTTTTGTAGGTAACTATCTTGTGAGCATATTCTGTACTGTGACTTGTAGGTTTTGGAACTCGGTTCGCTGTTTAGGGACTTGAAAGTTCGGGATTTGTTATACGGGGTTAAGGTAAGGGGAACTGTGTTTATATTGGTTATTTTTGAAATCGGACTCGGTGGAACTGTGGTCCACGGTCCTGTGTGTGTTTTGGCTACTCATTTGGGGGGATCTAACAGGGAAAACTATGGGTTTTTCATTATTACAGTTTTTGGAAAAAGGGGGCCGACGGGTTGAATCCTAGGTTTTATTGAAAACCGAGTATATGTATGATTTATACTACGTGATTAGGATGGTCGTGCCTTGACTTGTTTAAACTGTATTCCTTTGAAAAACCATGTTTTAGATTACCAAATGGGTGTGGTTTGTTTGGTTATATGAGCATGCATGTGTGTGTGATATGTTGAAATGCTAGTAGGAACGCAGTTTTGAAATGATTCCAGGTACTGAGAGTGTCCGGCTCTATATCCGAGGGCGTGAGCCTATTCCGGCAGATCAGGCCGAAGGGTGTGGATCCACCAGTTAGCACCGGTACGATGCTATTAGAATTAGTGTATTCCCAAAAGGGGGGTGAATTGGAAATTTAAAGTTTTTCTCTTAGGTAAATCTATCAAATGGCGATATATACACGACCTAGAGTTTGTCTGTACAATTTTTGAATGCGTAGATAAAAATGATATGGAAATTAAATCAAACGCATCATTCACACCATAACAAACATGTGCGGAAATATAAACAATGCACACGATATGTTATTGGGGTTCGGCCAATTGTGCCTACGTTCCCGCCTCTAGTTCATAAGCCAGAGGATTCCACTAATAGCTCACTTAAGGGTGGAGTGGCACCGATTACAACCAGGTCAATTAGCACAAGGCTAACCTCAACCTACACACCTTAACAGGATGGCGCACCTAGCTTTCCTAGCTAGGTCTAAGCCAATCCAGGACTATTCCAGGGCTAGTCTCCCTCATCGGGCCCGTGTCTGGAAATACAAAAGATGTGTATTACAATCAAATGGTACAATGATTGTACTTTTGTGTAAAGCAGATATTTACCCAAATACGCGCAATAACTTACACCACAATATGATTCAATATGTAAGCTCAGTGTGGTCTAGATAGTTCAACTCTCAAAGGTATTTTCTATCATTGTAATACGTACGTGAGAGTGTCAAACAAGAAATCTTTGTATCACAAGATATTCAGTCAATAAGTTCACACAAAGATGTCAAGTCTTAAGTATTTCAATCAGCAGGATGTCTCAAGCATGTAAGTATCAAATGATGTAAATGCTTGGTTTGCAAAAGATGTGTAATCTTTGTATTCAGAAAATAATATATGAGTGAGTAAATATTGCAACAAAGATCACGATCACACAAACAAATATCTCTTCAAATATTTTTCAAGATAAAAGCACAATAGATATTTGAAAGTGATTATGAAAAGATTTGCAATCAAAATACTATATAATCTTCTAAAGATATTACAATGAATATACAATCTTAGAAGATCAAATAAAAGTCTCTTTAGGAGAGACTTATTAACAAAGTCCCCTAAAATGTTTGGGTTTAGCTCTCAAGAAAATCAAGTCAATCAATCAAGGCAAGGAGAGCAAACCTATGGAAACAAACGCTCAATCCACTTACAAATGATGTAGGCACTAATAGAAGGTAAGCATAAGTGAATGAGGCTTAAAATGAGTAGTATATCTTTTTGGATTATCAGAGAATTCTTCCTAATCAAGGTAGATCATACCCACTAATTTTCACAAATGATCACATATATATAAACATGGGAAGAAATATGACCATTAGGGACCTATTAGGAATTATTAGAAAAGCTTAATGACATTTAAAGCATTTTAACCCTGTTTAAAAAATATTTAACTGTGGTAAAAACCAAGGCAACCCGAGAGGTTTGGTTGACCAGAAATGTTTCGGTCGGTCAGGTCTCATATGGTTCGGTCGACCAGGGGAATTTTGAACTAAAGGCTTAATTGACCAAAAGTGAGCGATTTCCCATTTCTTCAAGGTTCAGTCGACTGGGCTATTTTGAACTGGCTGATTCGGTCGACCAGGTCATTGGGATTTTTCCCAACGACCCTCGGTCGACCAAGTAGTTGGTATACAAATTTGGCTCGGTCGACTAGATGGTCAATTTGTTGACCAGAGAGGGCTTCGGTCGATCGGGGCTTTTTGAACTACATTGGTTCGGTTGACTAGGGCCTTGGTCAACTATTGACCCAGGCCTGGTTCGGTTGACCGGGGTAGAATGAACTGCCTTGGCCGATCGACCGAAAGTGCACAATGTGTGCATTTCGGTCCTGTTATGAATCACACAAATCCTAATCAAGGGCCTAACAAACATAGGTGCAAATGTGTGTGTCCTAGGGTCATTTATGTCCAAAATAAAGGCACCGAAAAGTCCGGTGTCGGTCGACCGAAACCCTTCAGTCATTCTAAGGTCACTTGTAGTTCATGGTTTGTTTTGAGCTTACGTATTATATCATGCATGTGATGTGTGTGAGCTTATTACAAACCAAAGACCTATATACTATTACAAACCTTTCCTACTTAACTATTACCGACCCAAATATAAATTATAACAAATAAATTATATCTAGGGTCTTCAGGGTCTTTGTTTTCCTCCGGGTCTCCTAGTGCCATCGTAGGATACTACCAAGATAAACCTGCACATCAACTTGGAAGTCATTAAACACCTGAGTATTTGTCATAATCAAAACAGGGAATGACTCATAGGGTCAACAGATGCCATGGGAGTCGAGGACTAGATATGTGCTAGTGGCGCCGTGTTTGCGGGTTGGCTACGGGCCAACGCCATATGTTGCGGGTTGGCTTCGGGCTGAAGGGTGTGATGACACCGGGTTACTGATCATGTGTGTGTATTGTGATGGGGCTGCATACAAATGGCCGTCGTATGCGTGCGTGTATGCACTGTGTGAATTAGTACTGGATTGCTTTCAACTGCGTGTATGTTGTGTCATGATAACACTCAAATGCCATACACTGATATAACATGTGTTCTTCCTTACTGAGAGGCGTCTCACCCCTACTATATGTATATTTTTACAAGTCCTTCGGGTAGCCAGAACTAGCGTCCTGGTGTAGGGAGTGTAGTGGCCGGTATACCGCGTTTAGCGCTAGGTAAGTGCTAGGATTGTAATTTTGGTGGGTTGTCATTTTGAGATGTGTTGGGCACCCATTTGTACGTTTGATAGAGCATTGTGTCTACTCTTGTATAGACTCTGGTATGGTACTGCATATGTATGTATGGTTTTTCCGCTGAGTATATATGATTGTGTTTGGATGTGTTTAGGGTGCTTGGGAACCCCACGGGGTCGGACCCTCATCCTTTGTACTGTATCTGTGATGATTTGTATGATACAGGGACAGGTTAGGTTACATTCTCACCCCTGGGTCCCATTTCGGGGTTCGGGGCGTGACAATCTGAGGTAAGGATTGCACTCGTGACCTTGTAAATCTAAATTCTGGTTTCCCTGGAGGTCTAAATATCACTTCCCTTACACGAAAGTCTATAATAGCAGAATTAGCTGCTAGCCAATCCATGCCAAAGATAATGTCAAACCCGTGCATATCTAGCACCACCAAATCAACAGATAAAATTCTCCCCTGAACATCAACTAGGCAACCACAGAGCATCCTACTACATCTTACTGCTGACCCCGTCGGTGTTGCCACTAACAGTTCAACATCTAATGATTGCGTTTCTGCCCCACAAAATTTAACACATCCCCAAGACACAAACGAGTGTGTGGCACCAGAATCAAAAAGTGCAATAACTATGAATGAAAACATACTAAGAAAACCTGTCACCACGTCGCTGACCGCCTCAGCATCGCCAGGCGTCAAAGTGAAAACCCTAGCTGGGGCCATATTCCTCTGCTTGCCTCCACGTGGCGCCTGGTAACCTCTTTATGCAGGTCTATGAGCAGGAGCAGCTCCAATCTGTGTCGAACACTCCCTCATCATATGTCCTGGCTCCCCGTACCTGTAGTAGACACCTTGCCTGGCACGATACTCTCTTGGGTGCCTCTTCCCACAAGTCAAGCAAACTAGAGATGGTTGCACACCCCGAAAATCACGATTCCCGATCTCCTTTCTCTAGTCCCTATAGTAGCCACCTCTCTTCCACGAACCACGTCCAATCCCTTGCTGGGAACCAAAAGGTTTGTATCTCTTCTTCTGCCTCTGCTCCTCACCCTCCAATCGCTTACCAATCTCTGCTATAGTGGCTCTATCCACTAGCTCAGTAAAATCCTGCAACTTCAAAATCGATACTTGCTTATAAATTTCTCTCCTCAAGCCTCTCTCAAACTGCCGTACCTTATTCGCTTCATCTGGAATGATGTACGGGGCGAAACGAGATAGCTCGATGAACCTCGCCGCGTACTGCTATACTAATAGTTGTCCCTACTTCAGATTCAGGAACTCCTTAATCTTAGCCTCCTTAGAAGAGGCTGGAAAATACCTGTCGAAGAATATTTCTTTAAATCACTCCCACGTCATCTCTATAGGTATAGTCCTATGTTGCTCTAAAATTCTCACTGCTGACCACCATCTCTCAGTCTCCCCAGTCAGTTTATAGGTGGCAAACAGCACCTTCTACTCCTCTAAGCACTGCAGCACTACAAATATTTTCTCTATCTCCTATACCCAGTTTTTAGTAACTGCAGGATCTGTCCCTCCTGAGAAAGTCAGAGGACTCATCTTAATAAACTTCTCAATTGAACTATCGTGGCCTGCCGATGGACCACCCGGTTCCTTTGAACTCATGGCAATTTCTGCCATAACCTGCTGTGCCACGCTGCGTAAAACGGCATCTGAATCACTACCCGCAGCACCTGAGGGTCCAGCACCCTCACTCCCACTGGCGTGGGCACTATTGTCACCAAGGTCCATCTGAAAAAACATGTAACTTAACTCAAAACCCCTTCACTATACATATCACTCAACTCATATAGTATATTCTCCTAATTAACTCGTCACTCCTGATTTTATTTCAAGGTTCAATCCTTCAACCTAGATACCCAACCCAATGATAATTTACCATGACTTTCCTGAAATCGTCACCTTAGGAAAATCACACAAACCACCACGGAAGTCCTGCATCTAGACTACAAAACCAGGCCTCAAATCCCATTATCCTATACTCTGGTATTATTACTGCTGCACTCTAGAGTCTATAGAACCTAGTATCCTAGGCTCTGATACCAAATGTAATGACCTCAATTTCTTAATATAAAATGTAACATAATAAATGGAAAAGCCGACCCGAACCCGTGGATAACGGGGACATCTATCAATCACAGCAAAAACCTAAGCAGCAGCAAGCATAAAATCTAAATCATTCATCCGTAAGCATAATATCAGAGTTTACTACAATATCATAATACTGTACTTTATATACATCCTCACAAACATCAAAATAATGTTAGGATCAAACACAAAATAATTCTGACCCTAGTACAAAATTTCACCCTCCTAGCAAGGTAATACCACTGACTCCACGGTGGCTACGACCCACCAGTTACTCATGGTCTCCTGAAAAACATATTTAGTTCAGGGGTAAGACACTTCTCAGTAAGGGAAAATAAACTAAATACAGCTGTGTGGCAACATGAACATTTAATGCAATTATACATATACATTACATTTCATATATCGGTAAACAGTCATCATAACATACTAAATTCTCATATACTTTCATATTTATTAATAAACCATAACGTACATAAAGCATCTGTTATAACTGATAATACTAAAAACATACTCAAGATGAATAGCTAGCTAATGTCATGTATTACCCCCCATGACGAGTTGTGCAGCCCGAAAGCGGGCCTCGAAAATGGCTGACCGACCACTGCCGAGTCAAATATGTCTGTAAGTACGATAGTTCCGCCACACCCTAGTCTGGACTGTCAGGTGGACGTCTACAACACTACACTGAAAACCACACCGACTGTCCATCTCCTACCCCCTCGTGGGGTGATTAGCATAAGTCTGAACATAGATATCTTATCTATATAGCTATGGTACCGAGCTCCTGAACTGAACTAAACTAACATCCGGGTTCTAGTAACATATAGTACATGATAATATAGCATCTTTCATAATTACGGCCTTGTGCCGAACATTTCATAATTATGACCTTGTGCCGAAATCATACATACATACGGCCTTGCGCCGAAATCATACATACATACGTCATTCTGAAAATAATCATTTAATCATATATTTTTCAGAATCATAATGTACTGTATACTTTCATAACTTCTCAAATCATACTGCATTCATATCATCATCATATCATAATATTTTTCCACGTAAAATAATATTCATGCCACACATTTTCTGTATAAAACCATACATTGCATTTTAAAATCATACTTTCTGGCATCTCCTACATATATATACATTTCAACATATCAGCAGTATTTTTCTCAAACATACATTTCTTTTGTAATTTATAGCTATAATACATGCTTTTCAGACAATAACTTTTCTCATAAATAATAATAATTTACACGAAAATGACTGCTTTAGTTTATTCCCTTAGCTGGCTACTGAGAAAGCCCTTAAAATATCCTGGTCTAACCTCCGTAGGATTTCTTGATCATTACCCTAAAACTGAAAACTCCTTGTACTAAACTTCAATATTTCTACGTGTATATCATTTCCTATAACTTTCATAAGACCAAATTTGGCTTAAAAAGCCTTACATCAATTCAGGGATGATTTCCAACTTGCTTTCACCAACGATCCGCTCTGGCAGATTTGGAGAGAACTTCCCCAAAAGCATGGTGGTGACTTCGAATTGTCGATCCGACGTAAATCTGGCCAAAAATCAATGAAAGAGAGAGAGAGGGCCGAAGGGGAGAGAGAGAGAGAGAGAGAGGAGAGAGTTAGCTTAGTTAAGAAGTTAAAATCCATATTTTTCTATATTTATAGAACTGGATTCATCGACGAGCCACGTCATTCGTCGACGAATCCTTTAATAATTTCGTCGACGAAATTCAGTCGGCTCAAAACCTCTCTTGATATTTCTTTGTCGACGAAATTCAGTCTTCGTCGACGAATTCTCTTAAACCCTTGTCAACGAATCCTCTGTATTCGTCGACAAAGTCGACTTCCTCCTTCTGTTACTATTTCCATTTCCCTTCCTCTTTATTATTTAAATTCTATTTTTATTCGGGTTGTCACAATTTTAGCTCCGTCACTAATAGTTTTGTCACTCATTATATGAATCTTTCTTTAACTTAAAGCTCAATTTAAGTTAAGAACAGTCAAAGAAGAGGGTGAATTGTTATCAGGCCCTATAGCCTATCGTACACTGGTTGGCAGCTTGGTCTATCTCTCTTCCTCATGTGTTTAGCAATCTTCAAGTGGCAGATATTTCACCAAGGCTCTAACATGGCAACGACATAATTTTCTTACAAACAAATTGATGCTTATGTCGGATAACCTGTATCAATTTGAGGGGGGATGTCAATAGAAATTATGCCTTGCCAATAGCTATTAATCTAGGTTGTACATACTTTCATAAATAGGAGAGGAGATTTAGCTTACCATGCATTGCTTCCTAAAATTACTCTTTGTAAATTAGCTAGCTTATCATATATAGCTTCCTAAGATCACTCTATGTAATTAACATGTACATATTTAAGTTTCCTTATATAACTGCCAATCTTGCCTATAAAATGAGAGACCTTCTCAAAAAAGAGGACAATTTGAACCATTCTATTATAAATAACACATGAAAACAAACTGAAAGGAGACATAAGAGGGATGCTAGCACTACAGACAAAAAATCCTAGGAGACACAAGAGGGATGCTAGCACTACAGACAAAAAATCCTATGTTGTATATTTTGACATTGTATTCCAAATTATGAAGTACATCCAAAATCAAAATCAAAATATTAAGTACGTCTCAATGTGCAGAAATATGATCATCTAATACTACCGAGAAGTAACAAGTTCAACATAAATACGTAAGAGTACAAAGAAAACGTAACTGTCAAAACCATAGTTCAATATCAAAAGAGAATAACAAACACACACACACACACTCACACACACACACACACACACACACACACACTCACTCACTCACACGGACACACACACATATGCATATACACACAAAACTATAGTAATAGAAGAAGAAGAAGAAGAAGAAGAAGAAGAAGAAGAAGAAGACAAAGGGGAGGGAGAGGAAGAGGAGGAGGAGGCACACCTTCTTGCAGGTGGCGGTGGGTAGCGGCAATGTTGCGTATGGCGGTGGTGTAGAAGCAGTACCTCGGAGGTGCGTCCGGCGGTAGCTTGGAGGTGCGTCCAGCGGAGGGCTTCGATCGTGCAGGGAGGATAAGGAGGAGAGAGGAGGGTGGTTCAATTGTGCAGGGAGGTTTGGGGTTTCAACATGAATAGGGGGTATTTGAGATTTCAGCGCGAAGGGAAATTAAGGATTATGGGTAAGGGTTTTAGTGACTAGTAGACTATTAATAACGGATCACAACCGTTACTAATAGTAAATTATTAGTGACGGATCACAACCCTCACTAATACTTGAAAAATCATTAGTAATATTTTTCCGTAATAGTTTAAGTGGGAAGTCTCTTTTTAATGATGAATGTAGGAGTAACGATTTCAGGTTTCGCCACTAAAAATAGGTTTCCAAATTAGGATGAATGTTTGCCCCAATTAAACTATTTATTTGTGGAGGAAGTACGTAAGTACGTGCATGCCACTCATGACTGTCGGGCATGCACAAACCCATATTGGTGGGATTGAAATATTCTGTCAGTTTAAGTTAGTGCCTCCCATGGTGTCTATAATTTATAAATATATTTGTATGAAATCATGAAGTGAGTTTTAAAGTCAAATGTCGGTCAAAAGAAAAGTGGGAAAGAAGTTGAAATTTTTGGCGAGGGGTTATGGCCCTACTCGCACTCCCTTTTGAGTGCTTTTCTCATTCATTGAATCTTTGATTATAGATTACATATTAGCATGCACTTTTCTATTGAATCCAAACTTAAATCCCAATTTTGATAATTCCAAATTTTATATATATATATATATATATATATATATATATATATGAAATTTAGGAAACAACCAAAAAAAAAAAAAAGGTTATTCCTTAGCTTTTATACCTTCTAGGAGATAGCTGCTTATGTGAAGATATTGATAAATTCAAATTCTTCATTTTACAAATGATAAATGAAAAGTAATAATGTGAAATTGTACTATAATTTGATACTTTTTATGTCAAGTTATTAAACAAAGTAATTGTATTTGCTGAAAGAAAAATCACTTACGTTATGTTTGGAGAGGCCTTAAATTTGAATTTGTATTTTGAATAAAATGTAATATAAAGTTGTATTGAAATTTCAAATCCACCCAAATTTAAATTCAAAGTTCAAAATCGAGGCTTCTAAAAGTAGTTTTAGTTATTATTTAATTGTGTTTGCCTGAAATTTTTTATGAATTTTCTTATTTTTCACGTTTTTATTCTTATTATTTTGTATTTGTATTTTACAAATATTTGAATTTTCAACCTTAGATTTTCTTGTAATTCATATGTTGCAGAGATTTTTTTTTTTTTTTAAATTTAATTACATATATAGCCTTAACATTAGCATTTTGTGAAAAAACATGAATGAAATTAGAAAAGAATAAGATTGGAATTTGGAAAAGTGACACTAAAAGGGAAATCTCCATTATAGTAGTATAGATACAGAAAATTTGAAATAATGTGATGTAATTACTTGAAAATTTAATTTTTATTATTTTTAAATTTTTAGACAAATATTATAAAATTAAAAAATTGGTGAATTTTTTCTTTTCAGATCTTTAAAAACTTAAATGGAAAATCAAAATTACTTCCCCTAGCTAAATACACCCTAGACTTGAAAGAAATTAAATTATTCTCATTATTTGATCAAGCATAAATGTTTTCTAATAAGGTAAATGGAATATTTAAAATATGATTAGTATGTGCTAAGAATTTTACTTGTGAGTTGGTCTCGCTTTGAAAAAGTAGAATGGAATATAGGTGCTTAGATATATGCATGGTCCGACCCAAAACCAATAGGCTTAAGTTTTTGGGTCAAGTTAGTACTCATCCATGTGTATCAAGTCCACCAATCTTGAGACGACTCAGAAAATTTCGTTTAATTTCTCTGATACCACCCGTAATAACATGAATATTTCATATTATAATAATCACTGATATAGACAGCGGAAAACCTTACATGCATATTTCCAGAGTACTAAACTATCCCAATGTAACAATCTCAAGCCCATTACCACAATAAAGATCTCATCTCATTAAAACCATAAATGAAATAATATAATTCTAAACACAACTTTCTATCCCCCCATGCTTCACTACGCTACTCTAATCTCAGTTACACTCTATAAGACATCTGAAAAATATTAAGTAATGAAGGGGTGAGACACCTCTCAGTAAGACAGAATAAATTATTGTCAGTGTGTGGCAGATGAGTTTTACATATTTAAACATAACTATAAATTAAATTGTAACTAAAAAACATTTGTATAACAATCATAAGTCACACCTATACATTTCAAGGTACATATTTTTTACTCAAATATACTTTAACATAATAGATAATTTTGTTTTCATAAAACTATATATACACATAAGATACTTCATTTTCCTTCCCTTGACGATTCTAACATAATATCATGAATTAACCCCACATGATCGGGTTGTGTGGCCCGAGGGCTACACTTAACCATGGCTGACCTACCAAGCTAAGTCAAACATAACATAACTACGCAAGATTGCCCACCTAACATGGTCCGCCCATTCTACATTTCTCAACACTTCTCGGGTTGGCACACAGTGGGTATCCTACGCTTCTCAACACTTTGGGCCTAATTGACTCTGACACTAACACTTTCTGAATAGTATGGCAGCACTGTCGACTATACACCCAACTTAGTTTGTCCATCCAACACTTCTCGGGTTGGCACATAGGAGAATTACACTGTTTGATCTTGCTAGTTAGCTACGGTATTGTGCTCTGAACATACCTAATCCATCAGGGTTCTAATATTATATAGTACAATTATATAACATAACTGATAACATAATCTCATTTCATAAATTTGTATAAAGCATGTTTTCATTGTCATATCATATCATAATCAATATAAAACCATCATATCATAACTGACTCAGTATAAAACCAGCATATCATATCATAACTCAGCTTAAAGCCTTCATTTCATAACTTAGCATAAATTTGTCTGGTCAAATTACAGCATAAAACTGTCATATCATATTTTCATCATATTCATAAAATTCTAAAATCAGTATAAAATCATATACATAACATTTCATGTACTCAATTAAATCATAATCTGTTGCATATCGTCATATCATCATAAAATATTCTAATTGTAATCATATAGTTATCTCTCATGCCACAAAATTTGAATTATATTTCTTAATATAATAATTACCCAGGAAAAATATAGATTTTGCTTAAAAATAATATATAACTTTTTCTAGGGTTTTCTCAAATTCATAATACCAGGTTTTTCCCAAAAATCAAATTTAATCAAATTCCTACAGTTTAACTTAATTCCAAAATATTCTCAAAAATTTAATTTAATCAAATCCCCGCAATTTAACTTAATTCCACAATATTCCTAAAAATCTAATATAATCAAATTCCTGCAATTTAACTTAATTCTAAAATGTTCCCAAAAATCTAATTTAATCAAATCCCTTCAGTTTAACTTAATTCTAAAAATATTCCCAAAAATCTAATTTAATCAAATACTACAATTTAATAATCAAATACTACAATTTAATAAATAAACCATAATTTTCATACTCATAAAATTACTCAAAAAATCATATACAATATTCATATAATCACATACCATGATTCAACCGAGTGAATTTCTAAAATAATTGACATAATTCATTCCCTTTACCTTAACCTTGGAGTGGTGTCTAGGACGTCCAAATGTCAAATTAACTCTGGTTAAAATGTTCATGGTAGATTTGGAACCTAAGGATATTTTATGTTCCACAATCGACGCTCGTTTCACCGAAAAATTGAGGAGAGAGAAAGAGATGAGGAGAGAGAGAGAGAGAGAGAGAGAGAGAGAGAGAGAGATGCTGGAGGGGTGGATGATTTCAAATTGAAATCAGAAGCATCCTAATGCTTTTTGATATATATATATATATATATATATTATATCATACTTATATATTAATATATTATTTTATATTATCTAATTAATAATTATTAATTAATTAATTAATTGTATTTATTTACATTTTTTTTTTGCACTTCCTTGCATATTATTTTCTAGGGTGTTACATTCTCTCCTCCTTATAAAATTTCATCCCCGAAATTTGTTTCCTACAACTTCAAATAAAATTCATCGTTAACCCAACGAGTTTTGAGTTAATCTCATAAAAAACTCTATTAAAACTGATAACCATTCTTTGATTATGACATGACCCAAATATTTGGCACTAGTTGTCTAAAACTCACATTTCCCATTTAGCATATAACTGATACTTCCATAATGTTTATAAAATTATTCACAAATGTTGTTCATGCACTTCTTGAGTCTTTGAATATATCAAAAATCATCCATAAAAATTATAATAAATTGATCAAAGTATGGTTGAATAACTTGATTCATTATATCCATGGAAATGCAAGGTGCATTGGTAACCCCAAATGGTAACATAAGAAATTTATAGTGATCATACTGTGTACTAAATTCCATCTTTGAGATGTTTAATTCCCAAATCTCAATTGGTGATATTTTGATTGTACGTCAATCTTCAAAAATTTTGGGATTTTTCCAATTAGTCAAATAATCCACCAATTCTTGGAAGTCGATACCAATTCTTAATGTAACCCAATTCAACTTTTAATAATCATTGCATGGCCTCAATGATCCCTTATATTTCTTAGTAAATAACATGGGTGCAACCCATGATGATACACTAGATTGAATAAATTCCTTGTCAAGGAAATCTTCTAGTTGCACCCTAGGTTGCCTTAGTTCAGCTAATGTCATTCTATATGAAGCAATCGATATAAGCTCTGTTCCTAGCACTAAATCAATATTAAATTCAATCTCCTTTTGGAGGCAGCTCCGCTAAATCATCTAAAAAAATATCTAAAAACTCATCACCTATAGGTAAAAAAGTTTGGGTTTCATTAACTTGTGTATATTCTTTCATTGTTGTTACAAACCCCAAACATGTGCCCAAATTCCATCCTTTCAAAAGCACTCAAGATATCAAACATAAGAGCTTGTTAGTTGGAAAGAAATTGTCACTCCATTTGGATCTCCGAGTACTACTTTCTTTTGGAAACAATCAACTAAATGTATGATAAATAGATAACCATTCCATTTATAGGATTACCTCATAATCCACAATATCCATGTTAATAAATCAACCGTGAAGTCATTTCCCTCGATATCTAAAATGCATGTCTGCATATTTTGTCAACATTTATGGTCTTCCCCATGGGTGAAGTAACTCACAAGACAATACTCTAAATGTTCAAATTATAAACACATCATATTAGCAAAGGATGCAACAATGTAGGAGTGGGTTGAACCAAAATTAAATAAAACTCTTGCCTAAGTGTTGTGTAAAAGAATCATACTTCAATTCCTCAATGTTGACTAGTTCTTGGCAAAACCGTGATAATCCAACAAAAATGCTTTTATATTATTAACTAAAAAAGAAATTCCTATGACTCAACTACATTAATTTCTGTAATTTGGCTTCTTGGAGTGCTTTTCGAAAATATTTCCCATTGAAAACTATTTTAAAGTCAATCCTAACTCATAGCCTCAACCCTCAACATCTCCTACCCGTTGCATAGATTCCCACCAATGGTTAACCTCACCTTTAAACAAAAAACATGCAATGATGACTTAATACTCAACAAGCCCCATACCTGCTCAGATATCTTAGACTAGGGCATAATCATTTTCCTATCAGTTCAAATGTATAAAAGGCACTTCAAAACTCTCATCATAGCTTGTAATTCGTTTAAGCAAAAATTATATGGCTTTCCAAGCATTCCCTAGAATTTTAATCACCCAATTCCTTTTCAATGCCAAATTAATGCACAGGCTTACACTTTTCAATCAACATTTTTTTTTTTTGGGAATCCTACTGTCATATAAGGACAAGCAACTAACAGCTTCAGAATACAAAATGGCCTTGTTTTAGATGCCACATAATATAATACAATGTCTTAAGAATTTTAGGAGGCACCGCTTCAACACCGTCGCTCGAAAAAGCTACAACAATACACTAACTCAAAATTCAATGACTTGGCAAAAGGTACTATCAAGACATTTTACGATGTAACTGATCACACCTGCAAACACATTTCCTAGTTTCTTCTTAACCGTTAAACCATGTCATGTCTGTCCTAGTAATCCGACATGCAGTCTTCATATACATTCATTGGAGATAAATTTTCAATCATATTTTAACAATTGGAAGAACAATATCCCTTTTTGAATATCCACAGAAGTTTGAATGCAACTTCCAACTTGTTCATTTCTCTCATCATGCCTTAGCTAAAAGGCCAAGTCCATTATCAGGTGCTTGTGCTACTAAACATTCCACCCGAAAACACTAAAAATATCAGGTATCTGAAACATCCAAACACCGTAATGCCTATATTCCTAGCTATTATGGATTGCGATTAGACTTCCTCAAAATACATACATACATACATACATACATACATACATACATATATATATATATATATATATATATGTATATATATATATATATATATACATATCTTAGTGTTGCCAAGATGGATCATGTATCTAGAACAAAGTGCTTCCAGCAAGACTTCCTCTTTCAAATCATGTGAAACGCAAACCTCCCCAAAACACAGTCTCTCCCCCCCCCCCCCCCCCTATGAATGATTTTGTCCACCTTTTAGAGTATGTACCTACTTCAATACCTCTTAACAAAACTAGGGGTCCTACTTTTGTCCTTTGGTAATTCAATCCAATAAATTTGGTTGTGCCTTTAAGTTATATATACAAACTTTATCTCTTTTATGGGTCATCTGAAAGTTAAAAGAATCTATTGTCTCCAACATTTTCCACCAATTTAATTTAGATTTATTCCATTATTGTTGCCTCATTTTATTTAACCACTTTAAAAAGACCCTTATTTCAAAATCCCATAAGCTTCAGTTGAACAAAACCTATGAAAATCAGCTTAATATCCAAACCCATAGCAAGTCAGGCACAGACCTCAAAGAGGTCAGTCAACTGCCCTTTGACAGTTCTCGGTAGTTTGCCTGAAATCTCAGTTAGTCGACTAAGGTCCCTTTTTCAATTGATTGACCCTGCACTAACACCCCCAAAATCCTGAGTTATAATTCATCAGGCGACTAAGTACTCTGTCTCAGTATGCTGACAAGTCATTGTCCATCTAAAAAGTTGTTCTCAAAACCCATGGTTGACATATAAAAATATGGAAAAATTAAATATTTTCTTTAAGCACAAGAAATAAGAGGGAGAATAGCATACACCAAAGAACCATAGAGTTAGGAATATACTCTAATGTGCACAGGTGCGCACATACCCAAAAATGCACAAAATTCTATTTCATATTTTCCAATATTGCAAATGGTAGCTCATTCCTTACAATGACTATTTACACATGAAAAAGATCATAGTGTAGCATTCCGGAAGAAAAAGGTCAGTGGTTTGCCGTGACTTTTCTGGAACTGTCAACTATTCTAGAAAAATCATAGAAAACCTTCAATGAATTTCTACTTTCGGCTGCGAGACAAAACTCCAAAATTTCAATTGCTTGTTGTATTTTACTCCGTTACACATCCTATATTCGATCGCTCTTACCACACCTAGCCTACCCATTCCTATTCTCATCCCACTTCATACCTACTCTCTAGTAATAATCATCCTTAGAGTTTGCAGAATCTATATCCTAGGCTCTGGTACCAACTGAGATGACTCGAAAAATTATGTCCAATTTCTCTGATACCATCCGTAATAACCTGAATATTTCATATTATAATAATCATTGATATAGACAGTAGAAAACGTCACATGCATATTACCAAAGTACTAAACTATCCCAATATAATAATATCAAACCCATTACCACAATAAAGATCTCATCTCATTAAAAACATAAATGAAATAATATAATTCTAAACACGACCTTCTATCCCCCCCCCCCCATGCTTCACTATGCTACTCTTATCTCTGTTATACTCCACAAGGCATCTCAAAATATTAAGTAATGATGGGGTGAGACACTTCTTAGTAAGACGAAATAAATTATTGTCAGTGTGTGGCAGATAATTTTTACATATTTAAACATAGCTATTAATTAAATTGTAACTGAAAAACATATATATAACAATCATAATTCACACCTATACATTTTAAGGTACATATTTTCTACTCAAACATACTTTAACGTAATAAATAATTTTGTTTTCATAAAATTACATATATACGTAAGATACTTCCTTTTTTTTTTTTTTTTTCCTTGATGGTTATAGCATAACATCATGAATTAACCTCACATGATCGGGTTGTGCAGCCCAAGGCATGGACTAAACCATGGTTGGCCTACCATACTGAGTCAAACATAATATAACTAGGCACGATTGCCCACCCAACCTGGTATGACCATCCTACGATTCTTAACACTTCTCGGGAGGGCACAAAGTGGGTATCCAACACTTCTCAACACTTTGGGGCTAATCGGCTTCGACACTGACACTTTCTAAATAGTGTGCCAGTACTATCGGCTATACACTCAACATAGTCCGCCCATCCTACGCTTCTCAACACTTCTCGGGTCAGCACATAGAAGAATTACTCTATCTGATCTTGCTAGCTAGTTACGGTACCGTGCTCTGAACATACCTAGTCCGTTAGGGTTCTAATATCATATAGTACAATTTATATAACATAACTGACAACGTAATCTCATTTCATAATCATCATTTCATAAATTTGAATAAAGCATGCTGTCACTGTCATATCATATCATAATCAATATGAAACGATCATATCATAATTGTCTTGGTATAAAACCAACATTTCATATCATAACTTGGCTTAAAGCTGTCATTTCATAACTTAGCATAAACGTATAGACGCAAAAAATTATAGTAATTAAATAATAAAAGAAAGTGGAGAAAAGGATTTTTCAAAAAGGGGTTTCAGCAGGGTCTCATCGATGAGTGTTAGGTGCTCGTCGACGAATAGGCTTCTTGGTCTCGTCGATGGGGACATGTGTCTCGTCGACGAGAACTTACCAAGAGATTGTTCCCCAAGACCTGAATTTTTTTGACGTGGGGTAAGCGTTTGTTGACAAAACTCCTTCTTGGACTCGTCGACAAGGATATGTGGCTCGTCGACGAGGCCATGTAGACAAGCATTTCTATAAAAGACCAAAAATCACTTTCTCCAAGAGAACATGCATATTTCTCCTCTCTCTCTCTCTCTCTCTCTCTCTCTCTCTCTCTCTCTCTCTCGCTCTCTTACTTTGTTTCCCTCTCCTTCTCTCTAGAAATCTGGCCTCATTTCACGCCGGTTCAACGATTGGAAGTTGTCAAGCTACTCTTGGGAAGATTCTCTTCAAATCTGCTAGAATAGTTCGTTGGATACACCAACTTGGGCACCATCCCAAAATCTGGGTAAGTTAGTTATTTTAGGCTTTATAAGTTACTTGGTGTTGTTAGACTAGGGAAAATGCTTTAGATAGTATTATACTGAAGTTTGCTTAGGGAAAATGCAATTTCAGGATGTTGAGCTAGGGAACACACGAGTGTAGATTTGGAGTATTTTGTGGGCTTCACAGTAAGTCAGGTAAGGAGATAAATTAAGTCAATATTTTTTTAATTATTATTATGAATTAAATAGCATTTATTTTTGTTAAAAATATGTATGATATAGAACTATGTTTGGAAATAGTGCTGTTGAACAGGGAAATGATTTTGAACTCATTTTATATGGAAATATGATTTTAAAATTAATTATGAGTTTATATGGCTATGTATATTTGTGTGGTATGAGTATACTATTTCCATATTGAAATATTATGAGTTTTTCCAAATAAGTACGTTATAGCGGTTTTCAACAAAACCCTAAAAATAGTACAAGAAATATGTTTTAAAGATTATGTTAAATAATGCAAGAATATATGTTTATAAAGTTATGAAATATGCCGGAGTTGATGTCGTGATTATTATGTTATGAATTATGCTAACGTTGATGTCGTGATTATGTATGATATGTAAGAAATCATGAAATATTTTTACGTCAGATATTACTATAAAACATGATACGGCTATGTTTAATATGGAATGTATTATATGTTATCAGATCCCAAATAGCTTAGTTTAGTTTTATCAAGCACGGTACCATAGCTATATGTTTATGATTATGAATATGTTAGTGCTACTACACATCTTATGTAGCGTGTGGAAGATGACAGTCGATGTGGCTTTATAGGAAGGTCATAGTTCCCTTGGTAGACCGGCACAGGTGGAATAGGCCCATCGTACTTACAAACTTACGTTTGACTTAGCATGATCAACCAGCCATTGCCAGGTCTTACCTTCAAACCGCACAATCCTGTCATGTGGGGGGTAAGACATGATGACAACTAACTAACTATCTATCTTGGGTAATAAGTTACATATGATATGATTATATAAAATGATTTTACAGTACAGAAATTTAGTATGATACGCTATTTTATGATAAACCATGTTTTATGAAATGTGATACAACTGTTATACCAGTTATGAATTATGTACTGTTTATATGTATACCACGAAAAATACTCATGTTGTCACACACTAATATGAAGTTGTTTCCTTTACTAAGAGGTGTCTTACCCCAACATTACAAACTTTTCAAGAAATCTAGGTAGAAGGGCAAACATAGCCCCGCAGCAGTAGAAGTGGACTCAGCTACCCTATCTGTAAGGTAAGTGGATGAGCTAGGGTTAGATGGATTTTTGGGTGGAGACCCTAGGAGTACTTTTCGATCTTTTTGGTGGATGACTGTATGTATATGTATATAACAGATTTAGTAGAACTCTGGTATGGCATATATATAATTTTATGTGTTCCGCTACTTAGTTATCAGAATTGTATGACAGGTATATCCCTAATACCTATGGGTCCAGGTTGATCATGATCTTCATAGTCGAGCAGGATGATAGAGTTATTATTATTATTATTATTATGGAAAAAAATTATGGAAAAATAGGCAGGTCATTACAGTTTGGTATCAGAGTCTAGGTTATTAGGTTCAGTAGACTTTAGAGTGCAGTCGAAACAATACCAGATTATAGGAAAAAGGATTTGAGGTTTTGTTCTGCAGTTTAAAGGTAGGACTTCCATGGTAGTTTCTATATTTTTCTTGGGGTGACAATTTCAAAAAAACCATAGTAAACTATTGTTAGGTTATGTTTTTGAAGTGTAGGACTATTTGAATTAAAACAAGGATGTCAAGATAGCGGGATAATATGAGTTTTGGTTAGATATGTAAGTTATAAGGATAAGGTCCCTAAGTTATGTTTATTGTATTTTAAGGATGGACCCAGGTAGTGGCAATGCCCATGCCAGTGGTAGTGAGGGTGCAGGGCCCTCAAGTGTAGGCAAAGCTAATTCAAATGCAATATTATGCAGTGTGGCTCAACAAGTCATGGCTAAGATCGCACGGAGCTCTAGAGGCAGGGAGACTCATCTTCAGGCCACGGGTGCACAATAGAGAAATTTACCAAGATGAATCCTTTGGCACTTTCAGGAGAAGTAGATCCTACAGTCGCTAAAAACTGGATGCGAGAGATAGAGAAAGTTTTGGCAATGCTGCAGTGTATGGAGAAGCACAGGATTTTATTTTCTACCTATAAACTGGCCAGGGAGGCTGAAAGATAGTGGACTATGGTAAAATTATTGGAGGAACAAAGGGACGTCATAACTATGACTTGGTGCCAGTTTAAAGATTTTGTTCTTCGATAGATGCTTTTCGGTCACTATCAGGGAGGCCAAAGTGGAGAAGTTCCTGAATATGAAGTAGGAGCAGCACTCAGTCCAGCAGTACGTGGTGAGGTTTATAGAATTATCTTAGTTTGCCCCGTACATCATGCATGATGAGGCAAAGAAGGCGAGGCAGTTTGAAAGAGGTTTGAGGCGATAAATTTATAAGCAGGTGGCAATGTTGAAAGTGCAATACTTTGCCTAGTTGGTAGACAGAGTAGCTGTGGCTAAGGCTAGCGAGCGGATGGGTGTAGAGGAGCAGGGACAGAAGAAGAGGTCCATGCCTTGAGGCTATCAGCAGGGGTCTAGTCAGAGCTAGTGGAGAAGAGGTAACTATGGCAGGGAACAAAAGTAGGAGATGAGAGGTCGTGATACTCATGGTATGCAGGTCTACCTAGCTTTTCAGACATGTCGAAAGAGACACTTGGGAGAGGGTTGAGTAGGGAGAGGAGTCTACTATCGCTGCAGTGTACCAGTACATTTAGTATGAGATTACCCTACATCACCTGGTACCACACCTGCTCCCAGACTGCACCGATAAGGTTATTAGGTGCCTCATGGAGGCCAGTAGATGAATGTAGCCCCGGCGAGGGTTTATGCTTTGACGTTGGGAGATGTGGAGGCCATAGACGACATCGTGATAGGTACCTTTACTACTTTATCATATCAAGCTATTTCTTTATTTGATACAGGTGTCACCGACTCTTTTGTATCTGCAGGGTATGTTAAATTTGCTGGTGTTGAGACACAGTTATTAGATGTTGAACTATCAGTAGCAACACCAATAGGGTCAATGGTGAGGTGTCATAGGGTGCTCAGGGGCTACCCAGTAAAAATTCAGGGGAGAGTATTACCAACTGACCTAATTATGCTATATTTGCAAGGATTTGATGTAATACTAGGTATGGATTGGCTAGCTACTAACCATGCTAGTATTGATTATCATTTGAAAGAGGTGATTTTCAGACCACCAGGGAAGCTAGAATTCAGATTTGTGGGATCGTGGGTATAATCTCCACCTCAGTTAGTGTTTGCCTTACAGGCAAGAAGACTACTTCTAGATGGATGTTAAGGGTTTATGGCTTGTGTAAAGGAGGTGATAGAAAATGAATTGAAGCTTGTGAGTACACCAGTGGTTATGGAGTTTTCAAACATATTTCCAAACGAATTACCTGAGTTGCCTCCTAACCGTGAGATAGATTTTACTACTAACTTACTTCCAAGGGTGGTACTGATTTCTAAAGCTCCTTACCTAATGGCTCTAGTAGAATTGGGAGAATTAAAGGATTAGTTGCAGGACTTATTGAATAAAAGGTTAATTAGACCTAGTGTATTGCACTGGGGAGCTCCAGTGTTATTTGTAAAGAAGAAAGACGGGTCTATGAGGATATGTATAGATTACCAAGAAATAAAAAAAGGAACAATTAAGAACAAGTATCCTCTACCCCATATAGACGACTTATTTGATTAGTTTCATGGTACACAGGTCTATTTAAAGATCGATCTCAGGTCAAGTTATCACTAAGTAAAAGTTAAAGAAGAAGATATTTCAAAAACAGCTTTTAGGACCAGGTATGGGCATTATGAATTTCTAGTTATGCCTTTTGGTCTGACAAATGCTCCTATTGTACTCATGGACTTGATGAAAATAGTTTTTCATTAGTATTTAGCCCAATTCGTGGAAGTTTTCATTGATGACATACTGGTTTACTCAAGAAGCTTTGAGGATGAAGAGACGCATCTACAGTTGGTACTTCAAATGCTTAGGGAAAAGAAATTGTATGTCAAGTTTAGCAAATGTGAATTCTAACAAGAAAAAGTTGCGTTTCTAGGGCATGTTATATCTGGTGATGGAATTTCAATGGATCCCAATAAGAAAGAGGCAATGGTAAACTAAGAAAGGTCGAGGAATGTTCAGGAGATCAGGAGTTTCTTGGGACTAGTGGGATATTACTATTGGTTTGTAGAGGGATATTCAGGACTATCAGGGCCTTTGACGTGACTGACTAAGAAAAATTCTAGATTTTTATGGGATGATGAATGTGAGCAAAGCTTCTGGGAATTAAAGCAGAAGCTCGTCACTACACCAATATTGATGATTCCATCAGGGGGAAATGGCTATGTAAAATACAGTGATGCGTCTTTGAAAGGGTTCGATTGTGTATTGATGTAGCATGCTAGGGTTGTAGCTTATGCCTCCTGATAGTTGAAAGAGTATGAAAAGAACTACCCTACTCACTATCTGGAATTGGCTGCAGTGGTACACATGTTAAAGATTTGGAGGCATTATTTATATGGTAAGAGATGCGAGATATTCTCCAATCACAAAAGTTTAAAGTACTTTTTCACTCAAGAAGAGCTGAACATGAGATAGAGGAGGTGGTTGGAACTTATTAAAGATTATGACTGCACTATCAGTTACCACCCAGGGAAAGCAAACGTGGTAGCTAATGCTTTGAGTTGAAAATCAGTGGGACCAACATCGGCAACTATAGAGGTTTAGCATTCGATCCTAATGGATCTGGAGAGACTTGGTGTAGAGTTGGTAAAGAGTGATCCTCAGGCATTTATTGCCAACTTAGTGGTATAGCCTACATTACAGGAAAGGATTAAAGCTGCTTAGAAAGAGGACCCAAAATTAGCAGTGGTAATAACTAGAGTGCAGGACACACAGGGAGAGGAGTTCAATATTTTTGATGATGGAGCTCTAAGGTTCCAGACTAGACTGTTTGTGCCCGTAGATGTGTATATCAGAAGGACGATCCTTGAGAAGGCTCACAAGTCCTTGTACACGGTACATCTAGATAGCACTAAATGTATAGGGATCTATGAGAGTATTTCTAGTGAAGCAATATAAAGAGAGAAATTATTGAGTTTATGCAGCAATGTTTGATGTGCTAGTAGGTTAAAGCTGAGCACCAGAGGTCGACGGGCCAGGTACAGCCACTTTACCTCCCAGAGTGGAAATGGGATCACACTTATATGGACTTCGTGACGAGTTTATCACTAATACGATAGGGGCAGAATTCTATTTGGGTGGTTGTAGATCGATTGAGGAAGATCGCTCACTTTATTCCTATTAAATTCAACTACTCCATGGACAGACTGGAAAATATATATATTCAAGAGATAGTACAATCACATGGTGTGCTAGTGTTTATAGTATCCGACTGGGACCCACGTTTCATGTCACGATTTTGGAGGAGTTTGCAAGAGGTTCTGGAGTCTCAGTTGTCATTCAACATGACATTTCATCCTCAGATGGATGGGTAGTCATAGAGGATGATTCGGATATTATAGGATATGTTACGGGTATGTGTGCTGGATTTTGGGATAGTTGGACCCAGTATCTGCCACTGGTAGAGTTCGCATACAATAACAGCTATTAGACCAACATCGACATGGCACCTTACGAGACGTTATATGGTAGGAGATGTTCTTCTCCTCTATACTAGGATGAGGTTGGTGAGAGGCGAGTTGTGGGACCAGAAATAGTGCAGTAGGCATACGATAAAGTCTGGCTTATTAGAGAAAGAATTAGTACAACTCAGAGTCGGCAGAAAAGCTATACAGATCATTGTCACTGGGAATTGGAATTCAAGGTAAGAGACCATGTATTTTTGAAAATAGCGCCATTGAAAAGTACTATAAGGTTTGGGAGGAATTGTTGGCCTAATAAGGCTTACAATTCTTATTTTGATGATAACAAATCAATGATATGTTTAATATGTTTCAAGTAAAATTTTTTGAGGAAAGTGACAAAACCCAAGTGCATAAAGAAGCCTATGGATTACAAAGAATTCTTAAAGAACACAAGTATAGTTTATGGATTACAAAGAATCCTTGAAGAACACAAAGAAAAGCTTATGGATTACAAAGAGCATGAAGAAAAAAATTATACTGGTGCAAAGCTCAAATAAAAGATTGAAACAACAAAGATGATGGAAGAACAAGATTGAAGATCAAATAATTATATTTTAGGATGTTCTTAATGTAAGTACTTCAAAGGTTAAACTCAAATGTAAAGTGGTTTGAAACTCATAGAAAATCAAAAATATTTTTTTTAAACGTATATACTCTAAAAAGTTTTTTTTCTAATAAATAAAAAGAGTTTAAGAAGAGAAGATTTTTTAAACCATGTTTTTAAACATATTTATTTCAAAATATTTGAAAAATCAAAAATATTTTTTTTAAACATATATACTCTAAAAAGTATTTCTTTTAATAAATAAAAAGGGCTTAAGAAGAGAAGATTTTTTAAACCATGTTTTTAAACATATTTATTTCAAAATATTTGGAAATGAATTTTAGGAATCTTTGGGAGTAATGGATGGCTTCTAAAAACATCTATAAATAGTCAAAAGCTTCAAAGGTTTAAAATAATGATCATAGAGGCAATATTGAAAGGTTTTTGAAATTAAGCAATTCTTCAAAAGTTTCAGATTCAAAAATCTTCAAAAATTTCAGATCCAGAAATCTTCAAAATTTCAGATCCAGCAATCTTCCAAGTTTAAGATCAAGCAACCTTCAAGGGTTTTAGATCAAACTACTTTCAAAGGTTTTTAGATCAAGTGATTTTCAAATATTCAAATTTCTCAAAGGATCTAAAATTTTCTTGTGCTTAAACTTTCTGATCTGATATTGATTTATATTTTTGAAGCAAAGCTTTCAAAAATCAGAATCTTTCATTTTCTTTGAAAAATCATTTGGTAATTCATACTAAACGTTGAGCTTCAAATTTCTTATATTTGAATTACTTTCGAGTATAAGTGAGCTAATCATTGTACTAATCTACTCTATTGTGAGAGTTCTCTTTTGTACACAAATTTCTTTATCATCATTCTTAAATGATTCAGAGTTGATAAATTGTTGGACCAAACAAGGGGTTATTGTTTGGAGAGGCGGGCTCTAGCCTAGCAGAAGGAGTGGTTGTAAATTGGTATTGTTCCGCCAGGTAACGGAACTGATGTAGTGGAATCCTTTGGTGTTTTTGCCAAAGGCGAGGACGTAGGCTGTGTTGAAGCCGAACCTCGTAAAAACTCTTGTCTATTTCTCTCTACTTTACTCTACAATTTTTACTTGCTATTGTTATATGATTTATAAGTGTAGGTTGCAGGTTATGAATTGAGAAAGAAACAAAGGTACTTGATATTAAGAAAGTACGTTTTGATTAATCATTTGCGAAAACCCAAAAAGGTAGTACGTTGATTAATCTGCGAAAATCTTGATCAAGTAAAGTGTATACTATGAGTTTTCAGGAAAATCAATAAAAGTTTTTATATTTTGATTGGGTGATTGAATTATTATGATTTCATTGATTGACTTGTGAATTTAAAATTTCAGTATTCTTAAGTGTGATTATTGTTCATGTATATATCTTGTTTTCTAGGTTGTTAAAATCAAAAGTCTAAAAATCATTAAAATAGAAAAAGAATCCAATTCAACCCCCCCCCCCCTCTTGGGAAGTTATTTCTCATTTCAGGAAGGGTAAGCTAAGCCCTAGGTTTATTGGCCCTTTTGTGATACTTGAGAGAGTGGGTTCAGTTGCCTACCGGCTAGCCTTACCACCAGTTTTATCCAGAACACATAACGTATTTCATCTTTCTATGCTAAAGAAATACGTCTCAAATCCCTCCCATGTAGTCAGTTATGTAGGGATTGAAGTTAGATAATCACTAGCTTATAAGGAAATACCAGTGCAGATCTTAAATAGGAAAGAACAAGAATTACGTAATAAGAAATTCCATTAGTAAAGTCCTGCGGAGGAATCACGCGGTGGAAGAAGTTTCATGGGAGCTCGAGGAAGAAATACATCAGAAATACCCACATTTGTTCAGTAGGGACCAGCAGTAGATAGAGGGAGAATCTTATGTTAAGCAGGTAAAGTTTGATTTTTTTTTTTTTATGCTAAGCAGGATAATATACGTATAAGTGTTATTGTAGGTGATAGGATAGGTAGTGTTTTGGTTTTGGGGGAAATTTTTCCTTTTATATATATGTAATCTCCCATAACTCTGATGTAACCATGGTATTCCTTCGTCATAAGTGAGGGTAAGTAATAAAATAAGTAGCCATTTTTATTAATGGAAGATGCAATATAGATAGTAAATTTCGAGGTCGAAATTTTATAAGGAGGGGAGAATGTAGAGACTTGAAGAATTATAGTAATTAAATAATAAAAGAAAGTACAAAAAAAGATTTTTCAAAAAGGGGTTTCAGCAAGGTCTCATTGACGAGTGTTGGGTGCTCATTGACGAATAGGCTTCTTGGTCTCATCGATGGGGACATGCGTCTCGTCGACAAGAACTTACCAAGAGACTGTTTCCTAGGGCCTGAATTTTGTTGATGAGGGGTAAGCATTGTCGACGAAACTCCTTCTTGGACTCATCAACGAGGAGATGTGGCTCATCTTCGAGGCCATGTGGACAAGCATTTCTATAAAAGGCCAAAAATCACTTTCTGCGAGAGAAACATGCAGATGCCTCTCTCTCTCTCTCTCTCTCTCTCTCTCTCTCTCTCTCTCTCTCTCTCTCTTACTTCATTTCTCTCCTTCTCTTACAAATCCAACCTCATTTCACGTCGAGTCGACGATTGGAAGCCGCCATGCTACTCCTGGGAAGATTCTCTTCAAATCGGCTAGAGTAGTTCGTTGGTTAGGCCAACTTGGGCACCATCCTAAAATCTGGGTAAGTCAGTTATTTTAGGCTTTATAAGTTACTTTGTGTTGTTGGACTAGGGATAATGCTTCAGATAGTATTATACTTAAGTTTGATTAGGGAAAATGCAATTTCAAGATATTGAGCTGGGGAACACACGGGTGTAGATTTGGAGTATTTTGTGGGCTTCACAGTAAGTCAGGTAAGTAGATAAATTAAGTCAGTATTTTTCAATTATTATTATGAATTAAATAGCATTTATTTTCAAAAAAAAAATATGTATGATATAGAACTATGTTTGGAAATACTACTGTTGAACGGGGAAATGATTTTGAACTTATTTTATATAGAAATATGATTTTAGAATTAATTATGAGTTTATATGGCTATGTATATTTGTGTGGCATGAGTATACTATTTCCATGAGAATTATGTTATATTGAAATATTATGAGTTTTTCCAAATAAGTACGTTATAGCGGTTTTCAAAAAAACCCTAAAAATAGTACAAGAAATATGTTTTCAAGATTATGTTAAATAATGCAAGAATATATGTTTATGATGTTATGAAATATGCCAGAGTTGATGCCGTGATTATTATGTTATGAATTATACCAACGTTGATGCAGTGATTACATATGATGTGTAAGAAATCATGAAATATGTTTACGTTAGATATTACTCTGAAACACGATATAGCTATGTTTAATATGGAATGTATTATATGTTATCAGAACTCGGATAGCGTAGTTTAGTTTTATGAAGCACAGTACCATAGCTATATGTTTATGATTATGAATATATTAGTGCAACCACACATCTTATGTAGAGTGTGGGAGATGACAGTCGATGTGGCTTTATGGGAGTGTCGTAGTTCCCTTGGTAGACCAGCACAGGTGGAACAGACCCATCGTACTTACAGACTTATGTTCGACTTAGCATGGTCGTCCAGCCATTGTTAGGTCTTGCCTTCGGACCGCACAACCCTGTCATGTGGGGGGTAAGACATGACGACGGCTAACTAACTATCTATCTTAGGTAATAAGTTACGTATGATATGATTATATAAGTTGATTTTATAGTACATAAATTTAGTATAATACGCTATGTTATGATAAACCATGTTTTATGTAATGTGATACAACTATTGTACTAGTTATGAATTATGTATTGTTTATATGCATACCCCAAAAAATACTCATGTTGCCACACACTGATATTAATTTGTCTCCCTTACTGAGAGGTGTCTCGCCCCCAGCATTACAAACTTTTTCAGGAAATCTAGGTAGGAGGGCGAATAAAGCCCCGCAGCAGTAGAAGTGGATTGAGCTACCCTGTCTATAGGGTAAGTGGATGAGCTACGGTCAGATGGATTTTTGGTGGAGACCCTAGGAGTACTTTTCAGCCCTTTTGGTGGATGACTGTATGTATATGTATATGACAGATTTAGTAGAACTCTAGTACGGTTTCTAGTGTTTTATGGCATATATATAATTTTATGTGTTCCGCTGCTTAGGTATTAGAATTGTATGACAGGTATATCCCTAGTATCCACGAGTCTAGGTTGATCATGATCTTGACAGTCGAGCAGGATGACAGAGTTATTATTATTATTATTATGAAAAAAAATTATGGTAAAATAAGCAGGTCGTTACAATAAATTCGTCTTATCAAATTATTGCATAAAACTGCCATATCATATTTTCATCATATTCATAAAATTCTAAAATAAGTATAAAATCATATACATAACATTTCTTGTACTCAATTAAATCATAATCTGTTGTATATCGTCATAAAATATTCTAATTGTAATCGAATAATCATCTCTTATGCAATGCAATTTGAGTAATAATTCTTAATATTATAATTACCCACGAAAAATATAGGTTTTGCTTAAAAATAATATATAACCTTTTCTAGGGTTTTCTCAAACTCATAATACCAGGTGTTTCCCAAAAATCTAATTTAATAAAATCCCTACAGTTTAACTTAATTCCAAAATATTCTCAAAAATCTAATTTAATCAAATCTCTATTGTTTAACTTAACTCCAAAATATTCCCAAAAATATAATTTAATCAAATTTCTGCTATTTAACTTAATTCCAGAATATTCCTAAAAATCTAATTTAATCAAATCCTTACAGTTTAACTTAATTCCAAAATGTTCCCAAAAATCTAATTTAATCAAATCCCTACAATTTAACATAATTCCAAAATATTTTTAAAAATCTAATTTAATCAAATACTACAATATAATAAATAAACAATAATTTTCATATCCATAAAATTACTCAGAAAACCAAATACAATATTCACATAATCACATACCATGATTTAACCGGGTGAATTTCTAAAATAACTGACATAATTTATTCCCCTTTACCTTAACCTTAGAGTGGTGCCTAGGATGTTCAAACAATAAATCCACTTCGGTTAAAATGTTCGTGGAAAAATTAGAACCTGGGGATATTTTCCATTCCTCAATTGGCGCTCCTTTCGCTAAAAAATTAAGGAGAGAGAATAAGTTAAGGAGAGAGAGAGAGAGAGAGAGAGAGAGAGAGAGAGAGAGAGAGAGAGAGAGAGAGAGAGAGAAAGAGTGAGGGAGAGAGAGAGGTGTGAAATTGAGGGAGTGAGAGTGTTGGAATTGGTGTGATCCCAATAGGGGGTGAATTGGTTTTTAAAAATATTTCAACTAATTTGAGCATTTACACTGTTTCACCACGGTTCATATCTCATTCATAATACAAACGTGTATGTAAATTAATAAAACGATAAATGCAGACGTGGAAGTAGAACATATCTCATTTAAAATAAAGGTGTGCATGCAAATAATTACAACTATAAATGAAAGCATACACTTGTGAAATTTAAATGCAGAAATATAAATGCGAGAGAGAGAGAGAGAGAGAGTGGCACAAGAATTGTTATTGAGGTTCGGCCAAACCTGTAATGACCTGAAAATTCATACCATTACACACACACACACACACACACACACACACACACACACACACACATATATATATATATATATATATATATATATATATATACACACTACAAATTCATATTACTCTCATACCCCTGATAAAAATTTATTATAACATCTCAGTCCCAAAGTGGGTACCGAGGAATACCTGTTCATAAGATAACACACCTATGCAGCGGAAAACATAAGATCATAATGCCATAAATACAATACATGAATTTCAATATTTTCCCCAAAATATATATACACATCACTCTAGAAACATCCACCAAACCTCCTAAGATCTACTCAAAAATATGTCTCCCTGAATTACTTACCATATAGATAGGGCAATACAAACGTCCCCTCTACCTCTGAGCCTAATTTGCTCGTCTAGTTGATGTGTTAAATTACTGGGATGAAACAACTCTCAGAAAGATGAAATATGCTATAAGTGTGTGGCAACTAAGTTTACATGAATAATATATAGATAAATAACTAAAACTTAAATAGCATGTAAAATAATATACAGCATAACTCACACCTATGTGGCTTAAAATACAACTGTAATATCTGAGCTTTCTATTTATTCATACTTATAATATTATAATATATCTGCTCTATATGCATATAAATAATTTGTGAAAACATCCCTAGAAAATTATATGTCATGATTTAACCCCCTTATGATAGGGTTGTGCGGCCCGTAGGTAGGACTTAACACTGGTTGGCCTACCGGGATAAGTCAAATGAATTTCCCTAGTCAGATCAGCTACCTCAACCCGAACTACCGGGGAGTCTGCAGTACCTCCTAAGGCACGATCAATAGCTGATAAATCCACACACTATCAGAGATATGTGGTTGCACTCTGATCTGAAATAGCTATGGTACCATGCTCTGAAAATTGATCTGATTCATCAGGGTCTGATACTGTATAATACTATTATATTTATATATATATATATCTTACTATTTTACCTTCTATTTCAACTGAAATAACCATAACATTGTAATAACTTATCTGAATAAATTGTAGTATCTAAATAACTGAAAAGTATCAGATTAACTGAAATATTTGAATAAATGAAATATCTTAACGTTATGGTTCTGATATCTGTATATCATGGTATTATGTAAATGCTATAAAATATTTTTTTCTGTGCGTATACTATAAATCATGATATTCTGAAAGTTGTATAAATTATATACTGACCTGTTATTAACTCATACCACACAACTAAATAAATAAGAAAACCCATGAACTATAATCTGCATTTTCTTATAATATAAGTAACATATAATCTATAGAGTTTTCCTTAAAAACACATAATTTCATATTTCAAAATACATATGTTTTACTATTTAAATTTTTGAAATTACTAGCATAGCATATTTCCCTTACCTGACTAACTGGGAGATCTGACTAACTGGGAGATCTGACTCCAACTTTATTCTTATGGCCACAATGTACCACAAAAAATCCCTAAAATATATATTTCCAATTTCAATAATCTAAACTCAGAATAATGTTTATATTTGTCCTTTCCCTAGGTTCACATTTATCTTTTACCCATAAAATTCTAAACTACTATTTATTTATCAATATTACCTGAGTTTTAGGAGAAACACCTGCTGGGATCTTCAACCCATGTCTGTGGTGTTTGGAAACCCAAACCCTAAATTTACAACACCCTAGTTTAATCAACTCAAACATAAGTATATTTCTATCTTATACAAAATCTAAGTTCAAAAAAGCTTGATAACTACAAAAACCCTAAAATAACCTACTTACCCGGATTTTGGGATGGTGCCTAAACTTCTCAAACCAAAATTCTGCTCTTACTAAGTTGTAAAGAATGTCCCCAGGATCATCGTGATAACTTCTTATCATCGAACTGGGAAAAAATGGGGCCGGAATCTTAAATAGAAGTGAGAGAAATCGTAGGTAGAGAGAGAGAAAGAGAGAGAGAGAGTAGAGAGAGAAGTGATTTCCTCGCTGAAAATGTAATTTTTGCGCTTATATAGACGGATGGCCACGTGGCTTCGTCGACGAGACACGTCGACTCATCGGCGAATTGAAGAAGGTAGTTCATTGACAAAGGTGATGAGCTCACCAAATGGTCTGAATTTCCCCCTCTCAATATCTTTTCATTGATGAAACATTGAGACTCGTCCATGAGCCATACAAGGGAGTTCATTGACGAAATCAGGTCATCCATCAACGAACCCTGCTTTGCCCTTTCTGAATTTTCCTTTTTATTTTCCGAGTCTCTACATTCTCCCATTCTCATAATTTCATCCTAGAAATTTGCTATCTGAACTATATACCATCCTTTAAAGAAAATTTTCTACTTATTTTATTAATTATCCTCACTTGTGGTGGAGGAATACTGTGGTTACAATTAGGGTTTTAGGAGATTACAAATATACTCATAAAAGGAAATTATCCAAAAACTGAAACACTACCTATCCTATAGTCTAATGTACAACTTATACATCAATTACCCTATACTATAAAAACAATATCAAAATAAAACTTACTTTATCTGAACAATTGTTGTTTCTTCTCCATCTAATATTGATCCCTACTAAACAAATGTGGGTGTTTCTGTCATATCACCTCCTCTAACTCCCACGAGGCCTGCTCTACTACATGATTCATCCATGAGACTTTTACTAGTAGAATTCTCTTAGCACAGAACTCTTGTTCCTTCCTATCCAGAATCTGCACTAGTATTTCTTTATATGCTAAAGTATCTTTAAGTTATATCTCTTCATAGCTGATCACATAGGAGGGATCTGGGATGTATTTCCTCAGCATGGAAACATGGAATATGTCATGTATCCTAGATCAAGTTGGCAGTAAGGCTAGTTTGTAAGTGACTGGACCCACTCTTTCAAGTATCTCAAATGAGCCAATAAACCTAGGGCTCTGCTTACCCTTCTTCCCAAACCTCATAGCTCCTCTCAGCGGTGCTATTCTCAAAAATACACGATCTTCCACATCAAATTCCAACTTCCGGCGGTGAGTATCTACATAGTTTTTCTACCAACTCTGAGCTGCACTAATTTTTTCTTTAATAAGTCAAACTTTATCATATGCCTATTGTACCAACTCTAGTCCCAAAACTCGCCTCTCGACCATTTCATCACAGTATAGTGGAGAATGGCTTCTTCTACCATATAATGCCTCGTATGGTGCCTTCCTGATGTTGGTCTGGTAGCTATTATTATACGTGAACTCTACCAGCGGCATATAATGGGTCCAGCTACCCCCGAAATTTAGCCCACATGCTCGTAGCATACCCTCAAGTATCTAGTTCGTCCTTTCTATCTACCCATCAGTCTGAGGATGAAAAGTTGTGCTGAATGATAACTGAGAAGCGTAAACAATAACCTTCCCATGCTACATCAACACGCACCTGAGTTCTTTCTAGGACACGTGACAGTATATAACAAAACCACCCTCTCCTCATGGAATAGATAATACTGGTGTTGTGACTAGCCACTGCTTCAATTCCTGGAAGCTCTGCTCACACTCATCGATCCATTTAAATCTCATATTTTCCTTATGATTTGTTTCAGTGGACCTAATAATCTAGAAAAACCATCCACATAATGCCAACAGTACCCTGCCAAACCTAAGAAACTCCTGACCTCCTTAACGTTACCCAGTCTTACCCAACTTACCACTACTTCTATTTTACTTGGATCTACTAATATGTCATCCTTAAAAATCACATGCCCGAGAAAAGTGACCTATCTCAACCAGAATTCACATTTCTTGAATTTAGCATATAACTTCTTTTCCCTTAACACCTACAATACTAGCCTTAAATGATCCTCATGTTCCTCAAAACTCTTCAAGTAGACCAGTATATCATCAATAAATACCACAAAAAAATTGGTCTATGTACTGATGGAACACCCAATTTATTAGGTCCATAAACACTGTAGGTGTGTTAGTCAGACCAAATGGCATTACCAAGAACTCATAGTGCCCATATCTAGTTCAGAAAGCTATCTTTGAAATGTCCTCGGCTTTAACTTTCACCTGGTGATATCCTAACCAAAGGTCAATTTTGGAGTAGACCTAGGTCCCCTGGAGCTGATCAAATAAATCATCAATTATGGTAAGAGGATATTTATTCTTGACTATTACTTTATTTATCTCTCTATAATCAATACACATCATCATAGTTCTATCTTTCTTCTTCATAAACAGGACTGGTGTCCCCAAGGCGACACGCTAGGCCTGATATACCCTTTATCTAATAACTCTTGCAACTGGTCTTTCAATTCTTTCAATTCAGCTAGAGCCATCCTATAGGGTGCTTTAAATATCGGTGCTGACCCTAGTAGTAAATCCACAGCAAATTCAATCTCTCGGTTTGGTGGTAAATCAGGTAATTCCTTTAAAAAAAACATTTAGAAATCCCCTAACTACTGGAATATCAGCCTATTTTAATTCTTCCTTTGGCATCTCTTTTACATAAGGAACATACCCCTGGCAACCACTCTAAAGCATCATTCTCACCTAAATAGCCAACACTAATTGTGGCAAGGCGCGCACTCATGATCCCACGAACCTAAATTCCTACTCACCTAGGGGTATGAAAATTACTTCTTTTTTATGGCAAACAATGCTACCATGACTAGCTGCCAGCCAGTCCAAACCCAATATCACATCAAACCTCTCCATGTCTAACACCATAAGATCGGCTGGTAATACTTTCCCCTTAATGCCCACTGGATAGTTTTTAAGTACCTTCCTACACCTCACTACTGATCCAGTCGACGTGGTTATGGAAAATTCAACATCTAACAAATGTACCTCAACCCCAAATAGTTTAACATATCCTGATGACACAAATGAATAGGTGGCACTTGAATCAAATGAAACAACAGTTTTATAAGGTAAAGCAATAAGAATACCTGTAACAACGTCTCTGACAGCATCAGCATCTCCCATCGCAAACGCATAAACCCTCGCCGGAGTTATGTTCCTCTACTAGCCTCCTCAAGGTGCCTAATAACCTCCCCTGAAAGGTCTGTGAACTGGTGCGTGGATCAGCAGTCCCTAACATGATCGAGTCATATGGCCAAATCTCCCACACCGATAGTAGATGTTCTCTCCCATCTTCCATTAACCCAAATATCTCTAGCTACATATAAAGCAGATGGGATAAGTCTAACCACCTTGAAAACCACTTTGTCCCGTCATCTGCTTCTGACCTTCACAATACCGGTCTCCTCTTCAGAAGCCTCGGCTGGAACCCGCTTAAAAACCTGGAGGTGTGGGCCTCTTTCTCTAACTCGGTGCTCCCACATCTCTCTGTTCGCCCTCCTCTTCCACTGTGGCCCTGTCAACCAATTCGGAGAAGTCTTGCATCTTTAGAACTGTCACCTGTTTATATATTTCTTGCCTCAAGCCCCTCTTAAACATCCTTTCCTTTTTAAACTCATCTGGAACGACGTAGGGTGCAAAGCATGACAGCTCAATGAGCTTCGCCGCATGCTGCTAAACCATGAGATTTTCCTGGGTCAAATTCAGAAATTCTACTACCTTAACCTCTCTAACAGCAGCAAGAAAATATCTATCTAAAAATATCTCCTTGAATCGGCTCCATGTCATAGCCACTAGTACAGGTCTTTGTTCCTCTAATAATTTCGTAGTCGGCCACCATCTCTTGGCCTTGCCTATTAACTTATATGTGGCATAGAGGACTCTCTGCTCATCGGTGCAATGGAGCGCCGTTAGTACTTTCTCAATCTCCTATTCCCAATTCTCAACAACTGTAGGATCTGCTCCTCTCAAAAACACTGGAGGGTTCATCTTAGTAAACTTCTCTATCATACATCCCTAGGCTGCAGACGGGCCTACTTGCCCCTTGAAGCTCCATGCAATCTTAGTCATAACCTGCTGAGCCATGGTGTGCAAAACAGTACTTAAATCCCCACCGCTCGTGCTAGACGGTCCTACACCATCATCGCTGCTAGCGTGAGCACTACTACCACCAGGGTCCATCATGCAATTTTACCAAATTATTCTGAGAATCTAAACCTTATAATGTTATTCTTACATTAATCTAACAAAAATATCCCCATACCACCTATTACTAATTTAAGGTCTAGTCCTACCATATGGAAAAAGAAACCCATGATAGTTTATCAGGGTTTTCCTGAAATCATCACCCCACGAAAATCAAAGAAACTACCCTACTTTCAAACTACATAACAGAATCCAAATTTCTCATCTTAATTCCCCAACATTAACTCATGGAAATTCTATTCTATCTCAAAATTTCCATTCCTATATTCTCATATTGTTTTTTGTTGTACTCTAGAGTCTACAGAACCTAACAACTTAGGCTCTGAAACCAAATTATAACGACCTGAAAATTCATACCATTATATATATATATATATATATATATATATATTGTAAAATCATATTACTCTGATACCCTTTATAAAAATCTATTATAACGTCTCAGTCCCAAATTGGGCACCAAGGAATACCTGTTCATAAGATAACACACCTATCCAATGGAAAATATAAGATCTTAATACCATAAATTCAATATCAGAATTTCAGTATTTTCCCTAAAATATATATACACATCACTCCAGAAACATCCACCAAACCTCCTAAGATCTACTCAAAAATACGTCTCCCTGAATTACTTACCCTATAGATAGGGCAATACAAACGTCCCCTCTACCTATGAGCCTGATTTGCTCGTCTAGTTGGATCACCTGAAATGTGTTAAATTACTGGGATGAAACAACTCTCAGAAAGATGAAATATGCTATTTCCAGTGTGTGGCTGAGTTACATGAATAATATATTAATAAATAACTAAAACTAAGATAGCATGTAAAATAATATACAGTATAACTCACACCTATGTAGCTTAAAATACAACCATAATATATGAGTTTTCTATTTATTCATACTTCTTGTATTATAATATATCTGTTGTTATTCTGTGAATCCGTATACATATAAATAACTTATGAAAACTTCCCTAGAAAATTGTGTGTCATGATTTAATCCCCTCATGACGGGATTGTGTGGCCCCTAAGCAGAACTTAAGACTATTGGCCTACCGGGATAAGTCAACTAAATCTCTCTAATCAGATCGGCCGCCTAAACCCAAATTACCCGGGAGTCTACAGTACCTCCCAAGGCACGATCAACTGCTGATAAATCTACACACTATCTGAGATATGTGGTTGCACTCTGATCTGAAATAGCTACGGTACTGTGCTTTGAAAACTAATCTGATCCATCAGGGTCTGATACTATATAATACTATTCTATATATATCTTACTATTTTACCATGATTCTGTTTCAACTAAAATAACCCTAACATTGTAATAACTTATCTAAATAAATTGTAGTTTCTGAATAACTGAAGTATCTGATTAACTAAAATATCTGAATAACTGAAATATCTGAACGTTATGGTTCTGAAATCTGTATATCATGGTATTCTATAAATGCTATAAAATATTTTTTTTGTGCGTATACTATAAATTATGATATTCTAAAAGTTGTATAAATTATGTACTGATCTGTTATTAACTCATGGCACACAACTAAATAAATAAGAAAATCCATGAACTATAATCTACATTTTTTGATAATATAAGTAACATATAATCTATAGAGTTTTTCCCAAAAACACATAATTTCATATTCTAAAATACATATGTTTTACTAGTAAAATTTCTGAAATTACTAGCATAACATATTTCCCTTACCTGACTGATTGGGAGATTTGACTCCAACTTTATTTTTATGCCCACAGTGTACCACACAAAATCCTAAAATATATATATATATATATATATATATATATATATATATTTCCAATTTCAATAATCCAAACTCAGAATAATGACTATAGTTGTCCTTTCCCTAGGCTCACATTTATCTTTTATCCATAAAATTCTAAACTACTATTTATTTATCAATATTACCTGAGTTTCAAGAGAAACACCTGCTGGGATCTTCAACCCATGCATGTAGTGTTTGGAAACCCAAACCTTGAAATTAAAACACCTTAGTTTAATCAATTAACATCAGTATATTTCTATCTTATACAAAATCTAAGTTCAAAAAAGCATGATAACTACCCTAAAATAACCTACTTACCCTGATTTTGGGATGGTGCCTAAACTTCTCAAACCAAATTTCTGCTTCGGTTAAATTATAGAGAATGTCCCCATGATCATTGTGGTAACTTCTGATCATCGAGTTAGGGAAAAACAAGGCCAGAATCTTAGAGAGAAGCGAGAGAAACTATAGGTACAAAGAGAGAGAGAGAGAGAGAGAGAGAGAGAGTAGAGAGAGAAGTGATTTACTCGTTGAAAATGTGATATTTGCTCTTATATAGATGGATGGCCATGTGGCTTCGTTTAGACGAGACACATCAACTCATCAACAAACCAAAGAAGGTAGTTCATCAACGAAGGTGATAAGCTTGTCGACGAACCAAAGGGTCTAAATTTCCCCCTCTCGGTATCTTTTCATTGATGAAACACTAAGACTTGTCCACGAGCCATACAAGGGAGTTCATCAACAAAACCAAGGCATTCATCAATGAACCCTACTTTGCCCCTTCTAAATATTCCTTTTTATTTTCTAGGTCTCTACAAAACCATCCTATGTCCCCGCCTCTAGCATACCCCTTCAAGGATTCCACTATCCTTGGTCACTTAAATTGGTGGAGCAGAAGCTGTTTACATCCTCTCCTTGTGGGACAAGGAAAACCCCAGCTCAATTATTAGGTTGAGCCCAACTGGTCTCCCTTAGGGGCGAAAACTCCCCTGTTCAATTTCCGAGTTGAACTAAACTGGTCTCACTTATGGGGCTGAGACTCCCCAATTCAATTTTTGAGTTGAACCCAACTAGTTTCACTTATGGGGTTAAGACTCCCCATTTCAATTTACAGGATGAACCTAATCGGTCCATGAAAACATTTTTATACATGATAATGCTTCTGAAAATACAAGCAAAGAAGTACACGTTAAAACTCTACAATGCACTTTTTAATATGATATAATTTATGCTTAGTTGAGAAAGGGTGTTTTATTAAAACAATATTTTGAATCTTTGAGAAATGATGTGTATGATAAAATACTCAAAGATGTGACCCTAATGAAATTTTCTCTCAAGAATATATTTCAATAAAAATATAGGAGAACCTAGAGTTTGTTCTTCAAATAGTTTTTGCACAAATAAAATATATGAATATGAATATAAGATAAATATCTTCTCCAATAAAGATTTTTGCAATAAAATATTATTTGGAGAATTTGGGATTTAAGTTCACAAATATTTGTGCAATAGAAATTTTCTCCCAAGAATATTTATGAAGAAAATAATTGGGAGAAACTTTAATCTAACTCTTAAAAATAATTTTGTGAAAGAAATAAACCTTATGTTAGAGTGGATGATCTAAACTAAATGCCCACACAAAAATTTCTCTTTCAAAAATGATTTTGTAAAAGTAATAAGTGAAAGAGATTAGGAGAGAGTAAAATAAATTTGCTCCAAAGAAAATATTTTTCAATAAAATGTTGTTGAGGAAACTTTGATTAACAAAATATTTTGAGAGGATTTGGGAGTTAATCAAAGTTACTAATCTAAAGTAATGAGGGGATATTTATAGATTTCCTGAAAATTATAATCATTAGGGACACACTCGGTATTATTAGAAAAGTTTAATTAATTTTAACCCCAATTACTGCAGTTAATTCTTGGCAACCCAAGAGATTCAATCACCTAGTCGTTAGAGCCAGACGCCCAAACAGACACAAAGCTTGTATTGTGTTCGGGTGACTGTGGGTGAGTCTGGTTGGCTGAAGCCAAGGTGATTTCCCAACCTTCGTAGGTTCGGGCACCCAGTGCATGGTTCGGTCTACTGGTTCATAAGGTTCAGTCACCCGGGGCCTTTTTGAACTATAAGTTCGGACGGTCGGGAACAGTGGAACAATCAATGACTAGGGTTCGGTCGACCGTGGAAGATACTTTCATTTTTGTTCAGTAGCCCGAAGCTTAGTCAACATTTTTACTTTTTGTCCAACAGAGTGTTCGGTCGACCAAGGTGTTTATAACTGAAATGGGTCAGTCGACCGGGGTTATTAAGGTAATCCAAAAATCCAACGTCAATCGACCAAAGTCTGCCCTAAGGTCTGTCTATGGCCTATCTGAGCATTAATTCATATCATGCAAATGCATGCATTATTACAAATCAAAGTATGAAAATCAAAAGCAATTACAATTGAAATAAACAAATATATTATTTCTTCTTTGCTCTTCTCTTCATGGAATATGCCAGTATAATGTGAGCTTTAAGTCCTTTCGGGTTTCCATCTTCCTCTTCTGTGTGTGCATTCTGAATTGTAAACCTGTTCAAAACGCTAAGCACACACATGAGACACTTGTGTTTGTCAACATCAAAATAGAAAGCGGACTCAAAAAGCCAACAAAGAGACGTCAAAGGGTGGATGATTTCAAATTGAAATCAGGAAGCATACTAATGCTTCCTGATATATATATATATATATATATATTATAATATTATAATATTATATTAATATATTATTTTATATTATCTAATTAATTAATTACTTTTTAATTATTTGTTATTTTATTTTTTTTGCACTTCCTTGCATATTATTTTCTAGGGCGTTACAGATCAACTCCTCCGACATCAATAAGTTGTATTAGAGCAGATGATTTGTAGCTCTAAGCAAGTGACATCGTAAAATTGAGATGTGAAGTTAATTTTCTTGATATACTAATAGTTGGAAAGACCAAGTGCATGACTGAGGTCAATAATGATCATCTAAACCTCTGATACATGGATCCCAATAGGGCAAGGACATGAGAGGTAGGATTGTTCAGAGGCATGTCGAATGCAATCTAAGGCATGTAAAGCACGGGGGTAAGGCTTACTTGAGTAAATGTTGAAGAATTGAGCTAGCTCCCACAAGGGAGACAATTTCCATATAAGTGGGAGCAATTGAAACTCACAAATGAGGGGGGAATTGTTGAGAATTCCACTTGTGAGTTTGTCTCACATTGAAAAAGTAGAGTAGAAGTTGGATGCTTATATACGTTGTTGGCCTAATACTTAAACTTTTGAGTCAAGTTGCTACTCGCCCATATGTATCACGCCCACTAATGGACTCCTCCAGCATCAACAGTATGTTATAATATTATAGTATGTTATAATCAATAATATTAATAATATATATAACATTAATTTACATTAAGTTACGTTGTATTATCGATCCTATAATGATGAAACTATAGACATCCCATTTTATCCGACTATTATAGAGCTAAACCTTAGATTTTTATTAAAATTTATTTCTTCTTTTTAATTTAATTTGGTGTCATCTAAGGTCTTTGCCTAGGCACAATCTCTCATTTCAATTCACTTATACTCACTGTCCTAGTTTGAATATCCATACATTAGGCAAATTGTACAGTTATCCATCTTCAGTTATAAAAATAAAAATGGTAATAAATACAACCAAAAAAAGGAAAAAATAAAAATAAAAAGTCGTGGCCATCCTCAAAGCCTTCGATTGAGCCAACTTTCTAGAGTTCCTGTAACTACACACACAAAATATCAAACTAAAGTTAGTTGCAGCACAATAAGAAGTCCAATCTCGGTTTTGCATTTGAGACCCATAATGGGCCTATGTTCCATTTAAGGCCCAATTGGGATTGTTTTGCATTTTGAGGCCTATAGTGGGCCTATGTTGATTTTAGGACCCAATGGGCTTGTGTTCCATTTTAAGTTTAATTGGGCTTGTTTTAGGTTTTAAAGCTTATAACGGACCTAGGTCTAATAAAAAGCCTAGCTTGAGGGGCATATGCAAAAATTAAATGATGAATAAATAAATTTATAAAAAGGAGAGAAGTAGCCTTACCTAGTATAACCCCCCTATATTTTCCCTTTGCAAGCAAGCAACCTTTTTTCCCACTTAATCCCCTCTATAGTTGCAAAGTTCAATAGGCTTCTTAGAGCCTGCTTTCCACACTCAACTTCTACCATCCCTTAAGAAAATCAAGGTCTAGTTAAGGCCCTTCTCTCCCTTTTCTTATCTATAAATAGAAATGTTCCTAGAAGGAAAGGGGGGAGGGGCTTGAAGTTGGGAACACATAATAGAATCACCCAAAGAATCAAAAGAGAAATAGAGAAAAATAGGAGAGACTCTACATATTAAGGACATAGGGGGTCACTAGGGAAACAAAGAATTATAATAGAGAGATTGAAAAGAAGAAAATAATAGTTTGAAGAAATCAAAGGGAAGAAGCAAAAGAAAGGCCAAGAAAATAAGTCAAGTTGGGGCAGTATAAAAGGATGGGGAGAGAAGGAGCTTTGGGTGGTAAGTATCCATAATTTCTCATGCAAGCTTGTTATTCTAGTCATTTTGATTAAAGTTGGGTTTTAGTTAAGAAAATGCATTAGAATAATTGAAAATTTTGTAGAATGTGTTTAATTTATGATTAGTGGAATTGATTTCTAAAAAATAAAATAAAATAAGTCGCTAAATGAAAATTAGACACAGAATCAACTCTCCTCATTTAATCCATTAAAGACCCGTAGGAATAAGTCCCCAATTATCACCAAAAACACCCCTCAATTCCCTCAACCAAAGGCCCCAGAACCCACCTTAAACCCTGCGAAATCCCAAATATACTCAAAAAGCCCAAAAATTTGGGTCCACCAGACCCGAATACCCTAAAAGGACCTGAATACCCTATAAGGACTTGAATACCTAGGTCAACCTAACTTGAATACCCAGGTAAAACTATCCATAACCTGAGTCCAATGACCCAATCCAAGTAAAGTCAATCTATTGAACCAAGACATCCTAATCTAAGTAAAATAACTCGACAACCCAGACTCAAGTCCACTTGACTTGTGCAAATTGAAACAACTACCCATTGACCCTAGTCAACCAACCTAGCCTAACCCTAACCCAACCAACCTAACCTATTCCAACCCAACCCAAAACCCTAAGCCCATCATAGATCTAGCTTAGAACCCTGGACTCCAATTTAAACCTAAACGTATACCAACCCAAGGACTAACTCTAAACCTTAGGTCCAAACCCCCTTAGCCCAAAGCCTTACTCTAAACCCAAAGCCCACATAAAACCTAACCAAACCCAATTCCCAACCTAACCTAAACTAAACCATTAGCCTAACTAACTCAAGCCCATATTGAACCTCAACAAGCCTAAAATTAGAAAACTAAATCCTAGAAGCCTAAAGCCCAAACTTCCATTGAACCTAAAAACAATCCCAAGCTCTGCTGAAATCATGACCCAACCTAATCTAAAGCCTAACTTTCGTAGGCCCAACGTGACCAAGGCTCATCCTAACCCTAACCCAACCAACCTAACCTAACCTTGACCCAACCAACATAACCTATACCTGACCTGTAATGCCCTGAACCCAAAACTAGGGTCTGGAGTGTTATAGAAAATATATCTCCTATATCAGATATCATAATCTCAATCACGTAGCAAAAATAATAACAAGTCCTCAAAAATATATACCAAAGTTTCTACATCTATTTATATCTCAAAAACATAACCCAACATCAAGTATTCACAATATTCACAACTCTAAAAACATAAATACATTACATCCCTAAATATTAAAACCACGGTTTATACCCTTTATTTCAAAATTCTACAACAATCGCCGAGCTCTATAAGCTCAATCCCGCGAAGGTCTTGAAAATATGAAATTCAATTATCAGGTGAAACACATCTCAGTAAGGATGGAATACATTAAAGCAGTGTGTGGCCAACATGAGATTTGTGTACAACATACATATATATTCATTATTTTCAAATGAAACCATAATTATAAAACCATTCCTTGCTCCTGATCAAACACATGCAAAGTATTTTACCAATGAGAGTTCCCAAGGATTGGGGTGATTACCTGCCCATACAAGTAGCACCCCTTTGCTCTGATACTTTAAGCAACCTATGGTCACATCTAAAGCATATCAGGGCACTTACCTTACTCAGTTAGCCCACAGAAGATTAGTTTATCTCATACTCACACATTCACACAAAGATTTACTAGCAAAAGTTCTCAAGAATAGGGAAGATTACCCACGCATACAAGTAACTTCCCACTGCCCTAATACATTATGCAGCCCACAACTACATCTGATACCTATCAGGGCACTCACCTTTCTCAGCAAGCCTTTGGGTGAAGAGTATACCCCGCCCCAAATACATGCAATAATAAAATATATAATACATTTCTTTCTTTATTCGATATCTGTCATTTCTGTATCATTAGTACATTCACATTCATGTTCCAAATTTCTCATAAATTGTTTCCGTATCATTCTTGTCCATATCATTTCCATTTGCCAATTTCTATATCTGTTGTTCTCATATCTGTCATTTTCCATATTAAACATGGTTAAAATAACAATTATGCATTTAGAACTCTCTATACCGATTAAAAATCACAGTCATGATTCTGCCCCATGACAGGTTGTGTGGCCCAAAGGCTGGACTTAACTGTCGGCCCACTAGAGCTAAATCAACCACATTCAACTGTTTGTAGGTATGATTGACTACTCCCACATTGGTCTAGACTCCAGGGGACACTACCCTTCCCAGCACAATCGACCATCCCATATCCATACTCTATCTAAGACGTGTGGGTGCACTAACTCTACCAAATATATCTGCAACAATATTATGCCCATTTTCCAGTTTACTAGAGTTCTCAAATCATACATTTTCATTTAACAATCCCAAACACATGCAGAATAAACCATATCACATTTTGATTCTCAATACATTTCCATTATTTCCTACATCTCATACAAATACAATAGTTCGGCATAAAAATTTCCTTTTACTCATATTCATACGTTTACTGAAAAATAAACCAACCCATAATCATCATTAATATACTAAAAATATACATTTAATTTCTTACTCAATAATCCATAAAATCTGTCATTTTATCTTTCCTTTTATGTAAATAATAACTAGTATCACAGCCCTAGGCTCAAAAATTTACATTTCAAATGGTTGGCTTTTCAGAACTCACATGAAAATCATATACATATATACATAAATTTTTCATTTTTACCGGTTAATTTCATAAAAATCCAGATTTAATATATTCCCCTTACCTGCTTTCTTAAATTACACCAAAAGAAACCCCAAAATGATACCCGCAGCGCTCACTCGAACTCTGAATCAAAAACCCTAGTTTAATCAAATAAACCCCAAATAACCTACTATTTTAGCATTTTTTTTCAACCTATAAACCTCAAATAAACATTTAAACTCCCAAAAACTAAGAATCCTAACCCTTACCTCAACATTGGAGTTATGCCTAGAAAGCCCACTTCAGAAATTTGCTCCACTAGATGTGTAAAAAATCACCCCTAGAACACCGTAGCAATTTTTGTTTGTTGATTCGTGCTAAAAACTGGATGGATTTGAAGAGAGAAAGTAGAGGAAACTGTTCTAAAGAGAGAAAAATGGAGGAAAATGAGTTTCTTTGCGAAGAAGCAACTTTGGATCATTTTATACATGATGTTGCCACGTGGATTCGTCAACAAGAAGACAAAATTCGTCAACGAACCACAGAAGGGACTTCGTTGATGAGAGGATGCGTTCGTCAACAAAACTTAAAATCAGAAATTCACTCACTCAGGATCTCTTGTCGATAAGGGACTGAACTTCTTCAACGATCTCTAGAAGAACACTCATTGACAAAGACAAGAGATTCATCGACGAGGTCTACTGTTCTTTCTCCTTTTAAAATTCCCCCTTTTCCCTTTTTATTTATTTATCTATTCCATTTATTATCTTCCTAATTGTTTAATCATTATAATTTTTCGGGTCTCTACATGACCAACCAACCTAACCTAACCTAACCTAAATGCTAAACTAAACCCAAACCCTAACCCTAAGTTAGCCTCAACCTAACCTTAGTCCAACTCGAACCCAAGATCCATGTTCAGATCATGGGAAACCACAAGAAACAACCAAAAAAATAGAAAATAAAGAAAATAAAATAAAGAGAGCCGGGAGGTAAACCTGAAGGTGAGGCCTATGATCAAAACTTAGACTTGGCAATGAGGGGGAAGGCAGAGAACATGAAGCTATTTGCCTTTGCACATTCTTTATTCGACCTATGAAGAGAGAGAGAGAGAGAGAGAGAGAAAAGGGGTTAGAGGTTGGAAATTTATGATGATAGATAAGAGAAAGAGAGAAACTAAGAGTCAGTAGAATGAGATAGAGAGGTAAGAGATCCAGAGACAGCAAAGGAGATATCTGGAGATACCATGGCTACCATGGTGGCTTCATGTGTTGCTGGTGATAGAAAGTAGAAAGGAGGTGAGAGATGAGAGATAGAAATATCAAGGTGGGGAGAGATAAGAGGAAAAGAGAAGCTAGAGAGACATTAAAAGCAAGAGAGAGAGAGAGAGAGAGAGAGAGAGAGAGAGAGGGAGAGAGAGAGAGAGAGAGATGAAGCTTCGAGATAAAAGAATATATATATATATATATAATTCTTTTATTTTGCTTTTCTTTTTTTTAATATATATATATATATATGTAACGCCCCGGACCCGCCACGTGGGGCCCAGAGTGTTGTGAAGATGACACACGTCCCTGATACCATTCACACAGCGGATAATAATAAAGCAACCTCGAACATAATATATTAGAGTTCTATATTTACATACATCGACCCATAATAATTACAACCTAATCCTTCATATTATAAATCTAGAATTAATACATATTAATCATAAACTAAATACATATCCGATCTGCTATATTTAACTCACAAAACTACCCCGCCCTGGAGCTAACTAAGCTCAATCACCTAGATAACCTAAAAAGATTTAACATATGACGAGGTGAGACACCTTTCAGTAAGGAAGAAACAGTTTATAATAGTGTGTGGCTGAAGTGTTTATAATACAATTAAATATCTATCTAAAATGTACACATAGTTCACAAGTAACCCAGATGTCATACCCATAATCACATAAAATCAACGTCATTATCGTCCACTCGCTTATTCACAACCATCAGTATTTTATTGTTAATTTCTGAGAATAAGGAAATCTACCCGCCCATACAGGTAGGTTCCCTCTACTCTAGTGCTAACACCGGGGCACTCACCTTTCTCGGTAAACCCTCGCATTATGTATTCAGGTAAAGTCACCGAGAATAGGGAAGATCACCCGCCCATACAAGTGGCTTCCCTCTACTCTAGTACACATAATTAATTACCAGTGTACTTGCCTTTCTCAGCAAGCCCTCGGGTGGAGTAATCTACTTTACCCAAAATACTTAATTAATTAACATTTGTACATAACCAACACAATCGCTTCACAGAATTTCACATATACGCTCATATCATAATCAATACGCATAGGATCAAATCACGCAGCATCAGTGTTCGCACAGGACTAATCAAGTCACACAGCATCAATGTCCACACAGGACTGGTCCACATAGGACTAATCAAATCACACAGCATCAATGTCCACACAGGACTAGTCCACATAGGAATAATCAAATCACACAGCGTCAACGTCCACATAGAACTACCCAACTACAACATCAACATCCACACAGGACTGGTCCACACATGACTAATCAAGCACAATATAAATGTCCACGCAGGACTACTCAAACCACACAGATTACAAAACAAACACCCCGTTCATGATAAATAGGTAAACAACCTCCTTATATCACTGCCAATGTTTACCTCCCAGTATAAACGTCCATATAACGACCTCCTCATACCACTGCCAACGTTATATGATGGTTATACCATGTATGATATAATGACCTCCTCGTACCGCTGCCAATGTTATATCGTCATTTACAGGAACCACACCACAGATCAATCACAAACTTGACCAATTAACCATGTCCACGCAAAAACCACAGTATACTCAACCATCCAGTATTTTCAACCAAACAATGTTCACAATCCAATCAGTGTATTCAACCAAAGAAGACTTTTAGTCAAATGACATTCACAATCTCAACAATTTCCTCATTCCACTAAGCTCAATAATCATTTAAGGATCAAAATGGTTTCAACCACACAATTTTTCTCAATTTAATACTTATATAATTAAAACAATATTTTCAATATTAGTTTAGCTCAGAAAATTATACCTGTATATGTAGGATTTTTACCCAAAATTAGTCATTTTAGCAATTACTAAAAGCTATTATAAAATATTTTCCCTTACTTAATTCCTAAAAAGCCTCTTAAAATAACCAGTCCTGCACCCGCAGGGTTCCCTGTTCAACGCCATGAAAATCACATCTCCTAGAACTAAACTTCAGTATTTCTTTGCATATAATATTTCCTACAACTAGGGTAAAGCCAAATTTTACATAAAAAGCCATACCTTAAATTTGGGATGAATTCCTAACTAGTCCCACCAATGATCCACTCTTGCAAATTTGTAGAGAACTCTTCCAGGAGTGTCGTGGTGGCCTCAGATTGTCAAACCGAGGTAAATCTGGCCTAGAATCAAAGAGAGAAAGGGAACATGCAAAATTTCCATGCTGGAATGAAAGAATTCCACTTTTTATACACAGGGATTCGTCGATGAGTCCTATACAAAATTTGGCGACGAGCTAGTGAACTCGTCAATAATTTCAGTTCGTGAAAACCCCCTCTCAGTAATTCCTCATCGACGAGATAAGAAGAACATTCGTCGACGAGACCAATCTATTCGTCAACGAATGTTTACTGCCACCCTTTTCGAATTTTGTTCTTCCTTCCATTTCTATCTTATTTTTTATCTTAAATTATTAAAAAATTACTCAGGTTGTTACATTCTCCCGCTCCTAAAAGAATTTTGTCCCCGAAATTTGTTAGTCACCCATTTACACATCATTAAGCTAATTAACCTCATTCATAAATCCCAAGCAATTCTAACATGTGCAACATCAAATCATGCAAAATCAAACAAAATTAACACACATACTAATGTAAACATATAACACATAAGCATATTACCTAGGCCCTTAGTCTTTCCCTCCTCAGGTGTACCCAACATGTAGACGCGCGCCAGGCCTCCACAGCCGCGAGGCGCCAGGTGGTTCCTTTGGTTCTAATTTTGGTTTGGAGCTAGTGTATTACTCGGTGGTTCCCAACATTCTTGAGCAATGTGACCCTGTTTTCCGCACCTATAGCATATAACACTCTTGCCTCGGCATTCCCCCCAATGTCGCTAATTACACCTAGGGCAGTTGGGACCTGACAAACCACCCTGCTGTTCCTGATCCTTTCCCTCTAACCCCTAGCCAAAACATCTCTATCTCCCCTCCACAGCCCTTACCTTACATTTTATTGGGATCGTGGAGACACAGGCCTTTTCCTTCGCTCAAAAGCCTCTGTACCCCTCTGCAGACTCGACTCTACCACCGTAGCTTTCTCCACCAATTCTGTGAAATCCTAAATCTGTAGACACACCATATGCTCATAGATCCTCTTATTCAGGCCCCTCTCGAACCACCTCGCCTTCTAATATTCATCTAGAACCACAGAAGGTGCAAAACGGGACAACCCCAGGAATCTAATGGCATACTGCTAAACAGTCAGGCGTCCCTAAGTCAAGATGAAAAATTCTTCTGCCTTTGCATTTCTAGTGGTGCCAGGAAAATATCAGTCGTAGAAGACCTACTTGAAATGATCCCAGGTCATCACTATTGGTACCACCCGCTGTACTTCTAATAATTTCATTGCATGCCACCACCGTTCAGCTTCTCCAGCCAGTTTGAAAATGGCGAAGAGGACCTTCTGCTCCTCGGTATAATTCAACACAACAAGAATTTTCTCCATTTCTTGCATCCAAATCTCAACCTTAATTGGATCAGTGCCACCCTCAAAAGACGAAGGTTTCATAAGTGTAAACTGATCAATGGTGCAACCATGGTGCACCGGTGGATAACTCGTTCCCCCAAAATCCCGTCTCATTTCTTCCCTAACTTGATGAGCTATTCCTCGTAACAGCCAAGAGGTGTCAATCTCATCCCCACTGGAGGCTCCCATTTCGCTTCCTCCTCCTTCATCCACACCTTTGCCTCTAGGATCCATCCCTAAATATAAATGTACAACAAAGCAATTTTAAAAATCTCCACATCTTTGTATATACCATAATCACATAACATAACACCGAATTAATATCCATATCCTCAATTAAACATCCATGTCAATTTATCCACAAACTTCTTAACCTTCAAAATCAAATTCCAAATTTTAGTTCCACAACTCAGAAACATCACAATTGAAGGATTTACCGTGATTTTTTGAAACCGTTGACTGATTCAGAAAATCACAGAAGTCCATCAAAAGATTTCTGCCTCCAAGCTAGGAAACAACTCAAACTCCTATCAACACCCTAATCTACCCATTCCTACCCTCATTCAACTCAACCTATACTCTAGTATTAGTCCTCCTAAGTCCGCAAGACCGTTATGCCCTGATACCAACTATAATGCCCCAAACCCGCCACGTGGGGATTGGAGTGTTGTGAAGACGACACGCATCTCTGATACCATTCACGCAGCGGATAATAATAAAGCAACCTCGAACATAATATACCAGAGTTTTATATTTACATACATCGACCCATAATAATTACAACCTAATCCTTCATATTATAAATCCAAAATTAATACATATTAAACATAAACTAAATACATATCCGATATGCTATATTTAACTCACAAAACTACCCCGCCCAAGAGCTAACTAAGCTCGATCATCTGAATAACCTAAAAAGATTTAACATATGATGGGGTGAGACACCTCTCAGTAAGGAAGAAATAGTTTATAATAGTGTGTGGCTTAAGTGTTTGTAAAATATCCATCTAAAATGTACACAAAGTCCACAAGTAATCCAGATGTCATACCCATAATCACACAAAATCAACGTCATTATCATCCATTCGCATATTCACAACCATCAGTATTTTATTCTTAATTTCCGAGAATAAGGAAATCTACCTACCCATACAAGTAGGTTCCCTCTACTCCAATGCTAACACCAGGGCACTCACCTTGCTTTGTAAGCCCTTGGGTTATGTATTCAGGTAAAGTCACCGAGAATAGGGAAGATCACCTGCCCATACAAGTGGCTTCCCTTTACTCTGATACCCACAATTAATTACCAATGTACTCACCTTTCTCAGCAAACCCTCGGGTGGAGTAATCTACTTTACCATAAATACTGAATTAATTGACATTTGTACATAGCCAACATAATCGCTTCACAGAATTTCACGCATACACCCATATCATAATCAATCCACACAAGATCAAATCACGCAGCATCAGTGTCCACACAGGACTAATCAAGTCACACAACATCAATGTCCACACAGATTTGGTCCACACAGGACTAATTAAATCACATAGCATCAATGTCCACACAGGACTGCTCAACCACAACATCAACGTCCACACATGACTGGTCCACACAAGGCTAATCAAGCACAATATAAATGTCCATGCAGGACTGCTCAAACCACACAGATTACAAAACAAACACCCCGTTCATGATAAATTGGTAAACAACCTCCTCATACCACTGCCAATGTTTACCTCCCAGTATAAACGTCCATATAACGACCTCCTCACAACACTGCCAATGTTATATGACGGTTATACCACGTACGATATAACGACTTCCTCATACCACTGCCAACGTTATATTGTCATTTACATGAACCACACCACAGATCAATCACAAACCTGACCAATTAACCATGTCCATGAAAAAACCACAGTATACTCAACCATCCAGTATTTTCAACCAAATAATGTTCATAATCCAATCAGTGTATTTAACCAGACAAGACTTTTATTCAAATGAAATTCACAATCTCAACAATTTCCTCATTCCACTAAGCTCAATAATCATTTAATGATCAAAATGGTTTCAACCACACTATTTTTCCCAATTTAATACTTATATAATTAAAACAGTATTTTCAATATCAATTTGGCTCAGAAAATTATACCTGTATATGTAGGATTTTTACCCAAAATTAGTCATTTCAACAATTACTAAAAGCTATTATAAAATATTTTCCCTTACCTAATTCCTGAAAAGCCTCTTAAAATAACCAGTCCTGCACCCGAAGGGTTCCCCATTCAAAACCATGAAAATCACATCTCCCAGAACTAAACTTTAGTATTTCTTCACATATAATATTTCTTACAACTAGGGTAAAGCCAAATTTTACATAAAAAACCTTACCTTAAATCTGGGATGAATTCCTAACTAGTCCCACTAACGATCCACTCCGGCAAATTTGTAGAGAACTCTTCCAGAAGTGTCGTGGTGGCCTCATATTGTCAAACTGAGGTAAATCTGACCTAGAATCAAAGAGAGAAGGTGGAAGGGCCGAAATTTCTAGAGAGAGAAGGAGAACGTGCAAAATTTCCGCACTGGAATGAAAGAATTCCACTTTTTATACACAGGGATTCGTCAACGAGACATGTTGATTCGTCGATAAGTCCCGTACAAAATTAGGTGAATAGATAGTGAACTCGTCGATGAATTTCAGTTCATGAAAACCCCCTCTTGGTAATTCCTCATTGACAAGACACGTTCCCTCATCGACGAGCTAAGAAGAACATACGTTGACGAGACCAGTCTATTCGTCGACAAATGTTTGCTACCACCCTTTTCGAATTTTGTTCTTCCTTCCCTTTCTATCTTCTTTATTATCTTAAATTATTTAAAAAAATACTTGGTTTGTTACAATATATATATATATATATATATAAGTTTTAATTTTTTAAAAATTGCCATAGTGGGCTATGTGTCACCCATCAGAGGGTGACATGTGGCATATTCTAGACCGCATCTACTATGTGATATCACTAGTGATGTGGCATGGTCTAGGTCATCTGTTGTGCATTTTTTATGCATGACTGGATCACTGCCACGTTTGTCATCCCCATGTTAAGGCATATGCCAACAATGTGGTGCCACATGGCAGGTGACATCATGATGATGCCACCTTACTATTGTCACCCTTTTGTTTTGTATTTTATAAAAATAAAAAAAACACAAATATTCTACCGTCTCTATGCTGCCACTTGTCACCATGAATGGGTGATGTGGCAAAATGAGGTATTTTCTTGTCTCCTCTCCTTCTTTTGAACTAGGTTAGCTTGGTTTACCCCAAAGGGTTGTCTAGTAAGACCCCCTCTTTTGGAGGTCCTATTAAACATTCCTAAATTGCACCTTGATTTACATTTTCTGTCATGCCCCGAATCCGCAGGTTGGTCCCAGGAGTGAATATAGTAACCTCCCTGTCTCTGTATCAATTAAAAACATACATGATACGATACAATAAAAGGGTTCGACCCCATGGGGTAACAGATGCCCTATACACATATACATACAAATTCATACTCATCAAATACGCAGCAGAATACAATCTGTTTATACATATACAGTATCATACCAGAGTCTATAAAAGCTAGGATATATATTCCCATAATACCAAGCATACCCCAGGTGTCTACAAAAACCATCATGACAACCTGGATACCAAAACTTGTACCTAATAGGTACTAGCAGTAGCTAACGACACCCCCCTTTCCAGATGCAAGGATGCTAATTACGGCTACCTAAAGGACCTGAAAAACATTGTATGTACATTCGAGGTGAGACACCTCTCAGTAAGGAAGAAAGCAGGTTATATCAGTGTGTGATATACCACTGTTTTTTTTACATACTTCATAACACTATAAAATACGATACAGTTTGAAACATTTCCGTACAGTTACATATAATTCCAGTATTTTCACAAAACCATTCCACATACGATACCCAAAACATACGGTCAGTGTCGTCACACTAGTACGCAACTACACAAGGTCACCTAAGTCTCACAGCGATTACATTGTTATATATGCAACTACACTGCGACTAGCGAGGCCTATAGTGATTACATTACTCCATACGGTGTAGAACACACCCATCGGTGACCAACTGAAACATAATGGTAATTAGCCGCCACATAGCTGTTTCGGCGTATGGTAATTAGCTGCCCCTAGCTGATTTCATAAAACCTAGAATCATTTTGGAACTCACGTTCCTATACATTTCAATGTACAGTAATTAGCCGCCACATAGTTGTTTTATGAATACCTGGAACAATTACATACAACCATACATACCACACTTAATTGGTTTACAATAAATCATATCGTTTTCCATTTCAAGTGTACAATTTATGCAAATATGGATAACAGTCATCTCAATAATACAGTTTAAACAAGACAAACAGTTTTCCAAACAAAGTAGAGATGATACCCGAAATCCCCAAATTTTCCCAAAAATTGTAACCCAAAAATCCCATATTTTACCCAACAGATTTCTCTAAATAAGTTACCAAAACATACATACGATCATAGCCTACAAGCTTACCGGTCCTGATTTCGAAAATAAACTGGTATAAACTGAATCCCCTTACCTTAAACCGAATTCCAACTACGAACTTTATGGTCCCGAAAACTACGAACTGAAACTCCAAAACCTACAAACCACAATACAATACATGCTTACAATTCGTATTACTACACGTATCCTGAATCAGAAACAAAAACCGAGCCTTACCTCGATTTTAGCTCGAAACCTGAAATCGCTTAAAACGAGATTCTGATCCACTAGAAATGTAGAGAATCCTTTCCTAATCCTCGCAGTAACGTTGGATTTACGAATCAAGCAACGAATGGTGAAGGAATCAAGGAGGGAGAGAGAGAGAGAGAGAGAGAGAGAGAGAGAGAGAGAGAGAGAGAGAGAGAGAGAGAGAGAGAGAGAGAGAGCTTCGAGTTCTAAAGAGAGAGGGAGAGGATTTCTAAATCTTAGCCAAGAAGCAACCCCAAAATATCCTTTAAAGGCCTTGGACTCGGGTGGATTCGTCGACGAATTGGCATCCTCGTCGACGAGTCTACCATTACTTTTGCCGACGAGATGGTGGCCTCATCGATGAGCCAGATATTTCCAAATTTCTCCGAACCTCTCGGCATTCCCTCATCGATGAGCCTCTGAATTTCGTCAACGAGGAGCCTTCAACCTTCGTCAAAAAATGATGGCCTCGTCGACGAAGTCTACATAATTACATTTTTACCCTTCTTTCAAATATCAAATCCACATACTACGGTTCGAGTTCTTACAACCTCCCTTCCTTACAAAAATTTTGTCCTCGAAATTTGCAATCTCTCATTACAAACACATTCATAATACTACGTACATACACACTCTAAGGTGAAATGGAGGCCATTTATACACAACCCCACTACGATACATACATACATACTGTGGAGAATACGGCGGCCATTTATACGCAACCCCGTTATGATACATACATACATACTATAGAGAATACGGCGGCCATTTATACGCAGCCCCATTACAATACATACATACAAACTCTAGAGAATACGGCGGTCATTTATACGCAGCCCTGTTACAATACATACATACTCTCCCTCACTTATGGTGGAGGAATATCGTGGTTACATACATACGTGGCCTCGGGAGTTTATAATACAACAAGACTCTCCCAGAGACTAACCACCAAATACAATACGATAACAGAGGATTACATAGATACATACATACATACTCATACCACCCTGCTATCCAACTACTACTCAGAACAACTGCGGATACTTCCGGCGTATTTCTGTTTTTAGTTCCCAAGAAGCTTCCTCAACCTCGTGGTTTCGCCACAATACCTTCACCAACGGTATTTCTTTGGTACGAAGCTTCTAAACTTTATGGTCCAGAATCTGAACAAGTATTTTCTCATACGCCAAAGTATCCTCAATTTCCAACTCATCATAACTAATAACATGCGATGGATCCAACACGTACCTTCTCAGCATGGATATGTGAAACACATCGTGGACCCTCGAGAGTGCTGGGGGTAGTGCAACTCTGTAGGCTACCAAACCCACTCACTCAATAACCTCGAATGGCCCGCGATACCTCGGGCTCAACTTGCCCTTCCTTCCGAATCTCATCACTCCCTTCATCGGAGTGATTCTAAGAAATACTTTACCCCCTACCTCGAACTCCAACTCACGACGGCGAACATCCACGTAACTCTTCTTCCGACTCTGAGCCAATGTAATCCTCTCCCGGATCAAACCTACCTTCTCAGATGCCTGTTGTATGAGTTCAGGTCCTAAAACCTAACATTCACCGACCTCATCCCAATACAAGGGAGATCGACACCTCCGACCATACAAAGCCTTAAACAGTGTCATCCCTATACTAGCCTAGAAGCTGTTGTTATAGGCAAACTCCACTAGTGGCAGAAACTGAATCCAACTACCACCGAAGTCCAATACACAAGCCCATAACATATCCTCCAAAATTTGTATCGTCCTCTCCGACTGTCAATCAGTCTGGGGGTGGAATGTTGTACTAAAATTAAGCTTCATCCCCAGTGCTTCCTACAAGCTCTTCCAAAATCGAGAAGTAAACCTCGGATCCCGATCTAAAACAATGGACACCAGCACTCCGTGTAGTCTAACTATCTCCTGTACGTACAGGTATGCTAGCCTCCTCAAAGGATAGCCAACCTTCATAGGTACAAAGTGAGCAGATTTCAACAACCCATCCACGATCACCTAAATAACATTCTGCCCGTGAAGCGCTGGCGAAAAATGGGTAACAAAATCCATGGAAATATGCTCCCATTTCCATACCGGAATAGACAAAGGCTGCAACGGCCTTGCTGGCCTCTGATGTTCAGCTTTCACCTACTAACACATCAAACACTACTCCACAAACTAAGCAATCTATCTCTTCATACCGGACCATCAGAAGGTCTCGTGCAAGTCCTGATACATCTTCATGCTACACGGATGTATCATATCCAAAGAACGATGCACTTCCTCCAGAATCGTCCTTTTGATCTCATCGTCGCTTTGGAACACATAGCCTGGTCCCAAATCTTAACACACCTCTGTCAGAGATGTTAAAATCCGCAGCCAAACCCTGCTACACTTTCTCTACAATCTCAGCTAACCTTGCATCACTAGCCTGCGTGGCTTTAATACGCTCAAACAAGGTTGACTGGATTACCAAGCTAGCAATGAAAGCCTGATCATCACCAGATACTAACTCCACGCCAAGGCTTTCTAGATCCCGTCTGACGTGATGCTGAGCTACAATTGCAGTTACTGCTGCATGCTCTGACTTCCGACTCAACGCATCTGCTACCACATTAGCCTTTCCCAGGTGATAACTGATCGTGCAATCATAGTCCTTAATCAACTCTAGCCACCTTTGTCTCATATTCAGCTTGTTCTACATGAAAAAGTACTTGAGGCTTTTGTGGTCAGTGAAAATCTCACGCTGAACACCGTACAGGTAGTGTCACCAGATCTTCAAGGCATAAACAACAGCAGCTAACTCTAAGTCATGCGTAGGATAATTATTCTCATACTCCTTAATTTTTCGAGAAGCATAAGCTACCACCTTACCCTGTTGGATAAGCACACATCCCAAACCCTTCAGAGACGCGTCGCTATAAATCACAAAACCCCCATCCCCCGAAGGAATGGTCAATACTAGAGCAGTAACCAGCCGGTGCTTCAACTCGAGAAAGCACTACTCACAATCACTAGTTCAGTCAAACTTCACCCCCTTCTTAGTCAATCATGTCAGAGGTTTATAAAATTTAGAAAAACCCTCCACAAACCGACGATAGTAACCCACCAGTCCTAGAAAACTTCAAACCTCCTGCACACTATTCGGTCTCGCCCAGTCGACTACAGCTTCGATCTTACTAGGATCAACTGAAACGCTGACCTTAGACACCACATAGCCTAAGAACGCGACCTAATTCAACCAGAACTCATACTTCTTCAGCTTAGCATACAGCTTCTTCTCTCGCAGAATCTGTAACACCAACCTCAAATGGTTTTCATGCTCTTCTGAACTCCTTGAGTATACTAGAATGTCATCGATGAACACCACTATGAACTAATCTAGGTACTCATGAAACACCCTATTCATCAGATCCATGAACACTGCCGACACATTGGTCAACCCAAATGGCATAACCAAGAATTCATAGTGGCCGTATCTAGTTTAGAAAGCAGTCTGCGCTACATCCTCATACCTAACCTCACCTGATAATACCCTGACCATAGGTCGATCTTCGAAAAGATATGCTTTCCCCCTAACTGGTCAAAGAGATCATCTATACGAGGCAAAGGGTAACGGTTCTTCACCGTCACTTTGTTGATCTCACGATAGTTAATGCACATACGCATCAACTCGTCCTTCTTCTTCAAAAATAATACTGGAGCTCCCCAGGGCGAAACACTCAGTCGAATAAAATTTGGTCCAATAGTTCCTGTAACTGCTCCTTCAACTCTTGAAGTTCTGTTGGAGTCATCCGGTATGGAACTTTAGATATCGGTGCCTTACCAGGCAGCAACTCTATAGCAAACTCCACCTCATGATTCGGAGGTAAACTGGGTAAATCATCTGAAAACACATCCAGGAACTCACTGAATACCTAAATGTCCTCAAGTCTCAACTCACCCCACGGCGGCTCTTACATACAAGCTAGGTTCCCCTGACATCCGTTCAAGAGTAGCCTCCTCGCCTGCAATGCTGATAGAATTTGTGGCGCCGGATGCACACATAATCATTCAAATTCATACTCTTACTCCCCAGGAGGTCTGAACACTACTACCTTCCTACGACAATCAATCACAGCATAACTAGAGAACAACCAATCCATCCCCAGAATGACATTGAACCCTAACATGTCATATACAACAAGATTCGCTGGTAGCAGCCTCCCCTGGATCTCCACTGGGCAGTCCTCCATCAACTTACAACAGATCGTTACTCTCCCAGTTAGCGTAGCCACAGACAATATCTCATTCATCATACAAATTTCAACCCCACACAACTTCACAAAACTAGTAGATATGAACGAATGGGTTGCCCTCAAATCAAATAAAACAATAGCTCTATTCGAAAGCAGTAACATGGTACCTGTCACCACATTCCTAGCGTGTTCTGCATCTACTAGAGTAAGTGAATATACTCTCGCCAGAGCCGTGGTTTCCTAGTAGTTCCCCTGAGGCATCTGGTTACTCCCACGATTCTAGCTCTGTGCAGGCATCACCCTCCTCTATTCTTAACAGTTCTTCGCCATATGGCCTGACTTGCCACAGTTGTAGCAGACACCCCAGAATGGCTGACATTCACCATCGTGCCATTTATGGCACTTGGCGCATGGTGCGAAGGACGGATCCCCCTGAGAACTCGGCCGCTCGGTGTTTCGCTGATAACCAAAACTGTAGCTCTTCTTCTTCTTTCACTATCCCTGCCGAGGACCACTCTGAGGACTAGAAGATTCTAGCCTCTTCCCCTGATCCTGCACTCCTTCATCTCCCCGAAGGTCAATCTCAACTATGGTGGCTTTATCCACCAGAACAGAGAACTGACGGATCTATAGCATCCCCACAAGACGACGGATGTCTTTTTTCAGACCCCTCTCAAACTTCTGAGCCTTCTCATGCTTATTCTGAACCAAGTACGGTGCAAATCAAGATAACTCGATAAATTTGGCAACATACCTCTGCACCATCAAAGTTCCCTGTGTCAGGCCCAAAAACTCATCAGACTTTGCATCCCGAGTGGAGACCGGAAAGTATCTCTCAAAAAATACCTCCTTGAAGTGGCCCCACGTCATACCAGATGGACCAGCTTTCTACCTCTCAAGCAAACTCACCACCGCCCACTATTGCCCTACCTCCCTAGTCAGCTGAAAGGTAGCGTATAAGACCTTCTTCTTCTCAGTGTAGTGGAGGACTTCCAAAATCCTCTCGGTCTTCTCGAGCCAGTCCTCCGCCACAATTGGATCAGGTCCTCCTGTAAATGTCGGAGGGTGCATGCGTGTGAACCTCTCGATGGTACACCCCGCATCAGTAGGAGAGCTCTCGCGTCTCCTAATACTCCACCCAATTTCTCGAATCACCTATCTTTCTAAACCACGAGACACAGAAGGAGACTCATCACTTGCTATCTCCTCAGAGCCACTCTCCAAGTTATTATCCTTGGGCTCCATTTTGAAAACAGAATAGGAATCGGTTAGAATTCCTATATCGTACACAGTTAACACAATCATAGACCTAATCATGTCAACTACTACTTTCACGGGTTTAGGTCAGTCCTATCACACCAACACGAAAGTCATCAATGGTTTGCCCTGCTTTTACTAGAATCGTCATTCCAAGAAAAACACGGAACACCGCCAACGAATCCTTGTCTAGCGACGAAACAACCCTCGACCTACTCTACCCATTTCCTATATCCTAAACTCTGGTATGTACACAATAGATACACCTAACAAAGTCTACAAGACCTAACAACCTGGTTAGCTCTGATACCAAGTTGTCACGCCTTGAACCCGCAGGTGGGTCCTGAAAGTGAATATAGTAACCTAACATGTCTCTGTATCAATTCAAAACATACATGATATGATACAATAAAAGGGTCTGACCCCGTGGGGTACACAGATGCCCTATACACATATACATACAAATTCATACTCATCAGATACGCAGCAGAATATAGTATCATACCAGAGTCTATACAAGTTAGGATATACATTCCCATAATACCAAGCATACCCCAAGTGTCTACAAAAACCATCCCAACAACCTGGATACCAAAACTCGTACCTAACAGGTACTAGTAGTAGCTAACAACACCCCCACTTCCAAATTCTAGGATGCTAATTACAACTACCTGAAGGACCTAAAAAACATTATACGTACATTCGGGGTAAGACACCTCTCAGTAAGGAAGAAAGCAGGTTATATTAGTGTGTGGCATACCAGTGTTTTTTTACATACTTCATAACATTATAAAATACGATACGGTTTGAAACATTTCCATATAGTTTCATACAGTGACATACAATTTCAGTATTTTCACAAAACCATTCAAGTACATACGATACCCAAAACATACGGTCAGTGTCGTCACACTAGTACGCAACTACACAAGGTCACCTAAGTCTCACAATGATTACATTGCTACATACGCAACTACGTTATGACAACCAAGGCCCATAGTGATTACATTGCTCCATACACAACTACACAAGGTCGCCTAAGTCTCACAACGATTATATTGCTACATACGCAACTACACTGTGACGACCGAGGCCCATAGTGATTACATTGATCCATACAGTGTAGAGCACACCCATCGGTGACTAGCCGAAACATACTGGTGATATATGACACCCCGGATATAGAGCTAGCCACTCTCGCCCATGGTAGTTAATCGGTACATAGAGCAGCGTACGGTAATTAGCCACCACATAGTTGTTTCGGCGTATTGTAATTAGCCGCCCCTAGCTAATTTCACAAAACCTAGAATCATTTTGGAACTCACGTTCCTATACATTTCAGCGTACGATAATTAGCCACCACATAGTTGTTTTACAAATACCTAGAACAATTACATACAACCATACATACCACACTTATTTGGTTTACGATAAATCATATCGTTTTCCATTTCAAGTATACAATTTATGCAAATATGGATAACAGTCATCTCAATAATATAGTTTAAATAAGACAAACGATTTTCCAAACAAAGTAGAGATGATACCCGAAATCCCCAAATTTTTCCAAAAATTGTAACCCGAAAATCCCATATTTTACCTGACAGATTTCTCCAAATAAGTTACCAAAACATACATACGATCGTAGCCTACAAGCTTACCGATCCTGATTTCGAAAATAAACTGATATAAACTAAATCCCCTTACCTTAATCCAAATTCCAACTACGAACTTTACGGTCCCCAAAAGTACGAATCGAGACTCCAAAACCTACAAACCATAGTACAATACATGCTTACAATTTGTACTACTACACATATCCTGAATTAGAAACCAAAACAGAGCCTTACCTCGATTTTAGCCTGAAACCCGAAATCGCTCAAAACGAGATTCTTATCCGCTAGAAACGTAAAGAATCCTTTCTTGATCCTTGCAGTAATGTTGGATTTACGAATCAGGCGATGAACGGTGAAGGAATCAAGGAGAGAGAGAGAAAGAGAGAGAGAGAGAGAGAGAGAGAGAGAGAGAGAGAGAGAGAGAGAGAGAGAGGGAGAGGATTTATAAATCTTAACCAAAAAGCAACCCCAAAATATCCTTTAAAGTCCTTTGACTCAGGTGGATTCTTCGACAAATTGGCGTCCTCGTCGACGAGTCCACCATTACTTTCGTCGACGAGATGGTGGCCTCGTTGACGAGCCGGATATTTCCAAATTTCTCCAAACCTCTCGACATTCCCTCGTCGATGAGCCTCTAAATTTCATCAACGAGGAGCCTTCAACATTCGTCGACAAATGATGGCCTCGTCGACGAAGTCTGCACAATTACCTTTTTACCCTTCTTTCAAATATCAAATCCACATACTACGGTTCGGGTTCTTACGTTTTCTTTTAAAATAGGAGTTAAATAAGGATCACTTGATACAATTTGAGATGATCACTTGATTTGCATTAAATCAATGTCATTTTCATTCATCTCATTTTCTAGTTTGGGAATTTCATTATTATTAATAAATTTCATTGACACTCAATTCTCTTGGACAATTACTCTCCAAGCTTTCCAATTCATTATTTGGATAAAAATGCTCATTCTTTGTTTCCATAAGGTGTAATTTACACCACAAAATATTAGACGCCTTGTAAAGGATTGACCCTCACAAAATGGGAATACACCAATATGAGTCATGTGATCTTTATATAAAAATGGTTAAGCTTATTGTAATCGAGCTCTAATACCAATTGTTAGAAAAGGTGTAGTCCCAAGAGGGGGGATGAATTGGGTATTTAAAAAATTTATGCAAATGCTTTATGGCTTAGAATCTTGTTTTGATGATAACAAAGCAAAGAAACTTAACATATTTGGTTAAGTGAAGTTTAGTATTGATAAAAGACCAAGGTCAAGTGCTTAAAAATACTATTGAAAGCTTGTACTTAAAGACTTGGCCCATGATGAAGCAAAAGATCGACATTTAAAGAAAGGAAGCTCAAAAGAATTGAAGCCACTACATGAACACTTAGTGTTTTAGAAAGTTCATAATATTAAGAGTCTCATGTAAGTACTTTATATTTTCAATATAAATGTTTGAAGCTCTTTAGGAATTATTATAGACTTAGAGACCCATTTTAAATACCTTGGAAAATACATTTTTCAAGTTTAAAATCAAACATTCCAAGATTAAAAGCTAAAAGAGTTTTTAGAAACAATGTCTTAAAAACAGTAATTTGCATGCTCAGGCACTTGACTGAGTATTCTCAGGCAACTGACCTTTTATATGGTTTTTAAGAAATGCAAACAGAATCGAGACAGGCACCTCATAGATCCTTCTTAGGCGACTGCTTGGTTTCTGAGGTTGAGTCAGGTGACTGACTGAACACACTCAGGCAACTGACACAGCACTGAATTTTGAAATACGTTGGATTTTTAAAGTGACGGGCGCTTGACACTTTTTGACAGGCGACTGACTTTCATAAAATTTGTAAATAAAGCAGCGTGGGAAAGTTTCCAAAAATGATTGCTTGGGCTCCAAACTTTGTTTAAGCTTGGGAAATACTCCAAGTAACTTAAGCAATACGAAAAATACTTTTAGAACTCTATAAATACATCTTGATTGCGAACCAACAATAACCAACAACCAATTAAAAATCAGCATTCAAGCTTACATTATCACTTTCAAGTTCTTCTACTGAAATACACATTACTGAAAGTCTTTACTAATTCTTGCTAATCAAATTCTCACTGATTTTGAGTTTTCTACTGAAATTTCAATCCAAGAAAGAATCCACGGTGATATTTGCATTGAATTTCACATCTTTATATTGATTATATTGCTGAAGTATATAGATTTCAATCGTACTAATCACTCTATTTGAGAGTATCTTTGTACACCAAATTGTATCACGTTGTTCTTGTTGTTTTTGATGATTTAGGATTGTTGAATCGTTGGATTATCGAGCGTGGGGTATCCCTTTGAGAGGAGTGTTCCATTCTACTTGAAGGAGTGTGTAAACGGTTAGCTCCACCCGGTTAAATAAGTGGTATAGTGTAATCTTTAGGTGGTGCCCCTAAGGCAAGGACATAGGTGGGTATAGTCGAACCTTGTAAAAATCTCGGTGTCACTCTTTTATCTATTCTCTTTTAAATTTTAGCACATATAAATTGCGTGGATGCTTATTTAAATTGCTGAAAATTATTTTGCGATTGAAAATTGTGGAAACCTTCTAAGGGAGTACGTTGATTGAATCTGGCGGAAACCTTTTAAGGGAGTACGTTGATTAATACAGGTCATTCATTCATCAGCTACATACTTGAATCAAATATCAAAATCAGCATCTTGGAGCTTGCTAGAATGTCTATATTGATTCATATTGTGAAGCTTATCTTGATTGATTGAATTGACTTAGCATTCAAGTTCATTTATAAAGTTTTAAATTAAATTGGGTCTTAGCTGAACTTGTGATTTAAAATCAAACATTACATGTGTGATTGCTGAAACTAAAAAGAGTTTAGAAAGAATTAATAAAAGGAGTTCAAAGGAAGTTTTAAAACCCAATTCACCCCCTCCCTCTTGGGAGAACACCTTAACTTTTCAATTTTAACCACAACTTATGCACGTGATCTAAATGAGCAAATGCAATTAACAATCACAAAAAATATGAAGAAATATAAATGTGCTTAATTTAAAGAGATTAGAGAAGAGAGAATAAAATTCGTATTTTTACAAGGTTCGGCAATCCTTGCCTACGTCCTTGCCTTAAACAACTCACTTGAGGATTCCACTATGTGCTCCTTCAATAGGCGGAGAAACCTCTCTCTTTCAGTAGGTAGAGAAACCTTTATAATCCCTCCTTGAATAGGCAGAGATATCTCCCTCCTTCACCAGGCAGAGATGCCTCTTTCCTTTACTTAGGCAGAGTTACCTCTCTTCTTCAATAGGCAGAGTCGCCTTTCTCCTTCACTAGGCAGATTCACCTCTCTCCTTCAACAAGCAGAGATGCCTCCCTCCTTCAATAGGTGGAGATGCCTCCCTCCTTCAATAGGCGGAGATGCCCTTACAAAGTGAAATCAAAATAAATTGTTGTAGAAAGAATGCTCCAAACTTGAGTGGATAAGTACACTACAAATACAACACAAATACACTCTCAAAAGATTATGAATGAAACTCAAGGAGTAACTAGAAGGTTTCTCTTCAATCAATGATTTTCAAGAATGATTTTTGAGCAACAGAGTAAAGGTGCACTTGAAAAATGAACAAGGAATATTCAAAGTACTTGAAAAGGATTTTCAAAAAATATCAAAAACTTTTATATGTATAATAAATGTATCTTTCTCTTCTCTTGTTGCTAAAACAAATTAGAAGCCTTGTATTTGTAGGTAAGATGGTCTACTACCCGTTTTATGGTGGTTGGGCTTTGAAAATAATTAATTATTTTGAAAACTAGCCATTTTATGGTTGTTGCGGTGTTTTTTTGTGATTTTTGGTCGACCAAATTAAGACTCAGTCGCCCGAATGGCCTAGTTCGGTCGCTTAAGTTTTTAAGAAATTTCAGACGTGAACACCCTTCAGTATTTGGGGCACAACTTTTGGTAGAGAACTCCAAATAGGGCGATCTTGGTATCAATAGAAATCTAATAAAAAATTCCACAACATTTATGTTGAACATTTTTTTAATATAAGAAGTTATTGATCAAGAAAATTGCACATCAATGCGCCGGTAGAAGAAAAAAAAAAGTGATTTGGAGAATCTTGTTTTGGGGTTTTTTATTTCAAAAATGATTTTAGCACTTCGAAATAATTTTTGCACATTAAAAAAATAATTTTCAATGAAATATAGAGTGTCTAGGGTACAACTAAGGTCACCTGAGAGCTTCTTAACATAATCAATGATAGTGTACTCACATAGGTCATATTTGCAAAATACATGAAGTAAGTTCTTTTAATTTTGAAGTTTGGACTTCATGTGCTCCATAATCATAATCATAATCTTCAAGCTTGGTCTTTATATGCTCCATGTTCATAGCTAAATATCATTTTTTTTGTGTGCTTCATGACTTTCCCATTTACATCTGTTATTGTGTTTAATACCTTAATACATGTGTACACACTTAGTAGTATAATTAGATGTCTTGGTTTGTCATTATCAAAATGGGATGAAACCTAGAAAAGTCAACATACACCACAGTCCAAGAATCTGAGGTATAAGATTGGTAAAATTAGAAGGCCAAAAGGCCACCTCGATCCAAGAATCTAAGATGCGAGATTGATAAAATTGAAAGGCCAAAGTCTAACTTGTTTTAGTAATTTAAGGTACACATCAATCCAAGAATTCAAGGTGCAAGACTATTAAAATTGGAAGGTCAAAGGCCACCCCGTTCTATGAATCCAAGATGCATCTTGGTTTAAGAATTCAAGGTGCATGATTGGCAAAATTAGAGGGCTAAAGGCCATGTTAATCCAATAATATAAGGTGCAAGAAATGAGGTACTTCCAAAATCCAAAATTTGAGGTACACTTCAGTCTAAGAGTTCGAGGTTTATCTATATGATCAAAGCCAACTTGAATGGTCATGTAAAAATGCAACGACGCAATCTTCTTCCATGAGTTAAGATATAAGAAACATATTCCAAAGTTTAAATGCGCTTTCAAAGATTCAAGAGTGAGGAGCATTTGACCAAAGTATAAATACACCCTAGTATAACACAAATGGTGATGCTATTCAATAAGAAATTTAATGGGTTGCCATGAGAATAAAGGAAGTGCATGTGCAATCCCAATAAAATCAAGGTGGGGTAATGAAGAGGTCATAGTCCCCACATAAGAAATCATAACAACTTAGTTCAAGTGGTAAGGACGCCTAAAAGAATTTGGTAACCCCACGGTCCTAGGCTTCATCTCACTTGAGAGTTTATTCTTAGTAAATTAATTGGGGTGCATCAATGGATGGGCAGCTTCCTCCCCCCACAACCCAGGGTTGGTGCCGCATCATCCGGTCACGAAGTAGCATGATGGCGGCTTTGGAGTTCCTAAGTCAACAAAAAAAACAAAATCAATACTACATTTAAGCCAAGGACAGCTCACCTGGTGAGGAACACATTCACTTCTATTACTATTAATTTCAATTGCAATTCCTGCTTGCTTCCCATCCCCATTATTGCAGCCATAAAGTGACTGTTATTTATATTCAGAATGGAAGTTTGTTATTATGTTACGTCGACTCAAATGACTCCCACGAATGTATAGCATTTGTGGAAGTGAAAATCGTTTTCACAGTAGTTGGTGTCATGATAGAAATGTCGAATCCACCTTGTCCTTGCTGCGGTTCCATGGTGCCTGCTTCAAGCACTTGGCAGAGGCGGGGCGGTGGACGGCGACCAATGGCCGTCCATCAGACAAAGCTATTAATCAATAGGTTGGTTGGAAGCAAGGCGCAGTCTTTGTTGAAAAGAGTTAACTACAAGGGAAAGGGGTCCTGTCGCAGTCGTATGCTTTTTTTGACTTGGGGATTTATGCTTGTTGCGAAAGTGAGACCGTTCCCAATGCAGGAAAAGGAAAATCACGTCCACTGCGGAAAGTAGAAACAATAGACACGTGAGTGACTATTGGGGAGGGAGTAGAGTCCCCCTCACTGTCACTTCTCACCGACCGACGTCTATCTTATTTTATTTATATTTTAGATAAAATTTAGCAATATTTTCTAAATTTTTTACACTTTACAACTACTCTTTTTAAGTGAAAAGTAAGGTATAATCCAACAGGATATAGATTCTCAATTTATTGTAAGTTTAGTTCTCAAATAAGGATAATTTGAATTATAATATCGGTCAGAAATTAATATTTCACTTTTAAAACTTTAAGAATGAGTAAATTAACTTGATCTTCCAGTAATGTCAATTAACACCCAACTAATAAATTGTTTCAATAAACACAAATCAATAATTCACAATGTAATGCTTTCAACTTTTGAATAATTCAATCATCTCAACAAGATAACCAAAACAAGATTCACACTAAAGAATGACTTCAGCAAAACTTCCAAGATTTAGCGATTGAGTAACTCAGAGTAGAGTTTGATAAAAGCCTTGTTTTAATGAAACACAATTAAAAATTCCAACACTCTTCCAAAATTCAGATTTTAAATAAACTTTCAATTAATGAGTCTTGGGTGTTAATCAATCAACGTACTCCCTTATGGTTTTTCGTAAAAAGTATTAATCAACCAAGGTACTCACGTTTGGTTGCCGCAATCCCAAAGTCAAATTAATTTTTGGTTTATTTAGTATCCAATACACACAATTTATAGATTTGAAATTAACAACCGCGCAGTTATATATGTGCAAAAAATTAAAGAGAGTTTAGGGAAAAAGAGTGAGACCGAGTTTTTTACGAGATTCGGCTTATACCTAACCTACGTCCTCTCCTTATGTAAGACCACCTAAGGATTCCACTATAGCGTTCCTTTACGAGAGGAACAAACTGTTACAATCTCTCATTTAGGGTGGAGCCCTCTCTCTAAGCGGTACCCCACACTCGGTACAATGATTCAACCAACCTTGAATTGTCAAAAACTACAAGAGAAACAAGAAATAATTTAGTATACAATGACACTCTCAAAAGAGTAGATTGGTACAATTGAAATCTATATACTTCAATCAAAATCACAATATAGAAAGATGAAGCTCAAGTATATATATCATCGGGGTTTTTTCTTAGGTTGAATAACTCAGTAAAAGTGCAAAGACCCGTGAGCTTTTCTCAACAAATTCGCAGCAAGTACCTCAACAAAAGTATAGGTAAGGTAGCTTTGAAGAGTATAGTAGAAAGAATTTGATTGATTTGCTGCTTACAGGTTGTTGGTGTATTTGATCCTCGGGTTTAATCAAGTATTTATAGAGTTTAAAAGATGTATTTTGTGTTCCTCAAGTGACTTGGAGTGTTTCCCAAGTTTTCATAACATTTAGAATTCAAAAACTCAATTTTGAAAACTTCTCGTTCCTTTTTAAAATTTGACTTTCAAAGGGTTAGGCGCCTGGACTTAAGGGGTCAGACGTCTGGACTTTAAATTTTAGCATATTTTTTAAGTTAGTACAGATTCAGGCTCCTGAATTCACAGGGTCAGACGCTTAAAGTGGTTATGTCTGTTGTTCAAGCGCCTGAACAGATAAGGTTAGCCGTCTGACAGCTTTGACCACCATTTAGTATTTAGACCAAAACTTTTTCTACACAACTCCAAATTAGAAGTTCTTGGTATCAACAGACAGATAAGAGAAAATACCACAACTTTCATGTTGAACACTTTTTAAGATAAAGAGCGTTTGATATAGAAAAATACACATCAATGCAAATATAGAAAAAATAACAAAATTTGGAAAATCCTGTTTTGGTGTTTTTCATTCCAAAAATAATTTTAACCTTTTTGAAATATCTTTTGACCTTATAAAAATATTTTCCAAGTATTTTAAAAGGTATCTAGGTCCAAGTAATTAACCTAAGAGTTTCATGAATCTATATTGAAATCACTTGAAGTATTTACATAAAGACTTCTTAAGACTTTGACATTTTAAGCACTTAAGTCTTCATGTTTTTCCATCTCTTGAGTCTATCTTGACTTCCAACTTCAATTCACTTTAAGTTTTATCAAATCATCTTTGAATCCATGCTTTAATAGTATAAGTTTTATGAGATCTTCTTTCTTTGGAGCATAAGCTTTCAATAATCCTTATTAAGTTCCTTTTATTTATTATCATCAAAATAAGATTTTAAACCTTATAAGGTCAATATTAAGAACTACCCAAAAACTCCCCTTGAGATTTAAATTTAATGAAAAGATAATTTTTTTACTAATGGACCGTTAGTCAACCTTTAAATATATATATAAACAACAACAACAACAAAATCAATCCTTAGTCCTACTAAGTGGGGTCGGTTATATGAATCATTTTCCACCAATTTATGCGATCATGGACCATTTCTTTTGATAAATTCAAGGATATTAAATCCTTACTCACTATCTCCTCCTAAATTATTTTAGGTATACCCCTACCCCTTCTACTGCCCCCCCTCCCCCCCACAGTAATTAAGTCACTCTTCCTCACAAGTGCACTATGTGGCCTACGTTGCAAGTATCCATACCATATGAGTTGTCCCTCCCTTATCTTATCTTCTATAAGAGCTACACCTAACGTACCACGAATATGTTCATTCCTTAATTTATCTTTCAATGTTATACTACTCTTACATCTAAGCATTATCATCTCGACAACTTTTATTTTTTAAATATTATGTTTCTTCATCACCCAACATTCCGATCCATATAGCAATCTTTAAATATATATATATATATATATATATATATATATATATATAAAATAAATAAATAAAATAATAATTTTATCATTTTTTATTCACCTTATGATTAGATAGCTTAAAATGACATTTACTTTATAAATAAAGTTAAAAAAAAAAAAAAAAAACTTATTTAGTTAAGTACAATATGTTCTGAAAATTGAATTCATAAATAAATTTGACACCTAATTCTCTAGCCAACCACCCGAATGGTTTAGGTCTTCCTAAGTATGACAACATAATTAAATTATTATTTTAAAAAATTAAAATATATATAATAAATAATTTAATAATTCAGAAAAATACTTAAATAATTTTATTGTTACAAAATTTGGTATGTACAATTTACATGAAAATTAAATGACTAAATATATCTTTAAATTTGAACTATAGTTTAAAAATCGACTCATATCAACCGGTTGGTCAAATTGCAGTCATTTTATGAGTCTAGTAGAACTCATATTTAATACGATAGCAACTTGGTTAAAATTTAAAAAATTGGCAATTTGGTTAAAATTTATAAAGATTGGTAAATTGGTTAGATCAAAGGTTAACCAATTAATATAAATTTAGGTATTCTTTATCTATTTAGCACTCATATTTTACAGAAAGAACAACTAACATTCACATTCAACTTTATAATTTAATTTATAAAGTTTAAATTTAGAAATTTTAGTTTATGTTTTTTTTTAGCATTATGGTTAATAGGTTAGTTGAATTTAAAAATATTGAATTATGTTTTATTTGTTTTATGATGTGTTTAGCCATTCATTTTTTTATAAAATTGCATCTAACAAATATTTTGTAATACTATAATTACTAGGTATTTTTATGATTTATTAATATTTTTTATTTTTTATATATTTTAAAAAAAATAAAAATAACAATAATATTTTTTTTTTCATACTTATGTCAATTGATTGATTCAAAAAGACCGTCCGACAAACTGTTCAACTCGAGAATCGATTAGGTTTCCAATTCATTTATTCAGTTTTCAAAATATTACACTAACTAATTTTTTATTTAATTTATTTAATTTGATATTATTTGATTTTAATTTTTGTACATTTTTAATAATATTTTATTTTGTTATAATTATGTCAATGAATTGATCCAAAGCATTTTGATCGGTAAATCATTCAATTCGAGAGTAGGTTAAGTTTCAAATTCATTTATTTAGTTTTCAACACATTACATTGGCCAATTTTTCAATTTAATTTATTTAAATCAATATTACTTTAAAATATTATTTTATTAAGAGTAAAAGTTTATTTTTTATATATACTTAACGGTTGACTAACAGTCGATTAGCGAAATGTTCATATTATCAATAAATTTAAATTTTAGGGGTTTTTTGATAGTTTTTAAAAATATAGGAGGTGGAGTTTCATATTTGAAAATTTTAGTGATATTGTTAGATTTTACCCTTATATTTTTTGGGGATAGACCACTTCTCATTTTAAATCATTTATCACTGTCTTTTAATATCAGAGTCCAATACTCCCAATAGTAGATAAGATTATTGTTTTTTAATACTTTATTTGTTAAAAAGTGATTATTACTATAAATATTTTTATCTTATTTACTTATCAAGATTTTGAAAACATAATACATTGTTTGACATAATAATATTGAAATTTTAGTGTTATTTCAATTAATAAAATAACTTAATATTCTGAAATTTATAAACTATCAACATGTATATTAGAATAACAAAGTCAAATGACAATATTATGCCTATTTCTTGTATTGTGTTCATGCACGAGCAATAATAAATAAATAATTTTTTAAACAATAAGTGTTAAGAACGAATAAGAACATAATTATAATAATGAAAATAATAATTAAAGCAATAACAAATAGGAAAAAACAATTTTATTATGGTGATAAAAGATAAAAACACTTTTGTCTCTTTTTAAGTATTTGTTTGGATCAAAAATTTTATCTGAGATAAGAAAATGAAAGAAAAATCATATGCAAATATTTACATCAAATACTATTAAAAATGAAAATTTGTTCTAATATGATTAAAAATTCAGAAAATTAAGTGTTAATGATATGTAAAGTCAAATTTTTGTTTATTGATTTAGTATCTTTTTTATTTTCTTTCTCACTTTTCTTGATAATCTAACATAGAAATGCAGATTCCTTTATATTTTCTTTCCTTTATCCAGGATTTTTCAAGTTTCAAATGGGGTCTAACTAAATTCACATCAAAATATATGATAATCTAAGGGTCCGTGAGTTTTAATTCTCATGTTTGATGATCATATTAACTTTTTAATTATTCAATATGCATGCCATTACAAGTGCAAGTGAATCAAGTTGACTCATGAACTGTTCAAGTTCAACCCATTAGATCATTCAAGTTGGCTCAACTATACTAGAATTCAAGTCGAGACCAAGTTTAATAATTTTATGATCAATCAAGTTTGAATCAAGTTTCAAATTAAAAATTATGAAGTCCCATCAAATTTGAGTATCCCATTATGATAATTCGGTTCAACTCAAATACACTTTTATGTATCATATATGTTAGATTCTTAATCATTCTATTTGTTCTATAACAAATACATTGAAGTTGTATTTGGGGGCATGGATTTCAGGTCTTAAATTTGGATTCGGATGGATTTGGAGAAAATTTAATATAATTTTATATTACATTTTATTCAAATCCAAACAAATCCAGATCCAAAATCTCTCCCAAACGTAAGGTGAATAGCATTTTTTATTCTTACCTAATTATTCAAACAACTAAGTGAAATACATAAGTTCAAATTACTTCAAGTTGTTGAACCAACTATTTATATACTAAACTTACATTCCATATCTAACTAACAAAGGATCAAAATTTATCCTACTCACATTGTTCACTCATTTAGAAGTTTCACGGTTCAAGATTTTTTTAAGGTGTAATTTTAACACCTAATTAAATTATATATTTTAATGAATGACTAATTTAACTTATTAAAAAAAATGGTAGGATTTAGTCTTGATGGTGGAATTAAGTTTGGGAATATTCACCTTCCATGTGCACATTTTATATAAATAATAGTCATTAGCTTTAGATTATCTCAAATGTTGGTCCAGTTAGACACCCAAGAAGGGGGTAAATTGGGTGGCATAAAAAATTTCTCCTTTTTAAACACAATAAGTTCAAAAATTAATCTTGCTTACTTGATAAATGGAATACATACAATTTTCAATGAAATATCCAATCTTTAGAAACACTAAGTTAATTGAACAATAGATAAATACAATAACGATCAGAGTTACCGACATATTAAGTTGGTTAAAACTAATGACAGTTTCACAAAACCATGAACGGTTTCTACAAAACCATTGTTGACTTTTTGGTCAGATTTTTTTGATTATGACAAATCACAGTATCTCATCCGTATGCTTTGAGTATTTGAGCAGGTTTATGTTTCAATTAGCATAGATGATGATGCAATTTGGAAGCCGTAAAGAGCACATAAACAAGCATACCCCGGCGTATTCCACAGAATTGCAAAGGAGCAGCGAATGAAGAATGATTTTTGTTTTAAGTTGTATTTTTATATTTATCATTTGGGTCTATAATAAGTTATTTCAGTCTGTAATAACTAATGCACTGCATGCATGGTAGGACTGTAAGCTCAGTAATGCCATAGACAAATCATAGGGAAATCAATGACCATAGACAAACTGTCGATCGACGCCAAGTTTTTTAGGTTAAGTTAAATAGCCTTGACCTTAGATAGACCGTAGGTCCTTACACTAGCACTTAGGTTTAGCCTCATTATCATATGTGCTATCAGGGGAAATCATTTTTCAAAAACAGGACTTAGATGGTAAATTGTTAAGGATTCGGGCGACCGAACCTTGGCGTTGAAAATGCCTCGGTCGACCGAACATAGGAAAGTCAAAGTATTGACTTGACTTCGGACGACCGAACTAAAAAGAACATAATGTTCTCGGTTGACCAAATATTTAAACCTGACTTTTCCAACAACTCGGACACCCGAACTACACGTTCAAAATACCCTCAGGTGACCGAAGATGCAAGTTCAGCAGACCGAACTTAAGTTCAGGCGACCGAACCTCGGACATTTTGAAAATTGCCTAGTTCAGCCACCGAAACCTGTCCTCGGGCACCCAAACATGGAAAAATCACTTTTTCTCATGTGTCTGTTCGGGCGATCGAACCTAGGGCTCGATCAACCAAAACTCTCGGGTTGGCCTAATTTTTACCATTGTTAATTGGGGTAAAACAAGGTTACTTTTATTAAACACATTTAAAAAAAATTAATAATACCCTTCAGGTCCTAACGGTCATATTTTTAGTAAAGGCTATGTACATACCTTCATTTGCAAAGATTAAGTAAAGAGTAAAGGCTTTTGATTAAAAAAATTTCTCTGAAATTTTTAGAGCTTCACTTCCACATACAAGCCCATATACTCCACCCTTTTTCATTCCTTTGTTAAAATCAATTTGGTGAGAATATTTTTGAGATTATCTACAAGTTTATATTCTCATATTGATTGTTGATTTTTGATAGAGTTAAGCCCAAAGTGTTCCCCATTGGTTTAATCAATAAATTCGTTAGTGGGGAAACTTTATAAGATTGTGAGTCCTTGCACTTTTATTGTACGACTCTTAAGCTTGTCTTGTGTTTTGTATAAAATATTTTTGACAAGCTTGGTTTGCAAATATCTCTTGTGCTTAAACTTTTGAAAATCATTTTGAGATATCTGATTATACTCTTGGAAATCTTTGAAATATTATTTGTGGTTGACATATTTATATAGATTGTTTCAAAGAAACTTTGCTAGCTCACTCTCACACTTTGATTGCATATTCACATAATATTGAGAGTAGATTGACATATTTTCACTGAGCTTATAACTTCCTATTGTATTGAAGTATATTGATTATACTGTACTGAATTGTCGTACAAATATGCTTGTATTAGAAGCATCCTTATTTGTACACAAATTCATGGCCTGAGGGGGCATTGATATAACCTATAAGGATCGGCAGGGTTTTCTCTGCCTCGTAAGGAGAGTGTGTAAAGGTTGAGGTCAGCCCTAGAAATTTGACCTGGTTGTAACCGGTACCGCTCCACCCGTTAAGTAAGCAATAGTGGTATTCCTCGAGCTTGCGAGCTGAGGCGGGGACGTAGATAGTATTAACCGAACCCCGATAACATATCGTGTATCTGCTTTAAATTTCCTGCACTTTATATTCCTGCACATGTATGTTATATTGCAATTTCTGCGAATTCTTAGAAAAACTGAGATTGCTTTAATTGTTTAAATATTTGCTCAGTTAATTACTAGTGTGATTAGGATTGCATAAAAAGACCCTAGGTTGTGAAATACTGCTGCTATTTGGTTTAACCTAGGCAAAAGGTATTAAATTTTCAATTCACCCCCCCCCCTCCCTCGTAGGAATACACCAATTCCAACAACCATGGATGGTGTTTACAAAACCGTCACAATTTCGACAAAAGTGTCGACGGTTTCCTCAAATCGTAGACAGTTTCCTTCAAGTCAGTTTCTTAATTGGCTTCTGTCTAAAACCGTTGATGTACCTAGAGAAAACCATCGACGGTTTTCCCTATTTCCTTAAATTGATTTTCTTTTATTTTAGGTACATAAAAATTATCTTAACCCAACCGTGACCAAATATATTAAAGTGTATGATACTTAGACCATTTAACCTCTTCCCATTATAAATAAAATTGAGTTTAGGATATGCAACTCTTTCATCATATAAATCATGGTTTTGACTTTGAAAACTTCTAAGTGTAAAAACTATGAAAAACATATTTTCCATAATGAATGATATCCTATATACTATATGGACTAGTGATGTAGAACAATTCTAGGAACCCTAATCCCACCAAAGACCCTCTCACAAATGTGCACAGAGCAGATACACTTTAAGATGAGAATTTAATTAACCGCAATGAACAATATAAATTATATGCAAAAACTACAGGTTGTGGAAAATTCAAAAAGTTATAAGATTCACGTAGACTTGTCCTTAAGGACCTAATCAAGTAGGATAAGATAATCACTTGAAAGATGGTAGATTCAAGTCTTGGAATTAAGCCTAAACATGCAAATTATATATCCTTAGAATAAGACACAATCAAGCATTTATGTGTGAAAATCTTCTTAGCTTTGAAGAGTTTGTCGGCAGAAGTTGCTCAAAGACATGCAATGGATTTTTTTGAAAAAAGCTGCTGGAAGATGAATATTATATTGACTATCTAGGGTGTATTTTGGAAGCGTTTGAAATGAGCTTATTGAAATTATTCAGAATGATAAACACAACGCACTCAAACCTTGCTCGATATCCCAAATGATGATTCTTAGCACTACTTGGGATTGTGATTGATCTGCTTGATTGTTGAAGCAATAATCTCACACAACAGCTACTAGAATGGTAATATGGAGAATGGAGAATGATAATTTCGTGGCCTCTCACCACTCAATTTCCAAAGGAGAAGGGATGTGGTCTCTCACCACTCACTCACAAAGAGGGAACAAGCTTAAAGCTTAAGCACAAGGCAATAACTCTTGATTCAATTCAAAATACTTGATGTCCCTAATAACTTACATGCCCATATATATAGAGAGATGTTGGAACAACCCTCCAACCATAGGTAAATAAAATATAACAAAACTTTGAATGGAAAATGATAAAGTGAAACCAAAAAGTCAAAAATATAGAAATTTCAAAAAAAATAGCCTCATTCTTCGACCTTCCAGATGTTCAATACATTGAATTAGCTCACCTTCCATATACCAAATTAAATATATGGAAGTATTCTTTGCAACACACTTTGAACCACTCCATTTAGATTTTTTTTTTATAGAAAGTTATGGCATATTTGGTGAAGGTGTACAGTTGTCTATGTGATGCAGAATTTCTTGAAGAATGACTACTATTATTGGGCTGCCAACTCGTGCACATTTTGATCTTCATGTTTTTCCCTATATCCAAAAAAAGGTATGGGAGTCTTCTTTCTAGCCCAATTGGAATCGGGTTATTTGGGCCTTTGTAAATGAAGTTATGCATTTTTTTTGTAAAGGTGCACAGTTTCCTTTATCCCAGTGAATGTATCCATATGACACCATCTCAGCGAATGTTATATTTGAAGATTGTTGGTCCCCATCACCTAGTATGTATGTACAATTTGCTCAACCTTTACTTAATAAGCTTGTATGAAATAGCACTAAAAGAGTTACAACAATTCTACCTCAAATACTCCTTATTACATATGAATTCACACTTGATCCATTAGATGTGCTTGAGATCTTCCATGTGAGTGTCCACTTGATCTCAATGAATGTTATGTTTGGGGATTGTTGATCCCCATCATCTCCCCTTGACCGAGAAGAATTCTACCCTGAAGAATTTTGTTGAAGATACTCTGTGTATAATTATGGGTTAAGGCGCAGAACTTCTTCCTTTAAGATCCAACTTCATTCTGATAGGGGCTAGCCTTTCCCTTTGACCAAGAATTTTTTATATGATCCAACCCGTGTGTGTGTTGTTTCATCATCCAAAATATTTCAATTTGCTCAGGTTTCTTGGGTGGACTTAATAGTGGTGGCAAAGGCAATTTTGGCTCTTTAGTAGTATCTGTGTCTATAAATGGGGAAAGATCACCTGCAGGGTTAGTATGGCTAGGCTCTAAAAAAGAATTGGCTTCAAAAAAAGGGGTTAGATCCTTAACATTAAATACATTGCTTATGTCATAATCAAGAGGAATACCTAACATGTATGCATTAGAGCTTATTTTCTTTAGGACTTTAAATGGTCCCATCTTTTTAGCATGAAGCTTTCTTACCCTTCTTAAAGGACTTAGTTCGGGACGAATCCGAACCATTACCATATCACTTTTTGAAAATTCCTGCAACCTGCGATGTATGTCAGCCATAAATTTATAATGCTCATTGCTCAAATTAATTTTCATTCTAATCTCAAAGTGTAAATCATGTATGTGTTTCGAAAAAGTATTAGCTGACTCGCTAACTCTAGACTCTTGTGGCAATGGAATGAGGTCTATAGGCTTCCTGGGACTATAAACAATGACGACCTAAAAAGGGCTAAGTTTTGTGGTCCTATTCACTGAGCTATTGAATGCAAACTTTGCCATAGGAAGACATAAATCCTATGTGGTGATATGCTCTCCAACCAAGCAGCGCAGTAGGTCACCAAGGCTCCTATTTACCACTTTAGTTTGTCCATCGATTTGGGGATGGTATGCACTTGAGAACTTGAGCTTGGTACCTAGCATTGCCCATAAAGTTTTCCAGAAGTAGCTAACAAATTTAACATCTCTGTCAGAACCATTAGTCTTAGGAAAACCATGAAGTCTCACTACCTCTCGAAAAAAATATGGTGGCAATTTTAGATGCATCATGTGTTTTGTTGCATGGAATAAAATGTGACATCTTGGAAAATCTATCCACAACAACAAATACTGAATCATTTCCCCTCACAGTCCTAGGGAGTCCTAGCACAAAGTCCATGCTAATGTCTTGCCAAGGTACATGTGGTACTGGCAATGGAGTGTATAACCCAATGTTTTGTTTCCTGCCCTTAGCTTTCTAACATGTGCCACAGTGGGAAACATTTTTGGCAACATCCCTCTTGATACTAGGCTAATAAAGCCTATCTTCTACCATAGAAATTTTCTTGTCCCTACGAAAATGACCTGTGGTGCCCCCCGTGTGTAACTCTTCAATCAAATGGTCACGTAGAGACGTGGATGAGATGTACAATCTCATTCCCTTGAAGAGGAACCCATCATTAATGACAAAATCGGGGTAAGTAATAGAAGTACCCTAAAACAGATCAGAGAATATATCATAAAAGTCATGACACTGAAGGTATTCATGCTTGATGCTTTCGAAGCCAATAACCTTAATATGAAGTATCTGCAATGTGGCTACGACTCGGCTCAAAGCATCAGCTAGTTTCTTCTAGACACCAGCTCAGTATTTGAGCACAAAGGTGAACTATTGTATGTACTCGACCCATTTTATATGTCTATGCCCCAACCTCCTTTGAGTATGCAAATACCTAAGGGCCTGGTGATCAGATTATAAGACAAACTCCTGGGGAAGGAGGTAATGTCTCCAATGTCGCAATGACTGCACTATAGCATAAAACTCTTTGTCATAAGTGGAATATCTCTATTTTGCCTCATTCAACTTCTCACTGAAGAAGGCAATCGGGTGACCTTCTTGACTAAGCACTCCTCCTATGCCAACTCCTGATGCATCACATGCAACCTCAAATAGTTTTTGAAAATCGGGGAGACGTAACATTGGTTCTCTAGTCATCATATCCTTAATATCCAAAAATCTTTGGTTGCAAATTTTGACCATGAAAATTCACCTTTATTGAGAGAGTTTGTAATGGGAGGCATGATAATGCTGAAGTTTCTAATGAACCTTCTATAGAATGTGGCTAACCCATGAAAACTTCTTACCTCATGAATGTTTTTGGGAGTGGGCCAATCCCTGATGGCTTTGACCTTTTCGAGGTCAAAAGAAACTCCCTTGTTAGAGACTACAAACCCTAAGAAGATGACTTATGTGGTCATAAAGACACACTTCTTTAGGTTTGCATACAAATTTTGTTCTCTTAGGACCTCAAAGACGCTCCTCAAATGGAGAAGGTGATCCTCCCTTGTCTGACTATAGATCAAGATATCATCAAAGTAGACTACTCGGAAGTGCCCAATGAAAGGTCTTAAAAGTTGGGTCATAACTCTCATGAAAGTGCTTGGTGTGTTAGTTAAGCCGAAGGGCATCACTAACCACTCATATAACTCATCCTTTTTCTTGAAAGATGTTTTCCACTCATCCCCTAGTCGGATTCTAGTCCAATGGTATCCACTTTTAAGATCTATCTTGGAAAATATTTTGGATCCCACGATCTGATCAAGCATGTCGTCAAGTCTAGGTATGGGAAATCGATACTTGATGGTGATCTTATTGATAGCTCTACTATCAATGCACATCCTCCAGGTGCCATCCTTTTTTGGAGTGAGAAGGGCAGGACATGCACATGGACTCATGCTCTCCTGAATAAAACCCTTCTCCCTTAGTTCATCTACTTGCCTCTTTAGCTCATCATGTTCCTTTGGGTTCATTCTATAATGTGGCAAATTAGGTAGAGATAAACTATGAACAAGATCAATAGCGTGTTGAATATCTCTCATCAGAGGCAATTCACTCGGTGGCTCAGAAATGACATCCTCAAACTCAAAAAGTATGGGGAATACTTCTGGAGGTGTCTCCTGCTCAAGACTCTTTAGCTCAGCTTCCTTGGCAACAACCACATAAACGACCTGAGCTTCTTGACTCTCAAACTCAAAGTCCTTGTTTAGAATATGTAAGGGTCAATCAACTTGTTTTCCTTTCGTCTCCTCTTTCTTCTTACTTTTCTCACTCTTGGGCTCAAGTGGATTGAGAATGATTCTTTTTCCATTACACTTAAAAGAGTAGGTGTTGGCACGCCCATTATGTCAGACATCCATGTCAAACAGCCAAGGTCTCCCAAATAGAATATGAGCAACGTTCATGGGGAGCACGTCACACCAAATTTGGTCCTCATACTCTCCAATATTAATAGGGACTAAACACCTATGGCTTACTGGCATGGTGGTTGCATTGACCCATGCAACATTATATGGGTTGGGATGGGGCTCTATTTTTAATCTCAACTTTTCAACTGCTGACTTTGAAATCACATTCATGCAGCTCCCACCATCTATTTACTCCCACACTTGATATAAGTATAGAAAATAGAAGTACGACGCTAATCTTCCTCTACCCTAGGCATTACCATAAGATGTCTCATCACACTTAGCTACACATTCTCATCATCCTCAATACTTAGCACATCTTCACCCGCATCATTTGCAGCACCATATGGTGCATCATCTTCTTCCTCTTCCTCTTCCCTCTCAATTGCTAAATTCCTATTAGGGCATTGCCTAGAAAAGTTTCCCTTTTGTGGCCCTTGAAACATACTTCTGTGCCAGAATTTTGGTGAGAGGATCCCGTCATTGAGGCCTTCCCTTTGTCCAATGATTTTTGGACTATGGGGTTGCTCCCACAAGAAGTGACTTGTCCTGAAGATGCTTTTTTAGACTTATCAGTGCCCTGGATTTTCTTAGGATAGGATTCATTTGAGGGGTTGTCATACCGCCTTCCCATTTTCCCTTTTTTTATCTACTCAAAGTCATGAGCTAGATTAAATTCTTGTTCTAGAGGTGTTATATGATCGAGAAACATATCTCTCCTTAGTTTAGGCTTTAACCCAGTATGGAACCTAGCAATTTTTTGACTCTCTGTCTCATCAACTCCACACCTAATAGACAACTCATCGAATTGGGTCATATATGTTAGCTTTGGTGTATTCCCAAGAGGGGGGTGAATTGGGTATTTAAAAATTAATCCCCTAGGTTCTACTAATCTAGCAAACAGTATTTCACAAACCTAGGGTCTTTCTATGCATTCACAATCCCAATTAAATATTTAAATGATAAACATAAACATATAGGTGCAGAAAGTAAATTGCGGAAAATAAAATCAACACCAAATATGTTATCGGGGTTCGTCCAACTGTGCCTACGTCCCCGCCTCTAACTCACAAACCCGAGGATTCCACTAAAGCTCACTTAACAGGTGGAGCGGAACCTAATACAATCAGATCAATTAGCACAGGGCTGACCTCAACCTTTACAAATTCTCCTTAAGGAGCAGAGAAGGCCCTAGGTCAAATTCACAGGGTTGGCCCCAACCTGATCCTTCCAAGCTAGATCAAACACCCTCAGGCCACACCTAGAAATACAACAGTATTCTTCACAAAATAATCGGTACAGTGATTATACTTCTCAAGTAAAGTAGATATGTACCCAATACGCGCAATATAATCAATGCACCTCAATGATGTATGAATTATAAGTTCGGTGCTCTACGTGTGCAATTAACACTCAGAATAATAATTTTTTCTAATCACGCACAAGAGTGTATATCAAAACAAGATTTGAAACACAATATATTAATATCACAAAATCATATCAAGGTTTCAAATATGCTATCTAGTTGATTCAAACAAACTCAATAAGATATTCTCAATGTACTAAGCACAAGGAGTGTTTGAATGCAAGTTTTGAAAATGATTTTGCACATAAAAATTATAGGTTTAGGTGTCTCGTAATAACAATACAAGAACCACAACCTTCCAAGTCTTCCCACATAAGATTTATCAAATCAAATCATTGAAAGAACTTGATGCTTCTACTCTCAATAAAATCAAACAAATAATATAATCTAATGAGAGTATAAGCAGGCTAGATTGGACACAAGCACTTTAGAAATGCTCACAACACTTGAAAGATCTATGAAAATTAAGTGTATGGGTGTTTTGGAGTAGTATAGGCTAAAATGGGATTTTGGATTTTGAGAGAATTTTGCCCTAATCAAATTTGCTAATCCTTGCTAATTATGACAAATGAACAAGTATTTATAGGCAAGGAAGATTTTTTGACCATTGGGGACACAATGGGTATAATTAAATTTGTTTTAAAAGCTATTAAGAAAATTAACCCAGTTTACCCCATTTTAAAATCAGTAAAAAATATTTTAACCCGCAAAGTTCGGGTGCCCGGCTTGAGGTTTGGGTGCCCAAATAGACACAGTCAAAAATCCAATTTTTAGCATTTTGGGTGCCCAAAGAGTGAGTCGGTCGGCCGAACAAAAGTTAGTAGCATTTTTTCGTTAGTTCAGGTGCCTGGCTCAAAGTTCGATTAACCGAATTGATCAATTTGATCACCCAAGCCCATTTTGAACGTAATCGTTCAGGCGCCTAGGTTGTTGAAAAAAAACCTGACACGGGTTCGGGTGCCCAAGGCAAATACGCTCAAAAGTGGTTCGAGTGCCCGAACACCAAGTTAACATATTGACTTGTTCGATCGCCCGAGCCATTTAACACAGCATAGGTTCGGTCGCTCAAACCCTCTCAATGTTATCAATTAAGATCATTTTTAACCTGACTTGATTCCCTCAATATAGTAAGTGGCGTTGGGGACTTTCTTATGTGCAAGTACTGGGACCTAGGGTCTTTTCTAAGACCTTTTTAAGTAAGCCAGAAAACCTGACGTCGGTCGACCTGATCCCTAATGTCTTGAGATTATAAGTTCCTACATGCATGCAATGCAAATTATTACAAACCTTTGCCCTATATTACTATTACAAACCCAAATTACGCAAAATATAAATTACAATGAGTCTTCAGGGTCTTTAGTCTTTAAGTCTTCTCGTGCCATCAAATGATCTTGTTATTATGAACCTGCACACAAACTTGACAGACATTAAATACCAAGAGTATTTGTCATTATCAAAATCGGGTGTGACCTATAAGGTCAATAATATACTCAGAAATAGTCATATTACCCTGGCACAAGCTGTAGAGTTGATCCATAAAGCGCTCTTGGTAGCTAATAGTCACATACTTCTCAGTGAGCCTATCTTTCATCAAATCCCAATGCTCAATAGGCCTATGATGTAGGCGAGCCTCTTGCCTCTCCACATTCATCTAATCGAGTTTCGCTTGCCCAATCAATCTCATCTTAGTGAATTGGACCCGATAAGGGTCAATCATCCTATACCACTCAAAGTAAGCATCCATCTTAGTTAACCAATCTTGAAAAAGTTTGGGATTCATTTGACCATCAAATATAGGGGCTTCTATCTTCACCTTACTAGTCATGTCCTCGTAAGGATCATGTCGGTCCCTGCGGTGTGGTTTCCGACCTTGAAATTCATTTAACTCATATTCCTCATCATCCTAGTATGGGTCATAAGGATCACGATGTTGGGGTCTTCCATAATTAGCTTGGGGAGTAGGTTATCTTGGTGGAGGAAGAGGTCGTCCTCTTGGAGAGTGAGGTTGAATCCTCGGGGATAGAGGTCATTCCCTAGATGGAGGCCTCTCTTGGCCTTCATTTTCTTGTTCTAAGGGCTGCTCTATGCTTCCTTGAGGTGGGTCTTGTGGGTTTTGAGTTTCCAACCTATCAATTCTAGTTAAGGCCTCTTCTAGGTCCCTATTCAATCTAAGAACTTGTTCTTGGCGATCATCAAGGATGTTACCCCGTTCATAATTAGATCTACGAACTCGGTATGCATTTCCAGACCTAGTTGCCATCTAATGGGTATTAGGCCAACACAAGGAACACCCAATGGGGCATTTGGCCAAAGTGAAAAGGAGGGTCAATCCACTAGTCGAGCTATGTAAACTAGCCAACCTAGCCAAACCTAGGCTTTGATACCAATATGATGTAGAACAATTCTAGGAACCCTAGTCCAACCAAAGACCCTCTCACAAATGTGCACATACCAGATACACTTTAAGATGAGAATTTAATTAACCGAAATGAACAATATAATTTATATGCGAAAACTATAGGTTGTGGAAAATTTAAAAAGTTATAAGATTCACGTAGACTTGTTCTTAAGGACCTAATCAAGTAGGATAAGATAATAACTTGAAGGATGGTATATTCAAGCCTTATAATTAAGCCTAAACATGCAAATTATATATCCTTAGAATAAGACACAATCAAACATTCAAGTATGAAAATCTTCTTAGCTTTGAAGAGTTTGTCTGCAAAGATTGTTCAAGACATGCAATGGATTTTTTTGAAAAAAGCTACTCGAAGATGAATATTATATTGACTATCTATGGTGTATTTTGGAAGTGTTTGAAATGAGCTTAATGAAATTATTCAGAATGATAAACACAACACACTCGAACCTTACTCGATATTCCGAATGATGATTCTCAGCGCTACTTGGGATTGTGATTGATCCGCTTGATTGTTGAAGCAATAATCTAACACAACAGCTATTGGAATGGTAAGATGGAGAATGGAGAATATAATAATTTCATGCCCTCTCACCACTCAATCTCCAAAGGAGAAGGGATGTGGTCTCTCACCACTCACTCACAAAGAGGGAACAAGCTTAAAGCTTAAGCACAAGGCAATAACTCTTGATTCAATTTAAAATACTTGATGTCCCTAATAACTTACATGCCCATCTATATATAGAGATGTTGGAACAACCCTCCAACCATAGGTAAATAAAAAATAACAAAGTTTTGAATGGAAAATGATAAAGTGAAATCAAAAAGTCAAAATTGTAGAAATTTCAAAACAAATAGTCTCATTCTTCGGCTTTCCAAATGTTCAATACTTTGAATTAGGTCACCTTCCATATACCAAATTAAATATATGGAAGTATTCTTTGCAACACACTTTGAAACACTCCATTTGAACTTTTTTTTAGAAAGTTATGGCATATTTGGTGAAGGTGTACAGTTGTCCATGTGATGCAGAATTTCTAGACGAATGACTACCGTTATTGGGCTGCCAACTCGTGCACATTTTGATCTTCATGTATTTCCCTATACCCAAAGAAATTTATGGGAGTTTTCTTTCTAGCCCAATTGGAATCGGGTTATTTGGGCCTTTGTAAATGAAGTTATGTATTTTTTTTGTAAAGGTGTGCAGTTTCCTTTATCCCAGTGAATGTATCCACGTGACACCATCTCAGCGAATGTTATGTTTGAAGATTGTTGATCCCCATCAACTAGTATGTATGTACAATTTTCTCAACCCTTGCTTAATAAGCCTATGTGAAATAGCACTAAAAGAGTTACAACAATTCTACCTCAAATACTCCTTATTACATATGAATTCACACTTGATCCATTAGATGTGCTTGAGATCTTCCATGTGAGTGTCCACTTGATCTTCACAATTTAACCTGTATCTTTATGATTTCGCCACTTGCACCTATCATAACTTGATATGCAAAGGTTAATGACTTAGAACCACTAATGGGTTATATATAATCATCAAAATACGACAAATAGGATTATATAGCCACTAAAGCTAACACAATTAAATGCTTTTCTACCAAGTTATGGCTTTAGCAGCTTGGGCACATATGTAAGAAAGTTCTTGACATCCTTAGCAAAATGCAACATCATCCTATTACAATCATGCCTCAAAAACTTGCACACATTGTTTAGCAAGTAAACAACATAGATTGCATTTCATAGATATCCTCCATCTAGACAATCATATGTTTTAGATTTGATTCACACTGATGTATGTACTATGAATGATAAGACTCAAAGTGTTTCTTCATACTTTGTTACTTTTATTAATGACTTCTCTATAAAAGTGTGGGTTTTTTCTTTGAAATCTAAGACAAGGTGCAAGCTATAAAAACTTTCATACTAGTGTTCAAAGAAAAAAAAAAATGAATGTAGTTAAAATGCGCTCAAGTAGACAATGGTGGTGAGTATATGGGTCCATTTGAAACTTATTGCAAAGATTGTGGCATCATGCTTGAGAAAATAGTTCCAAAGACACCATAGCATTAAGGGGTTACAAAGAGGATGAATCATAGCATTATGGAAAGAATTAGATGTATGCTCTCTTATGCCCAGATACCTAATCCTTTTGGGATGAAGCAATGAGAAATGTTGTGGATCTAATCAACCTTTCTCCTTAAATACCACTTAAAGGTGATGTGCTATAAAAGGTAAAACGAGAGAAAGATGTATCTTATGGTTATTTACGAGTATTTAATTGCAAGGCATTAGTACACATTCCAAGAGATGAAATATCCAAGCTTGATGACAAGTATAAAAAATGTATTTTCTTAGGTTATGCACATGAAGAATTTGGTTATATATTATGGGATCCAGTTAGCAAGAAAATTATTAGAAGCAAAGATGTCGTGTTATTTAAGGATCATACAATTGAAGACCTTGAGAAAATTGAGTAGCCAAAAGTTGTGCAAGAAGGCATTGTCGACATGAGTTTGATTTCTCCATCTATGATGAGTGATGAAAATGGGCTAGAGATGCAAAAAGATCATAGTGATGGTTATGGTGACACTTTAGATGATGTTACAACACCAGAACCAGGTGTTAAGCTAGCACCTTCTCAACTACCTATAGAGTCGTAGTTGAGATGATCCTGCAGACAAAGTTAGCCTTCCCAAAGATATTCTCCTCATAAGTATTTGTTACTTATAGATGCAGGAGAACCTAAATTCCATCAGCAAGCCATCTTACATGAACACAAATAGTAGTGGATGAAAGCCACGCAAGAAAAGATGAAATCTTTGCATGAGAATCACACCTTTGAGTTGGTGAAATTGCCTATGGGCAAAAGAGCACTTAAATTTAAATGGGTTTACAAGTTGAAGGCGGAAGAGAACAACTCACACCCAAGGTACAAATCTAGATTGCTTATGAAAGCATTTGGGCAAAAGAAATGAATTGACTTTGATGAAATCTTCTCATATGTGGTCAAGATGTCTTCTATCCGAACTATTCTTGGTTTGGAAGCAAGCACGAATTTAGAAATTGAGCAAATTGATGTAAATAGCATTCCTTCATAGTGATTTAGATGAAACAATTTATATGGAACAACATAAGGGGTTCAAAGTAAAAGGTCAAGAACACCTTGTGTGCAAATTGTAGAAAAGATTGTATGGCCTCAAGTAAGCACCCCGACGGTAGTATAAAAAGTTTTAACTCCTTTATGGTTCACCATGGTAATACCCAAACTGCTTCTAATCATTGTGTGTTTGTCTAGAAGTTCTCAAATAGTGATTTTAGTATTCTTTTGCTTTATATTGATGATATGTTGATTGTTGGTCATGACACTAACAAAATTGATAGGTTAAAGAAAGAGTTTAGTAAGTATTTTTCCATGAAAGAATTGGGGCTAGCCAAACAAATCCATGGTGTAAGAATTACTTGTGACATGAATAATTGCAAGCTATAGTTATCTCAATAGAAATATATTGAAAAGGTATTGGAGAGATTCAACATGAACACGGCAAAACTAGTTCATTCTCCACTTGCAAACCACTTTAAGCTTAGTACTAACCAGTCTCCCACTAATGAGAAAGAAAAGAAGAAATGGATAGAGTCCCTTATGCAGCTGCAATTGACAATTTAATGTATTCTATGTTTGCACTAAGTTGAATATTTCTCACTCAGTTGGTGTAGTTAGTGGATTTCTTTCTAATCCATGTAAAGAGCAATAGGCTACAATCAAGTGGATTCTTTGGTGATGATAATCCAATATTTGATGGTTTTACTGATGCAGACATGGTAAGGAACACTAACATTAGGAAGTCCACTTTGCGATACTTGATGACATTTTAATGGGAGCAATATCAAGGCAATCAAAATTGAAAAAGTGTTTTGCTTTGTCTACAATTGAGGCCGAGTATATTGCTATTACAAAAGCTTGTAAGGAACTACTGTGGTTGAAAAAATTTTCTGCATGAGTTTATCTTAAAATATGAAAAGTTTGTGTTTTATTGTGACAGTCAAAGTGTCATCCAACTCACTAAGAATCTGGCATTTCATTCAAGATCAAAGCCTATTGATGTAAGGTATCATTAGATTCGAGATTCTTTGGAGATGTTGTTAGAACTTAAGAAAATCCATGATGATGAAAATGGATCCAATATGATGACTAAATCTTTGCCTATGGAAAAACTTGTCACTTGTATGAAGGTAGCGGCCTTGGTGGAAGGAGATTTTGTGGATGGTGCCCCGCCCATATGGTGGGACCCACTCCATCTTGCGACAAGAGTCAAAGCTTTGGTTAGTGGGAGTGCATAGGAAATTTCCATGTATTTATGTCGGTAGTTGGGTGCATTTTCTCTTGGGTGAGAAAATTGAAAGTCATTTGTGTTTAAAGAGTGGTAGTACTATGGGAGCAAGAAAAATAAAATAAAAAAACTAGAGTTTTTCTTCACCTCTTTTACATCTTTGAAGTCAAGATCAAATGGTTGTTTGAAGCCCGATTCTAAAGAAACTTTAGTATGTTGCTCCTAGTGGTAGATTACTTCTACTAGTTTTGATTTATTCATTGGCATTCCCATTTGCCTTTTGCAAACATCCACTTGATGAGACCTTTTTCTGTGTTTTTTGTTGAAGTCCTCCTTAGGGTGATGAGCATTGTTGTTATCTAAGAGTTGTATATTCTTGATGGTTATATATTTTGTTGATAGGTGATCTCTAGCTTAGTTAGAAGGATTTGTATTTATGATTTCAGTATTGATATAAAGGAAAATTTAGTGAACTTCGATCCCATGATTTTTCCCTCCACATTGGAGGGTTTTTCACATAAAATTCCTTGTATCTCTCGTGGATCGATTTATAATTGTTATGTATTTGATTGATTTGTGTAGTTTGATTACTTGGTAAGAGATTGTTATTCCTATTTGACTTGCACAAATAGGAGTAGAATATTCTTATTAATTTTTGGTATCATCCCGACAATATAGGTTGTGGTATTCTAATTTTAAAGATTTTTAGTCATACATCATTCATCAAATATCATACCTAACCTATCAAGAGTAAATCCCCACCTTTCTTTACTTCAGAATCGGTTTCCCTCATTTACATATAGGAACTATGGAGAGGCAAAGGCAAGGCAAGGGCCAAAAAAATATTTTTCTTTTTCATTTTATTTTTTTTAATTATAAAAAAAATTAAGATAATTTTTTATTTTTATTTGTATGAAATAAATGAACAATAATAAAACGTTTGGCAATAGCTGCTTGGAGAATTTTAAATTGTTTAAATAATTACAAGTATACCACCTTATTTTTAAAATTTATATTGAAAATTTGAAAAAATATTTTTTTTATTATTTGTTTTCAAATTTTAATTCTTACCTTTTTTTAACAAGAACATGGAATTTGAATTTTAAACTTTAATTTGTGTGAATTGTGAATTGAAATTCTTGAAAATCTATACAAATCTAAATTCATGCTTTAAAATCTAGATCTCAATGCTACCTTACATAATTTTTCAAAAAATTAAAAAATAATTTTGTAATTATTTTGAAATCTAAAAACAAAAGGATAAATCATTTTACACATTTAAACAAACTATTTTAGTTTTATTTTTTTAATATGAATTTTGAAAAACTGAAAAAAATATTTTTTAAAAAAATTAAAAATTAAAAATATTTTCACATTTGAAGGGCCAAAGTATTTCTTTTTGCACATTTTCTTTAAGGCTGAAGAAGAAGAAGAAAGCACTAGCTTAAGCTTGGACATTCTGATGCACTAGCTTAAGCTTGAAAAATTAATTTCATTATACAAACTTTTTATCAAAATCTTTTCAAATCATTTGAAATTTATTAAAATCTCAAAATTTTAATAAAATTTATCAAGATTTTAACAATTAAATGAAATTTCCTTAGAACTTCAAACTTAAGATTCAAAACCTGATTTAAAATTTCTCTTAAATCCCTTTTATAGGAAAGGTAAAGATTATTACAAGATAATATAAACATAGCTTTCGATTTTTTGAATTTATGTGAAAAATTAATTTCATTATGCCAAAAATAATAAAAATAAAATATCAAAATTTTAAGAAAAGAGCAGCAAATTACATTATTGCACATACTACCAAGCTAACAAAGAAACCCAACAAAGCACCAGCTACCACTTCAAATTGTGTATGCCCAATTGATTCTTTTAACGAAATACTGGAGCTGCCAGCAGCTTCTTCTAATCCTTCTTCAACATCAGCTGCTATGCTGGAGGGCCGTTGCATGGGAATACTTTCCCTCATGCTTTGGTCTGGTTGAATTAATACAGGAGCCTTTGATGATTTAGGTGCACAACAACTATCTTCATTAGATAACTTGGGACCATGGCTCCCCAAAACAAAGGAAGATCTCTCTTGTTGCGAGTTGATTAAATCATCTGCATCCTTGGATGGTATTGAGTTCACCTGGCTCCTGCAATGCATTTTGTTTAGTAATCTTGCATGATTTCCCACTTCCCTTCTCACACCCTGCAAATGAGGGAAAAAAAAAAACAAACAAACAAACAAACATCAGATATAATAGTTTACACGTTGTCCTACCATAGGAATGCATGCAGAACCACAAAGACTGAAGAACTCTATTCTTGCATTTGGAAGCATGGATTTCGGGGCTTGAATTTGGATATGTGTGGATTTAGACAAAATAGAATATAAAATTGTACTGAATTTCTTTCAAATCCATACAAATCCAAATCCAAGTTATGAAATCCATGTTCCGAAACACTACCTATATTCAAATGCTTGGACAATGACACCCATTAGCGCAGCTAATCCTTGTTTTACATTAGAAAGTTGGGCTGGATAAGTTTTGGCATGCAATATCAAACGACTACCCTTCTGTTGCCCCACAACAATTACTTGCAGCGGCTCATGTTGAGAATGAGAAGATAAATTTTATATATATATATATATTTCTTTTTTATAAATTTCTTGATAAGCCATGCCCTTGAGTCTTTTCTTGTTGCTGGGCCAATATTCTATAACATGAAGGTTGTTGATGATTGTATAATTTGTATTAGTTCGAAAAATGCGCAATTGATAATTGTGCATAAATGATGCTTATATTTCATTTTAAATTAAAATTATCACAATATTTGTCATCTAAATTGAATATATATGTTTTTTATATAAATTAAGAAATGTATCCCTGCTGTGTCATATCCTTATTTTTTTCAAATTGTCACATCGCCGTGTCAATATGTCGCACCCATGTCTCACGTCAATACCGATGCTTCTAAGGGGAACAGGTGGTGGTTGAGGGGACCAATATGGAAGGAGGGCAAGTTGATGAACTCAGAGCTGGTGCTAAGGGAGCTGAGGATAAATGAGATGATGTTTGATTTTAAGGAAGAGGAGAGGGGTGTTGAGGTAGAGGAAAACTAGGAGAGTGTGTAAATGGAGAAGAAATAGGAAGAAAGTAGAGGTGAAGAATTAATAGGGAGGTTGCATAGGAGATGGAAAAAAAGGAGTAATAAATGTGCAGGAGGCTTAGAAGTAGCATGCAAGAAAATGAAGGAGAACCAGATGGCAGAGCAGCAGATGGCACGAGAGCTGTAACTACTAGCTAAGGAGATGCAGAAACCCATGTGTGGCAGTGGGGGCATCTGAACCAGAGTTAGGTGAAAAAGGGAAGAGAATCGTCAAAGTGAATGTGACAAGCAATATAGAGACATCCCTAATCCTTATCTAAGAAGCGGTAACCTGGTGGTATGGAGAATACCAAGGGAAAATTCATTTTTAGTATAGAAAGCAAATTTGGAGTGGCTGAAGAAGCCTTTTATGAGGAGAAGATTAACAAGGCAATGTATCACGGTCCGCCTTTTTCACACAGTTGTGAAGGGCCGTGCGGCGCTAACTAAAGCACTCTTGCTTAACTAGCCAGCCTTTTGTTTACCAACATTCATCCACGGAACACTTTCATTAACATTCAATCAGATAGCAGCGGAAATAATAATCAATTCATGAAAGTCGTGGCAACCAAGCAGTAAATATTGAAGCAAACGTAATTCATTAATAAATCCTCCGTTGACATGTTGTACTTAGCGAGGGAGGCAAGTAGGCTAAGCACGTTGACAATTGCTAGTGAGTTTTACAATGATTGATGAACACTCACCCTCCCCTAAAGAGCTTTCTAGGCCATTCTCACTCTAGCACTAGGAAACATCAAAGTGACCGAGGAGTCATACTGCCTTATTTGGCTTACAATGAAAGAAATACTAGAAAATAACCCTACACTAGTATTTACATGATGGAAACCCATCCCAAACACACGAGATAAGCGGTCATAGGCAAGCATAATGCCCTGAACAAGCTTAGCCCGTGACATTCTCCCCCACTTATGCGGTCGACGTCCTCGTAGACTTTTGGCGGTAGGTACACTTCAAATTTGTCCACGAACAGTTGAATATCTTCCGCAAAAATCCAGCTGATTTCTTTGTCATCAAGGCACTTCCACTTCACTAGGAACTTCTGCCGCTTCTTCCTTGAGGATATGAACTTTCTGCCTGCACGGATCTCTTCAACATCATGTCTGTCAGGTGGTACTGTCTTCAACTCTGCGCTGTTTGACTGACTTCTGCTCAGGTCATTGGTGTTGGCGTTGAATGGCTTGAGGCAATTGACATGAAATTGCGGTTTTCTCTGTTGATCTGCCCACTTCTTCATCTGCTTAGAAGCTTTCTCCAGATAGACTTGGGCAAAGTCTGCATTCTGTCTCCCTCCACTGGTGAAGATGTATGCCTTAGGACTCTTTCGTCTGTACGGCTCGCCCACTGTGTGAGGTAACAGCGGCAGCTGGTCTATAACAAGCTCAAAAGGGCTCTTTTTGGTTGTTGAGCACCTTTGGGCGTTGCCACAGAATGGAGCCACATCAAGTAGTTGCACGCCATTCTTCCGGTTGTCATTGACACAATGGCGCAAGTACTCATCTAGTAGCTCTCTGAATCTCTTCATCGGTTCGTCTGTTTGTCGATGATAACTCGAAGAGATGTCAAGGTGTGACCTGAATATCCTGAAAAACTCTATCAAGAAGTTGTCAGTGAGCATTAAATCTTGGTCACCAATAATAACTTGGGGAAAACCCCAAAGTTTCACAATAGTCACAAGGAACAATTGTGTCGTCCCCTCTGCCGAACAGTACTTTGGTGCGGCCATGAAAGTACCATACTTCTTCCGCTCCCCCTTGTCTTGTTGGCAAATGAGACAAGTTTTGGTATAATCAACCACATCATCCCGCGTGTGCGGCCAATAATACCTTCCCAGTAGTCCTGTCATTGGAGTCATTCTCCGCGAATACCCCTTAACGAACTTCCTGCAGTAACTAGTAAGGCCAAGAAAGGAACGCAACTCCTTCACTGTTGTGGGGATCTTCCGTTCTTGAATCATCCTTACCTTCTCCATACCCCTCCGGATACGACCTTGTTCAACGGCTTGACCAAGGAATTTGTTGCTCCGCCGAGCGAAAGAGAAATTCTCCTTCTTCAAATTCAGACTGTTTCCCTTCAGCCTGTCGAACACCTTCCGTAGATGCTCTTCATGTTTCCTCTGAAACGACACCGATGCTCCCAACGGTGTTTTGGAATGGTGAACACATCCCGCTTCCACTTCATCAAGCTGTTTCCCCAACTCTACTATCTCTCTAGGCGCAATCCAACATGGCCTTTTAGCAGGTGGTTTCACTCCTGATAACAACTTGATCTCTTGCTCCACAGTCCGTCGTGAAGGCAAATTTTGAGGCAGCTTATCCGGCAACACCTCCTTATCCTCATCCAACACCGCTTGGATGGGCGTAGGCTCCAGCTCTTGGCCTACTTCTTTGTCTACCACCACCGTGGCTAGACGTGTCTGCTCACCGTGACCCAATCCTTCATTGAGTTGTATGGCTGAAAGGGACTTCCCTTCGTCTCCTTTCGTTGCAACGACTTGCACCATGCACGAGTGATCTCCCATCAGACACAGGGAACCAGCCGAAGGCATCAGCACTGCCCTCGTCCCCATTAGGAACTCCGTTCCTAGAATGACTGGATAGTCATCCAATGGAACTGCTGTGAAATTCGCATGACCTTCCCACTGTCCAAGCTTTATAGCCACTTGCTTGGCTACTCCCAGAGTAGGCTGGGCTACAGAGTTAACTGCTTTCACGCGTCCTGTATCCTTCTCTAAGGATAAGTTGAGTCTTCCTGCTTCCAACTGCGAAACAAAATTATGAGTAGCCCCCGTATCCACCATAGCGCGAGTACTCTTCCCATTTATCGTCAAGTCCACAAACATTAACCCTTTTGCTCGTGTAACTTTCGGTATTTTGGCCTGCTTTTCCAATGCGTTCACTAACCGCACTGAACCCACCCTCGGGGCTTCATCCTCTTCCCCATCGTCTTCCACTGCCTGTTCTACAATGGAAGCCTGTAAGGCATTAAGTGATGCTTTGTGAGGGCACTCAAAAACTCTATGAGGACCTCGACACAAGAAACACTCAATTTTACTCTTCCCCTTTCCATTGGGTGTGTTGAACCCTCGAGACGACGAAGCTTCCTGTGAGGTTGATGAACTAGGGTCGGCTCCCCCACTCTTGGGTTTGCCATTCTTGAAAGACTTTCCACCGTTTCCCTCTCCGCCAAACCGTTTGGACGAAGTGGTCTCATCACCAGCGTAGTCTGTCAAGCGTTCTGCAGCCGCTTGTGCAGTTGACAAGTCTTGAACCCTTTGTCTATGAAGTTCAGTTCTTGCCCACGGTTTCATCCCCTCTAGAAAATAGAACAACTTGTCCTTCTCCGACATATCCCGAATATCCAACATTAAAGCAGAAAATTGTTTCACATAGTCACTGATTGAACCCGTATGCTTGAGATCTCTCAGTTTTCTCCTTGCATTATACTCAACATTTTCAGGAAAGAATTGGGCCTTGAGCTCTCTCCTCAAGTCTGCCCAACTATCAATCACACAGTTTCCATTTTCAATTTCTCTGTACTTGGTACGCCACCACAGTTTGGCATCACCAACCAAGTACATGGTCGCAATATCCACCTTTGCCTGTTCTGAGGCCATCCTCACAACGCGAAAGTACTGCTCCACATCAAACAAGAAGTTCTCTAACTCCTTGGCATCTCGGGCACCCCCATACGTCCTGGGTTCTGGCACCTTGGTTTTGCTAACTCCCGGAGTGTTGGAGTTCCCCATAGCAAGAACCATCACATTTACCTTTGCATCCAGATCTGCCATCCGGGCTTGCAAAGTTTCCACCGTGTGGCGAAAGTCCTCTGACATGTCGCCAATCAAACCTGCTTGATGTTTTTGTGATCCCCTCACTTCATCAACAAGTTCTCTCATCTGGGCCACCTCCGCGGCCATAGTGTTGGTTGACTCTTCAACCTGTGCTTCCAGCACGCTGATCCTCTCAGCATTGTTTGGTGCCATGGTCACTTACCAAAGCTTTCCAAACCCAACAACGAAGGCAATCGAATTCACGTAGCAACTCAACCTTGGGCTCTCACCAAGTGTCACCGACTTGGGCTCTGATACCAAATATCACGGTCCGCCTTTTTCACACCGTTGTGAAGGGCCGTGCGGCGCTAACTAAAGCACTCTTGCTTAACTAGCCAGCCTTTTGTTTACCAACATTCATCCACGAAACACTTTCATTAACATTCAATCAGATAGCAGCGGAAATAATAATCAATTCATGAAAGTCGTGGCAACCAAGCAGTAAATATTGAAGCAAACGTAATTCATTAATAAATCCTCCGTTGACATGTTGTACTTAGCGAGGGAGGCAAGTAGGCTAAGCACGTTGACAATTGCTAGTGAGTTTTACAATGATTGATGAACACTCACCCTCCCCTAAAGAGCTTTCTAGGCCATTCTCACTCTAGCACTAGGAAACATCAAAGTGACCGAGGAGTCATACTGCCTTATTTGGCTTACAATGAAAGAAATACTAGAAAATAACCCTACACTAGTATTTACATGATGGAAACCCATCCCAAACACACGAGATAAGCGGTCATAGGCAAGCATAATGCCCTGAACAAGCTTAGCCCGTGACACAATGGAATGGACAGAGCATGCATCCATGTGCCCGGATGGGTACTCTTTTTTAGCACTACCAGGATGTGGATAAACTTGATTTGATGAAAATGTTTCAGGAATTTTATGCTAACGGAGTGACTCCCAAGAATATGAATTCTATTTTCTTTGCATTATTTCCTAAGAAATCATGCAACTAGGATTAATGACTTCTGGCCTACTAGTTTGACTGTGGTGTGAAAATGTTACAGCCTTAGAGTGGCAGTGGGGAAGACTAATTCCTAGTCTCAACTCTCAATCTGCTTTTGTTGGAGGTAGAAAAATTTAGGATGTTATCCCTGTGGTCAATGAGGTCATTGAAGATGCTAAGGGGCGTACATAGAAAGCTTTAGCATTTAAATTAGATTTTGAGAAAGCTTATGATAAGGTAAGTTAATCTGCCTAGATCAAGGGATTAGACCAAGTCAGAATAAAAGGGAGAGGATTAATAAGTTAGCACAAAAAACTAAGATAAGATTAGCTTAGGGGGGCACTTACGGGAAAAAGTACGGAAATAGTGGAAATAATATTTAGAAGGAAAATTAACTTAATATGCCTTCAAGAGACAAAATGGGTAGGAGAGAAAGCTAGAGAAATTGAAAAATCAAGATTTAAACTATGGTATACTGGTAAAGAGAAACATAATAACAAGGTGGGTATTATTGTAGACAGAGACCTAAAAGATAATGTAGTAGATGTTAAAAGAATAGGTGATAGGATCATTAAATCCAGGATAGCTTTAGGCTTGGAGATAGTGAATGCCATTAGTGCGTATGCTAACCAAATAGGCTTAGCAGAAAATCTAAAAAGACAATTTCGGGAAGATATGGATAATATTTTACAAGAGATACCAAGGTCTGAGAAAAGACATTCATAGGAGCCTATTTGAATGGTCACATTGGCAAGAATAATATAAGATATGAGAGGATACATGGAGCTCAATGATATGGAGATAAAAATAAGGCCGATGATACAATCTTAGATTTTGCCATGGTTTACGATTTGGTTATATTGAATACCTGCTTTATAAAAAGAGAATAACACTTAATAACCTTCAAGAGTGGGCACAATAAGAGTCAAATAGATTTCTTCTTAACTAAGAATGAGGACCGTCTATCTTGTAAGCATTGTAAAGTTATTACAGGTGACAATTTGGCTACACAACATAGAGCCTTAGTACTAGATATTTCATATTAAAAAATAGAAGAGAATGAGTAGCAAAAATCAATGCAAGAGAACTAAATGATGAAACTTGAAGGGAGATAATATAGTAAAATTCAAAGATAAAAAAAATAAAATAAAAAATAGTGATTGAATAGTAGGGGATAAGGTTGATGCAAATACTGTTTGGAATAAAATGGCAAATTTTATCAAGGATAGCAAAAGAGGTTTTAGGTGAGTCCAAAGGGAGATACTTGAGAAGTAAAAAAAGTTGATGGTGGGGTCAAGAAATCCAAAAAGTCGTTAAGACAAAAAGAATTTGGTATAAAATATGGCAAAACTGTAGAAATATAGAAAACCTTGAAAAATATAAAGAATCGAGAAAAAATGCAAAAAAGGCTATCAACAAAGCTAAACATAGGGCTTATGATACTTTATATACTAAACTAGATATAAAAGAAGGAGAAAAAGATATTCATAGACTTGCTAGAGTTGGAGAAAGAAAATGCAAAGATTTAGGTGATGTAAAATGTATAAAGGATGAGAATGATTATGTTTTATTTGGAGAAGAAGACATAATAGAAAGGGGGCGGGGATACTTTGATAAGTTGTTTAATGAAAACCAAAATGAAAGATTGAACTTGGAAGTAACAAATGAAGAGAAGATTAAAAATAGAAGATTTATTCGCAAAATTAGAATCCTTGAGGCTAATATGGCATTAAAAAAATGAAAAGTGGGAAATCAATAAGACGAAATAAAATATGAATTGAAGTTTGGAAATGCTTAGAAGATAAAGGAATTATTTGTTCAACTAATATAAAAACCAAGAAAATTCCAAAAGAATGAAGGAAAAGTACGTTAGTACCTTTGTATAAAAACAAAGGCGGTATTCAAAACTATAATAACTATCGTGAAATTAAGATTATGAGTCATACGATGAAATTATGGGAAAGGGTTATTGAACATAGAATAAGATTAGAAATGAAGATTTCAAAAAATCAAGTTGGTTTTATGCCTGAGAGGTCACCAATAGAAGCTATTTATCTTTTAAGAAGTTTAATGGAAAAGTTTAGGGAAAAGAAGGACTTGCATATGGTTTTTATTGACCAAAAAGCTTATGATAAAGTTCAGGGAAGTGCTTTGGTGGGGATTAAAAAAGAATGAAGTTTGCAGTAGATATAAAGAGGTCATTAAGGATATGTATGATAGAATAGTCACTAGCGTTAGGACTGTAGGAGGGGATTCTAGAGAGTTTCCAATCACAATAGGTGTACATCAAGGTTCTACTTTGAGTCCTTATCATTTTATTTCAATAATTGATAAAATTATTAGGAATATCCAAAATGAGATCCCTTAGTGTATGTTGTTTGCAGATAATATCGTGTTGATTGATGATAGTACGAGTGGAGTAGAATCTAAGTTAGAACTTTGGAAAGCCACATTGGAATCTAAAAGATATAGGGTAAGTACAAATAAGACAGAATATATGAAATGTACTTTAAGTAATGTAAGGAGTAGCAACAGGGAGAAAAATAAACTAGATAATCAAGAGATTCATAGCACTAATAGATTTAGATATCTTGGATCTATTATGCAAGGTGAAGGGGAGACTGAAGAAGATTTAGCATATAGAATTAAGTTAGGTTGGGTAAAATGAAGGAGTGGGTCAGGTGTGTTGTGTGATCGTAGAATACCCTTAAAATTAAAAGGAAATTTTATAAGACTGCTATAAAACTAGCTATGCTTTATGGTTCAAAATATTGGGCAATTAAGAAACAACATCTACAAAAAATGAAAGTTGTTGAGATGCATATGTTAAGGTGGATAAGTGGTTTAACTTTAAAAGATAAAGTAAGAAATGAACATATACATAATAATTTAAGCATAGCACTAGTTGAAAACAAGATAAGGGAGGGGCGACTTAGATGGTTCATGCATTTGAAACATAGGCCTAGTAAAGCACTAGCAAGGAGGAGTGAATTAGTTATGGTTTTAGGCATGAGACAAGGTAGAAGTAGGCCTAAAATAACTTGGAAGGATGTAGTGAGGAAGGATTTAATAGTCCTTAATCAAATAGAGGAACATGCTTTGGATTTGGTGAATTGGTGAAAAAGGATTCATGTAACCAACCCCACATAGTGGGACGCAAGGCTTCTTATTGTTATTGTTGCTATTGTTATGATAAGGTAAGTTGGAATCTTTTTTATAGATTTTTGGTTAGGAAGGACTATGGTGCGACATGGAGAGGTTGAATTAGTGGTTGTCTTTCTAACAAGGTTTTGAAAACCGGACCGGACCGTCCAGCACAACCAACTCGATCGAGAACCAGATGCCTTTCCAATCTAGGTTGAGACTTGAATTTAATGTGCTTTTGACTCGGTGAGAATTGGCCAAAACCAGCTACCGGCAGACCTGCCAACCCTGCCTGAAATGGGGTCAATCTCCATTGCCCAATTTTTGGATTTGTGTACTATTCTGTTTGGCTATTTATGACCTTTAGGTCCTTCACCTTTATTTCCTCAGGCTTCAAGTGAAACTTGAGAGGAGAGGAGATCCATTTTTCTTATGGTTGTGAGCATAAATAGCATTGTCTTTGGCAAATCAAAGGACCACCACTCAGTCAATGCGACACCATCATTGACAGTGAGTGAAAAATGGATAGGGCATGCATTTCTCCTCCTCCATGAGCATCACCAGGAGCCCAATCAGTTTCACTTCGTGATCTTTAATTTCTTGCATGGGGCTGCAAGTTCTATTGGGTATTAATATTCCTGCAAAAGAAGATGAACCCCTACAAGTTGCTGGGGACTACCAGATTTGGGAGTTGAGGATGAGTTGGACGACTAAATGTGGAGGATGAGGATCTTTTAAGTATAAACTATAACCCTACAAAATATCTATAACTGTAATTTACCAAAATGCCCCATTATGGAAAGGCCCAAAAAAGGGGAAGATATTTGTTGCTCCAAAGAGCAGCAAGACTTGAACCGTGTGCGTGGCAAATAGAAAATAAAAAGATAAAGCACTCAGCCAACCAATTCATTTGTACAAGAAATGATTCAAACTTGATAAATACAAAACATTATTTTTTATTTAAAAACAAAATAAAAACAAAAAACAAAAAACAAAAAACAAAACAAAACAAAACCAAACCGGTTTGACCAGTAGTCCAACCGGTCCGTCGGGAGAAACTAGGCAGCCTTTTGGCTCATTCTTCAGTCCGGTTTTAAAAACATTGCTTTGTAGCACTTCCTTTTCTATAAATGTAAGACTTGGTCTTCAGTGTCTAGGGATGATTGGTGAGACAAGGGGAACCCCGTTATCTCTACTCTTTTTTATTTTGGTTGTGGATGTTTAGAGTAGGATGACTGAGAAGGTTGTTGATAGGAGTCATGTTCAAGGCATTGCAGTAAAAAGGGATGTTGAGGTCATTTCCCACTTGCAATTCACTAATGCTACTATTTTTTTCCCTAATGATGGGACCTCCTTTTGTAATTTATTATTATTTTGTAAGTTTTTTATCTAGTTTCAAGGCTTAAGGTTAATTTGTGTAAGTGTGGTTTAGGTGTTTTTTATTTGAGTTGGAAGTGACCTCTACCTAATAAGTTGTTGGTTGTTCGAGTGGCTACCTAGGAGCTCCTCTAGGTGATCATCCTTGCTGCATGAGAATTTAGGATCCTATGGCTGCTAAGGTTTCCAGATGTCTTAATAGGAGGAAGGGTGATCTATTTCCTTTGGGGGTTGTATTACTTTAATCATTGGTTGTATTTCATCAATTCCCCCCTTAATTTCTATATTTTCTTAAGATTTCAATTCGAGTAGCAAGTATTTTGGAGAGGATTATAAGGGATTTTCTTTGGTCAAGAGTGGGTGAGAGGATGAATCATCTTGTGAGTTGGGAGGTTATAGGGAGGTCTAAGTGAGAGGATTAATCAACTTGTGAGTTGGGAGGTTATAGGGAGGTCTAAGTGAGGATGAATCAACTTGTAAGTTGGGAGGTTATAGGGAGGTCTCGGAGTGAGGGGGGGCTGGTATTTGGGCAATTTGGGGTCTACAAACATTTGCTCTATAGCAAGTCAAGGGTTATGGCAATTTCTTTCAGAAATTAATTGACTTGGCATAAAGTAATGGAGAGTTAGTTTTTCTTGCAAGATCAAGGGTAGAGTGCTAAAATATTGGAGATTGAGCTACACATGAAAGCCTGCGGAAATTCATTCTGCAAATATTTCCCTCATTTCCTCTACTAAATATAAAGCAAGGGATGGTTGTCAAGTTTGTTTTTGGGGAGGATCTTTGGCTTGTGGAGTACCATTCTTTTGTTGCTTTTACTTCTCTATTTTATCTTTCTTTGTGTCATGATTCACCTCTATCTTCTCTTAAGATTCTTAATAGTGATCTTGTTCCTCATGACTGCATTTCTATGGAAATCTTAATGATAAGGAAGAGGTTGAGCCTCTTTACTTCTCACCTTGTTGGATTCCTTCTTTATTGCCGTTGTGGTGATGTCAAGGTTTTGAATTTGGATGTTTCCAGTGTTTTCTCATAGTTCTTTTATTCTTATCCTTGCATTTAACCCCCCTTCACCCCCCCCCCCCTCTTTTCTCTCCTGCTAATTGTTCGTAAAAAGCTGAGATTCTTAAGGCATTTGAGTGGGTGGTCATTCCTAATAGAGTCAACACCAACAATCTGTAACAAATAGAAGGCCTTACAAGTCTCTATCTCCTAAAGTGTGTATGATGTGTTATGCAAGTGAAGAGACATATGCTCATGTATTTCGTCATTGTTCTAATGCTTGGAGCTTATAGAACAATTTTTGGTCTATATAGAGAGTGCTGGGTCTGCCCTAGTTCTTAGGAGGATTATTCTGTCGGCTGCTTTTAGAGGGTTTGGGCAATATAAGGATGCAAGGACATTACGGTGGAATGCAGTTTTGCAGTCTTGTGGGTGCTTTGGCTGGATAGTATTTTGAAAGATCAGGTTTCGTCTATTGACTTGATATGGGAGGGAATTGTCTTTTTTGCCTTGCCATGAATTTTCAACAATTTTTTACGGAAATGTGGCTTTCTTCTATTTGTTAATGGTTATTAAGTTACTAATTATCATATGTTAGTGAGGGTTGAATTGTCATTTGATGATATGAGACGTATTATAAAATAGAGTGAGAGACAAGTTTTGATTAGGTTTTCATGTCCCCACATGGTATCAAAGCACCAACTCTAAAACCCAAAGGTTGTCATTATCATGAACAGAATTTCTCATTCCCAAACACTAAACAACATCGTGACCTATCAGGTTAATACAGCTGTCATCAGAATCATCACGGGAAACACAACTCTGCTCTGCCTTCCTGATTGGTAATAGTTTCAGGCCTCCTCACAACAAACCAACACCATAGAAGTACTCAGGGGGTGCCAATTAGGCAACCATGAAAATTTTAACACTGCTAGCCTGCCGCATACACCCTCATGCGCCAGTTTCCATCCAGTAGCTCAACTCCACATGCTAGTGCATGAGGCCTTTTCCAGCCATTATTTTTACTCCAGCATGATTCGTCATCTAAACCTGTTGAGCATGTTTATAAAGTCAGGTAGCTCATGGTACCCCTGTTTCTGTCCAGAGTTCATATCTTAAATGTTTATGTGTTCATAACAACATCCAGTAAACATATGAGCTATTTGTCCAGCCAGCATGGTATTTGTTGATGTGTGATTGTTAGTAGTATAAAGCAAGCATGTTGCTGTCCACTATGCTTCGGTGATGGAATCAATGAACCCAAAGAGTCTTGTGAACAGTAACAAATATTTGCAGTGGTCTAAGGTAGTAAAGTTATGTTTGATTGGGCTATTTAAGTTTGAACACCTTCAATCAACTCCACATGATGCTAGAAAGAAGATGAAAGGGTCAAGGAAGATGTGTTGACTGTTCCTTGTAGGTGGAACTTCATTGAATTTCAAATTGCTAGAATGTGTATGGAACTTGATACTGCTAAGTATATGCGGGATAATGTTAAACTACTATATTCTAGTAACTGACCCGCATGTACAACATGTCATTGGAGTATTTTCAGTTACAACAAGGAGAAAAAAACATCATCAAATGCTTTTATGTAAATTCATGAAGAGTTGAATATTGTGCAACCTATAGCTGCACACATTTGAAAACTGCGGACCGAGGGAATAGATGACAAGTTATTCAAGCCCTGGAAAGTTGGACACTGGAGATTGAATCAATCCAATCACAGATTTGGGGAAGTGCAGAATTATAGTTTACACACGTGTTGCATGCCGCCTCGAGCACCCAAATTGTCAGCACTCCTTGTTCTATATTCCCACAGCTGGTACAAAGATATCTGCTTTTATCATCAGGGAGTTCAGGTACACAATCTAGTAATAGTAGGGGTTCTCGAAGTGGTCCGAGCAATCATGGTGGTAAATGGACTTAGTAGAGGTGCACCATGGAAGTGTAGCCAATGTGGACATGGAGGATGCACAGTCGACCAATGCTGGGGTGGCAGTCCCCCTAGGGTTGCTAATGCTGCCACCACTGATTCAATTGCTCTTCCTTCAACAGTTGGAGAACTTTGCACTGTATGGTACCAGAGAAAGAATATTAGTTTGTGCAGTGTCAGGTATCTCAGCAAGCATCTCTTCCTGTTGCATCCTTGCTCAGATAAGTAAGCCTACACAACTTGTTTGGCATCTAATGCCTTTTCTTCTAGACCTTGAGTCATAAATCTGCCGCCACAGACCTTGGGAGATTGTGTCACTTTTATATTAATAAGTTTTACATTGCACGTCAATAGGCGTATACATTAAAAGTCAATCTTGATGATCCTGTTACCCTCTTAAAGGCAAGACTCATAGCTAAAGAATATACAGCTTGGATAATCCAAACACATTCTCTCCTGCAGCCAAGCTTATGTCAATGCATCTTTTTATCTCTTTTGCTACCATATGTCATTGGCCAAAACACCAATTGAATGTGAAAATGTCTTTCATACATTGTGATCTTCACGAAGAAGTCTATGCAGAGCAACTTCCCGGCTTGTTGCTAGGGGGAGTCAGGGTTGGTGTATCATCTTAAAAAATATATGTACAAATTGACAGTCTCCCAAAGAATGATTCAATAGATTCAGTGCAGTGGTGATGTAAGTCTGGTCTTTAGCGATGTGCAATAGATCACTATAATCTATTTTCTATTTTCTATTTTCTATTTTCTATTTTCTAATATCATAAAACTGAGATGTGTGTGTGGATGATATTGCAATGAGAAACGAGGTAGTCAAGGTATACAGTATCTAATGCAGTTTTTTGCAGACAAAGTTCCTTACTTAGGAATTAAGGTCCATAGAGTCACAAGCTGAGTTTGTTCAGGGCATTATGCTTGCCTGTGACTGCTTGTCTCGTGCGTTGGGGATGGGTTTCCATCATGTAAATACTAGTGTAGGTTTATTTTCTACTAGTAGTTTCTTTGTATGCCAAATAAGGCAATATGACTCCTCAATCACTTTGATGTTTCCTAGTGTTAAGATGAGAATTGCATGTAAAGCTCTTTAGGGGGAGGGTGAGTGTTCATCAATCTTGTAAAACTCACTAGCTATTGTCAACGTGTTTAGCCCACTTGCCTCCCTCGCTAAGCACACAACGTCAACGGAGGTGTTGTCAAGAATTGCGTTACTTCAATGTTTACTGCTTGCTTTCCACTGCATTCATAATTGCTTACTGCTTCCACTGATATCTGATTGAATGTTAATTAAAGTGTTTCGTAGATGAATTGTGGTAAACGATAGGCTGGCTAGTTAAGCAAGAGTGCTTTACCTAGCACCGCACGGTCCTTTCACAAAGGTGTGAAAATAGTCGAACCGTGACAACCTCATATGAGGACTGCCTTTTTATAAAGAAAATACATCCTAGACCTGTCGGATGACACGACGCTATTGGGATCCAAGCCTATTGATACACCCATGCATCCTAACAATAAATTATTGCTAGATATAGGGGATGATTGATCATGCATTATACTGAAGACTTGCTGGGAAGTAAAACTATCTCATGTTTGCTCAGCCAAACATGTCAAGGGTTCATGGGTTTTTTTTTTCAGTACGCCATGCAGAATGTAGTGTGGGTTAAGCAAGGGTGGGTTTCACAAATCAATATGGACCTAGAGGAATAATTATACGAATATGTTAACTTGGAACGCCAATGCCACAAATGTCTCTTCAACATAGCAGGGATCATAAACCAATTGATGAAATAAAGACAACTAAATTTTGGATCCACGGTAGATGAAAACATTTACTATTTTACCCTTTTATCTATTATTAATATCGATCTATAAGCTAACAAAGATTGCCCTCTTATAAACAAAAAATGAAAATAACACAGCGCATCTTACCCCCTTTGTGAAGTAAAATGATGTCATTGAAGATGAAAATCAATGACACCATTTGTCGCTTCCTATGCACTCTAGCCTCTTTCATGCTATCACCACACTCCAAGGTATGACCAGCCTTGGGTCCCCATACGAGCTTAGCTCAATGGAAATCAAGAATGCCAAGTTGGGTAAGAAAAACTCATTTTATCTTTTTCTTTTCTTTTCATTTTTCACTATTCAAAACTTGAACAAGAACAAGTGGGGAAAGGTCCATTTGAATTTGTGCTTAAACATGGGAAAGTGGGGAAACATTAACTGAGAGAGAGAGAGAGAGAGAGAGAGAGACAGAGTAGGTACAATTATACGAATATGTTAACTAGGAACACCAATGCCACAAATGTCTCTTCAACACAGCAGGGAACATAAACCAATTGATGAAATAAAGACAACTAAATTTTGGATCCGCTGTAAATGAAAACATATACTATTTTACCCTTCTGTCTATTATTTATATCGACCTATAAGCTAACAAGGACTGCCCTCTTATAAACAAAAAATGGAAATAACACAGCGCACCTTACACCCTATGTGAAGTAAAATGATGTCATTGAAGATGAAAATCAATCACACGATTTGTCGCTCCCTATGCACTCTAGCCTCTTTCATGCTATCACCACACTCCCAAGGTATAACCAGCCTTGGGTCCTCATACGAGCTTAGCTCAGTGGAAATCAAGAATGCCAAGTTGGGTAAGCAAAACTCTTTTTATCTGTTTTCTTTTCTTTTCATTTTTCACTATTCAAAACTTGAACTAGAACAAGTGGGGAAAGGTCCATTTGAATTTGTGCTTAAACATGGGAAAGTGGAGGAAACTTTAACTGGAAGAGAGAGAGAGAGAGAGAGAGAGAGAGAGAGAGAGAGGGAGGGAGTAGGTTCAAACATAAAACAAGATACCATACACAGTCCAAAGTTACCTCCAAACATACGCATTAAGGGGGAATTTGGTAATAAAAATAAAACTAATTATCATATTTGAGAGGGAGAACAAAACTATTTGAAAGTAGATCTTTTCAAGCTTTTTGGTAGAGCCAAAAATTATTGAATTGTAATAAGAAACGAAAAAGCTTATTAAGACCAGTTATGACTAGACCAAGAAAGGTGTTAAGCAGGGGCTGCTCATCCACCTAGAGGATCCTTTATGCATAGAAGACAAATAGCATCACCCAGTTCAGTCTTCACCATCAATCATTGGCAATCAGCAGCTACCATTTCAAAGTTTCAAAAATATCTACATGAACCCAACGCCTCTGCATCACCACCAAATCATCAATTGCTACAACATAATCTTCCCTTAACACACTCTAAAAGCTAATTTCTTCTATTCATTTATTTATTTATAACTGTAGCACTAAGGTTAATAGGAAAGAAAAAATGCAAATAACTCAAAAAGTGAGTATGTGCGTGTGTGCATGAGTGCATTGTGTGTGTGCGTGTGTGTGTGTGAGAGAGAGAGAGAGAGGGCGCGAGGAAGACACATTTGGACTTTAGGAGTAGTATAATTGTTATTGGAGGACAGCATGGTTGGACTCCAGGTCTAAGTTTTACTACAGGAATGGACTATGAGTGGATGGGAATCACCAAATCATTAGATTGCTGGTTTGATACGAAAGAAATACTCATTTACTTAACAATCACATGCACAAATAAATAAATGCACACACATGCATGCATACAAATATATGTATGCGAATATGTGCAGAATGCCACTTTGGAATTTAGCCAAGGATTCGTAGAATGCAAAATCTGTTGCGGTATGATATCATATGCAACATATTGCTGCCTCAAAGTCAAGCTGCAATACATGTAGCTTTGACTGGATAATGTACATCCATTAAACAAGTGCATATGATATTTGACAACATCCTATGATTTATATTTTTTTTTCATAAGGAATGCATCCTTTTCCATTTTTTATTTGTTCAACAATCATATACATCCATCAGAACCATTTGCATGCTTGTAGGATCCATAATTCACAGGTGGGTCACACATGTGAATGGTTTGGATAAGTGCATTGAGAACAATTGACAGAAAAAGATAATACAGGGCTAATAAATCCAACTTTACATATGCTTATTGTATCAAGATAAAAGAATAGTTTTTGCCATGTGATTCTTCATTAATAAGAACTTACATATAACAGCCAAAAACACACAACAACAACAAGCCTTAAGTCCCACTAGGTGGGGTCGGTCACATGAATATTTCTCTGCAAATTCACCCGATCCAAATCATTTTCCTCTATTAGATTAAGGGCTATTAAATCCTTCCTTACTACTTCATTCCAAGTCATTTTAGGCCTACCCCTACCCCTTTTCATGCCAGAAACCATAACAAACTCACTCTTCCTCACAGGTGCTCTACTAGGTCTGTGTTTCTAATGTCCAAACCATTTAAGTCGTCCTTCCCTTATCTTGTTTTCAACCAGTGCTATGCCTAAATTATTACATATATTTTCATTTCTTACTTTATCTTTTAATGTTAAACCACTTATCCACCTTAACATACGCAATTCAGCAACTTCATTTTTTGTTCATGTTGTTTCTTAGTTGTCCAGCATTTTAAACCATAGAGCATAGCTGGCCTTATAGCTGCCTTATAAAACTTTCTTTTTAATTTTAAGGGTATTCTACGATCACACAACACACCTAACACACTCCTTCATTTTACCCAACCAGTCTTAATTCAATGTACTACATCTTCTTCAATTTTCCTTTCACCTTGCATAATAATAACAACAACAACAATAACAACAAAACCAAGCCTTAGTCCCACTAAGTGGGGTCGGCTATATGAATCTTTTTTCCGCCAATTTATGCAATCATGGACCATTTCTTTTAATAGATTCAAGGATATTAAATCCTCACTCACCATCTCCTCCCAAGTTATTTTAGGTCTACCCCTACCCCTTCTACTGCCCCCCCCCAACAGTAACTAAATCACTCTTCCTCACAGGTGCACTATAAGACCTACGTTGCAAGTATCCATACCATCTAAGTCGTCTCTCCCTTATCTTATCTTCTATAGGGGTTACACCTAACTTACCACGAATATGTTCATTCCTTAATTTATCTTTCAATGTTATACCACTCATCCATCTAAGCATTCTCATCTCGGCAACTTTTACTTTTTGGATATTATGTTTCTTCGTCACCCAACATTCCAATCCATATAGCATAGCTAGTCTTATAGCTGTCCTATAAAACTTCCCTTTCAATTTTAAGGGTATTCTACGATCACATAGCACACTTGAAGCACTTCTCCATTTTAACCAACCTGTTTCTATCAGTGTTATTAATTTCTTGATTAACCAGTTTAATCTTCTCTCTGTTGCTATTCCTTAGCTTACTGAAATTACATTCCAAATATTTCAGTCTTATTCCTACTTATCTTAAACCCTTTAGACTCTAATGTGGCTCTCCAAAGTTCTAGTTTAGACTCCACTCCGATCCTACTATCACCAATTAACACGATATCATCTGCAAACAACATACACTAAGGGATCTAATTTTGGATATTCCTAATAATTTCATCAATTACTAAAGTAAAAAGATAAGAACTCAAAGTAGAACCTTGATCTATACCTATTGTGATTGGAAACTCTCTAGAATCTCCTCCTACAATCCTAACGCTAGTCACTACTCTATCATACATATCCTTAATGACCTCTGTATATCCACAACAAACTCCCTTCTTTTCTCATATCCACCAAAGCACTTCCTCGGGTACTCTATCAAAAGCTTTCTCTAAATCAATAAAAATCATATGCAAGTCCTTTTCCCTAAACTTTTCCATTAAACTCCTTAAAAGATAAATGGCTTATATTGTTGATCTCCCAAGCATAAAACCAAATTTATTTTCTGAAATTTTCGTTTCTAATCTTATTTTATATTTAATAACCCTTTCCCATAATTTGATCATGACTCATAATCTTAATTCCACAATAGTTATTATAGTTTTGAACATCGCCTTTGTTTTTATACAAAGGTACTAACGTACTTTTCCTCCATTCTTCTGACATTTTCTTGGTTTTTATAATATTATTGAATAGATTAGTTAACCAAATAATTCCTCTATCCCCTAAACATTTCCAAACTTCAATTGGTATTTTATCTAGTCGTATAGATTTCCCCATTTTTCATATTTTTAATGTCACCTTAACAGCCAAAAACATAAGAGCCATAAAAAATAGAAAATGAATACAAGCGACCAAATTTTTGTAAGCCAAAAAACCACACAATAAGAGAACTATTAATTTTTCTTAAATAAAAATTGTTTTGAAACATCAATGTGTTCAAGAAAACAATACTCAATGCAAGAAAATATGAGAAAATAATAAACTTCAAAAGTTTTGAAACATCAATATATTTGAGAAAACAATATTTGATGCAAGAAGATATGTGAAAAGTCTTATACATAAAGCATCATATGGGCTTGTTTAGTTGTGCGAAAATAGTTTCCTTTTCATTTCCAAATTTCCAAAGAAGCACAAATTTGCTATCTTATTTTCTAGTTTTCCAACATTGACATAGAAAAACTTGGAAAACAAGAAAAAGCTGTTCTCCAACTTTCTGTACCGAATGTTGGAAAACTAGAAAACCAGGTGCTATTTTCATAATTATTTGGAAAACGGAACATGGAAAATAAAAACAATTTTTTTCACAGCTAAACAGGCCCAGTGAGAATCTGAAACAAAAACAGCATTTATACCTGAGCATCATACATGACAAGGCCAGCATAAACAATTGTTAATCCAACTATTGAATCTGAGAAACCCCTGCATTTAAACAACAAAATTATGAGTCTTATCATACACCCATGAACCTATATTCAATTTCTAAATTCACGAAGTAAACAACCAGAGAATACATATTCCATAACAAGAGAAGTTGGTACTGTTCCCACAGGCCTCGAAGGCGAAATTTTTTTGGCAACAAAAGCACAAAAGGGAAGAATGAGAGAGATTATAGACTTGCAACCAATAATTTACATTTTTGAAAAAAGAAAAAGGTTAAAAAAATCTATTACCAAAGTAAACCAAAATCTACTTGGTGATGGTTGAGCGAATTATTGCAAAAACACAATAGCAAAACAGTTTAGCAAGAAAAATAATGACCATTTAAATTTTCTGACATCAGGTGTTTATACATTATGCAGTTAGAAATTTCTAATCCAGTAGGGTATGTTCAAATCTTCATTAGCACTTTTAAGGTATCCCCATTAATGCAGTTAGAGGAACATAGGGCATACCTTTCAAGGGCAAGGGTTGTTGCAGCAGCCACCACCGTCTATCCTTCAATAGCAGTAAAAAGTTCTCATTAGAGAATTGAATCATGTATACTGACACCAACTTACCATAAAACAAAGAGAACACAAAGTGAAATCTTGTTGTTTATATGCATCTCTACGAGAATGAAGCTTACAGAGGAATGGGAGGAAGGAAAGCCTCCTGCCTGGACAGCAGCCTTGAAATCGATGTTGTTTCCGTACAGAAAGGCGGAACTGAAAGGCTTAGAGAACTGCGCGACTGCCGCAGACACCGCCGCTGCTATCAGAACCTAAAGGAAGTCAAGAAAAAGAAAAAGAGGAGTGAACAGCATGTAGAGCTAAATTTCATTGTTTATCGTCTGGAATTCTGAGAAATTGTGAGAAAAGAGAAGAAAACTCTGGGGAATCCCATTGGTTACTCTGAGTAGAAATGAGGGTTAGGTAGGAAGGAAGGAAATGGCGGACCTTGTTATGAGCGATTTGAGCGATGTCCACAGTACCTACTCTGAGACAAACGAATGGGGAAGAAGCCTTGGCCTTCTGGAGAGGAGGAAGGATGGGGCTGCTAGAGATAAGAATTTTTTGGCTGGTCCGGTAGTATGAAGAAGCCAGGGTGTGATACCCGCCGCCGGGGAGAGTTGCAGACTGTAATAACATGGTGTGTGTGTGTGTGTGCTCGCCGCCTCGATCTCCCCTTAACCCACCTTATCCACATGCTAACCACGTGGGAAGAGGTTGCCACACTCTCACCTCGTATGCAAGCTAGGCATTTAAAATAGATGCCTCAACCTTATTTCTCCTATGAGTTTATTAAATATATTTATTATTGATTTAAGTGTAATTCCAAGAGTAAAGTGAATTTTGTATTTTAAATTTTTTGAAACTTATTTACCACTTAATCCGTATTTGTATATTTAACAAATCAATTTCACGGAATTAAGACCGAATTAAATTTATCTTATCAATGAGTTCTTTTTACCCAATTAAGTGCGTGTAAAGTTATTCAACATACGCATGCAATACGAGTAATGAAATGTAGTGCTGAAAGTAAAGAAATAAGGGAAGAGAGAACGCAAACGCGATTTTACAAGATTTAGCCAACCCGACCTACGTCCTCGCCTTGAGCAACTCATTCAAGGATTCCACTATAATCTCTACTCCTTAAATTGGGACGGAATTTCCCTTACATCCGCTGCTTACAAGAGGTACAACTTCCTTCTACTCCGCTGCTTACAAGAGATACAACTCTCTCCTCAAACCCGGTTCACAACCCGAACCGTGATTACAATGAAATCTGTAAAATACTCAAAGTTGCTTCTAACAAAGTTAGTGAGTACAACTTAAATTCCTAATACATAATCATATGATGAAATTTGAAGCTCAAAATGAATGTAACGATATAATCGTTATATGCAAGAATATGATTCACTAACTTCCCCTTTTATCAAATCTCTCAAAAATATTTATATAAATCAGTGCTTTGGAGAACTTAAGCTAAATCTTTGAATACAAAAAAAAAAAAAACTTTGAAGATTGCAAAGATTTGAAACACACTTTGTCACAACAATATTTATCTCAAGTGTATATAGATAACCTTTAGACTTTTCAATCAAGTAGATTTTGCAATATTAAAAATATCAAGTCTTTGAATGAAAACTCACTTGAATCAAAAATATCTAATCAATAACAAAAGTTCTTCTCAAGTGATAGTCTTATCAAAATGATTTATTATATGCACACTCAAGATCAACCTCTTAACAAATATTCAAAAGTAGATTTTGCAATGACAAGCTCTTTGAAAACTAGATATACGCTTGAATCAAAAACTATTCAACCAATGACAAAAAAACTTTCTCAAGTAATGATCTCGTCAAAAACACTCTCTATTTGTATATGAAAAACTCAAGATCGATCTCTCTAATAATAATATTCAATAACAGATGATGAGATGAGAAACTCTTGAAAATAATAAATGGATTGACTAAACCTCAATATCAAGATGAAACCAAGATGAGTAAATGAATTCCCTTTGATTTTCTGAGTTGATTTGCCCAAGCTTGATGGGTATAAGTTAGAGTGCAGGCAATCATATAGCTATATGCTCAAGTTTCTCAATTCTCTTTCAAAAAGATGTTCTCTTCTCTTCACGTTGATCTTCGCTTCCATACTAAGGTTTAGATGTTCAATATATAGGTATCTTGCCCTTAGGATAGATCTCAATCGTTGGATCAAGAAATATTTTGCTAGTTCTATTATTAAAAATTAGATTTTTAAATTTTCCCACAAGTTCGGATGACTGAGATTAGAGGCCCAGATGACTAAAGTTCCTTAGAACTTTGAAAAAAATAACCTAGATATAGGGTCAGATGACTGAAGTTTGGGGTTCAAACGACTGAAGTGTTGGGTTCAGACGACTGAAGTATAAGTTCAGTTTTTTTAGGTGCTTCTGCCAGGTTTTGTGTTTCACCATTAATTCTTCAGGTGACTGAACTTAATCTTCAGTCTTCTAAAGAAATTCTTTAGACGACTGAGGTTAACTTTGGTATTTTGAAGTGGCAACTTCAGGCACCTGGCCTTTGACTTTGGTCTACCAAAGTTCCTAAATCTTGAATTTTTTTCTTTATACTATGAAAAACTGTTTTGCTCTCATTCTTGGCTATTTTATAAAAATATTTTATGGGGTTTTAAAAATATTTCTAAGTCCATGAATGTCCCTTAATGATGTTTATGAGATGCATGAGTCCTAAGGTCACTCTAGGGTATATATTGAGCCTTAAATTAAATCATATGAAAATATAAATACATTAGCTCTAAGTACCCATTCCTATGACGTTCGTGAACTTGTTGCTTGCATCTTCATTCTTGTACTCTTTGAGTTCCATGGATTTGCCAAGTTGTGTATGTTTTACTCTTCATGACTTCCATGACTTGTTATCCTTTCTTGCATGCTTAATATAGTTCTTGTTCACAATCTCAATGCACATATCAAATACCAAATGATTTGTCATTATCAAAACAGGATTGGACTTATAGAGTCAACATTTATAAAATATATATTATATAATATATATATAATATAAAAATAATAAAATTAAAAATTTTGATTAGACTCAAAACTTGACTCAACTCGAGTATCATTATTGAGCTTAAACTCCACTTGTTAAAATACTCGAGTAGCTCTAATTTGACTCAAACTCGAGTAGAATCAAGTCGAGTCAAGTCAAGTTAGGAGACGAGTTGAGTCTACGTAGCTCCCGGTTAAGCTTACTCACATGGAAGGATGTCGAAAGAAAACCAACTCTCTATCCTAAGACATGGAAAAAAAACACCCACTAGCCATAATTAAAGCATGAATGATGAGACATGGATGTCATTAGCTAACACACAAGCAACCACACTAAGTATGAGAAGCCCACGAACGAAGAGTGGTTACATCCTCCAAAGGGAAATAATCACGTGGGGAAGACTTGACCATAAGAAAAGGAGGAACTCTCATCCTCAAGGTAAGTTGTCACGCCCCGAACCCGAAAATGGGACCCAAGGGTGAATTTAAGTAACCTAACATGTCTCTGTATCAATTGAAACCATACATGATACAACATACAAGAGGGAGTCCGACCCCGTAGGGTGAACGGATGCCCACATACATACATACATACATTCATACTCATCCAACATAAGCAACAGAAAACGGTCTTTTATGCATAACCAGTATCATACCAGAGTCTATACCATACAAGCTAGGATATATATTACCATATTACAAAACATACCCCAGGTGTCTACAAAACTAACTCGACAACCTGGATACCAAAACTCGTACCTAAAAAGACACTAGCAGTAGCTACGACACCCTTGCTCCCAAACGCTAGGATGCCACTTACCGCTACCTGAAGGCCCTCAAAAATATTGTACGTACATTCGGGGTGAGACACCTCTCAGTAAGGAAGAAAACAGTTTATATCAACGTGTGGCATACCAGTGTCATTTTACATACTTCATAACACTATACATACGATACAATTTGAAACAATTCATACAGTTTCATACAAATACATACAGTTCCAATATTTTCAAAAAACCATTCCAGTTCATACGATACCCAACATACATACATACATACATACGGTCAGTGTCGTCACACTAATTCGCAACTACACCAGGTCACCTTGTCTCACAGCGATTACATTGCTACATATACAACTACGCTGCGACGATCAAGGCCCAATGGTGAATCCATTCACTCATACACAACTACACAAGGTCACCTAGTCTCACAGCGATTACGTTTCTACACATGCAACTACGAAGATCTATGACTTAGGCCCAATAGTGAATCCATTACTACATACGCAACTACACAAGGTCACCTAGTCTCACCCCGATTACATTGCCACATGTCAAACTACGCTGCGACGACCTAGGCCCACTGTGAATCCATTGCTACAAACGGTGTAGATCACACCCATCGGTGACCAGTCGGAACATACTGGTGATATTTCACACCCCGGATATAGAGTCGGCCACTCTCGCCACGGTAACTACCCGATACTTGGCTATTTTACAAATTCCTGGAATCATTTTGGAACTCACGTTCCTATACATTTCAGCGTACGGTAATTAGCTACCACATAACTGTTTTACAAATACCTGGAACAATTTCATACAACCATACATACCACACTTATTTGGATTATGGAAAATCATATCATTTACAATTTCAAGTATACAGTTTATGCAAATATGGATTACGGTCACCTTAATGATACAGTTTAAATAAGACAAATGGTTTTCCAAACAAAATAGAGATGATACTCGAAATCCCCAAATTTTCTCGAAAACTATAACCCAAAAATCCCGTGTTTTTACCTGATAGATTTCCCCAAATAAGTAGCCAAAACGTACATACAATCGTAGTAGCCTATAGGTTTACTGATCCTGATTTCGAAAAATGAACTGATATAAACAGAATCCCCTTCCCTTAACCCGAATTCCAATTACGAACTCTACGGTCCTCAAAACTACAAACCGAGACTCCAAAACCTACAAACCATAGTACAAAACATACCTACAATCCGTACTACTATACACATACCGAATTAGAAATGAAAACCAAGCCTTACCTCGATTTTGGCCCAAAACCCGAAATCCTTCAAAATGAGATTCTGATCCAGTAGAAACGTAGAGAATCCTTCACTAATCCTCGCAGTAACTTTGGATTAGTGAATCCAGCGACAAACGGCAAAGGAATCGAAGAGAGAGAGAGAGAGAGAGCTTCGAAATCTAGAGAGAGAGAAAGAGAGATAATCCATAACTTCGTAATGAAGAAACCCAAAAGATCCTTTTATAGACCTTTGACCCGAGGGATTTTGTCGACGAAAGGGTGCCTTCGTCGACGAAAAGTCATGGATTTCGTTGAGCAATCGGAGATTTCTTCGACGAAGCTTGATATTTCCAATTTCCGTCTCTCGGTTTTTCTTCATCGACGAACCTCTGAATTTCATTGACGAAAAGCCTCAATCTTCATCGACGAATTTTGGCTTTATCGACGAAGTCTGCAGAATTTCCATTTTTCCCCTCTTTTACACAATAAACTCACATCCCACGGTTCGGGTTCTTACAATCTCCCCTCCTTACAAAATTTCGTCCTCGAAATTTGCAATCTCTCATTACAAATACATTCATACTACTACATACATACTTACTCTGATGTGAAACTAAACTGTCACCATACATACATACATTCTCTAGAGAACACGACGGCCATTTATACGTAGCCCCGTTACGATACATACATACATGCCCTCACTTATGGTGGAGGAATACCGTGGTTACATACATACATAGCCTTGAGAGCTTACAATACTACAGGACTCTCCCTGAGACTAACCACTAGATACAATACAATAACAGAGGATTACATACATACATACATACTCATACCACCCTGCTATCCAAATACTACTCAAAACAACTGCGGATACTTCCAACGTATTTCCGTTTCTAGTTCCCAAGAAGCTTCCTCAACTTCGTGGTTCTGCCACAATACCTTCACTAACAGTATATCTTTGGTACAAAGCTTCTGAACTTTACGGTCCAGAACCTGAACAGGTATCTCCTCCTACGCCAAAGTATCCACAAGTCCCAAGGACTCGTAACTGATAACATGCGACGGATCCAACACGTATCTCCTTAACATGGATACGTGAAATACATCGTGGACCCTCGAGAGTGTTGGGGGTAATGCAACTCTATAGGCTACTGGACCCACTCGCTCAAGTACCTCGAATGGTCTGATATACCTCGGACTCAACTTGACCTTCCGTACGAATCTCATCACTCCCTTCATTGGAGCGATTCAAAGGAATACCTTACCCTCCCCCCACCTCAAACTCCAACTCACGGCGGCGAACATCTACATAACTCTTCTGCCAACTCTGAGCCGATCTAATCATCTCCCAGATCAAACTTGCCTTCTCAGATGCCTACTGCACGAGTTCAAGTCCTAAAACCTGCCGTTCACCAACCTCATCCCAATACAAAGGAGATCGACACCTCTGACAATACAAAGCCTTGAACGGTGCCATCCCTATACTAGCCTGGAAGCTGTTGTTATAGACAAACTCCACTAGTGGCAGAAATTGAAATCAACTACCACCGAAGTCCAATATACAAGCCCGTAACATATCTTCCAAGACCTGTATCATCCTTTCTGACTGTCCATCAGTCTGGGGGTGGAACGTTGTACTAAACGTAAGCTTCGTCCCAAATGCTTCTTGCAAGCTCTTCCAAAATCGAGAAGTAAACCTCGGATCCCAATCTGAAACAATGGACACCGGTATCCCGTGCATTCTCACAATCTCATGCACGTACATATCAACTAGCTTACTCAAAGGGTAGCTAACCTTCATCAGTACAAGTGAGCAGATTTTGTCAACCTGTCCACAATTACCCAAATGGCATTCTGCCCGTGAAGCGCTGTTGGTAATTCAGTAACAAAGTCCATGGAAATATGCTCCCACTTCCACACCGGAATAGGCAAAGGCTGCAACGGCCCTGCCGGCCTCTGATGTTCAGCTTTCACCTACTGACATGTCAGACACTGCTCCACAAACCTGGCAATTTTCCTCTTCATACTAGACCACCAGAAGGACTCGTGCAAATCCCGATACATCTTCGTACTACCCGGATGTACCGTATACAAAGAACGATGCCTTTCCTCTAGAATCGTCTTTCTAATCTCCTCATCATTTGGAACACATAGCATGTTCCCAAATCTCAACACACCTCTGTTAGAGATGTTAAAACCCGCAGCCAAACGCTGCTGCACTTTCCCCACAATCTCAGCTAATTCTGCATCATTAGGCTGCGCGACTTTAATACGCTTAAACAAAGTCAGCTGAATCACCAAGCTAGCAATGAAAGCCTGATGATCACAAGATACTAACTCTACGCCAAGGCTTTCCAGATCTCACCTGACATGATGCTGAGCTAAAATTGCAGATACTGTTGCATGTTCTGACTTCCTACTCAACGCATATGCTACCACATTAGCCTTTCCTGGGTGATAATTGATTGTGCAATCGTAGTCCTTAATCAACTCTAGCCACCGTCTCTATCTCATATTCAACTCCTTCTGCATGAAAAAGTACCTGAGGCTTTTGTATTCAGTGAAAATCTCACACTGGACACTATACAGATAGTGTCGCCAGATCTTCAACGCATAAACTACAACAGCTAACTCTAGGTCATATGTAGGGTAATTCTTCTCATACTCCTTAAGTTGTCGAGAAGCATATGCCACCACCTTATCCTGTTGTATAAGCACACAACCCAAACCTTTCAAAGATGCGTCGCTATAAATCACAAAGTCCTCATCCCCCAAAGGAATGGTCAACACTGGAGCAGTAACCAGCCGGTGCTTCAACTCGAGAAAGCACTGCTCGCAATCACTAGACCAGTCAAACTTCACTCCCTTCTTAGTCAATCATGTCAGAGGTCCAGAGAATTTAGAGAAACCCTCCACGAACCGATGATAGTAACCCGCTAGTCCCAGAAAACTCCAAACCTCCTGTACATCCTTCGGTCTAGCCTAGTCGACCACAGCTTCAATCTTACTGGGATCAACGGAAATATCGCTCTCAAACACCACATGCCCTAAGAAAGCGAGTTGATTCAACCAGAACTCACACTTCTTCAGCTTAGCATACAACTTCTTATTCCGCAGAATCTGTAATACTAACCTAAAATGTTCCATATGCTTTTCCGTACTCCTCGAGTATACCAAAATGTCGTCAATGAATACCATTACAAATCGATCTAGGTACTCATGGAAAACCCTGTTCATCAGATCCATGAACACCTCTAGAGCATTTGTTAACCAAAAGGCATGACTAAGAACTCGTAGTGGCCATATCTGGTTTGAAAAGTAGTCTTCGCTACATCCTCTGCTCTAACCCTTACCTGATGATATCCTGACCGCAAGTCGATCTTCGGAAAGACCTGCGTCCCCTGCAACTGGTCAAAAAGATCATCTATACGAGGTAAAGGGTAATGGTTCTTCACTGCCACTTTGTTGATCTCACGGTAATCAATGCACATACGCATCGACCCATCTTTCTTCTTCACAAATAATACTGGAGCTCCCCAGGGAGAAACACTAGGTCAAATGAATCCCCTGTCCAGTAATTCCTACAACTGCTCCTTCAACTCCATTCTGCTGAAGCCATCTAGTACGGAGCTTTAGAGATCGGTGTCTTACCAGGAAGCAACTCAATAGTAAACTCCACCTCACGATCCGAAGGTAAACCGGGTAAGTCGTCTGGAAACACATCCGAAAACTCATTGACCACCCGAATGTCCTCGAGTCTCAACTCATCCCGTGGTGGTTCCTTCACACAAGTTAGGTACCCCTGACAACCATCCAAGAGTAACCTCCTCACCTGTAAAGCTGATAGAATCTGTGGCATAGAACGCACACACGATCCGGCGAACTCAAACTCCTGCTTCCCAGGAGGTCTGAATACTACCACCTTCTTCCGACAGTCAATCACCGCATAGCTGGAAACAACCAATCCATTCCCAATATGACATCAAAACCTAACATATCGTATATGAAATTAAGAATAGCTTCCCAAGAGGGGGGGTGAATTGGCTTTTTAAAAATTTCTTTTAATTCCTTTTGAGATACCTTAAACTTCCTTTATTTCTTTTAACCAATTCTTGGTTTGTTTGTTTAATTCTTTAATCAATCGAGAACTTAGTTCCTTTATCCAATCAATAACACAACTAAACAACCAATCAATTAAACAATATTTTCAAGCCAAACAATCAATTTATTTGTCAAGTACAAGTTAAACAACAAACAACAAAATCAAGATATAAAGTATTCAGCACTTTGGTAATATAACAACTCAAGATGGTTGTTTGTTTATATTTGCCAAATTTGAACCAAAACCTGTAGTGAATGAGAATTTATGCTTGCTGATGTAAAGCCCTGTATAGATGAATCAAATCACTCTTTCCAAATATTTAGAACTCAAATAAACTCTTGGTAAATTTATCTTTGGGATGTTAACCAAGTAACGTACTCCCGTAAGGTTTCCGCAAGATATGGTGTAACCAACGTACTCCCTTTCGGTTTCCGCAACCCAAATCAAAATTAAACCTTAAGTTTATTTGATTTCCAAATATATGTAGTTTATATGATTTTCAAATTTAAACCATCCACGCAATTTAAATATGCTGAAAATAAAGAGTAAGGGAAAGAGAGAATGAGACAGAGATTTTTACTAGGTTCGGCTTATACCCAGCCTACGTCCTCGCCTTTGGCAAGCCACCAAAGGATTCACTAGTTCAATTCTGTTGATAGGTGGAACAATACCGATTACAACACTCCTTGGTTAAGGCTAGAGCCCGCCTTCTCCAAACGATATTCCCTCGTTCGGTCACTCCTTACATAGGTTAGAGCCCGCCTCTCTAAGCAATATTTCCCTGATTAGCCAACGATCCAAACAACCCTTGGAACGTCAAAGAACTATAAGAAACACAAGATAAGATCTGCGTACAAGTATACTCTCTCAAAGAGTAAGTTAGTACAATTTCAGCACTATATACTTTGAATGTAAAATATCAATATGAAATACAATGAAGCTCAAGTGTAGAATTCACCAATATCCTTCTTAGAAGAGGATTAGTAGTAGGAACTCAGAGGAGGAAGGATTAGCACTTCAGAATTCTCAGCAAAATAATTTTTCAATGAGTGAACAAGAGAACTTAGGAAGAACAAGAGTACTTTCAGCTTCACAAGCAGATTTTTCAATTCTTGGATGAGTTTTGATTTGCAAAACCATGTATTTATAGGCTTTCAAACTTGTTTCCATGTTGCAAAAGTTTCCTTTAAGTGTTTCCCAAAATTTTAGAAAGTTTAGAGCTCAAACGGCTATATTTTAAAATATTAGAATTTTAAAAATTTCCTTGTTGAACAGTGTTTGGTTGTCTGAAGTGTCGTGGTCAGTCAACTGAAGTTCCTTAAACCCTCAAAAAATTGAACTGGATACAAGGTTAGTCGACTAAAATCAGGGTTCAGTTATCTGATGTTGCAGGTTCAGATGATTGAAGTCGCAAGTTCAATCGTCTGAACTTGCTGCTGTAACTTTCTGCCTGTTCTGTCTTGTTCTCTGTCAACAGTGACCCCACTTCAATGTTTTGGCCATAACTTTTTCTTTATAACTATAAACTAGGTGTTCTTGGTGTCAAATGAAATCTAAGAGAAAATCCTACAACTTTTATGTTGACCACTTTTCAAAATAATGAGGTTTTAATAGTGAAAAATGCACCTAAATACGGCTGTATAAAAACTGACAGCAAATGAAAAAACCCTTTTTGGTGCTTTTTTATTCCAAAAATGATTCTAATCCTTTTAAAATAATTTTTAGCCTTAAAAATATTTTTCAGGTATTTGAAAAAGTATCTAGGTCTAAGTTAACCTAAGAGCTTCAAAATATTTCAAACGATATTTTAAACATTAAAAGTTCTTACATGAAAACTTCTAAAACTTTTCTCATTCTTAAGTCTTCATGTTTTGTTTCTTCAAGCCTCCATCTTTTCTTCAAGCTTTCATATTCTTTGAGCTTTATCACTTTGCCTTTCTTTGGATCTTTTAATATTCCTTGGCTTTCAACAACTCATTCATGTCTTCATATTCTTCAAGGTTTAATATATCATCTTTAAATCCATGCTTGGACTCTTTTAAGCTTCATTTAATCCTCTTGAGCACTTAGACCTTTTCTTTCTCATATATGATCCTTGTGGGAACTTTAACCTTGCTTTCTCATATATGAGCCCTGAAATATCATTACTCACACAAATAGATTAAATTACACTTGTTTGTTAGCATCAAAACAAGATAACAAGATTTTAAGCTTTTTAAGGCCAACAGTATACTACAAGATTCGCCGGTAACAGTCTCTCCTAAATCACAACTGGGCAGTTTCCTAACATCTTACTACAAATCTTTATACTCCTAGTTGGCGTAGTTACAGCCAAACATTCCTCCAAAAGTTGGGTTTCAATCCCACACAATTTCACAAATCTAGTAGATATGAATGAATGGGTTGCACCTGAATCAAATAACACAACAACTTTATTCGAAAGCAGTAACATGGTACCTGTCACCACGTTCCTAGCGTGTTCCACATCTGCAGGAGTAAGTGAATATACCCTCGTCGGAGCCGTGGTCACCTGGTAGTTCCCTTGAGGTATCTGATTACTCCCACGGTTTTGACTCTGTGTAGGCATAATCTTCCTCTGTTCCTGACAACTCTTCGCCATGTGGCCTATCTCGCCACAGTTGTAGCAGACACCCCAGAATGGCCGGCATTCGCCATCATGCCATTTATGGCATTTGGCGCATGGTTCAGAGGGTGGATCCCCTTGAGAACTCGGCCGCTTGGTGTTCTGTTGATAACTAGAGTCGTAACTCTTCTTCTTCTTCCACTAACTCTGCCGGGGACCACTCGAAGGACCAAAAGATACTGGCCTCTTCCCCTGAACCTGCACTACCTTATCTCCCCGAAGGTCGGTCTTAACTATGGTGGCTTTATCCACCAGGACAGAGAACTCACGGATCTGCAACATCCCCACAAGACGGTGGATGTCTTTCCTCAGACCCTTCTCAAACCTTCGCGCCTTCTCGTGCTCATTCGGAACTAAATACGGCGCAAATCGAGATAACTTGATGTATCTGGAAGCATACCTCTGCACCGTCAAATTTCCCTACGTCAGGCCTGAAAACTCATTAGCCTTCTCATCCCGGGTGGAGACCGGAAAGTATCTCTCAAAGAATACCTCCTTGAAGCGACTCCACATCATATCAGATGGACTAGCTCTCTGCCTCTCAAGTAGACTCACCGCTGTCCACCATCGCCCTGCCTCCCCAATCAATTGGAAGGTAGTGTACAAGACCTTCTGCTTCTCAGTGCAGTGGAGGACTCCAAAAATCCTCTCGATCTTCTCAATCAAGTCCTCCGCCACTATCGGATCAGGTCCTCCTGTGAATGGCGGAGGGTGCATGCGTGTGAACCTCTCATTGGTACACCCCGCATCCATAGGAGAACTCTTGCGTCTCCTAACACTCTGTCCAATCTCTTGTATCACCTGTCTCGCCAAACCACAAGACACAGAAGGAGACTCATCACTTGTCGTCTCCTTGGAACCACTTTCCAAGTTATTATCCTTGGGTTCCATTCTGAACATAGAATTGGAATCGGTTAGAATTTCCTATATCGTACGCAGTTAACACAATCATAGACCTAATCATGTCAACTATTACTCTCACAGATCTAAGCCTGTCTCGTCACACCGACACGAAAGTCGTCAATGGTCTACCCTGCCTTTACTGGAATCGTCATTCCAAGAAAAACACGGAAAACCGCTGACACATCCCGATCTAGCAACAGAACAACCCTCGACCAACACTACCCATTCCCCACATCCTATATACTGGTATGCACTTATCAATACTCCTAACCAAGTCTACAAGACCTAACAACCTGGTTAGCTCTGATACCAAGCTGTCATGCCCCGAACTCGGAAATGGGACCTAGGGGTGAATTTAAATAACCTAACCTGTCTCTGTATCAATTGAAACCATACATGATACAACATACAAGAGGGAGTCTGACCTCGTGGGGTGAACAGATGCCCACATACATACATACATACATCCATACTCATCCAACATACGTAGTGAAAAACGGTCTTTTATACATAACCAGTATCATACCAGAGTCTATACCATACAAGCTAGGATATATATTCCATATTACAAAACATACCCCAGGAGTTTACAAAACTAACCCGACAACCTGGATACCAAAACCATTCCAGTTCATACGATACCCAACATACATACATACATACATACATACATACGATCAGTGTCGTCACACTAGTTCGCAACTACACCAGGTCACCTCGTCTCACAGCGATTACATTGCTACATACGCAACTACACTGCGACGATCAAGGCCCAATGGTGAATTCATTGCCTCATACGCAACTACACAAGGTCACCTAGTCTCATAGCGATTACGTTTCTACACATGCAACTACGAAGATCTACGACTTTGGCCCAATAGTGAATCCATTGCTACATACGCAACTACACAAGGTCACCTAGTCTCACCCCGATTACATTGCCACGTGTCAAACTACGCTACGACGACCTAGGCCCACTGTGAATCCATTGCTACAAACGGTGTAGATCACACCCACCGGTGACCAGTTGGAACATACTGGTGATATTTCACACCCCGGATATAGAGCTGCCCCCTCTCGCCACGGTAACTACCCGATACCTGGCTGTTTTACAAATTCCTGGAATCATTTTGGAACTCACGTTCCTATACATTTCAGTGTACGGTAATTAGCCGCGACATAGCTGTTTTAGAAATACCTGGAACAATTTCATACAACTGTACATACCACACTTATTTGGATGGCAAATCATATCATTTACAATTTCAAGTATACAGTTTATGCAAATATGGATTACGGTAACCTTAATAATACAGTTTAAACAAGACAAATGGTTTTTCAAACAAAATAGAGATGATACTCGAAATCCCCAAATTTTCCCGAAAACTGTAACCCAAAAATCCCGTGTTTTTACCTGATAGATTTCCCCAAATAAGTAGCCAAAACATACATACGATCGTAGTAGCCTATAGGCTTACTGATCCTGATTTCGAAAAATGAACTGATATAAACAGAATCCCCTTACGTTAACCCAAATTCCAACTACGAACTCTACGGTCCTCAAAACTACGAACCAAGACTCCAAAACCTACAAAACATAGTACAAAACATACTTATAATCTGTACTACTATACATATACCGAATCATAAATGAAAACTGAGCCTTACCTCTATTTTAGCCCGAAACCCGAAATCCTTCGAAACGAGATTCCGATCCAGTAGAAACGTAGAGAATCCTTCACTGATCCTCGCAGTAACTTTGGATTAGTGAATCCGACGACAAACGGCAAAGGAATCGAAGAGAGAGAGAGAGAGAGAGAGAGAGAGAGCTTCGAAATCTAGAGAGAGAGAGAGAGAGAGATAATCCATAACTTAGCAATGAAGAAATCCAAAAGATCCTTTTATAGACCTTTGACCCGAGGGATTTCATCGACGAAAAGGTGCCTTTGTCGACGAAAAGTCAGGGATTTCGTCGAGCAATCGGAGATTTCTTCGACGAAGCCTGATATTTCCAATTTCTGCCTCTCAGCTTTTCTTTGTTGATGAACCTTTGAATTTCGTCGACGAAAAGCCTTAATCTTCGTCGACGAATTTTGGCTTCATCGACGAAGTCGGCAGAATTTCCATTTTTCCCCTCTTTTACACAATAAACTCACATCCCACGGTTCGGGTTCTTACATAAGTACACAACATTATATACATATATACACACACATATACACACACTGTTGTGATAACTATCTAATCACAATAATAAAATTTTGATATTGTTGATGTCAAACAATAAAGGATGTTTCTAAAATATTTAAAACCTAATTGTAAATTGGGATTGTTTCATAACATTAAAGGTCTAATTTATTATAGTTGACTTGTTTTCCCAATATTTATCTGCTTTGTCGCCTAATAATTGTCGAAAGACTTAAGCAACCATCATCACTTGATGACTACATAGTCTTTGTCACTTGAATGGCTACTCATAGCTTCTTTTTCACTCGGGTGATAAGCGATTTCATCCCTTAAGAAATTTGTATCTCTCCTATAATGTTTGCCTTACATCTCTTCTAGGTGATTCTCCACTTAGTCACTAGTGACTAAGCAACACTTGATTCACCTTGCCTAAGCGACCTCTTTTTCAAAGTGAGTATCTTAACTAAATAGTCATCATCACATTTCGAGGATATGGACAAAGATGGAACAATCAATGCCTCTCATGGTTGCTTTATTAGTTATAACATTTATAAATAACCATTCGTAAATCACAACCTTAGCTTTATCCAATCATAAATTGTTATACCCTTCCTTTCCTGGGCAATCCATACTTGGAACATTCTTGAATCTTCCTTGTGTCGTCCATCGCTAAGTGACAAATCATGGGTTTTGAGGGATACCATAATCATTTCAGTAGCCTAAAAAGGTGATATTCGTGTGTCACATGTGATAGGAATGATATATTCCCAAGAGGGGGATGAATTGGGTATTTAAAAATTCCTCTTGTGTTCAGTGTGTTCAATTTTAAACCACAGTCAGTATAACACAACTTAGAGTCTTTCTAAGCAATCAAAAATACCAATTCCACAGATATCGAAATATGCAAATATTTAAATAATACATGATAGTTTAAATATAAATATGCAAGTGCTGGAATGTAAAGAGTATAAGGAAGAGAAGAACACGTAATTTGTTATCGAGGTTTGGCCAAACAGCCTATGTCTCCGCCTTAAGCCAGTAGCCCAAGGATTCCACTATGTGCTCACTTAACTGGGCAGAGTGACGCCACTTACACTCTCCTCATGGGGCAGAGACTCCCCAACTCAAATTACAGGGTTGAGCCACAACCAATTCTCCTTATGAGGCGAAGACACCTCAACTCAATTATTAGGCTGAGCCAAACTATGCACACTTTACGGGATGGTGCAAATCCCAGCTCACCTAACTGGGTTTGAGCCAAATTGGGACTCCTTACAAGGCGAGCCTCCCTCTTCGGGTCACGCCTGGAATACAACAGAAAAAAAAATTTCGTACAAATAAATGCTTCTATAATAAGTAGATGTGTACAAATTGAAAGTACTAATGCACTCACACAAGATATGAAATAAGCTCAAGTGAGTATGTGTATTTTCTTACAATAATTTTGTAATCTTTGAAAATGATGTAAATGATGAAATGCTTCAAAGATTTGAACCCTACTAAATATTTCTCCAAAACTATTTTTCAAAGAATAATAGGAAAACCCATGGTTTTGCCTTCAAAATAAATTTTGCCCAAATAAATAGAAGAGACCTTTCATGCAAAGATTATGTAGATGAAAATATGCTCAAGGTACTCTTAAGAATCTTCTCAAAAAATATATTTCAAGACAAATGTAGGAGAAGTCTAAGGTAATTAGCTCAAAAGGATTTTGCAAATCAACACAAGTGAGCTTATGAATCTTGCTATGAATGTGCAAAGATTCACAACCTATAGAAAGTTTTCTCCCAAAGATATTTATTAAGACTAAATATGTGGAAGAAACTATAATCTTACTCTCAAGAATGATTTTGAAAAGAAGAGAATAAATGAGAGTAAATGAATTTTTATATGAAAAATATATTGTAACGACCCGGAAAATTTTAACTATTTAAAATAATAAGAAGGATAGAAGGGAAGGAAAAAGAAATTTTTAAAAGGTGACTGTGAGCAATCATCGACGAACCAACTGGTCTCGTTGACGAGCATTCTTTCTTGGCTTGTCGACGAAGGCACATGTCTTGTCGATGAGGAATTACCGAAAAGGATTTTCACATGATTGAAATTCGTCGACGAGTTTGTTGTTTCGTCGCCGAACTGTCTACTAGGACTCGTCGACGATTCCATGTGTCTCATCAATGAACCCCTACCTATAAATAGTGAGTTCTTTCATTTCAACGTGAATTTTTCTGCATGTATCCTCTCTCTCTCTGGAATTTCGGTCCTACTGCCTTTTCTCTTCAATTTCGAATCGGATTTAGCTCAGTTCGATGATCGGAAGCTACCACGAGACTCCTGGGAAGATTCTCTGCAATATAAGCAGAGCGGATCTTCGATTTGAGAAGTTTGGGAAATGTCCCAAAACCAAGGTAAGTGAAATAATTTAAGGTATTATTGTTATTTTGAGGTATTTGGAGCCTAGGAAGTATTACAAGGGTGTTTTACTAAGATTTGAGGAATTTGGAATTTTTGGAATACAAGGTTTCGTTTTGTTTGGATTTTGAGTAGGAATTTCGAGGAGCAGGTAAGGGAAAATATTTATAATATCTTTTTAATGATTTTAAATGACTAATTTCGAGTATAAATTTCTACATATCAAGGTATAATTTTTCTGAAACATGCTAGTATTGAAAATACTGATTTTATATATATATATATACTATAATGGGAAAAATCGTGTGGTTGAAACCATTCTTGTTAATTAAATGATTGTGAACATTATGGAATGATGAATCATTGAGACTACGAATAATGTTTGACTATGAATTTTTCTTAATTGATTGGTTGTGGTTGGTTGTGTTGTGGTTCATGTAAATTGCGATATAACGTTGACAGTGGTGTGAGGAGGTCTTTATATCGTACCTGATATAACCGTCATATAACGTTGGCAGTGGTATGAGGAGGTTGTTATATGGGCGTTTATATTGGGAGGTAAACATTGGCAATGGTATGAGGAGGTTGTTTACCTATTTACCATTAACAAAGTGGTTGTTTTATAACCTGTGTGGTTTAATTAGTCTTGTGTGGACATATATGCTATGTGATTGGTTAGTCCTGTGTGGACATGTATGGCATAATTGACAGTCCTGTGTGGACATGTATGATGTGTGTGTTAGGGTCTTGTGTGGACGATTACATGATATGTGGATGTAGACCCTGTGTAGGTATGATTGAAGACTGTATGATTATCCTGTGTGGATTGATTGTGATGTGTGTATATGTGTGGAGTTCTGTGAAACGATTATGGTTGGCTGCATGTGACTTTAATTAATTAAGTATTTATGGTAAAGTAGATTACTCCACCCAAGGGCTTTCTGAGGAAGGCGAGTACTCTAGTAATTATTTGTGGATACCAGAGTAGAAGGAAGTCACTTGTATGAGCGGGTGACCTTCCCTATTCTTAGAAACTTTACCTGGATACATAACCCGAGGGCTTATTGAGGAAGGTGAGTGTCGTGGTGTTAGCACTAGAGTAGAGGGAATCTACTTGTATGGGCGGGTAGACTTCCCTATTCTATGGAATTATTAGTAAAATATTTATGATTGTGGGCATGTGATTTGATGACAAGACGTTGACCATGTTGTGATTATGAGCGTGATATTTTGGCTGCTTGTGGATCATGAATGCATTTGGATGGATATTTAAATTATATATTAAACACTTCAACCACACACTGTTATAAACTATTTCTTCCTTACTAAGAAGTGTCTCACCCTGTCATTGGTTAAATCTTTTCAAGTTATCCAGGTGATCGAGCTTAGATAGCTCTAGGGCTGGGTAGTTTTGTGAGTAGTACCAGAACAGTTATGTTTTTAGTTTTTATGTTTAATATATTTCATCCAGGTTTTATAATATGGAGAATGTGGTTGTATGATATGAGTTTGTTGATGTACAAATATAGAACTCTAGTATATTATGTTCGAGGTTATTTTATTATTTTTCGTTGCATGAATGGTATCAGAGACACGAGTTAGTCTCATAACACTCCAGGCCCCATGTGGCGGGTCCGAGGCATTACATATATGCCCAAATGAATACTTTTAAAAAAAATTTCAATATGATAAGTGTAGTGTAGGAGAGTATAAAAGAATAAAGCTCAAAAAATATTTTCAGAGGATTTTCAATCTAATCATTAGTTAGGGAATGAATTATGAAGGAGTATTTATAGAATTCTTGAAAAATATGACTATTTGGGACCTATTAAGCATTTTCCAATTTGTTTAATGAAAAATTAATGATGTTTTAGCGCTAATATTTTGACCAACCCAAAAGGTTCGATCGGCTGATGAAGGTGTCAGTCGACTAACCTCTATTCAAAATTTGAATTTTTAAGTATGGTCGGTCGACCGTGGAAGGCATTGATTGGCTGGCCGAAGGCGATTCCGAACCCTTTGTAGGTTCGGTCAGCTGAGGTTTTAGGCTAGTCTGCTGAGTGAACAATGCCGGTCAGCTGAGGGCGTTTTGAACTAAACAGTCGGTTGGCTAAGCTTTAAAAGCAGGCCAAATCTTAGTGGTCGGTCAGCTAGGCATTTTTAAGAGACATCTTGGTCGGTCAGCCGAACTGGTCGGTTAGCTGAGACATTTAAAGCTTGAGGCAACCGGTCGACCGAGGCTTTTGCAAAAATGAATTTTAGCCCCAAAATTTGACCCAAAAACGATTTAATCTTTTATAAAAGTTTGGCATAATATGGGAAAGGTTTTTCTTGAAAAATTTGGATTCCTAAGGTCTATCTATGGTTTTTGTTTGATTCCCTACGGTCGGTCTATGGTCATCCTGAGCTTTCAATCATATCATGCATGTCATACATTATTATAGACCGAAAACTAAATGCAATCATAATACAGATAAATGTCTTCTTTTTTCTTACTCTTTTGATCCATCATGGAATATGCCAAGTTGTATAGCTTGAAGTTCTTTATGGATTCCATTTTTCCCTTATCATACATGCGCGCTAGATTATAGACCTGTTTAAGCACTCAATGCACAAATAAGATTCAAGTACTTTGTCATCATCAAAACAGGGATAGGACTAAAAAAAAAGTCAACAATCTTTACCTTTTTGATAATAACAAATGCATAAGAGCAAAATGAGTTCAACTCGAAAAGGCTCCCCCTAACAATATGCATAATCTTAAATATGAGCAATATAGCTCAACATATTAAGAGACAAAAGAATATTAAAAAAAAAAATCATGCATTTAGTTTTAGCATTAAAGCACATTTAAGCTCAGATATACACCCCATTAAAAATATTTGCCCTATTTAAAGATTTTTCCTTTTCATCAACTTTATAATTTTGCTCATGAAATTCTCCCCCTTTTGGCATCAACAAAAGGGTTAGGATAAGTATAAAACAATTTTGATCATTTAAAACAAGATTAACTTAAGAGAACTTTCCCTTTTTAATATAAAATTTGGGCATAAAAATTTTATAGCTGTTTAAAAGATATAACCATTACCATTAAGCATACAAAACAGTATAACTGGTCGTTAAAAGATTAAACAGACATGACAAACATGGTTAGACCAGAATTATCCTCAAACCATTGCAATTAAAAAAATACATAAGACCCACAAAAATAGAGTTCAGAACATGCGGCATGTGATAGCAAAGAGTAGATTTGAGCATGAATTCAGTCTAACTAGTTCGTATGCACTTGCAGATCTAATTACCGAACCAGTTATGCATTAAAAAAATGTATATAGATAATAAGGCAAGAGATAATGAATTTTAGTCTTGAAAAAATTTCTTGCCATAAAACAAATATCCCCTTCAAGATTTTCAAACAGTACCGGGGACGATGCTTGATGAAAAGGAAACTTTAATATAAAGCTCAAGCAAGCAAGGTTTTTCTGGTAAACATTTAAGAACACTTCAATTTTTATTTTAACCAGAAAAATTAACCATATAGATCCTAAGGATATTAACAAGGTTTCAAAGTATTTTCATTTAAGATATTCAAGAACAATCATTTATGCTTTAACCACACAGGCCAGAGAAGATTCTGAATCTAAGCTATTATTTTGGTGAGCATAACAAGATAGAAATTTATTTTAGATACTCCCCCTTTCAATTTGAGTACAAGCTTAGATGTGATAAATTACTTATACTAACCAAGGATTATTTTCATTAAGCATGCCATGTAGTATAAGCAAGCATCCTAAATTTCTTAAACTAACTATATTGAATATTTGTCAACCAAGTTTATCATTTGATCAGTATAGTTTCTCTAAAGGCCACAAATGCATCATAAATATAGAAGTTAAGGCATGATATAATGCTCATAACCTAGAACAATTCATATATGTTCGTAGAGTTTTAAGAGCTTGATATGATGTTCAGGGTTATCAGAAGAGTCTCAATATTAAAAAAGTTAAGCATGATATAAATGAGTCATTTATGCTCTTTCTCTAGGGATGGAGCTCAGTTCTCCTAAATATGCAATGATTATGTACGGATGAAATTTGATATTTGTTTATCTTTCACTCATCCTTTCAAAAATATTTTACTATGCATTTTATCATAATCATTTTTGCATATAGTTTATGAACTTTGATTGTTTTGGGAAAAGTCTAATGAAATTTCGGCAGTATGTCGTCTATAAATAGGACATTTTCCCATTAAAACCTGGTTGTTTTCAGTAAGTAATTCACATAAATCATGCAACAACTTAAATTCACTACCAACATGCAATTCACAAAGTACCACATCAGCCATACAATTGGCGTTCTATACAAACAGCATACACTCCAGTAGTACAATCAACAATTCTTATAAAAGAAATAAACCATCCATCAAAAATATTTAATCATTTAATACATTATGGATAGTGTTGCGATGTTCCCAAACGAGAACTTGGGACAACTCAAAAATGATAATGAAATGAAGTGTGTGGATTTTGAAAATGTGATTTTCGTGGAAAACAATGTGTATGGAGTCACCACTAACCTTTTGAAGTGTGATTAGAACACTTGATTACTACCCAATTAAGGGTAGAATCGGTCTGCATTACCAGAGTCGAGTTCGGGAGTTCGGTTACGCGAGGGGGAGGTATTAGCACCCCCTTACATGCCCGTTCTTACGAACGGTACTTAATTAATCCAAAATTATCTCAAAATAAATTTAATAAACCTTTGAAAATGACTTCCTTTCAAAAATCTAGGAAAATGCACAAAATAAAATACTATATAAGTATTCCCACATAACCGGGGTGTACCGTACTCCGAAGAGCTTATACCTCCCTTTGCAATCATCGGAATAGGAAAATCGAGAAAATAGTTAGGAAAATACGCTCCCGAGATTTTGAAATCTTTAATAGAACTTCCTAAATATGAAAAATAATATTATGGGAGGTTAGAGACCTCAAAGAGTGTCAAAAATGATCCTCATCCTCAAAAATATTTTTCTTGACTTTTATTCCTTTTTTATGAAAATTTTTGAAATAACAAAAGGACAAATAAAGTAAAATCATGAAAATTGAGACCAAAAAATATTTTTAAATTTTTTCTGAATTTTATGTGATTTTATGAGTGCAAAAATATTTTCCTAGCTTTAGAGTATGCTTTTTGTGATTTTTTTTTTTTTGTATTTTTATGTGATTTTTAACATGGGAATTATTTCAAACAATGAAAACTGACTTAAAGTATTTTTTTAGAAAATTTCCCCAATTTTCCAGATTTTTTGGTGAGTTTCCTGAGTTTTTATGAATTTTTGTGAATTTTAAATGTATTATTTGAACTTCAAAACAAATAAAACAATTAAAATGAGAAGAGTCGGGTGAACCTAGTTCAGGGAGAAGACCGGTCAAGCTTTGACTGGCTCGAGGAAGACCGGTTTAAGGTCCAGGTTAGGACCATCACCACGTGTCCACAACGGAGTGGATGAGGGCATGCAGAGTGGATAATCTATGTGGCATCATCCTATGTGCTCAAAGAAGGCCAGGATCTAGCGGCTGACAACAAGCCATGCCAAGCATTAATGGCGAAAGGACCAGAGCAGCCACGTGGCAACAGGTGAGCGAGGGAGCAGGTGCGATGATTGACCTCAGATGAACTCCACCGTTGGAGAGGATAAGAGATCCAACGGTGTGGGGTGAAGCGGACATGGGTTAGTATCGTGGCTTGATCTGGTGCATCCATTTGAGCCATAATCCAACAGCTTACCACGAGCCGCTTCAGGCATTAATGACCAGGGGACAGGACGATCAGTGTCGCACAGCGTGTGAAAAAGGCAGGCATGCATGCATTGATGAGCTAACACAGGTCATTTGAGTCGTTGATGATTACCAGAGATTTAACGACTAAGGAGGTTCCTCGTCTGTTGTTTTAATCAAATGGATTGAAACACGCCATGTGTTTCAATCCTATGATCCAGAGGCTTTTCATATTTAAACCAAATTTTTTCCTTTTTTTTTTTTCATTTTTTCACTCCCCTTTGTTCAAATTCTTTCTCTCTTTGAGCTCTCCTTTTTCTCCCTCTCTTCCTTCTCCTTCCTTGCAGATGAACCCTAAGTTTTCTCTATTTTTCCAACCGAGAGCCCTCTACTAATTCTAAACTCTCCTGAATCTCCCAAGCTTTCTACAATCCAAATTCCCTGTAAGCCATCTCTCATTTACCGAATCCCTTTCCATCTTCTTCCTTCTTAGATTCCTTAAACTGAAACCCTAATCACTTTCCATGTCCTTTCTTCATAGCCTAAGATTTTTGAAAATATGTAACCCCCTCGGAGACCTACATCCCTAGGATTGAGGTCTTAAGAAACCTCTTGAAACCTTAGGGTTTCATGCACTTTCAGCGAGCTGGGTCTGGCGATTAGAGCACCAAGGGAAAACCCGAGTATAAAACCCAAACCGTGGGTTCAGTCCAAAGCTTAACCGGATGGAAAGCTAAGTATTCCTCTCGTCTCCCTTCTATTTTTTTATTATTTTATGACCATTTTTCTAGATGTGTGGTGTGTTATTTGATGATCTATGATGATGATCTGAATACTGTGTGTTGCTGGGATTCCAAAGTAGGATTTGGGTTTGATTTCAAGTCCCAGGTTGAAGACGATTCAACTCATCTTCAACCAGTGAGCTGGCAACGGGGTTGACTCGCACCAGTCAACCCAGTATTGTTGTGATTTGAATGAACTGAGTTTTGCATGGGCTTTAGACTCGGGTGTTTCGATGTTTGGACCGGGGGTATTTTAAAATGGGCTTGGTGGAGTTTTAAAAATGAGGTGGGCCAAGGGTAAGTTTGAAGTTTGGGCTTGGGTTAGATTTTTTCTAAAACAAGTTGGCCTCGGGTCTGCTTGCTAAATGGACTAGATTTAAAAACATGGGTAATGGGATGGCTTTTAAATTTGAAAGTGGGCTTGAGGTCCAGTGTTTTCAAAACAGGCTACGGGCCAAGGCTTAAAACATGGAATGTGTTGAGGTAATTTTAAAAATGGGTCTAGGCTGGTTAGTTTTAAATGGGCTTAAGGCCAAACTTTGAAACAGGCCTGGGACTTTAAAACATTTCAATGGGTCTTGGGAGTTTAATAACAAACTGGCCTAGGGTTTTATCATATGGGGGTCGGGTGCTTTTAAATATGAATTGGGCTTTGAGGGGTTCTTCAGTAGGTTCAATCCGGGTTGTTCAAACCTCAAGAATGGTCGGATTCTGTGGTTCGGGTCTTAGAGGGTAGATCGATCAGGGGTCCGGACTCAAATCCACATTCAAGCTTGAACCTGAAACTGGGTTCAAATTCAAATCAAGCGATCCGGACCCGAATTCAGAGCAGTTCTGAATTCAGGTTCAAACACGAACCTAAATCTGAGGGGAAAGTACGTACCCTCGGTTTCTGCATATATAATTATCATATGAATTTGAACAATTCGAGAAGGGCGCTTAGGGTTTTTACCTTCTTCTTCTTACTTCTCCTTTCTTATTTTCCAAACTGTGTGTGTGTTTGATTTGGGGTGCCTTGCCCCTGGTAACTAGTCTGAATTAGCTCCTTTACCTTCTGTGCTCTTAATTCTTCAGAGTCCACTCCTCTTCTACTCTCTACAACTTAGCAGAGCTTCCTCCAATTCTCACTTTTCTCTCCAAATTTGCAGAACCGCCCCCTCTCTTTCTAACTTTTTCTCTCAACTCTCGCAGGGTATCTTTATGCTTTTTTCTCTGTTTTTCTTTCTCCTAATTTTTTCAGAGTATCTTGTATGCCTTTATCTCAATTATGTAGAATTTTTGTAGAGCTCCTTTAATTTTCTAGTTTCCATCAATTTCAACAGGGGTTTCCTATGCTCTTAGTTGGTGTCCCTTTGCTACAGTGAGACTCCCTATTTATAGGGAGTCTAAGGTTGCTTTTTGGCGCCAAGTTTGGTTCTCCCTCAAGAGAATTCCCTGCACTGGCAGGGAATAATCCTAACAAACTCATTCTTGCACATGGGATTGTATTGATTCTTTTCTAACAATCTGCCTTACTATTTCTTTTTGTGCGCAGGAAAACTTAGGGGAATGTCCAGATGGCAGTCCAGAAGTGGATGGTTAAGAATCTGTATTTTGTATTTCCATTTTTATTAATTGTAATTTTTGCATTTACCCCCATCCCCTTTTGCACTGCAACATGTATTTGTATCATTTGCAACATTTCTGTACTTTTCCCTGTATTTTCATTTTAACTTCCAATATTTTGAATTTTCTCCCCTTGTACTGGATGTACCCCCGTACCCTTTTTGCTGCAACCATACTTTGTACATTCTTTGTATTCTGTTATTTACTTTTGTACCCTTTCTATTGTATACCCCTATATGTAACATCCCTCAGCGTGCACCTCACTGTGCATGTCATTGAATAAAATTTGTGATGCATTTTAATTTTGACTCCAAAGTTGACCTAGTGGCATGAACAGTTCCTAATTTTTCTAAATTGATTTCAAATCTTACCAAAATTCTTGATTTCAAAAATCAAAACCCAAAACTTAAGACTTAAGAACTTTGAAAAACCTAGCTCAAACTTAATTCAAAGGTTTTATGTGACTAAACTCCACAAAACTTTTAGAAAAATTAAAAAATCTAACTCTGAGTTCTAAAAAAACTTGATTACATGACTTAAAAATCTGAAAACCTAATAAGGAAAATAAATTGGAATTTTGAACTAGAATTTAACTAAGGAAACCTATTCTAACAAGGACTGATTATTATGGGGGGTTCAATTGGAAAACCTAATAAAAGAAAACTGACTTTGAAAACTAATTTTGAAATTAAACAGAGTCAAAGAACCCTAATTCAAAAGGACTTTATTTTTGGGTTATTTTAAGACTTGAACCACAATACCTAGTTCTAAAGGAGATTAGATTTGAATTTACAAGGACTTAACTAAGGAGATAGATTAATTTTGCAACTAAAAGGACTCACATTAGGATAACGAAACCAGGGTTCAAGAAGACTAAATTTTTTGAAAAATCTAACAACTTGATAGACCCTACCAAGGACTCAAATGAAAACTATAGAACTTGGGTTGACATCAAAAGGACTCAAATTTGGACATTATAGGGACTCAGGGTCTTAATTTTAAAATTCAGGATCATGCAGGACTCAAAGTCAAACTTTATTAATACTGGGTCTTCTTAGGCGAGCCTAGTTAAAATTGGGGTGTGGACAACTGTCCCTCTTTGTAGGTTTTGTTGTTTTGATGTAACAGTAGGAGCTCACCTACATTATTTGAAGCAATAATATTGCAAAGATAAAAAAACACCTATTTTGACTAGGCTACTCGACTTGCTCAACATTTTTTAGCTTAAACAGGTATGGGAAAAGGTCAAATGGGGATTTTGCACTATTCTCTAGGGATTTTTTTTTTTTTTATAACAGGGCTATTTTGCTTGAAATGATGATTCAGGTGAATTCCATGGTGTGTTGGACTCATACTGGATTTGAGAATCTGGGTTCTATAGTGAGTGAGGATGACTCATACCGAGCATGGTGACCCGAGCACCATAGTAAATGATGACTCATACCGGGATGACCCCGGGTACCATAGAAAATGATGACTTGTACTGAGGTGAACCCGAGTATCATTGCAACTCATCCTTGAGTTTAATGCAAGTATGCATGCATGCAAATATACTGGGGAGCTTAAGCCCCACTTTTAAGAAAAATGAACTTAATGCCTATAATCTCTCGCATGCTAAGTTTTGTTATGAAGGATGAACATGTGATGGATGTGCTTAAATAAAATTCATCCTTGAACATAAATACACTTTTGTATGCTTGAGACTATACCAAGGAGCTTAAGCTCCATTCTTGAGAAAAGGATTAATGACACCTAACCCATGGACTCACACGTTTAATGTCTCTACTTTTTGAGTCCTGAAACTTTTTCAGTATTCCTTGAACATCATATCTTGTCTCCATTGAATCATTCTTTAATATGGATTGTTCATGGTATGGATGAACACCGTGTAGGACTTAGTGTAAAATTTCAGGTGCATGTGTGTTTTAGGAAAGCTTTTACTGGTGAAGTACAAATGGCTTAACATATATCCAGTAAAATTAGTTTATGAATAAAAAATAGTACTTATACTATTTAAACGCCTAATTTTTCTTTTGTATTAGTATAAGTAGTTAAAAAGGATCTAAGCACGATCTCAAATTGATAGGAGGAACATCTAAAAACAAATTCCTATCTTGTTATGCTCACCAATATTTTAGGCTTATATTTATCTTAAATTCATTGTGGCTTGTGCTTAAAAGAGATGATTTTATTGAAAATCTTTAGTTAAAACATATTGTTTGGCCACTGTTCTTAGGTTTTGCCATATGATCTTTTTTTTAGATTTATCTAATATCTTTGGATCTATATAGTTGCATTTTTTTGGTACTTTCTAATTTGTGCTTAAATGATAAACCAGAAAAATAATGCTTGCTTAAGTGTTGAATTAAAGTTTCTCTTTCAGCAAGCACTTCCCCAGTACTTTTTGAAAACATCAAAAGGGGAAAAATTATTTTTTGTTTTATGGCAAGAAATACTTTAAATGCTAAATTCTTTATATCTTGCCTTATTATTATTATTATTATTATTATTATTATTATTATTATTATTATTATTATTATTATTATTATTATTATTATTATTATTGCCATTATTATTATTATTATTAATATATATATATATATATATATATATATATAACACTAGGTTTGCTGATCATATATGAACATGCATATGAACCAATTAGACTACATTTATACTCAAACCTACACTTAGTGGTCACACACTGCACACTTTAACATTCTAATCTTTGTCTTGAGATAATTGAAATGGTTTGTGGATATTTTTGGTCTAACCTAATTTATCATGTCATTTCAATCTTTAATGACCAGTTATATTGTTTTGTGTGCTTAATACTTATATTTTTCAAACAGTAAAAAATTTTTATGCCCAAATATTATATCAAAAAGGGGGAGAATTCTTTTAAGCAAATGAAAATTATTTTAGAAGGGGGGATTGTCATTTTTAAGCTAAGACTTCTCTTAAAGCAATCAAAGGGGGAGTGTGTTTTTTTTTTTTTTTTTTCAAAAGGAAAATCTTTCTAAGCAAAATTAAAGTGATCTCAAAATGGGGGAGTGCTATTTTTTAAGCTAAGATTGCTTTTAAAATGATCAAATATTTTTCTTAACTTAACCCTTTTGTTGAATCTAAAAGGGGGAGAGGGAGAGTAAAATGATAAAATTCTGAGTTACATTGCATGCTACATGTTTGTGCCTTATTGTCAAAACTAAATGCACATTATGTGAAATGTCTTCTTTCTAAAATATGTCTGAGCTACATTGATGTTTTCTAAGTTATGCATACTTTTTAGGGGAAGCCTTTTTTAGGCTTATCCCATTTTGCTCTAGTGTGTTTGTCATCATAAAAAAGTGGGAGATTGATGACTTTTTGAGTCTAATCCTTATTTTGATGCTAAAAAAGTACAAGTTACTTATGTGTATATTTAGTATGTGAACAGGTTTATATATGGCACATACATAAGACAAAGGGAAATGGAGGCCATACAGGACTCATAGCTCACATCATATGGCAGATTCCATGAAGAGTTAAAAGCAAAAGAAGAAGAAGAAGAAGAAGAAGACACATATTTCTATTGTAAATGCATTTTTGGTTTTGGTCTGCAATAATTGTATGTCATGCATGATATGGATTGGCAAGCAATAACCATAGTATGACCGTAAGGATCCAAACCTGACATTAGGGGACCCAACCAAAACTCAAAAACTTTTTTCTGAAAAATCTAAACTCATACAAAGGTTTTTAAAATAACTTAAGGTCAAAAACAAGGTTAGCAAGATCGACCGACGTTGGACTTTTGGGCTTAATTTAAAAGCTCGATCAACCAAACCCTTCTAGTATTAATTTGCTTAGTCAACCAAACAGACTACAGGCCAGAAAGTCAAAAGTTTGACAAGTCTCGATCTACCGAACCTTTAGCAGTATAAATGCCTCGGTCAACCGAACAGGTCAGAAGTCAACATGTTGACTTCGCTCGGTCGACCATATTGAATTAAACGCACCGTCTTCGGTCGACTGAACCATTAACCACCGACACCCCAACTACTTGAACAACCAAACCTTGTAGTTCAAATTGGCCTTGATTAACCGAATCTATATAAATGGTCGATAACATCTTTGCCTTGGTCGATCGAACCCACAAAGGGTTCAAAATCACTCTGATATGGTCGACCAAATCTATAGTTCAAATTTGTCCTGGTCGCCCAAACTTATAAAAGTGGTTGACCGAACCTTGTCCTTGGTTGACAGAATCTCTCGGGTTGGTCAATTTTTTTACCGCAACTAAACGAGGTTATTTTTAATTAAACATCATTATTTTTTTTTTCAAAAAAGACCTCCATATATCCAATGGTTATTTTTTTTGTGGATATCTATATATACTCCCTCATTTGTCTAAATTAAGCAAGAGATTAGTATAAAAATTCTATCAAATTCTTTCTCCCATTTTTATACTTTCAAGCAAAAATCTCTTACTCTCTTCATCATTCTTTTGCAAAATCATCTTGTAAGAAAGCATTTGTTTAGGGCATATATTTCATATCTTTGATTTCATAAATCATTTACTTTCAATTATTTATACATTTTTCACATCATCTTTAAAGAGTAAATCCAAGGTTTCTCCCATATATTTCATTTGTTAAATATCTTTGGGAGCTTACTTTGAATAGCTTGTGAATCTTGCACATTTACTGCAAGTGTTCAAAAGCTTATTTGTGTTATATTGCAAAAACACTTTTTGAGCATTAAACCCTAAGATCTCCTCAGCTTTATCTTTTGCATAAATTTTCATTTGGAAATATTCCTTTGGGTTAAGATCTTTGAAGTACTTATTGTTTACTCCAGTTAAATCAAAGATCATATATATCTCTTCGTGAAAAATTGTTTGATACCAAAAATCCTAAGTTCTCTTTACTTTATTTGAAAAATAATTTTTGGAGAAAAATTTTATTAGGGGTTGAATCTTTGAAGCAATTATAATATACGTCACTTTCAAAGATTGTAAATATATTTTGAGAAATTATCCACACTCACATTAAGCTTCATTTCATTTCATACGTGAGAGCATTGTGCTTTAATTGTTGTACACATCTGCTTAGTTTAGAAGCACATTTGTTTGTACACAAAAATTATTGATTATCTGTTATATTCTTGACGGGTTATCGGAAGAGGGAGACTAGCACTGTGAATAGTCCTGAATTATTTTGACTCGGTTAGGAGAGCATCGAACTAATTTAGACCCAGTTAGGATAACTAGATGCACCATCCTGGTAAGGTGTTGTAATTGGTGTCACTCCACCCGCAAGTGAGTTTTTGTGGAATCCTCAAACTTGCGAACTAGAGGTAGAGACGTAGGCAGTATTTGCTGAATCTCAATAACATATCGTGTGTGCACTTTCTATTTCTACAATTTATTTTCCACACCTATATGTTATTATTTAATGCTCTGATTATTTTACATATGCACTTTGAATGATTGTGAATTACTGAGAAAAGTATATTCGTTTTAATATCTCTTTGGTAATTTATCTGTTGCATTGGTATGTGTTTAGACAAACCCGAGGTTGTGTATTAATGCTACTAGCTTAGTTAAACTTAGGACGAAAATTTTAAAATATCCAATTCACTCCCCTCTTGGGAATACACAAATTCCAACAAATAAGATGACACATATACAATATTTATGTAATCATTTCTATATCAACAAAGAAAGAAATGTGGTTATTTTTCAAATTACTGGTTGGTACAACTCTAAATGTTGTACATAAATAATTAAGGTTTTTTTTAATTAAACTCATCAAATAATGTGACAGCATATTATGGAAAAACTCTATGTGTGTGTATGTCTGAATCTTACACTGGGAGAACTTACATTGTGCTAACACGAGGTGTTTTCATTTTTTTTTTTTTTTGCATTTTTTTTTACTTTCTCTCTCTTTCTCTCTCTCTCTCCAAATAGACTTGTGTAGTCCTTAATTTTTTTTTATTTTTGCAAATATTTTTGTCTTTTCCTTTTGTTCTCTCCCCTCCCCTCCCCTCCTCTCTGTCTATTACATCTCGAGGATATCCTTATAATTCGGTCTCATGCAATTTGTTTATTTTTTTACCTCTCTTTATCTATGTGTGTGTGTAATGACCCGAGGAATAATGGTAATTAAATAATAATAAAAGACAGATAAAAGGAAATAAAAGGGGGCACAGTAGGTCTTCGCGTTCGTCGACGACGCGACATATTGGGCTCGTCGACGAGGGTATTCTTCGTCGCGAGAAAATACCGAGAGGGGGTTTTGGGTGATTCTGAATTTCATCGATGAGGAGAGAGTTTGTCGATGAATTGTCCTCTTGACCTCGTCAACGAGGTGACGTGGCTCGTCAACGAAGGCCAGTGTATAAATGGGTAAAAACCTCATTTTTGGCCGGAATTTCAGCGCAGGAACCTCTTTCTTTCTCCTCTTCGGCTCCCACCCCTTCTCTCTTAATTTCTGGGTCCGTTCCTCGCTAGATCAACGATCTGAAGCTACCATGACACTCTTGGGAGAGTTTTCTGCATATTTGATGGAGTGGATCGTTGGTGGGGCTAGTTCGAAATCCATCCCAGATTCAGGGTAAGACTTTTATTCAGTATTTGGTTTTTCTTGTAGTTGTAGAAAGCGTAGTATGCATAGAAATACTGAAGTTTAGTTCTGAGAAATATCATTTTCAGGGTGTTGAGCGGGGAATCCTGCGGGTGCAGGACTGTTTGTCTTAGGGGCTTTTCAGGAATCAGGTAAGGGGATAAACTAAGCTAGTTATTTTATGAAAATATATTTATGTTATTATAGCAGCTGATTTCGGGAAAATAAATATATTTTTATATGCTTTATGTTTGGGAAATACTGCTATAAAAGATGATATGGTTAAATATGTATAAAACCTATTTTGTGTGGCATGAGTAGAATTTATAATGAATACAATTTTCTAGGAATATGATAAAGATATGGATTTTTATAATGAAAAACTGGCGTACGAGCTGAGAATTTTATATGATTTGCCAGCATACGGGCCGAGCTATGGATATGATTTGCCGGCGTACGGGCTGAGCAATGGATATGATTTGTCGGCGTATGGGCCAAGCTATGGATATGATTTGTCGGCGTACGGGTCGAACTATGGTAAAATATGAAATACCGGCGTACGGGTCGATGATTTTCATGATGTATATATATATGCAAAATTATGTGATGATATTGATTTGGCAATTAATAGTATGAAATATCCATGTATCATAGTTTCATTATATGCTATATGTTATCAGAACTTGGTTGGCTTGGTTTAGGCTAGCACTTACACGGTACCGTTGCTATGTGTTCGTGATCATCACGATATTGTGTTAAAGTTGCTGTACGGAGTAGCGTGGGGACGAATAATTGATGTGGTTTTAAGAAGTGTGAGCGCCCATGGTGTACGGACCAGGTCTGACAGACCCATTGGACTTACAGACTGTACTTTTGACTTGGTAGTGATCGGCCAACCATTGTCAAGTCTCACCTTCGGGCCACACAACCCAATTATGCGGGGGTAATACATGACAACAACCAGCTAACCTATCAAGATTGTTTTTGTATTATTATTATTATGATATGAGATGAATTATGCTTATAGAAATCCATTATGTTCTGCTTTGAAATGAGTATACATGTTTTCCCAGAAATGATACATACAGTTTACTGGTTATGTTTATGTATATGATTATATGTATAACACATGAATACTCATGTTGGCACACACTAGTATTAGTTTATTTACCTTACTGATAGGTGTCTCACCCCAAATTTTCATAAACATTTCAGGAGCCCCGGATAGGAGAGCGGATAAAGCTCCGCTGAGATAGTTACGGCTGATCTGCCATCTCTGAAGGGTATGTATTTTGTGGTAGGGTCAGATGGATTTTGGCGGGAAGTGACCCTAAGTTTCTTTTAGGTGGTTTATGTATGTAAATACAGTGGATATAGTAACTCTGATATTGTGATGAATGGTATTATATATGGTATTACGAGTTATTTATGATTTTATGTTTCCTACTGGTTAGACTTTCGTATTGTGTTTCTGGGATGTCCCTAGTACCCATGGGTTAAGATTGATTATGACCTACTAGATTTGATATGTTGATATTGTATTTTATTAATTAAAAGAAAAATAAAATATGTGAAAATTAAGCAGGTTGTTACAGTGTGTGTGTGTAATTGGTCCCACTCCAATCACATCCCTCACAACATTTTTATATTATATTCACACAAATTAAAATTATATCAAACTATTTTAAATTATGGCCCCCACTTTCTTTATCCTTTATTTCTATTTACATACATAAGATTTATTAAATTAATTCAATCTAAGTTATTTAAAAATATATAATATGTATACCATGTTGTATTTGCATTGTATACATTAAAATTATAAAATAATTTAAAATATTTTAAAAATATAGTAATGTATGCTTGTAAACCTTTTAGATGTAGTGTGCCTTCATTTTAATTTTCAAAAATACAATATTAAAATCTATACATGGCTCCAAACATATGTACACACACACACACACACACACACACACACATATATATATATATATATTTGTTCAAAAATATTTTACTGAAATGTGTCAAATTATTTTTTTCTTAAATCTTACACACCTTAATTCATTTTTATCTATGTAATTTATTGAGATAAAGTCTATACTATTATCAAACTTATATCTAGTTTATTAAGTTTTAGAGATTAATATTATTACAAAAATAATATAAATTGACAATACATGAATAAAAATAGTTAAATTATAACATAATAGATATTAAAAATATAAGTATAGTTTAATAAATATAAATTTTTGTTGCGGGGTAAAAAAAAGTAGTTGGGATGCTCATTCGACTCTCGTTGACCTGAAAGAGGAAGAGAAGAAAGGCTTGGAGGACCCGGGGTGTACTCCGGGGGATCTCTCCGATGCCTAAGTAAGAGGAAGGCTTTTAGGGAGGCTAAATGCAACAGTAGAGTAGTATTTTGTCACTTACCTTTGCCTGTACTCCAAATCCCTTATTATAGGGGCTTGAGTTGACCGCCGATTGGCTCGGATTTATTGCACGGGGGCGTGAATCGCTCTCTAGCCATAAGTGCGTGCGCCTATTACTCGGTTATTACAGGCGTTGGCGTGGATCTCTCCTCCTCTTTATTAGGTCAGAGCTAATCACTCGTCAGAATGACAGACCCGGAGAAAGTGCGAGACAGGCGTTGACCTGCCCTTATTAGTGTGATTTATTATGGGCATATCAGTTGTCCCCCCCTCAGTTTCAAATTTCTGGATAGAATTTTGAATTGTTTGTGTTTGCATCTTTCCCTTTAGAGGTTTTAGCACTCCATCATATTCCCCCCCCCCTTTTTTTTTGGCAGAATAGTTGAGCAGCTCGTGCCGAATCGTTTGTGCCAAGCTGTTTTGTCCGAGCTGTTCGGACCGAGCTATTTTTGTTCGAGCTCTTTGGAAAAAGACTCGTGTCGAGCTGTTTGCGCCGAGCTGTTTTGTCCGAGCTGTTTGGACCGAGTTGTTTTGTCCGAGCTATTTTGTTCGAGCTCTTTGGAAAAAGACTCGTGTCTAGCTGTTTGCGCTGAGCTGTTTTGTCCGAGCTGTTTGGACCGAGCTGTTTGGACCGAGCTGTTTTTGTTTGAGCTATATGGAAAAAGACTCGTGTCGAGCTGTTTGCGCCGAGTTGTTTTGTCCGAGCTGTTGTATCGAGCTGTTTTGTCTGAGCTCTATGAAGAATGGCTTAGGCCGAGCTGTCTGTGCCGAGCTGTTTCTCCTGAGCTCTTTGAAGAATCGCTCAGGCCGAGCTGTTTTGTCCGAGCTCTATGAAGAAAGGCTTGGGCTGAGCTGTTTCTTCCGAGCTCTATGAAGAATCACTCAGGCCGACCTATTTTGTCCAAGCTCTATGAAGAAAGGCTTATGCCAAGCTGTTTCTTCCGAGCTCTTCGAAGACTTAAGCCGAACTGATTAATTCTTTAAGGGAATTAGTCCGACCTATCCCATGGAGGAAAATTGGCTGAGCTATCCGACCTACTCGGCTGTTTGGCCTTACAAGTCATGCTCGTTATTTGGGTCTTTGCGTCTATTGAGCCGTGCTCCTCTGCTAGGCTTTTCTGGCCTTACGAGTCGTGCTCGTCAGTTTGAGCAATCATCCTAATGAGTCGTGCTCATCTGTAGGGTTGTTCTGGCCTCATGAGTCGTGCTCGTCAGTTTGAGCCATCGGCCTGATGAGTCGTGCTCATCTGTTGGGTTGTTCTGGCCTTACGAGTCGTGCTCGTCAGTTTAGGCCATCGGCCTGATGAGTCGTGCTCATCTTTTGGGTTATTCTAGCCTCACGAGTCGTGCTCGTCAGTTTGGGCCATTCGCCTGATGAGTCGTGCTCATCTGTTGGGTTGTTCTGGCCTCACGAGTCGTGTTCATGAGTTTGGCCTTCGCGTCTGTTTCACCTTCCCGAGGCGTCGTTGCACGCTTCTGTCCTGCGAGAGATACATAAAAGCAGGTTTTAAATGCGTTCTACCTTGGGAAGTGGGTTGGAGGAAAGCTCTTATTTATGGTCATCCGTCTAACTTTGTGTCCGAGGCGACTTGGTGTTTCCGAGATAACATTTGTCCTTGGGAAGCCGCGTCTGTGCATTTGTTAGAGACTTTCTGTGTCCTTTTCCTCCCTCGAGACGCAATCCTTCTTGTAAATGAAAATTCTTGAGACTCCCTCCACAGGGATTCGTGCCCTCCTCTCTTTATAAAGGCCAATGAATTCTTTCATTCCACACTCATCTTCATTCCAAGAGGACTGCTTTCTTCTCTACTCTTCTTCATTCCACAAGTCCCCCATTTGGTGCTAGGTATGCTTTCTCTCTCTATAGCATTTTTGTTTTGTTGTTCTTCATGTTCTTCGTTGTTCTTACGTTAGTTTTGTATGTTTGATCTTTTCTCGTAAGTCGCCTGTGTGTGAAAATTTACTGTCTTGATCTGTCTTGGCATCTTTTCTTCTTTGTTTTTGCTGTTGCTTGCTCGTTTGATCCTTAGGTATAGGTACTGTTTCCTTCAGGCTTTGTTTTCCCTATGGAGACTTCCTCACAGCCTTTAAGGGTTCCTTCTACAGTTTGGAGCGCTCGTTGTGAGCTCACCTCCTCCGACCTGCAGAATGTTCGTTATTTTTTTGTCATACCATCAAATATCACTGTTAGGTTGCCATCTGCTTCCGAGTCAGCTCTTGACCAGAAATCCGAGGAGCTCTGCCTCTATACTGATTATATAGATTTGGGTCTTAGGCTCCCTTTTTCCTTTTTTGTCTCTAGCGTATTATGTTTTTATCACATAGCACCATCTCAACTCATTCCGAACTCTTATCTTTCGCTCACCTGTTTTGCCATGCTCCTGCTCCGCTTGGGCCATCAGCCTACCATCTCACTTTTCAGAAGTTGTTTCCAAATGCGATCTCATTCTGTGGAGAGCTATATTATTTCAACTCTCTACCAGGTTATAAACTTTTCTCACCAGGCAGTTCTTCCATCCATAACTGGAAGACTCGTTACGTCTTTGCCTCGGGAGAGTTGAATTACACGGGCTCCTTTGTCTGGTCTTCTCCTCTTGATGGTAACGTTGTCTATCTTTTTCCCCCCTCTTTTGCAGGGCTTACTAGTAGGTTATCCGTCGAACTCATCTTTTCTCCTTTCACCCCTTTTTCCTTTGTAGTTCAGGTGCGCCATCTCCTCCCCAGACTTTCCCCCGAAGAGCAGGCCATCCTGAAAAAACTTCGTGTCCTTGGTGAACAGGGTATTATCCCTCATGAGGAGCTGCTCCAGGAGCGTGTCCTCGTGCAGTGGGGGATCAGCCCCGTTTCCTCAAGTCATTCTTCCCCCTGATTATGTATATGTGTATGTTCGGATGCTGTCTTTACTGTTGGTGTTCTTACTCCTACTCACCCTTTGCTTTCTAGCTTCTCCCATGAGAGATTCATACCTAGTGAAGTCCATATCTGCAAGGAAAGAGAAAGGGAGTAAGAACACCAACAGTAAAGACAGCATCCGAACATACACATATATATAATCAGAGGGAAGAATGACTTGAGGAAATGGGGCTGATCCCCCACTGCACGAGGACAAGCTCCTGGAGCAGCTCCTCATGAGGGATAATACCCTATGCGTTCAAGATAGATAGTGTCTTTCCATTCTGAACTGGTTGCCGAAGCTAACTTCGCGAGTGCGTCCGCCTTTTTCACGACAACCCTGTGGGCTTGAAAATAGGGTCTTAATTTCCGTGCTGCACAAATGATGGAGGAAGCGGCTTTTTCCACCATACAATAGTTCTTTTCGGCACCACTTAACACCTTACTTGTGTAATATATAGGCTGATGCTTCCTGCTTTCTTCCCGGACCAGGACCGAGCTGACGGCATTTTCCGTGGAAGCTATGTATAGATAGAGGTCTTCCCCATTCTTTGCTTTTATCAAGAGAGGAGGGGATCCGAGGTATTGCTTAAGTTGCTCGAAGGCTTTGTCCTGCTCCTTCCCCCATTCGAATCCTCCCTTCTTCCGTAGTGCTCTAAAGAAAGGTAAGCCTTTGTCACATGAGCAGGAGATGAACCTGCTGAGGGAGGCTATCCTCCCCGTCAGAACTTGTATCTCCTTTTTAGTCCTTGGAGCTTCCATTTCCAGCAGTGCTTGTATTTTGTTCGGATTTGCTTCTATACCTCTATGAGTCACCATAAAGCCCAAGAATTTCCCTGCAGAAACGCCGAATACACACTTCGAGGGGTTCAACTTCATGTGGTACCGGCGAAGGAGCTCGAACGTTTCCCTCAAATCTTTACAATGTTGCCCCGCTTCCATACTTTTCACCAACATATCGTCTACGTACGCTTCCATTGTTTTTTCGATCTGGTCTTTAAAAATCTTGTTCACCAACCTCTAATATGTGGCCCTTGCATTTTTTAAGCCGAAGGGCATCACCCGGTAACAATACAAACCCCTTTCGGTGATAAAAGAAGTTTTTTCCTCGTCAGCTCGACTCATAGGGATTTAGTTGTACACTGAGTAAGCATCCATGAAGCTGAGAAGTTCGTGCCTCGAGGTCGAATCCACTAGCTAATCGATTTGAGGGAGAGGGAAGCTGTCCTTTGGGCACGCTTTATTCAAGTCCGTGAAGTCTATGCAGGTGCACCATTTTCCATTGGGCTTCCTTACCAGGACCACGTTGCTCAGCCACTCTGGGTAGTCTACTTCTAGAATGAAGTTGGCCTGCAACAGTTTCGTCACCTCTTCATCAATTATTTTGATCCATTCCATCGCGAAGCTCCTTTTTTTCTGTTTCACAAGTCGGTGGCTGGGGTTGACCTGCAACCTGTGCTCTATCACAGCAGGGTCGATGCCAGGCATGTCAGCGGCCGACCATGCGAACAAATCAGCGAATTCATCCAAGAGTTTAGTCAGCTCTGATTTCAAGGTGTCGGGCAAGTGATTCCCGATCTGTATACTTCTCTCCTGGTGGCCTTGCAGTGGTATGTGCTTGACATCTTCGTGTAATGTACTGATCTGGGGATACTCTCCTCTGACTTCTAGATCTTCCATCGTTAGAGCTTCTTTAGCCTCCATCTTCCCTTTCAAGGCCATTACATAGCAACTCCGAGCAGCGGCCTGATCTCCCTTGGCAGATCTTATCCCTTGTGGTGTAGGGAACTTAACTTCGAGGTGGTATGTTGACGATACTGCCCAAACTGCGTTAAGGAAAGGGCGACCCAAGATGACATTGTATACCGAAGGTCGGTCAACCACCAGGAATTCTGCCAACGTTGTTACCTGCTGCGGGGTCGTCCCTATTGTTACCGGTAACGTGATTGTGCCCAAGGGGTGAACGGTGTTTCCTCCAAATCCTACCAAGGGGGTCGAGACGGGCTTCAGTCGTTCCTTGCCGATCTTCATCCCGACCAAGACCGACCAGAACATGATGTTGGCCGAGCTCCCGTTGTCTATCAGTATGCGTCTGACCATGTAATTGGCCACGAGTAGGGAGAGCACTAGTGCGTCATCATGCGGTTGCTGCACTCCTTCTTCGTCTCCGCTGTCGAAGGTTATGACGTCATCTCTCTTGTTTCGTTTCCTACTGGTTTTCCCCTTCTCCATCATCAGCACCTGTTTAGCATATCTTTTGCGTGCACTCCCGCTATCTCCTCCACTAGCGGATCCTCCGAAGATCACCACAATTTCCCCAATGACCTGCTCTTCCTTCTCTTTTATGCCATGCCTTCTTTACTCGAGTGGTTCCCTTTTTGGATTCTTTTTCTTGATAAACTTTGACAGATGTCCCCTTCTTATTAGGACCTCAATTTCTTTCTTCAGCTGAATACATTCTTCTGTGTCGTGGCCGTGATCCCTATGGAATGCGCAGAACTTGGACATGTTCCGCTTATGTAGAGGCGTTCGCATAGGTTCAAGCCATGAGACGTAGTCCTTCTTTTTGATCTGCATCAGTAACTCTGAGCGCGGTACATTTGGGGGTGTGTAGGTGGAGAACTTGTCGTGCTGTCCTCTCATCTTTTGACCCGTTTGCAGTGCACTAGTTTCATGCCTTTTTACAGATCTATAGGTGTCTCCAGATTCTTTGTTATTGTTTCCCCTTTTCCGCTCTATGCGATTTCCTCTTGTATCCATCATCTCCTCCAAGTTTATGTACTTCTCTACTTGGATCATTAATTCCCCCATGTCCACCGGCGGTTTTCCCTTAGGGAGTATAAGAAGCTTCCGGGTTGGAGAGCCGTTGTCAAGGCAGCCAAAGCTACCCCCATATCTAAGTTGCGGATTTCTAGGGTTGCTGTGTTGAACCGGTGCATGAAGTTCTTTAGAGTTTCCCACTCCCCTTGCACCATACTCATTAGATGGCCTGTTGTTTTAGCAACTCTCCGGCTACTAAGGAAGTGGCCGGTGAACATTTGCTCCATCTCTTAGAAGGAACCGACAGATCCTGGTCGAAGAGTTCGATACTAGTCTCTGGCAGTACCCTTTAGGGTGGTAGCAAAAGCTCTACACATGATGGCGTCAGGAGCCCCTTGCAACTGCATCAACATTTTGAAATTGTCCAGGTGATCAATGGGGTCAGACAAACCTTCGTATCTTTTAAAGGTAGGCATCTTGAATCTACTGGGCAATGGAGCTTCCATGATGTCTTTCTTGAATGGAGGCTCTGAGGACCTTAGGGATGCTTCCCCATAGTAGGGCCTGGTTCTGCCCTCCTTCATCATCTTCTCTATGTAATCTACCTTCTTTATTCTTTCCTCGAGCTCAGTGGATCTTTGTTGGTTGACGTCCACGCTATTTACATCTTCTACCTTCTTATTGAGGTGAGTTTTCTCTTCTTTCTCCACTGGTTCGTTAGCTTATTTGTTTGCGCTAGGATTCTCTTGCGGTTGGGGAAGGACGTGCTCTTCTTGACTCTTTTGTTGTAAGAGTTGGTTGAGCATGTCCCTCATTTCCTTTTGGAAAGCGAGGAAGGCGAGGAACTCCTCCCTACTGACACCCGATGATTCTGTGGAGGTGGATTGGATGGATTGGGATGGTACTTTTGTATCAAGGAAGGAGGTAGAATTGCGTGAGGTCGGCATTACTGGAATGTTGAAAGTCGAGAGCAAGATAATATCGCCTCCTAAACGTGACTTCCCACAGACGGCGCCAACTGTTGCGAGGTAAAAAAAAGTAGTTGGGATGCTCCTTCGACTCTCGTTGACCTGAAAGAGGAAGAGAAGAAAGGCTTGGAGGACCCGGGGTGTACTCCGGGGGATCTCTCGGATGCCTAAGTAAGAGGAAGGCTTTTAGGGAGGCTAAATGCAACAGTAGAGTAGTGTTTTGTCACTTACCTTTGCCTGTACTCCAAATCCCTTCTTACAGGGGCTTGAGTTGACCGCCGGTTGGCTCGGATTTATTGCATGGGGGCGTGAATCGCTCTTCAGCCATAAGTGCGTGCGCCTATTACTCGGTTATTACGGGCGTTGGCGTGGATCTCTCCTCCTTTTTATTAGGTCAGAGCTAATCACTCGTCAGAATGTCAGACCCAGAGAAAGTGCGAGACAGGCGTTGACCTGCCCTTATTAGTGTGATTTATTATGGGCATATCAATTTTAAAACCATAAAATTATTGTGGCACTATTTTTAAAATTCAATCATTTAACCCATCAAGAGATGATCCTAATATGAAAATTTACTTTATTGCTGAAAAATTTTTTGCTAAATACAAATACTCTTTAAATAAATATATAGTTGATCATCAATATATTATATTTTTGTTAAAATATATTTAAATTAAATATGTAGAATTAATTATTTTTTTTCCTAGATTTCACATTTGAAATCCTCATTACATATTAGTATGGTGTACATTTGTATTTTAATTATTTTTCTTCACATTTAAGTTGTCCCGAGGTGCGAGCCTCTTTACTAGTTTCATTTAAAGTTGATAAAAAATTAGATTTCTAAATATAATTATTTATAATTTTTAAAATATAATTAAATAATTAAATATGATTAAGAGTTATTTTATTAAATTTAAGGGCAAAATGCACTGACCTTTCTTAAAATTTGACAAAAAGATGCAGATCTCTTTTGGAAATTTTCAAATTTTGTGCAACTTTCAAACGTTTTGTAAAAAGATACAAATATCTTGTGAGATTTAAAAAATTCTATAAACTTGTTCTTGACATTTGATTTTGGAGGACATCATACACTTGTCCTTTTGTCAAATATCATGCATACTCAACTTATTTTTGACAAATGCTATATATTAGCTATGCCCTTGAGTTTTTTTGTTTGTTTTGTTGTCCGACAATTTCTATAATACTTAATGATTGTGCAAGTATAGTTTGTAAAATGTATAATTGATAATTTTGCACGAATAATAATATAATTCATTTTAAATAAAAAAATTTAAATATTTATAATATGCCTAAATATATATATATATATATATTTCTATATACTTAAAAATAGTTAGTCATATGATATTGTCGTTGGGTTTTTGATACTTGGTAGGAGAGGGAGAGGGAGAGGAAGCGGAGAGGCTCCGTCGGCCAACGTGCGAGCAAGTGGAAAAAAGAGGAAGGCTAATGGGAGAAGACAACACCCTATACCTGCAACTGCACAAACTATGCAACATAAAATCGGAGGAGGCTCTTGAACACATCCTCACTACACTGTGGAGTACGCGGAAAACTGGTCTCAACGCTGCTCAGAAATCCCACATCCACTCTCTCCTTCTTCTTCCCTCACTTGGTGAACTCTACCCTGTAATTACCACTAATACGCCATCCCTGTCTGTGTTTTGCTTGCTTTGCTTTTTGTGATTCAAAAGAATGTATGATTGAAATCGTTGGTGCATGCAATTACTTGAAATGTTAAATCAGCGCAAAAAAAAGAAGAGAGGTTTAAGGAAGCTATTTTTATTAGTTCTGTTTGATTTTCAATTTATGGGACATTTAATATTTTGTCTAAAGTGCATTGAGTAGGATACGGTAGGTCCCATCACTTGTCATGAACTTAAGTTAGAAGAGTGAGGTTTCATGGTTGGGAGAATATTTAGGATTTGAAAGAGATAAAATAGAGATGCTATATTTTGAATTAGGATGATGCCGTGGAATTTGGGATGTTTAGAGTAGCACCTTACCAATAACTTAGTGGAAACCTGGGGGCTTAATCTAGACCAGTATGATTGGATCCTGTACATAGAGATTTTGTCAACTGCAACTTTAATAGTAGTTCTTTCATTTCTGTGGGTATTTGGGAATTAGAATTATCTTCAAAGGTCAGAGATAGCGTAGATTTTGTTTTTGTTTTTGGTTTTTTTGTACCCTTTTGGGGATAGAGGGGATGGAGGTGACAGCAAGTTCACTAATTTCGATGTGTATACCTATTACTACTACAACAACAACAACAACAACAATAACAAGCCTTAAGTCCCGGGTCAGCTATATGAATCATTTTCTGCCAATTCACCCGATCAAGAGTGTTTTCCTCTATTAGATTAAGGGCTATTAAATCCTTCTTCATTACCTCATTCCAAGTTATTTTGGGCCTAACCCTACCTCTTTTCATGTCAGAAATAAGAACTTACTCACTCCTGACAAGTTGCTGGTGGTCTACTAGGTCCGCGTTTCAAATGCCCAAACCATCTAAGCCACCCCTCCCTTATCTTGTTTCCAATCGGCGTTGTGCCTAAACTATTACGTAAATGCTCATTTCTTACTCTATCTTTTAATGTTAACCACTCATCCACTTTGACATTCGCATCTCAAAAACTTTTATCTTTTGTACATGTTGTTTCTTAATTGCCCAACATTCTGAACAATTGCTAGGGAAAATGCATTACTTTGTCCCATTCATAAGTAGAGAGTTGAGGGTGGGAGAAGCATGTTCATGCGCTCGAAAATTTTGATTCATGATAAAAGAAACTCTAAATAAAATGAGGCGAGTTCAAGTGCGGTACATGTATTGTGTAGATAGATGCCAACGACTAAAATTAAAAAATGCAATAAGATTTGGTATTGGATAAATTGAGTTTGTTTAGGGTTGAATAATTTTTTGTTGTTTTTATTGGTGAGATGTGGATCAAATGAAGTTTTATAATAGTATTGATATGGATGAGATAAAATATCAATCCTTTTGGGGTAAGTTTAGATTTCTCGTAGGAAATATGATTAACCTTTTATATGAGCTGGTGTTTGAATGACTATGCTCAATTCCTTAGAGAGATTTTTGTGCTTATAGTTTTATGCCTTCATGTTATTTGATAAACATTGGAAATAGTGGGTTTTTGGATGATGCAATATATACTACTAAAATCTTTTGATGGTAGACTCTCTTTATGTTTAAAAGAGCCAGCATTGGGCCTAATCCCCTTAGTCAATGATTTAGATATGTTATGGGCCCAAATACTAGCGGTGGCAATGGCTTGCATGTACTTCAGGCCTATAAGTGATGGGCTAACTGGTTCCTTCTCATCTTTATATGCTGGATTTGATTTAAGAGTACCCAAGAGCTGGCCCGATGTAGTATATTAAGAGTATCTGGCCAAAGGATCATGTCATCTGCCTTTCTCAAGGCTTGCAGATGAGGGATGTAGCCAGCCACCCAAATAGAGTTGTTCTGGTCTTGGAGAAGAAGTTATAAGCTAAATCTTCATGGCAAGTAAGGGTTATTGGGTCCGTGGGGCCTAGGTATCATGTTCTAGTAAAAGTTAGCCATAATCATGGTCTTAAATTTCCACGAAATTGTCGAAATTTTCGTCGAAATTTTCGATTTCCGTCACCCTTGAAATCGAAATGACAGTAGATTTCCGTCTTGCATAATTTCCATCGAAATCTCAACGAATCATCCGAAATTTATCGAAATCTCAAAATTTATCAAAATTTTAACTATACAATGAAATTTTATCAGAATTCAAATGAGAGATTTAAGAGTGAAGTGAAATTTCTCCTTTAATTTATTTTATTGAAACAAAAGATTATTACAAGTTCTTTTGAAATTATATGAAAAAATAAACTTACAGTAACAATTTATTTAGCCATTCATGTCTACATTATCATTATTTGTATAAGAAATAATATTTAAATTATTTATGAATTTCATTTGTATTAATTGAATATGTTTAATGTGCATTATCTTACAAATATGTTTGATACACATACTATTTTACAACTTTTCCACCTCATACAAAACAAAGATGTATTTAATTTGTAATATATTAGTCCTGAAGCTTATATTATTATGTTTGTTAACCATTTCTAAAGTTTCACAAAGAATTCCATGCTTTACTACTAATTTCCTTTATTTTTTCAAATCAAAATCGAAATTGACATCGAAATCGAAATTTCCATCGAAATTTCCGTACTTTTGGAGCTTCGAAATTTGAGTCGAAATCGAAATTTAAGACCTTGGCCATAATCTAGGTAATTCTGTGCATTCAAGCAATGCACCTAACTCTTTAGGCAAGAACCTTGATTTTGATGAGAGATTGGCTGTTGGCTTCCATTATTGGGGGAAGGACTACAAAGGAGCAAGAAGTTTGCACAAACGATCTTTAGGGTAAACTAGATGTTGTGGAGGAGCAATGCAGTTATAAAGGAAATAGCTGCGATAGGGCAACAGGCAATAAGGTTAATTTTTGTCAATGGAAGTGCAAGAGGGTGTTAATGTTCGAAAGGGCGATACAACGAAAAGGTTAGTAAAGGTAAGGAGAAATAGCAATGGTTGATATGTTAGATGGTGTGAGCGATGTGGTTAGCGAGTTTGCCTGTGATGATGGCATGTTATTGGATGAGTTTTAGGAACAACCCAGGTATGTGTCTAAATCTTTTAATTTACTTGGAGATTTATTAAATGTGCCATCTTCTCCAATGGAAGATTTTGAGGGACTGCTTTTTTTGAGGATGATGAATTGGGAAAAGAGCAAAAATGCACGTATGGGTTTTTTCTTCTTCTAGTGGAGGAGATTAATGGGAATCATTTAGAAATCCAACAACTTGCAAATGAGATTGGGTTATGGTTGTCTCATCCTGAACGAAATAAAGTTTTTTTGGATGGGGGCAAAAGGAAGGTGAATTGGCAAACTTACAAGGCTTTGTAAATTATGATGTTAGGTGTTTAAAAGGGGCTTTCTCAATTAGTTTTTTAGTTTCTTCTATTTATTGTTCTTGTTTTTACTTTTTTTTTTTTTTGTGGGATGTTTCGTTGTTTTTGAAGATGTCTTGTTTTCTATTAGCTTGTGACCTCTTTATTCTTTTTTTAGAATACATTTTATTTTACTATATAAGGTAAAATATTTAGGTGAATCTTTTAGAGCGTGAAGTGGTTAAGTGGGTTGCTTTGAGAAATGGATTATAGGAGGTGATTTTTAGGGAAGTGAGTAGTTGGAGGTAAAAGAGCAAGTTTAAATGGTTTAGGGAGGGTGATTGTAATTCAAAAGTTTTTCATAGATGGCAAATGGAAAAATGAGGCGGAATTTGACTAGGGAATTGGAATCAAGAAGGAAAGAGGTGTGTTTTGATTCTTGTTCAGTTGCTGATGAGATTACATTGTTCTTTTTTTATTATTTTTTATTTTTTATTTTTTTATGGTTGATTCTTAGGATACTGGAGGGCAGAAAAGAAGTTGGTTGAACCTAGCATATGGTTAGTGGCGGTAGAATTGATAACCCAAGGACTAGTGGGAGAGATACTAGATAACATATAGGCTGTAGGATAACCTTTTTGAGCAAAAGATGCAATGTGACTAGATGCTTGTTGAGATGATTGATACTACAAAATCTTGATCACTTCTCCTCTGAGATAGTTACATTGCGTGGTTCACTCAAGTAAGTGACTAACAAGGGTAACATACTTTTGGGATTTGAGGTCCATCTCAACACTTGCAAACTTAGACCAATGATAACAATGTTAAAAATTGGAGCAGTCGGAGCAACCATGATCAAGATGACCCACCATGAACAAGTTACAAATAACCAGCATAGGGGGCCACAGCACAAAGAAGCCTAGACACAGCCCCTAGAAACCTACACACAACCCGAACAGTACTAAACAATCGGAACAACCATGAACAAGGTGACCCACCATGTACGAGTCACAACTAAACCAGCATAAAGCTTTCAAAGCACCCAGAAGCTTACACTCAGCCCCAAGAAACCATCAGACAGCTCTATCAGCACCAAATAACCATTAACAAAGTGCTCCAAGTGAACAATCAAAAAAATTTGAATTTTTGAACAAAATACATGAAGAACATCTTGATATTATGATGTGTGGGAGTATAAAGGGAATCTAGAATAAATCAGAGCAAAAAACTTGCTCAGAACACTTACATGCCGGCCCGTAGAGTTGGAGCTGTCAGCTTCCAGCCAGCGCATGGGGGCCCCTCTGGCAGTGAAATTTGGCAGACAGGCAGATCAGCAAGTTCCGAGTAGGATTTTGTGGTTATTTTTGCAAAAATACAGGTGTTTCTTTGGGTTCCTGAAAGGGCAGCAGCATCCAGTTTTTTTTTTTTTCTTCCCAGAAACGACTTTGCTTTTTCTGGCAACTTCTGGACTGCTTTCTGGTCTTTGGTAGTGCGTATGGTGTTCTGCAGCAGGTTGACGTTTAGGGTTTGATTTTGGTTGTGGGTCTGAGGTTTAGGGTTTGGTTTTGGTGGCAGTGGCTATGAGGCTTAGGGTTTAGGTTGGATCTTGGTCTGATACCATGTTAGATTACCACTTTACCTAAAAGCTTAAGCTTTTCAGGTTGTGACCAATAATGTATATCAAGGTTTAACAGAATCTATCGAAATTCTGCATGCTTGAGGTAAACTTATCTCCCTCTTTCTTTTTCTTTGGAAATCCTACTACACTAAAATCACCCTCCTCAATCTACTTAGGAGAACAAAAATCACTGTATGCAACTCTTCCCAGAAAACAGAATGAAGGGCAGGCCTAGGAGGTCCATAGACTGAAAACCACCACTGACCCCTATCTCTAATTTCTAACACAGATGAAGAAAAGAAACCTTTTAGGCTATCAACTCGAGAAAGAACAAGAGCCCCACAGAATAATAATAATACCCCCAGCAGATCTTGAGAAGGAAGGAACTCCCAATCCTTGAAGTATTAGTTTGAAAGAGATTGGAATTGAGAATTAACATTGTTGGACTTTGTTCTTGTATCAAGTGGTATCAGAGATTCAGAGCCAGGTTCTGATTTGACACAGATGTGACTATTGTTTGACATTGTTCATGATTTCAATTCAAATTGCCACAGATGTCAGTCTTGACAGGCTTGTTTGCGAGTTTTAACTTAAAGTTGTAGGATTCGCGATTTTAAATGAAATTGTCTTGCGCTAACGTCATTTCTGCCGTGATCTTTACCACCACACCAGCCCTTTAGATCTCACCATCTGTCCCTTTTTTCTTTCCTGCAGTTGAAAAAAAAAAAGCAAAACAAAAGGTGCTGCAGCAAAGAAGAAGTTGCAGTTGCTGAGAAACAGAACTGTGCTGCCACGAAAAACGAAGAACAAGTTCCACACACACACACACACCCACACCCACATTGTGCTGTTGCGGCCATCAAAGTCCTTTGTCATTGTATTTGCATCCTTCGCGGAAGCAGGCTGCTGTATTCACTGCCTGAGCAGATTTTTGTGGGCATCATCACAGACCCACACACTTGCTGGCACAAAACTCTAAATCATTGCCAGAGTAAACCACAATGTTATCGTTGGAAGTGCTGGTTGTTTAGTCCTTTTTGCATAAAGCTTCCTTCAGCAGTTAATCATCTCCCTGCAGATCATCATTAAGTCATAGCTGCCTGTTGATGCAGTCACATTACTGCTTGTTGAAACCCTAGCCTCTGTTTGTGCAAAATCCTATTTCTGTTTGTCGAAGATGACAGGTACAGAGACCCTACCCCTTTTGTTGGAAGAAGATGAGTCATCACAATACCTCACTCTTGTTTAAAGAAGAAACACTCCAGTATCCGATACAAAGAAAAGGGGTTTAAAAAATAAAAATAAAAATTCATACCCTGTGTTCACTGCTATTGAACCCAGTTCAGTCAAACTAGACTGAATTGAACTGGTTCAGCCAAACCGGACTGAATTGAACTGGTTCAGCCAAACCAGACTGAACCAGTTGGACAGAAGAATGGAAAAAATGGCAGGAGCAAGCTTGCTTCTGTGCTTCGTTCCCTTATTTTATTTTTGGGTTTTAATTATTGTGAATTAGAAGAGGCATCTCCCTTTTTCGGCCATTACAGAAGAGGTGGCACAGAAAGAAGAATTAGTTGAGGAAGCGACTATCGTAGAACAACTGTATTGGGAGTCCGATTCCAACCTATTGAGGTCATTGAGGAAGCTGTTGTTGAGATTAAAGAACCACTGCATGGATGCCCAATCCTCAACTGGTTGAATTCCTCATTCCAAGTAAACTTGCCAGCTACACCTCCATGGGCTTTTCCATCATATGCTAAAGTCATTTGGAAGCCAGAAAATTGCCTTGGTCTCCTTCAAGCTTACTTGTAGTCTTTATTCCTCATCCTTCGGATTATTAGAATTCAGGTTGAATTCTTTCGGACTGGGGAGAATTATGCATCACAACAGCAAGAGTTATCTTTACTTCCCTAATTTCATTGTATTTTTGTTCGTTTTACTTAGGGTGTTTTATTAGGGTTATATCTTCAAGATTCTAGGGTATTTTAATTTAGGAAGCAAGATTTTAGGGCATTATTGTTTAAGAAACTAGTATTTTAGTTCATTTAAGTTTTCTAGTAATGTTAGTTTACATAGCAAACTGGTATTTTAGTGGTATTTTAGTCTATTTAGATTTCCTAAATTAGTTTGCTTATCTTCCAAGCATTGTAAGCCTATAACTCTTATGTATTAGTTTTAGTCTTTTAGAGATGTTGGAATTGAGAATTAATGTTAATTGGATGTTGGTCCTGCATTGGTAGGAATGCTAGCTGATTGTGCAACTGTGGAGTCTTTGTGGTGCATTGGGTTGTTGATTGGAGATGAATTCGTGCATTTTCAATGTCCATTACTATTTTTTTTGATAGAAGGATGTCCATTTTCCATTTATACATCCGCTGTAGGAGAGGTTAAGTTTTCTAGCATCGTGTTGGTTGGGCCTTTTCTTCTGGCCGATTCAAAGGAATTCAGTTTACGGATCTTTGGAATTGAATGATAGTATGTGCCTGATTTCTCTTGTTTTTGGTTTTTCCTTTTTGGTTTTCTTTCTTCTTCTTTCTTCTTCTTTCCATTTATGCATCTGCTGTGGGAGAGGTAAGTTTTCTAGCATCGTGTTGGTTGGGCCTTTTCTTCTGGTTAATTCAAAGGGATTCAGTTTACAGATCTTTGGAATCGAATGGTAGTATATGCTTGATTTATCTTGTTTTTTATTTTTTCTTTTTAGTTCTCTTTCTTCTTCTTTCTTGCCCTTTAGGATTATATGCTTGATTTCTCTTGTTTTTGGTTTTTCCTTTTTAGTTCTCTTTCTTCTTCTTTCTTGCTCTTTAGGATTCTCTGTCATCCTCTCTTTGTATCTCTCTTCTTAATACAATTTATTTTTCTATAAAAAACATTGAAGCATAAGAGATGATTTTTTATCAGGGAGATAAAATGGAGATGTCATTGCTAGATTTAGGATCTTTTCAACTGCATCTTAGCAATAGCTTAATGGAAACCTAGGGACTTAATCATACCAGTTGTAGTAGTTGTAGTGGCCGGTCTTATATTACTTGCAGTGCACGTGTGCTGGATCCTGTAGAATCCTTCTTTGTAGACTTCATCAAATCCAACCTCAACAGCAGTTCTTTCACATTTGTGAGTGTTTTGGAATTAAATTTATCTTCAAAGATTAATATAGTTCAACGGTTGGGATGGTTACGCTAATATTGATGTATATTTTCTACCTTTTGATTTGTGGTAGTAAAAGTATAACTGTATGCCTGTTCAAGTTTGCTAGTGAATAGAACCAAGTTATGTTTAGAAGTGGTAAATTAAGGGCCATTTTGGATGTGTTGGGAGGTTAGGACTTTACATTTGTGTCGCAAGTATCTCAAATTACGGAGCTTGAGCTGATAGTCATACTCTATTGAACTTTTCTGCTACACATTCATTGCCAAGAGTTGCTTAAAGTGTTTGGTGTTGGTCTCTACATGGATCTGTTTTTATTAACATATTAGTTGCAATCCCTTTTCTCCAAACCAGGAAAAGGAAAATAAGTTTTAAGAAAAAAGTGTCAAGAAGCTTCACAGGCAAAATTTTGTTATTGTGCGTTATAAAAATTAGGAAAAATGGTTATGGAGACCTTATTGGGTATGCTCCTGTCAATGAGCATCTTATGAAAGGTGGTCTAGATATGGTACTAACTTTCAACATAGTGCATGAAGTGGTCCTTCCAGGAGTTCAACCTATATGCATGCATTTGACAATCTGACATTTTATCATTGTTCCAGACCATGGCCCCTAGGAAATATATTTATATTGACTCCTTTTTTTCCTGATAAATTCTTTTCCTTAGAATATAATGTTGCCCAATATCATTGTTGGTATTTGAAGATACCCTAGGTACTTCATTTCAAAATCAGGGAATGGTGCATGATTTGGCTTAGCTGCTTATATGGTCTATGCTGCCATAAATTTGGAAGATGCACCAGGGTATAGATTAAAATTAAAATTTATAACTAGTCTTCAGAACAACTTGACAATATTTATGTGCCTGTCCAAATTATTCTTATATTTCACAAGTGCTGTGAGAATTTTCCCAAAGTTTATTACCTTTTATGCATAATTTAAGTTGGTTGTCTATCACAGTCTTGTGTAATTATACAATTTTTTGACATTTTAATTCCTAAATTTATGACTATAGGTGTTGGCCTCCCTTCGTTCTCTTATCAGAAAAAATGTGCATGAAAGCTTCACTGGTGATGATATTTTGAAGCTGTTACCACCTGACTTGGCTTTGGATGTGAAAAACATTCTGATATTGTTGTTTCAGAAATATCAGAGCCTGTGGAAGGAGGATATATCCAGAGAGCAGGTGAGCTTTCTTAAGTTTTGTTGATCAACATAAAATTTGCCACATTTAATGCTTATTAAAGACTAGCTGGACGCTAACTTGTGAAAGATGTATTACAATTTTTAAGCCTAGTTTGGAAAATGGGAATCGTAGGGTAAGAATATTGAGAATTGAAAGGTTCTGTGTGTCTTGCAAAAAATGAGGCTTCAGTCATACTCCCTTTCAATAGTAAAGATATTAGGCCAAGGACTTAATTACAAAAAATATATGAAAGTAGTCGGCATGCATGCATACATGCACTTTGCATTCACGCATGCATTCACATGTGTTAAGATCATGATAAGTACATCAATTTTTTGTAGATGATCGGATCATGGTGCAGAACTGCTGTGAAGTCATTCATTAGTTTCTGCCACGTACCATGTGAAATAACGGAACAGGGGATTATTCAAAAGACTATTCTTATTCATAGTGATAGCATAATTGTTTGTACCGATTACAGTCAGCTACTTGGTTATTATATGTTTAAATGATCTTAATAGTTCAGATGGAAATTTATGATTTTGGACTCCAGTTGCTTTTAATTATTGCAGTAGAATGTGTGTAATTTTTTTTCTCTGTTCAAAATTTTATTTTATTTATAATTTATTTATTTAAACATTTACCCTTTTATTTACTGTCATCCATTCATGACTATGTTGTCCATGTGCTTCTCCCGCAGCACCAATTGCCAAGGACTGTTGTTGCCTGTCGGGGCAGAATAGGTGTGCCGCCTTCTTTTCAATCTCTACCATCTTCTGAAGTTTCAACACCCTTGTGGCCTCGACAAGATGATCCTGTTTCTCATATTAATTGTGGCAATCTTGGGCCTCGTACATTACTTCTTGCTGATGTCAGTGTGCCGCGTCTGGCTCCATTATCTATCCAACATGATGTCGGTCCTCTTGATAATCTGGTACACAGAAGCACTTCTCTTTTTTTGACCCTTCACCCCCTTCATTACTTTTCACTTTATAGTCTTAAGTTAGTAAACTGATAAAATGGAGCTGCTAAAAAGAAGCTGGTAAATTGTTTATCCCCTGTTAAGCAGTTTTTTTTTTTTTTTTTCAATATATATATTTATATTTTTTTTAAATAAGAAAAGTAATTCCATAAATAAAACTAAACTTAAGTACTAGGAGTGGAGGATAAGACGTCTTCCAAGAAACAACTAACTCCAATAATCCCTCCCCTCCCCCCCAAAAAAATCCCAAATGAACGTGCCAAAAAAGAAGCAAGAAAATTAACTGTCCCACCCTGTTAAACAGTTGCTGTTTAAAAGTAGAAGTTATCTGAGTGTTTTGAAGATGAAGTTATAAACTTGCTGAAATGTCCAAAATGTAAAAAATATGACAGTTTCATAATAACGTGAATATTTGAACGGGCAATGTTTTAATATTTATAAAAGTTAAAGGCACATATGTGATACAAAATCATTAAAAATGATAGCCTTCTGCTTTTAATAGCCTCAAATCCCTAGCTTTTAAAAATTTTCAAAACATGCTAGCTTTTTAAAAGCTCAAAAAATATTTTACCAGATATTTCAAACGTAACTTTTTAAAAGATAATCTAGTGCAAGAAAGGAAGTCTAACACCTGGTTTGTTTATTTTAGTGTTGAAAATATTTGACTGCAAAGTATTTTTGCAATTATGATCATCTCATGAATGTGATTTCTATTATTCAATTTTTTACCTTGTAACGTCTTTGCCCACTTCAGTAATGTCATATTGTCATAGGCCTTAGGCCGCACCAAGGTGGTTGAAATATTAGTCACCTAATTGGGCATATAGCAGTTGATGGGAAAGGCAGTGTAGCACACTTTGCTTTAATTTCTTTTGGGTGTCGCTCTTTTTTGAAATCTTCTAATGAATCCACTTTCCTTGATTAGAGCATCTGGAATTATTCACCCTCTGAAATTATATGCTTCATGTGTCAAGGACTTGAGATCTGTGGTGACTTTTGATACTCTTGAGAACTCGATTTTTGGTCACTTGGCTTTTGCACTTTTTTCCACCAATAAAATCTAACAGCTCTAGAAACAGCAGCAACTGTAGTACCAAACAACAACAAATGATTATAAGATCTTAAGGATTTCGCAGGAGTAGCCTTAAAATCAAGTCAAGTGGGGGAGGTATTTGTGTAACCAACCCCAAATACTCGGATTAGTAATAGTAGTCACAGTTATTCTTGGGATTCTGGAGCAGATAGTAGGTCAGTGGCTTTTGTTGAAAGATTTACAATGTCTTTAAAAAGCCCAATAAGCGTCAATAAAACTAGGTTGTGCAGAGGGCTCATTTTGGAGTCTTCCCTTAATTTTGCACTAATTTTAAACTTGTATCTGCAGTGGGACCTGTGAGTTCATCAAAATTTTCCTTTCTTTTGGATTTTGTGATGGTTTAAAAGCTTTGCCTGAATTTTCTGTATTTAATAATATCATATAGGGAATTCTGCCTCACCTCAAGTCAATGACTTGGACCATGGAGAATCGGAACTCTGCACCAGCACATAGGCTAGCTGTCATTAGTCTTAAGGTATGCAAATTGAGAAATGTTTTCCATCATTGTATATGATGACTGTTAAATAATTTGTGTAGTTTTTATTGAATTCCATTCAATAATTCAAAGGGACTCTTCTACCTGCATCCTCCTTTACTAAAATTTAATCCTGGCCATTAAAGCAATTTAAATGCCGATAGTGCCTAATTTTGTGAACAGTATGGTATTTGTCATAACTATCTGATTCAGTTGGTGATATTTCTCATGTGCTGGAAAATCTTTTAGAAGGTTTAGGTGGTATCCCTAATCCCAATTTCTGATGATGTTGGGTTGGGTAAAGAGCTGCAGGGAGATCACCAAAGGGATTGTATTTTGCCTAGCCCGCCTCTCCTGTAAAAGAGACTAATGGGAGGGACATTGAAGCTTAAAAATTGCTTGATCAGATGGGCTTGTGGTTATTTGATCATGGAGGACAAGTAAGTTCAAATGGATTGTGATAAGAGTAAGGCAAAAAAGGGGCAACATGAGTTAGAAAATTTGAAGCATTCAATAAATTTTTTGATGGGAAAGGGGTTAAATCATGGAGATAGTTGACACAATGATTAGAAGAAAATTAACATAATCTTCAAGAAACTAAGTGCGCAAGGAGAAAGTTAGAGAAATTGAAAAATCAGGATTTAAGCTTGATTTAAGCTTCTCTTTTGATAAAAGAGAAGCAATATTAGATATAAAGAAGGGAAGATGCAATGAGTTGGGACAAGGAGTCCACTAAATAAAAAAATAAAACCACCAAAGAAAAAAGGAAAAAAAAAAAACATAATATCGCAAAAGTAAAAGTAGACAATATTAATGAAGGAAGCCCCTTTTCAACCCCTTCCCATCATAATTTGCTGAGCTCTTCAAATTTTCTATTTCCCTTTGACCCTTCAACTTTCGAGTTTTGACTTATGCCACCATTGATGCGTGCTTCATTTCCTCCAATATTAATCAATTTTTAGTCCATTTTATCCAAAAGATTTTGAACTACTAACTTCTAACTCCCTCGGAACCTCCTCCATGGGTCTAGGAAAAATTCCAACCCCTAACTGCGAATTATTCACCAGCTCATCATTATAAAAAATAAGAACCCCCTCCAAACCTTCCAAATAGGTGTGGATGAACATACAATAAATCCCCTATTTCTCCACAATTATCCAAAACATGCCCATGTTATCATATTTCATCCAACAGCAACCCGCCACCGTTGCCAAACTCACTAATATCATCGCTTTTCGAATCTATAAGCCCCTCAATTTCTTTCTTTCCTTTTCTTTACTTACCCTATTACTACACCTGACCTCCGTCTTAGCACGAGAATCTTGCACTATTCTAAGCTGCCCTTTAGAATCCCTCCTTAATAGCTTTGCCACTAACTCATCCGACTTTTCTTTCTTATTTTCAAAGACCTACCTCATCTCAACACCCATACAAGCCGCCTACCAATGAGCAATAGATTGGGAATGGATTTTGCTATCAAAGGAACTAGGTCCTCCTTCCCAGTACTCGTCTTTTGCGTTTTTAGGATCTGCATTTTGGGCCTTCCCTTTTTTGGTTTCCAACAAGGAAGTATCTAGATCACTCTTACACAAACCATAAGCCTGACTACCAACATGGCCAATCTACAACTCGGCGTAGAACCCAAAGGCTGAGCTCTCTTTGTTCCACATTAAAATCCAATCAAACTTTCTTGAACATTGGGCTTGTTCAAATAAGTGGCCCGATTTGTTCAAAAAAAGACAAGCTTCCTTTTTCAATTATTTGGGTTAGGTCCAAAACATGAAATATGCCCCCGACCTAGTGCTTTTCATAATATCCTCCCCGAATGCAACCCTAGCTGCATGTGAGAGAAGTGTAATTCTTGCCAGAACCCTAGCTTCCCTTGCATTTTGGGCAATTGGTTCCGGTCGGTCTATGATGGAACCTGATTTTGAAACCTCATGATCCTTCAAGTGCATTGCACCTCCACATCGACAACATCGTTCTTCTCTCCCAACCGTCATACGTAGATTTCTAGAGACTACAAATTTGTCTTTTTTGCCTTCCAACACCACCTGACTCCATGATCTTTGACGTGAAGGATCATCTGCAACTACACCACTAGAGTCCTTATGAAATTCCTTAGTGATCTCACAAAAATTGTTTGTCAAGTTTCTCCACCCATTGCATTTTGCACCGACAAGAATGAACATTGCAAATTTCCTTCCTTTCCACCCCAACCCTAACTCCAAAAGCTTTCCCACCTTTGTCCTCCTAATCGACATCCAATATTGGGTGATACTCTAATGAATGCCCTGATTATCCCTTTCCATCGACTGAAGACCACAACCCATCAACAAACTAGAAAGTTGCCTCCTAAGACAACCTAACCCATTTGTTTCAAGCAACATTATTTTCGATCATGAGCAAAGAAGAGATCTCTTGGATTTTGTCTAAATATAGATCAAAGGGTTTTCCTTCAATCTAGATCGAATGCTTCACCGTAGCCGACAACATTAGGCTCCATAACTCTGTACGCACGAGTGAGAGAGAGAATTGTATCACGAGAGGGAAAAAGAGAGGGGGAAAAAGAGACATTTTGGTCAAAAACTATTTAAAAACTTGTAAAGTAAGCTTGTTTTAAGCTTTGGTACACTAGAAAAGAAAAACATAAAAATAATGTAGGAATCATTGTAGACAAATACCTAAAAGATAGTGTCGTAAATGTTAAAAGAGTAGGGGATAGAATCATAAAAATCAAGATAGTCTTAGGCTGAGAGATGATAAATTTCATTACTGCTTATTGTCCCTAACTAGGCTTAGCCTAAAACCTTAAAGACAATTTTGGGAAGATATGGATATAGAAGGGATACCAAGGACTAAGAAAACATTCATAGGAGCTGATTTGAATGGACACATCGGAAAGGACCTTAAAATCTATGAAAGGTTACATGGAGAACATAGATATAGAAATAAAAAAAAGAGCCTGGTGATATGATCTTATACTTTTCCTTGTCATACAATCCTGTTGTAATGAATACCGACTTTAAGAAGAGAGAAGAACACTAATAACCTTCAAGAGTGGACAAAATAAAAGTCAAATAGATATTCTTAACTAGGTGGGGAGATTGTTTATCATGTAAGGATTGTGAAGTTATCCCAGGTAAAAGTTTGGCTACACAATATAGAGTGCTAGGGTTAGATATTTGTACTTAAAATGGAAGAGAAAAAGTGTAACATAAATCAACACAAGATAACTAGGTGGTGGAATCTAAAGGGAGAAAATATAATGAAGTTTAAAGATAAAATTATCAAAGAGGTTGACCGGACAATAGGGGATATGGTAGACACAAATACTCTGCGGAGTAGGATGGCTAGCTCTGTTGAAAAGATAGTAAAAGAGATTTTAGGTGAATTTGGAGGAGGATTCTTAGCTTGTAAAGAAAGCTGGTGGTGCAATCAAGATAACCAAAAATCCATAAAGATAAAAAGAATTTGGTATAAATCATAACAAAGATGTAGAAAGATTGAAAACTTTGAAAAGTACAAAGAGACAAGAACAAATGCAAAAATGGCCATTAGTGAAGCTAAAAATAGAGTTTATGATAATTTATATGCTAGAATAGATACAAAAGAAGGGGAAAGAGACATAAAGATGACCAAAAATCCATAAAGATAAAAAGAATTTGGTATAAAACATATCAAAGATGTAGAAAGATTAAAAACTTTGAAAAGTATAAAGAGATAAGAAAAGATGCAAAAAAGGCCATTAGTGAAACTAAAAATCAAGATGACCAAAAAGGCCATTAGTGGTGCAATCAAGATGACCAAAAATCCATAAAGATAAAAGGAATTTGGTATAAAACATAACAAAGATGTAGAAAGATCAAAAACTTTGAAAAGTATAAAGAGACAAGAAAAGAAGCAAAAAAGGTCATCAGTGAAGCTAAAAATAGACTTTATATGCTAGAATAGATACAAAAGAAGGGGAAAGAGACATATTTTGACTTGCTAGAGTTGGAGAAAGAAAGTGCAAGGACTTAGGTAATGCAATGGTTAAAGATGAAGACATAAAAGGGAGGTGGTGAAGCTACTTTGATAAGTTGTTTAATGAAAACCAAATAGAAGGCTTAAACTTAAGTGGTAGATGAGGAAAGGGTGAAAATGTGACATTTACTTGAAAAATTAGAGTCAATGAAGTTAAGATGACATTAAAAAAGATGAAAAATGGAAATGCAACATGATTGGATAATACCCCAATTGAAAAGTTGCTAAATGCTTAGGGAATAATGGAAGTATATGATTTGCTAATTTATTCAACCAAGAAAATGCTAGATGAATGGAAGCAAGCAAATTAATATCTGTGTACAAAAACAAAATTGGTATTCAAACTTGTAATAACTATTGTGGAATTATACTCATGAGTCATACAATGAAACTATAGGGAAGGATTATTAAACAAAGAATAAGGTAGAAATGAGGCTCTCGGGGAATCAATTTGGTTTTATGCTTGGGAGATTGACTAGAAAAGCACTATATCTTTTAAGAAGATTAATGGAAAAATTTTAGTGGAAAGAACAAGGATTTGTATATGATCTTTATTGACCTAAAGAAAGGTTTATGATAGGGTACCTAGAGAAGTCCTATGGTGGGTTTTAGAAAATAATGGAGTATCAGTAGGTATACTGATATCATTAAGCGTATGCATGATAAAATAAACACTAGCATTAGGACTATAGGTGAAGTGTTAAGAGGATTTCCAATCACAATAGGTGTACATTAAGGATCTTCTTTGAGCCCTTCATTCTTCACTTTCGTGATTGGTGAACTTACTAAGAATATCCAAAATGAGGTCCCATGGTGTATGATGTTTGCATGATATTGTTTTCATTTAGGGTGGATTAGAATCTAAGTTAGAATTAAAGGGAGAAGGTTTAGAATCTGCATGCTTTAGGATAATTAGAAATAAGAGAATACATGAAATGTAATTTCAGTCGTGGTAGGAGGAATATTGGGGAATTTGAGAAAAGATTAAACTTGATCGTTAAGAAATTAAGAGCACTGGTAGATTTCAATACCTTGGATCTATTATGCAAGCTGAGGGAGAAATAGAACAGGATGTACATAGAGTTAAAGCAGGTTGAGTAAAATGGAGGAGTGCTTTGAGTGCGTTGTATGATTGTAGATGCCCTTAAAATTAGAAGGGAAGTTCTATAAGACAACTATAAGACTAGGCATGCTATATTGGTCAGAATATTGGGTAACTAAGAAACAGCATTTCCAAAAAATAGAAGTTGTCGAAATGCGAATGTTAAGGTTGATGAGTGGTATAAACATCAAAGGATAAATTAAGGAACAAACATATTCGTGATAAGTTAGGCATCGCATTAGTAGAAGATAAGATAAGGGAGGAGCAGCTTAGATGGTTTGGGCACCTGCAATGCAAGCGAAATAGTGCACCAAAGAGGAGGAGTGAGCTAGTTTTTGTTACCCGTAGTAGTAGGGTAAGGGGTAGACAAAAAATAACGTGGAATGAGATAGTGAGGAAGGATTTAATTACTCTTAGACTGTCCAAGGAAGATTTCCTCGGTTATGTGAATTAGCAATTAGCAAAAAAGGATTCATGTTGTCAATCCCACCTAGTGGGACTTAAGACTTGGTTTTGTTGGTGTTGTTATGTTGACAATTTTTGCACTAACATTTTGAACCTCATGTCAGTTCAGATTATGCTATTGTATTTTCCTTCAAATTCTATTTCCTCTGAAATTACATTTTCTTCTTTCATATCTTGGTCTCTTCCTTCAACTTATGTTCCCTTTTTTTCACATGTGAGATCTATAAGATTTTTGTTTCCAGTTTCACCTCCCATTTTATGTACTCTTTCAGATCTTCTTTCATTCTATTGTTTAAAGTTTAAGTCTCCTTGCGAGAAAAGCATCTACTTATCTTAATCAATCCACTTCTTGTCTTTAAAAAGCATAAATTTTTTGTTCCTTTATTTTTTAGGCATATGTTTGCAATATGAAATTTTATGCTAAAGCTAATTCAAAATTGTTTTTTTGCACAGGTGTAACAGTAAAAATTCCTTTTGTTATGCCATTTAAAAAGTTTAGGGATTCTTGATTGTCTAAAAGACGTGATTATCTAAAAGAGGTGCCCTAAACTTAAATGATTTTGGCTCTCGCTCACACCCTCTCTCTGTTTTGAGATTCTCTTTGTTCTTCAATGGATTTGATGAAAGTCAGGTGTGGAGGAGAACCTCCTCCAGTCTCTGAATTGGTTCTAACCGAACTAGCATCTTCCTACATCCTGATTCGGTCAGCACCATTCGGTCAGCACCATTTTTAATCCCCCACATTTGGACACATTTACCCACCTAAAACACCAAACTAACTGGCAAATTCTCAACTCCTATCAATGCACAGCCGCATTTCCATGCAGTCCCACCCATGGCTGTCAGTCTCCTCTCCTCTCTTCTGTGATAGCTGCTTCATCCTCTGCATTTGTCTTGTTTATGTTTTGTTTTGTTTTGTTTTTTTTTTTTTTGAGCATCTTTTGCTTGTTTGGCAGATTATGCCCTCCCTTCTTTTTGATTCTGTAGAACAGAGGTATGGTGAATTTGGATCCCAATGTCTAAGGTCAGATTATTTGATTCCTCCAATGAACAAAAAGAATCTGCCAATCACCCTACATGCTCCTTCAAAAATTTGAAACAAAAATAGAAGAGAAAAATAAAAAAATAAATAAAAATAAATGAAGGAAGGCAATTCCTATATGGAATTCTCTTTCTTATTCTTAAAAGGAAATATTCATTAAAGCATCCACCATAAATTTTTTTTCATAACATTTGTATTAAAAGAAATATTTTAAACTATTTTTTATGTTTATTTATTTATCATCTTTTCTATAAACCCTTCATGGTTGGCCCCTTTCTTGGACCTGCAAATGCGGGAGTTTTGTGCACCAGGCTGCTCCCCTCCCCCCCCCCCCCCCCTTTTTTTTTTTTTCTAGAAATTTATTTTATTTTTAACAAATGGTTTTGCTCTTGATTGTTCAGAAGGTTAAAACTAAAAAATACACATATTCAAAGGTTAGTTAGCAAGCGACTGAAATAATTCCACATTCAGATTCAAAGACTAGTTCCAGTTGTATTCAAAGCCTGGTTCACAGACTCATAATTGTTATCGAAAACCCCTGAAATTTGACTAAGAAAAGGCCAAGTGATCATCTTGTGTCCAGCATATGGCTACACATTTATGCACATAATTTCCATGAGAAAATGATTTAGACGAGGTGAAACTGGATTATAGGGAAAATAATTTGTCTTATGTGACTTGGGCAAATGAAGTGTAAAGAGAAATATCTTGATTTGATAATTATATTATAGGTGACAGGCCTCGAATCAACAGTAAGGTCACTCCTCCATGACTGGTTGGTCATGGGTTTGAGTCCAAGGAAACAGCCTTTCTGTGTAAAAGCAGGGGTAACTGGGTAAGGCTGCGTACACTGTTATGGCCCTCCTGCTATCCTTGCAAAGTGGGGAGCTTTATGGCTCGGGGAAGCCCTTATATATATATATATATATATAGATATGTACTTTTAACAAAGAATTCCTAAACAGTTCCTTTTTTACTTGGGTGGCTGATTTCTCATCCCTATTAATTGGGATGAATGAGATCATCAACTGTACCCTTCAAACCCAGTTTAGAGCCATAAAGGCTTTAAGTTGTGCAAACTCTTCCATTTTGATTATGATTTTAAAAAGCTCAGAATTGAAGATTACAAAAGCTAGTGAACAGCAACATTGGATAGTGTTTCTGCTTGATTTTGATATTCAGCAGCTTGAGGTTCAGTTTCTGAAGGTAAAGATCTTGTAGTAGAATCCAAGGCAGAGTAGAAATGAGCCAACATTCAATTGAGAATGGGTGGGATGCCCTTTGTGATTTTTTGTGCCTCCTTGGTGTGGGGTTATCTTTTTGTGCTTTTGCTGTCCATCTTGCTTTCTTGTTTGTGGTTTTGGGCTTACTTTTAGCTACTTGTCCTGTTTTTGTTGCTGCATTTTGGATATGGAATTTTTTTTTTTTTTAAAATGAAGATAGCCTCATTAATATTTGATATGATTCTATTCTTTTCTTTTGCAGCTACACGATTATACCAAGTCTCCGTTAGGAGAAAAAGAGGTGAAGTTTCAGCTTACTAAAGACACACTCGAAGCTATGTTGAGATCAATGGTCTACATCAGCGAACAGCTCTCAGCCATTGTAAGCATCCTATTATCCATCTAGCTTTGGGTGGTTACACTGAATTGTGTGGTTGAAGAGACTAGGGGAGAAAATTTGTAATCTTTAAAGAATAATCTCTCTGTTTATCCTAAGAACTTTTAAGAGCTTTTTCCTTGGTCCATTAGGGGAAGAAAGCATAAATGGCAAAAGCCCCGGAAGATATCTTCTTTCTATGCCATTCTCAAAACATGGATGCCCTAGATTTTCTCCTTTAAGTTGAAGATACCTTGATAGGTCATTTTCTTGTAAAAAGTATTAAGAAAACAATTTCTATTTTCTGCCTCTTATTCTTTAGATATCCGAGTCTTGATTGAGGAGAAATTTTTTATTTGCCTTTTCTCTTATCTGTAGCTATTCAATGGTGAGAATAGGGAAGAAATATGATTGGAAGAAATAATAAAATGATGATCAGATAATGGGATCGCATGTAAGCAGTATCCTTATAGATCATATTTTTATGCTCACACTAACTTTGGCTACATGTGCAAGACGTGATATTCTCTCTAATTAGAAATTTTTTTCTTTGGAATTTGGTAGTCTTTATTGCGAATACCATGTACCATGGACCTGGGGGGGGGGGGGGGGGGGGGGGGGGGGGGACAGTAGCTCTGATCAGAGTCAAATTGCTTCTGAAGATACTGAGTTTTATTCTAATTTGTTTTTCGAGGAGGATGATAGTAGACCAATAGTTGAAGGTTTAGATGGAAACCTTTGTCTAGTGATGAGGTAGTTTGGTTGGAGAGACTTTTTGAGGAAGAGGAAGTGAGGGTCACAATTTTTGGGATGAAGAGAGATTAAGCTCTAGGGCTTTATGGATTTAATATGGCTTTCTTTCAAGATTGTTGGGAGGTGGTTAAGCTGATTTTCTTAAAGTTTTTAATGAATTTAATGGGAATGGGATTTTAAGCAAGAGTATTGACTCATTCGAAAAATGAGCAGCTCGGAAGCTATCCCAAGTATAGGAGTTCTGTTGTGTAATATTAAGCCCAAGGGCTAGATCGTCTCCTCAGGGAATGCGTTTTAATCTCTAAGTTTACGTTCGTCCAATCGAAAACAAAAATGCACTGAACTTGGTTCAGATTCGGAGTTTTCAAAGTTGGTTGAAACTTATATAAAACAAACACTCGAATTAAAATCCTAAAACTAACTTGCACTGAATTAAATAGCCAGAATAGAAACCCTAATCTACTCAAACAAAACCAAAACACGTGCTAATTAAAAATGACAACCTTGATCTTTAAATACGCAATAGCAAAACTCACATAAACATAGACATGAATAAAAACTCAAGCAGTTTAAACGGTAACTGAACGCAATAAAAACGAAAACTTCAATGAAACTGACCCTGAACTAAACCGAACTTTGATAAAAAGAAAAAAAAATACTTTAATATTTTGTATCTCTTTTTTTTTTCTTCTTTTTTTTTTTTTAATTTTATTTTAGGACAAAACTAGACATGACCATATTAAACTACTAAATTGAAACATTAAACAAATCTAACACAAACTTAATTGAAAGAAAAGAAAGAAATAAATAAATAACTGAATACTGCAATAGAAAAAAAAACTAAATAAATATTTCAAGCAAAAACCCCTAAACAATAATCAAAGTAAGAGAAAAAAAAAAAATCAAAACTTTAATAAATTGCAATACAAATTAACTCAAGACTCAATGACAATAATAATAACAATAAAAAGTGAAGAAGAAAACTGGAAGAGAAAGAGAAGAAGAGAGAGAGAACAAAACAGAGCAGGAGGGTCTTCATGGCTTCTGCTGGAGACTGCTAGGAACAGGGCCGAGAGGCCTGCTGTGTTGCTGGTGTTGGCTGTAACAAGGAGGCGCTGCTGCTTCGAATACAGCAGAGAGGCTGCTGGTATTGCTGGCTGTAGGGAGGCCGAGAGCCTGCTGGTCGGGAGTCTGTGGAACAGCTGGTGGAAGCTCTCGGGTCTGCTGCTGAGGATGGTTCGGATGGTGGTCTTCGTGGCTGTGGAATCATAGAAGATTCTCAACGGCAGCTGGTGTACTCGGCTGGAGCTGAGGCAGTTCCTCTTGGGTGTTGTGGTGGCTCGCTGGCCTGGTATGGAGGGAAGGAGCCGGTTGTGATCTGCTGCAGCAGAGAGCTGCTGCCAGTGTCGTGCAGGGGCTGCTGTGTTCTCGGGGCAGAGGCGTGCTGCTGCTGCTGTGATGGAGATACTCCGGTGGGCTGAGGAGGACTGCTATGGTGGCTGGCCGAGAGTGGAGAGGACTGTTATGGAAGGAGACTCGGGAGACAGGGGAAGGCAAAACTAAGGAAAAACACGGGAGAAAGAAAGGGAAACAGAGAAGGAGCAAAGCAGAAATTGAAAGACAAAAAAACAAAACCGAAGAAGAAGAAGAAGAAGAAGAATAGCAGAGGAAAGGAGAGGAGAGGAGAGGAGAGGAGAGAAGAGGATTTTTTTAGGAGCTGCGCTGGAGGAGTTTAAAAAGAAAATATAGAAGCCCTACCCGGATAGCACTGACCCGACCCGGCCATGCATGGCCAGGTCACATCAAATATTCCTTCAAATATATTTTTTATTTTCTCATTTTATTTGTTCTCTGTTCGTCGCAAATCTAACTCTTCTGGAGCCCGTATCTCACAAAACTCAAAACACGAAAGTTGTAGATAATCCTTTCCTCTTTCTCCAGAAATTTGAATCGTCTCGATCGGAGTTCGGACGGAAAAGTTATGTACGAAATACGAACAGGTGTCAGTTTTTGTTCCCGGGAATTTTCCTGCGACAAAAAATTACCAAAACTTAATAAATAATGCAATAAAGTTCAAGAATGATAATTTTGACACTTTATTAAAATATTGGACAATTTTAGACATTTAATTAAAAATATAAACCGTAAAGTTTGGGTTAAGTTGTCCAATTACGCAGTTTTGACACGTAATCAAGTATTAATTCCACTTTCATAACTCTAGTGTCGAAGAAGAATAAATCCATCAAGATGACGGACTATAGATCTATAAGCTTAGTTTCCAGTGTTTATAGAATCATCACCTAAAGTTTTAGCTAATAGGTTGAGTGAGGTGCTTGTTAGGACAATCTCTAAGGCTCAGAGTGCATTTGTGGGGTGTAGGCAAATTATGGATGCCATTTTCGCTGCCAATGATGTTGTTGAGGATATTCAGAGAAGGAAGAACATTTTTAAGTTGGATTTGTTGAAAGCTTATGGTAGAGTGAATTGGATGTCCTAGTTAACAATTCTTGTGAGGAAGTGGTTTGATGAGAGATTGTAGCGTTGGATTAGAAGCTGTTTGCATAACGCGAGCTATTCGGTTTCCGTGAATGGCGAGTCTAGTCTTGGTGTAAGGCAACGAGAGGGATAAGGCAAGGTGACCTTCTTTCCTTGTTTTGTTTGTTTTCGTGGCTGATATTTTGAGTAGGATGGTGGATAAGGCAGTGGATAGAGGTTTAATGAAAAGGTTGGAGGTAGGGAGAGAGGGGGGTCAGGGTCTCGCAGCTTCAGTTTGCCGATGATACTATCTTTTCATAGACCCCTCCCTTTTGAATGTTTTGTGTCTCCATGTTTTTGAGAAAGTTTTTCGGCTTAAGATTAATATGGGGAAGAGTGGTATTCTGGCTATCAATATACATGTTGAGAGTGTTAGGGAGTTGTCTACGGATGTGGGTTTCAGTGTTTTGGATTGGCTGCTGTCCTATATAGGGGTTCCTTTGGGGGGTAACCCTAGATTTGTCAGCTTTTGGGATCCTATTGTGGAAAGGGTTTCTAAAAGACTGGATGGGTGGAAAGGTGCTCTTTTTTCTCTCATGGTAGAATTATGCTCATCCAGGCTTTTCTTTCTAGTATCCTTGTATACTTTCTTTCGATTTTTAAGATTCTAGTGGGGATTGTTAGCCAGATTGAGAAGCTAAGGAGGAACTTCTTGTGGTCGGGGGTAGGGGGTTTTAAGGATCATTAGGTAAGTTGGGAAGTTATGGGTAGGTTTAATTAGGAGGGTGGTTTGGGTATTGGAAACTTGGTGCCTAAAAGCATATAAATGGCATTGGTGGTTTCTGCTAGAGAATTGTTCCTTGTAGCATTTGGTTGTTAAAAGTATGAATTAGACGAGAATGGGTGGGATACTAATTTGAGATTTAGATGTTCTTCGGAGAGTCCGTGAAAAGCTCTCTCTCATAGTTATCACCTTTTCATTCCCCATACTAGACTCTTGGCAGGAAGAGATAGTAATATCCACTTTTGGAAATATCCTTTGTTGAGGAATGCAGATTTGTACACCTCTTTTCCATGCCTCTATCACTTGAGCTCAGGGTAGGATGGCCATTTTTTCTTTTGTTGTTGATCCAGGTGGTTCTTTTCTTTCTTGGGATTTCCACTTTCTTAGATTGTTGGACGATAGGGAGATGGTAGAGCTATCCTCTTTGCTAGTGTTGTTGAATATTTGTTGTTTTTGTTTGGAGGAGGATAGTCAGTCTTGGTCTTTGGATCCTTTGGGGGTTTATCTTTCAAATTTTTTTTTTGTGATTTTCTGACTAGGTCTAATTCATTTCTTCCTCTCTATAGATCCATTTGGTGGGCCAAAGTTCCCTTTAAAATCAAAGCTTTTATTTGGTTGGTTACACTCGATAGGATTAATGCCAATAACTTGCTGCAGATTAGGAGATCTTCCAAGGCTTTATCTCCAGAAATCTGTGTTGTTTGTTTTAACTGTTCAAAATCTTCATTGCATTCATTGTGATTATGCTTGGAAGGTATGGAATAAGCTATTTGGCATTTTAGATGAAGTTGGGTGAATTCTGAGGCTGTGGAGGACTTTTTGGCAGTTTCTTTTGTTGGTATTGGCACGAAAAAGGAAGGGGCAGTGCTTTGGAAATGTGCTTTATTTGCGGCTTTTTGGGGGTTGTGGATGGAGCGCAATGTGCATATTTTTCTAGGGAAGAAGTCATAGCATTTGCTGGTTTGGGAAAAGATACATTATTTGGCTTCTTGTTGGTGTGTGGGGCAGGAGAATTTTTGGATTGTTAGTTCGTGTTGGTTCTCTTTTTTGAGTTTTCAGGTTTTTTTTTTCTTTGTTTTTTATCTGGATTTCCAGACTCTGTTAAGGAGATGTCTTTTTCTCCTGGATGTATATTCTTAATTTATTAATGAAATTCTTCTTACTATCAAAAAAAGAATATCATCTAAATTTGCCACACGAGCAACAGTGCAATTGTGGCATAACCATAATCTAGCAATCTGTTTATTGCAATCCTGGATATGTTATGCTATGTGTCACGGTCCGACTATTTTCACACCGTTGTGAAGGGCTGTGCGGCGCTAGCTAAAGCACTCTTGTTTAACTAGCCAGCCTATCGTTTACCAACATTCATCCACGACGCACTTTCATTAACATTCATTCAGATAGCAGTGGAAACAGTAATCAATTCATGAAAGCCGTGGCAAGCAAGCAGTAAACATTGAAGCAAACGTAATTCATTAACAAATCCTGCGTTGACATGGTGTACTTAGCGAGGGAGGCAAGTAGGCTAAGCACGTTGACAATTGCTAGTGAGTTTTACAATGATTGATGAACACTCACCCTCCCCTAAAGAGGTTTTTATGTAATTATCATCCTGGCACTAGAAAACATCAAAGTGACCGAGGAGTCATACTGCCTTATTTGGCTTACAAAGACTCTACTAGTAGAAAATAACCCTACACTAGTATTTACATGATGGAAACCCATCCAAAGCACACGAGATAAGCGGTCATAGGCAAGTATAATGCCCTGAACAAGCTTAGCTCGTGACATTCTCCCCCACTTATGCGGTCGACGTCCTCGTAGACTTTTGGCGGTAGGTACAATTCAACTTTGTCCACGAATGGCTTCAAATTTTCCGTAGAAATCCAGTTGATTTCTGTCATCAAGGCACTTCCACTTTACTAGGAACTTCTGCCGCTTCTTCCTTGAGGATATGAACTTTCTATCTGCAAGGATCTCTTCAACTTCATGTCTGTCAAGTTGCACTGTCTTCAACTCTGTGCTGTTTGACTGACTTATGCTCAGGTCGATGGTGTTGGTGTTGAATGGCTTGAGGCAGTTGACATGAAACTGCGGTCTTCTCTCCTGATCTGCCCACTTCTTCGTCTAGTCAGAAGCTTTCTCTAGATAGGTTTGGGCAAACTTTGCATTCTGTCTCCCTTCACTGGTGAAGATGTATGCCCCCTGGGACTCTTTCGTCTGTACGGCTCGCCCATTGTGTGAGGTAACAGCGGCAGCTGGCTTGTAACAAGGTCAAAAGGGCTCTTGTTGGTTGTTGAGCGCCTTTGGGCGTTGCCACAAATTGAAGCCACATCAAGTAGTTGCACACCATTCTTATGGTTGTCGTTGACAAAATGGCACAAATACTAATCTAGCAGCTCTCTGAATCTCTTTATCTGTCCATCTGTCTGTCGGTGATAACTCGAAGAGATGTCAAGATGTGACCTGAATATCCTGAAAAACTCTATTAAGAAGTTGTCAGTGAACATTAAATCTTGGTCACAAATAATAACTTGGGGAACACCCCAATGTTTCACAACAGTCACAAGGAACAATTATGTCATCTCCTCTGCCAAACAGTACTTTGGTGCGGTCATGAAAGTACCATACTTCTTCCGCTCCCCCTTGTCTTGTTGGCAAGTGAGACAAGTTTTGGTATAATCAACCACATCATCCCATGTGTGCGGCCAATAATACCTCCCCAGTAATTCTGTCATTGGAGTCATTCTCCACGAATACCCCTCAACGAACTTCCTGCAGTATTTAGTAAGGCCAAGAAAGGAACGCAACTCCTTCACTGTCGTGCGGATCTTCCGTTCTTGAATCATCCTTACCTTCTCCATACCCCTCCTATACGACCTTGTTCAACCACTTGACCAATGAACTTGTTGCTCTGCCGGGCGAAAGAGAAATTCGCCTTCTTCACATCCAGAATGTTTCCCCTTAGCCTTTCGAACACCTTCCGTAGATGATCTTCATGTTTCCTCTGAAACAACACTGATGCTCCCAACGGTGTTTTGGAAGGGCGAACACATCCCGCTTCCAATTCATCAAGTTGCTTCCCCAACTCTACTATCTCTCGAGGCGCAATCCGACATGGCCCTTTAGCAGGTGGTTTCACTCCTGATGACAACTCGATCTCATGCTTCACAGTCTGTCGTGAAGGCAAATTGTGAGGCGGCTTATTCGGCAACACCTCCTTATACTCATCCAACACTGCTTGGATGATCGTAGGCTCCAGCTCTTGGCTTACTTCTTTGTCTACCACTACCGTGGCTAGACGTGTCTGCTTACCTTGACCCAATGCCTCATTGAGTTGTATGGCTGAAAGGGACTTCCTGTCGTCTCCTTTCGTTGCAACGACTTGCACCGTGCATGAGTGATCTCCCATCAGACACAGGGAACTAGCCGAAGGCATCAGCACTGCCTTCGTCCCCCTTAGGAACTCCATTCCTAGAATGACTGGAAAGTCATCCAATGGCGCCGCTGTGAAATTCGCATGACCTTCCCACTGTCCAAGCTTTATAGCCACTTGCTTGGCTTCTCCCAGAGTAGGCTGGGCTACAAAGTTAACTGCTTTCATGCGTCCTGTATCCTTCTTTAAGGATAAGTTGAGTCTCCATGCTTCCAATTGCTAAATAAAATTATGAGTAGCCCCCCTATCCACCATAGCGCGAGTACTCTTCTCATTTATCCTCAAGTCCACAAACATTAACCCTTTTGCTCGTGTAACTTTTGGTGTTTTTTCCTGCTTTTCCAATGCGTTCACCAACCGCACTGAACCCACCCTCGGGGCATCATCTTCTTCCTTCTCACTTTCCATCCCTTTTCTTGAAGTAGAAGCTTGTAAGGCATTGAGTAAACTCTTGTGTTTACACTCACTCATTTTGTGAGATCGATCACACAAGTAGCATGAAATTTTACTCTTCCCGTTTCCATTGGGTGTGTTGAACCCTTGAGACGAGGAAACTTCCTTTGAGATTGATGATTTAGAGTTGGCTCCCCCACTCTTGGGTTGGCCATTCTTTAAAGACTTTCCACTGTTTCCCTCTCCGCCAGACCGTTTGGACGAAGCGGTATCATCACCAGCGTAGTCAGTCAAACGTTCTGCAGCTGTTTGTGCAGTTGACAAGTCTTGAACCCTTTGCCTATGAAGTTTAGTTCTTACCCATGGTTTCATCCCCTCTAGAAAATAGAACAACTTGTTCTTCTCCGACATATCCCGAATATCCAATATTAAAGCAGAAAATTGTTTCACATATTCGCTGATCGACTCCGTATGCTTGAGATCTCTCAGTTTTCTCCTTGCATTATACTCAACATTCTCAGGAAAGAATTGGGTCTTGAGCTCTCTTTTCAAGTCTGCCCAACTATCAATTACACAGCTTCCATTTTCAATTTCTCTGTACTTGATACGCCACCACAATTTGGCATCACCAATCAAGTACATGGTCGCAGTATTCACCTTTGCCTGTTCTGAGGCCATCCTCATAACGCGAAAGTACTGCTCCACATCAAACAAGAAGTTCTTTAACTCCTTGGCATCTCAAGCACCCCCATACGTCCTGGGTTTTGGCACCTTGGTCTTGTTAACTCCCGGAGTGTTGGAGTTTCCCATAGCAAGAACCATCACATTCATCTTTGCATCCAAATCTGCCATCCGGGCCTGCAAAGTTTCAACTGCGTGGCGAAAGTCCTCTGACATGTCGCCTATCAAACCTGTTTGATGTTTTTGTGATCCCATCACCTCATCAACAGTTTTCTCATCTAGGCTACCTCCGCGGTCATAGTGTTGGTTATTGTCTCAACCTGTGCTTCCAGCACGCTGATCCTCTCAGCAGTGTTTGGTGCCATGGTCACTTACCAAAGCTTCCCAAATCCAACAACGAAGGCAATCGAATTCACCTAGCAACTCAACCTTGGGCTCTCACCAAGTGTCACCGACTTGGCTCTGATACCAAATGTCACGGTTCGACTATTTTCACACCGTTGTGAAGGGTTGTGCGGCGCTAGCTAAAACACTCTTGTTTAACTAGCCAGCCAGCCTATCGTTTACCAACATTCTTTCAGATAGCAGTGGAAACAGTAATCAATTCATGAAAGCCGTGGCAAGCAAGCAGTAAACATTGAAGCAAACGTAATTCATTAACAAATCCTGCGTTGACATGGTGTACTTAGCGAGGGAGGCAAGTAGGCTAAACACGTTGACAATTGCTAGTGAGTTTTACAATGACTGATGAACACTCACTCTCCCCTAAAGAGGTTTTTATGTAATTATCATCCTGGCACTAGGAAACATCAAAGTGACCGAGGAGTCATACTGCCTTATTTGGCTTACAAAGACTCTACTAGTAGAAAATAACCCTACACTAGTATTTAAATGATGAAGACCCATCCAAAGCACGCGAGATAAGCGGTCACAGGCAAGCATAATGCCCTGAACAAGTTTAGCTCGTGACACTATGGTATGATAATTTGGAATGTCATTTATTCACATTGTACGCTGATGGAAAATTTTATCCAAAACTGCATAGCAAGTTCACCTGGTTTATGAATTGTGTCAACAATATTATAGAGAGTTAGAAAGAACAATGCAATGTAAATTCGAAGAGGAATTTCACTTTCTGTTGTGGCCATCTCATATCCAACAACCCCCACCACAAAAACAAAAAGAAAAGAAAAGAACATAGCCCTAATTGGGGTTTTGCATTTTCTCCCACCACAAAAAAGAAAAAAGAAAATAAAATAACATAGTCCTAATTAGGGTTCTGTATCTCTCTTTAGTTCAATTTTGCCCATCCTTGTGTATGTCATGCATTAAATTTCTATTTTCTTAACTGCACTTTTTGCCCTTTTTTTTGGATGTGTGTAAAGTGTGAACCCTAGGTTCATTCTAATTTGATACTAGCTATAATGGCATTAATCTCTGTTAATGTTTCAATTAGAACTTATTCTAAGCAAGTTGAATTAGAACACCTTCTAATTCTTCTAGCGACAGTAGTACTTCCATTATCCATGAGTGACATTTAACAGGATATCATGGCAATCCAAATTAGATAAGTTTGTAAAAGAACTATTCACTAAAATTACCATGCGATAGAGGTAATTACTATCAAACCCCTAGTGCTTATGTAATCCTGTATTTTCCCTGACTTTGTCCGTGTCAACCAACAATTCAAAGTACCTCGACTTTTTTAGAATAGATCCGAGTCAAATAGCAATGATTCGAGGTACTTCATTTTACACTATTTTGGAAACCTAGACTCAATCGTATGAATATGTAAAATGCAGGATTTCTAATCCTAGCAGGAAAAAGGAGCGAAACGGATACTCAATCTAAAGTGAGTAAGCTGAATTCCATACCTATCCCTTAGGTACATGTAGAATTCTGTGGAAAGATATATTCGATGAAAGTCGTATGTACAACTTGGAGGGAGATCTTTCATATCTTTTGAGATCCGAATGTATGTCCAACTGGAATAAATATGCCTCCTTAAAATGGGGCGAGAAACTTTTATCTAATACTCATTTCATCTTGATCAGGTGTCTCTAAATTATGTGTCAATCAGTGATGATAGGAAATCCCCTCTCTTTATTGAGTAATAGATCCCATGTTGCACTCTCATGTATGTTCATACTTAAGCCACTGAACTCAATCCATATGTTTTTGAGATTTACGGTGAGAATATAAACACATTGCATGGTTAAAAGTTTAAAATCTCTAGTGCAATACAACTATGAAGCATTAGGTCTAGGACATACACAGGCAGTAAAACTCTCGCACAATACTTCTATGAAGCATCAGGTCGAGGACACACAAGCAGTAAACTCTATAGATATCCTTAACATGATCACATTTATGGTATTTGTTCTTTAGCAAGCACCCGTATGTTCATCTTAATATCCTTGTAGAAGTGACTTGAGACCAGTCTTTTTTTTTTTTTGTTGAGACCAGTTACCCATAGAAGACATGACATAATCTATTCTAGATTGACAATGTCTAATCCACAATCCCGTGATTAGGAGCATTTAGTAATTAAGTAGTAAGAAGTACAAGTCTCATATTTCTCAACTTAGATTTTATCGGCTTATTTATGCCAAAAAGACAATATTTTTGTGACTTGCCTTCGTTAATTATGATTTGGAAATATGAAAAGCTGTCCTAACCATGGCCTTCAGGGCAGACTAGTAATAGAGTCATCTCAAGTTCTATTGCAAAAGAGGAACATCATAGAAAGGTTGAACTGGGATTGGGTGTTGCTCAGTTATGTTTTAGCCATGCTGAAGCCCTGTGAGTGCTCAGGTGTTGCTGCTACTTCGTAGCATTGCTTGATTGCCATTAAAATGTAGCGAAAATAAAAGGCAAGGCAACGGAGATCTTTCAAGAGCTTTGTGGTTGAAGTGGCTGTTTCAACATTTTTTTTTTCCTAAAATAATAAGTGTGTGAAAAGCAGCTGTACTTTTAATATTTTCTTCCTGGAGGTGTTGTTTATTTATTTATTTATTTTTTTGTGGGGGTGGGGTGGTGCTGTGCGTGTGTGGGTTGGAATTTGATTGCTGTATGTTGGAGAATTGCAGGCCAACTTAGGTGCTTAGATGTTGATTCCCCTTTTTGGCATGTCCGACAGAGTGGTCTGAGTTGTCCTATGAAAAATATGACAGGTTGGATCTTCTTCAGGACCACTACAGAAGAGGCAACGGCAGTAGGATCATCTTGCCTGGTTCATCTCTGTCATCATGATGTCGCTGCTTGCCTTGTTCGGTCTCCCTGCTAATACCATCTCAGCAATTTTAAAGTTCTGTACGTGCAAAACCCCACCACCATCTCCAAACCCCACCTCCCCCCATATATGTATATATGTATATATATATATATATTACATTGTGAAGTATTGATGACCGTTTTGATGAGCAGTGTAATTGTGTGGGTAACCTTGGACATCCACAAATCGTACTACACCTATAAATTATCTCTTTGGTTGATGGATGGAATGAATAAAAAATTAAGTAATAAATTTAATTTAATTTATTCGATTTCAATTCCTTATCTTTTGCGAGCATTTAAAATATGTGGCTTTTGAAAGTCAGTGGGGGGCATGATGATGAGGCACCCTTCCATACAAATTGTCTGGTTGGATAATTGGGTTTTATATTGGTGACTAGCGCCTCCACCATCTCACAAATGCAATCGTTGTGAATTCAATTGGATTCATGTCAGAGAATATTTTACCAATAATTTTAACCATGGGGCATCACATTTTAGTCTCATCTCATAGGAGGTGCAGGATAAAAGCGAATGCGTGTGTAGTACATAGCTACGTGCATGCACGCAAGGGTAGATAAAGGAGTGATTGATAGATATATGAGAGACTAACGTGTGCGTGTGAGTGTGGGGAAGAGAGTGAATGCTTGACCGTTTTGGGTGGAAAACGGGTTGAAATTTGACGAGTGACTCGTGATTTGTCCGTTTAAATTGAATTTGAGTTCAATACAAGCTGACGTGTTTATAAACGGGTCAACTTGATGGGTGACCTGACTTGAGCTCGTAACACGTTTAATAAACGGATCAATTCGGACCCAATTTATTTATCAAACGGGTTAGGCTGGTTTGGGTCATGTCGGGTGATCCGTTTATCTTAATATATATATAATCTAACCCTACGCACCTATCCTGTACCCATAACCCATTACCCACTCTGCTCGGCACTCACAGACGCCCAGGTGCTGTCTTGCGCTTGGCACTTGGCAACTAGCACCACTACCCTGCCCAAAAAAAACATACCAGAGTACCAATGAATTTGCAGCCGCTGTTAACCGAGAGAGAGACCCTAACCCGATCTTGATTCTCGGAGTCTGCCATGTCTGCCACAGGAAGCTCTCCACTGCCAGTGGCATGGCAATCCGCATCCTCCAAGTCGGTCCACAAAGAGCGTCGTCTCCAAGTATCTTTTTCTTGCCACTTTTTTTTTTTTTTCCCATTTATGACCCGTTCGAACCTAACCCACTAACCCTTTTTGCCACCCCTAATTCTATGCATGGCTAGGACAGTGTGCACTTGCATACATGGCAAGGGGTGGTTGGTATCTCTCTCATAATTGTACGCTCATATCCTTCAAGTTAAGCAGGCTGAGAGTACAAGATTTGATTTAATTTAGAGATCAAAAGACTTTTAAAATTAGGCAATTTAGTCACACTATAAAAATAAAAGTTAATGGTAACTCCATTTAAACTTAAAGACCCATTATCTCATCTTATTCACTCAGTATCTATTCAAGTCGAGGCAATCGAGCCAATATGCATTGAAAATTTGCTCTAACCTTGCAACTCGTTTGAAAAATAGCATGGCCTCCACCCAAGCCAAATCTTATCCTTCCCAAATTGAGCCAAAGCATGTATTTGATTTGTTTAGCTTCTAATATGCCTAATAGACTATTGTTTTTTACTGTATTGGCGTACCAAAGAGATAGCCAAAGTTCATATTTGAACTGTACAATTCTTCTCATAAATATTATTATTATTATTATTTATTTGCTTATGTATAATCCTTGCTTTTGAGCAAAGCATCTTTAACCTTATCTTTTTCTATTTTTAATTTAATAATAAGAGATGAGGTATCTCCTGCACTGAAAATTTCTTTCCAGCAAGCAGGGGGAATCTTTATGTGCACTTTATAGACGAGAAGAGCTTTTTGATGATTACTAATTTTGCGGATAGCTCTGTTAAAGATTCTTACAGACACCGCGGCAGGCATCTCACCAATCAGCTTTATTAAAACACCTACTGAACCAGTCATGGGCGTGTAAAAATTGCATTTGATTATTAGTATCTGTATTATTTAGTAATAGATCAGTTATAAAAAAAATAATTTAATAATTTAAATAAAAATGAAAAAAATTATTATTATCATACAAAAATATTATTATAAAATCTTTACCAATTCATAAAAAGAAATAAATAAGAAATAAGAATATGCAATAGATATAGTAATGTCATTAAGGATATGTATGATAAAGTAATGACAAGAAATGTTTAAAGAATTTCCCATCGCAATAGGGGCGAATTAAAGTTTTATGTTGAGTCCATATTTTTTTACTTTAATAATCGATGAACTTGCTAAAAAGATTTAAAATAAGATCTCGTGGTATATCTTGTTTGTAGATGATATTATTCTAATCGATAAAAGTAGGAGTGGAGTAGAATATGAGTTAGAACAATGGAGAAAAAATTTAGAATCTAAAGACTTTAAAGTAAGTAGAATTAAGATAGAATATATGAAATGAACTTCAATCACACGAGAAGAACTTCATTACTTTATTTTAATTTTTTAAAAAGTAAAATAAAGGAAAATCTTTTCTTTTCAAAAGATTCGATTCATAAGTAGCGCTCTAAATAAGGAAGATAGATTTTAAATTATCTTTAATTTGCGATTTAAAAGGCATAGCATCCTAAAACACCCATTTCAAGAATGGTTACAACACTTATCCTATGTGAGTGTGTGTATTTCACTTAAAAATTAAATTTTTTTAGAACAAGATAGAAAATAACCCAAATATACACTTGCAGGATTAGGTGGGTTGACCAATTGTAGAGAGTGGTCGACTGCCTCTTGTCAGTTTTCATTTTATTTTGCTTGATTGTTGGAATTTGTGTATTCCCAAGAGGGAGGAGGGATGAATTGGAAATTTAAAAGTTCTAGATCAAATATTTTGTAATCAGTATATCACAACCTAGAGTCTGTCTAGAACAAGTATTGAATTTACAGATAGATGAAGTAGCAGTTGATTTGCACCAGTGTATGCTTCCAGTATTTCCAAGCAATCACAAATAAAATATTTAACAGTTTAATGCAATAAATTCAGCACATAAATCTCATCAAGCAAATACCTGAAAGTAAAGCAGATGAAGTAAGAGATAACACAAGATATGTTATCGGGGTTCGGCAATCATGCCTAAGTCCCCGCCTCATGCTACACCATCTATGAGGATTCCACTAAACCTTGCCCACTTATGGGTGGAGTGGCACCGATTACACTATCATCTCCTTACTGGGTGAGGAAATACCTCAGGTCACATTCACAGGGTTGACTCCAACTTTTACAATCCACTCCTTCACTAGAGTACACCCTCTTTAAGCCACGTCTGGAATACAACAATCAGTACAAATTTATGTACAATACAAGTGCTTCTATACTAAGCAGATATGTACCACAATATAACCAATGCACTCCTGTATGATAGATATTTATGCTCAATGGAGATTATGTACTTAATCACTTAAAAAAGATATGTCAGTCAAGTAATATAAGAGATGATGTTAAGATTGATCTTTGAATTAAATAGGTGTAAGCCAGTAATGGCATTTCAAAGTTCTATACTTCAAAAAACTTTATTTCTACAAAAGATTTTTCAGTTATAAAATCAGGTGATAGTAAGGATTAGCTTCTCAAAAATATTTTTGTATTAAGCACAAAACCTAACCTTTGAATCTTACAACAAAGATGCAAAGATTCTCAAGCTTAAAAGAGTTATCCTAAGATAATATTTATCAATGAAATAATATGGGATCAACTCAAGCTAACTCTCTTAAAAAGAATAATTTCAACAATAATGAATGAAAGAGTATACTAGCTTTGAAGTATATGTATGAAGCTCACAAAGATACACACTCTTCAAATTGCAACAATAATGCAAATGAAGAGGATGAAATAAATGCGCTCTTATCAAAGATGATTTTGCAAAGAAGAATCAAAGAGAGTGTGTATATTATGCTTGAAGAATCAAAGTATATAGGCAATAAAAGCTAAAAAATTTCAGAAAGCATTTTTATTTAATCAAATTGCTAATCTCTCACTAATTTGGACAAATGATGGGGTATATATATATAGAATTCCCAAATTGTTAGACCGTTGGGGACATAGAGGAAATTTTGGAAAAAGTTAATGAAAAATTAACCCCTGATTAGTGCGGTAAAAATAGACGACCCAAGAGGTTTGGTCACCTGGCACCTAGGGTTGGTCGCCTAAACACTCACAAAGATTTAAAGTTACTTTTCGGGTTCGGTTGATCGTGGGCAAAGACTGGTCAGTTGAGCCAAGCGATTTCCTAAGCCTTCGTAGGTTTGGTCGCCCAGTGAATGGTTCGGTCAGCCGGTTCTTGACATTTGGTCACCTGGAGCTCTTTTGAACTAAAAGATTGGTCAGTCGAGGAAGGTAGAGCAGAGGTTGGTCGACTGTGGACGCTTAGTTCAAAGTTGGGTCGGTCGACCGAGCCGTGGTCAACATTTTGACTCTAGGCAAACGATGGTTTGGTCGACCGTTAGATTATAACTCAAGGGTGGTCGGTCAATTGAGGACATTTCAATTTACAATTTTGTCCTTAATTTGACCGAAGTCTTCCAAAACCTTTTGTAAGTTTTAAGCAGTTTTGAAAAATATTTTAGGTGAAAGGTCTTGTCCCTATGGTCATTCTATGGCCTTTGAGCATTAAAGTCCTATCATGCATGAGTTGCAGTTATTACAGACTATAACAAACCTAAAAATTTAATTGCAATTACAATAAAGAAAATTTTTCTTCATTCCCTTTTGCTCTTCAAGTGCCATCTTGTGGTGTGAGCATTTGGTTCCTTATGACATCAACTGTACCTTTACCATACATACGTGCTAAGGTTAATCCTGTATAAAAGCTCAAGGCACAGGTAAGATACAAAGAGATTTGTCATTATCAAAACGAGATATGACTCATAGAGTCAACATTGATGAAATTCAAAATTCTCACCCCTTACCCCATCTAAAGAGGTTTTCATGGAATTCATACAGAGACATAAACCTAATGGTAATTCCACTATTTGGATGCTTTAACAAATTCCTCGAACAAAAACAAAGAGAAAAGGAAAATAAATAAAGAAAACAATCAAGTTTTTTAGTTATAGCTGAATCTACCAAGGTAGATTGCCTACATATCTTTCATTAGAGGAATCAAGCCACATGTAGTTTCAAAATATTTTCAAAAATGTTTTTTAGAAAACATTTTGGTGATTGTTTTTAATAAAACACTTGAAATCATTTGGAAATCCTTGAGAACACTTGAAACCTTATTGAAAAGTAATTTATCCTTGATTAGAAAATTGGGGTTTTTAATGAAATTTCTGTAGAATAGAGATTAAAATCGAGTTAAAACATTGAAATTCCCTTTTTCCACCTTCAAGTCATTTCATGTGTTACTTAAAAAAAAAAAAAATGGTTTTTCATTGTTTAAACTTGTAGAAGTTGTAGAATTTTGGTGGGAGAAGTACAAAACCACCTTGAAATCAATGTTTGAAAACTTGGAGAATGATTATGCTTCAAAAAAGTTGCGTAATTAGGCGTTTAAAAGTATTAATTAAGGATTACAATTTTACTTCAATGCCTAATTACATCCAATATTTTAATATTGAGCTCAATTTATAATATTTGAATTTTTTTTATCCTATACTTGCCTTAAATTTATGAGTTTTTGTATTTAATTATTGTAGGGTATTTTGGTGAATTAAATAAATGAAGCAGGTCATGCAAACTGTAATTACACCACTCAATTAGGCAGCCTTTGAAGAATTAAATAATGTGAATATTTAATGCTTTTGAATGAAATTGAGAGAAATTGAGTGGGTGCATGCGTCAAATACACGAGAAGACCGTGGGGGAATTAGAGAGTGGGCCGTAGGGTTTATGGAGAGGGGTTTATGTGCTAGGGTCTGAAAAGAAAAAGGCCTTAGGCCTGAGGAAGGAAGGGAGGAATAGGGTTTGAAGAAAGGAAAAAAGGGGTAGCAGCCAAAAACAAGAAGGAGGACAGCAGCTCTTCAAAGCTACTTTGTAACACTCCCAACCCGCCAAGTGGGGCCTGAAGGTTATGTGTTTCATTCGCCTGTTTCTGAAACCATATACCACAATTATGCAACGGAAATAAATATATAACCTCAATTTAAATACCAAAGTCTATCTATGAACCTCGAAAAACAACTGCATCCATCTGTTTATATTACATCCTAGTATTTAAAACAAAAACTATACATAAACTATTCTTACACTCACCCCAAAATTTACCAAAATTACTACCCTGCCCGGAGCTCTAGGCTTGATCACCTGATGGACTTGAAAATATAATTATTTTCTAAGGTGAGACACATTTCAGTAAGGAAGAATAATTCATAGCAGTGTGTGGTAGAGAGTTTAAATAAATACAAAATATATATTCATTTGTTATTCATTATCAATAGCAATTGAGAAAACGCATCATTAATAACAATACTGACATCTAATATTATTCACACATACATAATTATTTTTAGTGATAATTCCCGAGGATAGGGAAGATTACCCGCTCATACAAGTAGCTTCCCTTTACTCTAATACTAATATCAGGGCACTCACCTTACTCAGTAAGCCCTCGGGCTATGTATCCAGGCAAAGTCTTTGAGAATAAGGAAGATTACCCGCTTATACAAGTAGCTTCCTTTTGCTCTGGTACCTAACTAAAGATTATTAGGGCACTCACCTTTCTTAGCAAGCCTTCGGAAGAAAGTTTTACTTTGCCATAAATATACATATTATTAAATTCATATATCATTTATCTTATCAAATCTCATTCTACATAAATTATCCACACAGGAGAATACTGTCCACATAGGACTCATATCCACACTAAATACACGGTCCACATAGGACTCACATCCACACAGGATACATGGTCCACACTGGACTCACATCCATACATGATAACAAGGTCCACACAGGACTCATATCCACACAGGATATAACGTGGCCCACACAGGCACCACTCCAGCTTCTGCAATACGTGGCTTACACAGACACCACTAATCACCAGTACTAATCCCCATGACCTACCTGTAGTATATCAATAGAACAACCTCCTCAGGCCTGCCAATGCTCTACCCCAATATATTATGCCAATATACGAACTCCTCAGGTCTGCCAATGTTATATTGTGATACACTCGAATAACCACACAAAATGACCCATTCACACACATCACATTATTCATCACAATAATTACTAGTAGCCAGTATTCACAACCAATCTCTATCAACAAATAATCTATATTCACAACTAGCCAATATTCACAATCAAACAGTATTACTCACCAATCAGTACTCACAATGACCCATAATCGTATCCAGTTAAATTATGAAAGTTGTATCTCTGCCATACAATTTTACCCCAAATATATATATATATATATATATATATATATAATATCAAGATTCATTATTTTCGAAATGTCTTACTGTATAGAAAATCATACCTAAATATATATATATATATATATATATATTTGTAGACTTGAATTTAACCGATTTAAAATTAATAAAAGCCTGCTATAAGTAATTCCCCTTGGTTTCCCAAATTATGCTCGCAAAGACCGCAAACAATGTCCGCGACACTCATTCGAACCCTAATTTAGAAACCCAAGTTTATCAACTTAAATCTCAATAAAACGCCATTTTATCATTCCCTAGGCCCTATACACTCCATATTAATAATAAAACTTAAAATACCCTACTTATTGTGATTTTGGGATGGTGCCCCAAAATCCCAACTCAATGAGCCACTCCGGCTACTTTGCAAAGAATGATCCTAAGAATCTCGTGGTGGTTTTGGATCGTCAAAACATACCTTTATGGAGTGAGAATCAAAGAAAATGGAGGGAGAAACCGTAGGGTTTTAGAGAGAAATAAAGAAGGAATTTTGATTTTATTTGAAATATGCTCGCAAGTCTTCCTTAATATCTCCTCTATGCAGAAAATCGTCGTCGGTTTTCTTTGGCCTCTAGAAAATCATCGCTGATTTTCTATTTAACTGACCCGTTTTTCACCGTTTACCTGTTACCGTTCCACGATAAATTCAAAATCGTCGCCGGTTTTCTGCTCCCTCTAGAAAGCCGGTGCCAGTTTTCTCCTCTTCCAGCCAAAAACCTCCTTTTCTCAATTATTTTTATTATTTTATTTTCCCGGGTCTCTACATTCTCCCCTCCTTATAAAATTTCATCCTTGAAATTTATTAATCCATCATTTTTCACAACTTAAAAGCTAATTAACCACATTTACACATATCTTTTTATTCTAACATATAAACCATCAAATCACTTAAAATCAATCAAGACTATCACTTATGCAAATGTAAACATATTACCTGCACCCTTTGCATTGTCCCCCTTAGTCATACCAAGCATATAGACACGTGCTGGGCTACTGTAGCCGTGAGGTACTAGGTTTTTTCTCCTATTCTGATCAGAAGCGGCTGCACTGCTCGGTGGAGCACGACAATCACGAGCTATGTGGTCATGCCTGCCACACCTATAGCATACGATATTCCCACCTTGGCATTCCCCCCAAATGCCTCCGATTACTTCTGGCACAAAGCAGGTGGAATAAATTCTCTCGGTGGTCTCGGTCAGCCCTATCTAACCTCTGACCCCCAGCATCTCGATCTCTCCTCCAGGAATCTTGTCAAATATCAGTATGCGAGTTGGAAGATATGGATCTCTTCTTTTGTTTCGCTTCTACCTCACTCTCCTGTATACTAGCCTCAACTACCATGGCTCTATCCACCAGCTCAGAGAAACTCTGAGTCAACAATGCCACCACTTGAGCACGTATCCCCTACCTCAGTCCTCTCTCAATCATCTGTGCTTTCAGCGGCTTATCCGGGACCATGTGTGAAGCAAAGTGTGATAACTCCACAAACTTGGCTGCATACTGTTGCATAGTCATGGAACCTTAGGTCAAATGTAGAAACTCCTCTACTTTCGCCTTTCAGATGGCAACCGGGAAGTATCTGCCGAAGAAGACCTCCCTAAAATGGCTCCATGTAATAGATGTATACCCTGGACACTGCTCCTCTACCAACTTCACCGACCTCCACCACCTCTTTGCTTCCCCCACCAGTTTAAAGGTGGCATATTGTACCCTCTGCTCCTTAGTACAGTGTAGAACAGTCAAAAGCTCTTCCATCTCCCGAATCCAGTCCTCAGCTACAATCGGACTTGTCTGGGTGAACTACTAAAAAGTGCAGCACCTATCAGCCAGTGGGTGATCCTGTTCTTTCTTAGCTTCCTTCTTAGCCTGACGTGCTATGCTACACAACATCGCCAAGACATCGATGTCATCCTCACTAGAGGTATCCACGTGCTTATCTCCTCTGATATCAACATCCTTCCGCCTTGGATCCATCCTGAAGATAGGATAGAAACAAACTTAAAATTTCCTCATTTATCATAACTAAAATAAGTTTGAAACGAAATGCTACTTTAGCATAAAAGTTCTAATCTATGTTTCGTTCATATCGTCTTACCAAAAAACTATAACACCGACAAGATAAATTTACTCAACTAACCTATCGTTCCGACTTACATACTCAAATTCTAGTTTCTCAACCCAGAAATGAAAATATTAATGGATTTACCATAGTTTTCCAGAAATCGTTATCCCTGGAAAAATACAGAGGACCATCAAAGGATCTTCACCTCCAAGTTTCCAAACCACTATTCCTAACCTATCCACTCTTGTCCTTATCCTAACTCGAACCTATACTTTGGTATTAATCATCCTTAAAGTCTGCAAAACCGTTTGGCTTTGATACCACCTTGTAACGCCCCGAACCCGTAAAATGGGGTTCGAAGGTTATGTGTTTCATTCACCTGTTTTTGAAACCATACACCACAATCATGCAGCGAAAATAAATATACAACCTCAATTTAAAAACTAGAGTCTATCCATAAACCCCAAAAAACAACTGCATCCATCTGTTTATATTTCATCCCAGTATTTAAAAACATAAACTATACATAAATTGTTCTTGCACTTACCCCGAAATTTACCAAAATTACAACCTTGCTCGAAGCTCTAAGTTCGATCACCTGATGGACCTGAAAATATAATCATTTGCTAGGGTGAGACAAATCTCAGTAAGGAAGAATAAATCATAGCAGTGTGTATGACATAGAGTTTAAATAAATACAAAATATATATTCATTTATAATTCACTATCAATAGTTACTGAGAAAATGCATCATTAATAACAACAATGACATTTGATATCATACACACATACATAATTATTTTTAGTGATAATTTCTAAGGATAAGGAAGATTACCCACCCATACAAGTAGCTTCCCTATACTCTAATACTAATATCAGGGCACTCACCTTACTTAGTAAGCTCTCGGGTTATGTATCCAGGCAAACTTTTCGAGAATAGGGAAGATTACCTACCCATACAAGTAGCTTCTCTCTACTTTGTTACCTAACTGAAGATTACCAAGGCACTCGCCTTTCCTAGCAAGCTCTCAGTAGAAAGTTTTACTTTGCCATAAATATTGTAACGACCTGCTTATCTTAAGCGATAATAAAACATAATAAATAAAATAGTCAACTCAAACCCATGGGCAGAGGGGACACCTGTCATACACAGCGGAACCTAGGCAGCAGTAAATGTAAATCATATTTATCAACCAAAAATTACATAATACCAGAGTCTACTACATCTCCAAAATACTGTGTTTATATACAATCTCAAAAACATCAAAATATACCTAGGATCTTACAACAAAATCTCTTGATCCTAGATCAAAACTTACCCTTCTAGTAGGGAAGCTCAACTTACTCAGTGGCGGCCCTGACCCGCCGGTCTCTCTGGGTTTCTTGAAAATCATTTAATGTTCGGGGGTGAGACACTTCTCAGTAAGGGAAAATAATCTAAATACAGTTGTGTGGCAACATGAATATTTAATGCAGTTATATATTCAGTAAATTTCATATACCTGAAAACATATATCATAACATAGTGAATAATCATATACTTTCACATTTTCTAATAATTCATACTGATTATTAAATGTCTATTATAGCTGATAGTACTGAAAACATAACCAGGATGAATAGCTCGCTGGTGTCATGAATTACCCCCCATGACGGGTTGTGTAGCCCGAAGGCAGGACTCGATAATGGCTGGCCGACCACTGCCAAGTCAAAAAATATCTGTAAGTACTATGGGCCCACCACACCCTAGTCTGGACTGCCAGGTGGATGTGTACAACTCTACACTGAAAGCCACATCGACTATCCATATCCCACCCCCTCGTGGGGTAGTTAGCACCAATCTGAACATAGATATCTGATCTATATAGCTACGGTACCGTGCTCCTGAATTGAACTAAACTAACATTCGGGTTCTGATAACATATAGTACATGATATTATAGCATTTAACATAAATGGATTGATAGCATTTCTATACTTTCGTAAATATGGCCTCGCGCCGAACATTTAATAAATACGGTCTCTCACCGAAAATATATAACATACATGGCCTTGCGCCAAAAATATCATACATATCATTGTAAGTAAATAAGTCATTTACTATGTACTTCAAAATTATCATATACTGCATTATTTCATAATTTCTGAAAACATGCTTATTCATAAAATTGCCATATCATAATACTTTTTATGAAAATAATATTCATGCCACACAAAGTTGAGTAAATTTGTACATTTCATTCTAAAATTGCATTTTCTGTAACAGCAATATTTTCCCAAATATGCATTTTTACCATAATATACCAATATAATACATGTTTTCCTGAAAATTAATTTTCTGATAAATAATAAGAAATTGCATAAAAAATAACTGCTTTAGTTTATTCCCTTACCTGACACTGAAAAACCCCCCCTAAAAACGCTCATCTTGCACCCACAGGATTCCCCATTCAACACCGTGAATTCAACAACTCTTAGAACTAAACTTCAGTATTTTCACATGAATATTATTTTCTATAACTATGAAAAGACCAAATTTGGCAAAAAAAGTCTTGCCTCAACTCAGGGATGAATTTCAACTTGCTTCCACCAACGATCCGCTCCGGCAGATTTGGAGAGAACTTCCCCAGGAGTGTTGTGGTGGCCTTAGATTGTCGATCCGACGACTAATGGGGCCAAAATCGAAGAACGATGGGGGAGGAACCGTAGGGACGAGAGAGAGAGAGAGAGAGAGAGAGAGAGAGAGAGAGAGAGAGAGAGAGAGAGAGAGAGAGAGGAGAGAAAGAGAGAGAGAGAGAAAGAGAGAGAGAGAATTTCCCAATTTTTCTGCGTTTAGACTCTGATTTTACACTATTTATACTAGTGGCTTCATCGACGAGCCTCGTCACCTCGTTGACGAGGTCAATAGTAAATTCGTCGACTAAATTCAGAGTTGTCCCAAAACCTCTTGGTATTTTCTTGTCGACGAAACATACCCTCGTCGATGAGACCTTATGTTATCCTTGTCGACGAATCCCCTATATTCATCGATGAGTCATTGATTAAATTCCTTGGTTATTACTCCTAAAGTGTAATGTTGTCGACGAACGCAGTCCGCTGCCTCCTTCTATTTCTGTTTCCATTTCCCTCCCTCTTTAATATTTTAATACCATTATTCGTCGGGTTATTACATTCTCCCCTCCTTATAAAATTTCGTCCTCAAAATTTACTATTCATACAACTCATCATCCCTTAAAGGCAAAATGGTCTACTTATTTTATTACTTACCCTCACTTATGGCGGAGGAATACCGTGGTTACATTCCTAGTTCTAGGAGATTACATATACAAAATAAAATTTCCCCCAAAACTAAAATATCACTTACTAACTAAAGTATTACATGTACCTACAAAAGAAATATTACATATTTACTTACATTTTCTAACTACATCTGAACTTCTTGGAACAATTGCGGGTACTTTTGTCTGATTTGCTCCTCGAGCTCCCAAGAAGCCTCTTCTACTGCATAATTCCTCCATAGAGCCTTTACTAGAGGAATCTTATTGTTACGTAACTACTGCACTTTCCTATCCAGAATTTGTACTAGCACCTCCTCATACACTAGTGAATCACTAAGCTCTAATTCACCATAACTGATAACATGAGAAGGATTTGGGACATATTTCCTCAACATAGATATGTGGAATACGTCGTGCATCCTAGATAGTGTAGGTGGCAAAGCTAGCCTGTCGGCAATCGGCCCCATTTTTTCTAGAATCTCAAATGGACCGATAAACCTAGGGCTAAGTTTACCCTTTCTTCCAAACCTCATAACTCCTTTTAATGGAGCTATCTTCAAAAATACATGGTCACCAATATCGAATTCCAAATTCCTACGGTGATTATCGGCGTAACTTTTCTGTCGGCTCTGAGCTGCACTAATTCTATCCCCGATGAGCCGAACCTTATCGTACACCTGCTGCACAAGCTCTGGTCCCACAACTCGTCGTTCATCCATCTCATCCCAATATAACAGAGAACTACATTTTCTACCGTATAGAGCTTCAAATGGTGCCATGCTGATGCTGAACTAGTAACTGTTATTATACGCAAACTCTACTAGTGGCATGAACTGAGTCGAGCTACCCCAAAAATCTAATACGCACACTCGGAGCATATCTTCTAGTATTTGCATCGTCCTCTCAGTTTGACCATCTGACTGAGGATGGAATGCCGTGCTAAACGATAGCTGAGACCCTAAAGCTTCCTGCAAGCTTCTTTAGAACCGTGACGTGAAACACGGGTCTTGATCTAACACTATGGACACAGGCACTTCGTGAGAACGAACTATCTCCTGAATGTAAATTTCTTCCAAACGGCTGAGGGGATAGCTGATGTTGATAGGGAGGAAATGGGCGGTCTTAGTCAACTGATCCATTATCACCCAAATCGCATTCTGGCCATGCGATGTCAACAGCAGCGCCGAGACAAAATCCGTGGATATATGATCCCACTTCCACTCTGGGATAAATAGTGGCTGCAACTAACCCGCTGGCCTCGGGTGCTCAGCTTTTACTTGCTGGCACTTCAAGCACTGAGCTACATACTTGACAATTTCTATCTTCATAGCACTCCACCAATAGAACTCTCGCAGATCCCTGTACATTATCGTACTGCCAGGATGAACTATATACAAAGATCTGTGAGCCTCCTCCAAAATAGTCTTCCTGATGTCAGCATCAGCAGGAACGCACAATCTGGAACGGAACCATAAGGCTCCATCATCTGAGATGTAGAATTCCTCTCCCTGACCAGTCTGCACTCTATCTATCACCTTTGCTAATTCTGGATCTTCCCTCTGAATAGTTTTAATTCTTTCCTGCAGAGTAGGCTGTACCACTAAATTGGCGATACATACTAAAGGATCACTCTGTACCAACTTTATGTCGAGTTTCTCTAGATCCATCATGATCGGATACTGGATCTCTATAGCTGCTAACACTAGTCTAGCAGACTTCTTGCTCAACGCATCAGCTACCACATTTGCTTTCCCTACATGATAATTAATGGTACAATCGAAATCTTTAATCAACTCTAACCACCTTCTTTGTCTCATATTCAATTCCTTCTGAGTGAAGAAATACTTTAAACTCTTGGGGTTAGAGAAAATCTCACATTGCTCGCCGTACAGGTAATGCCTCCAAATCTTCAATGCGTGTACCACTACAACCAACTCAAGATCATGGGCAGGGTAGTTCTTTTCATATTCTTTCAACTGTCTAGATGCATACGCCACCACCCTGCCATGCTGCATCAACACACAACCAAGTCCCTTCAAGGACGCATTACTATAGATAGTATAACCCTTACCCCCTAATGGGATGATTAATACAGGCGCTGTGATTAGCCTCTGCTTCAATTTTTGAAAACTCTGCTCACAGTTGTCATCCCACTCAAATCGGGCATTCTTCCTAGTCAGTCGTGTCAGAGGCCCTGATAAAGCTGAGAATCCCTCAACGAAACGACGGTAATAACTAACTAACCCCAAGAAACTCCTGTTCTCCTGGAGGTTCCTCCGCCTAGCCCATTTCACTACCGCCTCAATTTTACTGGGATCCACAGAAATTTCGTTTCCTGAGATAACGTGCCCCAAAAACACAACTTTCTTGAGCCAGAAGTCACATTTACTGAACTTAGCATACAACTTCTTTTCCCTGAGCATCTGTAAAACTTGCCTTAAATGTATCTCGTGCTCCTCAAATAAACCAGTACATCATCAATAAAAACAACAAAAAACTGATCTAAATATGGATGAAAAATCTTATTCATCAAATCCATAAATATCGCAAGAGCATTCGTCAGACCATATGACATAACAAGAAATTCGTAATGCCCATACCTGGTCCTGAAGGCCGCCTTCGATACATCCTATGTTCTCACCTTTACCTAATGGTAGCCTAATTTGAGGTCAATTTTAGAATATACTCGTGTACGCTAGAGCTAATCGAATAAGTCATCGATACGAGGTATAGGATAATTGTTCTTGATGGTCACTTTATTAATCTCTCTATAATCTATACACATCCTAATAGACCCGTCTTTCTTTTTCACAAATAGTATTGGAGCTCCCTACGGAGATGCACTAGGACGTATGAAGCTCTTATCAAGTAAATCCTGTAACCGCTCTTTTAATTCTGCCAACTCTGCCGAAGCCATTTGATACGGTACTTTAGAGATGGGCACTGTATCTGGAAGTAGATCAATGGGAAAATCTACCTCACGATCAGGTGGCAAACTTAGCAATTCATATGGAAACACATCGGTAAACGCCTTTACTACTGGTGTACTGGTGAGCTTCACTTCATTCCTTGTTGTTTCCTTCATGAAGGCCATAAATCCCTGACAACCACTCTGAAGTAGTTTCCTCACCTGTACAACTAAGATCATCTAAGGTAGAGACTACACTCGTGACCCAGTAAATCTGAATTTTGGTTTCCCTGGAGGTCTGAATATCACTTCTCTTGCACGACAATCTATAATGGCAGAATTAGCTGCAAGCCAATCCATGCCGAAGATGATATCAAACACATGCTTATCCAACACTACCAAATCAGCAGATAGAATTCTCTCCTAAATATCAACTGGACAACCACAAAGTATTCTACTACACCTCACTGCTGACCCGGTCGGTGTAGCCAGTAACAATTCAACATCTAATAGTTGTGTTTCAGTCCCACACAATTTAACACATCCCAAAGATAAAAATGAGTGCGTAGCCCCTAAGTCAAATAGTGCAATAAATTTAAATGAAAACATATTAATCGTACCCGTCACCACATCGCTGGCCACCTCAGCCTCACCCGACGTCAGAGCAAAGACCCTAGCTGGAGCCATATTCATTTGCTGGCCTCCACGTGGTTCCTGGTAACCTCCTCGAACAGGTCTAGGAGTAGGAGCAGCACCAATCTGAGCCTGACAATTCCTCATCATATGTCCTGGCTCCCCACACCGGTAACAGACACCTCGCCCAGCACGACACTCCCCCAGGTGTCTCTTCCCATAAGACGGGCAAGCTGGAGATGGCTGCACACCTTGGAAACTGTGATTCCTAGTCTCCTACCTCCAATCTCTATAGTAGCCACCTCTCTTCCACAAAGCACGGCCGACTCCCTGCTAGGAACCAAAAGGTGCGGATCTCTTCTTCTGCCTCTGCTCCTCAGCCTCTAACCGCTCTCCAATCTTTGCTATAGTGGCTCTATCCACCACCTCAGTAAAATCATGCAACTTCAATATCGATACTTGCTTATATATTTCTCTCCTCAGGCCTCTCTCAAACTGTCGTACCTTCTTTGCTTCATCTAGTATGATGTACGGGAAAAAGCGAGATAGTTCGATGAACCTCATTGCGTACTACTGTACAGTCTGCTGTCCCTGCTTCAGATTCAGGAACTCCTTAATCTTAGCTTCCCTAGATGAACCCGAAAAATACCTATCGAAGAATATCTCCTTGAACTCATCATGTCATCTCCACAGGTACCGCCCTCTTCTGCTCAAGGAATTTTACCAACAACCACCATCTCTCGGCCTCTCCAGTCAATCTGTAGGTAGCAAACAACACCCTTTGCTCCTCCGAACACTGTAGTACCGCAAACACTTTCTCTATCTCCTACACCTAGTTTTCATCGACTGCAGGATCAGTTCCTCCTAAGAAAGTTGGAGGATTCATCTTAATGAACTTCTCGATCAAGATACCGTGGCCTACTGATAGATCACCCTGTTCCCTCGAGTTCCTGGCAATTTTGGCCATGACTTGCTGTGCTACGCTGTGTAAGACTGCATATGAATCACCACCCGCAGCGCTTGAGGGTCCAGCACCCTCATTCCCACTGGCATGGGCACTACTGCCACCAGGGGCCATCTTGAAAAAAAACAAATAACTTAACTCAGAACACCTTCACTATACATATCACCCAAGAAATATAGTATATACTCCTGATTAATTCATCTCTCTTGATCTTAATTCAACATTCAATCCTGCAACCTAAATACCCAACCCGACGATAGTTTACCATGACTTTCCTGAAATCGTCACCCCAGGAAAATCACACAAACCACCACAGAAGTCCTACATTTAGACTACAAAACTAGACCTCAAATCCCCTTATCCTATACTCTGGTATTATTACTGCTGCACTCTAGAGTCTACAAAACCTAGTATCGTAGGCTTTGATACCAAATTGTAACGACCTGCTTGTATTAATAGATAATAAAAAAAAAATAAATAAAATAGTCAGCTTGAACCCGTAGGTAGCGGGGACACTTGTCATACACAGCGGAACCTAGGCAGCAGTAAATGTAAATCACATTCATCAACCATAAATTACATAATACCAGAGTCTACTACATCTCCAAAATACTGTGTTTATATACAATCTCCAAAACATCAAAATATACCTAGGATCTTACAACAAAATCTCTTGATCCTAGATCAAAACTTACTCTTCTAGCAGGGAAGCTCAACTCATTCAGTGGTGGCCTTGACCCGCCGGTCTCTCTGGGTTTCTTGAAAATCGTATAATGTTCGGGGGTGAGACACTTCTGAGTAAGGGAAAATAACCTAAATACAGTTGTGTGACAACATGAATATTTAATGCAGTTATACATATTCGGTACATTTCATATACCTGAAAACATACATCATAACATAGTGAATAATCATATATTTTCATATTTTCTAATAATTCATACTGATCATGAAATGTTTGTTATAGCTGATAGTACTGAAAACATAACCAGGATGAATAGCTAGCTGGTGTCATGTATTACCCCCCATGACGAGTTGTGTAGCCCAAAGACGGGACCCGACAATGGCTGGCCGACCACTACCGAGTAAAAAATGTCTATAAGTACGATAGGCCGGCACCTTAGTCCGGACTGCCAGGTGGACGTCTACAACTTTACACTGAAAGCCACATCGACTATCCATCTCCCACCCCCTCGTGGGGTGGTTAGCACCAATCTGAACATAGATATCTGATCTATATAGTTATGGTACCATGCTCTTGAACTGAACTAAACTAACATTCGGGTTCTGATAACATATAGTACATGATATTATAGCATTTAACATAAATGGATTGATAGCATTTCTATACTTTCGTAAATACGGTCTCGCGCCGAACATTTCATAAATACGGCCTCACGCCAAACATTTCATAAATATGGCCTCGCGTCGAACATTTCATAAATACAGCCTCGCGCTGAACATTTCATAAATACGACCTCGCACCGAAAACATATAACATACACGGCCTTGCGCCGAAAATCTCATACATATCATTGTGAGTGAATAAGTCATTTATCATGTACTTCAAAATTATCATATACTGCATTATTTCATGATTCCTAAAAACATGCTTAAATTCCTGAAAACATGCTTATTCATAAAATTGCCATATCATAATACTTTTTATGAATATTCATGCCACACAAAGCTGAGTAAATTCGTACATTTCATTCTAAAATCACATTTTCTGTATAACAGTAGTATTTTCCCAAATATGCATTTTTACCATAATATACCAATATAATACATATTTTCTTGAAAATTAATTTGCTGATAAATAATAATAAATTGCATGAAAAATAACTGCTTTAATTTATTTCTTTACCTGACATTGAGAAAACCCCCCTAAAAATGCTCATCCTACACCCGCAGGGTTCCTCGTTCAACGCCTTGAATTGAACAACTCTTAGAACTAAATTTTAGTATTTTTACGTGAATATCATTTTCTATAACTATGAAAAGACCAAATTTGGCATAAAAAAGTCTTACCTCAACTCAGGGATGAATTTCAAGTTGCTTCCAACAACGATCCGCTCCGGCAGATTTGGAGAGAACTTCCCCAGGAGCGTCGTGGTGGCCTTAGATCATTAATTTGACGACTAACGGGGCCGAAAAGGAAGAGAGAAGAGGGAGGAACCATAGGGAGGAGAGAGAGAGAGAGAGAATTTCCCAATTTTTCTGCGTTTAAACTCGAATTTTACACTATTTATACTAGTGGCTTCGTCGATGAGCCACGTTACCTCATTGATGAGGTCAATAGTAAATTCGTCGACGAGCTCTTCCCTTTGTCGATGAAATTCAAAGTCGCCTGAAAACCTCTCGGTATTTTCTCATCGACGAAACATACCCTCGTTGATGAGACCCTATGTTATCCTCGTTGACGAATCCCCTGTATTCGTCGACGAGTCCTTGATTAAATTCCTCGGTTATTACTCCTAAAGTGCAATGTTGTCGAAGAATGCAAAGCGTTTGTCGACAAAGTCCGAGGCCTCCTTCTGTTTCTGTTTCCATTTCCCTCCCTTTTAATATTTAAATACCATTATTCATCTGGTTATTACAAATATACATATTATTAAATTCACGTATCATTTATCTTATCAAATCTCATTCCACGTAAATTATCCACACAAGAGAATACTGTCCACACAGGACTCACATCCACACAGATATATGGTCCACACAAAACTCACATCCACACAGGATAACACGGTCCATAGAGGACTCACATCCATATATGATATAACGCGGCCCACACACGTACCACTCCAGTTTCTGCAACACGTGGCTCACACAGACACTACTAATCACCAGTGCCAATCCCCATGACCTACCCATAGTATATCAGTAGAACAACCTCCTTAGGCCTGCCAATGCTCTACCCCAATATATAATGACAATATATGAACTCCTCAGGCCTGCCAACATATATCGTGATTATATCTAGGCAATATAACGAACTCCTCAAGCCTACCAACATTATATTGTGATACACACGAATAACCACACAAAATGACCCATTCACGCACATCACATTATTCATCATAACAATCACAAATAGCCAGTATTCACAACCAATATTTATCCGCAAATAATCTGTATTCACAACTAGCCAATATTCACAATCAAATAGTATTACTCACCAATCAGTGCTCATAATGGCCCATAATCGTATCCAGTTAAATTATGAAAGTTGTATCTCTGCCACACAATTTTACCCCATATATATATATATATATATATATGTAAACTCGAATTTAACTGATTTAAAATTAATAAAAACCTGCTATAATTAATTCCCCTTACTTGATTTCCTAAATTAGGCCTGTAAAGACCCCAAGCGATGTTCGCGATACTCACTCGAACCCTAATTCAAAAACTCGAGTTTATCAACTCAAATCTTAATAAAACACTATTTTATCATTCCCTAGGCCCTATATATTCCATATTAATATTAAAACTTAAAATACCCTACTTACTTTGATTTTGAGATGGTACTCCAAAATCCCAACTCAACAATCCCCTTCAGCTACTTTGCAGAGAATGATCCTACGAACCTCATGGTGGTTTCAGATCGTCAAAACAGACCTTTATGGAGTGAGAATCAAAGAAAATGAAGGGATAAACCGTAGGGTTTTGGAGAGAAATAAAGAAGGAGTTTTGATTTCCTTTGAAATATGCTCGCAGGTCTTCCTTAATATCTCCTTTACGTAGAAAACCATCGCCAGTTTTTTCTTGCTTCCATAAAATCATCGCTAGTTTTCTATTTAACCGGCCCATTTTTCATCATTTACCTGTTGCTTTTCCGCGGTAAATCCCAAACTTTCGTCGATTTTTTATTCCCTCAAGAAAACCGCCGCTGTTTTTCTTCCTTTCCAACCAAAAATCTCATTTTCTTAATTATTTTTATTATTTTATTTTCTCAGGCCTTTACATGTTGTATGCAGACCAAAAAGAAGAAAGGCCAGCTGCTGTGTTAAAAACACAGCAGGCTGTGCTACGACTCTCTCTCTCTCTCTCCCTTTTCCCTTGTTTATTTATCTTCTTTGTTGTATTGTCATTTCAATGTTTTGTTTTTCAATTCCTAGGATTTAGATTTAAGTTCTTGTTCTCTTTAATTTCCTACAATTTTCATTTCAATGTTGGATTATTTTAGATTATGTTATCTTATTGGATTTTATTCTTGGATTGAGTTAGTCTTGGTTAAATTCTTGTCGGTTAAGCCTATTTTTTTATTGAATGGTTTTAGTTAGATTAATGACATTGGATTGAGTGATTTTTGTTTAAGACATTATTCGATTTATTTCTTTGTTTAAGTTTCTGATCGGCTTGAGTTTATTTTAGTGTTGAATGGGTTTTATTACATTAATGAAGTTCTTACTTTTGAGTCATTATTTGAATGTTTAAATATTGAGTTGTTTGGTTTGTTTTGTTTCCTTATAGTCATTTTATTATTTGAATGAACCATTAGATGAGTGATATTAGTTGTGTTGGTTTTGCTATCGCTTATTTACCATTATCCGTTTCTTGTCATTAACTTTTTACATGTTATGTCCGTAGTTTATGTTTTGCGTTGTTTTAATTTCGTTACAAACTCTTAAAAACTCAGAAATATGAATCTAAACTGTGTTCAGTAAATGTTTTTTTTTATTATTTTCTCCTTATTGTTTTAACTCGAGTTTGAAATTAATTTACATTTCCTGAGGAGACGATCTGGTCTTTTGGACTAATTATTACGTGAAAAAACTCCTATACTTGGGATAGCCTTTGCACCATGGATGTATGACTCCAAGGAAATTTTAAAAACACTTTGTAAACTTGAAAGCTTTGAGAAAACATGAGTGAGTTTGTTTTTGAATTGAAAATTTTGGCTTTTTTTTAATATAGAAAAACCACGAAAACTTTCATCCAAATAGCAAACAAACTCAAATAACTACACTTTAATGAGTATAAAAACTTAAAAACACTAAGAATCCTTAAGAAAAATATGAAAAAGTTCAAAAAATGCACTTTCGAGATTTGACGGTCGACCACTTGTAAAGAGGCGATCAACCGCCAACAGAATAAAATTGCATACATGTGTATTTTTTTTAAATATTTTTTATCATACTTTTTCTTATGAAATTGAAGTAAAAACATATTAGCACCGCCAAAATGCCATTATTAACATGAAATGATGATAAATCATAACAAACCTAATTGCAAACATACAAAAGCCTTCATACATTATGTATTCAATCATTCTTGAAAATCACATGATCCTTTTATAAACCTCCAATACTACCATTAACTATCAACCAACAACTGCAAATGTTGTTGCTTGACATGTGGTATCATTAGGACACATGACATGAGCAAATTCTCTAGCCAATCACAAGAAGACAACTCAAATTTTCGAATTTTGCTGGGGCTGGTCTACCGCTTGAATGAGTTGGTCAACCGCCTCAACTGTTTTCTTTTATTTTTTATTTTTTAGATTTTACCTTAATTTTTTTTCTATATATTCAACTTGGTATTTATCTTGTAGAGTAAAAATGACTATCAACAACTGCTATTCTTTAATTAACATTTTGAATAAAGAATATTTGGAAAAGATAAAGATGTTATTTTTTTAACCATCCATGAAGAAAATAGTAAACGTGTTAAGCAAACCCCCTCAGTCCCAATCATTGATTGATTTGGAATTCAACTGAATCTACTAGTTTCTCCAAGAAATCCTTCATCCAATGTGTTCTTTTTGAAATTTGCACCATTTCAAAGCATAGTTTTCTAAACAAGTTAGGTATTTGGTTTGTAAAAGGTGTGTAAAAGGTGTGAAGAGAAGTCAAGGATTATCAAAAGTGAGAATGAAATCATCATTTATTGTGTTAAAAAAACTTAGCCCTTCCTTATGAATGCCATCATTTTTAAGAAACGTTTGAAGAATTTTTTGTTGACCCAAGTAGCAACCCAGGGGGGAGGTGAATTGGATTTAATAAAATTAAAGTGTTTGATATAAAATTTAAAGCAAATTAAACAAAGCAAGGAAATACCCAAATATTGAGCAATTATTTTGTAATTGTGGGACCTCACCTAAAAATGAAAGAGATTAATTTTGCAACTAAAAGGACCTATATTAGGAAAACTGGGTCAACATGATTCGAAAAAAAATGAATGAAATAAAAGGACCTAATTTTTGAAACTCAACTGAACAATTAAGATTAAACCCTATCCGAGGAATTGACTTTGAAATTAGAAGGGCCCAATTTAACACAGTTTATTTTACAACCTAGACAAATTTTTATAAAAGCAACTATAGTAAAGGGACTCAATTTTTCCTAAAATACCGAGACTCAACCTAAAATAACAAGACTATTTTGAAATGACTCACAAACTTTGAAAAAGACTCGATGGAACACAAGTGGGGCTTCTAACGACCAGTGCTTAGTCTTAAAGTCAGTTTCATTATGCTAGGTCTTCTCAGGGTTGCTTGGTTAAAATTGGGCTGTCTACACTTACTTTAAAAAAATCAAGTATAAAACTTGAAATTTTATCCCAAACCCACATCCACTATAACGGAAATCATGTAGTTATACCAGATTTCTTAAAAATCGTCAACGGTTATTGCATAGCTCATCGACGCTTCTATCGATGGTTTCAACAAACCATCGATGTTTTCCTTTTGAAAATGTTTCTATCTAAAATCGTCGATGTAACCGTCGATGGGCTATGCAATAACCGTTGACGGTTTTCAAGAAATCTGGTACAACTACATGATTTCCTCTATCTAGTAAAAAGCTCGGAGGTGCCTGAAGAAAGAGCATGATATTCCGCATCGGTGGAGGAATGAGCCACAACATGTTGCTTTCGAATGCACCAGGAAATGGGACAATTGCCTAGAAAAATAGGATAGGCAGAGGTGGAGGATTTGGTATCCCTATCACCTACCCAATCTGTATCAGAGAACCCTTGAAGAGTGAGATTCCCTGTGTGCTTGAGGAGAATGCCATGATTAAGAGTGCCCTTCAAGTAACGCAGAACGCGTTTGGCAGCAGTCCAATATTGAAGCTGAGGTGGTTTATGCATGAGATGAGCCAACTTACTAGATAAAGGAAATCATGTAGTTGTACCAGATTTCTTAAAAATCGTTGATGGTTATTGCATAGCCCATCGACGGTTAAATTGATGATTTCAAACAGAAACATTTTCAGAAGGAAGATGTCGATGGTTTGTTGAAACCATCGATAGAACCGTCGATGGTTTTCAAGAAATCTGGTACAACTACATGATTTCCTTTATAGTGGATATGGGTTTGGGGATAAAATTTCAAGTTTCATACTTGATTTTTTTAAAGTAAGTGTAGACACCCCAATTTTAACAAAGCAACCCTGAGAAGACCCGGCATAATGAAACTGACTTTAAGACTAAGCACTGGTCATCAGAAGCCCCAGTTGTGTTCCATTGAGTATTTTTCAAAGTTTGCGAGTCATTTCAAAATAGTCTTGTTATTTCAGGTTGAGTCCCGATATTTTAGGAAAAAAATTGAGTCCTTTTACTATAGTTATTTTTATAAAAAATTGTCTAGGTTGTAAAATAAATTGTGTTAAATTGAGCCCTTCTGATTTCAAAGTCAATTCCTCAGATAGGGTTTAATCTTAATTGATCAATTGAGTTTCAAAAATCAAGTCCTTTTATTTATTTTTTTTCATTTTTTTTCGAATCATGTTGACCTAGTTTTCCTAATATAGGTCCTTTTAGTTGCAAAATTAATCTCTTTTAATTTTAAGTGAGGTCCCACAATTACAAAATTAATCTCTTTTAATTCACTTGCATCTTCCTCTTCTTCACTTGAGCTTTCTTTGGCAGCCTTAAGGGCTATAGATTTCTTATTTTTTTTTTTTTCAGCATTCCTTTCATTCATAGCCATCTCATACGTGAGAAGGGATCCAATCAGTTCATCTAGTGAATTATTTTTAAGGTTTCTTCCTTCTGTTATAGTTGTGGCTTTGGGTTCCCAAACGGGTGGAGGACCTTTAAGGATTTTTCGGATCATCTCATAAGTAGAGTAAGTTTTCCCTAAAGCATTAAGGGAGTTTATGATATGAGTGAACCTAGTGTACATATTTGTAATAGATTCATTCGGATTCATTTTAAAAGCTTCATATTCGCTAGTAAGCAAGTCAATTCTATTATCTCTCACATCAACGATACCTTCATAGGTTACCTCTAGTTTATCCCATATTTCTTTTATTGTTTTGCATGCCATGACCCTATTGAATCCATTTATGTCAAGAGCACAATTTAAAACATTTATAGCACTTGAGTTAACTTACAACATCTTATGGTCGTTTTCAGTCATGCCTTCTACAAGTTTGGTAAGGATAAGATCACCATGTGTGACAACCCTTCATGCTTTCCAGTCCATAGTTTGAAGGTAGATTCTCATTCTTTGTTTCCAAAAAGTATAGTTAAGTCCACAAAATATTGGAGGTTTGTTTGAGGATTGACCTTCTCCAAAGGGGGCTACGCCTATGTGTGCCATTTAGATCTTTATATAACTTCTAATTAAGATATGCTATAACCCTACTCTGATACCAATTGAAAACTAAGGTGTAGTCCCAAGAGAGGGGGGGGGGTGAATTGGGTTTTTAAAAGTTTCTTTTAAATATTTTTACAAATTCACAACCTTCCACACTCAATATCAACACAAACCAAATACTTTCAACAATGATAATCAATCAACTAATCAATCAAACATAAGATCCTTAACCAATATATGAGCTGGAGCACCTCCCAGATTCAGCGATTGAATAACTCAAAGTCGAGTTTGATAAAAGCCCTATATTTATGAATATTATGTGCTTCCTTTTAACCAAGGTTTCTGGAAACGATTAATCAACGTACTCCCTTTAAGGTTTCCGCAAAATATCAGTCAACGTACTTCCTTAAATTAAAATTTTTTCTCAATCTCAATTATTTCAGCTTCTTGCACTCAGATACACAACCACACAATTTAGATATACTGAAAAATTAAAGAGCAAGGGTTGAGAGTGAGACTAAGCTTTTGCAAGGTTCGGCTTACACCAGCCTACATCCTCACCTTAGGCAAGACCACCTAAGGATTCCACTATAATGCTTCTTTATGGGTGAAGCAAATCATCACAATCCCTCCTTCAATTAGGGTGAAACCCCCTCTCCAAACAATACCCCATGCTCGGTACAATGATCCAATAACTTTGAATAGTCATGAAAACAAAGATAAAAGAATTCTTGTGTACAAGAGGTGCTCTCAGATAGAGCGGGTTAGTACAAGATTAAGCACAACTAATACTTCAAAGTAAATATCAAATAAGAATGAATTTGTAGCTTAAGAATGTCACTGGGTTTCTTCCCTTTGATGTGAATCAAAACTCAGAAGATTAGCTTTCAGATTAGTGATCAGAGACTCAGTTTTTCTCAGAAATTTCTCAGCAAGAATATGTGTGCAAGAGGGCTTTGAGAGAGAGTGAGCAATATAGATTGAAAACTAATTTTCAATTCTTGGCAATTAATTTGATTTTTGAAACCATGTATTTATAGGCTCAAAAAGTAATAAATTCGTGTTTCACAAGTTACTTAGAGTGTTTCCCAAGTATTTAGAAAGTTTGGGACACAAACAACTCAATTTTTTAATTTAAAACCTTTTTAAAAAACTAGCCGTTTACAAGGGTCAGTCGCTTGAACCCTTCATGGTCAGTCGCCTGACCTTTGAATACAGTGTAAGTTTTCAATTCAAAATAGGGTCAGTCGCATGAGGTACTAGGGGTCAATCACCGATCCTTCACTGCCTATTCAAAATTAATTCAGGTATAATGTCAGTCACCTGACTAAACACAGGCCAGTCACTTGAACAGTTATAATTACTGTTTTTTAGGCTAGTTTCCAAAACTCTTAGCCATCTTGCTTTGTTAAATTTAAAATGCATTTTTCAGGGTTCTTAAAATAAGGTCTCTAAGTCCATATTAACCCCTAATGAGCTTCAAAGCATTCAAAATGATATTTAAAATGAAGTACTTACATAAGACTTCCTAAAGATATTAAAACTCTCTTAAACTTGAAGTTTTAATGTATTTCTTTATTTTGAGTCATCTTTGCTTTGATCTTGAGTATTCTTTAAGCTTCATATATCTTGACCATCTTGGATCTCTTTGAGCTTTCATTTGATCACCTTGTGAATGAAGTGTAACTTTATGATTCTTGTGATTTTTGGACTTTCAAATTCTTGCACCTTTTGAGTTTGACATACTAGGTTTCATGAAATATCATCACTTAAACCATAACGTTCTAAATTATCCTTTATTTCTTATCATCAAAAAAAAATTTGAAAGCCATGTTAGGCCAACAAGATGAGTTTAGGATAACATGTTTAGATAGTAAGATTCATTTCCTAAAACTCAAACTTGTGTAATGGACGAAGTATGCTTAACTTTAGATATTCATATTTGAGCAAGTGTTGAGCATTGGGAAATATTTACTAGGTAAAGATACCTTTGTCCATTGGAAGTTGATTTTCTTTGGCATGCTTCTGAGATATTAATCAAGATAAGATTTATGTTCTTCATCTTAGACTTATAAGGTTCCAGATATTTTAGCCAGATAAGCCTTAACTTTTACTTTGAACAAATTAAAGGAATGATATGAGATATGTAGAGTCAAGCGTCCCATCCAAGCAGGTGGAATTTTCATTCCTTTCCCATTTAAAGTTAGCATGCTACAACAAATATTTTAATATGTCAACCAATCATTATGATATATATGCATTAAGTTCCGATTGGATATATAGCTTGAATCTTCATATCGGCTTAAAATTCTTCTTAGATTCTTAGTATGGATGAAGCATATACTAAGACTTTACATTTTGTGCACAAAACCACTTCCCAAGCTTTTTAGTTGTCACTATCCTTAAACCTAACAACTAAGGAAGAATGAAATATTTATGTAATTCTAATTTGAATCCAATCTTCCTTTTGTCCTATGGGATTAGCTTCCATGATTACCCATATCATTTCCTTATCTAAGCCTTTGGCACTTCTAGATGGATAAGTAGACTGAATGAGCCAAATCATTTTACAATATAAGCAAATTTTATATATATGTTAATGATTTTGCTTATTTGTTCTATTTTTACTAAACGAGGTAGAATAATGACTATGGGATTTATGGATCAAGCTTGAACTGTAGAGACCTAAACCCGTAAATAAGGAAAATAAATAAGAAAAGGATAAAAATGGGATTTCAGCAGGGTTTGCCGATGAAGCCAGTATATTCGTCGACAAAGTCCCTTCAGTTCTTTGTCATTGAAATTTAGAGCGTCTTCGACCAAAAAATACTGAGCGAACTAAGAAAAATATCCAGATAGGGTTTGTTGACAAAGGTAGAGCTTCATCCACGAATTGAGTGGCTGGTTTGTCGATGAAGGCGTCGCTTCATTGACAAATTTGACTTGGTCAAAGGCTCTAAAAATATCATCTTTGGTTGCTTAAGGGGTAAGAAAACCCAAAATCTCTCTCTCTCTCTCTCTCTCTCTCTCTCTCTCTCTCTCTCTCTCTCTCTCTCTCTCTCTCTCTCTCCCTCCCTCCCTCCCTCCCTCTCCCTCTACGATTCCTCGCCATTCGTCATCTATTTCTGCGATCAGAAGTTTCTGGGTGGATCAGGGGAGGAAACTCTATAGTTATAGCGGATCAGATCATAGTTTTGAAGATTCTCGGGATTGTCCCTAAAATCGAGGTAAGGATTTGAATTCATTTTAGTTTTGGTAGATCTGTAGTAAATTGAAGAATATTGAAGTATTGTTCTTCGATTTTTAGGTTTTGAGGATCTCGTGTCATAGTTTTGGATCAATAAGCTCGTGTTTCAGTTTTCGAAAAAAAGGTAAGGGGTTTTGTTTACATTAGTATTTTTAGAAAAGGAAACCACATGATATGTAGCTTATATTTATATGTACTTATTGATTGCTTATTTGCAAAGTTTTACCAAATATAAATGCCGATTCTTACGATTTTCACGATTTTGGCAAAAAAATGGGGTTTTTGGCATATGATCTCCAACTTTATTAAACTACCTTATTTGCACTAAAACTAAAGTAGGAGATGCTTGAAACTCTTAATAGCAGCAAAAATGATATTTTATGAACCAGTTTATATGAAATGTATATATATGATCAAATAAGTGTGACGTATGATATGAATTGATTCTATACTGATTTGAGATGCATGTATATGAACTATGGGGACTAATGTTCCAAGTGGTTATTAGAAATTGTAGAAAATAGGTGTCGATTAGATACCGTGCCAAGTATAAGAAAAGGGTAAAACCAAGAGGTTACAAGCTAGTTTTTACCACAGTATGAATGAAAGTATGCATGAATGAGATTGTGAAAATGCTGGAATTGCACAGGTTATTATGTTTTAATGTAAATTGTATACATGATATTGGGACTGCAACTTGTCTCAATAGTATATGAAGCCTTAAAAAGCTTATATTATATAGGCTTGGTACCGTTGCCAAAATAGAGGGACAGTGCAACCACACGTAGTTATTGTTCAATATGGGTACCTAGTAGTAGGCTTGGTAAGAAGGGCCACTGGTCAAAAGGAAAAGGGTGGTGATGGCCAAGTTGGATTGTAGTATGTTATGATGCCTGACAATGCCTATACGTATAGGGCTCGAACAGTGTTTTCTTATTGCATAACCATTGCCATGGGGAATTACTAGCATAGTTATGATAGTTTCAAGTTAGACGGTGTTCTAAATATGCATATACATGATTTAAAAGTTTTATTAAGCAGATTCACAAGTTTGAGTACCGGGCAGAGGGATTGTACAGTGTATGGGTCTGCACCCTGCCCTAACCTCAGGAATTCTCACTTGTAATAATGCTGGGTTATATGTTATTAGGGACTTATATATGTACTATATATACATTAAGGTATTGAGAATGTGCAATCTGTATAACCATTTTCAAACAAAAATATAACTATACAGTCACATACTGATGTAATATCTTCCTCCTTACTGAGAAGTGTCTCACCCCAATCTTACAACCTTGTTTTCAGGAGTTACAGGAAATCGGTCCTAGTCGTCTAGAGAGGCTGTGGAGCGTAGGGTCCTGTTAGTTTGCGTAAGTTTCTATATGAGTACTGGGTTGTTAGCCTGGTTGGTTTTTGGGAATGTAATATATTTTATGTTTTACGTATGGTTGAATATATGTAAGGAACATTTAGATACTCTGGTATGTCTATTAGAATCCATATGAATGTTTATGTTTTCCGCTGTATATGTGAGTACAGATCATTATGAAATACCCGTATGTCCTTGTTTAGGGCGGGTAGTTATGTATGTCATAGGATTTGTACAGGATATGTATGTATAGTAGCACTCTGGGGCCGTACTAAGGGCTAGGGGCGTTACATGAACCCTTTTTGGAATTATTTTTCCTTTTGATTCCTAAGGGTTTATTATTTCTCTCATTTTTGGCTTTGGATGTCATTCTAGAAAGATTATCCATTTTTCCTTTCAAGCATATAATTTTCAATATCTTCTTCATCTTTTTCTTCTCTAGAATCTTATGGAAGTCTTTTAGCTCCTCTAATTGTTTAGCCATCCTTTTATTTTCATTTTTTAAGAATAATTTTTTCTTAGACATCTTTGAATTCATTGCATGATTTAGCACAAAGTTTTTCACAACAATTATTACATGAATAACTGCATGAATTATCACAAGAACTAATAGATGATCCTTCACAAGATATGTCACAATATTTTCCACAAGAATCATCACATGCATCATTAACAGAACTATCATAATATTCAATAAGTGATTCAGAAAATGATACATCACAACATTTGACATAAGAAACATCAGTTAAGGTAAAGTGAGAATCATATACCTTTTTTTTGTTAATGTTATTATCCTATGATTTACCACATTCTGATTATTTGAGCTTGACAATTCCGAAGTGGTGGTCTCCTTCTCTTGGGTCTCTCCATATCACTTTTTTAGCTCCTCCTATATATCCCTTGTATTTTTACATGCCATGATATTATGAAAGACATTAGAATCTAAAGCACAATATAACATATCCATGGCATTTGAATTCACTCCACTAAAATCATTTTTCATTCATTCTCAAGCAAATTCCTTTAACAGTCATTTGCCATATCCTCCAGTCTATTGATTTTATAAATATGCTCATTCTAATTTTTCAGGTGGTGTAATCGACGCCACAAAATGAAGGAGGACTGATAAATGTCTGTCCCTCTCTAAATGGGGATACACTAATGAGAGCCATTGTGATCTTTAGCACAAGCGATTAAACTTTTTGTAACGAGGCTCTGATACCGATTGATGTAATTGGTGTAATCCCAAGAGGAGGGGGGGGGAATGAATTGGATATTAAAAAATTTCTAGGTCAATTGTCTTGTTTTAAATCCACATTCGGTATAACACGACCTATGGTCTGTCTAACCAAATATTAATCTAGCAGATATATGAGTGCTAAAATAATCAACATGAGCATTATAGTTCTAGTATTTCCAAGCAATCACAAATAGATATTTGAATGTAAGTGCAATAATTCCAACAGATAAATGTAAACAAGCAAGTATTGGAATGTAAAGAGAGTATAGAAAGAATGACACATGATATGTTATTGAGGTTCAGCAACTGTGCCTACGTCCCCGCCTCTAACTAACTAGCCTGAGGATTCCACTAATGCTCACTTACGGGTGGAGTATTACCAGTTACAACCTCCTCTCCTTACTGGGTGAGGAATACCCTAGCTCACATTTCACAGGATTGAGCCCAACCTACAACTACACCTTACAGGTCGGTACTCCTAGTTCTCCTAACCGGGTCTGAACCAATCCGGTGCATGTTATAGTCCAGTGCAATCCTCTTCTGACCACACAATGGGAATACAACAGAAATGAAAATTTACATACAACCAAATTGCTTCCAAAAAGAAGATGTGTACAAATCGAAGCTTAAACTGCACTCATGTATGATATGAAATAAAGATCAAGTGAGTATGTGTATTTTCTCAATGTAATATTTGAATAAAATATTTATGATAAGCACTTCAAAGATATAACCTTAATGAAACTTTTCTCCTAAAAATAATTTTCAAAGAATAATAGGAGAATCAAGGGTTTTTCCTTCAAATGATTTTTGCATACAAAAAAATATGAATGGTGTATGCAATAAGAACTTCAAATGTAATGTCCCGAACCCTTAAACCCGGGTCTAGTGCATTATACTTGATAAAATCCTGATAATCCAAAATTCATAACATATGCAGCGAAAAACATAAACATAATCTCCATACATATAACACCATAGTACCAGATTTTACTAATTCCTATCTATAATCCATAGTAATCATCCATCCCCTGTACTTCCATAAATCTACATAACTCTTAACACATTTCAGTATTCACAATCATTCCTTCCTCAATAGATTTCAAACATAAAGACATAACATAAATATTTACATACCCCAAAGTATTATCATTATATACCCTTTTTATTTTATGATCCTCAAAAAGGCTAAAACCCTTGAGCTCCCTAAGTCCGATCTCGAGGATGTCCTGAAAAAGAAATAATCATATTCGGGTGAGAGACATCTTAGTAAGGGAAGAAATATACATATTAAAACAGCGTGTGACTAACATGAGGTATATAGATATCATTTTAGTTACATTTGAAAATCATTAACATAACACTGAAATCATTTTCTGAACCTAATCAATCACATGTAAAAGATGTAACCCACGAGATTACCTGAAGATATGGATGATTACCCGCCCATACAAGTGGCACCCCTCTACTCTGATGCTTAGGCAACCCTAGGGTCGCTGTTGAAGCATACCAGGACACTCACCTTACTCACCAAGCCCTCAAGTATTAGATTAATTTCATACTTATAAAGTTTAACAATGGTTTACTAGCGATGGCCCCGAGGATAGGGAAATCTACCCGCCCATACAAGTAGGTTCCCTATGCCCTTGTACGTTATGCAGCTACTGCCACATCTGAAACTACTAGTGCACTCGCCTTTCTCAGCAAGCCCTCAGGGGAAGGGTACGCCCCACCCAATCATAACATGTTCTACGTACATAGATACTTCTAATATCATAATACATTATTCTTTCTGTCATTATTCATTCATACACATATGTTCATGTTCATTGCTTTAAACATTGCATTGCATTTCACTTTACGTAATTCTTCAACATTTCATCGTTCACATTTGTCATTTCATACCATAATCATTCCATTGTCATTTCATTGCATTTTCGTTTCTTTCCTTCATACTACAACTGGTCTTTAGCCATCATCAGTTAGTCTACAGCTCCTTTTAGCTGTTATCAGTTAGTCTACACAGAAGTGTACTAGACTCTTCTAACATGGTTGTCTTTCTGCTGTATTACATTTACATGGTTGCATTTAACATATACAAGCAACATAGTCCATTTTATATTTTATGCTCAATGCTTTACTTACTTAGCTTGCATCTCATACATTTAACATATATTTGCACAGAATCTCATGCCACACAATTTGACAGTAAAATTCATATATATATTTCTCGTAAAATAAGTCAACCCACATTTAACATTTATAAGTTGAAAATATATTTCATTTCTTACATAATTCCTTAGAAATCACTTTTCACTTTTATCTGTTTACTTTCACATATATATAGCTATATAAGCAATCCTAGGCTCAGAAAACATAGTTTTACATGACTGGCATTTTATACCCACATGAAAACATATATACTTAAATAAACATAATCCATTTTAATTCAAGAAAAATCTGGTTTAATATGTAATTCCCCTTACCTGAATTCTTGAACTACATCGACAGGAATCCTACACAGATGCCCGCGGCACTCACCCAGACCCTGGTTCAAAAACGCTAGTTCCATTAAATTAACCCTAAATAAAATACTATTTTAATATTTCCCAGGGCCATAATTTCCAAATAAATAGTTATACCCACAAATATAACCAATTTTCCAAATTTTCCAAATCACACTCTGGCTTTGGAGTGGGGCCTAGAAAATCCCAATTGAAAATTTATACATGTCAAAATGACGATAATGCGACTAGGACCATGTGGTGGTGCCCAATAGTCGATTTAGCGGCATATTTAAAGAGAAATTGAAAAAATGGGGAAAAGTTACCTTTCCCTAGGAGTAGTGCCTAAGTCGTTCATACGACAAATTCGCTAGGAATCTAACGACACCTTCCATTTTCCAATCCGCCGCAAATCTGTCGAGAAATTGAGAGAGAGAGAGAGAGAGAAAAAAAAAAAAAGAGGAGATGGAGGCGAGCGTGTGGGGCACAGGAAAATTTCAAGGGGGCGTGAGTCTGTTGAAATCAAATCCATCTCCTGAAGCTTGGAAGCTTTAGGAGCGTTATCCTTTTATATATATATATATATATATATATATATATAATATTATAATAATATATTATATTATATTAATATATATTAATATGTTATTTTATATAATTCAATTAATGATTATCATTATTTAATTATTATTTAATTTAGTTAATTATTTAATTCAATTAATTTAATTTTAAATTTAAATTTTATTAATTATTATTATTATTATTATTTTTGGGATCACTACATTCTCCCCTCCTAAAAAGAATTTCGTCCTTGAAATTCGTTACCTAATCTTTCATTTTAATAATTCTACAATTTACTATATCCCACACCATAATTCTAACAGCACATTTATATAGTTTTCAATATACATCCAAGTTCTCCATACAACGATCAGTCTCACGGTTAAGAAATATCACCATTGATGGATTTAACATGATTTTCTGAAACAGTTGACTGAATCAGAAAATCACAGAAGTCCGCCAAGGGATTTCTGCCTCCAAGTTATAAGACAAAATCCTATATTTTCCTACACCATACCTACTTCTCAACACCTAACCTAACCTATCCATCTAGCATCCTTATCCTAGCTATTTCCTATACTCTGATATAAATCATCTCTAACCTAATATTCTAACATTTCCATATCCAGGCGATGTGAAATTAGTCACACTTCCGGCTGGACATTGCTCTGATACCATCATGTAATGCCTTGAACCCTTAAAACCGGGTCTGGTGCGTTATACTTGATAAAATCCCGATAATCTAAAATTCATAACATATGCAGAGAAAAACATAAACATAATATCCATACATACAATACCATAATACTAGAGTTTACTAATTCCTATTTATAATCCATAATAATCATCCATTGTCTGCACTTCCATAAATCTACATAACTCCCAAAACATTTCAGTATTCACAATCATTCCTTCCTCAACAGACTTTAAACATAAAGACATAAAACATAAATATTTACATTCCCCAAAGTATTATCATTATATACCATTTTTCTTTTATGATCCTAAAAAGGGCTAAACCCTCGAGCTCCTTAAGTCTGACCTCAAGGATGTCCTAAAAAAGAAATAATCATATTCGAGTGAGAAACATCTCAGTAAGGGAAGAAATATACATATTAAAACAGCGTGTGGCTAACATGAGGTATATAGATATCATTTTAATTACATGTGCAAATCATTAACATAACACTGAAATCATTCTCTGAACCTAATCAATCATGCAAAAGATTTAACCCACGAGATTACTTGAGGATAGGGGTGATTACCTGCCCATACAAGTAGCACCCCTTTGCTATGATATGTGGGCAACCCTAGGGTCGCTGCTGAAGCATACCAGGACACTCACCTTACTCAGTAAGCCCTCAAGTATTATATTAATCTTGTACTCACATAGTTCAATAATGGTTTACTAGCGATGGCCCCAAGGATAGGGAAATCTACCCACCCATACAAGTAGGTTTCCTATGCCCTAGTACGTTATGCAGCTATTGCCATATCTAAAGCTACTAGTGCACTTGCCTTTCTCAACAAGCCCTCGGGTGAAGGATACGCCCCGCCCAATCATAACATGTTCTACGTACATAGATACTTCTAATATCATAATACATTATTCTTTCTCTCATTATTCATTCATACACATCTGTTCATGTTCATTGCTTTAAATATTGCATTGCATTTCACTTTACGTAATTCTTCAACATTTCATCGTTCACATTTGTCATTTCATACCATAATCATTCCATTGTCATTTCATTGCATTTTTGTTTCTTTCCTTCATACTACAACTGGTCTTTAGCCATCATCAGTTAGTCTACAGGTCCTTTGAGCTGTCATCAGTTAGTCTACACAAAAGTATGCTAGAATCTACTAACATGACCGTCTTTCAGCTGTCTTACATTTACATGGTTGCATTTAACATACACAAGCAACATAGTCCATTTCATATTTTATTCTCAATGCTTTACTTACTTAGCTTGCATCTCATACATTTAACATATATTTGCACAGAATCTCATGCCACATAATTTGACAATAAAATTCATATATATTTCTCGTAAAATAAGTCAACCCACATTTAACATTTATATGCTGAAAATACATTTTATTTCTTACATAATTCCTTAGAAATTACTTTTCACTTTCATCCGTTTACTTTCACATATACATAGCTATATAAGCAATGCTAGTCTCAGAAAACATAGTTTTACATGGTTGGTATTTTATACCCATATGGAAACATATATGCTTAAATAAACATAATCCATTTTAATTCAAGAAAAATCTGGTTTAATATGTAATTTCCCCTTACTTAAATCCTTGAACTACACCGACAGGAATCCTACACAGATGCCCACTGCGCTCACCCGGACCTTGGTTCAAAAACCCTAGTTCCATTAAATAAACCCTAAATAAAATATTATTTTAATATTTCCTATGGCCATAATTTCCAAATAAATAGTTATACCCGCAAATATAACCAATTTCCCAAATTTTTCAAATCACACTCTCGCTTTAAAGTGGGGCCTAGAAAACCCCAATTGAAAATTTACCCATGTCAAAATGACGACAATCGCGACTAGGACCACATGGTGGTGCCCGATCGTTGATTTAGCGGCATATTTAAAGAGAAATTAGAAAAATGGGAAAAAATTACCTTTCACCAGGAGTAGTGCCTAAGTCGTTCCCACAACAAATTCGCTTCAATAGAAATGTCGATGGCAGAGTTAGGAATCCAACGACACCTTCCGTTTTTCGATCCGCCGCAAATCCATCGAGAAATTAAGAGAGAGAGAGAGAGAGAGAGAGAGAGAGAGAGAGAGAGAGAGAGAGAGAGAGAGAGAGAAAAGGAGACGGAGGCGAGCGTGGGGGGCATAGGAAAACTTCAAGGGGGGTGTGAGTCTGTTGAAATCAAATCCATCTCCTAAAGCTTAGAAGCTTCAGGAATGTTATCCTTTTTATATATATTATATATTATAATAATATATTATATTATATTAATATATATTAATATGTTATGTTATATAATTTAATTAATGATTATCATTAATTAATTAATTATTTAATTTAGTTAATTATTTAATTCAATTTTAAATATAAATTTTATTTTATTTATTTATTAATTATTATTATTATTATTACTATTTTATTTATTTATTTATTTATTTTTTTTTTGGGATCACTACTAAAATCTTAAACCGTTAAGAAATATTCTCAATAATGATATTCAAGAAAATGGTTCAAAGAGAAGTAAGGATTTTTGCTCAACAAGATTTTTGCAATAAAATAATACGAGCTATTGAATCTTGCAAACAATGTGCAAGATTCACAAGCAATATGAGATTTCTCGGCCAACAAAGATTTATCAAGACAAATGAGTGGAGAAAACTCTAAGCAAATTCTCAAATATGATTTTCAAAGTAAAAATGAGTGAGAGTGAATGCTTTAAAAATGTGTATCAAGTGCCCAAAACAATTGAACTCAACCAAACTTCAAAAGCAGTAAGTGTGCTAGTGAAGGAGGAGAGTAGAAATCAAATGCTCTCTTGAAAAAAGGATTTGCAAATGAATGAGTATAAAAGAGTAAAAATTTAAAGCATAAAATATTTGGGAGTATTTTCTAATCTAAGAATTTTATTAAAAATTGAGTTATGAGGGGGTATTTATAGGCTTTCTAAAAAATATGACCGTTTGGGACATAAAGGGTATTTTTAAAATTATTTATTTAAAAAATTAACCCTGATTAGCGTTAAGAAATGGCTTAACCCGCGAGGTTCGGTCGACCCAAGGCTTCGCCGGTTGGCTTAACCTAGCACAAATTTGAATTTTCAAAAGGATTCGGTTGGCTAAGGAGAACTCCGGTCGGCTGAGCCAAAGGCGATTCCAAACCTTCATAGGTTCGGTCGGTTGGCCTTAAGTGCGGTCTATCGGTCCATGAAGGTCGATTGACCGTGTTCGTTTTGAACTAAATAGACTGTCGGTCGAGGCTTAAAAATTGTTCAAAATTTAAGGTCGGTTGGCTGGCCATATCAAGTGTTAGAAGGGCTGGTCAGCCGAGGCTTCTTAAACAGGAAAATCAACAGGGTCGGTCAACTGAGATGATTTTAATGCTAAAGGGTTGATCGATTGAGGTATAAAAAAAATTATTTTCTGGCCTAAGGTCTCGTCGGTCAACTGAGCTGAATATGCCTAATATAGGTCGGTCGACTAAGCATAAAATAAACTTGTGTTTTTGGTTTGTTTCGTCCTTATAATTCATTAACAAGATTTTCCATGAAAGCTTTGGTTCCCTAGGGTCAATCTGTGGTCTTCATTGAGCTTCTATTCACATGATGCATGATATGCATTATTACAGACCAAATTTAAAACAAAATGCATTACAAATGAATAAAATTTGTCTTCTTCTTTGCTCTTTTGCCTTCCATGGAATACATCAAATTGAGATGATCTTTACGTCCTTCATGACTTCCAATTTCAGTCACCTTATCTGTGTTGAATTATAAACCTGTTTAAGCACTCAATACGCACATAAGTAACTTGTGCTTTGTCAGCATCAAGACAGAGATCAGACTCAAAAAGTCAACAATATTGGCTCTTGTGGAACTAGTTGTGTAGTTTAGGTTTCATCAAGGGTTGCCTTTCCCTTAATCAGCTAGACTAGGTTCACCACCTATTTTTTCAAAGCCTTAATTATTTTTTCCATCAAGAACTCTTCATGCTAGCTAAATTCTAGTATCTCTATACTTTGTGATCGAGCTCTTGTAATGATTGGATCACAAGTTGCTTTATAATTTTCCATACTTCATAGAATTTTGGTTGACCTTATTGAATATATGGTACAAACTAAGACATATGGAAAAGAAAAAGAATATAACATAAGAAGCATAACCTTATAAAATTAAAATGCATAATGGACACAACATGCCAAATGGATCCTTGCTTTGGTGAGAGGCAAACACCATTTTATTCCATTAGAAGTTCAAGTACAACATCTATTCATTAAAGGGGAGATATTTTGCCTTCTCCTCCTCATACACATCATTAGCCTATTTTAAGTAGGCAAGAACGTGAGTCGTTGCATCATATTTATACATTAGAAGACTTAGTCATAATCATTTTATCAACTACATCCTTGACCCCGAGAGATAATTCCTGAGCAGATTTGCCTACTTGTTGAAGGATTAGGTCTAAGGTAAAGGGCCTCTTCTTCATAACAAGATAAATTGGTAAGATAATCTACAACTTGTCCCAAGACTCCTCCTTATATATCAATAACTGGGATAGTTGCTTCTTCTTGTACATAATGATCCATTTCAACTCCTGAATGTGCATCTGTTATGCTACCATCGCCATTTGCTACCCATGTATGTTTGTTTTAAATTCCCATAGCTTATTTTGTAAGTCTTGGTTTAAAGCTAGAAGTTGGCGGATTTGTATCTCTGGCTTTGATTCCTTTTTTGTTAATTTAGTCTTATTTGATTCCAACTCAGTCTTTTATATCTTTAGCTCTTAGTTGGGTTCAGTTAACTCGTTTGCATTTTCTTGAAGCTTCCTCTTAGCTACTTTGTACTTCATCTTTTTACCCATAGTTATCTCCGAATATTTCTCCAAACCACTGGCTATCATGTCTGGCTCGAAGAATCGAACTATTAGAGCTTCTCGTTCTTCGACTTCCTTCCTCGGTATATTAACCATTTTCCTCTTTGATTCCTTTAATCGGATTACCTTTCCCTCTTATTATTAGTGCTAGGGCTACTTTCTAGCCCATAAATCCTTGTACTAGTCCTCCAACTCATTGGGATGAGGCATAGGTATATGTGGTCCTTAAGCATATAGGACCTTATAGCCCTTACCTCTATATAGCTGCCAGGTGGGATAACCTAATATGGTATGGATGGTGGTTCCTTCCTTCTCTAAGATCCTAGGACTTAGCCAATCCTTTTTAGTGTGCTTAATAAAAAGAGTGGTTGTACTATCTTAGTATCAAAAATGAAACTGGTGAAGTCCCACGGTCTGAGGTTTGAACTGGAAATGGCCAAGTTAACGTGGAGCTAAGGTGGGTGCCTAGCTAATGCGTCCCCTAGCTCCAAATAGTGGGAACCAAGGCATATCTCTACACCTCAAAAGAATGGATTGGATGAGCATCCACTTATCTAGTCATTTGACCATCTTCTCTTCCAAGAGTTCTAGGATAGCTGCTATGTCTATCTTCTGATACTTAGTTGCACAATCTAGAAAGGGTTCCTTCCTCCTATGAAGACATTTTAGAACATGTGGGGAGCTATGTGACCAAGGAACCACTCGTACAAGAGCTAAGTACAACATAAAAGTTCTCCCTTTCCTTTCTCCAAAAAAAACAAATGATGACAAAGTCTCAACAATGATGGCTGGAACTAGTGCTTGCCCCTTATGCTCCATCTATGCAAAGGCCATAGTAGCATTATGGTTAATGATGTGTGTAGCTAAAGGTAGAAAGATAAGTCCATACATAGCTAATGCCAACAATTGGAGTCTTAACTTATAGCCCACATCATCAAGATGCTCATTGAAGAGTTCTGCTATTTCATTCTAATGCCAACCCTCAATCTCACATTTTTTATAAGTCTTACCATCTAACTCATTTTCTTTGCCCCCATGCATTGAATCAGTGCTCGGACCAGATTAGTGTTGGGATTATATGTGAATACTTTTCATAAGCGGACTTTGGAACTTGTTACAACTTTTCATATTATTCAATGAGTGGGACCATGTCGGTTGCTCCAAAGGTGAAGCATTGATAGGTTGGATCCCAATGTTGGATCATGACATGTAGGGCCTTTCAATCTACATCCACTCTAAAGAGCATCCATGATACGTTCATAGGTTATTGTGAACTTCCTTTGATCATCCTTTGATAGGCAATTCCAACACCCTAAGATTCCGACTACATCTTTTTCTTTCTATAGCATGTTGTTTCTCTAAAAGGTATGCCTCTTCTATTACAATTATTGGTATCACTAGCATGTTGTACACCTCTCGATCTGGTGGTAAGCCAGGTAATTCATTTGGAAATACATCTGGAAATTCTCTAACTACTAGAATATCAGTCTGTTTCAATTCTTCTTTTGGCATCTCCTTTATATATGCAATATAACCCTGGCAACCACCCTAAAGCAGCTTCCTCACCTGAATTGCCGATACTAAGTGTGGCAAGGTGTGCACACATGAACCTGTATATCTGAATTCTTGCTCACCGTGGGGTGGGGGGGGGGGGTCTAAAAATCACTTCTTTTTTATGACATTCTATTTTGGCGTGGTTAGCAGCTAGCCAGTCCATACCCAATATCACATTAAACCCCTACATATCTAATAGCACAAGATCGGCTGGTAGTACTTTCTCTTGAATACCTACTGGAAAATCTTTAAGCACTCTCCTACACCTCATTACTGATCTAGTTGGCGTGGCTACTAACAATTTGACATCTAATAACTATGCCTCAACCCCAGATAACTTAGCATATCCCGACGACACGAAAGAATAAGTGACACCTCTATAAAACAAAACAACAACTTCATATGGTAAAGCAATAATAATACCTGTCATCCAGCAACCTTAGCGCCTCTCGGCATCAATTCATAGACCCTCGCCGGTGCTCTTATCCTCTGTTGGCCTCCACGAGGGACCTGGTAACCACCCCGGAACGGTTTGTGAACTGGGTGCCTAGGCCGGCAGTCCCTGACATGACCAAGCCCTATAACTAGGTCTCCCACAATGATAGCATACGTTCTCACCCATCCTACATTCACCTGAATGCCTTTGGCTACATTTGGGACAAATGTGCTAAGCTTGCTCACCTAAAACCCTCGGTGTCTTGTCATATGTCTTTGGCCTCCTCTGAACTAGTCTCCTATCACGCCTCGAACTTAGAAATGGAATCCAAGGGTAAAAATGTAAACCAACCAGTCCCTGTATCATACAAAACATCCCAAAATACAAGACAATAGATGAGGGTCGGACCGCTAGGGTTCCCAGACACCCTATACACATCCAAACATAACAGAATATATGCAACGAAAAAAGGTCATAATATATACATATAGTACCATACCAGAGTCTACACAAGAACATAATCAAGGTTCCATCAATACAACGTACAATTGGGTGCCCAACACATCCCAAAATGGCAACCCACCAAATTACAGTCCTAGCACTTACCCAAGCGCTACCCGCAGTACATCGGCCACTATGCTCCCTACACTAGGACGCTAGTTTTGGTTACTCGAAAGACCTGTAAAAATGCACATACAATAGGGGTGAGACACCTCTTAGTAAGGAAGAACACAGGTTATATCGGTATGTGGCATTTGAGTGTTATCATGATGCAACATACACGCAGTTAAATGCAGTCTAGTACTAATTTTACACAGTTCATACACGCACACACACACATGATCAGCAATCCTGCTGTTGTCACACCCATCGGCCCTAAGTCGGCCTGTAACCTACGGTGTTGGCCCGTAGCCAACCCGCGAACACGGCGCCACCGGCACATGGCTAGTCCTCGACTCCCATGGCATCCTACCAGAGCTAACTGATGGATCCACACCTTTCGGCCTGATCTGCCCGAATAGGATCATGCCCTTGGATATAGATTCAGACATCTGCCAATCTATGGCTAACGATTTTATACGCCCTCGGATATAGAGCCGGACACTCTTAGTACTTGGAACAATTCTGAACCACATTCCTACTAGCATTTAAACCAATCACACACACACATGCATGCTCATATAACCAAACAAACCACACCCATTTGGTAATCTAAAATCATGGTTTTCCAAACACATACAGTTTAAACAAGTCAAGACATGGTTATCCTTATAACTCAGTATAAATCAACATATACGTTCGGTTTTCAACAAAACTAGGGATGCAGCCCGTCGCCCCATTTTTCCCAAAACTATAATCATGAAAAAGCCATAGTTTTCCCTGTTAGATCCCCCCAAATGAGTAGCCAAAACACACACAGGACCGTGAACCACAGTTCTATCGAGTCCGATTTAAAAAATAATCGATATAAACACAATTCCCTTTACCTTTCCCTTGAATAGCAAATCTCAAACTCTAAGGCCCCTAAACAGCGAATCGAGTTCCAAAACCTACAATCAATAGTACAAAAGATACTCACAACACTGCTCTTTACTAAACTACCAGATCAGAATTGAAAACCGAGCCTTACCTCGATTTTATGCCAAAACCCGAAAATCTCCGAAACGAAATTCTGATCCGTAGAACTTGTAGAGAATCCTTCCACAATCCTTGTGGTAACTTCAGATTCACGATTCTAATGACGAACGACGAAGAAATCTAGAGAGATAGAGAGTAGGGAGAGTTCTAGAGAGAGAGAGAGATAGTATTCATTTTTCTTAGTTGAGAAGTAATGAAAACTTCTATTTATAGCCCCTTGACCCGGCCACTTCTCTTCGACGAGTTACGTCCTCGTCGACGGGACCAAGACCTCGTCGATGAGTCCGGGATCTCTGGGTTTCCGAAACCCCTCGGCTTCTACTCGTTGACGAGCCTCTCAACTCGTCGACGAGAGATACAAGGCCTTCGTTGACGAACTCTGGCTTCGTCGACGAAGCCTGTTCAAATACCCATTTTACCCCTCTTTTATTTATTTAAACCCATTTATCACGGTTTGGGTTCTTACAATCTCCCCTCCTTACAAAATTTTGTCCTCAAAATTTGCCATCTCTCATTCACAAACTTATATAACTGAATACATATACACGCAATACTAACAAGAAACTGTCGACTACTACAGTGCAGCCCCATCATACACATACATACCCTCACTTATGGTGGAGGCATACCGTGGTTCATATACAAATGTCTTAGGAGTTCATAATATACACACTCCCGACGACTAACCACCTATCCCAACCCAAAGCAGGATAATGTACAAGTACTTAAAACAACTGTGGATACTTTCGGCGTATTTCCATTTCCAATTCCCAAGAAGCTTTCAACCTCATAGTTCCACCACAATACCTTCACTAACGGTATCTCTTTAGTATGAAGCTTCTGAACTTTACGGTCCAGAACCTGAATAGGTATCTCCTCATACGCTAAAGTATCCCCAATTTCCAACTCATCATAGCTAATAACATGTGAAGGATCAAACATGTACCTCAACATGGATACATGAAACACATCGTGGACCCTCGAGAGTGCTAGAGGTAATGCAATCCTGTAGGCTATCAGACCCACTCGCTCAAGAACCTCAAATGGTCCGATATACCTCGGGCTGAGCTTGTCCTTCCTCCCAAATCTCATCACCCCTTTCATCGGAGCGATACGCAGAAATACCTTACCCCCACTTCGAACTCTAAATCACGGCAGTGAACATCTGCGTAACTCTTCTACCGAATCTGAGCTGATCTAATCCTCTCCCGGATCAAACCCACCTTCTCAGACGCCTGCTGCACAAGTTCAGGTCCTAACACCTAACGTTCACTAGCCTCATCCCAACACAAAGGAGATCGACACCTCCAATCATACAAAGCCTCGAACAGTGCCATCTCGATACTAGACTGGAAGATGTTATTATAAGCGAACACTACTAGTGGCATAAACTGTATCCAGCTACCACCAAAATCTAACACACAAGCTCGCAACATATCTTCTAATATCTGTATCGTCCTCTCCGACTGTCCATCAGTTTGGGGGTGGAACGTTGTTCTGAAAGTAAGCTTCGTCCCCAATGCCTCCTACAAGCTCATTCAGAATCGAGAAGTAAACCTCGGATCTCAATTTGATACAATGGACGCCGGTACTCCGTGTATTCTCACAATCTCATGCACATAAAATTTTGCTAGCCTACTTAAAGGATAACCAACTTTCATCGGTATGAAATGAGCAGATTTCGTCAATCTGTCCACGATCACCCAGATAGCATTCTACCCGTGACGTGCTGGTGGCAAACCAGTCACAAAATCCATGGAAATATGCTCCCATTTTCACATCGAAAATAGGCAAAGGCTGCAACGGCCATGCCGGCCTCTGATGTTCAGCTTTCACCTGTTGACACGTCAGACATTGCTCTATGAACTGAGCAATCTGCCTCTTCATACCCGACCACCAAAAGGTCTCGTGCAAATCCCGATACATCTTTATACTACCTGGATGTATCGTATACAAAGAACGATGCGCTTCCTCCAGAATCATCCTTTTGATCTCATTATCGTTCGGAACATATAGCCTGGTCCCAAACCTCAACACACCCCTGTCAAAGATGTTAAACTCTGTAGCTAGACCTTGCTGTACCTTTTCTCCAAAATCTGCCAACTTTAGATCACTAGCTTGCGCGGCTTTTATACGCTCAAACAAGGTCGGCTAGAGCACCAAGCTAGCAATGAAAGCCTGATAATCACCAGATACCAACCCTATACCTGAGCTTTCCAAATCTCGTCTGATGTGACACTGAGTTACAACCGCAGGTTCTGACTTCCAACTCAACGCATCAGCTACCACATTAACCTTCCTGGGGTGATAATTGATCGTACAATCATAGTATTTAATTAACTCCAGCCACTGTCTCTGCCTTATATTCAACTCCTTCTGCGTGAAGAAATACCTGAGGCTCTTATGATTAGTAAAAATCTCACACTGCACACCATACAAATAGTGTCGCCAAATCTTCAGTGCATATACAACAGCAGCCAACTCTAGATCATGCGTAGGATAATTCTTCTCATACTCTTTAAGTTGCCAAGAAGCATATGCTACTACCTTACCCTATTGCATAAGCACACATCCCAGACCTTTCAGAGACGCATCGCTATAGATAACAAACCCACCATCCCCCGAAGGAATGGTCAACACTGGAGCAGTAACCACCCTGTGCTTCAATTCTTGAAAACATTGCTTGCAATCACTAGTCCAGTCAAACTGTACTCCTTTCTTGGTCAATCGAGTCAGAGGCCTGAATAGTTTAGAGAACCCCTCCACGAATTGACGATAATAACCCGCCAGTCCCAGAAAACTCCGAACCTCCTGCACATTCTTCGGCCTCACCCAGTCAACCACAACTTCAATCTTCCTAGGATCAACTGATATACCATCCTTAGTAACCACATGGCCTAAGAACTTAATTTGACTCAACTAGAATTCACACTTCTTCAGTTTACCATACAACTTCTTCTCCCACAGAATCTATAACACTAACCTCAAATGATCCTCATGCTCTTTCGAACTCCTCGAGTATACTAGAATATCATCAATGAGTACCACCATAAACTGATCTAGGTACTCATGGAAAACCCTATTCATAAGATCCATAAATATCGCCGGAGCATTCGTCAACCTAAAAGGCATGACCAAAAACTCATAGTGGCTATATCTAGTTTGGAAAGTCGTTTTTACTAAATCCTACGATTTGACCCTCACCTGATGATATCCTGACCGCAAGTCAATCTTTGAAAAGACCCATGTCCCCTGCAACTGGTCAAAGAAATCATTGATATGAGGTAAAGGATAGGGATTTTTCACAGTCACCTTGTTAATCTCACGGTAATTAATGCACATCCACATCGACCCGTCCTTCTTCTTCACAAACAATACTGGAGCTGCCCAGGGCGAAACACTAGGTTGAATGAAACCCTTGTATAGTAATTCCTGCAACTGCTCCTTCAACTCTCGAAGTTATGCTAGAGCCATCTTGTACGGAGCTTTAGAGATCGGTGCCTTGCCAGGCAGCAACTCTATCGCAAACTCCACCTCACGATTCGAAGGTAAATCGGGTAAATCATCTGGAAACACATTCGGGAACTCGTTGACCACTCGAATATCCTGGAGTCTTAACTCATCCCAAAAAGGTTCCTTCACAGAAGCTAGGTACACCTGAAACCCGACCAAGAGTAGCCTTCTCGCTTGCAATGCCGATAGAATCTGTGGCGCCGAATGCACACACGATCCCACGAATTTATATTCTTGCTCCCCAGGACGTCTAAACACTACTACCTTCCTACGACAATCGATCATAGTGTAACTGGAGAACAACCAATCCATTCCTAGAATGATATCAAACCTCAACATGTCGTATACCGCCAGATCCGCTGCTAGCAGCTTCCCCTGAATTACCACTGGGCAGTCTTCCAACGTCTTCCTACAGAATGATACCCTCCCAAATGGCATAGTAATAGATAACATCTCGTTCATGACTCGGGTCTCAAACCCACACCGTCCCACAAAGTTCACAGATACAAAAGAATGAGTTGCACCCGAATAAAAAAAAACATAAGCCTTATTCGAAAGCAATAATAAGGTACCTGTCACCACATTCCCTACATGCTCAGCGTCCACTGGAGTAAGAGAATATACTTTGGCTGGAGCTGTATTCATCTGAACGATTCCCTGAGGTATCTGGTTGGTCCCATGGTTCATACTGGATGTAGACACGTCTCGTTTCAGTGCATGACAATCGCAAGCCATGTGACTTGGCTGACCTGTCTATGGCATCTGACACAACGGTCCCTAGTCTGGCTCCCTTGGGAACTCTGGATTTCGGTATTTTGATGGTAACTCGAGCCCTTGATTCTCTTCTTCTATGATCCCTGATGAGATCCTATCTGAGAACTAGAAGGTACTATCCTCTTCCTCGATTCCTAATCCACCTTATCCTCTTGGATACTGGTCTTAATCACCATGGCTTTATCCACCAACACCGAGAACTCGCATATCTGAAGCATATCCACTAGTCTACGAATATCTTTCCTCAAGCCCTTCTCAAACCTTTGAGTTTTCTCATACTCGCTCGAGATCAAACACGTCACAAACTAGGATAGCTCTATATACCGAGCCGCATACCCCTGCACCGTCATATTCCCTTGAGTCAGAGAAGAAAACTCATCCACCTTCGCATCACGTAGAGAAGTCAGGAAGTATTTGTCGAAGAACACCTCTTTGAAACGGATTCATGACATCTCCTCAGGACCACCCCTCTGCTTCTCCAGTAGATTCATCGCAGTCCACCATCGACCCGCCTCCTCAGATAGCTGGAAGGTAGCATAGAAGACTCGCTGGCTATCCGTACAGTGCAAGACTTCCAGAATCCTCTCAGTCTTCTCCACCCAATCCTCTGCTATCATTGGGTCAGGTCCTCTAGAGAACGTCGGAGGATGCATGTGTGTGAACCTCTCAATGGTGCACCCCGCAGTAGTAGGAGAGCGCTCGCGTCTCCTCACACTCCCCGATCTCCCATAACACCTGCCTTGTCAAACCTCGAGGCACAGAAGGAGACTCATTACTTGCAGTCTCCTTGGAGCCACTTTCCAGGTCATTATCCTTGGCCTCTATTCTGCAGCACAATAGGAATCTATCAGTATCCCTACAACACATATAGTTAACACAATGATCTACACTAATCGTGTTAACTACCCCTTGCCAGGTCCAGGTCTGTCCTATCACACTGACACGAAAGTCATCAATGATCTGCCCTACTCTTACTGGAATCGCCATCTCAGGAAAAACATAGAATACCATTGACAAATCTCGGTCTAGCAATCAAACACCCCTCAACCAACTCTACCTATATCCAACATCCTATACTCTGGTATGCACTCACAGCTAAGCCTAACCAAGTCTACAAGACCTAACAACCTGGTTAGCTTTGATACCAAGCTATCATGCCTCGAACCCAAAATGGAATCCAACCAGTCCCTGTATCATACAAAACATCCAAAGATACAGGATAATAGATGAGGGTCCGACCCCGTGGGGTTCCCAGAACCTTATACACATCCAAACATAACAGAATATACGCAGTGGAAAAAGGTCATACCATATACATACAGTGCCATACTAGAGTCTACACAAGGACAGAATCAAGGTTCCATCAATACAACGTACAACTGGGTGCCCAACACATCCCAAAATGGCAACCCACCAAATTACAGTCTTAGCATTTACCCAAGCATTACCCGTAGTACACCGGCCACTACGCTCCCTACACCAGGATGCTAGTTCTGGTTACTCGAAGGACCTGTAAAAATGTACGTACAGTAGGGGTGAGACACCTCTCAGTAAGGAAGAACACAGGTTATATCGGTGTGTGGCATTTGAGTGTTATCATGATGCAGTATACACGTAGTTAAATGTAGTTCAGTACTAATTTTACATAGTGTATACACGCACACACACACATGATCAGGAATCCGGATGTCGTCACACCCATCGACTCGAAGCCGACCCTCGACATACGATGTTGGCCCATACCCAACCCGTGAACACGGCGCCACCAGCACATGGCTAGTCCCCTACTCCCATGGCATCGTACCAAAGCTAACTGGTGGATCCATACCCTTTGGCCTAATTTGCTGGAATAGGCTCACGCCCTCGGATATATAGCCGGACCTCTGCCAATCTATGGCCAGCGATTTCATATGCCCTCGGATATAGAGTCGGACACTCTCAGTACTTGGACCAATTCGGAACCGCTTTCCTACTAGCATTTAAACCAATCACGCACACACATGCATGCTCATATAACCAAACAAACCACACCCATTTGATAATCTAAAATCATGGTTTTCCAAACACATACAGTTTAAACACGTCAAGGCATGGTCATCCCTATAACACAATATAAATCAACATATACGTTCGGTTTTCAACAAAATCAGGGATGTAGCCCGTCGCCCCCTTTTTCCCAAAATGTAATAATGAAAAAGCCATAGTTTTCCCTGTTAGATCTGCCCAAATGGGTAGCCAAAACACACACAGGACCATGAACCACAGTTCTACCGAGTCCGATGTAAAAAATAACCGATATAAACTCAATTCCCCTTACCTTTCCCCAGAATAGCAAATCTCAAACTCTAAAGCCCCTAAACAGCGAACCGAGCTCCAAAACCTACAATTAACAGTACAAAAGATACTCACAATACTGCTCCCTACTAAACTACTGGATCAGAATTGAAAACCAAGCCTTACCTCGATTTTACACCAAAACCCAAAAATCTCTGAAATGGAATTCCGATTTGTAGAACTTGTAGAGAATCCTTCCATGATCCTCATGGTAACTTCATATTCACGATTCTAACGATGAACGACGAAGAAATCTAGAGAGATAGAGAGTAGGGAGAGTTCTAAAGAGAGAGAGAGAGATAGTATTTAGTTTTCTTAGTTGAGAAGTAATGAAAACTTCTATTTATAGCCTCTTGACTCGGCCACTTCTCGTCGACGAATTATGTCCTCATCAACGAGGCTCTATAGTCTTCTCGTCAATGAGACCAAGACCTTGTCGACGAGTTTGAGATCTCCGATTTTCTAAAACCCTTCGGCTTCTCTCGTCGACGAGCCTCTGAACTTTGTTGACGAGAGATACAAGGCCTTCGTCGACGAACTCTGGCTTCGTCAACGAAGCCTATTCAAATACCCATTTTACCCCTCTCTTATTTATTTAAACCCATTTATCACAGTTCAGGTTCTTACATCTCCTCTCCATGGACCTCAGTTGGAACCCGCCTGAAATCTTGGAGGCGCTGACCTCTTCCTTTGGCTTGGTACTTCCACATCTGTCTTTTCGGTTTCCTCTGCTACTGTGGCTCTATCAACTAATTCAAAGAATTCCTGCATCTTTAGAACAGCCACCTGTTTATATATATCTCGCCTCAAACCCCTCTCAAACATCCTGACCTTTTTAGCTTCATCTGGCACTATGTATGAAGCAAAGCATGACAGCTCAATGAATTTTTCCGCATACTACTGGACTGTCAACGGCCCCTGAGTCAAACTCAAAAACTCCTGCACTTTAGCCTCTTTGATAGTAGCAGGAAAATATCTATCAAAGAATATCTCTCTAAATCGACTCTAGGTCATAGACACTGGTATAGATCTCTGCTCCTCCAGTAATCTAGTAGCCGTCCACCATCTCTTGGCCTCTCATGTCAACTTATACATAGCATAGAGGACCCTCTGCTTATTGGTGCAGTGTAGCACCATTAGTACTTTTTCTATCTCCTGCATCCAGTTTTCAGTAACTACAGGTTCAGCTGCTCCTGAAAATGCTGGAGGGTTCATCTTAGTGAACTTCTCTATCATACAACCCTAGGCTACAAATGGACCTCCTTGCTCCTTGGAGCTCTGTGCAATCTCAGCCATGACTTGCTGAGCTACGTGGCGTAAAACAGCATCTGAATCTCCACTGCCCATGCTAGAAGGCTCTGCTCCATCATCGCCGCTAGTGTGAGCACTACCACCTCCAGGGTCCATCGTGCAATAAAGCCAAATTATTCTGAGAATCTGAACCTCATAATACTATCCGTACTTTCATTTAACTAAAATACCCTTATACTACCTATTACTAATTTAAGGTCTAGTCCTACCATATGGAAAAGAAACCGATGATAGTTTACTATGGTTTTCCTGAAATCGTTATCCTAGGAAAAACACAGAAACCACCCCAAAGTTCCTGCTTCTAGACTGCAGAACAGAATCCTAAATTCTCATCTTAATTTCCCAACATTATTTCACTTCTATTCTATTATATCCTTCTCAAAATTCCATTCCTATATTCTGGTATTGTTTTCCATTGTACTCTAGAGTCTACAGAACCTAGCAACCTAGACTCTAATACCAAAATGTAATGACCTCAAAATTTCACACGATTTTTTTTCAAATATATATACTGATAATCATTTACTCTGATACCCCTGTAACAACTGCTAAAAAACACCTATGCAGTAGAAAACATAATACTGTACAACCATATACACAATACCAAAATTTAGTATTTCCCAAAAATATATATACATAAATACACATCTCCCCAACAACATCTACTAAAATTCTTGAAACCTAACAAAAATGCATCTTTCTAATAACACTTACCCTATAGATAGGGCAGTGCAAATAACCTCTCTACCTCCGAGCCCGATCCGCTCGTCTAACTGGATCACTTGAAAAATGTTAAGTTACTGGGATGAGACAACTCTTAATAAGAAGAAATATGCTATTACCAGTGTGTGGCAACTGAGTTTACATAAATAATTTATTGATAAATAACTGAAACTGAGGTAGTCTGTAAAATAATACACAGTATAACTCACACCTATGTGGTTTAAAATATACCTGTAACATCTGAACTTTCTATTTAATCATACTTTTAGTATTCTAATATATCTGTCGTTAACCTGTAAATCTATATGTATATGTAACTATGAAAATTACCCTAGAAAACTGTATGTTATGATTTAACCCCTTATGACAGGGTTGTGCGGCCCGTAGGCAGGACTTAACTCTGGTTGGCCTACTAGGATAAGTCAACTGAAACTCTATCATCATCAGACTAGCCTCCTCAACCCAGAATACTGGGGAGCCTGCAATCCCTCCAGGCACGGTAATTGATTTCCTCACCGTCAAATCGGCAGCCTCAACCCATAATAGTGGGGAGCTTGCAATCCCTTCAAGGCACGGTTGATTGAAATCCACACACTATTTAAGATATGTGGTTGCACTCTGATCTGAAATAGCAACAGTATCGTGCTCTGTTGACTGAATCTAATTGAACTAATTCATCAGGGTCTAATACTATATAATACTAATATATATATATATATATATATATATATATATAATTATCTTACTGTTTCATCAAGATTCCAAAATAACCATAACACTATAAAACTAATATGAAAATACTGTAATATTTGAACTAAAATAACTGTAATATCTTATCTGTAATATCTGAACTGAATAAACTGTAATATCTTAACTGAATAAACTATAATATCTAAGTGTTGTGGTTTTGAAATTCTAGAAATCATGGTATTCTGTAAATACTGTAAAATATATGTTTGTATATATACTGTAATTCATAAATCTATAAAATATGGTAAGGCATATTCCTATGCAAAAATACTGTAAATCATGAGATTCTGGAAAACTATATAAACTCTGTACTGAACAAATACCTACTCATGCCACACAATTAATAAAACTCATGTTCTAAAATCTGTAAAAATGTATAATTTATACCTCGTATCTTAATAACCAAATACTATAATTTACTAATAAAATTTCTGAATTTACTAGCATAACATATTTCCCTTACCTGATAAATTAGGCTCGTTTACTGATTTCTAACTTATGCCCACGGCGTTCATAATTTCAAAATCCTAAAATTATACACATACATATTTCCTTGTTAATCAACTGAATTTTTAGAATAATTTTCATACTCACATTTCCTGAATTTATAAACAATTTATCATTTACCTGGGTTCCTGAGCACACCCACTAGGTTCTTTAACCTACCTGTAGTATAAGCCCCAAAACCCTGAATTCACAACACCCAAATTTAATCATCCCAAAAACCAGTATAATAACATCTACAACAGAATCTGGGTTCAGAAAAACATACAAGCCAAATAATCCTTAAATAACCTACTTATCCTGATTTTGGGATGGTTCCCAAACATCTCAAATCGAAATTCTGCTCCGGCTAAGTTGTAGAGAATCTCCCTAGAATCATCGTGATAGCTTTTGATCGTCAAACCGGAGAGAAACAGAGCCAAAAATCTAGAGAGAAGGCAAAGAATTCTGAAATTCTAGAAAGAGAATGAAGGACGAACTAATCTGCTCGCTAAAATGTTGACACGTGGCTTCGTTGACGAGCCACGTGTACTCGTCGACGAGATGAAGAAGGTAGTTTGTCAACAAAGGTAGGATATCGTCAACGAGCCACTAGGTCCAAAACACCCCATCTCGGCATCTCTTCATCGATGAAACACTAAACTTTGTCCACGAACCGTGTAAGGGAGTTCGTCGAAGAAGCTAGGGCATTTGTCGACGAACCTTGCTTTACCTTTTTAAAATTTTCCTTTTCCTCTTTATTTAATTACTATTATTTTTCGGGTCTTTACAGAAAGAGTCTAATTATAGGACTTGTGTAGTGCAATGAAAGTGTGTGAATAAAGCACTTATGAAGATGCAAAGAATGCATGCATGACAAGATATTTATATCATAACATATCAATTGACAAACACAACATATATATAATGCAACATGAAGGAAAACACATGCAAACACACTTAACACAATAGAGGACACACACAAACACACATAAGAGGCAGTCCAACTCTTAAGTGTCCCTAATTGAGTCACCAAAGCTAACGACACTAGGTTTAAAGGACCCATTTTGGTTGTCAATGTTTGGTGGACTAACTAAACCAAAGCAAGTAAAATAATCATCCATTGGTTCTTTTACTTATCCTTTTTATTTAAAATGGAGTTGCCACTATATTTTGATTTTTTAAAAGGTAAAATAAAGGAAACCTGCTTTTTTTTTTTTTGTTCGAAGGATCTAGTTTAGGAGTACTATTGTAAATATGAAAGGAATATTTTTAAATCCCTTTAATTTGAGATTTAAAAGACCTAACACCCTAAAACACCCATTTCAAGAGTGGTTACAACACTTATCCTATGTTTGTATGTATTCTACTTAAAATTTTCGAGTAAAAGATTGAGAAACAACCCAAATATACACTTATAGGAATAGGTCGTTGACCACTTACAGAGAGCGGTCGACCTCCTCTTGCTGGTTTTCATTTTGTTTTTCTTGATGACATTCAAACTTCTCATCCCGTAACCCCATATGAAAAGGATTCCATGGAATTTATACAAATAAATCTCATGATAATTCAATTACTTGGATGTCTTAACAAATTCCACAAACAAAAACAAAGAGAAAATAAAAACAAAAAACAAAGAAAACATTAAAGTTTTCTAGTTGTGGTTGAATCTACCATGGTAGGTTACCTACATATCCTCCATTAGAGGAATTAAGCCACTTTTAGTTCTAAAGAATTTTCAAAAGGAAGTTTTAGGAAACATTTTGGCGATTGTTTTTAAAAGAATGCTTGACATCACTTGGAAATCCTTGGGAAGACTTGAAACCTTATTAGAAAATCATTTACTTTTAATTAGGAAACTCTTTAGAACAGAGACTAAATTCAAGATAAAATATTAAGAAATCCCTTTTTCTACCCTTCAGCCATTTCATAGGTGATCATTTTGAAAAAAATTATTTTTTATTGTTTAAACTTGAAAAAATTGTGGATTTTTTATGGGAGAACCACAAACCTACCTTGAAATCAATGTTTGAAAACTTGGAGAACATCTAAAAACTGCATCATGGATGCATGATGTAAAAACCCCAAAAAGATATATAAAAGATTAGCGGATTGATTTCTAAAAAAATAAAAAAAAATAAAAAAAATATTAATAATAATAATTAATTAATTAATTAATCAGATTTTAAAAGAAACAAAAATAATTAATTAAAATTATTTTTATTTTATTAATAAAATATATTATTATTAATATTAATTAAATATATTATTATTATTATTATTATTATTATTATTATTATTATTATTATTATTATTATAACATTACCTGAAGCTTGAAGCTTTAGGTAAGTTCTCAGAAAGTGCGCAAGCCGCCCCCCCCCCCCCCCCCACAGCATCTTCTTCTTCTTTCTTTTCTTTCTTTTCTTTTCTTTTCTTTATTCTTTCTCTACAACTCCTGCAATCTCTCTCTCTCTCTCTCCTCACGTTCTCTCTCCCTCTCTCCTCGATTTCGTGACAGATTTTCGCCCAATCGAAAATCCGAAGATACCACTGGACTCCATTCGCTGCTGTCGTCATTTCTACCAAAGCGGATCGGTGGTAAGAGCGGCGTAGGCGTATTCCCTGGGGTAAGCCATTTTTTCCCTTTTCTTTAATTTCTTGCAAAATATAAGCCCAATTGATGAATGGACACCACCACGAGAATCTAGGGATGATTCTCTACAAGTCTAGTGGGACGGAATTTTTGTGGGGGTGTCGGGCCAAAACCCCAAATTTAGGGTGCGGCGATTATTAAGGGGCTTATTTTTAATTAATTAGCATTAATTTAGAAATACTAAAATATTAAGCATTTGGGACCGAAGTAGGATTTCTGGAATTTAGGCCCCGGGTGAGCACCGCGGGTGTAATTTTGGGACCCGCAGGTAAAATTTGGAAAATTAAGTAGGGATATTAAATAATAGTTTAAATGTTAATTTGAGGTGTATGAAACCTAAGGAAGGCTAGATGAATATTATTTTGGAGAAATAGATTAATTAATCTGGGAAAAAATGTAAATTGCAGGAGTTAAATTTCGGGCGCCAAGGGTGTGAAATTTTGGATCCTAACAAATTTCTCAATAGCCAGGTAAGGGAATAAACTAAAGCAGTAATTTTCCATACAAATTATTATTGATTATTAGTAAATTTATTTTCAGAAAAGCATATGTTATATTGTGTATTACGAATGAAATGTACGATTGGGAAAATACTGCTATGATGATTAAAATGTATATGTATGTATGAGATGTAAGGAATTCACGATTTTAGAATATGAAGTATGACTTTTAACAGCATATGTGTGGCATGAATATTATTTTATGTGAAATGTATTATGATGTGAAATATTTTATGAACTAGGCATGATTTCAGGTATTATGAAAATATGAGTTATGTTGTGATGGTTTTGATGATTATGTGATAAATGATGTATTTTCAGTATATATATACCTTAAACAATTTTGGCGTGAGGCCATATATTTATGTTATCGGCGCGAGGCCGTATTTATGTTTTTGGCGCGAGGCCATATATTTATGTTATCGGCACGAGGCCGTATTTATGTTATTGGCGCGAGGCCATGTATTTATGTTATCGGCACAAGGCCGTATTTATGCTATCAGCACGAGGCCGTATTTATATTATTGGCGCGAGGCCATATTTACTATGATTTTGGCGCGAGGCCATATGTATGATTTCGGCGCGAGGCCGTATCTATGTTTTCGGCACGAGGCCGTAATGATGTTACGTATGATCATGTATTATATGTTTTCACAACCAGGATGTTATTTTAGTTCAGACCAGGAGCTCGGTACCGTAGCTATGGGTTAATTTTGGCACGAGGCCTTATTAGTGCTACCGTCCCACGAGGGGATGAGAGATGGATAGTCGATGTAGCTTTCAGTAGAGTGTGGACGTCCACCTGGCAGTCCGGACCAGGGTGTGGCGGGCTCATCATACTTACAGACATATTTGATTCGGCAGTGGTAGGCCAGCCATTATCGGGTCCCGCCTTCGGGCTGCACAACCTGTCGTGGGGGGTAATACATGACACCAGCTAGCTATTCATCCTGAGTTTATTTTCAGTACTATAGTTATAACAGATGATTTTATGTATGATATGAATTATTAACAGATGTGAAAATATATGTTTACCCAGTACGATATGATGATGTTTATGAAATTATGAAATGTACTATATACGTATAAATGCATTAAATATTCATGTTGCCAGACAGCTGTATTTAGTTTATTTTCCCTTACTGAGAAGTGTCTCACCCCCAAACTTAATTAATTTTTCAGGAGCCCTTGAGAGACCGACGGGTCAGGGCCGCTGTTGAGCTAGTGAGATTACCCTGTGAGAAGGGTAAGATTTTGTAATAGGGTCAGAGTTATTTTGTGTTTGACCCTAGAGATATTTTTATGTATGTGAGGATGTATAGAATGCTCTGGTATTATGTTTTATGATTGGATGTTTGAGATTTTATGTTTATTGCTGCTAAGTTTTTCGCTGTGTTTGATAGGTGTCCCCGCTACCCACGTGTTCGGGTTGACCATTTTATTTATTATGTGATATTTTATGTTAAGAAATTGAGGGACGTTACATATGACTCCTCAAGGAAGTTTTGAAAATACTTCATAAACTTGAAAGCTTTGAGAAAACTTGAGTGAATTTATTTTTAAAGTGAAAATTTTGGGTTTTCATTGAAAAACCATGAAAACTTTCATCCAAACAACAAGTAAACTAGACCAACTACACTCTAGTGAGTGTAGAGACTCAAAAACACTAAGAATTTAAGAAGAAAATGAATGAAAATTAAGATAGAGAAGGGTTAGACACTAACATTGATGAAAAACCCAACTTTTTAGATCAAGTAGAGGATCAAATCACTTCCCAAGTACCCCAAAAATCAAAGTTGAGATATGAATATCTCACTTTCTTTTCTACAATCAAATTTCCCAATGCAAACCCCTTAGAATTTTTAGAAAACTCTCTTGACCTCCACTTGGACGTGTTATTTCTCTTTGTCAAGTGGTCCTTTTATAGACCTCTAATTGAAGGGAGGGAAAAACCCATTTTGAATTATTTTGAAAATTCAAGTTAAAAAATAACTACCATTAACTACCAACCAACAACTATCAATGTCGTTGCTTGACATGTGGCATCATTGGAATACATGGCATCACCCAAATTTTATAGTCAGTCACAAGAAGACAACTCAAATTTTCAAATTTTCTTAGGGTTGGGTGACCACCTAAATGAGCTAGTTCACTACCTATTGAGGTGTCAAGCTAAAAAATTGTGGGAGAGGGGTTGGTTGATCACCAAAAGTGGCTAGTGGACTTCCTCAATTATTTTCTTTTCTCTTTTGCATTCTACCTTAATTTTTTTCCCATATATTCAACTTGGTATTTTGGTTTTGTAGGGTAAAAAATGACTATCAATAATAATCAAGAAAATAATAATACTAATAGATTTCGATACCTTGAATTTATCATACAAGCAGAGGAAGAGATCAAAGAGGATATAATACATATAGTTAAGTAGGATGGGTAAAATGGAGCGCTTCAAGCATGTTGTGTGATAATAGAACCCTGCCAGTCCGAGTGCACATCTGCGATTTACTCCTGCACGTGTGGAGGGCGTCGTGCATGCAGGCGTGGGATTAGTCTCTCTTGCCAGTCCCGCCAGGTTGCGTGCCAGGTTGTGTGCCCCAAAGGGGAGTATCCGCTGGAGAGTCTGCTAGTGGTGATAGGGATGAGAGGAACCCGACGTAATCAAAAAAAAAAAAGAAGACCAACCATGCTATATGAATAGAATATTGGGAAATTAAGAAATAACATATTCAAAGAATAAAAGTTATAAAAAAGAGAATGTTAAAGTAGGTGAATGGTATAACTTTAAAGGATAAATTACGGAACGAACATATTTGCAATACGGTAAGCTAGCATAGCACCAACACAAGGTAAGATAAGAGAAGAGTAATTTAGATGGTTTGGACATTTGAAATATAAACCAAGTATGCTCCGGGGAGAAGTAGTGAGTCAGTTGTTGTTAATGGTAGTGTTAGGGGTAATCATAAATCTAAAATAACTTAAAATGAACTAATGAGAAAGGATCTAATAACTTTTAAATTAGTCAAGAAAAATGCCCTTAATTGTGTGATGTGGTAGAAAAGGATTCATCCTCACCTAATGCAAGTTAACGCTTGTTATTATATTTTTATTTTATTTTATTCCTAAGAATATATATATTCAATGAAGCAAATGTAATTTACATGTATTTCTCATATTTTTGAAGTTATGATTTTTTAAGATATGGTGGGAGATGAGGAGAAAATAGAATGTTATAAAGATTTCATTAAAAAATTTAAAATTAAATTTATTTTGTTAAATTAATTCTATGATTCTAATTTATAATCCCGTATTAAAAATAATTTATTTTAGTTGTACATTTAGTGCATACAAATAAAATAGAAATAAATAAAATAAAATATATTAGTTAATATTTTTATAATTTTTATTTTATTTTATTTTATTCTTATCATACTTTATTTCACATATCAAACACGGAGTAAAAAGAATTAGAAAAGAAAAATATAAATTAAGAAGTGAGTCTTTCCATTAATTAATAATATAGATAATATTTCAAAATTCTCTGAGCCTGCCGAACATAGCTGGATTTGTATCTTTGTATCTTTCATTCTTTTTTTAAAGCATAGTAAATGACACTTGATTTTTGTTTGAGACAGAAAAATTAGATTTGACATTTCATAAGATAAAAGGAAAATAATAATAATATAAAATTACATTGATTATATATATAAAAAATTATATTAGTCAATGAACTCAAAATTAAATGGATCAAATATTATGAATAGTCAACTTTCACTCCCATCCCTATCATCATCCCACAAAAAGAATTTTGTATGTATTTACTATAAATTAAACAAACACAAAATAATTTTTAGTCCTTTTCTTCATCAATGATACTCAAAAAGAAAACAAACTTCTCCAGCACCCCTCAAGATTCCGCCTCTTTTTTTATTTTTTATTTTTAAAATTGTATGATACAATCAATTTTTAAAATATCTCCACTATTTTTTTTTTTTTTAAAATTTGAGGAGAGAGAGAGAGAGAAAGGGGGGGGGGGGGGGAGGGAGAGGAATGAGGCCCAACAAATCTTGATACCCATCCAAGTGGAGAATCTCCCAAGTAATCATGTACTAATTTACCGAGAGAGAAAAAAAAATATACTGGCGCCTGCAGATGGAGAAATGAAATAACAAATGCACAATATAGATATACACAGAATCAGATCTTCTGAATCCAAATATGATTTACAATATGCAAGGATAAAACCAACTTGGTCGCAATAACCCTTGGACAGCTCAATCTCAACCATGGAATTGAACAAAAAATTCACTCCAGGAAATCAAACCAAAACTCGTTCTTGGAGTAATCAATCAGTGAAAAAAAAACAAAAAGACCCAGCAAAGCTCGAGCAAAATCTCATCTAATATATAACTAGGACACACCAACGAACAAGCTTAGAGCACAATATTTTTGGGGGGAGTCCAATCCGACGAGAACGAAAAGCCATCAAACTCTTTCATCCTCTCATTAATTCTCATCCTCAATCAGAATCACTAGAGCTAGAGCTGGAGCTAGAACTAGAGCTTGATTTATGAGATTTTGCTTTCTTACCACCTCCATTAGATACACTCAAACCAGAATCTTTAGATGTTTCGACTCCATGGTTTTCTTGATCAGCAGAGCTAGTGCTGATTTCTTGAACTCCATGTTTTTTCACAGTTGATTTAGTCTCCTCAGAGGAACTCACTTTGTAAACCCCACATTCTGCTAATCCATCTCTGGCATCTAATGACTCTGGTAGCTTATCGAGATCATGGCCTGAAACTTGCTGGCATGAAACTTGCTTTAAGTTCGCATCATTATCTTCCAAAGATCTTGCTTCAACTTGCAACTCTGAATGGATTTCTAGTGGATCCTTGCATTCAACCACAACAGGTTTCTCAACATCCACGTCTTGAAGCTTTTTAAAAGCCCAATCAAGGTCTTCGATTGACCTTGCTTCAAGAACTGGCAGCTCAAAGTTGCTCACTGCTGAGTTAGAATCTTTATGTGATGGCCCAAATTCAGCATGCTGCACTCCAGCTTGCTCTGATTCCGCAGCTTTGAGTAACTCATCAACAGCAGTCTTCTCAATTTCTCCCTCATTCACTTCCTTTAAGGCCAACTCAAAATCTTCAAGAGATCTTGCTTCAAGAATTGGCCTTCCTGAATCAGTCCCAACAGTAATTGGATCTTTTTTGTTAATCTCAGGTTCTCCAGGCTCAACTTTCTCCTCAGGCCTTGGTTCAATTTCCTCCAAAGCTGAATCAGTATCTTCAACAAACCGTGTTTCATCTTGGTTTAGCATCTCAGAATCTGGAAGTTCAACATCAGTGTTATTGGACACTGATTCTTTGTGGATAGACCCAAGAACCTTGGGAGACTTGACTTCTTCATGAACAAGTCCCTTAAAAGACGAATCAACAAGCTCACTGGAACTAGCACCAAAAGATGGAAGCTCCAAGGCACTGTCCACCTCTGGGTATATACAATCCTCCTCAACCCTGGATGATGTTAATTTTTCTGGGTTCTTAACAGCCTCAGTTTCATGGACTTCATTCCAGTTGTCTTCAGCATCAACAACAAACTTCATTTCAGCAACAGGTGGTACAGGAAAGCTTTCCTGATCTGCACCCAGGTGTTTTCCAATCCCATCGACATCTGATCCCATTTCTTTGACCCTAAAATCACCAACTGCATCCAATTCCGACAACAATCCTTCATCTATAGCCTTGATGTCATCTGCCTCTTCAATGAAACACGCTTCATCATCATGAGCTCCAATTGCTTCGGCTGCAAAATGGAGGTGTTGCAAGACCTGGCTTTGGTCTTCCAAATTTACCAGACGCGTGGGTAATTTATCTTCCGAATCCTCAAACAAGATGGAGGCAGAATCAAGAGCTGTGGGACAATAGTTTGGCAAGACTTTGTCCTCAGGTTCATGGACTTTCAGCATGTTCATACGAGAAAGGTGTACTTCCTGAGTAGAGTCCGCTGCCAGGACAATTGATTGTCCCTGCTTAAGAGTAGTTATGGTTAGTCACCCTTACCTATTATTAGATATGTTTATATGATTATTCTTGACACAAATGAAAATAATGGAGAAGAAATAGATGCAAGTTTTTCAGCTAATAAATGTACTGCACAAATCATTTTGGTGAGTAGCGAAAGCACAAAAAGTAAACATATTCAATGGATAAAAGTTAAGCATGCACTAAACCCAGGGGGTAGGGGTGGGGTGGGGGGGGGGGGGGGTGTTATTGAAACACCGCATGTATTTGAGCATATATGAGTTGAGAACCTTCATGTTTGGTAAGTACACACTTTTTAAGGGGGAGATTACTGAAACATCACATGTAGTTGGGCTGACTTGGGCATATATGATTTGGGCACCTTCATGTTTTCATTATGTAATACATCCCTATAGTTTGGCATGGATTAGTTGAGCATTGAATACCCAAGTATTTAATAATACATCATTCAAATATGCTCATAGTTTGATAGAGACCTGAAAAACTCTCTTTTCCAACTTGACAGTAAGGAGGCATTTGGTGTATTCTAACAAAAATTCAGGGCCTATTTGGATAAGTGGTTATCCTCCTTCTAAAAAAAAATTAATCAAAAAAAATATTTTCAAAATATATGGATACAGGAAATTTAAAAAAAAATAAAATACAAAGAAGTATTTAATTGGGTTTTTTTGCAAAACTGTTTTTAAGGATCTTATTCTAAGAACGCCCCTACTCTTAGGTTTCAATTGAAAAAGATATTTTCTGAGTTTGGATACTATCCAAAAATCCCAACCATTTCTCCTCCCATCAATCATGTTCTAACATCCTCTTCTTTCATCCTCGCTGACTGCCACTGGTCACCAGCCGCCACCATCAAATGCCTAATACCAACTGCCAAGAAATGAAAGATGACAGAGGAGATGTTCTTAGATTATCCAAATACATTGCTATTTTTGTTGTCAGAAAGCTATACTTGAATTCAATTATCCAAATACAAAACAAAATATGTATAATACAATTGTGTTTGTTTTTGAAAACAATAATCTAGATACCAGGTTTTTGGATCCTTAACCAAGAAAGGGCCTCAACGCCCTCATACTTCTAAAATTTTTATCTAACTCATCTCAATTTCTTATTTTACTAATAATACTCCTAATTAATCCAAGATTCATGTAATGTGATGATTTTAAATTCGAATGTTAGATGTTCAAAAAAATATATATATGTCTATGTGTGTATTGACAACAGAAAGTCAAGGGAATCCACAAACAAAAGACTACTCTTTTAATGGTTCACTGGACACCATGACACTAAGTGGCATAATACCATCACTTTAATACCTTTATTCTAGTTAATCATGCTTCAGTAATGTAAGCAAAGGGATACTTCATGTAATCCTGTCAATGAACATGAAGTGACCCAGTAGACAACACTACCTATAAATGGTAATTAATCATTGGTGATAATTTGCACGATTCATTAGATAATTACTCATTTAGAAGTAAGTGAAGAAAATGAAAATGAAATATTTGATGGACAAAAACAATTAAACTTGAAAAAAAAATAATACTATTAAGTTGCGTGGATCACCTGGAGATCTTCATGATCATCAAAAGATGGTGAAACCACAGATTTATCTGACAGGGGCATCCGTTCCTCCCTTCCAGAAAAAGATTCTTTTTCAGAATGTGCACACTGATTGCAACCAGGAGAAACCAGCTTGTCATCTGCATCTTTCGACACACCAACATTGGTCTTTGCGACAGAACTTAACGAGTCACCATGACCCTGCTCAAAATGATGAATTTGCTTATCCATTGAATGCTTCTTTACTGATTCAGTCTCTGGAGAAGATAATTCTGGATCATCCATTGTATCATGCTCAACTGCCAATGAGGGCTGTCGTTCCTCTGGCATAGACAATCCTTCAGAAGACATATTCTCATAACTAGAAGATCTATAATCCACCTCGCTCACATCATGGCTCACACTGGTCTCTGCATCAAAACCGAATGACAAGCTTTGATCTACTACATTCTGAGGTGTTCTGTCCTTGTACACCATACCCTGCTCAACTAATCCATCATCTGATGAAGATAAACTTGAATCATCAGAAACATGGTCAACCACAGATTCAAGCACCAATGATCCATTTGGATCATGGGAATTCAAATCTGCTCCTGAGAACCCAAACTCTTTAACATTATGCTCGCTTATCTCTTTAACTTGCTTCGATATGGATTCAGTTTCATTTATTGCATGTTGTTGAGAGGAGGAGGAGGCTGCCAACAGCTCTTCATAACTAGCTGTATCCTTTTCCATGCCATTCTTACGCATTTCAGATTCCTTTTCTGAAAATGGAACAGTTGCTTCAACCAAAACTGGAGGTGAACCTGTTTCAGATATTTCTACTTGCAGATCAGAAGAAATGGAAGAAGATGACAGATACTTGAGAACTGCTGGCGGGCTTGAGTCATAAACAGGCTCCCTGTTATCATTGCCATCAGCCATCCCACCTGTAAATTTTAAATCTGAATCCTCAAGTGAAATTTGCATTGAAATGCCACACTAAGAATAAATAAATAAATAATCAGATTCACAATGCTCACCTTTTTTTGGATCCAAGGTTGTCGATCCTTCACTTTCTTTTACATCAAAGATATCCTCACTCTCTTCTGAAGATGAGGAAGAGCTTGATCTACTACTGAATTTCTCTTCACTACCTTCTGTGTTTTGATGAATTTCATGTGCACTGAGTTCAGAAGGAATTGATATATCTCCAGTTTCAGCCAAGTTCGACTCCGTATTAGATATTCCCACTCTTTCAGCCAAGCTTGATTCCACTACAGGGTTATCTTCCATAAATCCCATTTTTATCTCAGCCTCATTGACATCAATAGCTTGTTTATCAACTTCATCAATCTCCACGGAATCTCTATCTTTGGACGATTGGCTTCCATGTTCAACACAGAGAGAAGCATGGTCTATGTTACAACTAGTTTCTGCTTCTTGATAAAAATCTTGTTCAATAAGATCTTTATCTTCCTGGTCCACAGCTGATGTTGATTCGGTTTCAGTAACAGAGCTCACCTTAGAATCACTTATCTCACTAGATTGTCTTTGAAATGAGGGATTGCTTGTCCCCTCTGAAGCCATCCTTTCCGGTACAAAATAAGGTCTCCACTTTAAGCCTTGCCCGTCATGCTTGGGAAGTCCTAAGAATGAAGGTCCCAAGCTGAAACTTTCATGCCTCCGGAATAATGTATCCTTCTGATGGAAAGGCATGAACTCTTGTTCAAAGCTGTCTCCCGTGAGATCAGGTTTTTCCTCACTTGAGTCGTATGGGATATCAAAAGGGTTTCGTCTTGGTAACAAAATCGATGGAGCAGACCCAGGAATGGGTGGTAACCCTGTGTCATTGTAGGAATCATAAGGAAGATCAAATGGATTACGCCTTGCTGTTGTAATGGGTGGAACTTGAAAAGGTAGATCAGCACCATCTAAGTCTATCAGATTCTTTTCAGCCACCATTCTCAAGGTTTTCCGTGCTCTTCTTCTAGCAATAAGATTCTCCAACCGTTGGTTCCTCTCCAGTTCTGAAGTCCCCAAATCCATAAGATTCTTTTGGTCGTCCTCTGTCCATGTGATAGCAGAATTAGTATCGTCCTCCTTACCAACCTGAGTCTCTTCCTCTTCATCGTCATTATCATCATCACCATCTTCTTCATGGTTTTCACTATCTTCATCCGACGCATCACTGCCATCATTGCTTTTATGAGACCGCTCAGAAGCAGCATCAAAGTCGTCATGAACAGGCTGCGGGGCTTCTGAATCTAGGAGTGGGTGAAGCTCATCAAGCATGGGAATAATATCAGCCATTGATGCATCGGGTGAGGAACTCTCTGCCCGATCAGACTCAGAATTGGAAGACTCATCATGGTCCTCCACATGCTTCCAAGACCCTGGAGATGAATCCAATCGTTCTGCCTCAAAAGCATCCACAGATTCTCCCAGTGATTTATCATTTTCCGCTTCACAATTTTCAGCTTCCACATCTTGAACCTGCAAATATTGGTTCTCTAAAGCTTCCTTATCACCGCAAACGTCCTGATTCCCCACTTTCTCCTCATGACTACCCTTCTTCCTTTCAAAGTCCGAATTCTCATATTCATCCCCTACTTCTTCAATTGCCTGCATTGGGAATTGAACTCTCCGCATACTCTCATCAATCAAAGGCGTACTATCAAAGGAAGAATCATCTTTTTCAGCCAAACTAATCTTCTTCTCAGCGGTACTCGTTTCTTCAATCGCTTTCTCCGCCACATCCCTTCTGTTCATTGTGAATCTCTCCACAGGAAAGTTCTGAGTTCTCTCAACAACAGCAGTGACATCTTCTGATACCCCCGTTTTCAATGGGGCAATCACATGCGACCTCCTCTCTTCCTTCTCGATTTCAGGTATGTTGGGCTGCCCGAAACTCAAGAGGGTTCCGAGCAAAACAGCGGTACATACCAGAACAGGTGACGAAGACAGCAAAAGGGAAAATGCAAAAGGAAATGATCTGTACAGAAACATTAAGAACAGAACCATACCCACAAGAAATGGATGATTACACACTGATCTATACCACGCCCTAATTGAAAAGATAAGAAATTTTCTGATTTGCACACTAATTCCCAAGGCAGCAGGACCCATTGTCTCTCCCTTCCCCTCTGCTTAAAAAAATATTCTTCTTCTGCTTTCGACCTGTTTCAAAAGAGAATGAATCAAACAGAGACAAGCAACATAACCATTAGATCTATTGAGATTCATTCCCGCCGGGGGGAAGGAGGGAGCAAATAAAAAGGATTAGGATATTGCATGAGCACCAACTTGCCTGAACAAACTGATCGAGTATTGGGATTCAGGGGAAACCAGCAACGATTATGACGATGATGATCAAATAAATACCTGAAAACCAAAAAAGAAGACAAAATTAAGCAAATTCGATGGGCTGGGAAATTTTCTAGATATAGAAAACGAAAGAGAAACGGAAAGAAAACTTCAAGGAAAGGAATGACTCACCAGTTTAATGGAAAGATATCATCAACCAAAGAAATTGATCACAAAAACATAACTCTGCTTCGCTCCTTCCTATTTTTCCCTCATTTTCCTCAGCTACAGCTACGGGTCTGTGATTCATACAATATAAGAGAAATAGAGAGAGATGAACTCGGGTCGGCTCAAAAGAGGAAGGAGATGGAGAGAGAAAGAGAGAGGAAAAGGTGTCATCATAGTCCCCTTCTCCCCTCCCCTGCTTTTCCTTTTTGAATATCTTAAGACCATGGTAAATCTCTAATAAGCTAGCTTGAATCTAGACCGTCGATTTCTTTTTTTAGTACAATTTGATTTTTGAAGTATTGGAAATACCAAATGGCTGAGCACACGTAATCATCTCCCTCCCTTTTTTTAACTCCCAGTTTGGAAGAAATCATTACTTCCTCCAATCAAGATACAAATGGACCAATTCTCACTTTTTATTATTCTCTCTCCCTCTCTTCCATGTTTGGAAGGGGGCAATGTTATTGAAATGAAGAAGGAAAAATAAGATAATAATAAGAAAAGTAGGATAAGAAGAAAGTTGAAAAATAATTTTATTTAATAATTTTAGGCTTAATATGCATGAGCAAGGAGAGCTCGACAAGAAATACACTTCATTGATGCACAATAAATAGAGGTGGCAAAATAGATTAACGGATCGGGTCAAAAATGGGTCAAGGTTAAACGGGTTTGGGTTCGGGTTCGAGTTTGAGTTGATTCATTAATAAATGGGTCACTAACAGGTAAACTCATACCCGCCCAATTAAAAACGATTTATTTATTTTAAAAAATTTAAAATAAAAATTGAAGATATCCTTCCCCCATTTTATCCGCCTCTCACTCTCTCTGACCTCTGTAGCTACTCGCCTACTCCCCCACTCGATTCCCCCAAATCCTCCTCTCTCTCTTTCCCAGACCCCATCCAATGTCTTCTTAGACTTCCTCTGATAGCTTACAGTGCCACCGAGCATTTCGATCGATTGTCGGATTCTTTACTCCTTATCTTCAACAAGATCGGCAATGTTAAGGCCCTTGACCGATGCTGCGTTGTTTTGCAAAGACGAAGGTCTGCCGTCTTGGCAGGGTAGCAGTTAGCTTTACTATAATCCCAAAAGGGGGGGATGAATTGGAATTTTAAAATTTTCTCCTCTAGGTCTTATATCCAGCAGCAATTGTAAGAACTTGAACCGTGATATAAGGAATAAATAATTAAGAGAAGGGTAAAACGGTAATTTTGTAGGCTTTGTTGACGAAGCTAGAATTCGTTGATGAGGTCCCTTCTATTGTTCGACGATGAAACGCAGGTGTTCTTCGACGAGAAGAAGCCGAGAGGTTTCGGGAAATCAGAAATCTCAAGCTCGTCGATGAGGCCATCGCTTCATCAACGAACTCCCTTCATTGGCTTGTTGACAAAGATGCTGCCTTGTCGATGAGTTTGGCCGAGTCAAAGGTGCTATAAATATCCGTTTGAGTTGCTTCTTAGCTAAGAAATGAAAAATCCTCTCTCTCTCTCTCTCTCTCTCTCTCTCTCTCTCTCTCTCTAAGAACTCGAATCTCACTCTCTCTTTCTCTAGATTTCTTTTCTGATCATTGCCTGAATTGACGATCCAACGTTACTATGAGAATCAGGGAAGGATTCTCTTCGAGACTTGTGGAACGGATCTTTGTTTCGAGCATTTTCGGGTTTTGACTTAAAATCGAGGTAAGACTCGGTTTTCAATTCTATTTTGGTAGTTATGTAAGGAATAGAATTGTGAGTATGTTCTGTACTGTGGTTTATAGGTTTTGGGAACTCGATTTGCGATTTAGGGGCTGTAGAGTTTGGGTTTGGATTTTTAGGGAAAGGTAAGGGGATTCTGTTTATATCTGTTATTTTCGAAATCGGACTCGGTAGAACTGTGGTTCACAATCCTGTGTATGTTTCGGTTACTCATTTGGGGAAATCTAACCCGTAAAATTATGGGTTTTTCATGTTACAGTTTGGGGGAAAGGGGGGCATTGGGTTGCATGTCTGGTTTTGTGGGAAAATAGTGAATATATTGTGATATATATTATGTTATGAGGATGGTCGTGCCTTGACTTGTTTAAACTGTATATTTTTGGGAAATCATGATTTTAGATTACCAAATGGGTGTAGATTGTTTGGTTATATGAACATGCATATGTTGTGGTTTTCTGAAATGAGGAATAGGAACTGGGTTCCGAATTGTTCCAGGTTATGAAAGAGTGTTCGACTCTATATCTGAGGGCGTAAACCTTATCGGCTGATCACCGAAGGGTGTGGATCCACCAGTTGTACTGGTAGGATACCATGGGAGCCTGGGGCTACGCCATGTACCGAGGACGCCGTGTAATGCGGGTCGGCTTCGGACCAAAGGGTGTGACGACATCGGGTTACTTCATCATGTGTGTGTGCGTATGATGCACTATACTAGAATTATTTTGTGAAAATACTAGAATTGTATTGAACTGTGTATGTTTTATGTCATGATAACACTCATATGCCACACACCGATATAACCTGATTCTTTCTTACTAAGAGGTGTTTCACCCCTATCGTACGTACATGTTTTTCAGGTCTTTTGAGTAATCGGAATTAGCATCCTTGTGTTGGGAGCGTAGTGGTCTGTGTACTGTGGGAAGTACTTGTGTAAGTACTAGGACTTTAGTGGGTTGTCATTTTGGGTTTTGGCTGACACCCGGGTTTATGTTTTGTATTTTGAAGCTTAAACTCATTTTGAATAGACTTTGGTATGGTACAATATGTGTATAGAAAGAACAATTTCCACTGCGTATATGTTTTGTATGTGAATGTGTATAGGATGTATGGAAACCCCACGGGGTCAGGCCCTCATTCATTATGTTGTATCATTAGTATTTTGTATGATACAAGGACATGTTAGGTTACTAATTCACCCCTGGGTCCCATTACTGAGTTCCAGGCGTGACAGCTTGGTATCAGAGCTAACTAGGTTGATAGGTCTTATAGACATGGTTAGGCATAGCTGTGTGTACATACCAGAGTATAGGATGTAGGAAATGGGTAGAGTAGGTCGAGGGTAGTTGTGTTGCTAGATAGGAACTCGTTGGCGGTGTCCTGTGTTTTTCTTAAAATGACGATTTCAGTAAAATCATGGTAAACCATTGATGACTTTCGTGTCGGTGTGATAGAACAGACCTGGACCTGTGAGATAGTAGTTAACATGATTATTTGTAAATAATTGTGTTAACTGTACTTGATGTAGGAGTACTAATAAATTTCTATGGTATTTTCAGAAGCCCAAGGATAATAACTTGGAAAGTGGCTCTAAGGAGATTGCGAGCGATAAGTCTCCTTTTGTGTCTTGAGGATTGATAGGGCAGGCTATGCAGGAGATCAGGCGGAGTGTTAGGAGACGCGAATGTTCTCCTACTACTGCGGGGTGTACCATTGAGAGGTTCACACGTATGCACCCTCCAACATTCTTAAGAGGACCCGATCCGATGATAGCGGAGGACTAGGTTGAGGAGATTGAGAGGATTCTAGAAGTCCTACACTGCACAGATAAGCAGAGAGTCCTCTATGCTACCTTCCAGCTGTTTGGGGAGGCGGGGCAATGGTGGATTATGGTGAGTCTGCTGGAGAAGTAGAGAACCGGTCCTGCGGAGATGATATGGAGCCGTTTCAAGGAGGTGTTCTTTGAAAGATACTTCTCGGCCTCCACACGTGATGTTAATGTGGATGAGTTTTCTACTCTGACTCAGGGAAATATGATGGTGCAGGGGTATGCTGCTCGGTATATAGAGCTATCCCGTTTCGCTCCATGTTTGATCTCGAAAGAGTACGAGAAGACTCAGAGGTTTGAGAAGGGTTTGAGGAAAGGCATTTGCAGGTTAGTGGGAATGTTGCAGATCCGCGAGTTTTTAGTTTTAGTGGATAAGGCCACTGTGATCGAGACTGACATCCAGGAGGATGAGGTGGATCAGAAACCAAAGAAGATGCCAGTACCTTCTGGTTCTTAGTATGGATCTCTCCAGGGATCATGGAAGAAGAAGAGTAATGGCTCGGGTTACCTTCAGAATACCGAGCGTCAGAGTTCTCAGACGAGTCAGTTGAGTGATCGTGTATCAGGTGCCACAAATGACATAGCAGTGAATGCCAGCTGTTTGGGGGTAACTGCTACAACTGTGGCTAGTCAAGTCACATGGCTTAGGATTGTCATGCACTAAAGAGGGGTACACAAGCTTCGAGTCAGAATTGGGGAAGTAATCAAGTATCCCGGGGAACTTATCAGGCGAACACAGCTCCAGTAAGGGTATACTCGCTTACTCTAGCGGATGCTGAGCATGCGGGGAATGTGGTGACAGATACTATGATGTTGCTTTTAAATAGAGCTGTGATTTTATTTGATTCAGGTGTGACCCACTCCTTTATATCTGCTAATTTTTTAAAACTGTGTAGGGTTGAGACCCGAGTCATGAATGAAGAATTGTCAGTAACTACACCATCTGGGAGTGTATTGTTCAATAGAAGGATGTTAGAAGACTGCCCAGTGGTAATTTAGGGAAGGCTGCTATCGGCGAATCTTGTGGTATACGACATGTCCGGGTTCGATGTCATACTGGGGATGGATTGGTTATCCTCCAGTTATGCTGTGATTTACTATCATAGAAAGGTGGTAGTATTCAGACCTTTTGGGGAGTAGGAGTACGAGTTTGTAGGATCGTGTGTGCGTTCGACGCCATAGGTTCTATCGGCATTACATGCGAGGAGGTTACTATTGGACGGATGTCAGGGGTACCTAGCTTGTGTAAGGGAACCACCGCTGGATGGGTTGAAACTTGAGGATATTTGAGTGGTTAACGAGTTCCTGGATGTGTTTCCCAAAGACTTACCCGGTTTACCTCCAGATCGTGAGGTGGAGTTTGCGATAAAGTTATTGCCTGGCAAGGCACTAATCTTTAAAGCTCCATACCAGATGGCTCCAGCAGAACTTCAGGAGTTGAAGGAGCAGTTGCAGGAATTACTGGACAAAGGCTTTATCTGATCGAGTGTTTCACCCTGGGGAGCTTCATTTTTTTTTGTGAAGAAGAAGGACGGGTCGATGCACATGTGCATTGATTGCCGTGAGATCAACAAGGTGACTATGAAGAATCGTTATCCTTTGCCTCGTATCGATGATCTTTTTTACCAGCCGTAGGGGACGTTGGTATTTTCAAAGATCGACCTATGGTCAGGGTATCATTAGGTGAGGGTTCGATCTGAAGATGTTGCAAAGACTGCTTTTCGAACCAGATATGCCACTACGAGTTCTTAGTCATGCTTTTTGAGTTGACGAATGCTCCGGCGGTGCTCATGGACCTGATGAACAAGGTTTTCCATGAGTACCTTTGTAGTGGTGTTTATCGATGACATTCTAGTATACTCGAGGAGTCCGGAAGAGCATGAAAACCATCTGAGGTTGGTGCTACAGATTCTGTAGGAGAGGAAGCTGTACGCCAAACTGAAGAAGTGTGAGTTCTGGTTGAATCAAGTTGCATTTTTAGGCCATGTGGTGTCTAAGGGTGGTATCTTAGTTGATTCTAGCAAGATTGAAGTTGTGGTCAACTGCATGAGATCGAAGAGTGTGCAGGAGGTTCGAATTTTTCTGGGACTGATGGGTTATTATCGTCGGTTCGTGGAAGGATTCTCTAAGTTGTCTGGGCCTCTGACACGATTGACCAAGAAGGGGGTGAAATTTGAATGGACAGAGGATTGAGAGTGGTGTTTCCAGGAGCTGAAACAGCGATTGGTTACTGCTCCAGTTTTGACCATTCCTTTGGTGAATGACGATTTTGTGACGCGTCTCTAAAGGGTTTGAGATGCGTGCTCATGCAACAGGGTAAGGTAATAGCTTATGTGTAACAACCTACTATATTTTATGAATATTTTATGACTTTCCAATCACAAATACTATGAAATTCCATATCTCCGATACCTTCTAATACATACATACATACATAAATACATACATATATATATATATATGTAATTATCAACTTATGCAGCAGGATGTTGTATCTATGTAACCATAAGCACATAAATACACAATACCAGAGTGCTAAGATGTTCCCCAAAATATACATATTCAATTGTTTCTCACAAACACCCTCATTTGTACTAGAGTTATACAAAAATCAATCTCCCAATTATACTCACTCTATAGACAGGGCAGAACTGAAGCCCTTCTACCCGCAAGCCTGATATACTTGCCTAGCTCAATCACCTGAAAAATGTTAAAGTAATGGAATGAGACAACGCTCAGTAAGATGAAAGATGATATTGCTAGTGTGTGGCAAATGAGTTTCATTTCTATAAAAGTCTGATTCTAATCATGTATAACTGAATTTGTAAATACGGTACAAATAATATAAACCACCACCTATATCTATGTTGCTTAACATATCCGTATTTTAGGTTTCTACTCATAATACTTCTAATGTACATAAGTATATTCTCTGTTTCTATAAAAATGTATATACATAATAATAACTGAAAAACTTCCCTGGATGGATAGTTGTATGTCATGATTTAACCCCTCATGACAAGGTTGTGCGGCCCGTAGGCGGGATTTATCACTGGCTAGCCTATTAGGATAAACCACTATACTCCGTCAGTCAGATCGTCCCTCCTCAACCCATATTTGATGGGGAGCCTGTCCATAACATAGGCACGATCGACTTATCTACCATGCATTATCTGAATATGTGGTTGCACTTTGAACTATATATAACTACGGTATCATGCTCTATAAACTGCATTTGTTTGTAATGGTCTATCAGGGTCTGATACTATATAATACATTTCTGTATATAACTATGTGTTTTACCATGATTCTGTAATAATTGTGTTAACCATGACGCTAAAAATAAACTATATCTATATCGACTGTATTTTTGAAATTAACTATAAATCTGTATGTCATGGTTCTGTAAGACTGTATAATCATGGTATTTTGAAAAATGCTGTAAAACATGTTCCCTGTCTGTATATTCTATAAAACACAACTTTGAAAAATACTGTAAAACATACTTCTGTACTGTAACCATATTCTCATGCCACATAGTAATTAAAACATCTTAAACATAATTGATAACTGTATAAAATTCCTGCTGTGAATAATAATTCGGTAAAAATATATATTTTATATTGAAAATCATACTAGAATTATCTAGCATAACATATTTCCCTTACTTGATTCTTATTAAAATCCCTTACTGTGACGGGTCCTACATCCGCAGGGCTCCCCACTCAACACCCTGAAAATCATATATCCCAAAACAAAATATCACTATTTCCTTGCGTACTACATTTCCTACAACTGTTGGAAAACCAAATTTTGACAAAAAGACCTTACCCTAAATCTGGGATGAAATCCAACTTCGTCCCACTGACGATTTGCTCCGACAAACTTAGGGAGAACTTCCCCAGGAGCGTCGTGGTGGCCTCAAATCGTCGATCTGGTGGTCGACGGGGCCGAAATCGAGGAGAGAAGGAGGAGGAACCGTAGAGAGAGAAGAGAGAGAAGAGAGAGAGAGAGAGAGAGAGTCCCACTGAATTTCTCCGTAAAAATCCTTGTTTAACACTATTTATATTGTAGCCTTCGTCGACGAGCCACGTCACCTCGTTGACGAGGTCAAGAAGGCTACTCGTCAATGAACTTCCCCCCTCGTTGATGAAATTCAGAATTGCCCAGATATACTCTCGGTATCTACTCATTGACGAAGTCCACTGCCTCCTTTGTTTCTTTTTCCATTTCCCTCACTCTTTATTATTTAAATACCTTTATTCTTCTGGTCATTACATTCTCCCCTTCTTATAAAATTTCGTCCTCAAAATTTACTATTCATATAACTCATCATCCCTTAAAGACAAAACGATCTACTTATTTTATTACCTGCCCTCACTTATGGTGGAGGAATACAGTGGTTACATGGGTAGTTATGGAAGATTACAACTATAAAAGAAAATTCCCCCAAAACCAAAATATTACCTATTCTATACTCTACATTACAATTACATTGTACAAAACAAAATTATCACTACCTAATTTACACATCACTGCTATAACCCACTAAACAGGTGGGGGTATTTCTATCTAATCTCATCTTCAAGCTCCCAAGAAGCTTATTTTATCATGTGATTCCTCCATAGGACTTTTACTAGTGGTATCTTCTTACTACGCAATTCCTATTTTTTTCTATCTAAGATCTGTACTAGAGCTTCCTCATATGTTAGAACATCACTGAGCTCCAATTCTGCATAGCTGATAATATGGGAAGGATCTGGGACATATTTTCTTAACATAAAAATATGAAATACGTCATGAATCCTAAATAAAGATGGTGGTAAAGCTAGCCGATAAGCAACTTACCCAATCTTCTCGAGTATCTCAAATGGGCCAATAAACCTGGGGTTCAACTTACCATTCTTCCCAAACCTTATAATTCCTTTCAGTGGTTCTATTTTTAGAAATACATAATCACCCACTTCAAATACCAGTTCTCGGTGGCGAGTATCCGCGTAGCTTTTCTGTTGACTCTATGCTACATTAATTCTATCTCGAATGAGTCGAACTTTATCGTACGCCTGCTATACTATTTCTGGTCCCAAAACTTGCCTCTCACCCAACTCACTCCAATATAAAGGGGAACGACACCTCCTACCATAGAGTGGTTTATAAGGAGTCATGCCAATGCTAGCTTGATAGCTGTTGTTGTAGGAAAATTCCACCAATGACATATATTGAGTCCAGCTACCCCCAAAATCCAATACACACTCTCGCAACATATCCTCAAGTACTTGAATCATTCTCTCTGTCTGACCGTCTATCTGAGGATTGAAAATGGTGATGAATGCTAGGTGAGTCCCCAATGCCTCCTGTAAGCTCCTCCAGAACCACGACGTAAAAAATGGATCACGGTCTGAGACTATGGATATCGGCACTCCATGGGGTCGAACAATCTCCTATATGTAATCTCTGCTAACCTATTCATAGGGAAGCTAACTCTAATGGGCAGAAAATGAGCTGTCTTTGTCAGAATATCAACAATTACCTATATGGCATTCTGACCATGCGGCGCCGACGGTAACCCAGTATTGAAATCCATGGATATGTGGTCCCACTTTGACTCAGGAATGAAAAGTGGCTGCAACTGACGAGTTGGCCTCTGGTGCTCAATCTTAACCTGTTGGCATGTCAAGCACTGGTGCACAAATTTTGCTATTTCCCTCTTTATGCCACTCCACCAGAAATACTCCCGCAGATCCCTACACATTTTCGTACTGCTAGGATGAACAGTGTACAAGGATCTGTGTGCTTCTTCTAGAATCGTCCTCCTGTTACTGTCATTCGCAGGCACACACAGTCTAGTGCGAAATATCAAAGCCCCATCGTCAGACATGCTGAATTCCTTTCCCTTACCATCTTGTATTCTGGCTATTACTTCTGTTAATTCTGGATCATTCCCCTGAGCAGCTTTAATTCTTTCATATAGTGTAGGCTGTACAACGAGACTGACAATAAGCGCTTGAGGATCATCCTCCACTAATTCCACACTGAGCTTTTACAAGTCCATCTGAATTGGATGCTGAACTACTACTGCTAGTTGTGCTACATCTTCTGATTTACGGCTCAAAGCATTAGCCACCACATTTGCTTTACCTAGTTGGTAACTGATGGTACAGTTGTAATCCTTGATGAGCTCTAACCACCTCCTTTTCCGCATATTCAATTCTTTCTGTGTAAAGAAATACTTTAAACTCTTATGATCAGAAAATATTTCACATCTTTCACCATATAAGTAATGTTTCTAGATCTTCAGCGCGTGCACCGCTGCAACCAATTTCAAATCATGAGTAGGGTAGTTCTTTTCATACTCTTTCAACTACCTAGAAGCATATGCTACCACCCTACCATGCTACATCAGTACACAACCGAGCCCTTTCAAAACACGTCACTATAAATCCCATACCCATCACCTCCTGATGGGATCGTCAGTACTAGTGTAGTAACAAGCCGCTATTTTAATTCTTGAAAATGCTGCTCGTATTTTCCATCCCACACATATCTGGCATTTTTCCTGGTTAAACGTGTCAAAGACCCTGATAAAGCTGAAAATCCCTTAACAAACCGACGGTAATAACCTGCCAGTCCCAAGAAACTTTTGACTTCTTGCACATTTTTTGGCTTGGCCCAATTCACCACCATATCAATCTTGCTGGGATCCACTGAAATACCATCTCCTGAAATCACATGACCTAAAAACGCAACTTGCTTAAGCCAAAACTCACACTTGCTAAACTTGGTGTAAAGATTTTTCTCCCTGAGTGTCTGCAGTATTAGCCTCAAATGTACCCCATGATCCTCAAAATTCTTTGAGTACACCAGTATATCATCAATAAAAACCACTACAAATTGATCTAAATACTGATGAAAAACCCTATTCATAAAGTCCATGAACACAGCTGGGGCATTCGTCAGACCAAAAGGCATAACGAGAAATTCATAGTGACCGTACCTGGTCTTAAAGGCTGTCTTCGCGATGTCCTCTGCTTTTACTCTCACTTGATGATATCCTGATCTGAGGTCGATCTTGGAATACACCCAAGTACCCTGGAGCTGATCAAACAGATCGCCTATATGGGGTAGAGGATACTTGTTCTTAATAGTAACCTTGTTTATCTCCATATAATCAATACACATCCTCATAGTCTCGTCCTTCTTCTATACGAACAACACTGGAGCTCCACATGGTGGTACACTCGGTCATATAAATCCCTTATCCAACAAATCTTGCAACTGATCCTTCAATTCTCCCAATTCAACTGGAGCCATATGGTAGGGAACCTTAGAGATCGGCGCTGTCCCTAGAGGCAAATCTATAAAAAAATCCACCTCGCGTTTGGGAGGAAACCCTGGTAGCTCCTTTGGAAATACATCAGGAAATTCTTGCACGACTGGTGTACTGCCAAACTTCGATTCATTTTCTGTCACTGCCTTTACAAAAGCTACAAACCCTTGACTTCCATCTAGGAGCAATCTGCTCGCTTGCACAATGGATACCAACTGCGATGACGCATGTACATGTGAACCAATAAACCTAAATTCTTTCTCACTAGGGGGTCTAAAAACTACTTCTTTCTAATGGCAATCAATAATGGCATAATTAACTGCCAGCCAATTCATACCCAGTATTACGTCAAATTAGAATATCTCTAACATGATCAGGTCAGATGGTAGCACTCTCCCCTGAATTTCTATAGGATAGCCTCTGAGTACCCTTTTACACCTTATCATTGACCTAGACGGTGTAGCTACAGACAGTTCTCTATCTAATAACTGAGTCTCATTTTCGGATAATTTAACATAGGATACAGAGATAAAAGAATGAGAAGTACCTGAATCAAATAAAACAAAAACGGGATGTGATAAAATAGTAAATGTACCTGTCACTACATTCGTAGCAGCCTCAGCATCACTCGACGTCAATGCATAAACCCTCGCTGGGGCTACATTCCTTTACTGGCCTCCACGAGGTGCTTGATATCCTCCCCGTTAGGGCCTAGGAGCTGGAACCTGATCTGGCAGTCCTGGGTATACACGTGCCATGTGGCTGGGTCTCCCACAACGATAACAAACATCTCTTCCAACCCAGCACTCCCCCAAATGTCATCTCCCACATGTCTGACATACCAGGAAAGTCAGCATACCCTGATTCTCGCGAGGTCCTGTCGTCTTCCGCTGATCTCCCCTATCACGACCTCCTCTCCATGAACTCCTACTGAAGCCAGCCTGAAAACCCTGAGGTGCAGGTCTTTACCTCTGACTCTGAGCCGCTATACCCCTCTGTATATCACTCTCAATGATCGCAGCCCGGTCTACAACCTCCGTAAATGTTTGAGCCCTGAAACCAATCACCTTCTCAAACAAGTTCTGCCTAAGTCTCTCTTCAAACTTCCTTACCTTTTCCTTTTCATTAGGTGCTAGATGTGGAGCAAAACGTGACAACTCGATAAACTGAACTACGTACTGAGATATGGTAATCTGCCCCTATACCAAGTGTATAAACTCTGCAGCCTTCGCGCTCCAAACAACCGATGGGAAATATCGCTCGAAGAATAGCTCCTTGAATCAGTCCCAAGTCACTAGCACTAGAATTGGCCTCTGCTCCTCTATCAGTCGCGCTGATCTCCACCAGCGCTTTGCCTCTCCTGTCAGTTTAAATGTTGCAAATACCACCTTCTGCTCATCCGTACAAGGAAGCACAGCCAACTTCTCTTTGATGTCCTGGACCCAATTCTCAGCTACAACAGGGTCATCTCCTCCAACAAAGGATGGGGGCATCATCCGCGTAAACTACTCAATCGTGTAGCTATGCTCCCCTGAACTCCTGGCCATCTCAGCCATCACCTGCTGGGTGACGTTGCATAGTACTACACCTATATCACCACCACCCATGCTCGAAGGTCCTGGCCTGTCTTTCCCAGCATTCATGTCACTATTCCTCGGTCCATCCTAAAGACAAAGAACACACTTTAAGAATCTTATCTCTTGCACAGACCTAATTTATTTTATTCCACTCAAATACCATATTCATAACTAGCTACCTTCCCTAATCTTAATTCAGAATCCAGTTCTGCAACTTAGATACAAGACCTGATGATAGTTTACTATGGTTTTCCTGAAACTATCACCCTAGGAAAAACATAGAAACCACCATGGAAAGTCATGTACCCAGACTACAGAATAACCTCAAATCATTTCCTATACTTTGGTATTGCTTCGCTTCCACTGCACTCTAAAGTCTACAGAATCTAGCAACCTAACTTCTGATACCAAACTGTAATGACCTGCTATATTTTATGAATATTTTATGACTTTCCAATCACAAATACTATGAAATTCCATATCTCTAATACCTTCTGATATATATATAATTATCAACCTATGCAGCAGGAAGCTGTATCCATATAGCCATAAGCACATAAATACACAATACCAGAGTGCTAAGATGTTACCCAAAATATACATATACAACTGTTTCTCAAAAACACCCTCATCTGTACTAGAGTTATACAAAAATCAATCTCCCAATTATACTCACTCTACTGACAGGGTAATATTGAAGCCCCTCTACTTGTGAGCCTGATCTGCTCACCTAGCTGGATCACCTGAAAAATGTTAAAGTAATGGGATGAGACGACGCTTAGTAAAAAGAAAGATGCTATTGCTAGTGTGTGGCCAATTAGTTTCATTTCTATAAAATTCTGATTCTATATAATCATGTATAACTAAATCTGTAAATACGGTACAAATAATATAAACCACCACCTATATCCATGTTGCTTAACATATCTGTATTTTAGGTTTCTACTCACAATACTTCTAATGTACATAAGTATATTCTCTGTTTCTATAAAACTGTATATACATAATAATAACTGAAAAACATCTTTGTAAGGATAGCTGCATGTCATGATTTAACCCCTCATGACAGGGTTGTGCAGCCCGTAGCCGGGATTTATCATTGGCTGGCCTACAAGGATAAACCATTATACTCCGTCAGTCAGATTGGCCCTCCTAAACCCATATCTGATGGGGAGTCTGTCCACAACATAGGCACGATCAACTTATCTACCACGTATTATCTGAATATGTGGTTGCACTCCGAATTGCATATAGCTACGGTACCATGCTCTGTAAACTGTATCTGTCTGTAATGGTCCATCAGGGTCTGATACTATATAATACGTTTCTGCATGTAACTATCTGTTTTACCATGATTTTGTAATAACTGTGTTAACTATGACGCTGAAAATAAACTGTATCTATATCAACTGTATTTCTGAAATTAATTGTAAATCTGTATGTCATGGTTCTGTAAGACTGTATAATCATGGTATTTTGAAAAATGTTGTAAAACATATTCCTTGTCTATATATTCTGTAAAGCACAATCCTGAAAATACTGTAAAACATACTTCTGCACTATATCCATATTGTTATGTCACACAGTAATTAAAACATCTTAAACATAATTGATAACTGTATAAAATTCTTGTTGTGAATAATAATCTGGTAAAAATGTATATTTTATACTGAAAATCATACTAGAATTGCCTAGCATAGCATATTTCCCTCACTTGATTTTTGCTAAAATCCCCTATTGTGACGGGTCCTACACCCGTAGGGCTCCCCACTCAACACCCTGAAAATCATATATCCCAGAACAAAATATCACTATTTCCTTGTGTACTACATTTCCTACAACTGCTGGAAAATCAAACTTTGACAAAAAGACCTTACCCTGAATTTGGGATGAAATTCAACTTCGTCCCATCGATGATCTGCTCCGACAGACTTAGGGAGAACTTCCCCTAGAGCATCGTGGTGGCCTCAGATCATCGATTCGGTGGTCAACGGGGCCGGAATGGAGGAGAGACGGAGGAGGAATCGTAGAGAGAGAAGAGAGAGAGAGTCCCGCTGAATTTCTATGTAAAAATCCTTGTTTAACACTATTTATATTGTAACCTTTGTCGAAGAGCCACGTCACCTCATCGACAAGGTCAAGAAGGCTACTCGTCTATGAAATTCCCCCCTTATCGATGAAATTCAGAGTTGCCTAGATATACTTTTAGTATCTACTCGTCGACGAAGGACACCCTTGTCAATGAGCCCAAAGCACAACGTTGTCGACAAAGTCCGCTGCCTCCTTTGTTTCTATTTCCATTTCCCTCCCTCTTTATTATTTAAATACAATTATTCTTCGGGTCATTACATTATGCTTCTTAGCAATTCAAGGAATACGAGAAGAATTACCCTACGCATGATCTGAAGTTGGCTGCTGTAGTTTATGCTCTGAAGATCTGGCGACACTACTTGTATGGTGTGCAATGCGAGATTTTCACTGATCACAAAAGCCTCAGGTACTTTTTCATGTAGAAGGAGTTGAATATGAGGTAGAGATGGTGGCTTGAGCTGGTCAAGGACTACAATTGTACCATCAGTTATCATCTAGGGAAAGCTAATGTGGAAGCTGATGCGTTGAGTCAGAAGTCAGAACATATGATAGTATCTGCAGTTGTAGCTCAGCATCATTTCAGACAGGATCTAGGAAGCCTTGGCATAGAGTTGGTGGCCGGAGATCATCAGACTTTCATTACTAGCTTGGTAATCCAACCGACTTTGTTTGAGCGTATTAAAGCCGCGCAGGCTAGTGATGCGGAGTTAGTTGAGATTCTGGAGAAAGTGTAGCAGGGAGTGGCTGCGGATTTTAACATCTCTGAGGGAGGTGTGTTGAGGTTTAGAACCAGGCTGTATGTTCCAAATGAGGACAAGATTAGAAGGATGATTCTAAAGGAAGCGCATTGTTCTTTATATATGGTACACCGGGGTAGTACGAAGATGTATCGAGATTTGCGCGAAACTTTCTAGTGGAGTGGTATGAAAAGGTAGATTGCTCAGTTGGTGGAACATTGTCTGACGTGTTAGTAGGTGAAATCTGAATAGCAGAGGCTGGTAGGGCCATTACAACCCTTAGCTATTCCGGAATAGAAATGGGAGCATATTTTCATGGATTTTGTGACCGGATTGTTGCCAGCACTTCACGAGCAGAATGTTATTTGGGTGATCGTGGACAGGTTGATGAAATATGCTCACTTTTTACCGATAAAGGTTAGTTACCCTTTAAGTACGTTAGCAAACTTGTACGTGCATGAGATAGTTAGAATGCATGGGGTACCGATGTCCATTGTATCAGATCGAGACCTGAGGTTTGCCTTTCATTTCTGGAAGAGCTTGTAGGAAGCACTGGGAACGAAGCTTACTTTCAGTACAACATTCCAGCCCCATATTGATGGACAGTTGGAGAGAATAATACAAATCTTGGACGATATGTTACGGGCTTGCGTGTTAGACTTCGGTGGTGGTTGGATGCAGTTTTTGCCACTAGTAGAGTTTGCCTATAACAATAGCTTCTAGGCTAGTATTGGGATGGCACCATTCGAGGCTCCGTATGGTCGGAGGTGTCAATCTCTTCTGTATTGGGATGAGGTTAGTGAATGTTAGGTGTTAGGACCTGAACTTGTGCAGCAGGCGTCTGAGAAGGTGGGTTTGATCCGAGAAAGGATTAAATCGGCTTAGAGTCAGTAGAAAAGTTACGTGAATGTTCGCTACCGTGAGTTGGAATTCTGAGGATCGCTCCGATGAAAGGGGTGATGAGATTCGAAAAGAAGGGCAAGCTGAACCCAAGGTATATCGGACCATTCGAGGTTCTTGAGCGAGTGGGTCCGGTAGCCTACAAGATTGCACTACCCCCATCACTGTCGAGGATCCACGATGTGTTTCACATATCCATGTTAAAGAGGTACGTGTCAGATCCATCTCATGTTATTAGTTATGAGAACTTGAAAATTGGGGATTCTTTAGCGTATGAGGAGGTACCTGTTCAGATTTTGGACCATAAAGTTCAGAAGTTACGTACTAAGGACATACCGTTAGTGAAGGTATTGTGGCAGAATCACAAGGTTGAGGAAGTTTCTTGGGAACTGGAAGCAGAGATATGCCGGACGTATCCACAGTTGTTCTGAGTATGTGTATATAATACCCTACTTTGTTTTGGGATAGGTGGTTAGTCACTGGGAACCATGGTATTCCTCCGCCATAAGTGAGGGTGTGTATATATTGTGACGGGGCTACGATGTAAATGACTTTCGGTTATTTCTAGAGTCGAGTGTGTGTTTGGTTGTGAGGATGAGTTCATGAATGAGAGATTTCAATTTTGAGGACAAAATTTTTGTAAGGAGGGGAGGTTGTAAGAACCTGAACCATGATATAAGGAATAAATAATTAAGAGAAGGGTAAAACGATAATTGTGCAGGCTTCACCGATGAGTCCCCTTCTATTGTTCGGCGATGAAATGCAGGTGTTCATCGACCAGAAGAAGCCGAGAGGTTTCGGGAAATTAGAAATCCCAAGCTCGTTAACGAAGCCATCGCTTCGTTGATGAACTCCCTTCCTTGGCTCATCGACAAAGACGCCGCCGCCTTGTCGATGAGTTTGGCCGAGTCAAAGGTGCTATAAATATCCATTTGGGTTGCTTCTTAGCTAAGAAATGAAAATCCTCTCTCTCTCTCTCTCTAAGAACTCGAACCTCACTCTTTCTCTCTAGATTTCTTCGACAATCGTTGTTTGAATCGATGATCCAACGTTACTATGAGGACCAGGGAAGGATTCTCTTTGAGATTTGTGGAACAGATCTTCATTTCGAGCATTTTCGAATTTTGGCTTAAAATCGAGGTAAGACTCAGTTTTCAATTCTGTTATGATAGTTATGTAAGGAATAGAATTGTGAGTATGTTCTATACTGTGGTTTATAGGTTTTGGGAACTCGGTTCGTGATTTAGGGGCTGTAGAGTTCGGGTTTGGATTTTCGGGGAAAGGTAAGGGGATTCTGTTTATATTGGTTATTTTCAAAATTGGACACGGTAGAACTGTGGTTCACGGTCCTGTATATGTTTTGGTTACTTATTTGGGGAAATCTAACTGGTAAAATTATGGGGTTTCATGTTACAGTTTTGGAGAAAAGGGGGCATTGGGTTGCATCTTTGGTTTTGTGGGAAAACCGTGAATATATTGTGATATATATTATGTTATGGGGATGGCCGTGTCTTGACTTGTTTAAACCGTATATTTTTGGGAAATCATGATTTTAGATTACTAAATGGGTGTGGATTGTTTAGTTATATGAACATGCATATGTTGTGGTTTTCTGAAATGAGAAATAGGAATTGGGTTTCAAATTGTTCCATGTTATGAAAGAGTGTCTGGCTCTATATCCGAGGGCGTGAGCCTTACCGGCTAATCACCGAAGGGTGTGGATCCACCAGTTGTACCGCTACGATACCATGGGAGCCTAGGGCTACGCCATGTGTCGGGGACGCCATGTAATGCGGGCCGGCTTCGGGCCGAAGGGTGTAACGACATCGGGTTACTTAATCATGTGTGTGTGCGTATGATGCACTATACTGGAATTATTTTGTGAAAATACTAGAATTGAATTGAACTGTGTATGTTTTATGTCATGATAACACTCATATGCCACACACCGATATAATTTGATTCTTCCTTACTGAGAGGTGTCTCGCCCCTATCGTACGTACATGTTTTTCAGGTCCTTCGAGTAACCTGAATTAACATCCTTGTGTTGGGAGTGTAGTGGTCAGTGTACTGCGGGAAGTACTTGTGTAAGTACTAGGACTTTAGGGGGTTGTCATTTTGGGGTTTTGGCTGACACCCAGGTTTATGTTTTGTATTTTGGAGCTTAGACTCATTTTGAATAGACTTTAGTATGGTACAATATGTGTATAGAAAGAACAATTTCCACTGCGTATATGTTTTATATGTAAATGTGTATAGGGTGTACGGGAACCCCACGGGGTCGAACCCTCATTCATTATAGTGTATCATTAGTATTTTATATGATACAGGGACATGTTAGGTTACTAATTCACCCCTGGGTCCCATTACCGAGTTCGAGGCGTGACAGCAGTATTACTCTATCCTAGGGTTAATGTAGTGTTGATATAAAATAAATCAATATATTCAGCTAAAATTAAGTTGCACAAGTAAACTATTTACACATGCACAGTAAAGCAAGTAAAGAGAAGTAACACCAGATATGTTATCGAGGTTCGGTAAATTTGCCTACATCCCCGCCTTGGCTCACAAGCACAAGGATTCCACTAAGGCTCACTTCACGAGTGGAGAGGCACCGAAATAAAATCAGGTCAAATTAACACAAGGCTGACCTAAACCTTTACAACCAATCCTTCCGGACTAGATTAACGCCCCCTCAGGCCATGCCTAGAATACAACAAGTAATCAATACAAATTTCGTGTACAAAATATATGCTTCTCCAATAAGCAGATTTGTACCAGTATAATCAACACATTACAGTATGATAGGACATGATAAGCTCAATGTAGTGTATATGTCTGCTCTAAAAAATAATGCAAGTATAGCAGTCGGTACGTGAGAGTGTATGTGTTAGGATCTTTGTGTCAAGATAATAATATCAATCACAAAGTGCAGAAACAAAGATTTTAAGCACACATGCAAATATCTTAAAAAATATTGTTGGCCTTACAAGGCTTAAAATCTTGTTATCTTATTTTGATGCTAACAAACAAGTGAAATTATATGGATTTGTGTGAGTAATGATATTTCAGGGCTTATATATGAGAAAGCAAAGGTCAAAGTGCTCAAGAGGATCAAATGAAGCTTAAAAGAGTTCAAGCATGGATTTAAAGATGATATATTAAATTCTGAAGAATATGAAGACATGAATGAGTTGTTGAAAGCCAAGAAATACTAAAAGATCCAAAGAAAGGCAAAGTGATAAAGCTCAAAGAAGATGGAAGCTTGAAGAAACAAAACATGAAGACTTAAGAATGAGAAAGGTTTTAAGAGTTTTAATGTAAGTACTTTAAATGTTTAAAATATCGTTTGCAATATTTTGAAGCTATTAGGTTAACTTCTTGGACCTAAATACCTTTTAAAATATCTGTAAAATAATTTTATAAAGTCAAAAATTATTTTAAAAGGGTTAGAATCATTTTTGGAATAAAAAGCACCAAAAAGGGTTTTTCTGTTTGCTGTCAATTTTGATACAGCGGTATTCAGGTATATTTTTAACTATCAAAACTTCATTATTTTAAAAAGTTATGAACATGAAAGTTTTAGGATTTTCTCTTAGCTTTCTTTTGACACTAAGAACACCTAATTTGGAGTTATACAGAAAAAGTTATGTCTAAAACACTAAAGCGGGGTCACTGCTGTCAGTCAGTTGAACACTGTTCACGGGAGGGACTTCAGATGACTGAACAGATGACTTCGGTTGACTGAAGAATAAGTTTAGCTGACTAAAGTATTTCCAGAATAGGCAGAAAGTTGTAGCAGTGAGTTCAGTCGACTGAACTTGTGACTTCAGTCAACTGAACTTACGACATCAGTCAACTAAACCCTACTTCAGATGACTGACCCTATATCCAGCTCTATTTTAAAGGGGTTTAAGGAACTTCAGTTGACTGACCACGACACTTCAGTCAACTGAACTCTGTTCAACGAGAAAATTTTTCAAATTCTAATATTTTAAAATATAGCCGTTTGAGTTCCAAACTTTCTAAAATTTTGGGAAACTCTCAAAGGAAACTTTTGCAACATGGAAACAAGTTTGAAAGCCTATAAATACATGGTTTTGCAAATCAAAACACATCCAAGAATTGAAAAATCTGCTTGTAAAGCTGAAAGTATTCTTTTTCTTCCAAAGCTCTCTTGTTCACTCATTGAAAAATTATTTTGCTGAGAATTCTGAAGTGCTGATCCTTCTTTCTCTGAGTTCCTATTTCTAATGCTTATCTAATAAGGATATTGGTGAATTCTACACTTGAACTTCATTGTATTTCATATTGGTATTTTACATTCAAAGTATATAGTGCTGAAATCGTACTAACTTGCTCTTTGAGAGAGTATACTTGTATGCAAATCTTATCTTGTGTTTCTTATAGTTCTTTGACGTTCCAAGGGTCTTTTGGATCGTTGGCTAAGCAAGGGGACAATGCTTAGAGAGGCGGACTCTAGCCTATGTAAGGAGTGACCGAACGAGGGAATATCGTTTGGAGAAGGCGGGCTCTAGCCTTAACCAAGGAGTGTTGTAATTGGTATTGTTCCACCCGTCAACGGAACTGAACTAGTGAATCCTTTGGTGGTTTGCCAAAGGCGAGGACGTAGGCTGGGTATAAGCCGAACCTCGTAAAAATCTCCGTCTCATTCTCTCCTTCCTTTACTCTTTATTTTCAGCATATTTAAATTGTGTGGATGGTTTAAAATTTGGGAATCATATAAACTACATATATTTGGAAAATCAAACAAACTTAAGGTTTAATTTTGATTTGGGTTGCGGAAACCGAAAGGGAGTACGTTGGTGACACCATATCTTGCGAAAACCTTACGGGAGTACGTTACTTGGTTAACATCCCAAAGATAAATTTACCAAGAGTTTATTTAAGTTCTAAATATTTGGAAAGAGTGATTTGATTCATCTATACAGGGCTTTACATCAGCAAGCATAAATTCTCATTCATTACAGGGCTTGGTTCAAATTTGGCAAATATAAACAAACAACCATCTTGAGTTGTTATATTACCAAAGTGCTAAATACTTTATATCTTGGTTTGGTTGTTTGTTGTTTGACTTATACTTGGAAAATAAATTGATTGAATATTGCGTTTAATTGATTGGTTGTTTAATTAAGTTGTTGTGTGATTGGTGAAATTAAACAAATAAGTTAAAGAATTGGTTAAGTGTTTAAAGAAGTTAAGGATTCTTAAAAGAAGTTAAAAGAAAGTTTTAAAAGCCAATTCACCCCCCCTCTTGGGAAGCTATTTCTAATTTCAAATATTTTTCTCAAAATCAACCACAAGAGATATTTGAAATCAGCTTGTAAAAATTATTTCACAAACAAACACAATACAAGCTCTTGAGTATTGCAAAGATAATGCAAAACTCACAAGCTCTAAAGAGTTTTTTCAAGGAAGACTTATTAATAAAGTCTCAAATAAAAACTTAAAACTTACTCTCAAATAAAATCAATCTCAATCAAACACAATCACTAAGAGTATAAGTTTTATAATATAATCTCTAAAACACTCTTATAAACGATTTTTGCAAGAAGGATGAGTAAAAATGGAAGTGGTGAGCTTGAATATAAAAAATAGGGTTTTGGAATTTTATAGAGAATATTGCTAATGATGTTTGCTAATTCAATGCTAATCAAACCAAACGAGTGAGTATTTATAGACACTTCAAAAAATATAACCTCGGTTTTACCTTAGTAAAAATTTGCAACCCTAGAGTTTTCGGTCAACCACATTTTAAGTTTGGTCGGCCGTATTTCTAAGTTTGATCAACCAAAGGGCTTTTGATTTGTAGAATATGGTCAACCACATTCCGGCGATTTTGGACCCTCCGAGGTTTGGTTGACTAAGATATGTTTGGTTGACCAAATTCAAAGGTTCGGTTGATCAGGTCATTTTTCAACTAGAAGTTTGGTTGACTAGGGTGGTGGGAATCAGCCACGTGCCAATTCGGTTGACCAGACAGTTCACGTTCATTTTAAAAATGGTCGAACGAATAGTCAACTTATTGACCTTGGGAGGTTCGGTCGATCGAATGGTCTATGAAGGTTTTGGTTTGGTTAACCGAACACACTAAATGTGTGCATTTAAGTCCTGATTGATATTTAAAGGTACCCCTGTTCATAGAATTGTAATTTCTAAGTTATAGATACATTATCACATGATGTTTGGGGACCTGAAGTCAATCTATGCTCTTTAAGCTTATCTGTCCTATCATGCATGCAATGCATTCATTATTACAGAACATTAATATTACATACTCGAATTGAAAAGGATATAAATTACAAAGAAAATAAATATTCCAAGTCTTTATCTTCTTCAAGTTACCTTATGTCATTATATGATCGTACCAATATGACCTTACACACAAACTTGACAGACATTAAATACTAGAGTATTTGTCATAGTCAAAACAGGGTATGACCTATAAGGTCAACAGTAGCACCGTAGCAGCCAGCAGGGGGAGGGCTGGAGGGGGTGAGGGTCATAAGGCTTTTATTCTGCCGAGCCGACTAGGGTGTTGGGAATCAGCCACGTGCCAATTCGGTCAACCAGACAGTTTATGTTCATTTTAAAAATGATCGACCGAATAGTCAACTTGTTGACCCTGGGAGGTTCGGTCGATCGAATGGTCTATGAAGGTTTTGGTTTGGTTGACCGAACACAATAAACGTGTGCATTAAAATCTTGAGAATTGTAATTTCTAAGTTTTAGGGGCCTTGTCATGTGATGTTTGGGGACCTAAAGTCAATCTATGATCTTTGAGTTTATCTGTCCTATCATGCATGCAATGCATTAATTATTATAGACCATTAATATTACATACCCGAATTGAAAAGAATATAAATTACAAAGAAAATAAATATTCTGGGTCTTTATCTTCTTCAAGTCACCTCATGTCATCATATGATCTTGCCAATATGATCCTGCACACAAGCTTGACAGAAATTAAATAATAGAGTATTTGTCATAATCAAAATAGGGTATGACCTATAAGGTCAACAGTAGCACCGTAGCAGCTAGTAGCGGGAGGGTTGGAGGGGGTGAGGGTCATAAGGCTTTTATCCTACCGAGCCGAGTGCCGTCTGGACTCTGGATAGCATCGTAGCAGCGGGAGGAGAAGGGACGACAGCAGCCATGCCATGCGTGAGGGTCCTAAGGGCTTAGGCAGAGAGGGGCTGAGAGTGGGTTAGTGTAGGTTTAGGTTTTATTTAATTATTTTACATATAGAGTAGGGTAAACAGGTCACCCGGGGGTGACCCTAACATAATTGGAAAAAAGAAATATATTGCAAGAAACAAAGAAATAAAACTGAATCTTGGAAAGAAAACTCAAATCTCCAACTTATATTTATTTCTTGTATATTTTACATGTACATCATAAACATCATATATATACACACAGAGCCTTAACTATCTAAATGATTAACTGCTAAAATAACAAGAAACAAAAACTGAAAACTAGAAAAAACCAACTTAACACAGAAGGAAATCGTTGACGGTTTCAGGCAGAGAGCAAATCGTCGTTAAATTCACTTGTAACCGTCGAAAGTTTGTGTCCTGAAGCTGAAGACATACATAATTTAATACTCTCCCTTAAGATGGAGTGTAAATATTTATAACACCCATCTTGGAAAGAATATTAGAGAAAATATTGTAACTAAGAAGTTTCACCAAAATATTGGCTAACTAACTAGCGGAAGAAACATGTAAAGCTTTTATAGTGTCTGCCAATAGTTTTTCTCTAACAATATGACAATCAATGTCAATATATTTTACACGTTCATGAAAATCTGGGTTGGCAACTATATGCAAGGCAACCTCATTATCACATAAAAAGCACGACTAGTTTATAATGAGTGACAAGTAAATTGTTCAGCAAATGTTGCAGCCAAGTAATTTCACATGTAGTCATTGCCATGACATGATATTCAACCTCTATTGTATACCTAGACACTATATTCTACTTCTTGGATTTCCACGAAATAAGGGATTGTCCAAGAAACACACAAAAACCAGTGATGGATTTTTCTAGTGTCTCTGCATGCAGCCCAATTTGCATCACAAAATGCTTTCAACCGTAAATCATTTTCTAATGGAAAAAATAACCCTTAACCAGCGTAGACACCCCAAATTTAATTAGGCCTTTTTAAAAAACTCGGCGTACTTAAAGGTTGACTTTTTTATCCCGAGAATGAGAGAATCCGACAGAGTCCCGAGTATTTTTTAAAAAAAGTCTCCATACTTAAAACCGAGTCCTGGTTATTGAGTCCTAAGTCCCTGTTATTTTTAAAATGAGTCCCGGCATTTTAAATTGAGTCCTTGTCTTTTAATTGAGTCCCGATCATTTTTAAATTGAGTTCCTGTTCTTAAATCGAGTCTTTGGTATTTTAAATTGATTCCCAACATTTTTCAAATTTTGAATCTTTTATTTTTAGAATCCCTATATTTTTAAATTGAGTCCGGACATTTTAGGTTGAGTCTTTCATTTTTTTTGAAATTTTGATTGAGTTTCGAAATATTTTAGATCGAGCCTTTATTTTTATTTTTATTTTTGGGCTTTATATTAGCAAGAAAATAAAAGTAAAATAAAAAAGAAAAGGAAGAGAAAAAGGGGGCGGCACTTCACAAAGCTTCTAGGGTTTTCTTGAAAGCCAAGCAGGGGGAAAGCACAGGCACAGCCGTGGGGGAGAATCATTAAGAAAAAAAAAACCTAAGCTATCCCCCCTCTCTGCTCTCTTCCTCTTTCACGCACACAGCCGCCACAACACCATCCTTCCAGCCTCCACCTCTATCTACGGCCATACACTCGCACCATTCCCAGATCCAATTCGGCAGCCCCTCACGGCCTCATCTGCAACCACGCCTAGCCGCAGCTCTCCACGGCCTCACCTGCAACCACCATCACACCACGTCACACCCAGCCCTGACGACGTTTCGAGGAGGAACTCACACGCACAGCAACAAAACACATTCACAGCTCCACAACACCATCCTTCCAGCATCACCATTATGGCAACCTCACCACCCACGCAACACCGTCAGCCTCCCGGCCTCACCACCCTCATGTCGTCGTTATACCAGTCCCGGTGTCGTCGTACCAGACCAGCCTTTCTTCAGTTCTCTCATTCGGCAGCGGAACAAGATAACCATAGCCCAAGGGAGAGCTGCTTAGTCGTTCTTCATCGTTGCAGCTTCTTCGTTCTTCATCGTGATAGCTTTTTCGTTTTTCATTGTTGCAGCTTCGCCATCACTCCCCGCAGACTAGCACAGCTCCACTCCGGCCACCCCATCAACTCTGGCTCCTCAGGCTCGCCGTCGTCATCTCTCACACGGCTCATCTTCGTCTCCATCATCGTGCCCAGCTCCGGTCTTTAACTCCGGTCACGACCCAGTTCCTGCAAACCCAGACACGTACCAGCTCCCGCAGATCCAACCTTAGCCACCTCACGGCCAGCTTCCAACCCCTGTTGTGAGTTCCCTCCACATACTGACACATGCACACCAACCTACGCACTCATGCCCTCACTAACCCACACACACACCATGCACGCACAACTCACACAGGCTCACTGTGCATACTGTCACACACGTGCATATATATATATATATATGTTTGGATTTGTTTGGGGTTTTAATCTCTAAAGTTTAAGTTTTTATTGCATATGTGTGTATATTAAAGGATTGATATTTATTGTATATCGTATATTAAAGGATTGTTATTTATTGTATATGCATGTATACTAAAATTTAAGTTTTGATATTATTATTGTTATTGATTTATATGTTTATTTGTATATTTATATTATTATTGAATGCACATTTTATTGTATAGTTTGCATATTTGTATTATTATTATTATTATTGTGATTGCCTTAAATAATTATTTGCATATTCGTTGCACATTCTATTATATCTTAGTTTTACATATTTTCATATTATTATTGCGTTTCAATTTTAGGTTTTGTTATATTTTCTAATTATCACATGTTTCCATATTGTCCTTGTATATACTAGCATAATATATCTGTAGTTTGAGTTGTTTCCGTAATCTTGTTTCCATGTTGATATATTGTATGTCATTTGTTAGGTTTAATTATTTCCATATTTGTATTATTGTATTTCCATAATATTTGGTGTACTTATCATCCTTACCATTATTATTATTATTACGATTATTATTTATTATCTTATTTACTATTATTATTATTATTATTATTATTATTATTATTATTATTACTTTGTTTATTATTATTATTATTATATTATTATTATTATTCTATTTTGAATTATACGTATACTCAGTTGTGTTATTTTTAGTGTTTCTTATTTGTATTAACTTGTTATTATTTTATTATTATTATATTTTTGTCGTTAAATATTTTCGATTTTGTTCCCTATGATTGTAACAAAAAGGTATAAGCTTTTCAAGCTCCTCGTATATATATTATATTTTCGTGTGATTAATTTCTTTGCATGTGTATTTCACAAATTCATGAAAGGGAGTAATTTTAAAGATTTATTAAATTTAATTGGTGGGATAATTTTTTGATTAATTGTTGTGTATTAAAAAGTTAGTGGTGACTCCATTCCTAATTTTCTCGAAAAATAAAATTCCAATTTTTATTTCACCACCTCAGGGCGCTTGGGCTTCGGGACGTCGCGACAACCAGGATTGCTTTTATTGTGTCTTGAAACACGATGACCAATAGCCAAATGAGCTTCAGTACGTTTTGCAACATACTAACTTAATATTTGAATAGAAAATGATAAATCAGGCCTCATAATTGTCAAGTAGAGAAGTCATCCCACTAATCTTCCATAACAAAGTGGATCTAAGAGAGGCTCTCCTTCTATTTTAGATAATCTAAAGTTTTGGTCCCTAGGAAATGAAGCTGGTTTGCATACCATATGCCCCAAATCAAATAATATTTCAAGAGCATACTTCCTTTGTGAAATCGCAATACCTTTTGTGGAACGAGCAATCTCAAGACCAAGAAAGTATTTCAAAGGTTCGATATCTTTGAGCTTAAAATGAGAATAAAGGTACTTCTTTAAATCAACTACAACATTATCTTCATTATTGGTAATGATGATATTATCTATATATACTAGCAATGCAATGAACAAATTATTTTTCTATTGAGTGAACAACGTGTGATCAGCTGAAGATTGAACAAAACCATAAGCTAGCAAGGCAGATGAAAACTTGGAGAACGATTGTCTTGATTCTTGTTTAAGACCATACAAAGATTTATGCAGTCTACACACAAGCTGAGAGTTAGTAGAATCAACTAGAGCAAATGATAAAAACTCCCCTTGAGTAGATGAACCCTTCAAATTGTAATGAAAATTAGGAGGTAAAGACATGTACACCTCCTCTTCCAAGTCTCCATGCAAAAATGCATTATTGACATCTAGTTGATGCAAAGACTAGTTCTTGGAAGCAACTATGGCTAGCAAGACTCGTATAGTAACTAACTTGGCAATTGGTGAAAAAGTTTCCAAGTAATTCAATCCTTTCTGTTGTGTATAGCCCTTAGCAACTAATCGTGCATTGTATCTTTCCACAAAACCAATAGAATTATATTTAATCTTGTAAACCCATTTACATCCAACAACTTGTTTGTTAGGAGGTAAATGAGTTATAGTCCAAGTTTTATTATCTTCCAAAGCTTGAACTTCATCACCCATGACATTACACCATTGAGTGTCTTGAATGGCTTGTCGAAAAGATGTTGGTTCTTTTTGCAAAGAAATAGAAAGTGTGAATGCTTTATAAGGACAAGAAAGATTAGAATATGATAGAAAATTAGAAATTGTATATTTAGTACTTGAGAGAAGAGCATTACTCAAGAAATCTGATGATAAAGTGGCATCTGCAATATTAGCTAAGTTGCAATGATAATCTACAAGATATAATGGAAATTTGTGAATTCTAGTTGATTTTCTAATCTAAGTCTGCAAAGTAGTATAATCAAGATTTTGCTGGGAAGAAGTTGAAGTATTTGTTGGTTCATCTATGGTATTGGAAATAATATCAACAGAATTTGAAGAAATGTTTTGAATAGCTTGAGTTGTAGGATATGTGAGTATATCAATAGGAATGAGATCATCTGTTTGAGGAACTGGTATGACTACTGATGGAGTAGGAATATCATAACCAATTTTGAATGGAAATATAGATTCTCATAAAATTACATCTCTAGATAAGAAAATGACATTGGTTTCTAAATCATAGAGTTTGTATCCCTTGGTGCCATATGGATATCCAAGAAAAACACAATGCTGAGCTCTAGGTGCAAATTTAGAACGAGAAATCTAAGAGATCTTACAACATTTAATAGATGTTGATTCTTATGCTCAACTACACCATTTTTTTGAGGTGTGACAACACATGTTTGTTGATGCAATACTCCCTTAGAAGAATAGAATTTAGGCATATCAAACTCGGCACCTCTACAGTCTTTATAGTCTTGATATGAATATCAAATTGTGTCTCTATGAGCTTTAAAAATGACCGATCTAGAGAGCAAGTATCAGATTTATTTTTCATTAGATATACCCAAGTACAACGTGAATGATCATCCACAATTGTAAGAAAATATCAAAAATCAATAATTGACTCAACAGAGAAAGGACCCCATATGTCACAATGTATCAAATCAAAAATTTTATTTATGATAGAATGACTAGTATTGAATGTCGATCTTTTATGTTTTTCCAATGGACAAACATTACAGTTGAAATCTAAATGAGTATGTATATTAGGAAACATCTTTTGTGATGTTTGAATCTTATGAAAAGAAGGATGACCTATTCTAAAATGCCAAAGATCAAAAGGATGATGATTTATAGCGGAAGTGAAATTTACAGTAGAAGAAATGTTGGCTTTGTAAGGTTTAAAATCTTATTCTGATGATAACAAATCAGAGGAACTTAACATATTTGGTTAAGTGATGATATTTCAGGACTCAAGTATGTGAATACAAAGTCAAGTGCACACAAGGATTATTGAAAGCTTATACTCCAAAGAAAGAAGATCTCATAAATCTTATACTATTAAAGCATGGATTCAAAGATCATTTGAGAAGCTTAAAGTGAATTGAATTTGGAAGTCAAGATAGACTCAAGAGATGGAAAAGCATGAAAACTTAAGTGCTTAGAATGTTAGTCTTAAGAAGTCTTTATGTAAGTACTTCAAGCAATTTCAATATGGATACATGAAACTCTTAGATTAATTACTTGGACCTAGATATCTTTTAAAATACTTGAAAAATATTTTTATAAGGTCAAAAGTTATTTCAAAAGGTTAAAATTATTTTTGGAATGAAAAGCACCAAAATAGGATTTTCCAAATTCTATTATTTTTTCTATATTCGGATTAATGTGTATTTTTATCTATCAAAAACTCCTTATCTTAAAAAGTGTTCAACATTAAAGTTATGGGATTTTCTCTTAGATTTCTGTTGATACCAAGAATGTTTAATTTAGAGTTGTGTAGAAAATGTTATGAGCAAAATACTGAAGGGTGGTCAAAGTTGTCAGGCGACTGACCTTGTCTGTTCAGGCAACTGAACAGCAGAAAAAACCACTTCAGGCGCCTAACCCTTGTAACCTCAGGTGTCTGACCCTATATTGACTTCAAAAATATGCTAAAATTTAAATTCTAGGCGACTGACCCATTGATTTTAGGCACCCGAACCTTCGAAATTCAAATTTTAACAGTTAGGAAACTTTCCGAAAGTTATTTCTTGGCCACCAAACTTTGTGACATCTTGGGGAATGCTCCAAGCAACTTGGGCAACACGAAAAATACTCTTTAAACTCTATAAATACATGATTAAACCCAAGGATCAAATACACCAACAACTTACAAGTAGAAAAACAATCAAATTCTTTCTACTCTTCGAAGCTACTTTGCCTATACTCTTGTTGAATTACTTGCTGTGATTTTGTTGAGAAAAGCTCACGGGTCTTTGCATTTTTACTGAGTTATTCAACCTAAGAAAGAACCCCAATGATATATATACTTGAGCTTCATCTTTCTATATTGCGATTTTGATTGAAGTATATAGATTTCAGTTATACTAATTTACTCTTTTGAGAGTGTCATTGTACACTAAATTGTTTCTTGTTTCTTTTGTAGTTTTTGACGGTTCAAGGTTGGTTGAAATGTTGTATCGAGCATGGGGCATCGCTTGGAGAGGGGCCTCCACCCTAAAGGAGGTATTGTAATGGTTTGTTTTTCCCATAAAGGAATGATATAGTGGAATTCTTAAGTGGTCTTACCTAAGGCGAGGACGTAGGCTGGGTATAGGCCGAACCTCATAAAAAACTCGGTCTCTCTCTTTTTCCTTAAAATCTCTTTAATCTTTTGCACATATATAACTGCGTGATTGTTTATTTCAATTCTATAAATTATGTGGATTGGATATTAAATAAACCAAAAATTATTTTGACTTTTGGATTGTGAAAACCAAACGAGAGTACATTGGTTGATTAATGCTTGCGGAAACCATAAGGGAGTACGTTGATTGATTAACACCCAAGACTTAGTAATTGAAAGTTTATTTAAAATCTCAGTGTTGAAATTTTCAATTGTGCTTCATTAAAATAAGGCTTTTATCAAACTCTACTTTGAGTTACTCAATCGCTAAATCTTGGAAGTTTTGCTGAATTCATTCTTTAGTTTGAATCTTGTTTTGGTTATCTTATTGAGAGGATTGAATTATTCAAAAGCTGAAAGCATTACATTGTGAATTATTGGTTTGTGTTGATTGAATCAATTTATTGGTTGGGTGTTAATTGACATTACTTCAAGATCAAGTTGATTTACTCATTCTTAAAGTTTTAAAAGTGAATATTAATTTCTAACTGATATTGTAATTCAAATCATCCTTGTTTGAGCACTAAACTTACAACAAGTTGAGAATCTATAAAAGGAGTTAAAAGAAACTTTTAAAACTCAATTCACCCCCCTCTTGGGACTACACCTTACTTTTCAATTGGTATCAGAGCCAGCTTGAAGCAAATTTTGACCTAGAGGTTACACAAAGATCTTTATGGCACACCTAGGCATAGCTCTCTTTGCTGAGGGTCAATCCTCATATAGACCTCCCCTCTTTTGGGGAGTCAACTATACTTTTTGGAAACAACAAATGAGGATATACTTGCAAACCATGGATTGGAAAGCTTGGAAAATTGTCACACATGGTGACCTTGTCCCTACCAAAACATAGATAACAAAGAAATACCTAGACGAAAAAGAGATGACCGACAATGACCATAAGATGTTGCGAGTAAATTCAAGTTCTATGAATGCTTTATATTGTGCTCTTGATGTAAATGAATTCAATAGGGTCATGGCATGTAAATCAACTAAAGAAATATGCAATAAACTAGAGGTAACCTATGAATGAACGATTGATGTTAAAGATAATAGAATCGACATGCTTACAACCAAGTATGAGGCCTTTAGGATGAACCAGGATGAAACCATCACTAGTATGTACACTAGATTCACCTATATAATAAACTCCCTCAATACCTTAGGAAAGAATTACTTAACTTATGAAATGATCTGAAAAATTTGACTTCCGCCGATTTGGGAACCTAAGGCCACTGCAATAATTGAAGGAAGAAATTTGAAAAACACCTCCTTAGATGAATTAATAGGTTCTCTACTCAATTACGATATGGCAATAAACGAAAGAAGTGAAAAATCTAAAAACAAGGAATCAATTGCATTTGAAGCCTCAAGTGAAAGCTCTAGTGATGAAGATGAAGAAGAGATGGATGTAAATGAAATAGCTTTCATAACCAAGAAACTTGCAAAAATCCTTAGAAAGAAGAATAAATTTACAAGAAAAATCCGAAACTCAAAATCTGATGAAGATAAAGAAAAGGAAATCAGTAAGAAGAAAAAAAAGGCTAAACTTCCAAGATGTTATAATTGTAAGAAAGTTGGACACATAAAACCGGATTGTCCACAACTTAAGAAAGATTCCAAAAAGAAAAAGAAAAAGCGCAATGAAAGTCACTACATGGGATAATATTAGTACAAGTAGTTCAGAGAGTGAATCTAAGAGGTTGCTTGCTTTATGGCTTGGGATGATGATGAAGAACAAAGCTCCTAATCCAAATCATTTAGTGATTATAGTGATGATTCATCTAATGAATCCAATGATGAGAGTATGTCATCTTATGAAGAACTATAAAGTGAATTATTCAAAACTCGTAAGATTTTAGTTAAAGTAACTAAACGATATACTTCATTGAAAAATAAGAATGAAGCTATGATAAAAGAATTAAAATCTAGAAATCTTACTGAAAGATAAAAGGATCTAAAAATCAAGAGATTAGAAAGCATGAATGAAAAGATGATGAAAGAACTAGAAGATTTAAGATCTCAAGCTTCAATTGAAAAAGAAAAAGACCTAGTCATTAATGAACTTGAAAGCAAAATAAATCAGATGACTAAAGAACTAGTAAGGCTGCAAGCTAATTGCAAAGGAATTAAAAATTCAGAAATACTTTACCTTGAAAAGAAAATTAAGGATCAAAATAAAATAATTTACAACTTCACTAGAGGAAAAGAAAATCTTGATAAAATGATTGGCGCACAAAGAATGTCCTTGAATAAAGAAGGAATAAAATTCAATGGAGTTGAGAGTACAAGGAAAAAGAACCTTTACATGGGGTACTTTGCAAAAGCCTTCAAAAATTATGCTAGCACCTCCTTAAATGCTTACACACATACCACATGTTTTCTATATAAGGAGAAAGGACACATTAAATGTTAGCTTTGGTGTATTCTCAAGAGGGGGTGAATTGGAGTTTTAAAATTTATCTCCTAAGTTAAGCGAGATAGTCGTATAACACAACCTAGGGTCTTTCGAATCATTCACTAATTGCGCAGATAATGATATGCAGAAACTAAGTCTTCCACAACATTTACAATATAACATACATGTGCGGTAAATATAAAGTGTGGAAATATAAATAGACACACGATATGTTATTAAGGTTTGGCCAATACTGCCTACGTCCCTGCCTTGGCTACACCAACACAAGGATTCCACTAATGCTCACTTAACGGGTGGAGCGGCACCAGTTACAACCAGGTCAATTCACGGGGTTGACCTTAACCAACACGCCTTACCAAGATGGCGCACCTACCTTTCCTAATTGGGTCTAAGCTAGTCCAGGACTATTCAACAGGGCTAGTCTCCCTCTTCAGGCCCGCACTTGGAATACAACAAATGATATAAAATTTTTGTACATGGAAATACACTTCTTCACAAGCAGATTGTACCACTACGCACAATATAATCAATGCACCTCAATGATGTAAGAACTATAAGCTCGGTGCTCTACGTGTGCAATCAACACTCAGAATAATGACTTTATCTAATCATGCACAAGAGTTTATATCAAAGCAAGATTTGAAACACAATATTTGAATATCATAGTATCAGATCAAGGTTTCAAATATGCTAGCTAGATGATTTAGACAACCTTAGTAAGATGTTCTCAATGTACTAAGCACAATGGATGTTTGAATGCAAACTTTGAAAATGACTTTTGCACAAAAAAAAAAATATAGGCTAAGGTAATTTGCAATGATAATGCAAGAACCACAAGCCATAAAGTCTTCCCACACAAGATTTATCAAATAAAATTGATAGAAAAACTTAAAGTTTTACTCTCAACAATAAAAACAATAAGCACAACAAATGAGAGTATGAACTAATGAGGATTAAGCACAAGCACTCTAAATATACTCACAACACTTGAAAGATCAAAGAAAATGAAGTTCTGGAGTGTTTGGGAGTAGTATAGGCTAAAAAGGAATTTTTGATTTTAAGAGAATTTTGACCCTAATCAATTTGCTAATCCTTGCTAATTATGACAAATGAACAGGTATTTATAGGCAAGGGGGATTTTTTGACCGTTGAGGACTAAATGGGGATAATTAGAAAAGTTTAAAACAAGTTTAATGAAATTAACTCATTTTACCCCTTTTAAAAAATCAGTAAAAATATTTTAACTTGAGAGGTTCGGGTGCCCAGCCTGAGGTTTGGGTGCTCGATTAAACTCAGTCACAAAACCATTATTTAATGGTTCGAGTGCCTGAATTGAGAACCGGTTGGCTGAACCAAAGTCAGTAGCATTTTGTTCGTAGGTTTGGGTGCCTGGTTCCAAGTTCGGTTAACCGAACTGACCAATTTGGTCGTCCGAGGCCATAATGAACATGAAGGTTCAGGTGCTCGGGTAGTTGAAAAGTATTCTGACAGACGTTCGGGTGCCTGAGGAAGATACGTTCAAAAAGGTTCGGGTGCCCAAACAAAAGTCAACAAGTTTGAATTGGCCAGGGTTCGGTCGCCCGAAACGTTTTAAACGCAATGGGTTCGGTCGCCTGAGCACTCTCAACATTTTCAATTAAGTCCATATTTTTGCCTTATTTAATTCCCCTGATTATGTGAGTGATATGGGGACTGTTTGTGCATTTGTTTAGGGACCTAAGGACTTTTTATCCTATCAAAAAAATCTGGCGTTGGTGACCGAAGCGTGCTCCCTAAGGTCTTGAGTTTGTAGTTCCTATATGCATGATATGCATTAAATATTATAGACCTTCTTCCTATTTACTATTATAGACCCAAATTGAATGATAATATAAATTACAACATCAACTAATCTTCAGGGTCTTTAGGTTTCAAGCTTTCATGTGTCATCAAATATGAACTCGCCAATAAGAACTAGCACACAAACTTGAAAGTCATCAAATACAAAGAGTATTTGTCATTATCAAAACTAGGAATAACCCACAGGATTAACATTAAGTTTGAATGTCCATTAAAAAGAAAGAGTGCAAAAATTAGACAAATTTGGAGAATAAAAGAATCAACTCTTGGTAAACCATTCAGACCCAAGAAAGTATGGATACCTAGATAAAAAGCCTAGTTCACAAACTAAGGACTCCAAAGACATTAGGATTAGTAATTCCCTTTTTAGAAATTAAGAGACCTAAATCTATACTAAAATGAAAAGGGATGCCTCCATAGCCTACAAGATTCAAGATAACCAATTCAAATATAAAAAGAAAATTTTCCCTATTCAATCTATGGAAAGCTACTTAATCCAATTTAATACAAGGATATTAAACTAGTTGAAATGAAAAATCTTAAAGAAGAGTTTATGAGCTTATTGACGACTATAACATTGAAACAAATGAATACAAAAATAGCATTGTTGGCCACAAATCAAGAAAGCTTGGATTGTACAAGGCTTAATTTAAAAAGTATTGAGATTTGAAAAGCTATATAAATTTTGGTATTCATATACAAAAGCATTATATGAAATCAAAAGAAAGAAAATCTGAAGCAAATTGAGCTTATTGCATAAGAATTTCAAATAAGGAATAAGGATAAGTGTTTGAAGAAAGCATGAGCATGAGCATACAAATCCAATGGTAATGCAAGATGCATATATATTTTGTGAAACTAAACACTAAGTTGAGTTGAAATATTATTTTGTTGTGCTTAGTTCTTTTATTTGTTTTTCTCTTGACCATCTTAAGTTCACATGCTGATGTTGGATTATGTTATATATTTTATGACATGATGAATAATAGATGATCATTTTTTGATTGAAATATATGCTGACTTATGGACCTTGTTATTGTGATCTAAATGCGGAATTTTTTTTTGTCCTTAGTACTTTTGCATAATATTTCTTTTAGCTTTTTTTTTTTGGTTGATATAAAAAGGGAGAGAAAATTTAGCAAAACTAAATGTAAGCAAACTGAGCATGAGCAAGACATGATAAATTCAAAAGCATGATTGATAATCTTGACACCTTCATGAATACATAGTTTATACTTCATGAATGAAATTAAAAATTTATTGAATATGAAATACATTTCATTCAAGGGGAGTTAGATTTGTTATGTAATGATATCATGACTTATGGAAATTACTGAAAAATTTGATATAAATAGTTTGTATTTTATCATGTTATTTTGGGAACTTATTGTCTTTCTTTTTATGCATGATGAATGCAAACTTTATGTTTTGTGCCTTCACTTGATATATACTTTTGCTTATGGTTGCTCTTTGCCTTAGCATTTATATATTTTTCTTGATATCTTACTCTTTTTGATTGATGTCAAAAGAGGGAGAATTTTTGGGCAAAAATTGAGCATGCCACTAGCATGACATACCTAAACATGTATATTGGCTCAACTATGAAATGATATATATGAGCATGATAATTGATCTTGAGTTATGACATGATGTGATATTAAGCTAATCTTGATATATGAGAATGATATTGAAATTGTTCATGAATTCTAATATACTTATTGAGATTGATCTTGATATTGCAGTTAAGTTAATGCTTATTGTAAGGGGAAGCCTTTTTAAGGCTTACTCATTTTTTCTCCTTGTTTGTCATCATCAAAAAGGGGAAGATTGTTAGCCTTACAAAGCTTAAATCTTGTTTTGATGATAACAAATTAGAGTAACTTAACATATTTGGTTAAGTGATGATATTTCAGGACTCAAGTACATGAATACAAGGTCAAGTGCACATAAGGATTATTGAAAGCTTATACTTCAAAGAAAGAAGATGTTAGTTTTAGTGTATTCCCAAGAGGGGGGGGGGTGAATTGGAATTTAAAACTTTTTCACCTTAGTTAAACTAGTTTAGCAATAGTACCTAGGTCTATCTACACAATGCGTAGATAAGTATAATATACAGAATTTAAATCATGTGCATCATTCACACAATAACATACATGTGCGGTAAAGTGCGAAAATATAAACAAACACACGATATGTTATCGAGGTTCGGCCAACTGTGCCTATGTCCTCGCCTTTAGCTCGCAAGCCCGAGGATTCCACTATTGGCTCACTTAATGGGTGGAGCAGCACCTAATATAATCAGGTCAATTAGCACAGGGCTAACCTCAACCTTTACAAACTCTCTTTGCGGGGCGGAGAAGACCCTAGGTCAAATTCACAGGGCTGACCCCAACTTGATCCTTTCGAGCTAGATCAAAATCCCTCAGGCCACGCCTGGAAATACAACAATATTTTTCACAATAAACTGGTACAGTGATTATGCTTTCATGTAAAGCGGATATGTACCCCAATACGCGCAGTATACTTAATCAATCACATACACATCAACAATATAGGTAGATGTAAGTTTAGTGATGTGTATTTTTGTGCAAGCCGCACTCAACAAGATATGATCGCTGTTATGCTTAAGAGTGTTCTAAACAAGCAATACCTTGGAATTTAAGCAAAGCACAAATCAATAGCAAATTAGTATTCCAAAGATATTAATCAAATATTCAAACTAGTTCAAGAAGATTTTTTTCAATGAAATACGCACAATACTAATTTGAAAATGTTTTTCTTGTTAGGAAAATATTTGCACAACAAAAATCCAAGCTATTGGACACTTGCAATAACAATGCAAATATCCTAAGCTTACTAGGTTATCCCAACACAAGATTTATAGTATGAAAATTTATGGGATAAACCGCTAAAACTCTCCAAGAAAGGTATAACAATCAATCAATCAAATAGGAGTTTCTAGCAAAGTGTAGCAATCTCAAGCACTCTAAACATGCACTCACAAACTCAAAATATATCAATGAAGTGAAGATTTGAGAGTATTTGAACAATTAGAGTGTTTTCAAAAGAGAGGATTTTTGGCTAATCTTGCACTAACCCTCACAAATGAACCCATATTTATAGGTAGGGGTAAAATTATAATCGTTGGGGACTTGTTGGGAATAATTTGAAAAGATTCAAAATGTTAAAAACCCATTAACCCAACTTAACCTAATTTTAGCGTGGTTAATTTAATTTTAACCCGCCGAGGTTCGGGTGGCTGAACTGAGGTTTGGTCACCCGAACAGACATAGGAATAAAAGTGATTTAAATAGGTTTGGTCACCCGTGTCATGTTTCAGCAGCATGAATCAAAGTCAGAAAGTTTGCTTCGTAACTTCGGGTGCCCGGTCCTGGGTTCGGTCGCCCGAACTCATGTGTTCGATCGCCCGGGGCTCTTTTTGAACTGAATGGATCGGCTGCCCGAGTTGGTGAAAAGTCTCTTTCAAAGGGTTCGGCTGCCCGTGGATGGTACACACAAAATAGTTTGGTCACTCGAGAGCCCAAGTCAACTATTGACTCTTCAACAGTTCGGGCGCCCGAGGAGTTTTGAACTCAAAGGGTTCGGTCACCCGAGCTCTCTCAATTTTTTTATATTTGTTCAATTTTAAGCACACATTTAACACTCCTATATATTATATGGTATTTGTGTGAGTATTGGGACCTAAGGTTTTACTAGGGTCTTTTCAAGGGCCATTTTGAGATAGTCCCAAAAATCCGGTCTCTATGGTCAGTCTATGACCATTTTGAGCTTACAAAACCTACATGCATGAAATGCAGAGATTATTACAGACTATATACCTAGTTACTATTACAAATCCATATTACAATCATTAATTTGACAATACAAATTAGTCTTCTGGGTCTTCACGCTTTACTTTCATGTGCCATCAATTTGATCTTCCTAATATGGTCCTACACACAAACTTAGCAAACGTTAAATACCAAGAGTATTTATCATTATCAAAACTAGGTGTGGCCCATGGGGTCAACAAAAGAGCTCATAAAACTCATACTATTAAAGCATGGATTTGAAAGATGATTTGATGAAGCTTAAAGTGAATTGAAGTTGGAAGTCAAGATAGGCTCAAGAGATGGAAAAGCATGAAGACTTAAGTACTTAGAATGTCAAAGTCTTAAGAAGTCATTATGTAAGTACTTCAAGCAATTTCAATATGGATACATGAAACTCTTAGGTTAATTACTTGGACCTAAATACCTTTTAAAATACTTGGAAAATATTTTATAAGGTCAAAAGTTATTTCAAAAAGGTTAAATTTATTTTTGGAATGAAAAACACCAAAACAGGATTTTCCAAATTCTGTCATTTTTTATATATCCGCATTAATGTGTATTTTTCTCTATAAAAACTCCTTATCTTAAAAAGTGTTCAACATGAAAGTTTTGGGATTTCCTCTTAGTTTCCCGTTGATACCAAGAATGTCCAGTTTGGAGTTGTATAGAAAAGGTTATGACGAAAATACTGAAGGGTGGTCAAAGTTGTCAGGCGGCTGACCTTGTCAGTTCAAACAACTAAACAGCAGATAGAACCACTTCAGGCGCCTTACCCTTGTAATCTCCAGCACTTGACTCTATAATAACTTCAAAAATATGCTAAAATTTAAAGTCCAGGGGATTGACCCCTTGAGTTCAGGCGCTTGAACCTTCGAAATTCAAATTTTAATAGTTAAGAAACTTTCCAAAAGTGATTTCTTGGTTTTCAAACTTTGTGAAATCTTGGGGAATACTCTAAGCAACTTGGGCAACACAAAATATACTCTTTAAACTCTATAAATACATGATTAAACCCAAGGATCAAGTACACGAATAACCTACAAGCAACAAATGAATCAAATTCTTTCTACTCTTCAAAGCTACCTTGCATATACTCTTGTTGGATTACTTACTGTGATTTTGCTGAGAAAAGCTCACAGGTCTTTGCATTTTTACTGAATTATTCAACCTAAGAAAGAATCCCGGTGATATATATACTTGAGCTTCATCTTTTTATATTATGATTTTTATTGAAGTATATAAATTTCAATTGTACTAATCTACTCCTTTGAGAGTGTCATTGTACACCAAATTGTTTCTTGTTTCTCTTGTAGTTTTTGACGGTTCAAGGTTGGTTGAATCGTTGTACCGAGTGTGGGGTATCGCTTGGAGAGGAGCCTCCACCCTAAGGGAGGGATTGTAATGGTTTGTTCTGCCCATAAAGGAACGCTATAGTGGAATCCTTAGGTGGTCTTGCCTAAGGAGAGGACGTAGGCTAGGTATAAGCCAAACCTCATAAAAAACTCGGTCTCACTCTTTTTCCCTAAACTCTCTTTAATTTTTTGCACATATATAATTACATGGTTGTTTATTTCAATTCTATAACTTGTGTGGATTGGATATTAAATGAACCAAAAATTAATTTGACTTTGGGATTGCAGAAACCAGATGAGGGTACTTTAGTTGATCAATACTTTTTGTGGAAACCATAAGGGAGTACATTGATTGATTAACACCCAAGACTTATTTAAAATTTAAGTTTCGAAAGAGTGTTGAGATTTTCAATTGTGCTTCATTAAAATAGGACTTTTATCAAACTCTACTTTGAGCTACTCAATCACTGAATCTTGGAAACTTTGCCGAATTCATTCTTTAGGGTGAATCCTATTTTGGTTATCTTGTTGAGAGGATTGAATTATTCAAAAATTGAAAGCATTACATTGTGAATCATTGGTTTGTGTTGATTGAATCAATTTATTGGTTGGGTGTTAATTGACATTACTGCAAGATCAAGTTGATTTACTCATTCTTAAAGTTTTAAAAGTTAATATTGATTTCTAACTGATATTGTAATTCAAATTATCCTTGATTGAGTACTAAATTTACAATAAGTTGAAAATCTATAAAAGGAGTTAAAAGAAACTTTTAAAACTCAATTCACCCCCCTCTTGGGACTACACCTTACTTTTCAAGAAACATTAAAATTTACAAAAGATTCTTGCAGCAAATATAATCCAACTACTTGCTTAGCGACCCCAATAAGATTGTTGGCCTAACAAGGCTTACAAATCTTATTTTGATGACAACAAATCAAGAGAACTCAACGTATTTGGTTAAGTGATGATGTTTTAGGTAACTCAAGTATCAAGATCAAGGGACTCAAGTGACCTATATCAAAATGCTTAACAATGACTATTAAAAGATCGAACTTAATATTGCAAGATTTTATGAAGATAAAGACTATTGATGTAGAGGGTTGGAAAATTTAAATAATGAAAAAAAAAGTAAGAAATTTGGTTTGGTGGGAGGCTAGAAAACTGTCGATGATTTTGAGTTACCGTGGCGAGGTAAGGGTAAAATGGTGAGAATGGGTTTGGTTGAAGACCAAACCGTCAATGGTTTCCAGGCAAACTGTCGATGGTTTTGCTGCAGGTTATTGGGCTATATAAGGAATCCAAGTCACATTTTTTGGAGAAAATTAGATTTCTCTCCTTCTTTCTCTCTAGGGCTGCAACCCTCCTTCCTTCTCTCTTTGATTTCTCTCTCGAATCAAGCTCGGATCAGTTGGAAAAAATCATTTCGGGATCCCGACGATGATTCTCCACTGTTTAATTGAAGTAGTTTTGTGTTTTGAGGTTTCTAGGCACTACTCCAAAGTTGAGGTAAGGATGATGGATGTGTAAACTGTGTAGAATTTAATTGGTTAATGGAGTGTGTGGGCCTAGGAATATTAAGATGATTATAATTCTGGGTTTGAGCTGATTGAATTGGAAAATATGATTTCAGGGTTTTGAGCTCCGAACGCCGCGGGCGTTGGTTTAGGATTCCTGCAGGCATTCTCTCAGTAAGCAAGTAAGGAGAATAGGTTATGTCAGGAATTTTTGAAAATATTAAATAAATATTTTTTTTTCTGATTATATATGCATGTGGGAAATGATGTTTTATTACAGTAAAATCTATATTTCTTTGTGTTGATATAATATTATAATTTATCAGACAAAAATTATGTGGCATAAGGATGATGTTTTTATGGATTGGATAAATTTGAAATGTGATTTATACTGAAACCGAGAATGATGATTTTATACTGAGACGCGTTTTAACTGGATGTTGATTTATACTGAAACTAAGAATGATTGTTTTATATGAGTTGTGATTTGACTGGCTGTTTACAGATTCATAAAAATGAGATTTTATATTGTTGTTATGAAAAATGCAATATAATGTTGGCAGGATATAAGGAGTTCATTATATTGTATGTTTTATGAATTTTATGGAAACCATAATATAACGTTGGCAGGATATGAGGAGTTCGTTATATTGTGGGTTATGTTTTTGCAATATAACGTTGGTAGGTAATAAGGAGTTCGTTATATTGATTCATTATATTTATACCAATATAATGCTAGCAGGATATAAGGAGTTCGTTATGTTGATATTATATAACACTATGTAAATGGCAATATATATGAATTAAGAACCCTAGTGGACTATTGATGTATAGAGCACGGTACTGTAGTTGCAGTAGTAAAGGAGTGAGTGCAACCACACTGACTTGGGATGGTAGTGTAGGTGATCTACATTCGATTGGGTCTGCGTAGAGATGTTGACCGCCCTGGGTCTGGACTAGTTGCAGTAGGCCAATCGTACTACAGACATATATTGAAGTTGACTTAACCTGGTGGTGGCCAGCCTCGGCTAAGTCCAGCCTTCGGGCCGCACAACCCTGTCATAGGGGGAAGCATGACGTTAGCCAGTGAAACCCTACAAGGGAGGTTCTTGATGGATTATATGTTGTTTTATTTACATGGAGATATTTTACTAAACTTAAACATGTTTTGAGAAAAGTTTGTATTATCAAAATATATATCTATATGTGTGAGTACAGTCTTATACATTTTTCACAGTTGAATTAATGATCAAATGAATGTGTTTTATTACATTAAAACTTATGTTGCCACACATTGATAATAACCTATCCTGTCTTACTGAGAGGTGTCTCACCTCGATATTTATTCCAATATTTCAGGACCTTAGGAGGATCGAGCTTAGCACTCCAGGGTAGGGCATAAAAAGTGTGTTGAAAGTAAGTACTAGTGAGAATTATTTTTGTACATGGAGATGCACCTGTACACCTGGAATTGTAGTAATACTTTTGGAGAGTGACTTATGTATATCTATGATAGTATTAGAACTCTGGTATTGTATTCCAGATTTGATGTTTATGATTCCGCTGCATATAAGTATTTTTGGGTTATACAGTTATGGTATAAAAAAAAGTTAGTAATTTTGGGTCGTGACAATTGAAGCTTAAAGTCAAGTTATACATGAAGACAAGCTATACATGAAAAAAAGAATATATACATGAAGACTTAGTAGTTAGAGGTGTTATAGTTGTTTAAAAGTCTCATGTAAGTACTTCACATATGTTTCAATATAAGTGATTGAAGCTTTTAGGATTTTAAAAAAAAGTTAGTAATTTCGGGTCGTGACAACTGAATCTTAAAGTCAAGCTATACATGAAGAAAAGAATCTATACATGAAGACTTAGTAGTTAGAGGTGTTATAGTCGTTTAAAAGTCTCATGTAAGTTCTTCGCATATGTTTCAATATAAGTGATTGAAGCTTTTAGGATTTAATATCACCTGATTTTGAAAACCCCAGAAAATATATTTTCAAAATCTCAATTTAACATTCTAAGTTTAAAAGCTAACAAGTTTTTAGAAATACATTTCTTAAATTCATAAAAATTGCAAGTTCAGGCGACTGACCATGTCTGATCAGTTGATTGACACTTTTGAAAATCAAAGTTTTTTGAAAGTGATAACGTCAGGCGACTGACCATGTTTGAAAAGGAGACTGAGATTTTATGCTGATGAAAATTAAACAAATAGAATAGCATCAGGCGATTGACCTCTTAGGATCATACGACTGACCCCATTTTATGTTTGAAATTTCGTTGATTTAAAAAGGCACAAGCGACTGACCCTGATAGTTCAGTCGACTGATTTTTTAATATTTAAATTTAAATCAACGAGGGAATGTTTCTAAAATTAATTGCTTGGACTCCAAACAATGAGAAAACTTGGGAAACACGTCAAGTTACTTAGGGAATATGAAAAAAATTACTTTTTAAACTCTATAAATACAATTTGATTTCAAGAATTACACACCCAACAATCAATAGCAATCATCATCCAAGCTTACACTCATACTCTCAAAGCTCTCTTACTGAATACACTTTGCTGAAAGTTCATTGCTGAGTTCTTGTTGATCAATTCTCATTATACTCTGAGTTTTCTACTAAGATTTCAATCTAAGAATAAATCCACGGTGATATATATCTGAGCTTCAAAATTTTTATATTGATAAATTGCTAAAGTATATTCTGATTTTAATTGTATTAATAAACTTTTTTGAGAGTGTTTCTTGTACACAAAATTGTTCTTGTATCTCTTATTGTTTTTTACCATTCAGGGGATTGAATCTTTGCCTAGAGAGAGGGGATTCTTGTTGGAGAGGGAACTCCACTTGAGAAAGAGAGAGGTTGTAACTTTGGCCTAATAAAGAAAGTTGGAATCCTCACAGTGTTTGCTTGGGGCAAGGACATAGGCCTTGGGCCGAACCTTGTAAATTCCCTACTCTTTTTAATTTTTTGCATATATAAATTGCGTGGATGCTTACTTAATTGCTAGAAATTAATTTATTATTAGGAATTGAAGAAACTTTAATTAAAGGGAGTACGTTGATTGATAAATATCAAAGCTCATTAACTTATTGATTATTTACATACTTAAATACAAGTAACTTATTTGATATCAAAGTCTGAATTTTGGAAGCTTGTTGAAATTTCTATTTTGTTTCATATTGTAAAATAAAGCTTACTGTTGGCCTTACAATGCTTAAAATCTTATTTTGATGATAACAAATAAGAGGAACTTAACATATTTTGTTAAGTGATAGTATTTCAGGATTCAAGTATGTGAACACAAGGTCAAATGCTCACAAGGATCATTCAAAACTTATGTTCCAAAGAAAGATGATCAAATAAAGCTTAAAGAGTCAAAGCATGGATTCAAAGATGATCTGATAAAGTTTGAAGATTATGAGAACATGGATGTTAAAGAGGACTTGCTAAAAAGCTGAAAGAATATTGAAGCTTGAAGACAAGATGGAGCCAAAGAAAGACAAAGCAAGAGAGCCTAAAGAAAAGCAAGAAAACTTAAGAGCTTAGAATGTCCAAAGTCATAAGAAGTCTTTATGTAAGTACTTCGTATTTAAATATCTTATGAAAATATGATGAATGCTCTTCTAGGGTAAATTATGGACTTAGAGACCTTATTTTAAACCCTAAAAAAAGTTTTATAAGAAATAAAAACAAGAGAGCAAAAATGATTTTTGAAACCAAAAATGAAATTCTAAAGTTGGTCTGCCTAGACGATTGAAGTGTACCCTTAGAAGTCTAAAGATCTACCTCAGACGACTAAAGTTGTACTTCAGACGTCTGAAGAATTTCTTCAGAAGACTGAATAATTAGTTCAATTTACTGAAGATTTATTTGTTGAAACACATAACAGATAGAACACCCTCAGAAGACTGAACCCTCAGTTCAGTCATCTGAGGTGGGACTTCGGAAGACTAAACCCTCAATTCAGTCATCTGACCCTGTGTGCAGTTCATATTTCTCAGTGTGTTAAGGAACATCAGAAGACTGAACTTGATAATTCAGTCGTCTGAACACTGTTAACAGTTAGAAATTTTAAATGTTTTAAATTTCAAATAAAGGTTTCTTGTACCTCAAAATTAATGAAAACTTGGGAAATACTCCAAGTAATGTTGGGCAACCCGAAATAACTTTTCTAAGCCTATAAATACATGGTTTTGCAAATCAAATTACAACCAAGAAAGAAAGAATTGAAAAATCTGTTGAAAGCTATCTTGCAAACAAAGCTCTTTCTTTCCCACTCATTGCAAAATATGAATTGCTGAATTTCTAAGTTGCTGATCCATCCTACCTCTGAGTTCTGAGTTGCTAATTCTCATCTAGAAGGAACTCGATGATAAATTCTCTTGAGCCTCACTGTATTTCATATTGATATTTAATATTGAAGTACATAGTGATTGAATTTGTACTAATATGCTCTTTGTAAGAGTGTTCTTGTATGCAGCTATTGTTTCTTGTTTCTTGACAATTCCAAGTTGTTGGATCGTTAACCGAGTGTGGGGTATCACTTGGAGAGGCATTGCTCTAGCCTATTGAAGGAGTGTTTAAGCGTGGGGTATCACTTGTAAAAGGTTTGTTTCGCCCGAAAAGGAATGGTATAGTGGAATCCTTTAATGGTATTGGCCAAAGCTGAGGACATAGGCAGGGGATAAGCCTAACCTCTTAAAAAACGTGGTGTCACTCTCTTTCCTTATTCTCTTTAATTTCAGCATATATTAACTGCGTGATTGTGTTTTAATTTCTGATCATATACACTATGTAGATTAGATATTAAATAAACTAAAGCTTAATTTATTTTTAGGAATTTGCGGAAACCGAAAGGAAGTACGTTAGTTGATCAATACAAATTGCGGAAACCATAAGGGAGTGCATTCATTGGTTCAACACCCAAGACTTATTAACTAGAAGTTTATTTAAGGTCTAAGTTTTTGGAAAGAGTGTTGGATTACATATTAAGCATCATATTGAGAAATTAAATCCGCCAATACAGGGTTTAAATCAATCATATACACAGGACTACAAATAAAGATGAAAATTGCCAAAGTGCTGCATATTGTATGTTGTGATTGATTACTTTGAGTTATTAAAGTGCTGAATCTTGAAAGCATTGATGGAATCAATCTAACTTGTGTATCTTGTTTTGATCATTTTGGTTGAATTGAATTATTGGAAGAGTGTCTGAAAATCTACAAAGTATTCTCGTTACCATATATAAAGGTTTATATCTTAATTAATGTTCTGCTGAACTTGTGATTATAAACCAATTTTGTTTGTATTGTGTTAAAGTATTGGTTTGTGGATTGATTGTCCAAATAAGGTTTGGTTGTGTGATTTCTAAATTAACAAGAGGTTAAGAATTCACGAAAGAAATTAAAAGAAATTTTAATAATCCAATTTACTCCCCTCTTGGGACAACTCCTTAACTTTCAATTGGTATCAAAGCGGAGTTGTGGAAAATCCTAACTAGTAGCTACATAAAGATCTATATGCAACACCTAGGAATAGCTCCCTTTGGAGATGGTCAATCCTCAACTAGGCTACCCATCTTTTGTGGTATAACTATACATTTTGGAAACAACATATGAGACTCTATCTTCAAACAATGGATTGGAAGGCTTGGAAGGTTGTCACACATGGTGACTTAATTCCTACAAAAGTTGTAGATGGAAAAGAAGTACCCAAAGAAGAAAAAGACATGACTGACAATGACCATAAGATGTTTCAACTAAACTCAAGTGCTATGAATGCATTATATTGTACTCTTGATAAAAATGAGTTTAATAGGGTCACGGCATATAAGTCAACCAAAGAAATATGAGACAAACTAGAAGTAACATATGAAGGCACCATAGACGTTAGAGATAGTAGAATCGACATGCTCACAAGCAAGTATAAGGCTTTCAAGATGAACCAGGATGAAACCTTAACTAATATGTACACACTAGGTTCACTTACATAATAAACTCCCTCAATGTTTTAGGAAAAACATACTCAACTTATGAAATGATCCGAAAAATATTTAAAGGACTTCCTCCAATATGGGAACCTAAAGCTACAGCAATTACAGAAGGAAAAAATCTCAAAAATACATTCCTAGATGAACTTATAGGATCTCTTCTCACCTATTAGATGACCATGAATGAAAGAAGTGGAAAAACTAAAGTCCAACAATTCATTGCATTTAAAGCCTCAAATGAAAACTCTAGTAGTGAAGAAGAGATGGATGAAGATGAATTAGTCTTCATATCCAAGAAAATTGCAAGAATACTAACAAGGGAAAAAAAAATTCAAAAGAAAAATCCAAAACTCAAGTTCAGATGAAGAAGAAACTAAAAAGAAAGAAACAAAGAAAGAACTACCTACATGCTATAATTGTAAGAAAGTTGGACATCTAAAACCGGATTGTGCAAAACTTGAGAAAGATTCCAAAATGAAAAAGAAAATGGCAATGAAAGCAACTACTTGGGATAATATGAGTACAAGTAGTTCCGATAACGAATCAAGTGACCAAGAGGTTGTCTATACTTGCTATATGGCTTGGGATGATGAGGAAAGCTCCTCATCCAAATCAATTAATGATTTTTGCAGTGAGTCATCTAATGATTCCAATGATGAAAGTATGTCTTCCTATGAAGAATTTCAAAATGAATTATTCAAGGTGCATAAGATCTTAGTTAATGTGACTAAGCGATACACATCATTGAGAAATAAGAATGAAGGTGTAATGAAAGAATTAGAATCTTTAAAACTTACTGAAGGAGAAAAGGATTCAAAAATCAATAAACTAGAAAGCAAGAATGAAAAAGTGATAGAAGACCTAAGATCTCAAAATCATAAGAAAGACATATATATTTCTGAATTAGAAAGTAAAATCAGCCAAAACCAAGATAAGGTGCAAGAAAAGGATAAAAATACTCAAGACATAGAAATCAGTGATCTTAAAGGAAAAATTGAAGATCAAGAAAAAATAATTTACAATTTCACAAGAGGAAAAGAAAACTTTGATAAAATGATAGGTGCACAAAGAATGTCTTTAAATAAAGAGGGAATAGGGTTCAATGAAGTGGAAAATACAAGGAGAAAGAACCTCTATATGGGGTACTTCACAAAAGCATCCAAAATCTATGCTAGCACCTCCTCTAATGCCTATACTCACACTATATGCTTCCTATGTAAGAGGAAGGGACATATAAAGTTTGAATTTTCATTAAAAAGAAAATGTGTGAAAACTAAACAAGTTTGGAAAGTAAAAGAAATATTTTTTGTTAAACCATCTGGACCCAAGAAAGTATGGGTACCAAGATGAAAGACTAATTCATAAACCAATGACATCAAAGATATTTGGATTAGTTATTCCCTTTAGAAATTAAGAAAGCTACTTAATCCAAATTAAGAATATTAAACTAATTGAAATGAAAAATCTCAAAGAAGAGTTCAAGAGCTTATTGACAATTATAACAAATACAAACAAAAATGGCATTGTTGGCCAAAATCATAGGATGATTTTTACAAGGCTTAACTTAAGAAAATATTAAGATTTGGGAATTCATATGAAATCAAAAGAAAGAAAATATAAATCAAATTAAGCTTATTGCAAAAGTTATTTGAGAAAAACGAAAAATATTTTAGCAAAGCAAAAGGTAGTTAAGCTGAATGAGAAATACTTAAGAAACATGAGAAATAATTTGAGCACAATGCACAAATAATTATAATATACTCCAAGCTTATATGATATGCTATAATGCTAACATGTATGATATCTATATATTGCCAAAGACTTGACTTATATTGATAATTTAAGGCTCACTATTCATTGCAAATTTGAGCATTAAATTATTGAGCATGGTTATAAAGCATGAATCTTAGTATGATAAGACATTAGTATTGGTATCCATGAGTATGAGAATAATTCTTGATCATATCAATTTACATAATGAATAACTTTATATATCTCTTGCATGATTGACTAATGGATAAACATAAGCATGTTATGACATAGATGATATTGAAATAATATTGGTACTATTCTTGATATTGGTATCCATTAGCACTTAACATGAAAATAATTTTTTTTTGGAATATGGCAAAATAAATTTAAAAACACAATTGGTATCTTTATGAATACATAGCTTTCAATTGGGTAGAGATACATTTCATTCAGGGGGAGTTAGACTTGTTAAATAATATTATTATGATGGAAATCATTGAAAATTATGATGTACAATCTGTTGTATTTTCTTATGCTACTTTGGATCTTGTTGTCTATTTTTTTATGCATGATGAATGCAAACTTTTGATTATGGTTGCTCAATGCCTTATCATTTATGCATTTTTCTTGATATCTTACTCTTTTTGATTGATGTCAAAAGGGGGAGAAATGATGGGCAAAAATTGAGCATTATAGATTAATATATTGGTATTTGATCTTGAATGATGTGAATGATTTGATTTTGATATATGAGCATTATATTGAAATTAATATTAGACTTGATCTTGATATTATTAAGATGATGCTTATTGTAAGGAGTCTTTTTAAGGCTTACTCAATTTTTTTGCTCCTTGTTTGTCATTATCAAAAAGGGGGAGATTATTTACCTTACAATGCTTAAAATCTTATTTTGATGATAACAAACAAGAGGAACTTAACATATTTTTTTAAGTAATGATATTTCAGGATTCATGTGAACACAAGATCAAATGCTCATAAGGATCATTCAAAGCTTATGTTCCAAAGAAAGATGATCAATTGAAGCTTAAAGAGTCAAAACATGGATTCAAAGATGATCTAATAAAGCTTGAAGATTATGAGAACATGGATGTTAAAGAGGACTTGCTAAAAAGCTTGAAGAATATTGAATCTTGAAGATAAGATGGAACCAAAGAAAGACAAAGCAAGAGAGCCTAAAGAAAAGCATGAAGACTTAAAAGCTTAGAATGTCAAAAGTCATAAGAAGTCTTTATATAAGTACTTCGCATTTAAATATCTTATGGAAATATGATGAAAACTCTTCTAGGGTAAATTATGGACTTAGAGACCTTATTTTAAATCTCGAAAAAAGTTTTATAAGAAATAAAAACAAGAGAGTAAAAAGGATTTTTGAAACCAAAAATGAAAATTCTGAAGTTGGTTTGCCCAGACGACTGAAGTGTACCATTAAAAGTCTGAAGATGTACCTCAGACAACTGAAGTTTTACTTCAGACGTCTGAAGAATTTCTTCAGAAGACTGAAGAATTAGTTTAGTCTATTGAAGATTTATTTTTTGAAACACAGAACAGGTAGAAAACGTTCAGAAGACTAAACCCTCAGTTCAGTTGTCTGATCCTGTGTGCAGTTCATATTTTTCAGTGTGTTAAGGAACATCAAAAAACTGAATTCGATAGTTCGTCTGAACACTATTAACGGTTAGAAATTTTAAGTGTTTTAAATTTCAAATAAAGGTTTCTTATGCCCCAAAATTAATGAAAACTTGGGAAATACTCCAAGTAATCTTGGGCAACAAGAAATAACTTTTCTAAGCCTATAAATACATGATTTTGCAAATCAAATTACAACCAAGAAAGAAAGAATTGAAAAATCTTCTAAAAGCTATATTGCGAACAAAGCTCTCTTTTGATCACTTATTGCAAAATCTGAATTGCTGAATTTCTGAGTTGCCGATCCATCCTAGCTCTAAGTTTTGAGTTGCTAATTCTCATCTAGAAGGAACTCAGTGATTAATTCTCTTGAGTTTCATTGTATTTCATATTGATATTTAATATTGAAGTACATAGTGATTGAATTTGTACTAATCTGCTCTTTGTAAGAGTGTTCTTGTACAAAACTATTGTTTCTTGTTTCTTGACGATTCCAGGTTGTTGGATCGTTGACCGAGTGTGGGGTATCACTTGGAGAGGCGTTGCTTTAACCTATTGAAGGAGTGACCGAGTATGGGATATCACTTGGAGAGGCGTTGCTCTAGCCTACTTAAGGAGTGTTTAAGCATGGGATATCACTTGTAAAAGGTTTGTTTCACCCGGAAAGGAATGGTATAGTGGAATCCTTTGATGGTATTGGCCAAAGGTGAAGACGTAGTCTGGGGATAAGTCGAACTTCATAAAAAACATGGTGTCACTCTCTTTCCTTAATCTCTTTAATTTCAGCATATATTAACTATATGGTTGTGTTTTAATTTCTGATCATATACACTACATAGATTAGATATTAAATAAACTAAAGCTTAATTTGTTTTTGGAAATTTGTGGAAACCGAAAGGAAGTACGTTAATTGATCAATACAAATTCTGAAAACCGTAAGGGAGTACATTGATTGGTTCAACACCCAAGACTTATTAACTGAAAGTTTATTTAAGGTCTAAGTTTTTGGAAAGAGTGTTGGATTACGCATTGAGCATCATATTGAGAAATTAAATCCATCAGTACAGGACTTAAATCAATCATATACATAGGGCTACAAACAATCCATCAATAAGTGCTGCATATTGTATGCTGTGATTGATTGCTTTGAGTTATTAAAGTGCTGAATCTTAAAAGCATTGCTGGAATAATTAAATTATTCAAGTTACCAAGGTTTATTGAATTATTGGAAGAATATTTGAAAATCTACAAAGTATTCAAGCTACCAAGGTTTATAACTTAATTAATTTTCCGCTAAACTTGTGATTATAAACCAATTTTGTTTGTGCTGTGTTGAAGTATTGGGTTGTGGATTGATTGTCCAGATAAGGTTTGGTTGTGTGATTGTTAGATTAACAAGAGGTTAAGAATTCATGAAAGAAATTAAAAAAAAAATTATAATCCAATTCACCCCCCTCTTGGGACAACTCCTTAACTTTCACTTACCTTGTTGATTGGATTGACATATTCAAAAGCCAAATTGAGTTTCGATTTTGATTTAAATTACTGAGAGGAATATTAATAAAGTTGCAAAGCGTTGTAAAATAAAATCTCAGAAATTTTATTCATGTTGATCTTTTCATTCATAAAGATTTAATCTCAAATTGATTTTTAGTTGCACTTGTGATTGCAAATCAATTATAATTGTGTGATTGTTGAATATAACATAGTTGGGAAAGGCTTAGTAAAAAGATTTACAAAGAAATTTTTATAACCCAATTCACCCCCTCTCTTGGGAGTACACCTTACTTCTCAATTAGTATTAGAGCCAATAGTAAACCTTAACTAGAAGCTACATAAAGATCCCTATGGCACACCTAGGTGTATCTCCCGTTGCTGAGGGTCAATCCTCATCTAGACCACCTATTTTCTGCGGTGTAAACTACACCTTTTGGAAACAAAGAATGAGAATTTATTTACAAACTATGGATTGGAAAGCATGGAAAGTTGTCACACATGGTGACCTTATCCCCACTAAAATTGTGGATGGTAAAGAAATACCTAAAGAAGAAAAAGAGATGACCGACAATGACCATAAGATGTTGCAAGTAAATTCAAGTGCTATGAATGCATGATATTGTGCTCTTGATGTAAATGAATTCAATAGAGTCATGGCATGTAAATCAGCTAAAGAAATCTAAGATAAACTAGAAGTAACCTATGAAGGTACTATTGATGTAAGAGATAATAGAATCAATATGCTCACTAGCGAGTACAAAGTTTTTAGGATGAATGTTAATGAGACCATTACTAGTATGTACACTAGGTTCACCCATATAATAAACTCCCTCAATGCCTTAGGAAAGAATTACTCAACTTATGAAATGATCCGGAAAATCCTTAGAAGACTTCCACCAATTTGGGAACCTAAGGCAACTGCAATAACAGAAGGAAGAAACTTGAAAATATTTCCCTAGATGAATTGATAGGATCGCTTCTCACTTATGAGATGGCGATAAATGAAAGATATTCTAAGAATAATAAAATCAATAAATCAATACCTCTCAAGGCTGCTAAAGATAGCTCCAGTGAAGAAGAAGAAAACAAATTAGACGATGATGATATAGCCCTCATCACTAGAAGTGTAAAGACTTGCCTAATTTACTACATTATCAACCATATTAAACATCACTAACTTAAAACATAATAAAGTCAACCCAAACCCGTGGGTAACGGGGAGACACCTGTCATACACCGCAGAAACCTAAGCATCAGTAAACATAAATTTTAACCACTCAACCATATAACACAATATACCAGAGAACCTACATTCCACCATATACTGTTTAAATATACAATCCTCAAAATCACCAAAAGATGAAATTAGGATCAAATACCAAAAACTAGCGGATCCCAACTCAAAACTTACCCTCCTAGCGGGGTAGTAAAAACTGCCTCAACGGCGAGCTCGGTCTTTCTATCTTTCTGAGTTCCCTAAAATGGTTTAAGTTTGGGCAAGACACCTCTCAGTAAAGGAAATAAATAAATATAGATGTGTGGCAACATGAATATTTACATGCTATAATAAATATAATGTACATGTCATATGCTTGGAAACACTGATAATAACATAACTGAGTAAACATACAATTTCATGGTTTACTAAATCATACTGTATTTCACTATTCATAAAATCATCTGATATAACTAGTAATTCTGAAATTTACCCAGGATAAATAGCTAGCTGATATCATGTATTACCCGCCATGACGAGTTCTGCAGCTTGAAGGTAGGATCCGATAATGGCTAGCCGACCACTGTCGAGTAAAAAATTTCTGTAAGTATGATAGGCACACCATAGCCTGGTCTGGACTGCCAGGTGGACGTCTACAACTCTTCAATGAAAGCCACATCGACTTTCCATCTCCCACCCCCTCTACAAGTAGGGGCGGTTTGCAAAATTCTGAACTGAACTGAACTGTATAGCTACGGTACCGTGCTCCTGATAACTGATCTGAACTATCATCCGAGTTTTAATAAAATATATACATGATAATATATTTTTTTAATATAAATAGATTGATAGCATTTTTCTGAATTCTGTATTAACATAAATAATTATGGTCTTGCGCCGATTACATTCATAACTGCGGCTTTACGCTGAAAATATGCATAACTGTGGCCTTACGCCGGCTATCAATCATGGCCTTGTGCTGAACATATCTTACCTATTGATATGAATAAATGTACTATTTATCATGTATTCTGAAATCATAGTTTATCGTATTATCATGCTATTTCTGAAAATAACTGTAAACAAGCTTTTTCTGTAAAATTGACTTAACATAATACAATATGCATAAAATAATATTCATGCCACACAATACTGAATAAAATCATGAATTCCGTTTTGAAATCACATTTCCTGACATTTCATACTAAAAACATATATTCCTGTGTAACAGCAGTATTTTTTCAAATATACATTTTCACAAATATGCTTACATATAATACATGTTTTCTAAACATAAACCAGCTATTAAATAATAATAATTTTCATGAAAAATTATTGCTTTAGTTTACTCCTTTACTTGACTACTGAAAAGCCCCTATAGTGTCTAGTCCTACACCCACAGGGTTCCCTGTTCAACACCCTAAAAACAGTATCTCCTTGAGCAAAACTTCAGTATTTCTTCAAGTACTACATTTTCTACAATTGTGGGAAAGTCAAATACTAAATAAAAAGTCTTACCCTGAATTTAGGATGGAGTTCAAGTTAGCCCCACCAACAATCACTCCAGCAGAATTGAAAAGAACTTTCCCACGAGTGTCTTGGCGGCCTTGGATCGTCAAACGGGCAAGAAACTAGCCCAAAATCTTAGAGAGAAGGGGGAGGGGATGAATAAGAGAGAGAGAAAGAGAGTTTTCATGTGATGTCTGCAGAGAAAATCAAGTTTAGGCTATTTATACACCTACACTCGTCGACGAGCCACGTCACTTTGTCGACAAGGCCACGAAAGAAGTTTGTCGACAAATGGCCATTCCTCATCGACGAAATTCAGAGCTGAAAATAATCTTTCGGTAACTTCTCATCGACGAGACACGTGTCCCCATCGACGATCCCCTCAAGCGTGTTCGTCGACGAATGTGCTGCATTCATCGAAGAGACCCCTATTACATTTCAAATTCAATTTCCTTTTATTTCCTCCTTCTATTATTTAATTAATATAATTCCTTTAGGTCTCTACATTCTTCCCTCCTCACAAAAATTTCGTCCTTGAAATTTACTATCCATATGATTCACCATCCCTAAAGATAAACAGTCTACTTATTTTATTACTTACCCTCACTTATGGTAGAGGAATACCGTGGTTACATTCCGAGTTTTGGGAGATTACATATGTAAAATAAAATTCTCCCAAAACTAAAATACTCCTTACTAACTAAACTAATACATATACCGACTCACCTGCAAAAGAAATATTGTATAACTATTACACTTTTCTGATTATAATTGAATTCCATTGAACAACTGTGGATATTTCTGCCTTATCTGTTCCTTGAGCTTCCAAGAAACTTCTTCTATTGCGTGATTTCTCCACAGGACTTTCACTAGAGAAATCTTCTTATTACATAATTCCTGTTCTTTCCTGTCCAGAATCTACACTGGTACCTCTTCATATGCTAGTGAATCACTGAACTGTAATTCACCACAACTGATTACGTGAGAAGGGTTTGGGACATATTTCCTCAACATGGAAACGTGGAATACGTCGGGTATCCTAGACAACATAGGTGGTAAAGCTAACCTATAGGCAACCGGCCCCACTTTCTTTAGAATCTCAAACGGGCCAATGAACCTAGGGCTAAGTTTACCTTTCTTCTCAAATCTCATAACCCCTTTTAATGGAGCTATTTTCAAAAACACATGATTGTCAATATCAAATTCCAATTTTCTACGGCGATTATTGGCGTAACTTTTCTGTTGGCTCTTAGCTGCATTGATTCTATCTCTGATAAGCCGAACCTTATCATACGCTTGCTGCACTAGTTCTGGTCCCACAATTCACCGCTCAGCCATCTCGTTCCAATATAAAGGAGAACGACATTTCCTACCGTAGAGTGCCTCAAATGGTGTCATGCCAATGCTGGCCTGATAACTGTTATTATACACAAACTCCACCAGTGGCATGAACTGAGTCCAACTACCCCCAAAGTCCAGCATGCATGCTTGAAGTGTATCTTTTAATATCTGATTTGTCCTCTTAGTCTGCCCATTTGATTGAGGATGGAACGCCATGCTGAAAGATAACTGATACCCTAGAGCCTCCTACAAGCTCCTCTAAAATCGTGACGTGAACCGTGGGTCTTAATTTGACACTATAGACACTGACACTCCATGAACATGGACTATCTCTTGAATATAAATCTTGCCAGTCGGTTAAGGAAGTAGCTGATCTTGATAGGAAGGAAATGGGCGGTCTTAGTACAACGATCTACAATCACCTAGATTGCATTCTGATCATGCAATGCTGATGGCAGCTCTGAAACAAAATCCATAGATATATGATCCCATTTCCATTCTAGGATAAAAAGTGGCTGCAACTGTAATAACCCAAAAAAAAATTAATTAATTAAAATTATTAATCAATTAATTAATTAATCATTGTTAAATTAATGTATTAAATAAACAAATAAAAAAGAAATAGTATGAAAAAAAATTAATTAAGAGTAATTAGTAATTAATTAATTAATTAAACATTATTAAATTGAATTAATTTAGTTAAGTAAAATGGTGTGTGTGTCTATATATATAATGATAAGATATATATAAAAGTATATAATATAATATGATATTATGTTAATTAAAAAAAAAGATAAAGGAAGTTAAGAAAAAAACTTACCTGAGAAGCTTCCTGAATTACAGAGAGAGCTCCTGTGCTCTCTCCTAGTGCTTCTCTTCGCCTCCTCCATCCTCCTCCTCTTTCTCCTCGATTTTGTCTGCCTAACGAGCGCCGATCAGAAAACGAAAGGTACCGTTGGATTTTTAGCTCCGCCACCGACATTTCTACTAGAGCGGATTGGTTGTGGGAGCGGCGTAGGTACCATTCTTGGGGTAAGGTAACTTTTTTCCAATTTACTCAATTTCTCCTTAGATCTTCAATCAAATCGAAGATCAAGCACCACCATGGGGTCCTAGTCGCGATCGTCGACATTTTGGCCAGAGTAAATTTTCAATTTGGGTATCTTAAGCCCCACTCCAAAGCAAGAGTGAGATTTGGGGAATTAATTAAATTGTCTATATTTGAGGGTATAACTAATTATTTAGAATTTAAGGGCCTAGAAAATATTTAAATAGCATTTTATTTAGGGTTGATATAATGGAACTAGGATGTTTATTTCAAGATCCGGGTGAGCGCCGCAGGCATCTTTTCGGGGTCCCTGTTGGCGTAGTTCAAAAAACTAGGTAAGGGGAAAAATATATATTAAACCAAAATTTTTATGAATTTAATGGAAAATGAATTGTATTATATATATACGTGTATATGTTTCGGTATGGGTTTAAAATGCCAACCATTTAAATTATGTTTTTCCGAGTTTAGGGCTATTTATTAGATACATATATGCGAAAATGAACTAATGAAAGTGGAAAATATTTTAAGGATAATTATGTAAGAAATGAAAGGTTTTTTTAGTATATAAACGTTAAATGTTAGTTGGCATATTTTACAGGCAATGTATGACATTTATGCGAAAATGAACTGATGAAAGTGGAAAATATTTTCAAGATAATTATGTAAGAAATGAAAGGTATTTTCAGTATATAAACGTTAAATGTTGGTTGGCTTATTTTACAGGCAATGTATGAATTTTTTTGCTAAATTGTGTGGTATGAGTAAATGTAAGTTCTATACAAATATATGTTATATATGAGATGTAGGCTAAGTAAGTAATGCATTAAAAATGAAATATGATATGAATTATGCTGCTTGTGTATGTTAATGCAACCATGTAAATGTATGACAACTGAAAGCTATGTTAGCAGATTCTAGTGCATTTCTATGTGGACTAATTGATGACAGCTAAAAGGAGCTATGTTAGCAGATTCTAGCTCATTTCTATGTGGACTAACTGATGACAGCTAAAGAGCGGTTGTAATACAAATGAATGAAATGAAAATGGAATGAAAAGGCAATGAAATGACAATGGAATAAAATGTGAGATGTGAACAATGTAAATGGAAAAGAGTCACTTAAAGTGAAATGCAATGCAATGTTTAAGCTATGAACATGAACATATGTGAATGGTTGAATAATGACAGAAAGAATAATGTATTATGATATTAGAAGTATTTATGCTAATAGAATATGTTACAACTGGGGCGGGGCATACTTTTTGCCCGAGGGCTTGTTGAGAAAGGTGAGTGCACTAGTAGTATCAGATGTAGCAGTAAGCTGCATAACGCACTAAGGCAGAGGGAACCTACTTGTATGGGCGGGTAGATTTCCCTATCCTTGGGGCCTTCACTAGTAAACCTTTGTTTGAACTGTGTGAGTACGAGATCAATATAACATAAGAGGGCTTACTGAGTAAGGTGAGTGCCCTGATATGCTTCAGTAGTGACCTTCGGGTTGCCAAATATATCAGAGCATAGGGGTGCTACTTGTATGGGCGGGTAATCACCCCTATTCTTGAGTAATCTCATGGGTAAAATATCTTGCATGTGTTTGAATAGGATCAGAGAATGATTTAAAAAATTATGTTAATGATTTTTAAATATTAAATATTATGTTGTTATATAAACTCATGCTAGCCACACTCTATTTTAATATATTATTTTTTCCCTTACTAAGATGTGTCTCACCTGAAAATAAATTTATCTTTTTCAGGATTTCCTCGAGATCAAGCTTAGAGAGCTCGAGATTTTATAGCATTTTTGGGAAATAGAAAGAGAAAAGGGTATATTTTTATGTTAATTTTGAGATGTATATTTTATGTTCTATGTTTTATGTATTGAAGTCTTCAGATAGATGAATTGTTGTGAATATTGCTATTTGTGGATTATGTTTTGGAGACATGTATATATGTGATTATAGGTGGTAAATAGTTAATTTGGATTATGGATAAGAATAGTAAACTATGGTATTATATTTGTGGAAATTATATTTATGTTTTCCGCTACGTACATGATATCAAAATGTAGATCATCAGGTAAATGAATGGATTAGTAGCACTCCGGGCCCACATAGAGGGTCAGGGCATTACAGAAATTGACCTACCGGCCTCTCGTGCTCAGCTTTTACCTGCTGGCACGTCAAACACTGTGCTACATACTTGGCAATCTTCTTCTTCATACCACTCCACCAATAAGACTCTCGTAGACCCCTATACATTTTCGTCCTGTCGGGATGAACTGTGTACAAAGATCTATGAGCCTCTTCTAGGATGGTCTTTCTGATATCAGCATCCGCAGGAACACACAATCAAGAACGGAACCACAGAACTCCGTCATCTGTAATACAAAATTCCTCTCCTTGACCACTCTGTACTCTGACCATTACCTCTGCTAATTCTAGATCATCTTTCTGAGCAGCTTTAATCCTTTCCTGCAGAATAGGTTATACCACTAAACTGTCAATACATACCTGAGGATCACTCTTGACCAAATTTATGCCGAGTTTCTCCAAATTCATTATAATCGGATACTGAATCTCCATAGCTGCCAGCGTTGGTCCCACAAACTTCTTATTCAGTGCATCAGCTACCACGTTTACTTTCCCTGGGTAATAATTGTTAGTACAATCAAAATCTTTAATAAGCTCTAACCACCTTCTTTGCCTCATGTTTAGTTCCTTCTAAGTGAAAAAGTACTTCAAACTTTTATGGTCAGAGAAGATTTCGCATCGCTCGCCTTATATGTAATGCCTCCCTATCTTCAACGCATGTACTACTGCAGCCAATTCAAAATCATGGGTAAGGTAGTTCTTTTCATATTCTTTCAACTGCTTAGAAGCATATGGTACCACCCTACCATGCTGCATTAATATACAACCAAGTCCCTTCAAGGACGCATCACTCTAGATAACATAACCCTCACCACCTGATGGAATGATCAACACTAGTGTCGTGACAAGTCTTTGCTTCAATTCCTAGAAACTCTGCTCACAATTGTCATCACATTCAAACCTGATGTTCTTCCTAGTTAATCGTGTCAGAGACCCTGATAATGCTGAGAATCCCTCAACAAAATGACGGTAATAACCAGCCAGCCCTAAGAAACTCTTGATCTCCTGGATGTTCCTCGGTCTAACCCAATTTACTACCGCATCAATTTTACTAGAATCCACAGAAATTTCATCCCCTGAGATGACATGCCCCAAAAAAATAACTTTCTCGAGCCAAAATTCACATTTGTTGAACTTGGCGTATAACTTCTTTTCCCTAAGCATCTGTAAGACCTATCTCAAATGCATCTCATGCTCCTCATAACTTCTCGCATAGATTAGTAGATTATTAATAAAAACAACAACAAATTGATCTAAATATTAGTGGAAAATTCTATTCATAAAATCCATGAATATTGTAGGAGCATTCGTCAGACCAAAAGGCATAACAAGAAACTCATAATGCCCATACCTGGTCCTGAAGGCCGTCTTTGATACATCTTCTGCCCTTACCTTTACTTGATGATAACCTGGCTTGAGATCAATCTTAGAATATACCTGTGTACCTTGGAGCTGGTCAAATAAATCATATATATGGGGTAGAGGATACTTATTTTTGATTGTCACTTTATTAATTTCCCTATAATCTATACACATTCTCATGGACCCATCTTTCTTCTTCACAAATAATACTGGAACTCCCCACAGAGATACACTAGGCTGTATAAAACCCTTATCAAGCAAATCGAGCAACTGATTCTTTAATTCCGCCAACTTTGCTGGCATTATTCAGTAAGGTGCTTTAGAGATCAGCACTGTATGGAAGCAGATCAATGGGAAAATCTATCTCATGATTAGGTGGCAAGCCTACTAGCTCGTCTAGAAAACATCTATAAATTCTTTTACTACCGACGTACTAGTGATCTTCAATTCTTCACAATGGCCACGAATCCCTAACAACCACTCATAAGAAGTCTCCTCGCCTGAATACTTGAAACTAACTGAGGTAGGGATTGCACTCGCGACCCTATAAACCTGAATTCTAGTCTTCCTGAAGGCATGAATATCACTTCTCTTGAATGACAATCTATACTAGAAAAGTTAGCTGCTAGTCAATCCATGTCAAATACGACATCAAACTCATGCATGTCCAGCACTATCAAATCAGTAGACAAAATTGTTCCCTGGATATCAACTCGATAGCCTCGGAGCACCCTACTACACCTCACTGTTGACCCGGTCAGTGTAGTTACTAATAGTTCGATGTCTAATAACTGTGTTTCTGTCCCATATAGTCTAGTGCACTCCATAGACACAAACGAGTGTGTGTCTCTTGAATGAAATAATACAATAACTTTAAACGAAAGCATGCTAACCATACCTGTCACCACATCGCCGGCTATCTCAGCATCACCCGACATCAAAGTAAAAACTCTGGCTGGATCCATATTCTACTGTTGGCCTTCACGTAGCGCCTGATAGCCTTCCCGAGCAGGTCTAGGAACGGGAGCAACACCAACCTGAGCCTGACAGTCTTTCATCATATGCCCTAGCTCCCCACATTGATAACAAATACCTCACCCAACACGACACTCACTTGGATGTCTCTTCCCATAAGTCGGGCAAGCTAGAAAAGGTTGCATACCTTGAAACCCACGGTTCCCCAACTTCTACCTCCGGTCCTTATAGTAGCTACCTCTCTTCCACAAACCATGACCGAACCCTTGCTAGGAACCAGAAGGTGTGGATTTCTTCCTCTGTCTCTGCTTCTTCTCAGCCTCCAACCACTCTCCAGCTTCTGCCATAGTTGCCTTGTCTACCAGCTCGGTGAAATCTTACAATTTCAGTATCGACACTTGCTTATATAATTCTCTCCTCAGACCCCTTTCAAACTGTCTTACCTTCTTTGTCTCATCTAGAATAATGTACGGGGCAAAGCGAGATAACTCTATGAACCTCGCCGCATACTACTGCATTGTCTGTTGTCCCTACTTTAGATTCAGAAGAAACTCCTCAATCTTGGCTTCCCTAGACAAGGCTGGAAAATACCTATCGAAAAATATCTCCTTAAATCGCTCCTATGTCATTTCTATAGGCACTATCCTCTACTGCTCCAGGAGTTTCACTGTCGTCCACCATCTCTTGGCCTCATCAATAAGTTTATACATAGCGAATAGCACCCTCTGCTCCTCAGTACACTATAGCACTACAAATACTTTTTTAGTCTCTTACACCCATTTTTCAGTGACCGCAGGATCAGTTCCTCCTGAGAAAGCCGGAGGATTCATCTTAATAAACTTCTCAATCGAACTGTCGTGGCCTACAGACAGACCACCCTGTTCTTTGGAGTTTCTTGTAATTTCAGCCATGACTTGCTAAGCCACGCTGCGTAGTACTACATCTGAATCACCACCCATAGTGCCCGAAGGCCCAGCACCCTCATTACCACTAGCATGGGCTCTACTACCTTCAGGGTCTATCGTGAAAATACAATAAATTTAGCTTAGGACCCTATTACCGTAATATACCATCTAGTTCGTATATTATATCCTTAACTAATTCATCATCCTTGATCTTAATTTAAGGTTTAATCCTACAACCTAGATACTTAACCTGATGATAGATTACCATGACTTTCCTAAAATCGTCACCCCAGGAAAGACACACAAACCATCACGGAAGTCCTGCATCTAGACTACAAACCAAACCTCAAATTCCCTTATCCTATACTCTAGTATTGTTACTGCTGCATTCTAGAGTCTACAGAACCTAGCATCCTAGGCTTCTGATACCAAACTGTCAAGACCTGCCTAATTTACAACATTATCAACCATATTAAACATCATTAACTTAAAACATAATAAAGTCAACCCGAACCCATGGGTAACAGGGATACACCTGTCATACACAGTGGAAACCTAAGTAGCAGTAAATATAAATTTCAACCACTCAACCATATAACACAATATACCAGGGTACCTACATTCCACCATATACTATTTAAATATATAATCCTGAAAAGCACCAAAAGATGAAACTAGGATCTAATTCCAAAAACCAATTGATCCCAGCTCAAAACTTGCCCTTCTAGAGAGGTAGTAAAAATTGCCTCAACGACGGGCTCGGTCTGCCTGTCTTTTTGGGTTCCCCGAAATGGTTTAAGCTGGGGTGAGACACCTCTCAGTAAGGGAAATAAACTAAATACAGATTTGTGGCTGCATGAATATTTACGTCCTATAATAAATATATTGTACATGTCATATGCTTGGAAACACTGATAATAATATAATTGAGTAAACATACAATTTCATGGTTTACTAAATCACACTGTATTTCACTGTTCATAAAATCATCTGATATAACTAGTAATTCTGAAATTTACCCAAGATGAATAGCTAGTTGATGTCATGTATTACCCCCAATGACGGGTTTTGTACCCCGAAGGCGGGACCTGACAATGGCTAGCTGACCACTTCCAAGTCAAAAATGTCTGTAAGTACGATGGACCCGCCACACCTTGGTTCGGATTGTCAGGTGGACGTCTACAACTTTACACTGAAAGTCATATCGACTATCCATTACCCACCCCCTCTACTTGTAGGGGCAGTTAGTACAAGTCTGAACTGAACTGAACTGTATAACTATGATACCGTGCTACTAATAACTGATCTGAACTATCATTCGAGTTCTGGTAACATATAATACATGATATTATACTTTTTTAACATAAATAGATTGATAGCATTTTTCAGAATTCTGTATTAACATAAATAATTATAGTCTTGCCCCGATTACATTCATAATTGTGGCCTTACACCAAAAGCATGCATAACTGCGGCCTTGCGCTGGCTATCAATCATGGCCTTGCACTGAACATATCTTACATAATGATTTGAATAAATGTACTATTTATCATGCATTCTGACATCATAGTTTATTGTATTATCATGTTATTTATGAAAATAACTGTAAACATGTTTTTTCTGTAAAATTGACTTAATATAATACAATATGCGTAAAATAATATTCATGCCACACAATACTAAATAAAATCATGAATTCTGTTTTGAAATCACATTTCCTGACATTTCATACTAAAAATACATATTCCTATGTAACAGTAGTATTTTCCTAAATATACATTTTCACAAATATGCTTATATATAATACATGTTTTCTGAACATAAACATGCTACTAAATAATAATAATTTTCATGAAAAATTACTGCTTTAGTTTACTCCCTTACCTGACTACTGAAAAGCCCCTACAGTGTCTAGTCCTACACCTACAGGGTTCCCCATTCAACACCCTAAAAACAACATCTCCTTGAACAAAACTTTAGTATTTTTTCGAGTACTACATTTTCTACAACTGTGGGAAAGCCAAATATTAAATAAAAAGCCTAACCTTGAATTTGGGATGGAGTTAAGGTTAGCCCCACCAATGATCCACTCCAGCAAACTTGAAAAGAACTTTCACAGGAGTGTCGTGGTGGCCTCGGATTGTCGAACTGGTAAGAAACTAGCCCAAAATCTTAGAGAGAAGAGGGAGGGGATGAAAATGAGAGAGAGAGAGAGAGAGAGAGAGAGAGAGAGAGAGAGAGAGAGTGGGAGAGTTTTTGCATGATGTCTACAGAGGAAATTAAGTTTAGGCTATTTATACACCTGCACTAGTCGATGAGCCACCTCACTTTGTCGACAAGGCCACGAAGGAAGTTCGTCGACGAATGGCTATACCTCATCGATGAAATTTAGAGCTGAAAATAGCCTCTCGGTAACTTCTCATTGACGAGAAACATGTCCCCATTGATGATCCCCTTAAGCATGTTTGTCGACGAATGTGCTGCGTTCGTCGACGAGACCCCTATTATATTTCAAATTTAATTTCCTTTTCTCTCCTCCTTCTATTATTTAATTAATATAATTCCTTCGGGTCTCTACAAGAAGACTTGGAAAGTTTTTTAAAAAGAATAAGAACTTCAATTGAAAGTTTAAAGGTTCAAAATCTGACAAAGGGGAGACAAGTGAAAAGGAAACAAAGAACGAACCCCCTACTTATTATAATTGTAAGAAGGGTTGACATATTAAACTTGATTGTCCACAACTTAAGAAAGAAGCTAAGAAGAAGAAAAAGAAGGCTATGAAAGCTACATTAGATGACTCAAGTTCAAGTGAATTAGAGGAGGAATCAAGCGAACATCTGCTTCATGGCAAATGATGATGAGGTAAACTCCTATACTAGCTCATCGAAAGAATCTAGTGATGAGTCATGCAGTGATTCATATGAAAGTATGCCTTCATATAGAGAAATGCAAGTTAAATTATTTTATCTACATAAAAGGTTCATAAGAGTATCTAAAAGAAACATAGTCTTAAAAGAACAAAATGAAAAGCTAAGAAACCAAATAGAAACCTCAATATCTATTGAAAAAGAAAAAAGACTCACACATTGATGATCTTATGAAGAAAATAAATGAAATGTCTCAAGAGTTAGTAAAGTTGCAAGTGAATGGTGAAAGCAAGAAGGACGTAGAAATAAGCAACCTTAAAAGTAAAATTGATGATAAAGACAAAACCATCTACATTTTTCCAAAAGGAAAGGAAAACTTTGAAAAACTGACTGGTACTCTAAGAATGTCACTAGATAAAGAAGGAATTGGATACAATGGAGTTTAAAACAAAAGAAAAAGAATCTTTACATGCGGTACTTTGTAAAGGAATCAAAATACTATGCTAGCACATCCTCCACTAAAGCTTATGAACACGCTAATTGCTTCTTGTGCAAGAAAAAGGGACACATAAAGTTTGAATGTCCATTCAAAAAGAAAAATTTTAAAATCAAGAAAGTATGGAGAGTCAAAATAGAAAATAGATCTAAAATAAAAAGACCCAATAAAGATTGGGTACCAAAAACTAACACCTTGAACCCTTCTTGTAGGTATGCTTTAAGACCACTTCATCAAAAGACAAATGGTACTTGGACAGTGGGTGTTCAAGACACATGACCGGAGACAATTCCAAGTTCACCACATTAATGCTTAAGGATGGTGGATATGTCACTTTTGGAGACATTTCCAAAGGAAAAATAATTGGTATCGGTAAAGTAGGTAAAGAACCATACTTAACCATTGATGATGTTTTACTAGTAGATGGGTTAAAACATAATTTACTTAGCATTAGTCAATTAAATGAGAAAGACTTTGATGTAATATTTAAACAAGAGAAATGCATAGCTGAAAATAGAGAAAACCATGATATGTTATTCACAGCAAATAGAGTTAATAATGTGTATTGTATAAACCTTGAAAATCTAATATCTCAAGTAATCACATGCTTAACAGCTATAAATGAAGCAAGCTAGTTGTGGCATAGAAGACTAAGAAATACAAGTGTGGAATTACTTTCTAAATTAGCTAAAAAGAACTTAGTCAAAGGACTACCTAGTACTAAGTTTATAAAAGACAAAATCTGCGATGCATGCCAACTTGGAAAGCAAACTAAAACTAGCTTCAAAAGAAAGAAACATATTTCCACTAGTAGGCCCTTAGAACTCATCCACTTAGATTTATTTGGCCCTACTAGAACACAAAGTCTAGGAGGAAACCAATATGCTTTCGTCATTGTTAATGACTACTCTAGGTTTACTTGGGTACTCTTCTTAGCCTCCAAAGATGAAACTTGCAAAATGCGGAAATTAAAAGCACGCACAAGAAATGTTTGTATTTTACTATGGGGGATGATTGGGTTTATAATTGCATAGATAGACTCTAGGTTAAGTAATACTGTTGCTAGATTAGTTGAACCTAGGAGAGAAATTTTAAATACCCAACTCACCCCCCTCTTGGGAATACACCAAAGCCAACATCATATACTCCAAAATGCTCTTTGCCTAAACAGTTAGGACATATTCACTAGCACGAAAATATTTTGAATATTGTCCCCTCGTAATCTCTTTTAAATACTCTTCTGAACTTAATAGCTTTTTTACTTTTTAAGAGTATCTATCCAAACTCCTTCATAAGCTCTCAAATAAAAATCAAATCAACTAGAGCTTCTTTTTACTTTAATGATAATGAATGGCTAAGTTAGTTGCGCTAGGTTTCAATCTAGAAAGAGGTACAAAATTCAAAGAAACCTATGCACAACTAGTTAAAATTGAAAGTCATTCAAACTTGAGCCTCTCACGTGTTGAGGTTCATAAGAAAAGAGGCAAAATAGGCTTATTACATTGTAGGGATATTATTTGTGACTTTTTGGTCCTTTAAGCCTAAGCATTCAAAGCCAAGTTTAAGTAATTGAAAATTGAGTAGTCATGGCTATGTTTCTAAGGCATAACATGGTAATGAGTTGAGTGCATAACTGAGGGGGAGCATTTCTCTTTGAAATTTCATGGCTCCCTATGTTACATGCTCTCATGATCTTACTTTGTTCATGCTTATATGCCTTTATGAGAACAACATTGCAATTTACTATTCATAATGTACTAAATGATTTTATTTCTTTGATGGATGGTGATTATATCTTAATATCTAGTGTCATGAACTATTATTGGTTATACTGAATTGATTGAAACCATCTACAAGGTTGATGCATAATGCATGATGGTAGTTGATTTAGGGTTGTTGCATGCTGATTGCTTTGAACGCCATCTACATGGCTAATGCAGACTTTGTGAATTGCATGCTATAGAAACAACCATACTTTTAGTGCATGCTCGTGTGAACTATATATTTATTGCATGATTATTTGAGTATAGCATTGATTGGCTACCAAGTGCTAATTGGAATGCAATACGCAACAACTTTGTGTTGAACACTTATAATATGTTGCATGCTGAACTTTATTTTGAAGAATGATTGTATATTGAATGGATAACTGATCTTCATCCTTGACTGAAAATGCATGCATGAGAACATACAGGGGAGCATGAGCTCCATCCTTAGAGAAAAAGGTAAAATTAGCTACCTTAAGGACTCATATGCATCATAGGATCCCTTTTTATGTATTGAGGCTCTTCTGAAAACCCCTGAACAACCTATCCTACTTTTATAGATCTATGAATAGATATGAATTGTTCTTAGGTTTATGAGCACTATATTATGCCTTAATATTTATTTTCGAATGCATTTTGTTGACTTTTTGAGTTATATCCCTATTTTGATTATGACAAACAACAGCATCTTATGTTTGCGATTAAGTGTGTACAGGTTAAATCTTAGAAAAGCACAAATTATGATGCAATATGGAAGCCTTGAAAAGCTCTTACACGATCATATTTTCAAGGCGTATTCCATAGACACCAGAGAGCAAAGATAGAAGACTAACATAATTTTTGTGTTGTAATAGTATTTAGGGTTTGGATGTGCATGCATTTCACTTAATTTAAATTGAACTGCTCTATCAAGACCATAGATTAACCTTAGGACCCCTCCCCCCCCCCCCCAAACTTAAATGAAAACTAAAATTAGGATGTAATCCCAAAAGGGGGGGTGAATTGGGTTATTTAAAATTTGTTTGCGGAATTCCTTTTTACTTTAACCCTTGATTATTTAAACTTTAATGATCTACACAAACTACATATCTATTCAGCGAACTTACTATACCAATCAAGAGTTGTAGATATGAGCACGAATATGTAAATGAATATAAAGATCAATACAAAATATGAATTTACAAAATTAATACATTCAGTTAAACACTTATTCAGATAATGATTTTCAGCTGGAATCAATGAGATATACAACAATGTATTCAAGAAAAGTAAATTCAATGATTCAACTTATGCCTCAGTGATATATTCAATATTGAGAACAGATTTTAGGCAACGATTAATATTTTCTTTCAAAATAGATTTCTATAAAATCACTTGTATTAGTTTAGCACGTTAAGCTTTAATTTGAAAGTTAATTTACACAAGCTTTAACTCAGCGTAATCTCTCAATAATTCAAAAGTATGTGTTCATCTGAATTTTTAATTTAACAACTCAACCATACAACTGATATATATTCAATCACAGCTAATCAATATGCTGCAAGTTTCAATATTCAGCAAGTTTATATTTTCAACACAATACAATATTCAACAAGATTAGCTATTCATCAAGTTTCAATATTCATCAAGTTTATAATGAAAATATATTCAAGCACGTAGGTTATATCTTGTAGAAATTAAAAAGGTAGGGAAGAAGAAGCTAAACACCTTATTTTTACAAGGTTCGACCGCAACCTATGTCCTTGCCTAAAGCAGCCCATTGTGAGGATTTCTTTTCCCAACTTCGTTACCAGGTGAAGTTACAACCTCTCTCCGTTCAAGGTGGAGTTCGCCACTCTAACGAGAACAACCCTCTCGCTAGGCAACGATTCAAAATATTTAAATCGTCAAAATGAAAACAACCAAAGCAACAATTTGCTTGTTCAATAGAAACCTCCTCAAATGAGCAAATTAGTATACATTAGAATAAAAAATACTTCAAATAAACGATATAAAAGTTGAAGCTCGAAAGTATATCACCAGAAAGCTGATTTATGAGTGTAAGTTTTGAAAGTACAAGTCAGAATTTCTTTTGTTCGCAGTAAGAACACAACAGTAGTATAACCAGGAAAAATGTGTGTGCCGTTCTCTCTTGTCTTACCCTAATGTGCAAGAATAGTACGTTTAAATAGTGCACTAGGGTTTCAAAAATTTTCAATAAATTTTTCTTTTAATTTGGAAACCAATCAAGCAAGATATGGAAACAAGATCAGCGTTGTAACTCGTTTAAACATACGTATCAGTCAACTGTACTCGAAGGGCCAGTCACCTGTGCTATTTTAAAATTAGTGCATTCTGAAAATCTGAATGGGGTCAGTGGATTGTGCCCGATAGGTCATTCGCCTGTGCCTATTCTGTTTGCATATTTTCAAACTCAATAGCACCTGAGTCACTTGATGAACTGTCATCAGTCGCCTGTCCTTTCAGCAACACTTGTTTTTCAATATTTTTGGTTCCAAACTTAAATTTATGTATTGGAAAACTTAATTTGGACTTTGAAAAAATATTTTCCATGTATAAAATCAGGTATCTAAGTCCAATGATATATCCTCGGAGCTTCAATCATTCAATATTGGATTTTGAAGTACTTACATGAGACTTTCATCTTATTGTTCTATCTAAGTGCCTAAGTCTTCATGTTGTGAAGCTTGCAATATGTCTTCTAAACTTTATGCATAGTTTCACGAGCTTCATGTCCCATATAGCTTTATATCCTTCATGATTCATGACTTTAAGTGTTCAAATCAATTAAGCTTTTCAAGTACGCTCACCAAAAAACACTTAAGTCCTGAAACTCAAACTTGCATAGACATGTTAGTAACCTTGATTTGTTATCATCAAAACGAGATTAAGCCTTGTTAGGCCAACATTACCCACTCATTATATATATGTTAAGTGAATGGATTTGATATATCATTTGTGTAATGACCCTAAAAATATTTACGTGTAGTGATTTTAGAAATAAAATAAAATAAAACAAAACAAAATAAAATTAATTAATTAATTAATTAATATAATATTATATTAAATATAATATAATATAATATTATATTATATATATATAACAGAAAGATTCTCTCTCTCTCTCTCTCTCTCTCTCTCTCTCTCTCTCTCTCTCTCTCTCTCTCTCTCTCTCTCTCTTTCTTTCTTGCCCTCTCTCTCCCTCTCTCTCTCTCTCTCTCTCTCTCTCCTCATTTTCTCAACGGATTCTCGGTCGATTGAAGAATGGAAAATACCATTGGGTTCCATTCTTAGCCACCAACACTTTAACTGGAGTGGATTTGTGATTAGGGCATCATAGGCACCACTCCTGGGATAAGGTAAACTCTGTCTCTCTCTCTCTCTCTCTCTCGTCAATTTCTCTCAAATCTTTAGCCAAATTGACGATCGGACACCACCATAGGGTCCTAGTTTTGATCCTCGTCATTTTAATCGGAGCAGATTCGTGATTTTGGGATCATAAGCACTTCTCCTGGGATAAGGTAAGAGGAATAAATTATGTCAGGAATTTTTATATTTTAACTGATTAAATTGTAATATGAGATTACGGGAATTATATACATGTTTTTCTGAATATTCAGGTGTATGGAAATTGAATTTTGGATTATTATTATTATTATTATTATTATTATTATTATTATTATTATTATTATGAGTTAATTGAAGTGGTGTTTGTGAGCCTAGGGATTTTATAATAATTGTTATTTTAAAGTTGAACCGATTGAATTATAGTATTTCATTTTTGGATTATTGTAGTAGATTTTCTGAATGATTTGATCGGTTAAAATTATTGGTTTGATTTATTATACATATTTTGTAAAGAATTAAAGTGAGTAGGGTTGGTTATCTCCGTTTTTCCTTTAAATACATATTTTTAGTTAAATAAATGGTGGAGATAATTAAATCGGTATTTTTCGGTAAAATAGATATTGGGTATAAAATCACTTGTTTTCCAGTAGTTTATATAATTATAATTATTGAATAAATCGTGTGGCATGAGATTTAATTATATTTTACTGTATAATTGAATCTGAGTATTTTTTTGGTATTATCGTGTAAATGTGATTTGGAGTATTTGATGGAAATACTAGAAATATGGTGAAAACGGTGAAAATTTGAAATGATGGTTGAATGTCGAGATTGATATAATGGTTAAGTGCCGGGTTTTGATATGACTGTTGTATGCTGGGTTTGATGTGACAGCTATATGCTGGGGTTTGCTATGACAGCTGAATGTCGGGTTTTTATATAACAGGTTTTATAGTGAATTATAAAATGAGTTTATATAACAGTTTTTCTTACTTAAATTGATGTTGACTTTTTGAATCTGATCCCTAATTTGATGCGGACAAAGCACATGTTTCTTACATGTGCATCTAGTGTTTGAACAGGTCTATATCTTAACATGCACATGTGATAAACGGAATGGAAGCCAGAAGGAACTTGAAGAACACATACTCCTAGCATATTCCATGGAAATATGAAGAGCAAAGAAGAAGACTTTTTCATCTTTATTTGTAAATGCATTTATTATTCTTGGGTCTGTAATAATTATTATGATCTGTAATAATGCATCTGCATGCATGATAGGGTTTGTATGCTCAAGACCATAGATTGACCATAGGGATCACCTTCGGTCGACCGACGTTTGATTTTTGGGATTAACTCTCAAGAGACCAAAGACTAACCACTAGGACCCTAAAACCTTAACACCAAATGCTATAACTTATTCACACATGGTTGAATAAGTTCTAGGTCAAAAATAGGACTTTGGGTGACCGAACCTTGAGTGGTGGAAATGGTTCGAGTGACCGAATGTGTAAATGGTCAATAGTTGACCATGGCCCAGGGGATCGAACCTAATTTGAGCTGAATGTTCACGGTTGACCAAACATAAGAACGGTCACTTTTCACCTTCCCCGAGCACCTGAACTCTAAGTTCAAATATACATCGGGAGACCAGAGTATGAAGTTCAGCAGACCAAACTGACTACCGAGCGATCGAACCTTGAGCGTTTGGAAAATCACCTTGGCCCAGCCACCCGAACCTTCACTCGGGTACCCGAAGTCAGAAAGTGAACTTTTCTTATTGAGTATGTTCGGGCGACCATCCCTAAGGACCGGGCGACTGAAACTCTCAGGTTGCCTTATTTCTGTTGTGGTTAATTAAGGGTAATTGGGGTTAATTTTTAATTAAACTTTTTCAAAATCCCCAATAGGTCCCCAATGGTCAAAATCTGAGGGACATCTATATATACCCCCTCATTTGCCTTGATTAACAGTAAGATTAGCAAAAGAAGTTAGGAAAAATTCCTCTTAATTTTTTATACTTCGTTTGCTGTATACTTTACATTCCAAGCATATTTTTTAATACTCTCTCTTACACTTACTTGCAAATATTTTTTGAAGAAGGGAGTTTCATACTATTCCTCTCTTGCAAATCAATTGCAAGTTTATAGGGATTTGATTGTGGTTATTGTGTGCATCTTTCAAATCATTTCCTTGGCATTACTCTCACATATTCATACATATTTGAAAAATCTTTTTGAGAGTTTTTCTTGATTGTTTATTCCCATAATATTTCGTATATAAATATTTGATTGGGAATAACTTGCTTTTAGCTTCCTGGTCTTTGCATTCAAATTGCAAGACTTGAGAGCGTGCATACATTATCTAATAAATTTTTTGCAAGCTTAACGACTCACTCGAAAAATGAGCAACTTGGAAGCTATCCCAAGTATAGAAGTTATGTCGTGTAATATTAAGCCCAAGGGTTAGATCGTCTCCTCAGGGAATCATTTAATCTCAGATTTAACGTTCTTCCAATCAAAATTAAATTACACTGAACTTGGTTCAGATTCGGGATTTCAAGGGTGGTTAATTCTACTTTTAACAAATTAAATAACACGTAATTAAAAAAAAAAAAACTAAACCTAACAAGCATTGAACTAAAGAACACTAATAGAAACCCTAATCAACTCAAGGAAACTTCAGAACACGCGCTAATTAAAGATGGCAACTTAGAATATGGAATTAAACACACAATGGAGATGCAATCAAAATTAAACACACTCACAAACAATAAAAATCAAACCTTTAACAAAATTAAGAAGTTGGATCAAAACCAAACTTCAAGGGCAACCAAGAACTCAGACAGAAATTACCCCTAACAACCTAAACTAGACTGAACACAATAAAAATGAAAACTTTAATACGACTTGACCCTAAACTAAAACAAGTTTCGACAAAAAATTTAAATTTGAAAAGATCAACTAAATTAAAACGGGATTTAAATTAAACGAATGATAAATAAAAACTACTAAATTAAATCTAATAACAACTTAAATTAAATACAAGATATGTAAATAGAAAAGAAAAAAAAATTAAAATCACTTAACAAGTATCCAAACTCTAACTTTTCAACAAACTGTTAAGAAATAAGTACAAAAACATTATTCAATTGATTCAACTTGCAATAAAGGAGATCCGAGGAGAGAAGATGATGAGAAGATGAGAGAGATGAGGAGGAGGAGAGAGAGCGAGAGAGTAGAGAGATGAGAGAGAGAGAGGAGAGTAGGAGATTGAGAGAGGGAGGAGAGAGAGAGAGGGGCGGCCATGGCAGGCCGTGGAAAACTCAGCAGCTGCTATGGTGGAGCTCTCGGGTGCTGCAATAGAAGGAGGCTTGAGGAGCTCTGTTTGGATTTTCTACTGGTGTGGCTGGGTTGGTTCTGGTACAGCGGAGCTGTGCTGAAGATGGTTGATGTTGGAGTTGCAGGCTTTGGCATGGAGTTGCAAAGGATGGTGGAGAAGTGCTCGGGAAGCAGAGAGACACCGCGGCTGCTGCTGTGTTGTGGAGTCGCTGGATGTGTAGAGCTGGTGCAACATATGAAGGGGCTGGTGGTGTTCTGATCAGAGAGATTTTCAAGAGGGAGATAATGAAAGAACAGAGGGGGAAGGGAATACAGAGAGTGAGAACAGGGAAGAAGAAATACAAACCGAAACATAGAAAGAGAAGACGAAAATAAATCAAGGTAAAGAGAAGAAGAAGAGAAGGAGAAAGAGAAGAGAGAAGAGAGTGAGAGTTGGCTGGGGGTAGTGGCCAATAGGGAAAAAGGAAGAATAAGAGAGTAATTAAATGGGAAAAAATTGGCTTGCCCTAAACCCACAAAACCAACTTGACCCGACAACTTGACCCAACCCGAATTGTTATATTTTTTTTTCATTTTTTTCATTCTCTGTTCATCACAAATCTGACTCTTCTGGAGCCTGTTTCTCATAAAACTCAAAACACAAAAGCTGTAGATAATCCTTTCCTATTTCTCCAAAAATTTGAATTGTCTCAATTGGAGCTCAGACGGAAAATTTATGCATGAAATACAAATAGGTGTCGGTTTTGGTTTCCGAGATTTTTCCTGCAACAAAAAATTACCAAAACTTCATAAATAATGCAATAAAGTTCAAGAATGATGATTTTGGCAAGTTATTAAAATATTGGACAATTTTGGACATTTAATTAAAAATATAAATCGTAAAGCCCGGGTTAAGATGCCTAATTACGCAGTTTTGACGCGTAATCACACCCCCCAACTAACGTTTTGCTAGTCTTTAGCAAATGACGTGAATGAATCTCAGGGTGGTATCTACAACTACATACTCTAGTAATCATGAAATCAATGCACATGCGACATAACTATACCACTTCACATACAAGAACATAACTGAATTTCACACAAGCTTGTTCATATTCAATGCACACGACTCCTAAGCACGTCACTCATGCAAGTTTCATCATTTATATGTAATTTGAGAGCAGTATACTCACATGAAGTTAATTAGTGGCACATTCAGAGTTAATGCAATCATATAAGTTTGAGTATAAACAAGTAAACTCCTGTGGACACCTACAGAATGGTCGCTTTGACTCGGCCTTACTGGTATACCCTCAAAAACACTCAAAAAAAATGGATTCACTCATCATATGTGAGGAGGAGTGTCACGATCAAACATCCCACATACTAAAAGGAACAACGGTAAGTGTATGGAGTGGACTAGTCTGGAAAGGATCTAACCTATCTATGAGGTGTCGGGTCCTTCACCCTAGCATCTTCTCACCTACTCGCCACATCCAACCGAGACCACCCTAGATCAACTTACTCACAAACTTGTCGTGAATGCATCTGAGGCATTAATCGGTTGAAGAATCATCATACGTGGAAAATATGTGTCGTACTTGACTTTTTGTGATATGTATTTGGGCCGGCATTGACATTTCATTTCATGCGCATGTGTATTGCTTATTCTTTTTTTCTGCTCATTCTTTATTTTCTGTCTTTTCTTGAGCAATAAGGACAATATTAACACTTCTTTTGTAATCTTCATACCATCAATGGGAATTGAGCTCGAATAGTGGTCCATGAACTAAGTTTATCTCTAGGGGTGGCTTAGCCTTCACATTTTGAGTAGGCTACAAGACCTAGGTTTCTATCTCCCCACTAGGTGTCACCTTTAGGCTAGCAAATCAAAACATAGACTAGTGTACAAAGGAATCATCCATAAAAAGAGAATTGAGTTCCATGAACTCTGATTTGATATTAACGCTCAAAAGGACGATAAATAACTCAAGGATATCTCACAAGGTGTCATAGTCGCCACGGGTGCTCTCTCAGTGCTCACAGGAAACCCTAAGTGCAATGAATCACATGAATGTGTTTATTCAGCCTCGTGAGATGCCGTGTAAATACAGGAAATTATATAGTCAAATTAACACGAATGTACTACCAATCGATTCTTCATGGAGTTATAAGATCATATAGAGAGAAACTACGCATGATTGACTCAAATGTGTAATTCGTAAGTTATGCGCAAGTATGTGAAAGGTATACACAGTGTTAAGCATGACATAGTGCAATGTAATTTCTCAGTACTCCTCCTTTCTTTCTCTCTCTTTTTGATTTATTTTTATTTTTTATTTTTTGTTTTTTTTGTTTTTAAAACCCAGTACGTGCATAGTGTCACATGCGAATGCTCATCCCCCCCAATTAAAGTGGAACATTGTCCTCAATGTAAAAGCATATGGGAAATAGAAAATACTGTGTACGGGAAAAGTAAGGCGTACCTGAGTGGTGAAATAATGGAAAACAAAGATCGAACTATGAGAAAAAAGACCTGAAAACTAACTAAAAATAAAATAAGATAAAATAAAAGGAAAAGAAGGAAAAGAAAAATATCACAATTGTTTGGCGGAGGCTTAGGAGGAATTTCATCTGGTGGCCGCAGGTCTATAAATTGCACCGGCGGTTCTCCAAATTTGAGCCGCCACAGTGGATCAGTTTTTATACCTACACGAAAATCAGCCTCAAATGAATAAATGCGTGTCAAAATACCAAACAATATGTGCGCAGGTCGACCCTCTTGTGTTGACAAGAAAGGGTCTTTATTCAACATCATGTCCAGGAAATGTGCTTCTTTACGAACTAACATGTGATGGGAAGTTATTGGAGCAATTACCTATAGTTCTTCAAAAGCATTAACACTAAAGGTTTTACCTGGTTCTTTGAAAATTATATGCTCACCAGACTGGTCACCCTCTTTATCGGGTATACATATCATCATACCACTGCAAAATTCTACCTCCACATTAGGCTCCTTAACATCTGATTCATGCGGGAGTGACGGTTCCACGGTTTCTAAGCTCGGAGCATGAGGTACCACAGGTTGGTACTCCGTATGAGTATCAGTCTCCTCATCAACTAACTGCTCCTCTTCTGGCCCCGTGTCCTCTGATTTTTCTTTGACCTCTTCTGGTTCAGCCGTGACTTCTAGTGCTGGGACAACTAGTTGTCCGACGATGAGCATCTCAGGTTGGGGAAATTCTTTCTCGCTTCTCGAAGTGGTGGTGGTCTCTGCTGTCTCAAGAGAAACATCGTGTATTTGTTGGTATGACTGCTGGTACTCTTGAGGACTAGGCTGAGGTTCCACGGCAATTCTTCGTTTTCTAAGATGTCCAACTACGTGCTTATCGCATTAATGGTGTCTTGCAATTCACTATTATGATGGACTTGAGTTTGCATGAACTGCTGGAGCATGTTCGCCATCTGAGTTATGCTATCCTCTAGAAATTCCAACGGCGTACAGCTCTAAAGGATCTGTTATGGCTGGTATTGAGGCGGAGGAATATCAAGGTAGTTTGGTGGTTCATATGCATCACCACCACTAATTGTGCTGATAGGGTGTGCAGTCATGGGTGCCTGAGTGTATCGTGTGTTGCACTGTGGGACATTGTCAGCTAAGTAATCAAAGAATGATAATACTTGATCTGGATCCTCGCTGACGGGTTCTCCATTGCACATGGTCTGGACAAAATACTTGCAATCAGGGGTAAGACAGTATAAAAATAATCAACTAACCTCCATGAGTCAAACCCATGATGTGGGCAAGTACTTAGCAGATCCTTGAATCGTTCCCAACATGCCCGAAATGTCTCGTCATCCTGCTGCACAAAATTAAGAATTTGTTCCTACAAAAATTGAGTTTTCTAGTGAGGGACAAAATGCATGCAGGAATTCACGCTCCATATCAACCCAATTAGTGATAAAGTGAGGTCTTAAGGAATGAAACCAAATTAGTGCCCTATCCTGCAAAGTAGCAAGAAATAAATTTAGTCTAATAGATTCGTCAGTTCTAGCATGAGAGAAAAACATGTTACAGGTTAACTCAAACTCTGCTAGGTGCTGATAGGGGCACTCAGATTCCATCCCGTAGAACTCGGGTAGTAGTGACGTCCTCCCGCGCTGCATCGTGAAATTAAGCTCATCATAAGGCAAAATAGTGGAAGAGGATGCAGTGGCATATTCAAGCTGCAAAAAGTCCATTATCGTGCACGGTGCAGGTGCAGCCATTTTTTCAAAACTCAAAATTTTTTTCTATTTTTGTTTTATGCTGTTTTTTATTTTTCATAAAACTAATAAAAATGACGGGAAAAACGCAAAATTGAGACTAAGAACGACATTCCCCGGCAACGGCGCCAAAAACTTGACTCACTCGAAAAATGAGCAGCTCGGAAGCTATCCCAAGTATAGGAGTTATGTCATGTAATATTAAGCCCAAGGGCTAGATCATCTCCTCAGGGAATGCGTTTAATCTCAGATTTAACGTTCTTCCAATTAAAATTAAATTGCACTGAACTTGGTTCAGATTCGGGATTTCAAGGGTGGTTAATTCTACTTTTAACAAATTAAATAACACGTAATTAAAAGAAAAACTAAACCTAACAATCATTGAACTAAAGAACACTAATAGAAACCCTAATCAACTCAAGGAAACTTCGGAACACGGTCTAATTAAAGATGGCAACTTAGAATATGGAATTAAACACACAATGGAGATGCAATCAAAATTAAACACACTCACAAACATTAAAAATCAAACCTTTAACAAAATTAAGAAATTGGATCAAAACCAAACTTCAAGGGCAACCAAGAACTCAGACAGAAATTACCTCTAACAACCTAAACTAGACTGAACACAATAAAAATGAAAACTTTAATATGACTTGACCCTAAACTAAAACAAGTTTCGACAAAAAATTTAAATTTGAAAAGATCAACTAAATTAAAACGGGATTTAAATTAAACGAATGATAAATAAAAACTACTAAATTAAATCTAATAACAACTTGAATTAAATACAAGATAAGTAAATAGAAAAGAAAAAAAAATTAAAATCACTTAACAAGTATCCGAACTCTAACTTTTCAACAAACTGTAATAAATAAATAAAAAAAACATTATTCAATTGCAATAAAAGGAGAGAGAGAGAGAGAGAGAGAGAGAGGGGCGGCCATGGCGGGCTGTGGAAAACTCAGCAGCTGCTATGGTAGAGCTCTCGGGTGCTGCAATAAAAGGAGGCTTGAGGAGCTCTGTTTGGATTTGCTGCTGGTGTGGCTGGGTTGGTTTTGGTACAGTGGAGCTGTTCTAAAGATGGTTGATGCTGGAGTTGCAGGCTTTGGCATGGAGTTGCAGAGGATGGTGGAGAAGTGCTCAGGAAGCAGAGAGACACCGCGGCTGCTACTGTGTTGTGGAGTCGCTGGATGTGCAGAGCTGCTGCAACAGATGAAAGGGCTGGTGGTGTTCTGATCAGAGAGATTTTCAAGAGGGAGAGAGTGAAAGAACAGAGGGGGAAGGGAATATAGAGAGTGAGAACAGGGAAGAAGAAATACAAATCGAAACAGAGAAAGAGAAGACGGAAATAAATCAAGGTAAAGAGAAGAAGAAGAGAAGGAGAAAGAGAAGAGAGAAGAGAGAAGAGAGAAGAGAGAAGAGAGAAGAGAGTGAGAGTTGGCTAGGGGCAGTGCCCAACAGGGAAAAAGGAAGAACAAGAGAGTATTTAAATGGGAAAAAATTGGCTTTCCCTAAACCCACGAGACCAACTTGACCCGGCAACTTGACCCAACCCGAATTGTTGGGCATCTTAACCCGGGCTTTACGGTTTATATTTTTAATTAAATGTAATCAATTAAACCCTAAGTATCTATTGTGATTATATTTGATAAAATATTTTGGTGATACTTGATTAGGGTTTTTGAGGTAACCTTGAATATTCACTTGTTGAATATAATATCTTGAATTAAACTTTCAAGATCTCACTTGAGCATAAATTTTTATCATTTGTGAGTGCATATTTTGGGTTGTAATTGTTGTACACATCCGCTTGTATCAGAAGCATTTCTTTGTACATGAAAATTATACTGATTATCTATTGTATTCAGGGCATGGCCTGAGGTGGGTATTCTCCGCCCCGTAAGGAGAGTTTGTAAAGGTTGAGGTCAGCCCTAGTAATTTGACCTAGTGTTGTATAAGGTGCTGCTCCACCCGTTAAGTGAGTAATAGTGGTAATCCTCGGGCTTACGAGCTGAGGCGGGGACGTAGGCAGTATTGGCCGAACCTCGAGAACATTTCTTTTCCTGCTTTTAATTTTGGCATTTTAAATTTCAACACTTGAATGTTTACGTTTAATTGTTTATATATTTGATTGAGTTCATGATTATATAGAAAGACCTAAGGTTTGTGTAATACTGTTTGAGGAATCTCAATTGACCTAGGAGAAAGTTTTAAAATTCCAATTCACCCCCCTTCTTGGGAATACACCAATTCCAACAATTGCATTATATTGTTTATGAACCCTAAGGACCAGTTGTGATGAGAGCACAATACCATAACTAGTATTTGAGATAGTGCAACCACATTGTTCTAGATAGAAGTGTTGGTAATGAAAAGTCAATCTGGTCATGGAAGGGTTGTGTACCCCCTCCCCCCCTAGAGTCTAGGCCAAGCTAGGTAGGCAAATCGAACTTGCAGGCAAGAGGTTTGACTTAGCCTGGTGGTGGGTCAGCCAGGGCTTGGTCCAGTCTTCGGATCACACAACCCGACCATGGGGGTTTTATACATGACGATGTTGTATGTCCAAAAGGGGGTTTCTTCTATGCATATATGTAAATTTATGTAAATTATATTATTTACTGAACTAATTATATTGCGAAAAAAATGTGTATTTCCAACTGTATAGGTGTGAGTTATAGTTTGTATGTGAAAGTTATTTATAGTAAAGTATTAAATATATTTTATATTGTAGTATTACATGTAATTGGGGCGAGGTAAACTCTCCGTTAGAGGGCTTGCTGAGTAAGGCGAGTGCCCTGATAGGTATCAGTTGTAGTCATGCCCAAGTTAAATGGGTAAGGTCATATAAGGTATCAGAGCAAAGGGGCGCTACATGTTATGTGCTTGTAATCTCCCCAATTCTTATGAACTCTCGCTTATAAATAATGATGTATATGTGAGTATAAACTATAAATGTATTAACAGTTGTTGTTGTTGATTAACAAATGATTATATTTTGTATACACTAAACTCATTGGCCACACACTGATGATAATTTATTCCGTCTTACTGAGAAGTGTATCACCCCATCATGATCAATTATTTTTCAAATGCCTTATGGAGTATGATAGAAATCAAAGTAGTGCAGTGGAAGTGTGGTTGGGACTAGATAGAGAGGTTTAGATTAATTGTTAAATTTTTTATTTGTGGTTTATCTTAGAATTTCCAAGGATGTATTAAATTTGTTATTGGAGATATTCTTGTAATAAAAGGTTTTTAGTACTCTAGTATATGAATATTGAGGTCTTCCGCTGATTAATTATTTGGTATCAGAGATTTATTTTTAAATAACACTTTGGACCCTAGTTTTGGGTTCAAGGCATTACAATTTGAATTTTCATATTGGCTTAATTCTCTAATGTTCTTAGTATAGTTAATGCATATACTAAGATTTGACATTTTAAGCACAAACCACTTCCCACACATTTAGCCATCACAATCACATTTTATAATACATCCTATAATCTAAGGAAAAATTAAACAATTATATAATTTTTATTAGAATCCATTCTTCCTTTGGTTCTGAGGGGTTTGCTTTCTTGATAACCCATACCATTTTCCTATCTTTGCTTCTGGCACCTCTAAATGGGCAAGTGTATTGAGTGTGTTCTTTTCTTTCATAAAATGAGCATATTTTGGTTTTATATGAAATATTTGGCTCATTAATTCTATTTTTACTAGATGAGGCATAAAAATGACTATGGGATTTATAAAATGATCTTGAACCCTTTTTGAAAGAATTATTTCTTTGAACTCCTATGGGTTTATTTGAATTGTTCTTTTCACTTTTAGCTTTGGATATTATTCTAGAATAATCTTCCATTTTTCTCTCCAAGCAAGTGATTTTTAAATCCTTCTCAATCTTTTCCTTTTCTAAAATGGCATGAGATTCTTTTAAAACAATTAACTCTTTTGCCAAACTTTCTTTTCGTTCTTTATCTTCTCAAGAGCTTTATGAACACTAAGAAACTCCATTTGCAATTCCCTATATGTGGGCATGCTATCACTAGAGTTATCAGATGATTCATCACAAGATATATCACTTGATTCATCATAAGAATCATTAAATGAATCATTAACTAAGGTAGATTGAGATACGTGTGCCTCCTCATCGACTAATGCTATAAGACCACAATTTGACACTTCTTGAATATTTGAGCTTGAAACATCCAGAGTGGTGGTCTCCTTCTCTACAGTTCCTCCATATCTCCTATCGAGCTCTTCCCAAATTTCCTTTACACTTAGATAGGTCTAAATTTCATTAAGCACATAAGTGTCTAAGGTGCAATATAACATTTTTATGGCATTTTAATTGACTTTAATTAAACAAGTATCATGCTTACTCATCTCATTTTCTACCTTGGGAATTTCACTATTATTGACAATTTTCATCAACGCAAAATTCCCTTTAATAGTCACTTTCAAAGCCCTCCATTCCAATGATTTTATAAAGATACTCATTTTTTGTTTCCACGAGGTGTAATATACACCACAAAACAATCGAGGTCTTGTTGTGATTTCTCCCTCACAAAATGGGGATACACCAACATAAGCCATTGCAATCTTTATGCAAAAAGCGGTTAAGCTTATTGCAACAAGGCTCTGATAGCAAATGTGATTTCTGGTGTATTCTCAAGAGGAAATGTAGTAACCCAAACCTGGAAAATAAATAAAGGAAAATGAAAAGGATTTTTTTTTTTTAAAGGGAGTCAGCAGAGATTCGTCGATGAACCAACTGGCTTCGTTGACGAATGTCCTTCTTTGGCCCGTTGACGAAGACACGTGTCTTGTCGACAAAGATTTACCGAGAGGGGTTTCAGATATTTTTGAGATTCGTCGACAAAATCAAGGCTTCGCCGATGAACATTCTTCTTCGGCTCATCGACGAACCCACGTGCCTTGTCGATGAAGCCACGTGGCCAGCCGTCTATAAATACATTGAGATCAGAATTCCAGTGAGAAAAATCACTCTCTCTTTTATTTTCTCTCTCTACATTCGGCACTCCATGCTTCTCTCCTCCGATCCAGCTCTGTTTTACCCCATTTCGACGATCGAAAGTTGCCACGATGATCCCAAGGAGATTCTCTACAACTTAGCCGGAGTGGATTGCTGATTTGGGGTTTTGGGACACCATCCCAAAATCAGGGTAAGTGAGATATTTTAGGGTTTATGTATGTATTTGGAGTAAGCTAGCCTAGGAAAGGTAGTAAATGATTTTTGTACTGGGTTTGATTTGATTTTATTGGGAATAATGTAATTTTAGGACTTGGAGTTTTGAACGCCTCAGGCATGGTTAGAATTTTAGCAGGTTTTCAAGAATCAGGTAGGGAGAATTAATTATAGTTGGTTTTACTAAGTTTGAATCGGTTAAGTTCGATTATACAAATTTATATACTTAGGTATGATTTTCTGAATAGTTAGGCATTTGGAAAAAATGATTTTTGATGTATATTATATATGGGAAAAATTTTGTGGCAATAATATAACTTTTATAATTTAACTAGTTGCAAATACTAGCTATTATGAATACTAATTGGTGATAAAAACTAACTGATTGTGAATATTGGTTGGTTGTGGATACAGTTTATTTGTGAATATAGATTGGTTGCGAATACTGGCTACTTGTGATACCGTGTGGTGAATAATTTGATGTGTGTGAATGGGTCATTTTGTGTGGTTATCCGTGTGTATCACAATATAACGTTGGCAAGTTAGAGGAGTTTGTTATATTGTCTAGATATAATCACAATATAACGTTGGCAGACCTGAGGAGTTCGTTATATTGTCATTATATATTGGGGTGGAACATTGGCAAGCCTGAGGAGGTTGTTCTACTGATATACTATGGATAGGTCATTGTGAAAGTATGATAGTGATGGTTGGTGGGGAAGAACTTGTGCAGAATCCTATGTGGATGTGAGTCATGTGTGGACAGTATTTCCTGTGTGGATGTGAGTCCTGTGTGGATAGTATTTCCTGTGTGGATGTGTGTAGTTGTGTGAACATATGGATCTCAGTGAAATGATTTATATTGGATGTGGGTAAATTTAATTACATAAATATTTATGGCAAAGTAAAACTCTCTGCTCGAGGGCTTGCTAAGAAAGGCGAGTGCCATGGTAATTTTCAGTTTGGTACCAGAGTAGAGGGAAGCTACTTGTATGAGCGAGTAATCTTCCTTATTCTCGGAGATTTTGCCTATTTACATAACCCGAGGGCTTACTAAGTAAAGTGATTGCCCTGGTATTGGTATTAGAGCAAATGGAAGCTACTTGTATGGGCAAGTAAACTTCCCTATTCTCAAGAACTATCACTAAAAAATAATTATGTATGTGCAAGTGTAATTTGTATGTGCTTGCTCTCCTAATGTTGAATAACAAATGATTATATGTTGTATTTATTAAACTCTCTACCACACACTATCATGATTTATTCTTCCTTACTGAGATGTGTCTCACTTTAGCAAATGATTATATTTTTAGGTCCATCAGGTGATCGAGCTAAGAGCTCCGAGCAGGGTAGTGTTTTTGGTAAATTTTGGGGAGATTGTAAGAATAGTTATGTGTAATTTATGTTTTTAAATGCTAGGATGTAATATAAACAAATGGATGCAGTTGTTTTGGGGTTTATAGATAAACTCTGGTATTTAATTTGAGATTGTTTATTTATTTCCATTGCATGATTGTTGGTTATGGTATCAGAAACAGGTGAATGAAACACATAACCTTCGGGCCCCACTTGGTAGGTTTGGGGCGTTACAGGGGTGAAATGGATATTTAAAAATTATAGGTCAAGCATTCCCCTAATTTTAAAACCACATCCAATAATTCAAGCTTTAGGGTCTTTCAAAAACAAAACCAAATCTCACAAATATTTAAGTATGCAAATATTTAAAAAGTATACAACATTCACAACAAATTAAACATAAGCATACAAGTGTGAAAATGTAAAGAGTATAGGGAAAGAGAGTGCAAACACAATATTTTTATGAGGTTCGGCTATATTCACCTACTTCCTCGCCTCAAGAAAATCCGCTTGAGGATTTCACTATCCTACTCCATTAACCAAGTGGAGCAAAACCACTTACAACACTCCTTACAGGGTGGAGCCTCCCTTTACAACACTCCTTTAGTAGGATGGAGCCCTCCTCTTCAAGCAATACCCCATGTTTGGTCTGCTCCTTCTAGATGGAGCTACCTCTCTAGGTGATACCCCATGCCTAGCACGGTTTACTACCCGAATCGCAAGGATACAAATGAATATAAATTTTTCGTACAAAGAATTGCTTCTTCAATAAGCTAATTTGTACAAATGAAAAATAATATGCATCTCACAAGATATGATTTGAGCTCAGTAGAGTTTGAGGATATTTTCTCTCAAAAATATTTTTGCAATAAATGAGAGAGATGAGTGTAAATGATCTTTAAGTAAGAAAATGTATATGTTAATAAATGCTCAAAGATTCAAATGTGATAAATGATTTCTCCAATAAAAGAGACTTGGAGAAGCTAGGGTTTTACTCTCAAAAATATATTCAATTAAATGAGTATATGAGAGTATAGTGCTTCTTTGATTCTAGAAGAAGTGTAAGATATGTCCCTCAAAGATTCAAAAGCAATAAGAGATTTCTCCAAAAATATTTTTCAAAAATAGGAGAAAATTAGAGTTTTTGCTCTTCAAAAATATTTTGCAATAAATGAGTATAAAAGAGCTTTGATTTGAAAAATAAATGCCCACAAATGTAAGAGTATGAAAATATATGCTCAAAAGTTATTTCAAGTGTCATGGGCAAGGTATTTATAGCCATTTTCAAAATGTAGCCGTTTTATGGCCATTGCAGGAATGAAATAATATTTTATTTTGAAATTTTCAACCATTGGGAGCTCAAATTGGCCTGAACTCGAGAGGTCCGATCGACTGGGCCATGGTCTGATTGACTGAGCCATGGCGATTTTCCAAATTTGCGAGCTTCAACATGACGGCCATATGATCCGGTCGACTAGGCTTCAAGCGTATGAAGATCAGTCGACTGAGTTTCAAAGAGCTTTCAAGAGGTCGGTCGACTAGGACTTTATAAATCTAACCAAATGGTCTGGCCGGTCGACTGGGCTTTAATGGCCAGTCGATTGGGCACTTTACAATTAAGTATTTATGGCCATATGGTTTGTCCCGTCGACTAGGGCTTAGGAGCCGATCGACTAGGCACTTTGAAAATTTGAGTTTTAGCCCTCTTTTGACCTCAAAAACATTTTAACCTTTTAGTATGAGTTGAGCTTTTATGAAAAAGGTTTTTGATGAAAAGTTTGATTCCCTAAGGTCAGTTTATGGTTGTTATTGAGCTTTCCATCATACCAAGCAATACATGCATATACAATATAATCTAAATACATTACTACTGAAATAAAACATGTCTTCATTCCTTGCTCTTGAATATTCCTTGGAATACACTAGGTGATATAAGCTTTAAGTCCCTCATGACTTCCATTCTAACTTTACCCTATGTGCGTACTAAAATGTAAACATGTTCAAGCATTAAACGCACACATAAGATACTTGTGATTTGTCATTATTAAAACAGGATCAGACTCAAAAAGTTAACAGCCTCATTTTTTGTTGCAACCCCTTATAGAAAAAACTAATGACCCTCTAATTCTCATATCCATGGTGAGGAGATGCATTTAAAAAGTCTTCGAATCATTTCCAACAATGATAAAATGTTTCCACATCCTTTCGGCAAAAATTCATAATTTGTCTTTTCATGACATTGGTTCTATGCATGGGAAAAAAATTCTTTAAAAACTCGGTTTGCATTTCTTTCCAATTCCCAATATATCTTGGTCTTAAGGAATTCAACCATTTCTTAGCCTTGTCTTTTAGAGAAAATGGAAACAGTTTTAATCTTATGACCTCTTCAGTGCATGTTTGATCCATAAATGTGAAGCATACTTCTTCAACCTCTTTGATAAGCAAATAGGGGTTTTTAAATTCCATGACATGAAATTGTCGTAGCAATAGAATCATCCCAGGTTTAAAATTAAAAGCATTTGCATTCAATGGTTGAATAAAGCAAGATGGGGTGCTGGTCCTAATAGGCTGGAAGTATTCTTTAAGGGTTCTATTAGGGTTTTCCCTATCATGATATTCGTTTTCATTCATGATGTTATGAATGCCAGATGATGCTTCCAGTGAAACAGATGTACTCAATGATGAGATTTATGATTCTGACCTAACTAGTCTAAATGTGCTATCTATAGCCCAACCACATATATAACTCAGCATAAATGAAATAAAATAAAAGCAGATTGCAATAAAAAAAAAAATTAACGAAAACAAGTTAAATGAGAGGAAGTAGATATGACCCAGGCTGTGAAGACGTTCATAGCTCTATAATCACCCTCTCGGCAATCAGAAAAATACTCCAATGACAAAAATGGTCCTCGGTAATGGCGCCAAAAACTTGACTTGTTTTGAAATGTGCTTCCAAGTGTAGAAGTGTCAAGTTATATGAAGAATAAGTTCAGGATCGTAATCCACAGGGACCACTGATTATCAAAGTATTTGTGAAAGGTTATTGAAAATATGATGATGTAAAAGGCTATGTAAAATTCTTTTTTGGTTTTTTATGTTTATGAAAGCAGTAAAAAAAATGGGAAGTACTTGAGAAAATACTAAAATGAGATTGAAATTTTACCCAGATAGAAAAATATAAATCCAATACCGCAGCCAAAACAAAACAAATTCACTGAAGCAATTATCAAATACTTGGGTTATGGGTTCAACGTCCATTGCTTCCACCATTTACCAGTTTCCTAGGCATTACTTCTTTTCTTGTTAATCCAATCAAGGCAATAAAAGATGAAATATGCAAACCTAACTCAAGTAAAGTGGCCTAGTCCAAACAAAATAAAATATATACCCTCACTAAGCATCAATCGAAATTCGTATAATACTTAATTGATGAAAATCCTATATTAAATCAACGTTTTGTTGTATCTAATATCAACAACAAAACAAGAAATAAGAGAAGAGATTTATTAACGATTGTTTTCAATTTTCGATTTTAGCCAAACAAAAGTATAACAACAACATCAAAGGAAGTCTAACAAATCATGGAAAGCAACAGAAATTGAACCGCAACCCAAGTTGTAGAACTTAACCAATCATGTTTACAATCCGAAATTTTCAGAACAAATTAAACCACCAATAAATCATTGCAACAATAAAATAAAAGACAATAAAAATAAAAGAACGAATTAAACCAACAATACATCATTCAAAAAATAAAATAAATGGACCATAAAAATGAAGAAACAAAAAGAGAGAGGAAGCGTGGAAGAAGGAAGCAGAAGAGGAGAGGAAGAAATCCTAGCTTAGCCGAACCACACAGTTGTGCTTCATGCACAGCCTGCATGGCTACACGGCGGCCCCCTATTTATTGGCCTTTTTTTTCTTTCATATCTCCCTGAACAAACCCCATAGTGCATGGCTGCCCTAGTTCCCTCCTTTTACAATCTGCACATGCATGTAAGTTTTGCATGGGCCCTCCCTATCTTCCACACAGCCCATGGTTTTTTTTTTTCCCTTTGCTGTCCTCTCCTCTGCGCAACTGCATCCTATCCCTATCTATTGTCTACGACTGCTCCTCACAGCTCCAAATAAAACCCTATTTTACATACTTTTATTCTCCTAATTTTTTTCCTGCACGGCTGCCGTCTTTGTGGCCTCTTCAATTCCTCACATGAGCTTTAATTTGCATGGCCCATGCACAGATTTCACGTGTTGCCCATGGACCCCTTTATTTTGTGTTGCTTTATTTTTATTTTTGGGCTTCTTTTGCATGGCCCATGCAAATCTCAATTTGGTCTTCCTTATTGCCTTTAATTTGCAACTCTAGCCTTTTAATTTTCAATGCTTTGCATGGCCCATTTGGCCTTCCTTATTGCATGGACATTTAAACCTTCACCTTTTGCATTTTTGTTTCACCTTTAATTCCAAAAAATTACCCGCAATAATTAAACATAAGTGCTCGTAAATAAAGTGCATAACTTGGGCATTCAATCCAATTTGCAATCATCAATAAACACATTTAAACACCTAATTATGTAATATTTGAAACTTAATCAAAGACTTCCCCCTTCGGGGTTTCCTAGGGTTTTGCCCCTTTGAACTGATTTTCTTTCAAAACTCTCTTTCTTTTTCAACGTGTTTCTCTCGAGATTGCTCTCTATTCACCTCTCCTATATTGAACTCTCTGAGTATTGACTTCTTCATGTGTTGAACTCTCTAAGTATTTTTGTTTTGTGTCTTCTGTCTGTGACACTTCAATTTATAGGGTTAGGTCTCAGTCAATTTAGGTAGTGTCTAGTCTTGCCATTTTTTATTATTTCCTTTTAGGAAAAACTTTAATTGTGTTTTCCTTCCTATAACAAAACAATCCCTCCACATCTATGATCTGGCCAATTCTCCTTCTAATGGAGAGTCTGGCCAAATATATGGGGGTGGCACCTTAATCTTTCAAAATCTCTCAATTAATTGAATGATTTTCTTTCAAATTTGGTTCCTTACGTAGGATTGATTAACCTTCCTTTTTTTGGGTGCGGGAATCTTTGGAGGTGCTGCAAGACAGAGAGGGGAGCTACTCGGTCCCTTTTGAATTAGGGTTTTCATTTGTATTGTATTTTACCTTTGTATCCCCCTATATGTATCCCTTGTATAAAATCTGAATCTATACCCTCCATGTATTGTATTTGTATTTGGATCTATATTCCCCATGTGTACCCCCCCCCCCCTCGATGTGTATCCCTTGCTTATGTAATAAATTTTTTTGATTTTTTTCTGCCAATGGCCTTGTGGGACCCACAATTTTAGGAAATCAAATGGACTTAAAAAACTCATCAAAACAAGATCCCAAAAGGAACTTAATTTTAAAAGGACTTAATGAAAAGGGCTGGGACTCAATAATAACAGGGATTCAATAACAGGGACTCAATTTTACAAGGACTTGATTCTTAAAAATAAGGATTTAATATAAGGACTATAATAACAAGAAATTGAGTTTTAAAAATAAGGACTCAAATAAGAGGGACTCATCTTTAATAAAAAGGACTCAATTAACATGGACTCATCTTTAAAAGTAAGGACTTAATACAAGTACTTAATAAAAAGGACTCACTAACAGGGATTTCAATAATAGGGGCTTAATTTAAAGGACTTGATTTCAAACACACAAGGACTCAATAAGATACTTCAAAGAGGGCTTTCAAATTTCCAAAATACAGAATCGACCCCTCCATACATAAATTACCATGTTGTTACAAAGGGTCCTCTCATGGAGACAAAAAGAGAGACCCAGTTAAAATTGGGGTGTCTACAATAATTAATCCTAACCATCCTTTAGGGTTTATTATTGGTGATTTAAATAGGAACAAAATGGATAATTAAGAATGATCTTAATGAATAAGTGAATATCATAAGAAATAAGGCTAGATTTGGCTGCTCCGAGTTATACTGAAGAAGAAGGAATAGATATTATGATGAAACCTTTGTACTAGTTGCTAGACTTGAAATCATAAGAATTTTACTTTCTTTTGACTTTTAAACAAATTTTAAGTTATTTTGAACGTATGTAAAAAGTACATTCTTGAATGGCTATATTGATGAAGAGGCTTATGTTTCACAACATCCTAGTTTTGAATGTCATATCCATCACAATTATGTATTTAAGTTAGATAAATCATTGTATGGATTGAAACAAGATCCATAAGATTAGTATGATTGATTGAGTAACTTTTTTTATGATGAATCATTTTGTTAAAGGTAACATTGATAAACTCAGGGTTACACTGAAGAAGGAATAGATTATTATAAAACTTTTGTACTAGTAGCTAGACTTGTAGCCATAAGAATTTTAGGTTCTTTTGAATTTTTAACAAATTTTAACTTATTTCAAATGGATGTCAAAAGTACATTCTTGAATGGCTATATTTATGAAAAGGAAATAAGTTTCACAATCTCCTAGTTTTGAATGTCATATCCATCCTAGTTATGTGTTTAAGTTAGATAATCGTTATATGGATTGAAACAAAATCCATGAGATTAGTATGACTCATTGAGTAATTTTTTGATGATGAATCATTTTGTTAGAGGTAATATTGATAAGCTTAGGGTCACACTGAAGAAGAAGAAAATAGATTATGATGAAACCATTGTACTAGTTGCTAGAGTTGAAGCCATAAGAATTTTACTTTCTTTTAATTTTTTTTAAAAAATTAAGTTATTTCAAATGGATGTCAAAAGTACATTCTTGAATGGCTATATTGATGAAGAGGCTTATGTTTCACAGCCTCCTAGTTTTGAATGTCATATCCATCCCAATTACGTATTTAAGTTAGATAAATCATTGTATGGATTGGAACATGATCCATAAGATTAGTATGACTGATTGAGTAATTTTTTGATGATAAATCATTTTGTTAAAGGTAATGTTGATAAGCTCAGTGTTACACTGAAGAAGGAATAGATAATTCTGAAACTTTTGTACTAGTTGCTAGACTTGAAGCCATAAGAATTTTAGTTTCTTTTGAATTTTTTACAAATTTTAAGTTATTTCAAATGGATGTCAAAAGTACATTCTTGAATGGCTATATTGATGAAGAGGAATATGTTTCACAACCTCCTAGTTTTGAATGTCATATCCATCCTAATTATGTGTTTAAGTTAGATACATCATTATATGGATTGAAACAAGATCCATGAGATTAGTATGACTGATTGAGTAATTTTTTGATGATGATGTAGAATAACGACACCAAGATCTGTTTTGAAGAAATGATTAGAGAGATAACACAAAGTTCTATTACAGCAATTGGATTACAACAATCTGTCCAACCATGCACTCACTAAATAAGCTTCAATGGAGAAAGGGCAACAAATAGAAAAACAGAAGAGGACAAAATCTTGCAGTCAAGATGTGTGTGGTGCTCTAGTGGGGAGGGGTCTTATTTATAGCCTCTAGTCCATGGAAGAAGCACATAGGTGGCTCACCTTCCATGGTAGGTGGTGGTAGCTCACCTACCATGGCTGACTTTGACATTAGTAGCTAACTTTGACATTAGTGGTCGTCTTTGACATTAGTGGCCGTCTTTGACATTAGTAGCCAACTTTGACATTAGTGGCCATCTTTGACATTAATGGTCATATTTGAAATTAGTGACCGTCTTTGACATACCGTGCCCATCGTTCACACTGGATAGGCCATACCCTCTCGGGGGGCATTGTCCCCCCATTTCTTGGAAGGGAACGTCTTCTGTCTTCATAGTCCATTGCGGTCTACCACTTTGACCTCATCTGAGCCATACGTCAGGTACGTGTGCTAATTAACTCGTGGGAGGTGGGCATTGCACACATATACACCAACACCCCCCCCCCTCAATGTCCACCTACGCTCTTGAACCAATACCAAGAGCATCCTGATGCTTCTGGAAGTCGGAACTACCCAATGCTTTGGTGAAGATATCTGCATGATTATCTTCTGTTGGATAATACTCCATCTCAACAACCTCATCCTCAATGAGTTCTCGTATGTAGTGATATTGAATCTCAATGTCCTTGGTTCTTGCATGGAACATCGAGTTCTTACTGATAGCTATGCAACTTTGATTGTCATAGTGAATTAAAGTTGCAGCATTTATTATTATCCTAATATCAGTAAGAAGTCTTTTTATCCAGATAGCTTCACATGAGGTGATACAAGCTAACTTGTACTCTGCTTCTGTGAATGATAGTGACACTGGTTGCTGCTTCTTGCTTGTTCATAAGATAATTCCATTCCCAAAGAGAAAACAATATCTAGAAATTGACTTTCTGGAATCAATATCTCCTACCCAATCAGAGTCATAATATCCAATTAGGGAGTTCCTTTATGTATAAGAGATGCCAAAATGAGGAGTCCCTTTTATATACTTGAGGACCCTCATTCTAGCCTTCCAGTGAATTTCTCGTGGCTTATTTACAAATTTACTCAAAATACCAATTGCAAAACTACTATCGAGCCTTGTGTTGCACAGGTACACCAAACTCCCAATTAGGCTTCTATACCTCTTTGTATCAACAAGTGGAGAGAGATCTTCAATGGAGACCTTAATGTTTACTTCCATTGGAGTGACCAATGAAGTGCATTCTACCATCCCAAATGCCTTCAATAACTCTTCAGCATATCGGTTCTGAGACATAAAGATTTCTCCTATGATGTTGCCACACTTCAATGCCTAAGAAGAAGTGAAGTAGCCCCAAGTCTATCATCTCGAATTTTGAGCATAGGCCTTCACAGATGTTGTTAATCTTCTCCTTTTCATCACCTGTAAGCACAAGATCATCTACATATAGTACAATTATTACATACATCCCATTCTCCTTCAATATATATAAATTTACATCAGCGAACTTCTACCAAATCCATAATTTGTGAAGAAAAGATCAATCCTCTAGTACCAAGCTCTGGGGGCTTGTTTCATCCCATACAAGGCTTTCTTCAACCTGCACACTTTGTTGTCTAAATTTGGCAATTCAAATCCAGGTGGTTATATCACATGAACCTCCTTTTTAAGATGACCATTGAGGAATGCAGACTTCACGTCCATTTGAAATAGCACCCAGCTTTTGTGTGCAGTAGTAGCCAAAACCAAACGGATTGTTTCCATGCGAGGTGTTGGTGCAAAGGTTTTAGTAACATCAAAACATTCCACCTAAGAAAACCCTTTTTGCAACAAGGCGTGCTTTGTACTTCTCTAAAGTACCATCAGATTTATATTTTTCCTTCTATATCCACTTCATGTTGATTACCTTCCTATGAGGGGGACAATCAACAATCTCCTAAGTATCATTTTTCATGATACTCTCATATTCATCTTCCATAGTCATTCTCCACTTCAGATCATCCAACGCTTCATCTAGGTTACTTGGTTCCTTAACTGTACTGATTATATCAGCCATTAAGGCCATATTTACCAAGTGTTCTGCTTATCGTTGTTGTTCCTCTATTCTCTTCAATCTTCAAGGTCCATCAGGTTGTGAACTTTGATTCACAGGTTCTAGATTGCCTTCACAAAAGGGCTGTTGTACCCACCTAGGGTGTGGCTTCTGAACAGGTGCTACCAGTACAACAGGCTGGTTTTAAATTTCTTCATCATTCACCTCAATCTGCTACATTGAGTGAAGCACAGGGTGGGTTACTTTATCGGTTGATGATAAAGTGGGTCGATCTCTATCTCCCACTAAGTGTGGTCCTTCATAAAATACCACATCTCGGCTTGTGAAAATCTTCTTTGCCTCTACATCATACAAATGATATGCCTTTGATTTTGTACTATATCCCAAGAAGATGCACTTGCAACTCTTGTCATCTAACTTCCTTCGACTGTCATCTGGAACATGCACAAAACATGTGCAACCAAATGTTCTAAGATGAGAAACGGAAGGTTTCTTACCAAAGTAAGCCTCGTGAGGTGTTTTTTTCCCCAAAGCTTTAGTGAAGCATCGATTGAGGATATACACAGTCGTATTAACAGCTTCTGTCCAAAATGATTTTAGAATGTCATGTGCCTTCATCATTGCTTCGGCCATCTCCATCACAGCGTGATTTCACCATTCCACAACGCCATTTTTTTATGGAGTTTTTGGTTCCAAAAATTGGTGCTTGATGCCAAATGCACTACAATAATTTTTGAACTCCCCTGATGTGAACTCACCTCCTCGATCTGTTCAAAGTTTCTTTAGCTGCAAACCTGTCTCATTTTCAACAAGTTTATGCCACACTTTAAATTTTACAAAAGCCTCAGCCTTATCACGAAGAAAGTACACCCACATCTTTTTACTATAATCATCAACTAACAGCATAAAATAGAAAGATCCTCCTAGTGCAGGAGTAGTCATTTTACCACAGAGATCTGCATGTACCAACTCTAGGGGAAGCTTTGATTTGTTGTTGCTCTCTTGTAGAAATGACATACGATGTTGCTTGCCTAGCATTCAAGCTTCACAAGGCTCTTTAGTATAAACTACTATAGGCAGATCAACCACCATTTTCTTTCTCTACATCTCCTTCAAAACTACATAGGAGATGTGTCCAAACATTTCATGCCAAAGTTTGTTTGTTGTATATCTAGTTGTTGTAGCAAGTGCAACAAACTTATATAGGTTATTCTTTCAAATACCTTCACCTAAATTGTTGTCATTGCTATCAATGATCTCAGCTTTTGTTTTCATAAATCGTACTTCATAGTCACAATCAATGATAGAAACTATAGATAAAAGATTCCTCTTAACTTAAGGAACATAAAGGACATCTGAAAGAGTTTTACCTTGACCATTCGTGGTTTTAAAGGAAATGGATCTAGCACCCTCTACTGGGCACTTTGTATTATTTCAGACAATCACATTCATAGGTTCATGTAGAGGCTTAAGGGAACCATAGCAGTCCTTTTTACTAGTCATGTGTCAGGAAGCTCCACTGTTAAGTACCCATGAGCAATCTCCTAGTACTATTTGAGTAGTTGAGCACATTTCTTCTGTAACCATGAAAAGATCTAATTCTAGTTCAGCACAATTTGCTACTTGTCTGACATTTCACGTAGGCTTCAATATGCCATTCTTTTCATCATGGATATGTTTTCTGCAATCCTTGACTACATGCCCCTTTTGTTGCAGTAGTAGCATGTACCAGAAAATCTCTTCTTGTTCTTTCCCTTCTTCTTTCGAACATTATTGTCCTTGCCTTTGATCTGCATGGTGAAAGAAGTACTGCTTTCATTTTCTCTGGTTCTCATCCTCATCTCCTCCTCTAGCAGTAAAGCACAAAATTCCTCAAAGTTTAGTGCAGGAGTTCTAATCTGTGTGTTGAGAGCAGTTACCAAACTCATATATTGATGGCAACACTTGAATACATCCTTGAGCTAACTCCTCACTGGTCTTTACTATGCCCACTACCGCCATCTGATCACACAAATTTTTTATTCTGGTGAAGAATAATTCTACCATTTCTCTATCATGTTGCTTTTCTGTTGCAAGTTGATTCTCTAAGTTCTAAATGCGTGTCTGGTTCCTTATTTCATATTGATTCTTCAGACTATTCCAAGCATCTATAGCCTTTGATGTATGCTGAATCAACATAAGTACAGAATCGGATACACTTGTTTCAATAGAAAAAAGTGCATCTGCATTCCTCCTTTTCCATGCTTTGACGAGGGCAGCATTTGGAGGGATGCTTACCTTAGGATTGGTGGGATCAGGCATGCCAATCAGTTCTGGATCCATACCTTGAGCTATATCAAGTAGTTCATATGAATCCAAAATAGCACTCATCTTGAAGTTCCACAAAGTGTAGTTTGTGCCATCTAGCTTTCCTTCGGTGAATGCTGGTGGACGTATTCGAAGTGCTAGTGGAGATGCTGTACCTGAAGATGAAGTTCCTGCCATTGCAACTTATCAACAATTATAGTTGTTTCTTCTTAGTAGCCTTCAGCTCTGATATCATGTAGAATAACAACACCAAGATTTTCTTTGAAGAAACGATTGAAGAGATAACACAAAGTTTTATCACAACAATTGGATTACAATAATCTTTCCAACCATGCACTCACTAAATAAGCTTCAATGGTGGAAGGACAACAAATAGAAAAACAGAAGAGGACAGAATCTTGCAGCCAAGATGTGTGTGGTGCTTCGGTAGGGGGGGTCTTATTTATAGCCTCTGGTCCATGGAAGAAGCACATGGGTGCCTCACCTACCATGGTAGGTGGTGGTAGCTTACCCACCATAGCCGACTTTGACATTAGTAGCCGATTTTGACATTAGTGGTCATCTTTGACATTAGTGACCAACTTTGACATTAGTGGTCATCTTTGACATTAGTGGCCATCTTTGACATACCATGCCCACCGTTAATACTGGATAGGCTATACCGTCTTGAGGGGCGTTGCCCCCTGACCCCCATATCTCGGAGGGGAACAACTTCTGTCTTCGTAGTACCATTGCGGTCTACCGCTTTGACCTCATCTAAACCATACGTCAGGTAAGTGTGCCAATTAACTCGTGGGAAGTAGGCATTGCACACATATACACCAACAAATGAATCATTTTGTTATAGGTAATTTTGATAAGCTTAGGGTTACACTGAAGAAGAAGGAATAGATTATGATGAAGCCATTGTACTAGTTGCTAGACTTGACACCATAATAATTTTTTTTTCTTTTGAATTTTTAACAAATTTTAAGTTATTTCAAATGGATGTAAAAAGTATATTCTTGAATGGCTATATTGATTAAGAGTCTTGTTGGCCTAACATGGCTTTTCAATCTTGTTTTGATGATAACAAATAAGAGATGATTTAATATGTGTTTTTTAGAATAATGATATTTCAGGAAAGACAGCTCAAAAGAAAATCCATGGAAAGCTCAAGATCACTAAGGACTCAACAAGCTCAAAGAAACACCAACATGAGCAAAATATGTGGACACTTAAAGCTGACTCAAAGCTCAAGTCAAAAGGAACTTAAAGCAAAATACAATGAAAGGCTTGAAGAGTATAGCATTAGGCTTTAAGGACAATATTGTAAGTACTTCATGTTTGAATATCTTATCAAATATTTTGAAGCTCTTTTAGGGTTAATTATGGACTTAGATACCTTATTTCAAAACCCTAAAAAATGTTTTATAAGAAATCAAAGTAAGAGAGCAAAAAGGATTTTTGAAAACTAGAATGAAAAATCTGAATTTGGTCTACCCAGACAACTGAGGTGCACCCACAGCAGACTAAAGATGTACCTTAGAAGACTGAAGTTTTACTTCAGTCTACTAAATAATTTCTTTAGAAGACTGAAGAATTAGTTCAGTCTACTGAAGATTTTTCTGAAGGAATACAGAAAAGGCAGTACACTCTCAGAAGACCGAACCCTCAATTCAGTCATCTGATTTGGGACTTCTGAAGACTGAACCCTCAGTTCAGTCATCTGACCCTATGTCCAGTTCAAATTTTTCAATGTGTTAAGGAACATCAGAAGACTAAACATGATACTTCAGTTGTCTGAACACTGTTAATGGTTAGAAATTTTAGATGTTTTAAATTTCAAATAAAGGATTCTCGTACCCCCAAAATTTATGAAAACTTGGGGGATACTCCAAGTAATTTTGGGCGACACGAAATTACTTTTCTAAGCTTATAAATACAAGGTTTTGCAAATCAAATCAAGCCAAGAATTGAAAAATTTGCTGAAAGCCATCTTGCTATCAAAGCTCTCTCTTGTTCAAATCTTTACTCTATTGAATTGCTTATCTCTATATTGCTAATCACCATTCTCTAAGTTGTCATTGCTGATTTCTCATTTGGAGAAGGAACTTGGTGAATTCTTACTTGAGCTTCAATCTTATTTTAATTTGATATTTGAATATGAAGTATCTAGTGTTTGAAATTGTACTAATCTTCTCTTTGTGAGAGTATTCTTGTATGCATAAATTATTTCTTGTTTCTTGTAGGTCTTGGACGATTCTAGGTTATTGAATCCTGAACCGAGTGTGGGGTATCATTTGTAATAGTTTGCTCTGCCCAGAAAGGAGTGCAATAGTGGAATCCTTTGGTTGTATTGGCCAAAGACAAGGACGTAGGCTGTGGATAAGTCGAACCTCATAAAAATCTTGGTGTCTCTCTTTCTCTAGTCTTTATTTCCAACATCTATATACTTTATTCTATGTGAATGAAAAGTGCAAGTAGCTGAAGTTAGAACTGAGATTAACAAGAAGACTCTTAATAAAAGAAAGTACATTTAGATTAAATGTTTGCGGAAACCTAAAAAGGGAGTATGTTATTTATTCGTTTGCGGAAATATTTGATTAAGAGAGTGCGAACATTTTTATTCAATACAGGGCTACAATCAAAAGCTGAAATTACCAAAAGGCTACATATTTTTTCTTGGTTTGGTATCATTGGTTGTTTATTTTAAGTTGTTGATTGGTTATTTGATTGATCAAGTTTTGATTACTTGTGTTGTGTTTTGGTTTGTGGATTGAATAAGTAATTAAGTCTTTGCTATGTGATTATTGAATCAACAAGAGGTTAAGATTCCATAAAAGGCATTAAAATTTTAAAAACCCAATTCACCCTCCTCTTGGGACTACACCTCAACTTTCAATTGGTATTAGAGCAGGGTTGTAGAAAATCCTAACTAGTAGCTACATAAAGATCTATATGGCACAACTAGGAGTAGCTCCCTTTGGAGAGGGTCAATCCTCTGCTAAGCCTCCCATCTTTTGTGATATAAACTATACTTTTTGGAAACAAAGAATGAGGATATATGTAACGACCCAGAAAATTCTTACAATTTAAAATAACAATAAAGATAATAAAAGGAAAAATGGAAATAGAAGAAAAGGGGAAAATAAATTTTAAAGGGTAATAAGTAGACGCTCATCGACAAGCTGGATTTTCTTATCCACGAGCAATCTTTTGTGCCTCGTCACCGACTATGCATGTCTCGACAACAAGGGTTTACCGAGAGAGGTTTGCGAATATTTGAATTTCGTCAACGAGCTCCCGGTCACGTGGCAAGTTGCTTATAAATAGGCAAAAATCATATTTTTAAAAGAAATCATTCTTCCTTCTATTTCTCTCTCTAACCATGGCTCCTCTACCTTCTCTCTTTGATTTTGGGCTGGATTTGACCTAGTTTGAAAGATCCAGAACCACCACGAGGTTCATAGGATCGTTCTATGCAAAGCTGCGGGAGCTAATCGTTGATTTGGGGTTTTGGGGAAACATCCCAAAATCAAGGTAAGTGAGTTATTTTGGAGTTTTCTTAATAAATATTGTTATTTGGAGCCTAGGAAGTATTAAAAGGGTATTTTTCTAAGATTTGAGTAAGTTGGAATTTTTGGAATACAGAGGCTCGTTTTGTTCGGTTTAGGCAGGAATCTCGAGGAGCAGGTAAGGGGAAATACTTTATAATAGATTTTTACTAATTTTTAACTGGATAATTTTTGGGTATGAAATTTTATATATATTTAGGTAAATTATAATGAATGGAGCAGGAAATGAAAATATGGTTTTGTTTATTATTATATTAGGAAAAACTATGTGGCATGAAACCAACTTTGCTAATTAAATGATTGTGAGTACTGTGGAATGATGAATCATTATGATTGCAAATATTGTGGGGTTGCAAATTCTGGTTGGTTGAAAATACTGTGGTAATTGTTTGGATGTGTTTGAATGGTTGGATTTTTTATTGAATTGTGTTGTGGTTCATGTAAATTGCGATATAACGTTGGCAGTGGTATAAGGAGGTCGTTATATGGGTGTTCATATTGAGGGTAGACATTGGAAGTTGTATGAGGAGTTTGTTTATCTATTTACCATGAACAGGGTGGTTTGTGTTGTAATTTGTGTGATTGATAGTCCTATGTGGACCAGTCCTGTGTGGACATGTATGTTGTATGGTTGATAGTCCTGTGTGGACACATACTTTGTATGGATTAGAGTCTTGTATGGACATTGTATTCTGCAAGTTTATGGACCCTGTGTGGATATTATTGGAGACTATGTGGATTGATTGTGGTATGCATATATGTGTGGAGCTCTGAAACGATTATTATTGGTTGTGTGTGACTTTAATTAACTAAGTATTTATGGTAAAGTAGATTACTCCACCCGATGGCTTGCTGAGGAAGGCGAGTACTCTAGTGATTATTTATGGATACCAAAGTAGAGGGAAGCCACTTGTATAGACGGGTGACCTTCCCTATTCTCGGCAACTTTACCTAATACATAACTCAAGTGCTTACTGAGAAAGGTGAGTGCCTTGGTGTTATCACTAGAGCAGAGGAAATCTACTTCTATGGGCGGGTAAACTTCCCTATTCTCGGGAATTATCAGTAAAAGTAATTATGTATGTGGGCATGTGATTGGGTGACAGGAAAATTGATAATGGTGTGATTATGTACGCGTTATCTGGGTTGCTATTGGTGGTGAAATGCAATTGTATGAATATTTTAATTATATATTAAACACTTCAGCCACACACTATTGTAAATTATTTCTTCCTTACTAGAAGTTGTCTCACCCCGTTGATTTAACAATCTTTTTAGGTTTTCCAGGTGATCAAGCTTAGATAGCTCCAGGGCGGGGTTAATTTTTGTGAGTTGGATATCAGAATGATTATGTATTTAGTTTTATGTTTTATATTTTTATTTTAGTTTTGTAATATGAAGAATGAGAATGTATTTTATGGATCTGCATATGTAAATATAGAATTCTGGTATATTATGTTTGAGGTTATTTAATTATTTCCGCTGCGTGAATGGTATCAAAGACTGTGGCGGGTCTAGGGCATTACTGTTGGTATCAGAGCATAACGATCTTGTGGACTCTAGGAGGGTTAGTACTAGAGTATAGGTTTCTGTTGAATAAGGGTAGGAATGGGTAGATTAGGTCGTTGACAAGAGTTTGAGTTTGTTTCTTAGCTTGGAAGCATAAATTCCTATACGGACTTCTATGATTTTCTAAATCAGTCGACGGTTTCAGAAAAAGACGGTAAATCCATCGATGGTGATTTTTTTGAGTGGAGAAACTGAAATTTGGAATTTCAGTTTGAAAGTTATGATGATTGCAGATAATTGGACGTTGGATATTTAATTGAGGATTTGGATATTAAATTGGTTTCATGTTTTATGATTATGTCTGAGATATGTTAAGATGTGAAGATTCTAAATTGCCTCTATTGTATATTTATATTCGGGGATGGATCCTAGAGGCGAAGGGGTGAATGAAGGAGGAGGAATCGAATTGGGAGCTTCCAATGGGGATGAGATTGACACCTCTTGACTATTACAAGGAATAGCTCGTCAAGTTAGGGAAGAAATGAGACGGGACTTCAGGGGATCAAGCTACCTACCAGTGCACCAGGGTTGCACGATTAATCAATTCACCTATCTAAAACCTTCATCTTTTAAGGGTGGTACTGATCCTATTAAGGCTGAGATGGGGATGTAAGAGATGGAAAAGATACTCGTAGTGTTGAATTGCACTGAGGAGCAAAAGGTTCTTTTCGCCACCTTCAAACTGGCTGGAGAAGCTGAACGGTGGTGGCATGCAATGAAGCTATTGGAGGAATAGCAAGCGATACATATAGCAATGACCTAGGGTCGTTTCAAGTAGGTCTCTTATAACCGATACTTTCCCACCACCACCGGAAATGCAAAGGCGGAGAAATTTTTTAGCCTAACTCAAGGGCGCCTCATTATTCAACAATATGCTGCTAGGTTCCTTGAACTATCTCATTTTGCACCTTCTATGGTTCCAGATGAATACCAAAATGTGAAGTGGTTTGAAAGGTGCCTGAATCATAGGATTCATGAGCATATGGCATGTTTGCAGATTTAGGATTTTACGGAATTGGTGGAAAAAGCTACTGTTGCAGAGTCGAGTCTGCAGAGAGGTACAAAGGCATCAGAACGAAGGAAAAGGCCTGTATCTCTTTGTTCCCAAGAAAATGTCAGACAAGGGTCGTGGAAGGGAGACAGAGATGCTATAGGTCACGGGTTGGAGAGAAATGATCGAGGACGACAGGGCAATTCGTCACACCCCCACTGCCCTAAATGTAATTAGCGGCGTTAGGGAGAATGCCAAAGTAGGGGTGTTGTATGCTATAGATGTGGCAAACATGGTTATATAGCCCAGGAATGTCAAGAACCGCTGAGCAATGCACCACCTCCAAACCAGAACCAGAGGAACAACCCGGTGCCTCGCGATGGCGGTGCCCCAGCACATGTCTATATGTTGGGTACACCTGAGGAGGGCAACACTAAAGGCCTAGGTAATATGTTTATATTAGAATGTTTGATTTTGTATGTTTCAGTATTGCATATGTTTGATTTAGTTGAAATGTACAAATGTGTTTAGCTAGTTTTTTTGGTGTGTAAATGGGTGACTAACGAATTTTGAGGACAAAATTCTTTTAAGGAGGGGAGCATGTAACAACCTGAAAAATTCTAACTATTCAAAATAACAAGAAAGATAATAAAAGGAAAAATGGAAATAGAAGAAAGGGGGAAAAGAAATTTCAAAGGGTAATAAGTAGACGCTAGTCGACAAGCAATCTTCTAAGCCTCGTCGTCGAGTATGCATGTCTCATTGACAAGGGTTTACCAAGAGAGGTTTGTGAATATCTAAATTTCGTCGACGAGCTCTCGAGTTCATCCACGAGCAGTGTTCTTGGGCTCATCGACGAGTCCAAATGTCTCATCAACGAGGCCACATGGCAAGTTGCTTATAAATAGGCAAAAATCAAATTTTCAGCTGAAGAATTCATTCTTCCTTCTATTTCTCTCTCTAACCACGGCTCCTCTACCTTTTGTCTTCGATTTCGGGCTAGATTTAACCTAGTTTGACGATCCGGAACTACCACGAGGTTCATAGGATCATTCTCTGCAAAGCTGTGAGAGTTGATCGTTGATTTGGGGTTTTGGGAAAACATCCCAAAATCAAGGTAAGTGAGTTATTTTAGAGTTTTCTTAAAAAAAATATTGTTATTTGGAGCCTAGGAAGTATTAAATGGGTATTTTTCTAAGATTTGAGTAAGTTGGAATTTTTGGCTCGTTTTGTTCAGTTTAGGTAGGAATCTCGAGAAGCAGGTAAGGGGAAATACTTTATAATAGATTTTTACTAATTTTTAACTGGATAATTTTTGGGTATGAAATTTTATATATATTTAGGTAAATTATACTGAATGGTGCAGGAAATGAAAATATGGTTTTGTTTATTATTATATTGGGAAAAACCGTGTGGCATGAAACCAACTTTGCTAATTAAATGATTGTGAGTACTTTGGAATGATGAATCATTGTGATTGCGAATATTTTTGGGTTGCAAATTCTAGTTGATTGAAAATATTGTGGTAATGGTGTGGATGTGTTTGAATTGTTGGATTTGTTATTAAATTGTGTTGTGGTTCATGTAAATTGCGATATAACGTTGGGAGTGGTATGAGGAGGTCGTTATATCGTACCCGGTATAACCATGATACAATAATGGAAGTGGTATGAGAAGGTCGTTATATGGGCGTTTATATTGGGTGTAGACATTGGTAGTGGTACGAGGAGTTTGTTTACCTATTTACCATGAACGGGATGGTTTGTGTTGTAATCTATGTGATTGATAGTCATGTATGGACCAGTCCTGTGTGGACATGTATGTTGTATGGTTGATAGTTCTGTGTCGACCAGTACTGTGTGGACACGTATTTTGTATGGATTAGAGTCCTGTGTGGACATTGTATTCTGCATGTTTATAGATCCTATGTGGATATGATTGGAGACTGTGTGGATTATCCTATGTGGATTGATTGTGGTATGCATATATGTGTGGAGCTTTAAGAAATGATTATTATTGGTTACGTATGACTTTAATTAAGTATTTATGAAAAAATAGATTACTCCACCCGAGGCCTTACTGAGGAAGGCGAGTACTCTAGTGATTATTTATGGATACTAGAGTAGAGGGAAGCCACTTGTATAGGCGGGTGACCTTCCCTATTCTCGGCGACTTTACTTGGATATATAATTCGAGGGCTTATTGAGAAAGGTGAGTGCCCCCTATTCTCAGGAATTATCAATAAAAATAATTATGTATATGGGCATGTGATTGGGTGACAGGAAAATTGATAATGATGTGATTATGTACGCGTTATCTCGGTTGCTATTGGTGGTGAAATGTGATTGTATGAATATTTTAATTATATATTAAACACTTCAGCCACACACTGTTGTAAATAATTTCTTCCTTACTAGGAGGTGTCTCATCCCGTCGATTTAACAATCTTTTCAGGTTTTCCAGGTGATTAAGCTTAGATAGCTCTAGGGCGGGGTTAGTTTTTGTGAGTTAGATATCAGAACGGTTATGTATTTAGTTTTATATTTTATATTTTTATTTTGGTTTTGTAATATGAAGAATGAGATTGTATTTTATGGATCTGCATATGTAAATATAGAACTCTGATATATTGTGTTTGAGGTTATTTAATTATTTCCGCTGTGTGAATGGTATCAAAACGCGTTTTGGTCTCATAACACTCTGGGCCCCATGTGGCGGGTTTGGGGCATTTCAATATATATATACAAACCATAGCTTGGAAAGCATGGAAGGTTGTCACACATGGTGACTACATTCCTACTAAAACCGTAGATGGCAAAAAAGTTCTTAAAGAAGAAAAAGACTTGACCAACAATGATTACAAAATGATGCAAGTAAACTCTAGTGCCATGAATGCACTATATTGTGCCTTAGATGTTAATGAGTTTAATAGGGTCATGGCATATAAGTCAGTCAAAGAACTTTGGGACAAGCTAGAAGTAACCTATGAAGGAACTATAGATGTTAGAGATAGTAGAATCGACATACTCACAAGCGAGTATGAGGCTTTCAGGATGAAACCATAAGAAATATGTACACTAGGTTCACACACATAATAAACTCCCTCAATGCCTTAGGAAAAAATTACTCAACTTATGAAATGATCCAGAAAATCCTTAAAGGACTTCCTCCAATATGGGAACCTAAAGCTACAGCAATTATGGAAGGAAGAAATCTCAAAAACACATCTCTAGATGAACTAATTGGATCTCTTCTCACCAATGAAATGGCTACGAAAGAAAGGAACACTGAAAATAAAAATAAAAAATTCATAGCTCTTAAAGCTTCTAAAGAAAGTTCAAGTGAAGAAGATAATGAAACCAGTGAATTAGATGATGAAGAATTAGCATTTATAACTAAAAGACTTGGAAAATTCTTCAAGAAACAAGAAATTCACTAGAAAATTCAGAGGCTCAAAAACTAAAAAAGGTGAAACTAGCAAAAAGGACAACAAAAATAAGAATGATCCACCTACTTGTTACCATTGTAAAAAGGTCAGACACATTAAATCAGACTGCCCTCAGCTCAAGAAAGAAAAAAAGAAGAAAAAACCAGCAATGAAAGCAACATGGGACGACACAAGCTCAAAACAATCGGAGAACAAATCCAGCAAACAAGAGATGGCAAACATGTGCTTCATGGAACACAAAGAAGAGGTAAACTCTTACTACTCCTCCTCAAAAGATTCTAGATATGAATCATGTAATGATTCGTGTGAGAGTATGCCATCCTACAAAGAACTCCAAACTGAATTATTTGCTCTTTATAATATTTTTTTTAAAGTATCAAAGAGGAACATAACTTTAAAAGAACAAAATGAGAATCTTAACAATCAGCTAGAATCCTCAAAATCTGCTAAAAAAGAAAAAGAATCTCATATTGACAAACTAATGGAGAAAATAAGCACTATGTCTCAAGAACTGGACAAATTACAAGAAAATAATCAAAGCAAGAAAGAGCTAGAAATAAATGACCTCAAAAGTCAAATTGAAGATAAAGAAAAGATTATTTACAACTTTATTAGAGGCAAAGAAAACTTTGAGAAAATGGTAGGATAACAAAGAATGACTAACAATAAAGAGGGAATAGGTTACAATGGAATTACAAAAAAAAAAAAAAAAGAATCTATTCATGGGATACTTTGTAAAACAAGCTAAAGACTATGTAAGTACATCCTCCACAAACATACATGAATATACTACTTGCTACTCGTGTAAAAACAAGGGACATATAATGTTTAATTGTCCACTTAAGAAGAAATATGTCAAAGTAAAGAATGAATGGAAGATAAACACTAAAACTAGACAAGATTTAAAAAGAATTAAGAAAGTTTGGATTCCAAAAGTAACAACATAAATCTTTTCTTGTAGGTTTCCTTTAGGTCCACTCCATAAAAAGAAAAATAGTACTTAGACAGCAGATGTTCAAGACATATGACGGGAGATAGATCAAAGTTCACCACCCTCACTCAAAAAGATGGAAGATATGTAACCTTCGGTGACAACGCAAAAGGCAAAATTGTTGGAATTGGTAAGAAAGATAAAGAATCCTCACTCACCATTGATGATGTTTTGCTAGCTGATGGTCTAAAGCACAACCTCGTAAGTATTAGTCAAGTTAGTGACAAAGAGTTTGACATAATCTTTAAGAAGGACAAATGCATAATACAAAATCCTAAGAATCATGAAATTTTATTCACAGCATATAGAATGAACAATGTGTATTGCATAAATCTTGATAGTCTAATTTTTCAAGATGTAACTTTCTTGGCTACCATAAGTGAAAATAGTTGGCTTTGACATAGAAGATTAGGACATGCACGCATGGACCTTCTATCTAAACTATCTAAGAAGAATTTAGTAAAAGGTTTACCAAATACAAAGTTTATTAAAGATAAAATTTGTGATGCTTGCCAACTTGGAAAACAAATCAAGACAAGCTTTAAAAAGAAGAAACACATACCAACTAGTAGACCCCTAGAACTCATACATTTAGAATTATTTGGCCCTGCTAGAACACAAAGCTTAGGAGGAAAACAATATGCCTTCATGATAGTTGATGACTACTCTAAATACACATGGGTATTGTTTTTAGCATAAAAAGATGAAGCTTGTGATATGTTAATAAATCTATGCAAGAAACTTCAAAATGAGAAAGGCTACAATGTTTCAAACATAAGAAGTGACTAAGGAAGAGAGTTTAAAAATAAAGATGTTGAAAAATTTTGTAATGACCATGGAATAAGCCATAATTTCTTAGCACCTAGAACTCCACAACAAAATGGAGTTGTTGAAAGGAAAAATAGAACCCTTCAAGAAATCGCTAGAACTATGCTAAATGAAAATAATCTACCTAACTACTTTTGGGCTGAAGCTGTAAATACAACTTGTTATGTAATAAATAGGGTTTTTATTAGATCAAACCTAAACAAAACACCTTATGAATTATGGAAAGAAAGAAGGCCTAACATAGCTTACTTCCATGTTTTTGGATGTAAATGTTTTGTTCTAAATAACAAAGATGACGTAGGGAAATTTGATGCCAAGTCGAATGAAGGAATTTTCTTAGGATGCTACAAATAGTAAGACTTATAGGATCTATAACAAAAGAACACTAACCATCATTGACTCAATTCATTTAAACTTTGATGAATCCAATCATTTCACAAAAGAAATCAAGAATGAAGAAAAGGATGATATTTTACAAAAAGAGGATGATCTAGAAATCAAAGAAGAAAAAGAAGAAAACAATGAAGAAACTTCAAAAGATAATCCTATAGAAAATCTTGAATTACCAAGAGAATGGAAGTATATAAGAAATCACCCTCAAGATCAAATTATAGGAGAACTTTCTAGAGGTGTAACCACTAGATCATCATTAAAGAATCTATGCAATCATTATGCCTTCTTATCTCAAGATGAACCTAAAAATCATTATGGCTAAATATATTTCTATTAGTAGTTTTTTTTTCTTAAATTCTTTGGATAATGAACCAACTAAAATATTATAGTTTGTGATATATATATATATATATATATATATAGAGAGAGAGAGAGAGAGAGAGAGAGAGAGAGAGAGAGAGGCAGATGGCTGAGAATGGGGCTTTCAAGTCTTTTTATTTTTTGGGTTCCACCATCTTTTTCTTTTGTATTTTGTTAGAATATTCTGATTTTACACTTATTTTATTTTGATTTGATTCTTTGTATTTATTATCTTTCTATTATTGTTTGGCTTCATTTGCATATAAATAGGCCCTCTATTGTACAGTTTATTATACAAAAATATATAGAATTTCTCTCCACAGTTTCTTTCTCTCTTCATGGTATCAGAGCTACAAACTTGTGGCCTGTAGGATTTTTTCGGTGTTCTTACGAAAAATTTTTGGTGTTCTTCTAACGAATTTTCGGTGCTCTTTCTTGTGACGGTAGCCGCTGTTTGGAGTTCTTTTCAGCCTTTTTATAGTCCAATCTGGAACAATAAGTCTAGAAACATATTCGCAAGGTATGGTACATCCCTCCCATAAAGGAAGCTCCGTCGTTACCTGCCTCACGCTCCGCCACACGCCATCACTTCTCTCTGCCTTCCCCGACTTCACACTATTCCGGTCACTATTCCACTGAGGTGCCACCACCATTGGAAAATCCATTCAAATAGGATTTCAACATCGTCAAAATCGAAGCCATCCAATGCCACACGCACCTCTACATGCTGCCTGAAGATTCTGGTGCCCCTGTAGAAACCCGAGCCCGAAAAATAAAGAAATAAATAAGAAAATAAGAAAATGGAATTTAAAAAGGGAATAACAGTAGGCTTTGTCAAGGAATACCCTGTTTTCGTCGACGAATGTCTTTCTGTGGTTTGTCGATGAAGATATCCCAAATGACTGAAAGTTCAGGCTTAGGGTTCGTCGACAAAACCCTTCTTTCGTTGACGAACGTTCTTCTGCAGAACAAAAAGGGGGGGTGAATTGGGTTTAAAAAAAATTCTTTTAATACTTTTCAAGAATTCTTAACCTCTTTTAATTCTTTTAATGAATTCTTGAATTCTTGTTGATTTATCCAATACACAACAAATACTTAAGTCTTTATACAATTCTCAAAAACAATATTCAATCCAGAACAATATACCAACAAAGTAACCAATCAATCAAACATTCAATCAAGAAAGCTTTAGAACAATTCTCCGCTTTTGTTAATAGCCATGTGTATATAAATTTGATTTAAGCCTTGTAGTAATGAAATTTGTTTCTTTAATGCAAACCACAACTCAAATTCCCAACAACTCAGAATTTAAATAAACTCTTAGTTAATTTGTCTTTGGGTGTAAACCAATCAACGTACTCCCTTTGAGGTTTCCGCAAAGTATTGATCAACCAACGTACTCCCTTTCGGTTTTCGCAATCCCAAATCAAAATTAAACTTTAATTTATTTAATTTCCAATCCACGTAGTTTTTATGATTAAGGAATTTAAAAGATCCACGCAGTTTATATGTTTTCTAGAATTTAAAGAGAGTAAGGGAAAGAGAGTGAGACCGCATTTTTATGAGGTTCGGCTTATCCCCAGCCAACGTACTCACTTAACCAGTTCCTTTCCAGGCAGAACAAAACCGTTACACACTCCTTCAATAGGCTAGAGCACCGCCTCTCCAAGTGATACCCCACACGCGGTGACTCCTTCAATAGGCTAGAGCTACACCTCTCCAAGCGATACCCCACACTTGGTCAATGATCCAAACACCTTGAATCATCCATGAACTACAAAAAATACAAAATAAACGCTTCGTACAAGAACACTCACAAACAAAGTAGATTAGTACAAATTCAGATGTACTTCAAGAATTTAAATATCAAGATGAAATAGAATTGAAGCTCAAGATAAGATATCACCAATTCCTTTTATAGATGAATATCAGTTGTAGTTCAATAGAATTATCCCAGCAAGAGTATGAGCAAGAGTGAGCTTTGTGAGAGATTGAAGATAGGATGTTTGATTTCTTGATTGTATACTAGGTTGTTTGATTTTTTGGGTTCAAGGAGTATTTATAGACTTTTTAGGATGATTTTCCTTGTTTCCCAAGTTACTTGGAGTGTCCACCAAGCTTTTATAACATTCACATTTGAAAAACTAATTTTTAGAATTTTCCCTTTGAGGTTCAAAATTCAAATTCCCGTAGAGTTAATCAGCTGGACAGGCAACTGGGTAAGAACTTTATACAATGTCAATTAGCTGGATAGGCGACTGAGACCTTTCTTTCTGCCAGAAATTAATTTCATTAATTTATCAGTCGACTGACTGAACACAGTTCAAAAATGTTAGTCGTCTGGGCTTGTCAGTCGGCTGATTGATCTTAGTTCAAAATGGTTTATCGGCTGGACAATCCTTTCTCAGTTATCCGATTGAACCCAAGTCAATTTTGTCAGTCGATTAGACAGTTCAGTTTAAGGTTTTAAAATGTTATGGAAGGTCAGTCGGCTGAGAAACCATAGTGCAATCTGGTCAGTTGGCTAAATAGTCAATTTTTTTCAAAACTTCTATTTTTTTAAGCGTTTAAACCTTTTGTTATTTGAAAGACTTAAATGTGACTTTTTAAAAACATTTTTCATGGTTTTAAAATACTGGCCTCTAAGTCTTTGTTGCATCCTAGTGAGCTTCAACATATTTCAAAAGATATTTAAAATATGAAGTACTTACATAAAGACTTCTAGGACTTTTGATGTAACGACCCAAAAAATAATGGTATTTAAATAATAAAGAGAGAGAAAAATAGAAACAGAAACAGAAGGAGGTAGTAGGCTTCATCAATGAACGTGACATTGCACTTTGAAGATAAGAACCCGGAAAATTTTTCCACAGAGCCTCATAGAAGAACACAAGGAGTTTGTCGACGAGCGCATAAGGGAACCTCATTGACGAGAAGATACTAAGAAGGGTTTTTGGGACAGTCTGAAATTCATCGACAAGAGAGGAAGATCGTCGATGAAATTAATAAAGGACTCGTCGACGAGGTGACGTGTCTTATTGACGAATCCAGCTCTATAAATAGTGAAAACTCAGATTTTTCACACAAAACTTGCTCAGAAACCCTCTCCTCTCTCTCTTTCTCTACGTCCCTCTCTCCTTCTCTCTTCAATACCGGGTCCATTTTATGCCAGATCGACGATCTGAAGCCACCATGATGCTCCTAGCGAAGTTCTTTGCAAGTCTGCTGGAGTTGATCGTTGGTGGAGTTTGGTTGGATTTCGTCCCAATATCAGGGTAAGGAATTTTATTCTGTATTTGTCTTTCCCTCAGTTATAAGAAATACAATACACAAAGAAATACTGATGTTTTGTTCTGAGGGGATGCGGTTTTCAGGGTGTTGAGTGGAGAACCCTGCGAGTATAGGGCTAGAGTACAGTAGGGACTTTTCAAAGATAAGGTAAGGGAAATTTGCTATGCTAGGAATTTTTATAATGTTATCAGAGATTTTACACGTATGTATATACCAGCTTATTACCGAACTTTACAGAATATGAGTTTTAAATGCTTGTGTGGCCTAAGTAGATTTTCATGTGATGAAAAACTTATATAGTTTTTACATTATATCATACTATGCTGATTATACAAATATGGATGGTATATTATAGTTTTACTCTGATCAATATATTATAGTTTTATACAGATCAGTATATCACATATATTTATCCAGAATAGTATATTACGGTTTTACTCAAATCAGTATATTAAAGCTTTATTCAGAACATTATATATACAATATTTATCGTATGCCATTTTTCCTATTACCATAACATACAGAGTATATAGACAGAGTATACAAATAGATATACAGAGGTAGCATCAAGATGCTACAGATACAGTAGACAGAGATTACAGTATTTACAGTACAAAAGATAGTGTTATGGTAATTTTGGAAACATGGAGAAAACAGTAAAAGAGTATAAAAGAGTACAAAATATATATATATATAGTATCAGATCCCTGAGGAAAGATTACAAACAGATACAGTATAGATACAAAATACAGAACATGGTACCATTGCTAGATATAGATAAAGTGCAACCACATATCTCATATAGTGTGTGGTATCATCAACCGTGCTCAGAGAGTATGCAGCTCCCCAGTTCGCTGGGTTGAGGGGGGCTGATTTGACGAGGTAGCAGTCGGTCCCGAGCCTAGGAGTGGATGCAGTTTGGCCAGGCAGAGGTAGTGTAGAGTATATTGATTTATCTAGAGGGCCGACCAGATTAAGTCCCGCCTACGGGCCTTACAACCCTGTCATGAGGGGTCAAATGATAACATACAGAGTTCCAGGGATAAAGCACAGTTATGTATATGTATACAGTTTTACAATATAAGATGACTATAGTATGATATTAGCAGTATGAAAAGTAGAAAATACAGATGATACAGTTATATTTTAAATTGTGAAGAGAAAGATATGCTTTACAGATTTACTATTGTATTATAGTTCAGTTGCTATTTAAATAGTATTCCTAACTTAGTTGTCACACACTAGTAATAACATATTTCCACTTACTGAGTGTCAACTCACCCTCTAACTTTAACATTTTTTAGGTGAGCCAGCTGGGCGAGTAGGTCAGGCTCGCGGATAGAGAGTATTTTGATTACCCTGGTTATAGGGTGAGTTTTTGATAGAATTTTGTATTTTTGGGATAGATGATGATAGAGGGATTTGTTTTGTATGGCTATGGTCGGTATGTACTGGATTCTGGTATTGTATAGTATATACATATATATATATATATATATATGGTTATGTGATTTGTGTTCTACTACTTAGGTATGGATATAGATATATAGATATATAGATATATAGATATATATATATATATATATATAGATATATATATATATATATAATGGAGAAATTTTGAGGGTGTTACATTTGACATTCTAAGTGCTTGAGTCTTCATGCTTGTTTTTCTTTGAGCTCTCTCGCTTTTCTTCAAGCTTTGGTATACTTTAAACGCTTTAATATCCATGCTCTCATATTCTTCAAGCTTTAATAAGTCATCCTTGAATCCATGCTTTAAGTTTCATATGATCATCCTTCTTTGAAATATAAGCTTTCATGAATCCTTCTGAATACTTGACCTTACTTTCTCATAGTTAAGTCCAGAAATGTCATCACTTAACAAAATATGTTAAGTTCCACTTGTTTGTTAGCATCAAAATAGGATGTTAAGCCTTGTAAGGCCAACATATGTTTTTCCTCGTTAAGTTATTTTGTTTATGGTTAACAAATAAAAAATTGTGTGGCATGGGAATGGTTTTAAATGGCATATGTGAAAAGAAGGTTTTAACTGATTTTTATACTGAATATGATATAACAGCCAAGGGTCGAGTGTTGATATAATGGTCGGGGGCTAATTTTTGATATAATAGCCAAGGGCCAAGTTTGAATGACAGTTTTATATGAAACGAGTTATAATTTTTATTATGTAAATAGTCATATATGATTCTAGAACCTTGTGGATTTGTGATATGTGATATTGTGAGCACGGTATCGTAGTTATATGTGGGTAGTGAGTGCAATCATACTAGCATGGAAGTGTGATAATTTGATCGAAGACCTGGGCCGCGATACTACTTCGAGGTTTCTGCCGGGGGGGGGGGCCCATCCGTGGTATACCAGGTGACCATAGGTAGGCACAATCGTACTTGTGATGATACTTTGACTCAGCTACGAAACCGCCTGCTAGGAGTTGAGTCTAGCCTTCGGGCCGCACAACCCGTCATGGAGGGAAGCATGTCGTATGAGTATGTGATAGTGTGACAACGCTACTTTGGCAGTTCAGGTTATGTCTTTTATGCATATATGGGTAAATTTACTATAAATGGGCTATAAGCCGACAATTATTACTGGTAAATTTTGTATCTTTTTATATACAGTATAGTATAGTTTTCTTTAAAACGCCATTTTCATATATATTTTCAAATGATGGAATTTTGTTTCACACGAGGACCATGCTAGCCACACACTAATAATAATATAATCCATTTTACTAAGAAGTGTCTCGCCCCATTATACAAATTATTTTTTAGGTCCTTCAGGGAATCGTTCCTAGCTTGCCTCGGGGCGGGAATTAGATTTTTGGGAGTAGTTAGCAGTGCTGGTGAGATACCGGTTATCCTTTTTTTTTTTTTTTTTTTTTTTAGGATTGTAATATGTAGACGGATAATGGTATGTATATATTTGGGGAACAATTAGAACTCTGGTAAAGAATGTTGATGTTTTAGTAATCTTCCGTTGTATGGTTTTATTTCTAGTATTGGCAGGTGCACCCGGGATTCCCTTATTAGGGCGAGATGCATATGTGTGTGTGTGTGTGTGTGTGTGTGTGCGTGCGTGTGTGTGGTATCAGAGAATGTTTATTTATTTTACTAGCACTCCGGGCCCACGTGGTGGGTCGGGGCGCTATAGGTGGTATCAGAGCTCCTAGGTTGTTAGGCTTTGCGGATAGGTTGAATGATTTTACTAAAGTATAGGATGAGGATAGGAATGGATAGAATAGGAATTTTGAGTTTTTCTTTGTAAGCCGAGAGACAGAAATTCCTTGATGGACTTCTATGTTTTTCTAGATCAGTCAACGAGTTCAGAAAACCACAGCAATCCATTGATGGTTTTGTTTCCAAGCGGAGGGGCAGGAACTTGAAAATTAGAACGAGAATATAAGATTGACAGAGTATGTCGTTAATTAGGGGGAAAGGATTTAGGTCGGTAGTGGAATTTATTTAAGTGATTATTTTGTGTTATAATTGCACTAGACATGTTAGGATATGGTAATTCTAACTCATTTGGTTCTTTCTTTAGGATGGATCCTAGGGACAGTAAAGCTATTATAAAAGGAAGTAGCAGTGAGGGAGCTACCCATGAGGGTGCAGTGATTCAATAGTGGCGTTTCGGAATTTTTCCAACAGTTTATGGCTGAGATTAGGCAGAGTTCTTGGGGGCAAGAATCGTCCCACTGCTAAGTTAGGAGATTCTATTGATAAGTTCACTGTCTTGAAGCCTCCTACCTTCTCGGGAAGTACCAACCCAATCCTTGCAGATAATTGGATTCGGGAGATCAAGAAGATCTTAGTTGTACTTCGATGCACCGATAAGAAGAAGGTGTTATATGCTACATTTAAGTTGACGGGAGAGACCAATAAATGGTGGGAAGTAGTAAAACTACTAGAGGATCAGAGACTGGTACCGATGGCAATGATGTGGAGCTGTTTCAGAGAGGTATTCTTTGATCGATATTTTCTAGCCTCTGTCAAGAAAGCAAAGGTAGAGGAGTTCCTAAACCTGACTCAGGGACAACTAACAGTTCAACAATATGCCGCCCAATTTGTGGAGTTGTCATGGTTTGCTCCCTATATGGTACCAGATGAGTCTGCGAAGGCTTGGAAGTTAGAGATGGGCTTGAAGTAGGAGATTAAAAATCAGGTGGTTGTACTACAGATGCAGGAGTTCGTTACACTGGTGGATAAGGCCACTGTAGCATAGATGAGTCTACAAGGTGATGTGGAGGTTCAGAATCCGAAGAAGAGGTCGATGTCTTCTAGTTCGCATTCAGGTGCAAGGAAGGGTCCTTGGAAGAGGTATGGTAGCGGCAGAGACCAACGACAAGATACGAGAGGTAGAGCATTTCAGGGTACTTCGTCACACTCTGGTTGCCCTAAGTGTGGCAAATGGCATTCAAGAGAGTGCAGAGCAGGAATAAGTGGATGCTTTTGGTGCGGTAAGCCTGAGCATATAGAGCGAGAATGCTATGAGACGTTGAATTTTCCACCTCCACAGCAGCAGCATTAGGGAGGTAGCGAGGCACCATGCAGAAACTATCTGAGGGGTACGACCAAAGCACGAGTGAATTCCTTAACTTCGAGCGATGCTGAGAATGCCGGTGACGTGGTGACAGGTACAATTTTTATTTTGTCAAATAGTACCATTGTATTATTTGATTCAAGTGCAATGCATTCTTTTATTTCTCGAGGTTTCATTAAATTTTGCATGGTGGAAACACAACCGTTAGATGTCGAGTTAGAAGTGGTCACACCGACAAGGTTAGTGGTAGTGTGTAGCAAAGTGATCCGAAAATGCCCAATGGAAATTCAGGGGAGAATAATACCTTCTAGTTTGATTATATTTGATATGCATGGCTTTGATATCATTATGGGAATGGATTGGTTAGCAGCCAATTATGCGAGTGTTGACTGCCATAGGAAGGAGGTAGTGTTTAGACCTCCCAAGGAGCAAGAATTTTTATTTTTTGGGTCATGGGTGTGCTCTGCACCATGAATACATTCAGCAATTCAAGAGAGGAGGTTACTCCTAGAGGGATGTCAGGGGTACCTAGCAATTGTGAAAGAGGCGCCTAGAAAGGAACTTAAACTGGAGGATATCCCTGTGGTAAAGGAGTTCTCGGATGTTTTTACGGAGGACTTATTGGGATTGCCTCCTGATCTCGAGGTGGAGTTTTCCATCAAATTGTTTCCAAGGACAATGTCTATTTCTAAGGCTCCATACAGAATGGCTCCAATAGAACTAAAGGAATTAAAGGAGCAACTACAGGAACTTCTGGATAAAGGGTTTATCAGACCGAGTGTATTACTCTAGGGAGCACCTGTTATTTGTAAAGAAGAAGGATGGGTTGATGAGGATGTGCATCAACTACAAAGAGATTAATAAGGTGACAGTAAAGAACAAGTACCTGTTACCTCGAATTGATGATCTATTCGACCAATTACAGGGCACACAAATCTTCTCCAAGATCGATCTTCGATCCGGGTATCATCAAGTGAGAATTAAATCAGAGGATGTGCCAAAGAAGGCTTTTCACACCAGGTATGGCCACTACGAGTTTCTGGTTATGTCGTTCGGGTTTACCAATGGTCCTACGGCATTCATGGACCTAATGAACAAGGTATTTCATGAGTACCTAGATCGATTCGTGGTAGTATTCATCGATTACATTTTGGTTTATTAGAGGAGTCTTAAGGAGCATGCAACTCACTTAAGGTTAGTACTCCAAGTACTTAGAGGAAAGAGATTGTTTGCAAAGTTCAAGAAATGTGAATTCTGGTTAGAGCAAGTGGCATTTCTGGGACATGTGGTGTCCAAGGAAGGTGTTTTGGTGGACCCAAGCAAAATATAAGTGATAGTTGATTAGGCAAGACTGAAGAACGTGCATGAGGTTAGAAGTTTCTTGGGTCTAGCAAGATATTACCGTCGGTTCATAGTGGGTTTCTCTAAACTATCAGGTCCGCTGACACGGCTCACGAGGAAGAACATGAAGTTCAAGTGGAATGATGAGTGCGAGCTGAGTTTTCAAGAACTGAAGCAGCATTTAATTACTACCCCAGTGTTGACTATTCCATTAGGAGAAGGTGGATTTGTGAACTACAGTGATGCATCTAAGAAGGGACTCGAGTGTGTCCTAACGCAGCAAGGAAAAGTTATTGCATATGCTTCTCGCCAACTCAAGGAGTACGAGAAGAATTATCCAACGCATGACATGGAATTAGTAGCAGTGGTCCACGCATTGAAGATCTGGAGGCACTACCTGTACAGTGAAAGGTGCGAGATCTTTACCGACCACAAGAGTCTTAAGTACTTTTTCACTCAGAAAGAGTTGAACATGAGGCAGCGAAGATGGCTGTAGTTGATAAAGGACTACGACTGTACCATTAATTACCACCCAAGAAAAGCTAATGTGGTAGTTGATGCTTTGAATCGGAAGTAAATGCCTGCATCAGTTTTTGCAGTTGGGGTTTAGCATCATATCATAATGAACCTGGAAAGGTTGGGCGTGGAATTAGTGGAAGGAAATCACTAGGCATTCATTGCTAGCCTAAAAGTGCAACCGACCTTATGGGAAAGGATCAGGATGGCTCAAACAAAAGATGCAGAGCTGGCAGGGATTGTGAGTGGAATACAGGATGGGATGAATGTAGATTCCAATGTCTCAGATGACGAGGTGTTGATATTTCACACTAGGATATGTGTGCCAAATGACGCTGAGCTTAAACAAACCATCCTGGAAGAGGTACATCACTCTCTATGTACATTACATCCAGGGAGCACAAAGATGTACAGGGATTTGCGGGAATCTTTCTAGTGGTCTAACATGAAAAGAGAGATCGCCCATTTTGTTGAGCAATGCCTGATGTGTTAACAAGTGAAGGTTGAGCACTAGAGGCCAGCAGGACCATTGCAACCACTTCTCATTCCTAAGTAGAAGTGGGAGCACATTTTCATGAATTTTGTCACGGGACTACCATCGGCACTTCAGGGATAGAATTCTATTTGGATAGTTGCTGACAGACTGACAAAGACTGCTCATTTCATTTCGATTAAAGTCAATTATTCCATGAATAAGCTGGCAAAGCTTTATGTGTAGGAGATAGTCAGACTGTAAGGGGTGTTTATGTCTATCGTTTCAGATAGGGACTCGTGGCTTACTTCCCTGTTTTGGAAGAGTCTATAGGATGCTTTGGGATCTCAACTAACTTTCGGTACTACTTTTCACTTGCAAACAGATTGTCAGTCAGAGAGGACTATTCAGATCTTAGAGGATATGCTACGAGTGTGTGTACTATATTTCGGGGGTAGTTGGATTAAATACCTGCTGTTAGTTGAGTTTGCATACAATAACAGATATCAAGCTAGTATCAGGATAGTACCGTATGAGGCACTGTATGGTTGGAGGTGCCTATCTCCATTGTATTGGGATGAGGTCGGTGAGCAGAAAATTTTGGGACCGGAGCTTGTTCAGCATACTTTTGAGAAGGTCTAGTTTATCAGAGAAAGAATAAAGACAGCACAGAGTCGGCAGAAGAGTTATACAGATACTCGTCGACAAGAGCTAGAGTTCGAGATAGGTGATGCCATATTTTTTAGGATTGCTCCGATGAAAGGGGTAATGAGATTTGGGAAAAAGGGGAAGCTAAGCCCTAGATACATCAAGCCATTTGAGATTCTAAAGAGAGTTGGTCTAGTGACGTACAGAATAGTATTACCCCATGCATTGTCAAGGGAATACAAAGTGTTCTACTTGTCCATGTTGAGGAAGTACATTCTGGATCCTTCACATGTGATCAGTAACGAGTCTTTGGAGCTTGGGGACACATTGGCATATGAGGAGATACCAATTCAAATTCTAGACTATAAGGAACAGGAGCTGCGTACTAAAAGGATTCCGTTGGTGAAAGGACTTTGGCGTAATCATGTAGTGGAGGAGGCATCATGGGAATTAGAAGTAGAAATACGTCAGAAGTATCCACAGCTATTTGGAGAGGCTCAGTACTAATCAGGTAAGTAGAATGGTTGGTAAGTATTAATTTTGTATATAGGTTTCTTAGGGTAGGTTGTTTAGTTTTATCTGTTGGTTACGATTTGTTCATGGTTGGTCTTTCGGAGAATTCGTTATGGATATTGTCATCTCCCAAAATAGTATAAGTAACCATGGTATTCCTCCACCATAAGTGAGGATATTTAATAAATTTGGGATAGGGCCTCTATGTCGATGGCTACTGAATCTTCGGTAGAGATGGATTGTAAGATAAGGATGTGATTGGTATTAGTTAGCAATTTCGAAAACAAAATTTTTATAAGGGGGTAGATTGTAGAAACCCGAACCCAAAAAATAAAGAAATAAATAAGAAAACAAGAAAAGGGAATTTAAAAATGGAATAACAGTAGGCTTCGTCGACAAATCCCCTATTTTTGTCGATGAATGTCCTTCTGTGGTTCTTCAACGAATTTCAAGGCGTAACCAACGAAGAGATCCCAAACGACTGAAAGTTCAGGCTTAGGGTTCATCGATGAAGCCCTTCTTTCGTCAACGAACGTTCTTCTGCAGCTCGTCGATGAAGGCATCATATCGTCGACGAAGGTGACCGGGTCAACGGCTTATAAATTGATTTTTTTGGGTGTTTAATCATTAAGAAACTGAATCTCTCTCTCTCTCTCTCTCTCTCTCTCTCTCTCTCTCTCTCTCTCTCTCTCTCTACAATTTCTCTCCGTTCGTTGCCAAATTCGATGATCAGAAGTTACTACGAGGATCTAGGGCAGATTCTCTACAAGTCTAGCAGAGCAGATTTTGATTTGAGCTTTTCAAGCATTACCACAAAATCAGGGTAAGTAGGATATTTTAAGGCTTTATAGTCGTTTTGGAGTATAGGGGGGCCTAGGAAATGCTAAATAAAGAATATTCTAGGGTTTGTATTGATTTATCTAGGGGGAAATGTGATTTTAAGATTTTGGGCTCCGCAACGCCGTAGGTTGTGGATTGTGGGGTTTTCAGTGAGCTTTCCTGTAAGTCAGGTTAGAGGATTATATTATGTCAACTTTTGTGAAATATGGACTGATTAAAATGCAGTATATGTTTTGGGGAAAATTATGGTGGTTGGTTTGATCATCTCCTATTTTCCATTAAATATATAGTATGAGTTAAATAGAACCCTAGAGATATCCATACCCTATTTTTGGCAACTTATGTTTTTCTCAGTCAAGTTATTTTATCTATGGTTAACAAATAAAAAATTGTGTGGCATGGGAATGGTTTTAAATGGCATATGTGAACACAAGGTTTTAACTGGTTTTTATACTGAATATGATATAACGGCTGAGGGGCGAATGTTGATATAATGGTCGGGGGCTGAGTTTTGATATAACGGTCGAGGGCTGAGTTTGATATGACGGCCAGGGGGGCGGGTTTTTATTGAATGACAGTTTTATATGAAATGAGTTATAATACAGTTTTTATTATGTAAATTGTTATATATGATTCTAGAACCCTGTGGATTTGCAATATGTGATATTGTTAGCACGGTACCATTACTATATATGGGTAATGAGTGCAATCACATGGGCATGAAAGTGTGATAAGTCGATTGGAGACCTGGGCTATAGTACTACTCTGAGGTTTCTGCTGGGGGGCACCAACTGTGGTATACTGGGTGACCATAGGTAGGCACAATTGTACTTATGATGATAGTTTGACTCAGCTGCGAAACCGCTGGCTGCGAGTTGAGTCCAGCCTTCGGACCGCACAACCCGTCATGGGGGGAAGCATGTCGTATGAGTATGTGATAGCATGACGACGCTACTTTGGCAGTCTAGGTGGTGTCTTTTATGCATATATGGGCAAATTTACTATAAATGGGGTATATTGAGCCGACAATTATTACTGGTAAATTTTGTATCTTCTGATATACAGTATAATACAGTTTTCTTTAAAATGACATTTTCATATATATATTTAAATGATAGAATATTGTTTCATACGAGAACAATGCTAGCCATACACTGATAATAATATAATCCATTTTATTGAGAAGTGTCTCGCCCCATTATACAAATGATTTTTCAGGTCCTTTAGGAAACCATTCCTAGCTTGCCTTGAGGTGGGAATTAGATTTTTGGGAGTAGTTAGCAGTGCTGATGAGATACCAATTATCCTATTTTATTGTTTTAAGGATTGTTATATAAAAACGGATAGTGGTATGTATATATTTGGGGAACAATTACAACTCTGGTAAAGAATGTTGATGTTTTAGTAATCTTCCGTTGTATGGTTTTATTTCTAGTATTGGCAGGTGCACTTGGGATTCCTTGGCTAGGGCAGGTTGCATTCTTATATATATATATATATATATTTTGTGTGTGTGTGTGTGTGTGTGTGTGTGTGTGTGTGGTATCAAAGAATGTTTATTTGTTTTACTAGACTCAGGGCCCACGTGGCGGATCGGGGCGTCAGGCACTCGCACGCCGACCTACTATTGCATGCGCCTAGGCCTTCACATGCTACCACGTGACATTTCGCACATGACATGACAACCCTGGCTGCCACGTCAGCATTATCCGCTACATCAACCACCATGTCAGCACCAACCATTGCCCAGCAGACCGTGACCATTGACTTCTATCAGCATTAATGGTTGAACTTTTGACTTCGACTGAGTAGACCGTTGACTTTTACCAAGTTGACCATTGACTTTGACCATTGCCTAATGTTGACTTTTGGGATTCAGGTGTTTTCTACTCCTTTTTTTGTCCTGTTTTTATATTTGCAATCTATTTTTTAATTTTAAGCTTCAATATGTCTCAATATGCACCGAATTTTGATTTGATTATCCATCCTATTGATGTGATATTGGATGGATCCAATTATAGTATGTGGGCTCAAAATATGGAGGTTTTCTTAAATGGATGCCGATTGTGGCGTTATGTGGCTAGAGCAATTCCGAAACCAGTGTAGAAGGATAGTGAGAAGGAAGAGGCATTTGCATCCCATCTAGAAGAATGGGACAGTATTCACTACAAGATTCTGTCTTGGTTCATCAATACTTCCATTCCATCCATCAACAGTCTTCTTCCAAGACTTGGGAATGCTAAGGTGGCTTGGGATTTTTTGGCAAAAAGATACAACTATACCTATGATGCTTCCTTAGAGTTTCAACTTGAAGTTAAACTTCATTAGATGCGTCAAGAACCAGGTCAGTCTATTGTTGATTTTTATTCTCAAACTAATCATCTTTGGGAACAATTATCTGTCGCAGATCAGAAGTTGGAATGTTCTAAAGACATTCAAACGTTTGCTACTTGACTTGATCGACAAAAGTTTATGCACTTTATGATGGCTCTTCAGGATGATTTTGAATCTACTCGAGCCTCTCTTCTTCATCGTCAACCACTTCCAACTTTATATGCTACAGTTTCTGAACTCATCTCTGAAGAAACTCGTCATTCCACTATGAAGATGAAAACGTCTAATATGGTCCTTGCCACTGCTTCTTGTGGTACTCCACAGTCTTCTATTGGTCGTTCATCATCCCAATCCACCTCCAATACTGGTTTTTTCAAGTGGTGTAAACGCAATGGTCATACCATCAATGAATGTCGCAAGTTCCAGTATTCTAATTACCAACAGGCTTCCCAACAGATAGCTCCAATCACTTCATCAGCTTCCTCTGCACTCAAGACTCCATCTCAGTCCACTTCTCTCACTGCAACTGACGTGAAGGACTTAATTCACTAGGTTTTGTCCCAATCCTCCACTAACTTGTCCGTCACCCCAGGTAAATTTCGGTTTATAGACTCTGCCTTCTGTAATCATATGACATCTGATTCCACCCTTTTCTCTCATAAAACTGCTCTTTCTCCCAATCCTACCATATATATTTCCAATGGTTCCCATATTCTTGTTAGTCACGTAGGGTCTATTTCTACCTCTAATTAATCTGTTAGTGATACTTACCTTGTGCCTAAGTTATCCTTAAATCTACTTTCCATTGGACAACTTTGTGAGTTAAGTCTTAACATAAAATTCTCTAACAAGGGTGTTGATGTACAGAATTCACAAATAGGTCAACTTCTTGGGACAGGCTGTAAAGTTCGACATATTTTTGAGCTCTCATCTTTGCAGATTCCTTCCTCAACAACAACCTCCATGGCTGCTATCACAGTCACTTCCAGTTTGTGGCACTCTCGATTAGGTCATGCTTCACTTCCACGCGTCCAGTTCTTGGCCTCTCAGGGTCATTTAGGTTCAGTTAATTTTCATTATTTTGATTGTGTTTCATGTCGTCTTGGAAAACAAACACATTTTTCTTTTAATAAAAGTGAATCTTTTTCCTCTACACCTTTTGACTTAGTCCACTATGATATTTGGTGTCCTGCCTTAACTTCGAATGAGGGGGGATCTCGTTATTTTTTTATCTTTGTGGACAATTGTAGTCGTTATACTTGGATTTATCTTTTATAGCATCGGTCTAAACTCACAAATGTTTGCCAGAATTTCCACAAAATGGTGCAAACTCAATTTTCTTGTACCATTAAAACTTTTAGTTTAGATAATGCCATGGAATACAAGGTTAAGTCATTTCTTCCCCTCTTACATCAAAATAGGACAATCTCTCACCATTCTTGCCCATACACCTCACAAAAAAATGGTTGAGCAAAACATAAACATCATCACATTTTGGATACGATAAGAGCACTTCTCATCTCTACTTCTCTTCAAAAACGTTTTTGGGGTGAAGCTGCTATTATTTATGTCTACACCATCAATCGTATTCCCTTACCCACCATACACAATGAAACTCCGTTTGAGCTTCTTCATGGTAAGGTCCCTAACTATTCATTACTTCAAGGTTTTGTTTGTGTTTGTTTTTGTCACTCTTCCTACACATGAATGCACCAAAATTGAACCACAATCCAGACTTTGTTATCTTCTTGGTTATGGTCTCACTCAAAAAGGTTGTCGTTGCTATGATCCCATAGCCAAGCATCTTCGTATTTCTCGTCATGTGGAGATTTGGGAACATAATATGTTTACGAGTATTTGTCCTTTTCCACGGTCCTTTTCCAATTATGCTCCTATTTTTATTAACCCATCTATTTCTTTTGTCCCTAACTCCTCTGCAAAGATGTTAAGCTCCTCAGATGTTCCTTCTTCAACTATTCCTAAGTCATCTGACACATCTGCTGAGACTCCTGATACATTAACTGCATTTGAGCCGGTACAGATACCTACACTCCGTCAATCCACTAGAGTAAGAGCCCCTCCTTCTCATCTTCAAGATTATCATTGTTATTATGCCCTTGCTACTCTTCACGAACCTCATAGTTATCGTGTGGCTAGTGTTGACCCTCTTTGGTAGAAAGTTATGCCTAATGAACTAGATGCTCTCACAAAAACTCATACTTGGGACCTGGTAGATTTGCCTTTTAGGAAGTCTACAGTTGGATGTAAGTAGGTCTACAAAACCAAGACTCAGTTAGATGGATCAGTGGAACGATACAAAGCCTACCTTGTTGCAAAGGGTTCTCTCAAGAGTATGGTATTGACTAAGAGGATACTTTTGGTCCTCTTGCTCGTCTTACCTTTGTTCGAACTTTGCTTGTAATAGCTGTTATGCGTCATTGGCAACTATTTCAGATGGATGTCAAAAATGCATTCTTTAATGGTGACCCTATTGAGGAAGTTTATATGCATCCTCCACCTGGCTATAATCATCCTCCTCACACAGTTTTTCGTCTTCATTGTGCTTTCTATGGCCTCAAACAGGCTCTCTAAGCCTGGTTTGCAAAATTTAATTGTATTTTTTCTCAGCAAGGCTTTGTCCCTAGTGCCTATGACTCTGCACTTTTTCTTCAGACCACTGGTGCTAATATGATTCTTATCCTTCTTTATGTTAATGACATGATCATTACAGGGGATGATTTCTCTGGTATTCGCGATCTTCGGCACTTTTCAAGTCAGAATTTTGAATGAAGGACTTAGGGCAACTTAACTACTTTCTTAGTCTTGAGGTTAATTCTAGTTCAGATGGTTATTATCTCTCTCATGCTAAGTATGTGTCTGACTTGCTTTCCAAAGCAGGCTTGACTAATAGAAAAACATGCATTTCTCCACTTGATCCTAATATTAGGCTTCTTACTATTGATGGTCAATCTCTTCCAGATGCTACTCTCTAGAGACAACTAGTCGGTAGTCTCATCTATCTCACTGTTACCCACCCAGACATTTTCATATGTGGTTCACTGGGTTAGCTAGTTTATGAGTGCACCTCGTTCTATTCACTTTGTTTTCGTTCTTCGTATCTTACGCTATGTCAAGGGGACTTTGTTTCATGGCCTTCACTTTTCTTAGCACTTATCACTTGAGCTTCGCTCTTATTCTGATGCTGACTAGGCTGGTGACCCTACCGATTGTCGCTCCACCACGGGTTATTGTTTCTTACTCGAGACCTCTCTGATTTCTTAGCGTAGTAAGAAGCAGACGTTCGTTACCCGATCCAGTACTGAGGCTGAGTACCATGCCTTGCTGATACTATAGCTAAACTTTTGTGGTTACGATGGCTTTTGACAGACATGGGTGCTCCTCAGACAACTAGTTCCCCTCTTTATTATGATTATCCAAGCACCATCTCGATCTCACAATGATGTCTTCCATAAGCGTACGAAGCATATTGAAATTGATTGTCACTTCATTTGGCAACACCTTCAGCAGGGCACCCTACATCTTCGATTTGTCTCCTCTGCAGATCAACTTGCCGATATTTTCACGAAATCTTATCCCTCTGGTCGAGCGTGATCTTGTTTCCAAACTCAAGTTGACTTCATCATCTCGAGTTTGAGGGGGGATGTTAGAATATATGTTAGAATATTCTGATTTTATGTTTATTTTATTCTGATTTGATTATTTGTATTTATTATCTTTTTATTATTATTTGGCTTCATTCGCATATAAATAGGCCCTCTATTGTACAGTTTATTATAAAGAAATATACAGAATTTCTCTCCACAGTTTTTTTCTTTCTTCGTACTTCAATAGAAAAAATGAGGAGTTGGTCAAAGGGAATGGTTTGAGGTGGCACATGGCAAGAGGTGTGTATACATCATGGCTAGGTTTCCATGGGATAGCCTTGAACAAGTGGTTTCTTGGGAAAACAAACCTTTGGAAAAGAGGGAAAAAGAGGGAAATGGTTTAAGAATCGAATGGGAAAAGGTGGCAAAGGTAGCAAGGAGTGCATGGAGAGAAACCCACGGGATTTCATGGGGCATCGATGGGAAAGGAAGAAGAAATTCTAGGTTAAAAAATGACGCCATTTTTCTCCCTTATGTTATATTTTTTATTAAAAAAAATTGGCTTTGATAGAATGGCATCATTTCAAGGCCAAGCAAGCACGTGCAACGCACACTTGATTGTTTTTCATTAGAACACTCTACATAAAAACTATACCAATTTGATTCTACCACAATGCAGGGGTGGCCATGCCCAAGTGCAACCACTCACAATCCAATTATTTTCTTTTCTAAAAAAATTAATATTTAAATAGAAGAAAATTGCAAATAAGGCCCAAGAAAAACACCAAAAATTTAGAAAATCCCCGAACAAGCTAAAATCTCGTACTGAAAAAAATTTAAATAAATTAGCAAAATTCTTGATTTTGCGCAAAAAATCTGAAACCTCCCTAAATTGTTCCATGTCATTCTAAGCCACCATGAACTGCCAAGGTGGCTTAAAAGGGTGAAAGGTTGCAAAGTGGCAAAATTTGGGTAAAGAGAAGTGGCAACTAGGGTATCAAAATGTCTTGATTTTTTAAGCTATGTAAAATTAGTTCGGCAAAATTCAGAGGTAACAATTTTCTTTTTGGAAAAATGGTTGTAGTTTAATTAATAAAGAAGCTAATAAGAGATGCTCATCCTTAGAACACCCAAGGGAATCTTTTTTCTTCCAAAGGATTGTTTTGCATGGTTGGGTATATCCGAGCTAATCGGTCTTGATTTGAGGTGATAGCTAAAAGTGCGAGTTTCAATCCGTTATGAAGATAGCCTGCATACATGTGCATGAGGTAAAAGAGTTGATAAATTTTATGCTAAGCTATAAATGGGAGAAGCCTTATCATAATTAGGTAGATGGTAAGACATAACTCTAATTGAGATAAGCCTTATTCGAATTAGATTCATGACATGATTGAAAGGATTCTAATTGAGGTATGACACTATATAAAAGATTGGTTGCCTCTTTCTCTCTTGTATGAGAGAGAGAGAGAGAGAGAGAGAGAGAGAGAGAGAGAGAGAGAGAGAGAGAGAGCGAGAGAGAGAGAGAGAGAGAGAGCGAGAGAGAGAGAGAGAATGGTTGTTGAACATTTTGAGTTTAAGGGACAATCGATTTGCCAATGATGACTAGATAGTGATTTATTATCCAAATAGCTAAAATTTTAATGCGTTTTTTGACTCATCCTTCTTTTGTTTGGATGGTGTATTTGTCATTTGAAGGTCTATCTAGAGCTAGTTTCACGACTAGGATATAGAAAGCACTAAGTTTGGATGAGACGTCTCCATACTTCACTATAGTTTTGATTCCCCCTTATTGGTGATAATTTATATTATATAAGTGCCAAGGACATATTATTTAATATAGTTTGTAGTTGATGTATGCGTCTAGTTTTGACTATGGAAGATTCATGATAATCCTACTATTATATAGTGGTAGATTTCGATCATGTGATTTTTTCCTTCATATCAAATCATTTTTCACATAAATCATAGTATCTCGTTTACTTGTATGGCTAATTTTATGTTGATTGATTGTTGGTCACTTGTCATATTTAATTGTTTGTTATTCTACTAGCATTAGTTTGAATGAGAAGAAGGATTATGTTGTGCCATTATGTTTTTGTCATCACCTTCAATACTACCTCACAAAAAAAAAATAATAGGGGTGAATGATGATGTGAATAAGTGAAAAGATGATGAATTATCAGGGTTGAATGACTAAATGTCCCAAAGGTGTGCATATTTGTCTAACCACTCATATTGAATGTGCATATGTGATATTGGGTAAGATGGTCTAATGGTGGCATGGTGTCACAAGCCAAACACTTTACACCTCATAGAGTGTCATGCAGCACTAGTTGCACTCTTACTTAACTAGTCAACCGAAAGTATATAGCGATTTCACCATGTGAACAAATTTTTAACCATTGAATACAAAGTTAAGCAAAAGTGGTAAACAAGCGCGTATGCGAATAAGAGTCACATGGTAAACAGTAAAGCAACACAAATCATTGTTAACACCTCCATATGCAACATATGTTTTACAATGGCTAATAAATACCCATCCTCCCCTGAAGAAATTTCTAGAAAACATCAACTTGAACAAGGAATCATAGTTCTATTTTACGCCAAGGCATTCTCTTAGTCAAAGAAGAAAACCTACACCAGTATACATTATGTTTAGTCATCCCATATACACAAGATAAGCAGTCACGAACAAACATAATGTCCTAAACAAGCTTGATTCGTGATGCATAACCATGCCATATACCGAGCCAAAGAATAGAGAAGAAAACCAACATTCAACCAAGTTAGTACATGTAGGGATGTCAAGTACAAGGCAAACTAAATTATATTCAATCATTCAATCACTCTATCATTATTGTTTAAAAGGTAGCCAATTTAAAAGATCACATCACACTCAACCAAGAGGCAAATTCAATTATTAATTTGGCTCATAGATTACCAATCCAATTAACCGGATGATGGTTTTATTTGCAGGCCCAAATTATATTTTTCGATAGTAGAAGGAGAATTTGACTAACTAGATCTAAGCATTATCCTAAACCACGTGTACTTTCCAATATTTGGGCGAGTTACTTTAGTCATTAGCAATGTTATGGAAGGGAAAATGATTAATTGCGAAAATATTCTTTATTTTTCATTTTTTATCTTTTAAAAAACTACAAAAATATCAAATTATATTTTAGCTTCTTAATATTTACACAGGAAAATTGAAGAGTAACAAAAACACATGCCTTCTAACTTTTCTATCATTTTTGAAAATTAAGGTGGCATTTTTTAAATATGAAAAAAACTAAATATGAAAAAAAAAAATAGTTTTAACAAATAAATAGGCCTTAAAATTTGCTTAAGATTAACTTGTTATCTTAGTCAATTGATAACTTTTTATTTAAGTGGAAATGTAACTCTAATAGAAGGCAAAATATACTTAACTATCTCTTCACGATCAAACATTAATTTCAAGAGCAAAAGTCTAATTTCAGTTTTCATTTTATTTAATTTAATTTATAATAATTGGCATTTACGCTCTCTCTCTCTCTCTCAGATGGAAGCCAAGAGATGAACCAGTGGGAAGGCACAGCTTTAAAATGACCACCATTCTTCTACCAAAACTAAACCCCAACGTCAGACCCTATTCCCCACCCAAATTTTCTCCTAGTACTACTAGGAGGAAGAATTTCATGCTCGACTATAAATTTGATATTAAAAAGAAAAAAATAATAATAATACAATTTTATACCATCTTCTGTTCAAATATAAAGAACTTCTAAATTCTAGATTGGTACACTGTACACCCACATGTATAATTTATGTTCTGTTCTCTGTGGCAGCAAGGGCAATAATGTGAAATATACACTAAAGAATTCTTTAAAACATATGGAAGACCATCCAAAATAGTTCAAAATGAGATACAAGGATGTTACAGGCGATACCATCTTGTAATCACTCCTGACCTTTAAAGGTCTAATACTTACTACACAACAAATAATGTACCTTCTTTTTTTCTACTACCATAAAATGAGGAACAAAATTTTTTGCCCCAATGAAATACCACATCGGAATCAAAGCAAAACCACAAAGAATAAAAAAAAAGGCTTACTTTCAACTATTGTCATTTCCCTTATTTACTTGCTCTGAACTCACAACCGGAAGATTCTTTCTATACTGAGCAGATGTCAACCTCCTCTCTAATGGTGTTTTCCTCTTGCTCACGACAAACCTGTTTACCCCTTTCCGCATTGGCATTATTGAAGGGAAGTCTTCATCAGGAATCTGGCTCAACTCTGAGATGTCCTTGATCTGGGCAACTCGCCGGAACCACCTCTCTGCTTTGGCTTCTTCTGACATGTCCAGAGGATCAGGCTCCTTGACTGCTGATCCCTCCAAGCTCTTTCCTGCCCAGCTCTCCCTGGTGTTGTCGTTCTCGCTCTTAGATGAGCCTGATAAACTGCCTGTCGTATTTCTAGTCTCAATTATATTCTCTTTCCCAGAATGCCCATTGCTCAACGTGTCCTTGAAATTACTATGGGGATTTATAGGGGCCAAATTTTCATTGTGTGGCGACACCCCATAAACACCAGCCTTCCTCTCATTTAAATCCTTCTCAGAAGCTCCCAAATTCCAGCTCCCCGCACTGACCTCTCGACCTTCCCTCCATTGCGCATGATCCCTACCAGGCACCTCAAGTTTCACACTATCCAACTTCTCCTGAAGCTTGCATGGCACAGATGCAGAAGAAATTTCACCAGTATCTTTTTTGCTTAAATCTGCTCCATCCAATGGCTCTTTATCCTTCTTCGCAAAGTAATCATGTGGGAACGGAACAAATGGTACGAAATTGGTGTTGCTCGCTTGCTCCATGGCCATTTGTCTCTTGTATACTGGAGAAATCAAAGAAGAGTCTTTCTTCTTGCTGACAACAAACCGATTCTCTCCTTTACGCATTGGCATGATCTCTGAGAAGTCCTCATCTGAAATCGCACTAGCATGATCTGTAACATCATGCAGCTCCGCGACCTTCTTAAACCATCTCTCAGATTTTTCAGCTTGTTCCTTTTCTTTCTCCTTGCTTTCAGTCTGGTTCAGCAGTGCATCAGGAAGCAATGAATCTCCCGATTTTCCCAAGTTACTGCTCCCCAAAATAGTACCTGTCTGCTCAACAGCCTCTGACACCGCAGATTCATGGTTGACTGACACGACATTCTCATTCCCCTGTGTGTTTGGATCTTGAGATTTCTTAGCAAACATATGTGCTGGCAATGGAACAAAAGGGACGTAATTAGAGTTGCTCACTCTAGGGCGTCCATACTGGGAAGGAAATTGGCCAGCTGATTGTAGGCTCTCTGCTCCAGCATTTTTCATACCAGAGATGCTCTTATTATCTCTTTCAAGAGAAGCAGATCTGCGACCAAGAATTTCGTCCAAGCGCCTGCTGATTGTCGTGTCAAGTTTCCTATTTACAGGCTGGACAACATTGCTTTCTGAGGTGCCATCATTACCCAAATTTCGTTGGTGCTGAGCATTGGCGAGCCTCCTTTCTGAAGGTGTCTTCCTTGTGCTAACAACAAACCTATTAACACCTTTCCTCAATGGCATGATTTCAGGGAAATCTTCATCTACAATAGCACTGTTCAAGTCTGAGGAACTATCCATTTGAGAAACCTTCTTGAACCACCGTTCCGCCTTTTCTTCATTGGCAGCCAACCTGTTTTCAACATCAACTTTATTCACATGGCTTCCATTACCATGTCCCAAGCCTGCCCCAGTGTTAGTGGCACTGATTGAGACCTCTCCAGGTCGCTTAGAATCACATCTCAAGCATACCGTGTTCCTCCCATAATTAAAGAAATCACATCTGGCAAGCAAATAATGGGCAAGGAAAATAAGAAAGTTGTCAATACAAAATAGATTTTGATCCAATGTACAAATCTTGAGGTGACCCAAAAAATAATAATTTAAAAAATAAAAACAAAACAAAACAAAATTGAGAAAAAGATTCTCACTGAGGACACTCCCATTCTCCACCAGTCAGCTGTCTCTTCGGTCGTGCCTCCTCACATTCAAGGCATTTCACATTTCTTGCAAAGTTCATGAAATTGCACCTACTCGATACAGTATTATTAAAAAAAAGAGTTTAAAGAAAAAGGTCATTTATCAAATATGATGTCAGATAATATAAAAACCTGGATTTAAAAAAAAAATCTAGAAATGAGTTCTAAAACGGGAAAAAATAATTAATCTAATATGTAAATAACTACAAAAAGTGAACGTCATTCCATGGACAAAAAAATCTTTACCTTTTAAAAGGAAAACAAAACATTCCTACAAATAATTAAATGCAACTAAAACTACATTAAATTCTAACATAATATTAGAAATTAATTGCCTAGACAGGAACTCATTAATTTACTATTAAATAAACCAAAATTTAGTATCATAAATATTTTATTTAACAAATCAAAAATTAAATAATTGTTGAGCTACTAATAAAGATGAAATTGTCTACGAAAACTATTTAATTCTACTCATGGATATCTTTATGCCACTTTAATATATAAATTAAGCATTATTTCAATATTATATAAATCAAAAGGATACTCACAAACATGCAATACAAATAGATAATATTGTTTCTATAATAAAAATTAAATTTCTTCTAACCAATACACAAAATTAAATCTAATTCCTTTATATTGAAATTTCAAATATAGCACATGTATAAATTAAAAGCTACAATCTCTACCAAAAAATACAAAAAAACAAAACAAAACAAAGCATGTTAAATATTTTTCCAAAAAACACTTTGTTTTTAAAATAATATCATGGACTTTTTGCATTGGTGATGGATGAACTACTTACTAGGAGTATCCAAAATGAGGAAGAATGGTGTATGTTGTTTGCTAATGATATTGTCCTAACTAATGAAACTAGGGGTGGAGGAGAATCTAAGTCAGAATTATGGAGAGAAGATTTATAATCTAGAGGTTTTAGGAAAAGTAGAAATAAGACAAAAACAAAATATGTGAAATATAATTTTGGAAGGAGGAATATTGGACAAAAGATTAAACTAGATCAAGAAATTTATAGCACTACTAGATTTCAATATCTTGGATCTATTATGTGAGTTGAAGGACAAATAAAAGATGTCATACATAGAACTAGAGCAAGGTGGGTAAAATAAGTTCTTCAGACATGTTCTGTGATTGTAGAATACCCTTACAATTTAAAGAAAAGTTTTATAAGACAGTCATAAGACCAACTATATGGATCAAAATGTCACCAGAAATGTAAAAATTGTCAAAATGAGAATGCTAAGGTGAATGAGTAGTATAATGTTAAAAGATAAATTAAGGAATTGAACATATTCACAGTAAGTTAGGCATAGCACCCATTAAGAATCAAAGTGGTTTTGTTCAATTTGATTTTGGAAAAAAATAGATAACCCAATCAAATATATCATTTCTAAAATTTAAAAACCGAAATCGAACAAAACACCAACGATTCAGTAGAAACCAAAGACTCTCCTCCTATAGTCCTAATGGTAGTCGTTACTCTATCATGCAAATCATCAATGACATTATTATATCTACTACATACTCCCTTGTTCTCTAAAACCCACCATAGCATTTTCTTAGATATTCCATCACTTTGCTTTTTCTAAGTCAATAAAAACCATATACAAGTCCCTTTTCTTTTCCCTGAACTTCTTCTTTATTCTTCTTAGAAGATAAATAGTTTATGTTGCCAATCTACCAAGCATAAAACCAAATTAATTCTCTGTGATCCTCATTTATATTCTTTATTCTTTGTTCAATTACCCTTTTCTACAATTTCATCATATGACCCATAAGTTTTATTCCGTGACAATTATAATAATTTTGAATATCACTTTTGTTTTCGTGTATTATAATAATGTGGAATAGATTAGTTAACCATATACTTCCTTCACATCCTAGACATTTCCAAGCCTCAATTGGGATGTTATCAGATCCTATGGATCAATGTTTTTAAAGGCTCAATCAAGGCAATGCATGCCTAAAACGCTTTGAGGCTCAATCTAAAATACCAAATTCCACAAAGGCTAATACATTATCCATTGAGGCTTACACATTTCTACAAAAGGCACACCTTTGCGCCTTTTTAGTTGACGCTTATGCATTTTGAGTGTGTGATTCTCAAGTTAGAATTGACTAGAAAATTTAAACTACATATTTATATAAAAGGGTCATAATATGAGTTGATTTCTAAAAAACTTTTGAACCTCAATCTTTCCTAAATGACTGAGTGTTATCTTAAATCATGAAAATAATTTGAACTTTGTAATAGTATAGCCACCTTTTGTCATGATGTATATAGTGAATTCAAGTTAGAAAGCCCACAAGTAGTTTGCAATGTATTTTATTTTTTAATTTTTTTTTACATTATAGTTGTGATTTTCTTAATTTTTTCTTTATTTTTTTTAAAACATAATTTATTTACATATTTTTATCTAAAAATAAAAAAACATTGCTATAGTTTTCCCACTTTCATTTCTTTAAAGCTATCTTAATTTCAGCGGCTCTAATTTTGTGAATCAATCTCAAATTTTTAATCTTTCCCTCGTTTGTCCCTTCTAGATTTAAGCTTTTAAAGTATCTTCACCACCTCTCTTGTATGTCTTGTCTTTTACCAAGACATTCTCAAGCTCATCCTTTATACATTTTACATTACTTAAACCTTTGTGCTTTCGTTCTCTAGCTCTAGTTAGCTTATATGTCCCTTTCCCCTTGTTTTATATCTAATCTAGCATATAAATTATCATAAACTCTATGTTTAGCTTCACTAATGGCCTTTTTGCCTCTTTTCTCATCTCTTTATACTTTTCAAAGTTTTCAATATTTCTAAAACTTTGCTATGTTTACCATTTTTTTGTCACTACAGCTTTTTGGACATATTGATCCCACCACCAACTTTCTTTACTGCCTAAGAATCTTTCTTTGGACTCACCTAGAACCTCTTTTGCAATCTTTTCAAAAGAGTTAGCCATTTTATTCCACAAAGTGTTTGCATCTACTTTATCCCCTATTGTCCAATCATCCTCTGTGATCATTTCATCTTCAATAACTATATTTTCTCCCTTTGAACTCCACCTAATCCGCTTGCATTGATTTTGTTGCACTTTATTTTCCAATTCTTTTTACAAATATTTAATCCTAAAATTCTATGTTGTCTAGTCAAGCTTTCTCTTCTAGAATAACTTTACAATCCTTGCAAGATAAACGATCTCCACTCCTAGATTTTAAATTAAAAAAAAATCTATTTGGCTTTTATTTTGTCCATTCTTGAAGGATATCAACTATTCTTTTCTTTTTTTTAGAACAAGTATTCATTATAACAAAATTGTACGACATAGCAAAATCAAAAATCATATCATCGAGGCTCATTTTATCTCCATATTATCACCAAGTTCATTTTATCTATTTTATCTCCATATCCATGGCCTCCGTCTATCCTCACATAACATTTATTATCGTTTCCAACATGTCCATTCAAATCAACTCCTATAACATTTTTCAGACCTTGGCGTCCTTTCTATAATACTATCCATATCTTCCCAAAATTGTTTTAAAGTTTTCTGCCAAGCCTAGTAAGGAAGCATACGCACTACTGACATTTATCATCTCTCGACCTAAAACTACCTTGATTTTTATGCCCCTATCACCTATTCTTTTAACATTTACCACACTAATAACACTATCTTTTAAGTATTTTCCTACATTTATCATCTCTCGACCTAAAACTACCTTGGGATGATTGAAGTGAGGTGAAACCATACTTGAATTCTTATATGAATATTAAATGATTGGATGCTTGGAAATTTGAAAACCCTAAAATGTTTTAATGAATCCAACGACGGACTTCAAGGTGGTGTCTTGCGCATACCTTAGAGGATCTCAAGGCGAGGGTAATCGTCATCTTGTGCGGGATTGATCAATATCTAATGGAGGGTAAATATACCTCAAAACATATTCACATGATAAAATTCATCCTCTAATGGACCTCAAGGTGGTGTCATGTGCATACCTTCAAAGATCTTAGAAGTAAGGATAGTCACATTTTGATTGGTTGAATTTGAAGATAATCATAATTAATTAGGTACAGTTTCTCCTCTGATGGACCTCAAGGTGGTGTCCTGTGCATACCTTCAAGGATCTTGAGGTAAGGATAGTCGCCATCTTGATGGGTTGAATTTGAAGATAATCACAGTTCGTAGAATGGGTGCGTAGGGGTGCTAGTACCTTCCCTTCACATAACCTCACTCTCAAACTTAGCTCTAATGTGCAAATCATTGATTATCAATTCCTTGGACTCTAGGTTAGCTAGTTGACCAATCAATCAGTAATAAATCATTAGGTATTCTAACCTCACCTAGAATAGAAAGTTAGTAGCGACTCTAGTGACATTATTGAACCATATCTCATCCCAAAAATACAAACACATTTCGAGTTCATCATCTATGTTGAGACAGTTCGAAGATTCACCCTAGTAGAGGTGAGCGGTCGGAACGTGTTGACAAAGAGGTTGCCTATGAGATGAGAGGTGAGAATTTGATAGCTATTCACTAAACCCAAAATCAGTAAGTTTCCTATAATTGAAACCAACTCTTCTTAATTATTATATCCATTTATAAATTTTTTACATTTCCATACTATTCCCAGAAATAAACATTACATGAACTAAGTGTGACCTAGGACTAGAACAAAACTTTCTCAAACAACAAAAGAGTAGTTCCCTCCAAACAAAGAAATATTACTTTTCTCAAAAAATAGTTGTACCATTTTCATGTGAAAGTCATTTTTTTTGTCCAACCAAAAAGAGCCCTAACTAGAATACAAAAGAAACAAGACTTTGAAAAAAAAAGAGAAAAAAAAAAAACCCGGGGGGGGGGGGGGGGGGTGGTGGTGTGGTGGGTGGGCGGGAGCTATAAAAATAACATAAAATTCACTTGTTAACGTCGTACTTTAAGACTCATCATAATTAAGAAGCCATGATTTCACCAAAATATAGGGTTTGAGTTCTTGCCCACAAGAACCAATCAAATTCAATATCATTTCATCCAATAAATCCAATGCATCACCACCAACTCCAAATAAACATACCTTTGCTCCTTCACAAAAATCAAAAGATGCCCTCTCAAACTAAGGGGAGGTGACAAATCATCCTCCTGAACCCATTTTGTTTCAATCCCCATTTCTTGGTTAATTGTACCATCTTCATTTAAAACTTTTGCCCCTTTCAGCTCAATTGATGGCGTCTTGACACATGAGAAATGCAATCCAAAGGAGAATCCAAATTATAATCATACTAAAAACATACTAATCTAACAAAAAGCCATCCTCATGCCCAAAACACCATCCAGTTTATTCACATTTGAACATCACACTAAGGGAGTTTGGCAGCATCTTTCAAGATTCTAAGGAATGTGATAACCATATCTCCTTCCTACATTTGTTTGAGCATGGGAATCTGGCATGGCGGGCATGTTCTTGGGAATGAAAGGATTCTCATGAAACATAGGCAACTTATTCCCACCTCCCCCACATGCGTAAGCATAGAAATCCTATTCCCATGCGAATTGTCCTCACCATTTTAGTTTTTGGACAATAATGCCCTTATAGTATAATACAATCATACTTTATTATTATATTCAAAAAAATAATTTTTTTTATTAGAAGAAGAAGATAATTTATTAAAATTGGAGAAAAAGAAGAACAAAATATGGAGGGCGAGGAATCCTCTCCAACCAGCTAAAAAAGTTATAAAAAAACTCAAACAAGAACTAGCATATGAATAGACAAATACAATACAAACAAAAAACCCATTACAAAAGCACTACCTCTCTAATGAGATCAAGCAACAAAAAACCCCTAAAGAAACCCAAGGAGTGCACCAAAAGGAAAGGAATGTCACTATATCCAACAAAAGTCGTGAGGAGGTTGGTCAACTTCTGAAAATTCTTGTGTTTCTTTGTATCCACAAGGTCCAAGGATAGAAAAAACGGTTGCACACCATAGAGCTCTACCATTCATGTTCTTTCCAAAGCCCCTAAAGTCAACCTAAAGCAAGTCCCTCGCCTTTTGTGGAGCCACTCACTTTCCCAAGCCATAGAGAACTGGCCATTCCAAATCTTTGATGCCACCTTGCAAGAGGTGGGCATTGGACTCACTGTCTTCACAACACATGAAGCACAATACTGAGAGCCATATAGGGTCTTCTCACCTTAAGCAAATCATGCGTGTTAATCCTTTCTAGAATCACAGTCCAAACAAAAGCCCAAATCTTCTCGGGCACCTTAACCCTCCAAATATTGCAGTACAAATGAAAAGGACTAGGGAATGGGTTTTTCAGTACGTAGGAGAGAGAGAAGATTTAGATTTTAGAAGTAAATATGCCTGAAGAATCCCCTCCCACACTTTCTCATCCTCACTAATAGAGGGAATGTGTTGGTCCAACAAGTAAATAAGGGTAGTGAACTCATCAACCTATCTTTCATTAAGGTTCCTAAAGAACTGGAAATCCTAAGAAGGATAACCCACTCAAAAGCAAAAAAAAGGAACTAATAGGAGAATTATGAAGAGAAGAGAGCTTAAAAAGGCCAAGGAACTTTCAGTTCCAATGGAATCTCCACACCACCCCCCCCCCCCCCCCCCCCAAAAAAAAAAAAAAAAAAAAAAACATCTTCCTTGAATCAAATAAGGAAAGAACTAACTTGCTACCCTAAAAGACAAATTTCCACGAACATATGTGACATATAATGCCACTACTTCCCGTTTGCCACCCGCTTGATCCCATAATCTTTGTCACTATGGCAAAAGGACTCATTCAAATTGTAGATGGTATTTGGTTCAGCTAAGGACTCCAAATTATCAACAAAGATGATACGGTTTGGGGAAATTCCCCAGCTAAGCACCCTATCTAGACTCGCCTCTTTCCGAAAGGAAAGCTCACCAACATTTTCAAAAAATGGGATCACCTTCTTCCTTTGAAGCTTCACCCTCTGATAGGGCAATTTGTTTTCCCTCTCACCCCCCCCCCCCCCAACACTGAGCCCTAACTCTCATACGAGCAATCAAAAGTCTCTTTAACACCTCCTCCAATGATCTTGTACTAGTTGATTAAATAGGAGATTCCCTCCCCCGTTCTTCAATTATGGACTTCGAATTCTCACTCATGGGAGTCAATGATCTGCCTCAAATGAGGACTTCCATATAGGAGTGAGCAATAACAGATTATTTAGGCTTGAGATTTGTAATTACTCCATCGAAAGCTCCCTTTTGTTTACTCAATATGCCCATCCCTCAAAAATTTTCTAAGCTTATATTTGAGCTCTTCCCTGCAAACCCTAAATGTTTCCCCTTAAAAACTGCCTTTCCCACATTAGGATTTCTCTTTAGTTGTTTCCTTGAATACAAACCTCGTAGTTTTCCACTATAGAAAACACTGATTTTCTTTCATGGAGTCTTCGCAAACTCACCTCGCAGAATTTATAACTTTGATTGAATTCGACCATTACACAGTAACTGAATCTGTCAAGCTTCTTATTTCTATTTAAATGCTCCAATCTCACAAACACTGAGAGGCAGCCGCATGCCCATTTTGTCACCAACAGACACCCTAATCCACCAAATTCCATTTTCAGTTATTCTCGAGCAAATACAGAAAGCCCCCATCACCAATATTTTTGAAACACAAACCAGAATCTTTCGTTCAAATCTGTACAAACTTGAGAAGACTCCATATTTTATTCTAATCAAGGCCACTGAGATGGAGAGATGGAATGAGGGAGAAAAAAAAAACTGTATAGTAATCACACCATCTCTAATACTATTCATTATATCTATTCCTTCCCTATCCAACCAGCCTCTCCCCTTCTTGAATTCCTCCTCCAAAAATCTTGGCACCCTCCAACCCAATAGCAAGTCTTTCAGAAACATGAGAACCCACATCTAAAAAAAGTATATCTTCTTCACGACTTCTCTGACTTCACAGCTAATCTAACTACAAATTTCCATTGCACTCCAAAAGACTTATCGAAACTATCCTCCTCACCACAATCATCAGGCCATCTTGTAACTAGAACACACTAATCACCCCAACCGTTCTTAACCCTACTTGATCAATCCCCTGCACCAGATAATCTAAAGAAACTTCCATTGCAGTTACTTTTACGAACCTTTTGGGATACTTTGTTTAGCTTGCTGATTTTTCTCTTAAAACATTGCCTCATCTCAATCCCAAACTGTACCACCTTAAACCAAGAGGTAATTTTTACAAAGACATTTTTAACTTAAAATGAGGAGATTGGTAATGTTAATCCAAGCACCTACTAGTTGACAAGAAGTTCATTTGACCCTTTCAAAATTCTGGCTCTGGTAATGATGTAGGACAAGAAGCAAGACCTTGGCCCTGTGGGAGAAAAATTATGAGAATTGGGTCAAAGAATTGTTGGGCTTAGTTAGTAGTTAACTGCATGTTTAGGCTCATCTTTGTGTAGGACATGCCATTAAGGTTCATCTTCTCTCTAGTTGCAGCTTTGTCCAATCAACTCTCAGCACTGGGAAAAGCACGTACACTTTCCCTTTGAGACTGCCAGATCACCTCTACAATGTAAATAATCACAAGACTTCGGGTTCAGCTTAGTCTTCTAAACCCATACATTGAACCATTATCAATACAATATGTTTCCCGAAAAAAACTTTAGGCTTAAGCCAGCTTCAAATCTCCTTGGCCCACCAAAGGATTGAACCTATTTTCGAACTAAGAATTAGATGCCTAAAATGGGCCAAATATCAGAATTGGTGAGCCTGATCAGGCTTTACTATTAAAAATTGGCCTAAATTCAAGAGCATGTTGACAGTCCCAAAGCCTGTCTACAGCACCTTCAACCGTCAATACACATTCATCTGTAAACCCAACAGGTAGCTCCTTCGCTCCATTCCAGCCTCTGCCCCTTTAATCATTGCCGACCCACCAACCCACAGCACTAGATAAAAGCTCACCCTTCATTAATTGGCGGCAGGCTTCGCAAGATTCAGTCAAAACCAAATTAATTGATCAAACAGACCAAATTTGGTTAAATCAGTTCAGTTAATTTTTATGTCAGTAGGTCATTTCTGAATTTGAGAGATATCAGTTTTCAGTTTTCAGTTTGGCATTATGAGTTCATATATACAGCTAAATGAATTTATTAATTATATATATATATATACACATGTTAAACTGTTAACTTTGAACTTAAGTTCTAAGTTTAAATTTTTCACACTTCTTCGCAGTTCCCTCTTTCCCCCTTCAGCCTTCCCTCTTTTTCTTTCCCAATTTACTCTTACGAAACCTCAGCATTCAACTCTCCAGGCCTATCAACTCCTCCAGGCTTCACCATCCAAGGCACAAAGCAGCAACCGGCAGCAAGACAAGGCTACCAGTTCATTAAATCTGCAAACAAAAAGGAAAATCGTCACTCCCCAGCAGATCCCGTGCCAGCTCACAAAAACTGTGACATTAGGGAGCCTTCTGGCCTCCTTAATCAGTAATCACCAGTTGGCAGTCACTGCCAGGCCCAGCACCAGTTTTATGATCTCCTATATTAAGTACGACTTTCATTTTTCATTATTAAATATTGCTTCAACTAGGAATTTCAAGAGGTTGAAAATACATAATTAATTTGGTTAATATCAATTAACTGATTTAACCAAATTACTATTCCTCGTTCAGTAATACATGTAATTTGATTTAGTTCAGTAGGCTTATTTCATTAACCAAAATTTTTCGGTTAATTAACCATATCTATCAAATGTTCATTCCTACTTGGAGAACCTTAGAACCAGCAGCTGCTACATCATCCCAACACCAAATGCCATTCCCTACCTGAGATGAACTCAAAATCCATTCACACATTGAAAGATCTTCAGAGCTGACTCCCCAAGACTCCAACAATGACTTTAATTGTTTCCACATTACATTTTTTTTTTTTACAAGAAAAAGAATTTTATCAACATCAATCCAAAAAGGACAACAAGGGTAGAACAAGATGTTCTCCGAAGAACAAAAGGAACAACCAAAAAAATTACAAAACTGCTGCCTACCAATCCCTACCAATATCAGACACCAGAAAACCCCTAAAAAACCAAAGATGTGGACCCAGAGAGAGGCCAAGAGCATTGCTTTATTTCTCACATGAGCAACGGATTGGTTGTGCACTCATTGAAAGTTCTTGCATTCCTTTTTCGATCCATAAGGTCCACAAACTAGCAAAAACAGCGCAACATCATAACACTGACCCCAATATCTCACAAGCAAAAAACACTGCCACCATCTAACGTGGCACAAGCTTCACCAAAACAAGGCATCATGCACATGTCAGGATTGAGAGCTTTGTAGTGCCTTCCAATCTGAAGCAAATCATGTGTGTTAATCTTGTTCAAAATCAGAGTCAGGAATCAGGATTCAAAGCCTTGTCGTGCCTTCTAACCTGAGTCAAATTTTAAGTGTTCATCTTGTTCAAAGTGACGGTACAGATAAATGTCTGAATCTTGAAGGGAGCCCTGACCCTTCGAACAGCTTGGCTCCAATGGAAAAAATTCTATATAGGAGATATGAGAAGGTGAAGAAAGAACGATTTGATGGGTAAAAGATTTGACGAATCACCATACCACACCCTCACATCTCCTCTATCAAAAAGCACAAAATGATTCAAGATGTTGAGTGAGTTGGTAAGGCTTGTTAACCTCTTCTCGTTTAAATACCTAAAAAATTGGAAATCCAAATAAACGCCCCCCCCCCCCCCCCCTTTTTTCTCTTTGCAAAAGGGAAAAAAAGGTGCTTACACATGCATTCTAAAGGGAAGAAATTTTAAAGAAGCCAAGCACCATCAAATCTCAAGAGTGGAATTGCATTCCTACGTTTCATTTGTAGAATCAAGGACAGAATTGTATTCCGGCCGGAAAATGACTCCTACAAATGAAGGAATCCAAATAGGCTTGAATCAATCTTCATTCCGTAGAATCATATTCATTTTATAATAAAAAAATTCTAAAAATGACATGCTAATAATAATAATTATTACTATTATTATTATAAAAAATAATAATGACTAATGATAATTGCAATAGTAAATAATATTTATTATTTTATATAGTAAAAAGCCCAAAATAATAATTACTACTTTAAGGATAATAAATATTATAAAAATAAAAAATAATAATAACTACAATAAAATTATATTTTTATTATTGTAAAATAATGATAACAAGAGCAATAATAACAAATAAAGAGGCAAAAATAATAATTTTTATGATTTTTAGGATAATAACTATTACAAAAATAGTAAAATAGTAATAACAACAATAAAAAAATAATAATTAACAATAATAATAATAACTATTATGAAAATAAAAAAATAAAAAAATTAATAATATTCATAATTTTTGTTATTATTATAAAAACCATAATTAATAATAATATTTTTAGCTATTAAAAAATAATTATAAATAATAAAAACAACAATTACTAATAAAAAATCCAAAATAACAATAATCATTGTAATTTTAAGGATAATTATTATTATAAAAATAATAAAAAATATAATAACAGAAAAAAAAAATTACACTAATAACAATCACTATTATGAAAAAAATAAAACAAAAACAATAAATAATAATAATAATAATAATAATAATAATACTAATAATAATAATAAGTGATTCTTAGAAAAAGTGTTGAATTTAATAAGTGTCGATAATAAGTGTTGAACTGAAAAAGTGCTGAAAATTATAAGTGGTGTTTGGTTGTATTTAAAATATGTGGTATTTGGATACTTATTTATAGTGTATATTATATAAATGATTATTTTCAAACATATTTTAAATTAAAAATATTAATATTTTTCAATTAATAATTACTAATTTTTTATAATTAAAAGTTAAATATTTACTATTAAAAATAACATAAGATTATTATATTTAATTACTAATCATGTTGTTATTAATGTATATTTAAAACATATTACTATTATATTAAATTATGATAAAAATAATATTATTAATTAAATTTAAATTTTCAATTTATTTAATGTTATTAAATTAATAAGTAGTTCTTGTTCAATCCAGAATTGAAATATAATAACTAATATGTATTTTCAAATATATTTTAACTAAAAATATTTTTTTTTATAATTAAAATTTTATATGATAATTATATTAATTTTATAATTTAAATTTTCCATTAAATAAAATAATATTATATTAATTATTAATTAAAAATAATATTGTTATTAATGTATATTTATAACATATTATTATCATATTAATTTATGTTAAAAATATTATTAAAAACTAAATTAATTTTTTTGTTTATTTAATGTTAATTTAAATTTATAAATGGTTTTTTTTATTCATTCTAGAATTTAACTATATTTTATTAATAATTAAAGGGTTATAATGCATAATAAAATAATATATGGTTAATTTTTAATCAACAATTTAATTAATAATTATGTTAAAACTGTTTTTTTTAATTAATATTTAAATATTTTTATTAAGCAAAATAGTATATATTATTTTTTGTTTAACAAAAATCTTGTCTTTAATTTATATTTATAACATATGATTATCATATTAATTTATGTTAAAATTATATTATTAATTAAATTAGTATTTTTATTTTTTAATATTAATTTAAATTAATAGATAGTTCTTCTTCTTTACATAATTGAATTATGCTTCATTAATAATTAATATTATAAAATACATAATAAAATAATGCACAATTACCTTCTAGCGTATTTTTAAAATTATAAAGTCACTGAATTTTCTTATATTTACAAAATTAACCCTGCTAATGAACAGTGTTATTTACAAGTCGCCAAAAAGCTATCTTGGATTGCTTCTCAAAATTCACTTAAATAGTTCTTTAAAAAGTGGTTCTAGAAAATCATTTTTTTCGTAGTACAAGCCGAACGCCACTTTTATGTTAAAGTGCTTATTTTAAGTGATAAAGTGCTATAAGCACCTTTTTTTAAGCACTCCCAAATGAGGGCTAACTGTATTATTATTATTATTATTATTATAGAACAATAACAACTGATAATAATATTTATTTCTATCAAAATAAAAATAACAACAATAATAACAACAATAAAAAACAATATTAAAACTAATAAATATCACAGCAATAAAAAATAATATTAAAACTAATAGAAATCACTATTATAAAATTTTAAAAATATTATAAATTAAACAATTATGTACTAGGGATTTTTAATAAAAAAAAATGACTATTTTTCATTCAATTATAGAATCCATTGAAGAATACTAAATTGTGGAAAAAAATTTAGATTGGATTCCTACAGTTATTCCATGTTACTAACCAAACACAGTAATTGCATTCCAAAAGCAATTCCATTCCTACCTTGATTCCATTCCTCCCTCAATTCCTTTCCTACTTCAATTTCATTTTGCAAACCAAACAAGGGGTTAGAGAGATGTTTTCAGAAAATTCACATTCCCAAGCCCCTAGCCCTCCTTCCAATTTTGATCTAGTGACAGCCTCCCAACTAACAAGATGATCTCTCTTATTCTCCCCAAAACCCAATCAAAAAAGTCACACATCAACCTCTCCAGAATCCTAACAACACTCTTTGACCCTAAAAAGAGAAATAAAGTAAATAGGGATATTACAGAGGGAAGCATTAATGAAGGCAGTACAACCCTCACAAGTACTCCCTTTTCCACCACTCCAGCCTCCTACCAACCCTCTCAATCACAAGATCCCAAAAGGGAGCCCAAAAGCAAAAGATAGGAATAGGATAGTCCATTCCACAATAGCACAACCCACCATAGCCTCTTACAGAATTTCTCAACATTATCCCCAAGAAACAGCATGGTGTCATCAACGAACTTAAGATGAGACGAGACAGCTCCAACTCCTCCCTACCGAAAGGTAAACTAGGGTCACTCCCAAGCCCTGAGCATGTGAGAGCATCCTACTCAAGACATCTACTACCAAGCAAAGAAAAAATGGAGACAACGAATCCCCTCGCCTAAGCCCTCAAGAAGCTCTGAAACACTCACTAGGCTGCCCATTGACAATAACCAAAATGTCAGTTTAGCTAAGGCACCCTCTATGCACTTCCTACACATAACTCCAAAACTATTCCTATGCATCACGTTATCCAAAAAACCCAGTCCACCCCATCGCCTTCTCAAACTCTAGCTTAAAAATTATCCCTTGCCTACCCCTCCTCACATCCTCTACCACCTCATTGGCCACCAATATAGCTTCTAAGACTTGTCTATCTTTAATGAAGGAATACTGATCAGCAGTCACAATATCCTTCAAAACCTTGCTCAACCTCTTAGTTCAAACTTTTGACAGAATCTTGTTAAGGTCTAGTGACCAGTCAACAAGCCTGAAATCCCTGACCCTTGTAGATCTCTCCATTGGGAGAAGGGTTAAAAAGGTAGAGGGCACACTATTAACCACCACCCCATTTCTATGGAATTCCTCAAAAAACCTCAAAACATCCTCTTTCAGAGTCTCCCATCTCTCCAAAAAAAAAAGCCATAAGACATTAGTGCCAAGGGCATTCTCCCTACACATTTCGAACACTGTTTTTTTAACTTTTTCAACTTCAAAGGGCCTCTCAAGCTACTGAAACGAGGTTGCCTCAATGGGACTCCAACCCAAACCCTCCAACCTTAGTATGCTCGGGCAATCCTTAACAAATAGGTGTTTGTAAGAGTTTGTAATCTCCACACCTATCTATGTATGGCCCCTAACATAATCCTCAAATCTAATTCCAGGCCCTCAACATCAGCCACTCTATGAAAAGAGCCCCAAGTTGCAGTACCCTTCAATGACCCACTGCACCCTCGATTTCCAGCACCAACTCATGTCTTCACACCTCCAGACCATTACAAAGCATAGCCCTTCTCACCCTAGCCACCACATCTAAAAAGCCACACTCTGACATATCCAAACCAGCAATTTCACCAAAAATATTATTTTTACCCTCTCTTTAACATTCCAAAAGACCTCTTCATTCCATTTCAGCTTCATCTTCATCTTCACATACTTCCCATGACCTTGGCAATTCATATTAGATCCATTGGAACAAAAAATGAATAACGTTTGCCATTTATATCAATGTACATGACAATGTATTGCGCTATGAAATTGTTCCTAAAAACCTTCAAATCAATGTGTGCATCCAGTGCCTTTCAACTTTATAAACAAACTCCATACCGAACCAAATCCACCATACCTTAACATAGAGATTATTGTGAATAACTGCGTAACCATCTAACCCAGGCCTTCTCCCTCTCAAAAAAAAAATAAAAATAATGAAGAAGAAGAAAACCTTCCTCATTCACCTGTCTTAGTCCCAATCAATAAATCTCCATTTTATCCAAAATGATCAAAAACTAGGATCCGCCTGCCATCAAACCTAACAATAGAATCAGTTGGTAGAAGATGTGGAGAAACATGAAAGACAAAAGGAAGGAGAATGCCCCTTGAGAGTATTTTCACTGCTTTGTAATCCTGAATTACAGTGAAATTTTTTGGAATCCCTTGCTAATGTTTTTTTTCCCTGTGGACATTTAAATCAGCACGTGGCCATGGCGAGTTGCTTCTCTAATGCAAGACTTTCTTCCTAATTGCAGTCAAGATGTGATCCTCGTCATATCCTCTTTAGCGATTTTCCTTCCAAGAGGATTCTCAGCATCGCCAATGTGATAGATTTGGCATTTTCATCTTTTGTCAGTTTTACAGGAGAGTTGTGAATGAGAATCTCTTTGTGGGGTTCATCAAACTTTTAAGGTTGATCAAAAGGCGGTTAATATTGATCATCTAGATAATGTCCTATCACATTTTTGAATTTACAAGAAGGTTTCTATCGTTTTAACTGTTGAAAGTTGATGAATTTCAATGGATTTTAGGGAAGTTGGGCATATTTGATTTTGGTTTAGGGTTCATTACGGATCTTGGAGGAAGTACTTTCGAGTCATTCAGGGGAGTATTTAGCCTGAAACTCGTTGAATGGACAGGGTCGCTTCTTGTTTTTTGGAGAAATTTAAAGAACAGGGCCATCCTCATTCTGTTCATATTCCAAAAAGTGTGGAAGTGTCAGGTTGGAAAGCTTTCTTTCATGCTGAAGGAGATTGCTTCTGACAAATTTGAGGGTTCAAAACCATTGGTCGGTGAGTTGGGATGGAGATAAACCAATTGTGGTTCAACAAATGTTCAAAGAAGCAACGATGTGGGAGGGAAGATTAGTGTTTTTCAAATGCTTTTACTAGGGATTTCTTACGTCGATACTTTTAGAATTCCTCCATCGAAGGCTGCGAACACTGGCACCAATCTACTTGCCCCGAACAGTAGGGATTTTCTGGTTTCGGAATCTTCTTCTTCAAGATTTGTTAGGTGGGCTTTTCAAATTTAAATTTAATTTGTATCGGGTGAATCTAAATGGGCTTCAAGATTTTAGGCCAGCCAAAAGAAGTGTAGTGAGCAGATGGGTTAAGAAGAGAAGGCAAACTATGCCCAATGAAATGCGGGTCTGGGTAAGATAAGGGAGTTGGTCCTGGATAAGTCCAATATGGTTGTTACGTCCCCTAAGAATCAAGAAGGCTTGGTTACGGGTAAGCCATTTGAGCTAGATCAAGTTAAGTCCACTTTGGGTCTTAAGTGCTAAGTCCTTCAGAATAAGGTAAGAGAAGTACATTTTTCTAGGATACAGAGTACAGGTTCTAAATCTAGTAGCAATTTGAAGACTCGGATGTTGGAAGATCACACTTCACCCTCCAATGTTCAAGTGAAGTAGGTCAAAGATAAATGCCAAAATGTATTCCAATTAAGGGAGTTCTTTCTTCTTTGTCGTCTGACAGTAGCATTCTTAGGAGGTTTATGGTTCATATGGGAATTTTTATTATGATTCTGATGAAGAAATGGAAAGTATGTATGAATCTGTAAAAATCTTGCTTTTAGATAAACTGTTGGCTAAGAATGGAAGTTGATAATATGGCGGAATTTCCAAGTTATAATTCTATTGTGCCTGCGAACGAGTCGAATGCACTTATTGGTTTGGAAGATGAGATCAATTTATGGTCTTAAGAAGCTCTCAGAGGAAGCGCAAGCTGGTGTTTGCCATTTGAGGAACGCTGAAAATCTGATAATTATTTGGTCAAAGAGGATTTTTTGGCCATCATTTCTGATCTTGAGCTTATTCCCACAATTATTCCTGAAGATTCCATGTCTATTGGCAGCATGGTCTTAAATTTCCACGAAACTATCGAAATTTCCGTTGCAATTTCCGATTTCCGTCACCTTCGAAATCGAAATGGCAGTCGATTTCTGTCTTGCATAATTTCCGTCGAAATCTCAACGAATCATCCAAAATTTATCGAAACCTCCAAATTTTAGCGAAATTGGTCGAAATTTATCAAAACCTCAAGAGTGAAGTGAAATTTCTCTTTTAATTTATTTTATTGAAACAAAAGGTTATCACAAGTGCTTTTGAAATTATATGAAGAAATAAACTTATAGTAATATTTTATTTAACCATTCATGTATAAATTATCAATATTTGTATAATAAATAATATTTAAATGATTTATGAATTTCATTTGCATTAACTGAATATGTTTAATGTACATTATCTTACAAACATGTTTGATACACATACTATTTTACAACTTTTCCACCTCATGCAAAACATAGATGTATTGAATTTGTAATATATTAGTCTTAAAACTTATATTTTTATGTTTGTTAACCATTTCTAAAGTTTCACAAAGAATTCCATGCTTTACTACTAGTTTCCGTTATTTTTTCAAAAGGACATCGAAATCAAAATTTCCGTACTTTTGGAGCTTCGAAATTTGAGTCGAAATCGAAATTTAAGACCTTGATTGGCAGGGTGGTTGATGACGAGAATGTGCATTGGAGGATCACAAAACTTCTTAATCTCAAATAGGTATTCCTATTCGCAATCATTCTAATTTTACTAATAATTTTTTTATGCCAGCAAAGGGATTCCTTTAAGGGAGATGGCATATCTATTAATCCTTTGGGGGTGAGAGACAAAAGGGACCCGCAAAAACTCCTAGAACATATGGGTTTGAACCTAGTGAGTCCCTTATGCCATGACGTGAAGGTGGGAGTGAGTCCTAGGATTTTTGAGAGGGAAAAGAAGAAGGTTCAAAAGCAACAGAACAAGTTTTTTTTATAATAAAAGAAGAATTCATTAATATAATAAGAATATACAGCTAGAAGAATAAGACGTCTCCTTAACAAAATCTGGAAAATCCAAATTAAAAAAACACAAAGAAACAACCTATAAGGGCAGCCCGGTGCACAAAGCTCCCGCGTATGCAAGGTCTAGGGAAGAGGCAGTCCACAATAGGTCTATAGTACGCAGCCTTACCTTGCATTTTTGCAAGAGGCGGTTTGCACGCCTCGAACCCATGACCTCCAAGTCACACAGCGACAACCTTACCGTTGCACCTAAGCTCCCCTAAACACTAAAAAACAAAAAAGATAAAAAACAGCACAAACTAACACTCCCAACACATAACACCAATTGCACTGAAAATCAGAAAAGCTCACCCCACTTAAAATTCCTTTGTCCCACACACCAAATAGAAGCCAAATAATGTATCTTCTCTCAAACCAGCAACTGAGGCAACTTCTTCCGTAGAAAAATGCGCACATTACAATCCATACACAACCCCCAAAAGACTGCAAAAAAAGCACTGCCCTTTCCTTTTTCCTGCCAAATCCAGCAAAAGGCACTGCCAAAAAATCCTCCACTGTCTTAGAACTCACCGAACATTTGCCTAAAATGCCAAATAAATTATTCCAAACACTCCAAGCATAGTCACAAGGAATGAACAAATGCATACACAATGATGATTCTGAACAATTAAAGCAAAGAATACATATGTCTAGAGATATAGCCTTCAAAGGCCTCCTCACCTGCAGCAAGCTATTGGTATCAATTCTATCAAGCACAACCAACCAAATAAAAGTCTTAATTTGAAGGGGGCTGCGGCCTTCCAAATGGAACTATAGAGAGGAAAAGATAAATTAGACCTGTTCAAAAAATCACAAAAAGGTTTGCATGAATAAACCCCCGAAGGATCCAGAGACCAAGACTGCATATCCTCCTCTAAAGAAAAATGACAGTTACTCAACAACACTAGCAAAGAAGATAGCTCTACCTTCTCCCTATCATTTAACGATCTACGAAAGTGGAAATCCGAAAGAAAGCAAAAGGCCACCTTGATCAACAAGGAAAGAAAAAATGGACCCATCTTGCCCTGATCTCAGAAGAAAAAAGCATGAAAAAGAGGTGGACAAAACTATGAAACTCATTAGTTGAAATGTTAGGGGTTTAGAGGATGTTAGAAAGAGGGGGAGGATTCGGGACTGCAGTCCAGGCATTCTCTTTATTTAGTTTTACTTCAGGAAACTAAACTAGAGAATGGGGACCCTTTTTTTTGTTGGGGGAGGGGGGATGGTGGGGGTTAAGAGTATTTCAGGGATTGGAAGCTTATTTCTTCTCAAGGGTCATTTGGGCGTATTCTCATTGTTTGAGATACTATGTCCATTATTAAAGTTGATAGTCTTGTTGGGTTTTTCTCTCTTCCAGTTTTGGTAGATATTAAATGTAGAGGTCATTGGTGGGTTACATCTATTTATGGTCCTTTAAGACATCATTTTTGGTCTTTTTCAAGATGATTCATGCAAGTTTTGGCTTTTGTTCCCCCTATATGGATTGTAGGTGGTGACTTTAATGTTCTTAGGTTTCTTAGGGAGATTAAACAAAAAAAAAGGAAGGTAAGTTTGCTTTGAGAATGCAGAATTTTGATAGGTTTATTAGGGATTGTGGGTTAAGGGTTTGCCCCTGAGTAAGGCTCTTTTCTCTGTGTGGGAGGGGAGGATTGTCGCTAGTTTGTTAAATAGGTTTTTATTTTATAGTGAGTGGGAGGATGGGTTTGCTAATCTTTCCCAATTTGTTTTGTCTAGAGCGGTGTCCCATCATTTTCCCACTTTGTTGGAATATCCTAGGGTGAAGGGGGGTTCCTCTTCCTTTCAATTTGCACAAATATGTGGTTTGATCATGATTTCTTTCCCACTTGTGGTGAGATTTAAGAGATTCTTGGTAGGGGGATTCAGAGAGAGGTTGGGAAGGTTTTAGGTTCATGCAGAGGCTTATGTGTCATAAGGAAACATTGAAGATTTGGAAAAGGTAGGTTTTAAGCCTATTAGGATAAAGAAGGCTGGATTATGGGTGAGGGTGAGTTGGATTTTTTAGATGGGAAAGAGGTGGTGGGTATTAGTCCACTGGAGAGTGAGGAGGCTAAACCGGTCTCACTGAAGAATGCATTGGAGGATTTGATTCTTAAGGAAGTGAGGAGTTGGAGGCAAAAGACTAAATTTAAATGAGAAGAAAGTGATTGTAATATAAAAAAACTTTTATTTTTTTATTTTTCATTTTATTATGTTATTGTATGAATATAACTTCTTATTGATTCTTATTGAAATCGTAATATATAGTACGTATATGATATGAAGAAATAAATAAATTAAATTCTAATAATATTAATTAATAATTTTTTATTGTAAAGGGATCCTAAGCAAGAGTACTAATTCCACTTCCATCACTTTGGTGCCCAAGAGGAATAGATCTATTACAATTGCAGATTTTAACCCTATTAGTTTAGTCACTAGTGTGTGTATGATCATTGCTAAATTACTAGATAATGGGTTCATTGTAACGTTAGATGATACCATTTCTACTGCTCAAAGTGCATTTGTGGTGGGTAGGTAGATTGTGAATGCTATTTAGGTTGCTAATGAGGTTGTGAAGGAGGTTCATAGGTAGAGGGAAAAGGGCTTTCTTTTAAAATTGGATTTTGAAAAGCCTATGATAGGGTTAGTTGGAATTTTATGGATAAGGTGTTGGCTTGAAAACGGTTTGGGGAAAGATGGGGTGCTTGGATGAGGGGTTGCTTGTCTAATCCTTTTTTCTCAGTTATTGTGAATGAAGAACCTAAATGATAGTTTCGAGCATCAAGAGATGTTAGAGAAGGGGATCCATTATCTCCTTTCCAGTTTGCTTTGGTTGTTGATGTTTTAAGTAGAATGGTGGAGAGGGCAATTGATAAGGGTTTAGTTAAAGGCTGGAAGTGAGTAGGGAGGAGGTTTGTGTGTCCCATCTCAGTTTGCTAAGGATACTATGTTTTTCATTTGTGATCATTAAGATTCTTTTTTGAACATTTTGACTCTTCTTCAAATATTTGAGAGTTTCTGGGCTTAAAATTAATTTGGGGCAGAGAAATATTGGAGCCATCAATTTGACACCTAGTAGGTCTCGGGAGTTGTCTTCTTTAGCGGGTAGTGGTCTTCTGGATTGGCCCTTGTCTTGTGTAGGTGTCCCATTGAGTGGTAATCCTAGGTCTGTGGTTCTTTAGAATCCGGTGGAGAGAGTTTCTAAGCATTTGGATGGGCATAAAGGTGCATTATTTTCTTTAGGGTGTTGAATTACTCTTATTCAAGTTCGTCTTGCTAGCATCCCTCTTTATTATTTGTTTATTTCTAGAATTCCAATGGGGATAGCCAGTAAGATTGAGAAGATCATGCAAGCTTTCCTTTGGTCAGTGGCTGGTGATACGAGAGATCATCGTTTTAGATGGGAGATTATCTATAGATCTAGGTTAGAGAGGGGCTCAGGGCTTGGGTCTTGGTAGGTTGGCGTCCAAAAACACTGCTCTTTAGGCTAAATGATTATTGTGGTTTTCCTAAGAGGAGTCTTGCTCTGGCATAGTCATTAAAAGTAAAGTTGGTATGCATGTGACAGGCTAGGATGTTAATTTAGCAATTCGATGTTTTACAGAAAACACATGGAGCTGTATTTCTCAAGTCTACCCATTTTTTGTTACTCACACTAAGTTTTTCTTCGGTAATGGTTCTCGTATTCATTTTTAAGAAGACATCTGGGTGGATAATGCTGCTTTATTGTATTATTTTCCTCATTTTATGTGAAGGTTTTTTTAGTCTTTTTGATTTCTGAAGGTCATTCATTTTCTTGGGACCTCCACTTATGAAGAACTCTCAATGATAAAGAGGTGGAGGAGTTTTCTTCCTTGCTGATGTTATTGGGAACTTGCCATCCTTGCTTTAGGGTGGATAGACATTCTAGGTCTTTAGATCCTTCGGGAGCTTATTCTTGTAAATCTTTTTGTTTACTTAATTAAGGCAAATATTTCCTTTCCACCCCATAGAATTGTTTCAATGGCCAAAGTTCCCTCAAAGATGGATGCTTTTATTTGGCATAGTAGTCAAAGGTGCAAGGTGCACCAAGACGCAAAGAATACTTGGAGCCGAGGCATGAGGCATGAGGCACGAGGTGAAACACGCACCTCATTAAGGTGAGGCACACAATTATTAAAATTGTGTACAATGCCTATTTGGTGGCTAATTGATATATGAACACATCAATAGTAACATTAGAAATTAAAATGCCAAAATATTTAATACCAAAATTGAAAATTTAATGAAATTGCCAGGCCAAAGGCCCAAAAGCATCAACATAGTTCAACATCAAAAGAAAAGAGTACAATAAAAGAAGCAGCAGCTAAATTCAGTAAAAAAAAGTTATATATTAGTTATAAACTTGCAATTACATGTAATATTATAAGAAGAAGCAGCAGGCAGCAGAAGAACTGAAGAAGAAGAACTGAAAAAGAAGAAGATGCAGACGAAGAACTGAAAAAGAAAAAGCAGAAGAAGAACTGAAAAAGAAGAAGCAGAAGAACTGAAGAAGAAGATGAACTGAAGAAGAAGAAGAAGAAGAAGACGACTTACGAGTTTGAACTTCGAAACAGATGAACTGAAGGCTTGAACCTCGAAGATGAAGGGCTCCTGCTGGTTCATGGCTTGAAGACAAACTCACAAAGCTCCTGCTGCTTCGAAAGCTCGAAGACAAACTGACGAAGGGCTCCTGCTGGTGTTGTGCAGCTTCGAAGGGTCAAAGAAGAAGGGTTCCGGCCGGTTTTGTGCTGGTTCAAAGGGCTGAAGATGAATCCTGCCGGTTCGAGTTGAAGGCTCAAAGACAAAGGGCTAGGGCAGTAGGGCTGGTTCAAGTCGAAGGCTGGATTGCTGGAAGAGGGCTAGGGCTCATTCTGGCTACATTTTCTTTATTAACAGCTTCAAAAATTTCAAGGCAAGATTCACAGCGCCTGGAGCATCAGTGCGCCTGCCTGCGCCTCTTAAAGGTCGCCTTGCCTCAACAGGAATGAGGCGCTAGCCTCATCCCCCCTCTGCGCCTCACACTTTTGACTACTATGTTATTTGGTTGGTTATTCTTAATGAAGTTAACACCAACAATCTGCAGTAGAGTTAAAGACCTTAAAAGCCTTCAAAGGGTCGAATAAGAAGGGTTCCAGCTGGTCTCATGCTGGTTTGAAGGGTTGAAGATGAATCCTGCTGGTTCGAGTTGAAGGCTCAAGGCAGTAGGGCTGGTTTGAGTCGAAGGCTTTGCTGGAAGAGGGCTAGGGCTCGTTCTGGCTACATTTTCTTTATTAACAGCTTCAAAAATTTCAAGGCACAACTCACAGCGCCTGGCACATCAGAGCACCTGCCTGCACCTCTTAAAGGTCGCCTCACCTCAACAGGAATGAGGCGCTAGCCTCGTCGCCCCGCTGCACCTTGTGCTTTTGACTACTATGTTATTTGGTTGGTTGTTCTTAATAAAGTTAACACCAACAATCTGCTGTAAAGTAGAAGACCTTCAAAGCCACTTTCTCCTAATATATGTTTTCTTTGTCTTGATAGTTCTGAAACAGTGTCCCATTTGCTTTTGCACTGCTGTTTGCTTGGTATATATGGAATGAACTTTTTGATCTTTTTGGGAGAAACTGGGTGTGTCCAGAGTCAGTGGAGGATTTGTTGGATCTGGGTTTGGTCAAAAAGAAGTATGCTCATGCTTTGTGGATATGCGCAGTTTACACAGTTCTGTTGGATTTATGAATTGAACAAGATGTTCATATATTTATGGGGAAAAAGCTCAACATATCTTTGTTTTTCGGAGAAGATTCATTATTTAACCTTGATTTGGTGTGCTTCTGCTGGTTGTTTTAAAGTGAGGTTTTTCATATCCAACAGCATTGGTTGGCATTGTTATTATAACTGCTTGGGTTATGTTTTTTTTCTCTCTTTTTTTTTTCTTTCTTTTGTTGTGGAGGATTTCTCATTCTCCTTCTCGTACATTCTTCTTTCTCTATCATCTTCTTTTGCTATTAAAAATATATATACATCCTCAATTTCTCATTATTTCAAAGAATATGTGGGTTTCTGTTCAGATGAAGTGAAATGCCTGTCAAATATAACTTTTACTGAGAATATAAATAATAAAAACTTAATGCTCTGATATACATATCCATTCAATTTACTAAAAATTACAGAATATGACAGAAACAAGACAAACAGGTAAAAATTCCATGAATCTAAAGTGTTTATGCCATCTCTGATGCCCATACTTAATGCTGAAGACCAAGCAAAAGAGATCATTAAACAGGGCAGCAGAACAGACCTTGGGCAAATCCAGTCACCTCTTTTCATTTCAATGTTTTGCCGAAGCAGTGTAGACGTTTGTCCATATCTATATGGGAACTGTTTTTCCGCTGATGCAGAAAGATCTGATTCCAAAGGACCACGGATCACCTGGGCCAAGTTACTCAATAGATTCCGGACAGATGATTTAACAAGATTGCTAGCATAGAGATTGTTCCCCTCCAAAGAAGCAGAAGGGTTGCTTGCATAGCTCAATAAAAACCTCATCAGATCAACTGTCTCTGCCATATTGGATTCCATAACCTAAAATTGCAAAGGCAGTCAGATTAAGGATAAAAAATTAAAAACCAAACTAGTAATTGTTAATTCAATAATGGATATCAATCATCAATGGCATATTAAATAGAGATTGTGGGCACTGCACATATCCAATACATTGATCAGAAATTAACAGTCAACGAGGCTTCATTCATGCTAGTGAGTTATTTAGGGCCAATTTATGAGGATTCAGATACCAGTAATACTGCCGATTTGTTTATGAGAATTATTTGAGTGGAAGGACGCACCTTTCAGAAAGAAAAAAACAATCTGCTTCCCTACTTGTCTAGCATGAAGAGCACAAATCACAGAAGTTTCAGTTTGTAACCAATGTTGTTAGAGCAAGAGCAAAGGAGAAATAATGCAAGCATGGTCATAAATTTTGGCAAACTTTTGGCATCTAAGATTTCAATAAGATTAAAAAAGAAATCATACGGTTAATATTGTTTGTTCCCAAATTCATTAAAAAAAATCGAATTTCAGAAAATCAACCAACTCGAAAGATCAGCAATACCTCATCAGACTTAAAATCATTCGGAACTCCGGTTATTTCAACAGAGAATCAAGCTTGCAAACTGCAGGTGTTCTACTGCACAGGGGTTCTCTACAGCTACAAATAACAGTAGCTGGTAGGCTCTGATTCAAGCTTATGTTACCGAACAACCAGATTTAGGAGTAAGACGTAATACTCAGTACACAAGGCTCCCGCATTATCAGAGGTCAAAGGAGGGCATGATGTACATAATATTACCTCAACATTTGGAGAGACTGTTTCCATCACATGAACATCTGACCTTCAGGTTATAGCCCAAAACAGAACCCCAAGGTGGTCATACACACCTAAACAGCTAAACCAGTAGGGTACAAACAAACCTTCTTCCCACAAAACCACCCCCCATCATCATCAGACATCTCTCTGTCAAGCCACAACGACAACACCTGCAATATCGCCATTGATCAATCAAGGCTACCATCATCATCCAGCCTAGGCATCATTATCATCATCTTAGGCCCGAGTTACTATGAAAACTTTATACTGTCCTGGTTATAAAGGTAGAAAGAATTTTAAAGATAAATTCAAAAGCCCGCGTCGTTGAAATGTTCACTTAGTAAATTATAGGACAAAGATATGGGATAGGGAAATCTGTTGCATGCCGCCTTCACATGTTAGAACTCTGCCTCAAACTTGTGGCTTGAATGTTATAATGTGCTGTGTTCCAATATCTCAACCCAGTGTAACGCCAAGGTTTGTCTCGTTTCAGGGGGTTGTGTGCATAATAACCTATCCAAAAAGGGGGCGGGGGAGAAACAGCCTCCTTATTATGGAGGTTATCCAGACAATATGATCCACTACAAATTGCTCACTTGAGTAACTCTCTATCTCCACAACCTTCCCAAAGAAAAAACAACACAGTAAGCAGAAAAAGAAGTTCAATATAAGCTGAATGCACACTCCAACACAAGCTTTGCCGGATATTTTTCCCAGACCTAAGATATCCACAACCATTATCCATCACCAATAGCACAATGTTCCTCTACACATGCACTTCTTTACTTCTTTGAACATGCCATATATGTATGCCTGTATATTAGGGAGATGGGCAAGTAAGATCCTTACAATTACGAGTTGATGCAAATGTAAGCAGGTAAGAGCTCTAGCCACCTCAGTTAATAAAGATACTAAGGAAGATGAGGGATATGCAGAATTCTTAAAAGGTTTGGGTTATTACCCACACTGCAACAAGTGGAGCCATTGCATAAGTCAGCAGATGTGAATGTTAATGGGATCTGTTAGATAAGGTGGGGCTGCAATGAATTGCCAAGCAAAATTGTATCATCTAGCACCTTTCTCAATGGGTCCTCAGGAAAGTGGTCAGTTGGCTTCGTTTAATCGCTTATTGACATAGAGATTCTGTTTAGCTCATCAGGCTACTTGTCCTCATCTAGATTGTATTTTTTCTTTCCTTTCCTTTCTGAAGAACATCCAACCTACTGCTCCTAGAGCCCTCCAAGATTAATCAAATCACTTTTCCTTGCCAATGCACCATCTGATATGTTAGAAGTGCCCTAATCATCTCAAACACTCTTCCCTTATTTCATTGCCACACAAGGGTTACTACAGTTATGTTCATTCCTTCATCTTTTGAAGATGTATTCCTCAAGCATATTAACCTTATCATGTTAGCTATACTCCTTCATATACATATTTTTCCTAATTACTTAACATTCTAATCCATTTTTCAGGAGAAGAAAAAAGCTCAACATTCTAATCCATATAACATAATTGGTTTTCTAGACACCCAAGAAAATTTAATAGATCTTTTCTCCTTAGGCACCAAAGTGATGAAATTTGAATTAATACTCTTGCCCAGAATCCCATTAGGATAGAACTCATTAAAAATCTTCGTTAAATCACTCTTGACCACACACCAATAATCCGGAAATCAAGCCATACTAAACCCATCTGGAACCCAAAGCCTTAGCTCTCTCTGTTCTAAACACAATTGTCTAAGCCTCACTTTCCACAAATGGCCATTCCATCAAATTTAACTTTGGAGTCTCTCACACATAGATGTAAAGACTTCCTCCTCAGTAATCAAATTGGAAAAAAAACAAAAAACTTCAACCTCCTCAATTGTTAAAACAAAAATCAATAGCATTTTCAAACTCCCCAACTTCTAATCTCCTAAACAAAAAATTTGGAGGAACCTCCTTTTACCCATTTAAATTTTGTCTTTTTGCCTCCACATTCTCATTCCCCTAAAGATCCCCTCCTCATTTTCCAACAACATCCTCTTAATCTTATCACAATCCAAAAGATCCCCCCAACAAATCAAATTCGCCTAAATATTACTTTTCTTAACCCTAACATCTCCAATAAACTTTGTTTCACCTTTTTAACCTCTTTGGCATTTTCATGAATCTAAAACCTTCCACCCCTCCTGAACATTCTCACCCCAAACTTTCCTAACCAAATATTGAAAAGATTTATAACCAAGCCACAATTCTCAAACCTAAAAAATAGGACCCACTTGACTTTGCTAGGCTCCAAAAAAAATAAAAAATAAAATAAATTGATTTCACACCAACCTAATCAAGACCCTTGAGAAAGATTAGGGAACTCATCCTCCCACTCACTAGAGAATAAGAACCTATCTAATCTACTAGCCACAGCTCCCCGCCCCCCAGCCCCCCTCCCACCACACTAACCAAGAATATAAAGCATTACCTAAAGGGGGATCGAGGATCCCTCAAACCAAAATCCCTAATAAACCTATCAAAATTCTTCATACTAGAAGTAATCCTACCTCCTCCTTTTACATAGAAAATCTCGCCATGTTAAAGTCTCCCCACCACGACCAACCTAGGATAACAAAAGCCACACTCAACAAATATCTCATTCCAAAAATATGATTTAAGCACAAGCTTAGTAGAACCACAAACCGATGAAAACCACCACTAACCCCTACCTTTTGACATCCAGTAAAACCGACAAGGAAGAAAGACCCCAAAAAACTATCAATTTTAACAACTCAATGAGCATCCCACAAGATAAGAATCCCCCAGCTGTCCCTTGAGATGGGAGAACCTTCCACTCCTAACGCCTACCCCCTCCCAAGCTTAGTAGAACCACAAATTGATGAAAACCACCACTAACCCCTACCTTTTGACATCTTGTAAAACCGACAAGGAAAAAAGACCCCAAAAGACTATCAATTTTAACAAATCAATGAGCATCCCACGAGATAAGAATCCCCCAGCTGTCCATTGAGATGGGAGAACCTTCCACTCCTTACACCTACCTCCCCCCCCGGCGGGCGGCCCGGCCCAAATCCACCCTTTTCAAGTCTAGTTTCCTAAAGAAGTACACATTTGGTGAGTTCTTAATTAGAAATTCCATAATAATCCCCATCTTCGTCACATTCCCAGAACCCCTTACAGTCCAACTAATGATCCTCATAATTTTAACCACACTCCCCTCCCCACCCCTCCTCCCTTACCCCCTCCATAGTTCACAAAAGTAGCTAATTTATTCAATTCTTTGTGCTTCCTTTTTTTTCCACATTAGTCTCTTCTCCTAATGGGCTCACCATCTTAATGTCCAAACCCTCCAAGTCTTTTGTGGATCCCAATTGTCTTTATCATCCCCCAATGGATTAGTGGCAACTACCCTTCTCTTTAAAGATGTTTCCTTTCAGCACAAAGAATTAAAAGTAGAATTAGAAAATTTAAGAACGGGTAATAGACATGCTTAGAATGTGGGATCCTCTTGGTCCTCCCAGATATGTTCATTCACAGTCATACCCTCCTCTCTCTTTGATTGATTTGTGTTCTTTTTCCTTGTTTAAAATTCAAGTAGTGGTGGCTCATAAGCTTGGGAGGATTATATAGGATTTTCTTTGGTTAGGGATGGATGAGAAGAGGGGCAACCCTATTGGGATCTAGCTTCTAGGTGTAGTTCGAAGGGTGGTTTGGGTAATTTGGTGTCTAAAAATAAGACTTTGTTGGGTAAATGATTATGGCAATTCCCTTTGGAAAATGATTCTCTTTGTCATAAGGTTATTAAAAGAATTTTATTTGCAAGAGAATGGGCAGGATGCGAATTTTATAGCTAGAGCATCACATTTAACTATTTAAGTCCATGGAAATTCATCTCGTAGATAACTACTTTCTTCTTTCCATGTATCAAGCATAAAGTGGGAGATTAGAGTAGGGTTTGTTTTGAACAAATGTTTGGATTGAGGGTGTTTCCTTGTAGCTTTTCCTTCCATTTCTCCTCTACCTTTGCATCTTTGGTACTTCTATTTATTTTATTTTCTTGTTTGGGAAGGCTTTGAGGTTTATTGGTATTTTCAATTTCATCATAATCTTATTAATAAGAGGTGGAGGAACTTTCTTCCCTCTGAAGATTGCTTGATTCTTTTTCATTACCCTCATTGTGGGGATAGTAGGATAGAGCCTGGATCATTCAGAATTTTTCAATTATGAATCATTCTATTCTCACCTAAACAAGTCTTTCAATTCTTTTCCTCCTACATAGATTATGGAGAGCCAAAGTTCCTTCAAGGATGAGGGCTTTTGCGTGGATTACAACTTTTAATAGAGTTAACATCAATGGACATCATTTATGGCTTTAGCTCTAGATATGTGTGTTTTGAACCATGTAGTAAGGAGGATCATGCTCATCCATTTTTTTGCACAGCCCCTTAGCGTGGTGTTCATATAACAAACTTTATGGAGTGTTGGGGTAGTGTTTGGTGCATCCCTATATTTGGAGGCTTTCTTGATTGTTGGTTTTATAGGTTTTTGGAAGGCATAACACGAAAGCAACCAGCTTTCTTAGTTTAATAAATATAATGTTAGATGTGTTCCTCGTGAATTTACTACATTAATTAAAACACCAAAGTATAATATGAAATAGTATTTAAAATAAAATATTTGTCATTGAACTGTTCTTTCTCAGTATTTTCTCATTACACATAAATGTATAACATGCTACAGCTCCAATCTAAGTAAAATACTATTTATGTATTTGTACCATAATCATAAATTTAACTAATCAATCTTTTTTTTTTTTTTTTGGAAAAGAATGACTAGGACATTTTATTCAATGTTATTACAATATTTTCATTTAGCACTAGTAGATTTCAATACCTTAGAACTATTATGCACGCTGAAAGAGAAATCAAAGATGTAATACATGGAATTAAAGCAAGATGGGTGAAATGAAGAAGTGCTTCAAACGTGTTATTTGATCATGTTATTAGCAATAAGTTAGACAAAACACCCATAAAAGATAAGATAAGTGGAGTGGTCAAATGATTTAGGCATCTGTAACATAGGTCAAATAATGCACCTATGAGGAGGAGTGAATTAGTTGCTGTTAGTGGCAGTAGAAGGGGTAGCAGTACACCTAAAATAGCTTGAAATGAGATAGTAAGAACTGAATAGCCTTTAAATAGTTGGAAGAAATTGCCCCAGATTGTGTAAATTGTCAAAAAAGGATTCATGTAACAGACCCCACCTACCGGTATTTCAGCTTGGTTTTTCATTGTTTGTTGTTATACTACAATATTTTCAATGAGAAAAAATTGAAGAAAACATGATTCAAAAATTCAATCTGTCCTCTTTAATTGAAATGTCACTTCTTTTTTACTGATGTCTAAAACTAAAATAACCACGAACATATACAAAGTAAAATAAAATGAAAACCATGAGAAATTTTTTTATCTAGTTTCCATTAAAATGGTGTTTGGACAATACATACACAATTTGAATATAAACAACTTGACAAACAGAACTCGTAGGCGCCAGTTTTGTATATATGGCATGTATTTATATTTCCATAATTGTCATAATGTTATAAATATGTTTCGTCAAGGATTGAAAAATGTTAATAACAAAATTAACTTTAGAAATGCAACTTTTATATTTATCAAATGAGTATAAGGCTGCATTTTGCCCTCTTTTACTGGAAAAGCATATACTTTTTTAAAGAAGTAGCATGTTCAAAGCTTTTCTTAAAGTGCCTTCCAGCTCTAGGAAAGCTGACGTTAAACCTTTTTGATTTTGAGTCTTTAAAAGCTAAGAACTTGAGGCTTTTTTGAAGAAAATGATTATCTGAATGAAGGCCAATTAACAGAAAACTCTTTTCATCTGCCATCTTTTTATTTTTCAAACAGTTACAATGTCTCCTTGTTTCCAATTCTCCAAAAAAGTGTATATAAAATTAGAAAGACATTACAAAGTTGTTTTCCAAGGTTTTTAGTATGATTGTTCGAAAATTAGAAAAGAATGTAGTATTTTTTGTAATTATATTGGAAAAATGTAAATGAAAAATGAGAGGAATTCTCCACGAATGAAAAGGCCTTTTTTAAAATAATATGTGTCACGTGTGTATTTAGATTTATAAAAAATAATATAAATTGGTTGCTGCTATAATTTGTGTCACCGATATTTGCACATACCGTTAGCATTATCCCTTTTTTATCATTGAAAACATTGCAATAAAGTTGCTAGAAAGAATTTTATTTTTAATACCTCATTTGAAATAGCAACTAACAAGTAATGCAAATGGATGCTTCTTGGTAGCTTAAGAAACTTAAGTTCGGTTTCATAATTTCATCCACCAAAGCTAACCATTTTCTACAGTCATAATTGCATTTATAGAAATTAGGCTTATCATATAAAGCTCAAAATCAAATAGCTACAGCTTAGCACAAACAAAATTCTAAAGGAAGAATCAGTTCTCCGCAATGATTGCGAACGACTAGAAGTTTCATCTGCAAAAAAAAAAAATTGACAAGAATACTACCAAGGTTTTCACAGGACTTGGGTACAAGAAGATGTCAAAGTTTAGGGCCCATTTAATTGTAGAAAACATTTTTCATTTCCTATTTTTTTTATTTTCCAAAGAATTATAAAAATTTTAACCTAGTTTTTAGTTTTTTAATATTCATATCAAAAGGGTAGAAGATAAAGAATCTGTTTAGTTGTGCAAAAAAATATACCTTTTTACTTTTTATTTCCAAATTTCAAAGTAATTACAAAAAAGACAAATAGTTTTTCAATTTTCAAAATAGTATTAAGAGGTGGTACTTGAGACCACGGATTTCGAGGCTTGGATTTGGATTTGCATGAATATTGAAGAAGCTCAATACATAATCCACATAAATCAAAGTCCAAGATCCAAACTCCATGCTCCCGTAGGCAAAGTATGAAGTTAGAAATCTAAAAAATAATAAAAAGATGTTTTCCAACTTTTCCATATAAATTTAAAAAATTAGAAAACACGGTGGAATTGTTACAATTATTTGAAAAATCAAAAATGGAAAATAAAACTATTTCCACAACTATATAGAGCCAAAAATTTCTTATTGTTGTTCATTTATTGAAAAATTGAAATTGAAAAAACAAATGTTGTAAAATTGAAAAATTAACCAACATTTTTATAATTCTTTGGAAACTAAAATTGAAAAAAAAAGTTGTTTTCCACGACTAAATGGGCACCTAGACTTCTCATAACTCCAACTACAAAAAAAATCATCAAATAGCAAATAACCAAGTTATGATTTGTCCATATAGTTTCTGCAAGCTTAACTAACACGACCAAATCTAACTAAGCAACCAAGATGAGTCCAGCCAAATCAAACAACATTACATGGATATTGAACAGTCCAAAAAGCTTTTACAACCCCAGAAAAAAAAATCAAGAAAAAATGAAATTAAAACAATGATTTTAGATCACATTTTCACAAGCATAGGATTTTTATTCTTACAACTTACAATGCTTTTGCCAATGCCCAAAAATGACTTCATCCTCCATGCCGAATCAACAGAATTTTTGAACAGAAATGGTGTTCCGTTCTCAACAACCACCTCAATATCTCTCCGCGGAAGCAACCTGTGCCCAAGAGACAGAGTGTTCGAATAACAGTGGCAATTGAGACAGTTTTTTCTAAGCACAATTTAGACATTGTTTCGTTAGCATATGAAACAATTTTTCTTGCTTTTTAAAGCACCAATTGATAGAATGTGTCCCGAAGGATTGGTTCCAAAATGTTAACCAAACAGCACCTAATGAGAGGTAAAGTATACGATGAGATAACACAGAAAGTTTACAACTTTCAAACTCAAACAAAACAGTAATGATGCGATCAAGTCGTATGGAAAATTTGGAGTAGGCAACAAACCCTAAAAGATTCGGCTGATCACGAGCGAATGCCAAACACGAGCCCGCGGCCCGCACAAACTCCTCCGACAAATCCTCAACAGCCGCGAACTCATCCTCACCGCCAATTGCACAAGCACCTGCCCCAGAAAATCTCTGCCGATCAAAGTATCCGCGGGAAGCAAGACTATCGACGAGACTCACCCACTCGGGCCAAGGGTGAGAAGCCCTTTGCGTCGGCGAGGCGTCGGCGAAATGGTCATCTCTGGCGGCGGATTGGGTGTGAAGGTGTTGAGAGGCTTTGATGAGAAACTTTAGGCGGTGAGAAGGAGAGGCAGGGGGAGTGAGGTGGTGAGGCAGGGAAGAGATAGAGCGGGGATGCTTAGTGTGGCGAGCGAAGCGGATGAGGGAGGGACGTGGGCGGAGCAGAGGGTAGGGAGTGATGAGGAGCACAAAGAACCTGGCGACTCCGCCCATGGCGGCCGGCGACGAACTGGGGCGCCTACTGAGAACGGCAGTGGAAGTGGAAGTGGTGCTGAAACTCTGACCGAAACACCTAAGCCTCTTTCCGCTGGGTATGTCTTACTAATTCTTTTGTTGGGATTTGGGGACACAGAGGGTAGGCTGTAGCCTGTAGGGAGTTTTTTAAGAAAATATTTAATTTAAAATTGAATAAATATAATTACAGGACAGATGGCCAATAATTACATAAATGAAAAATCAATTGATTATTGGAAATATAGGATAGATAATTACAAAAATAAATTCAATTGATTATTGGAAAATCGATTTTAGTTAAAACACCGGCTAAAAGTCTGTTTTTGTTTAAATGTCATGGAAGTTAAATTGTCAAGGAGGAGAGAAAATTGACTTTTCTGTCAAAGAGAGAGAACAGTCGATTCTATCTTAAAAAAATATTTAAATGTATATTGAAATCAGGGAAGGTCAGAGTAGAGAGAACTGACTTTTTAAAAATTGACTCTGTATTAAGAAAATATTAAAAAATGCATTAAATTGATATGAAATCGGGGGAGGTCAAAGGAGAGAGAACCGACTTTCCAAAAGTCGGTTACACCCCCAATGCATGCAACGTGCTTCCCATTTTTGTTTTAATTTTTGTCCTATCTTTATCTATTTTTGATTTATTAATAAATAAAAAAACTAGAAAGATATTGTGAAAAGGATTCAAAGGAAATTACAAAAGTTGAGTTAATTTTTTATGTTTATAATATTTATGGGAAATAGAAAAATAATAAAAAATACTTTTTATACTATTTTTTGTGCAAATAGTTTTAAATCTTTTAAAGAAACAAAATGGCACCTTACTTTTAATTTTTTAAATATATATATATAAGTTAAGAGAGATAGATAGATGGGGAGGTTGCTCATGCATTGCTTCTGGGTTCTGCAAAAGTTGATTATGCCTTGTTTGTTCTAATTCAATATAAATTTGCATGGATTTTAACAAAATTAACTTTTCAAAAGTGGGTTATGCCCTTTTCATGCATGCAATGTACTTTTAATTTATATTTTCAATTTTTTCCATTTTCCTTAAAATTTTTGTCTTAATTTTGTTCCTATCGTCATCTGTTTTGGATTTATTAATAAATAAAAAAATTATAAAAATATTTTAAAAAAGGTTGAAAGGAAATTACAGAAGATTAGTTAATTTTTTTAATTTTACAATATTTATAAGAAATAGAAAAGTAATAATAAATAGTTTCGATACTATTTGTTTGTAAAAATAATTTTAAAATTTTAAAATAATTACAAAAATGACACCTTACTTTTAATTATATATATATATATGTATATGAAAGTTGAGAGAGAGAGAGAGAGAGAGAGAGAGAGAGAGAGAGAGAGAGAGAGAGAGAGAGAGGGGGGCGGAGAGAGAGGGGTGGGAATTTATTGTGTTAAGTTTATTAAAATTATATTGTACACGAAATCAACAATTTGTAAGTTATGAAAAATTATGTATATTATAGTTGTAAGTTAGAAAAAATGCACCAAATCAACCATTTTTAAACAAATAAAGGGGAGATAATTTGTAGTTGTTGCTAAAAATAAATACTACTTCTTCATAACTTTCAAGTTTAATGGAATGAATTTTCTTAAAAGATAGACTAATTTAGTCCAACCAAAAAAATAACACAATAATTGTATGCTGAGTCTTATAATGTTACTTTGCATAAATATATATGTGATGGTATGAAATGTTGATGTCGATCTAGTAAGTGTTGGAGTGTATTAGGAGCATTAATAATTTGTTGCTAATGTTCAATGGGCTCTTAAAAAGATTATAAGCCCAAGAGTACACAAATTTTAGTCTTTCTAGTACTTTTGATATCTCTAAACAACACCTAGCAGTTTGAATTCATAATCACCCTCAGTAAATCCCCTTCTTTAAAATTTCCAAAGTTCTAATGACAAGCACTTTTGCAGCTTATTATTCTACTATGTTCTGTTATTGTATGTTGTATTCTCAAGTATAAATGTAGGTTTCTAAATGCCTACAAGTATACGTAATGAAGTTAAAATGAAGAAATAAAGGAAGTGCTTCCCTTATATTAACATGGAATAAAAGTACATATACACTATAAGAAAGAAGAAACATATGCATATATAATAATGCCCCAAAAAATATACAACCATGTCCCACAAAGTGGGCGTCTCCTCTATCTCTACAGCCACTCACATGGTTATTGCTGCTCTGTAAGCACACAGTCTGTACATCGTTGTCTCCCATGTCCATCTGCATCCTTGTTAACATGGGATGTGTAGCGACCCGAAAAATTTCGCTTAAATTTCCCTGATATCACATGAATAACCTAAATATTTCATATTATAATCATCACCGATGCAAATAGCAAAAGACCTTAAATGTAAATTACCAAAGTACTAAATTATCTCAATATAACAATATCAATCTCATTATCACAATAAAGATCTTAACTCATTAAAAACATAATAAAATAATACAATTCTAAACACGACCTTCTATCTCACCCATGCTTCACTTCGCTACTCTAATCACTGTTATATTCCATATGGCATTTGAAAAATATTAGATAATCATGGGGTGAGACACCTCTCAGTAAAATGGAATAGATTATCATCAGTGTGTGACAACATGAGTTTTAGTGTCATAAACATATCCTGTAAATAATTAACTTTAACTAGTAAATCATGTAAATATGTACTCATACATATATTTGGAAAATACATACTTTTCAACATAAGCATACTTTATCATAGTAAGTTTCTCTGTATATGCAACTCATCTGTTATATCTATATATAAAATATTTTTCCCTAAATGGACAATCATATAATATCATGTAATAACCCTACATGATCAGGTTGTGTAGCCCATAAGCGGGACTTAGCAATGGCTGGCCTACCACGCTAAGTCAAACATAACGCGTCTGTAAGTACAATTGGCTACTCAGTCTGGTTCGGAGTGCAAGGGGGGTACTCTACTTTTCACTGGCTCAATCGACTATCCATTCACCAACACTCTATCTGAGTAGTGTGGTGACACTGACTGATATGGCTAGCTACGATATCGTGCTCTGAATATAATTGGTCCATCAGGGTTCTAATACCATATAATATTGTTCATATATAACAAAACTGTAACTTGATCTCATTTTCATAAATCTGTATAAAATTTGGCATGTCATATTGTTGTATAAAACTATCATTTCAAAATTCGGCATAAAGTCGTCTAAACTTGGCATAAAATCGGCTGAACTATCATTTCATATTGAACTCGGCATAAAGTCGGCTGAACTGTCACTTCACAATTTCATAATATTCATAACTTTTCTAGAAATCGTTATAAAATTATACTTTGTTTTGGATTTTCATAAAATATTCTGACATGCTTATTTATATAGTAAATATAACATTACTCATGCCACACAATTTGGGTGATAATTCAAAATATAATAACTATATGGGAAAAATATATTTTACTGAAAACATAGGTATTATTAATTTCACCTATTTGATTTAATTCCATTATATTCCAAGAAAACTCAATATACTTAAATCCCTGTAGTTTGATTTAATTCCAAAATATTCCCAAAAATCTGATTTAATCAAATCCCTGCAGTTTAATTTAATTTCAAAATATTTCCAAAAAATTGATTTAATAAAATCTCTGCAGTTTAATTTAATTCCAAATTATTCCCAAAAATCTAATATAATCAAATCCCTGCAGTTTAATTTAATTCAGACATATTTTTAAAAAAAATCTAAACATAAATATAATTAATTTCACATACTCAATTTAAATCGGGCATATTTTAATTAACATAAATTTAATTAAATTCATGTACTCAAATTTAATAGGGAATATTTTTAAAATAAACATGACATAATCTATTCCCCTTACCTTAATCCTGGAGTGGTGCCTACGACGTCCAAATGACGAATCCACTCTGGTTAAAGTGTTAAGGAGCGGAGCTAGGACCCGAATATGATATTCGTTGTCGCGACTTCCCTGACCCACCAAAACAATGGCAATGGGTGCGACTGCGAACTGGGAAAAATGGATGTGTGTTTTGAAAAAGTGATTTTCGTGGAAAAAACAGTGTGATGGAGTCACCACTAATCTTTTGAAATGCGGTTAGAACACTTGATTGCTACCCCGTTAGGGGTATAATCAGTCTGCTTCACCAGAGTTAGGCTCGGGAGTACGGTTACGCGAGGGGAAGGTATTAGCACCCCCTACGCGTCCGTTCTTATGAACAGTACCATATTAATAAAAAATTATCCCAAAATAAATCTAATAAGCCTTTCAAAATTACTCCATTTCAAAAATCGAAAGAATGAAAATACTATATAAGTATTCCCTCAGAACCGAGACAATCCAATACACAGAAGAGTCCATACCCTTTGTTACAATCATCAGGATGGAAAATCAAGAAAATAGGATACATAATACACTCCCAGGGTTTTGAAATATGTAGGTTTTTCTAAGTATGAAAATAGTATTCTAGGAGGTTTTTGGACTTTGTTCGGGATGAAAATAATTTTCTAGGCCTAACAAACATTTTTGTGATTTTTCCTACATGTAAAAACATTTTTTGTGATTTTGGTGATTTTTCAATATTTTTCCCGAATTTCAAAATAACACAAATAAAATTAAGACAAAAACCGGTAAGTCAAAAAACAATTTTTTTAGAAAATTTTGAGTTTCTTTGAATTTTATTGGATTTTGTGTGAATTTTCTGGATATCTAAATAATAAACAAGTGAAATAGAGAAAACCAACGTGAACCGATTTGTGGGAGGAGCCAGTTGAGCACTGACCAATCTGGGGGGGAAATCAGTTTAAGGTCTTGGTCGAGATCATGAGTCAACACGCGTTGCCTTATGCATGGGTTGTGTGTGTTCAGGTGTATGTTAGAGTGCATGAATGATGCATAATGCATATGTGAGCACGAATGCACAACCATGTGTATGCATGGATGTGTATGTGTGTGCATGCATGAATGAGCACGTGCATGAATGTGTGTGCATACATGATTGGGTATGTGCATGAATGTGTGTGTATACATGGATGTGTACGTGCATGAATGTGTGTGCATGCATAGATGATAATGAGCACGCATGCGTGGTGTGTGTAAGTGCGCGCATGAATACGCGTGGATGTGCGTGCATGGGCTAGAATACTCATGTGTGCATGCATGCATGGATAATGACCTAAATGATGATGTCATGGTTGATATCGGGATGCATGAGGTGGGTTGCATGCATGTATGTGTATGAGTATGTGATTATGTGCATTGCATGCATGTACATGCATGAGCAAGTGAATGTGTGTGTTCGCGTGTGAGTGCATGCATGCATGTGCATGAATGTGAATGTGTGTGTGTGTATGACTGCATGCATGCATGCATGCATGGGTGTATGTGTGTGTATCTGTGACTGCACGCATGCATGTGCATGAATGTGAATGTGTGTGTATATGAATGCATGCGTGCATGTGTATGTGTGAAATTGCATGCATGTGCATGCTTGTGTATGTGAATGTGGGTGTATGTGTATGCATATGAATGCATGGGTATGAATGAATTGCATCCGTGTGTGGTTTATGTAAGTGCCTGGGTATATGGAATATGTGTGTATGTGTGAAGTTGCTTGGGGGCATGTAAAGTGTGTGTGGTTGTGCAATCAGTGTGTATACGACATGTGTAACATGTGTGTGCAAGAATGTGTGTAAACAACGTGTGTAAAGTGTGTGCACAGACAAGTGTAAGGGAGATAATATATAAGTAAGTAAATGTTAGTATACAAGTTAGCATGTGTTAGTATATAAGTTAGAGTACAAGAAATTAAATGTTAGTATACAAGAAATTAAATGTTAGTATACAGAAAATTAAATGTTAGTATATAGGAAATTAAAAGTTAGTATACAAGAATTTAAAAGTTAGTATGCAGGAAATTAAAAGTTAGAGTGCAGGAAAGTAAATGTTAGTATACAGGAAATATAAATGTTAGTATGAGTTAGTAAATGCATGAGTTAGGGTTAGTATGAATGCAAGCAAAGAAATAAAATGTTAGTAAACGTTAGTATAAGTTAATATGTAAATTAGTAAGTTAGTTAGAGTTAGTATATAAATTAGTAATTTAGTAAATTAATGTGTGAAAGTGTGTGTAATGGTGGGTGAACAGTGTGTGCAAATGAATGTATGTAGTGTGTGAAATGGTGTGTGAGTAGTGTGTGTAATGGTGTTCACTCAGGCATTTTCACAAACACCTCACAGTCATGCCAACATAACCCAATGAGAGTAGTGTATGAATGTTGTGCATAGGTGTATGAAAGCATGTGTAGTGTGTATGTAAATACATGTTAGCAATGCATGTAGAAGTGTTCAAACAGTGTGTGTCCGTGAGTGTCCAAGTGTGTGTATGAAGGTGTATGAATGTGTGTTGTGAAAACAAAGATGTAGTCCCAAATGGGGGGTGAATTGAGTTTTAAACTTTCTTTTAAAACTTTTTATGAATTCTTTAACTTAATTTAATTCTTTCAACGAATTCTTGATTTCTTGTTGATTTAGCAATCACACAATAAAAGCTTAATTCTCTTTATCTAATCCACAATCACAAAACAAATAAACATTCAATCAACTACTCAAACTAATTAACCACAATGCAAGTAACCAATCAATTAGCTATACAATATTCAATCAAGATGTTTAGTTCGTTTGCAGCCCTGTATATATGAAATTGTTCCTTCAATGCAAAGCACAACTCAATTCCAAACAACTCTGAATTTAAATAAACTCTTTAGTTAATTTTTCTTTGGGTGTTAACCAACCAACGTACTTCCTTTTGAGGTTTCTGTAAAAGTTTGATCAACCAACCTACTCCCTTTCGGTTTCCGCAATTCCAAATCAAAATTAAACTTTAAGTTTATTTAACTTCCAAATTATGTAGTTTGTATAATTAATAAAATTAAATCATTCACGTAGTTTATATATGCTGAATGTAAAAAGAGTAAGGCAAAAAAAGTGAGATGGAGTTTTTACGAAGTTCGACTTATCCCCAGCCTATGTCCTCGCCTTTGGCAAACCACCAAAGGATTTACTAAAACCAGTTCCTTTGTCAGGCAGAACAACACCATTTACACACTCCTTCAATAGGCAAGAGCACCGCCTCTCCAAGTGATATCCCCTCACTCGGTCATTCCTTCAATAGGTTAGAGCTACACCTCTCTAAGCAATACCCCACGCTTAGGCAACGATCCAAACAATCCTTAGAGTCATCAATCTACAAGAAAACCAAAAAGAATTTCTGTGTACAAGAAACACTCTCTAAAAAAAGCAGGTTAGTACAAGTTCAGCACTATATACTTCAATGTAAAAATATCAACATGAAATAGAATAAAGCTCAAGGGTAGAATTCACCAAATTCTTTCTTAGACGGAGTTTGGCAGTAGAAACTCAAAGTAGTAAGGATTAGTACTTCAAAATATCTTAACAAAAGAGTTTTGCAATGAGTGAGCAAGAGAACTTTGTAAGAACAAGAGTGCTTTCAGCTTATCAATCAGATTTTTAAATTCTTGGTGTGTTTTGATTTGTAAAACCATGTATTTATAGGCTTTCAAAAGTATTTTCGTGTTGCTCAAGATTACCTGGAGTATCTTCCAAGTTTATAGAAAGTTTGGTGGCCAAGAAATATGAATATTAAGTTCAAATCTTTTAAAAAACACGACCGTTAACGGTGTTCAGACGTCTGAACTTTCAGGCTCAATCGTCTAAGGTGGTTCTGCCTCTTTAGAAAACTTTCAGCAAAATTTTCAGAAGTCTGAACTTAATCTTCAGTCTTCTGAAAAAATTCTTCAAACGTCTGAAGTTACACTTCAGTCGTCAGAAGTTACACTTCAGTCGTCAGAAGTGGTTTTGTCTGCTGTTCAGTCTTCCGAAGTTCTGCTGTGAACAATGTTCAGTTGCTGACAACCTAAACCCCACTTTAGTATTTTGGTCATAACTTTTTATGTACAACTCCAAATTAGGTGTTCTTGGTGTCAAAAGAAAGGTAAGAGAAAATCCTACAACTTGTATTTGAATATGTTTTAAAATAAGGTGTTTTTGATAGAGAAAAATGCACCTCAATGTGGATGTAGAAAAAATGACAGCATTTGGAAAAACCTCTTTTTGGTGTTTTTCATTCCAAAAATAATTTTAACCTTTTTGAAATATCTTTTCACCTTATAAAAATATTTTCCAAATATTTTAAAAGGTATCTATGTCCAAGAAATTAACTTAAGAGTTTTAAAATATTTCAAACGATATTTAAATATTAAAGTACTTACATAAAGACTTCTAAGACATTGACATTCTAAACACTCAAGTCTTCATGCTTGCTTTGGCTCTTTCTTTGTCTTCAAGCTTTAATATACTTTAAGTGTTATCTTTAAGCTTCATTTGATCCTTGTGAATACTTTCACCGTACTTTCTCATTTGTGAGCCCTGAAATAACATTACTCACACAAATATGTTAAGTTCTACTTGTTTGTTAGCATCAAAATAGGGATTTAAGCCTTATAAGACCAACAATCTCCCCATTTTTGACGATGATAAATAAGGAGCTAAAATTTGAGTAAGCCTTAAAAAGGTTCCCCTTTTCATTAAGCATCATCTTAACAATTTTTGCAATCTCAAGACCATTTTCAAAAATATTTTCACGTATCATGCTCATATATCAAAATCACATTATTCAATATTAATATCAATTAATATCAAGTACTTATCCTCCTTTTGATATATATATCATGCTCATAAATTTTTAATATCATGCTCAATTTTTGCCACCAAAAACTTTTCCTTCTTTTGACATTACAAAAAGAGTAAGACTTTAAGTACTAAGGCTATGAGCATGTATAATAATTCACGATACCAATTATTTATTCCATGATTCCAATTTAATAATTTGGGAAGAAACATAATACAAGGAATAAGTCATAATACTCCCCCTAAATTTAATACATTCAGATTTGATACCAATTATACTTTTAAGTTTATTATCCATGCTTCATATATTGATTCATATCCTGTATGTTCTCATGAACACAATCATCAAATACCAATATCATATTAGCATCATCAATATCATAACATGCTCATGAGTTCAATTATGCTTATCATTCTTAAATATCAATTTGTGATACCAATTGAACCTTTTAAATTGTGGTACCAATTAAAATTTTTAAAATGTGATACCAAAAATACTTTATAGATACCAAAGCTAATATGACATCATACATTGTTCATGGATATCAAAAAATATCATGCATAGCTCATGGATACCAATATAAAGAGCAGCACAAGACAAATTTATCCACTTGATTTATTATTAGTATGCATAGTCAAAAATTAATTTTATATCAAGATTCATGCTCATGCTCAATAATCTCATGCTCAAACTCCATACTTCTTATATCAAGATTTAGCTTCATAATCATGCTCAAGTTTGCAATATGATGAGCCATACATTATTAATATGAGTCAAGTCATGATCATACATGTAGTATATATAGCAAATTAGCACAACATGTATTTCATTTTCATTTGCTTTGTCATATTGCTCAAGTTGTCTTCAAGTATCTCTCATTCTTAAAATGTTTCTTATCAAAATATTCATGTAATACGCTTGATTTTTGCTTTCATATGAATTTTATTTCCAAATTTTAAAACTCTCTATTTTAAGCTTATGTGAATCATCCTATGATTTTGGCCAATAATGTTATTTGTATTTTTATTTGTTCTAATAAATTCTTTGAGATTTTTAAGGCTTTTTATCTAGGTACCCGTACTTTTTGGGTCTAGTAGGTTTCATAAGTGATGTTTCTTTTATTCTCCATACTTTTTTAAATATTACATCCTTTCTCTTTAATGGACATTCAAACTTTATAGCATAGATAGCATATAGTGTTAGTGTAGGCATTAGAAGATGTGCTAGCATAATCTTTGGATGCTTTTGAGGGAGGAAAGTGGAAACAGGAACAGAAGGAGGCAGTAGACTTAGCGTTCGTCGATGACATCACACTTTGGAGATAGTGATAATTTCGAGGAATTTACTAGGTCCTTGTCGACAAATACAGGGGATTCGTCGATGAGGGTACAACAGGACCTCGTTGATGAGGACGAGCTTCGTTGACGAGAAAATATCAAGAGAAGAATGGACTACTCTGAATTTCATCAACGAAGGGTAAGGTTCATCGATGAATTTCCTTAAGGACTCGTCGACGAGATGACGTGGCTCGTCGACGAATCCCGCAGTATAAATAGCCCTAAAATCATTTTAATCACAGAAAATCAGCCGCAAACCCTCCTCTCTTTCTCTCTCCTACGACCTCTCCCTCTTCTTCCTTCAATTCTGGCCCCATCAGCCGTCAGATCGACGATTTGAGGCCACCACGACGTTCCTGGCGGAGTTCTCTTCAAGTCTGCCAGAGTGGATCGTTGGTGAAACGAAGTTGGAATTCATCCCAAATCCAGGGTAAGGTCTTTTATTCAGTTTTTGGCTTTCTGGCAGTTGTAGGAAATGATGTAGGCCAAGAAATATTGATGTTTTATTCTAAAATTTATTGTTTTCAGGGTGTTAAGTAGAGAACCCTGCAGGTGTTGGGCCCGTTATAGTAGGGGATTTTTAGTAGGAAACAGGTAAGGGAAATATGCTATGCTAGGTTATTTGTGTATGATTTCAGTATAAAATTATAAATGTTCTACCAGAATATTATTCACAGCAGAGACTTATACAATTTATCATGTATGATTAATATGTTTTAAAATTACTGTGTGGTTTGAGAATATTGATATAGTATAGAAACATGCTTTATAGTATTTTTTGGAGATGTGTTTTACAAAATATACAAACAATGAATGTATTTTACAACAATTATAGAAATACCATGATTATATAGTTTTACAGTACCATGACATATAGTTTTACAATTAATTACAGAAACACAGTTGATATAGATGCAGTTTTCCACAACGTCATGGTTTATACAATTATTATAGAATCATGGTAAAACAGATAGTTGTATATAGAGATGTATTATATAGTATCAGACTCTGTTGGACCATACAATTTACAGAGCACAGTACTGTAACTACATACAGTATATAGAGTGCAACCATCTATTCAGATAATACGTGGTATAAAGGTTGATCGCATAGAACCCACGAGTGGACAGACTCTCCATTAGATATGGGTTAAGGAGGGCTAATCAAACTTGGAGTATAGTGATTTATTCCTGGTTGGCCAGTCAGGGTAAATCCCGCCTACGGACCACACAACCCTGTCATGAGGGGTTAAATCATGACACACAGTTATCCACAGGGAAGTTTACAATTATTAATATGTTTATACAGTTTTACAGAAACAAAAAATATATACATATATTTGCAATATTTTGAATAGAAATCTAAAGTACAGAAATGTTAAACAATAGGTAAAAGATGAAGATTATATTTCTAGTATTGTGTTTTACAGATTCAGTGATACATGACTATATAGTAATGGATTTTCTCAGTATTGTGGCTCATTTGCCACGCATTAGTAATAGCATATTTCATCTTACTAAGCTTTGGCTCATCCCAGTGTTGAATTATTTTTTAGGTGAGCCAGTTGGGCGAGTGGACCAAGCTCGCAGATAGAGGGGTCACAGTACTGCCCTATTCGTAGAGAGTGAGTATATTTTTAGAAATATTTTGTATAGCCCTCACTAGTGAGGATATTTGGGGAATAGTCATATATGTAAAATTTGGGAAACCTGTTAGCACTCTAGTATTGTATATAAGTATACATGGATATGTTTATTTGATTTCCGCTTCTTGCTGCTTAGGTTGATGGTGGGATTTAATCCAGTTTGGTATCAGAGTATTATAAATGTTATAGTATAAGATGGTAAAAAAAAAAAAAATCATTCAAATAGCAGGTCGTTACAATAATAGTATACTAATAATAATAAAAATAATACTAATAATAATTATAATAATAGTAATAATAATAATAATAATAATAATAATAGTACACTACTAATAATAGTCTTTTTTGTATTATTATTATTTTTTATATTTTTATTGTTGAACCCTATCCTCCGAAAAGAAAGACTCGACCGAAAATTGAAACTTGATTTCCCGAAAATGGAAGGACCCGGACTCCATTTTTCCAAAATGTCTGGAACTCAGGGAAAACGTACCAGGACTCGATAAAGACATTGGGACTCGGAAAAAACAACCAGATTCACTAAAAACGAACCGAAACTCGGTACAAACACTGGGACTTGGTAAAAACAAGTTGGGACTCGGTAAAAACATTGGGACTCAATTGAAACTTCGAGACTCATGGAAGACAAACTGGGACTTGGTAAAAATACCGTGACTCAATTGAAACTTCGAGACTCCTGGAAGACAAAATGGGACTCGATAAACACACCGAGACTCATTTGAAAATTCAAGACTCCTAGAAGAAAGCATGGGTCTTGGTAGACACACCAAGACTCATTTGAAAATCCGAGAATCCTAGAAGACAACACGGGACTCAGTAGACATATTGGGACTCAATTGAAACTCCGAGACTCATGGAAGAGAAACCGAGACTTAGTAAAAAAACAACGAGACTCTGAAAACAAACCAAGACTCGACAAAAATACAGGGACTCGTTGAAAACAAATCGAGACTCGATAGGGTCTCTCAGAAGGCTCCTCTAATTTCCGGGGCATGAAATCAACTTTATGTACCGGGTCTTCTCAGGGTAGCCTGGTTAAAATTGGGGTGTTGACATTCATTTTTTGATTTGGCTGGGAAATAGCCGAGATATTGAAAAGAGAGAGAGAGAAAGAGAGAGAGAGAGAGAGAGAGAGAGAGAGGCGTCTGGTGGGGGTGGGGAATTGAAGATTGAAATTCAATCTTCTTGAACATTCAGAAAGATTGATTCTTTTTCATATATATATATATATATATATATATATAATATTATATTATATAATTAAAAATTATTATTTAATTATTTATTTTTATTTATATTTTTTATTTTTTAGGATCACTACATCTTATTGTCTTCCTTTCCTGCAATATACATAATGTTTCTCATTAAAAAGAATTAATTTTAAACATTGTCTAGTTAATTTTTCGCATTCACGTATACTAATTATGTTTATATACACTTATATGCATATTATTTTTTGGAACGTTACATTTTTCCCTCCTTATACAAACACTCAACAACTTTAATTCTCATTTCCAGTTCCTAAAGATCTAACATCAACATAACTTTTCTCCCGCTCAACCGATAATATATTTTGGATCCTTCTTTAAAAATGGTACCTACAAAATCTAGTATCCAAATTGTAATATGGTTAGGATCTCTAGTAACCATCCCCTTATCATCATCTATCTCTAAAATAAAATTCCTTTTGAATAAAGAGGTATTTAAGGGTTTTATCGTTTGAATACAATTCAAATTTGTTCCCATATAAGTATAAACACTATAATTTTAATACAAACATAATAACAGCTAATTCCAAGTCACGGGTCGGATAATTACACTTGTGAGGCTTTAAGTGTCATAATCCCTAAGCAACCACTTTTTCCTTTTACATCAATACACATCTCAATCCATTCAAGGAAGCATCTATAAATACAACACAACGATCCTCATTATTTAGAAGAATTACTGTTGGAACTATTGTTAATCGATGTTTTAATTACTAAAACTCTCATTCTCATTCTTTACTCCACACAAATTTCTTTCCTTTCCTTGCCAACTTAATCAGTGGCGTAGACATTCTAGAAAAATTTCGCACAAACCTACGATAGTAGTCTACTAAACCTAGAAAGTTATGAATTTAAGCCACATTTTTAGGGGTTTCCCAACTCAATACAACATCATCATTAGAAGAATCATTAGATAACCATTTTTTGATTATGACATGACCCAAAACTTTCACACTAGTTGTCTAGAACTCACATTTCTTGTTTAGCATATAACTGATGCTCACAAAATGTTTGTAAAATTAATCATCAATGTTGTTCATGCTCTTTTTGAGTCTTTGAATATATCAAAAATCATTCATAAAAACTATAATAAATTGATCCAAGTATGGTTGAATAACTTGATTCATTATATCCATGAAATTGTAAGGTGCATTGGAAACTCCAAATGGTAACACAAGAAACTTATAATGATCATACTATGTACTAAATTCCGTCTTTGGGATGTTTAATTCCAAAATCTCAATTGGTGATAATTTGATTGTAAGCCAATTTTCAGAAATTTTGGTATTTTTCCAATTGGTCAAATAATCCACCAATTCTTGGAAGTCAATAACAATTCTTAATGTAACGTGATTCAACTTCCACTAATCAATGCATAACCTCAAGGACCCCTTATATTTCTTAGCAAATAACACGGGTGCAACCCATGGTGATACACTAGATCGAATAAATTTCTTGTCAAGGAAATCTTCTAGTTGCACTCTAGGTTGCCTTAGTTCAGCTAATGTCATTCTATCTAAAACAGTTGATATAGGCTCTGTTCCTAGCACCAAATCAATATTAAATTCAATCTCCTTTTAGAGGCAGCCTCGATAAATCATATGGAAAAATATCTAGAAATTCATCACCTATGGGTAAAGAAGTTTGGGTTTCATTAACTTGTGTATTTTCTTTCATTACTATTATAAATCCCAGACATGTGTCCAAATTCCATCTTTTCACAAGCACTTGAGATATCAAATATGAGAGCTTATTAGTTGGAAAGAAACTGCCACTCTATTTGGATCTCCGAGTACTACTTTCTTTGAAAATAATCAACTAAGTGTATGAAAATAGATAATCACTCCATTTACAGGATTACATCATAATTCACAATATCCATGTTAATAAGTCGACTAGGAAGTCATTGCCACCAATATTTAAAATGCATATCTGCATATTCTGTCCACATATATAGTCTTCCCCAGTACAATTGATTTATCTACAAAATAACTCTTAACCAAACCCTTATTATCGACTTCCAGTTTAACTTCTGAAACACAAGGAAATGGTGCATCTCCATGACCCTCATAATAATTGCTTCATCTTAAAACTATGGATTTAAAGAAGTATGAGAAAACTTACCAAGACTAGTGTATCCTAGACGTACTTTATGCTGCATCATGTCTATAAAAATTTTGGAAACCCCGAGTACAAAAACATAACTGTAAGACAGGGCAATATTCCTACATGCAATGATATAGGATCAATATCCAACAACTTTGATTCTCAATTACCATCCCTCGAAACTTATGTATGCGAACCTTCATAGACCTATACTTAGAAGATAAGGAAACTAAATTAAACAAAAATATCAATTTCCTAAATAACCTAAAATCTTGCTTCCTAAGCAACAGTATCCTAGAATTTTGAAGATTCACCCCCAATGAAATCACCATAAATAAATAACTGAATATACCGTTAACATTAAAAAGTTAATAATAATCTCTTGATAACAAACTGCATTATTTTTCCATTATTAGAAAGAATTCAACCTCAAATTGTAAAAATGCAAAAGATGAAGAACGAAGACCACAAATAACTTAAAGGAGACCACAGTAATTTTTCTTCCTTAGCTAACTCAACATGTTGCGGCTTAAGCCCCAAGTGCAGTGGTTCCAATTTCTGTAGCAACTTCCTCAACTACCTTTTCTCACTAGTTGACCTCTTTTTAAATGAACCTAAAAGGAAGGCTTCTCTTCTAATTAATACTGCTCCAACACAAAAAATGATACCCATTCAAAACCACCAAATTTCCACATCACCCCCCACTATTCACCAAATCTAAACAACCAGATATGACCTCCTTCCATCCTTAGGACGACCGTTTGCAAATTGAACCACAATTACACTTGCATTCTCCAATCCCATAATCACCTGCAACTCTTGTAAGAACCTTTGCTATTCATTTGTAAACTCAACTCTATAAGCTTGCCATTCTAATTTTCTTTTGTCCCTATCCGAGTCTTTATCTCGCTAACTTTTTGTAATGAGTACTTTTCTTAAATTTTCAAAAGCAACGGCAAACATTCCCAAATCCATCTAACCACCAAATAAGGGAATCTAATTGCATTAACTGCAAATTTGGGTTTTCTCCTCCAAGCAACCAAAAAACGCCATCTAAACTTTTTTCACTTGCAAATTAAAGGGTTCTTTTTCAATCTAACACTATTATGTGGAAGTTTCGCTTCCATACTATATATGTGCGCTCATTTATTTGAATTCTAATTCCATACATTAAAGAACTTTGATGGTTTCCAAACTAAATTTTTCCTTAGCTCATCAACTTAATATACTAGATTATCTTATTAAACAGATGCAAGAATTGTAACTTCCAAATCTGAGATAACTGGCCCGATTGATCATGAGACGAGTCTTAAAACACCTTATGCATCGTAGTCTCTTTTACATGTTGATATTTCCTTGGGCATTGCACGCATTTCTATGGGCTAGTAATATGATTTCTCATAGCAAGTGAAAAGCTAAGGTGTTCTCCCAAGAGGGGGGTAAATTGGGATTTAAAACTTTCTTTGAAATTCTTTTTATAAATTCTTTCTCAACTAATTTTCGGATTCAGCAATCACACATGTATGGTTTGATTTTCAATTCACAAGATCAGCCAAGACACAATTTAATTTAAATCTTTATGGATGAGTATATTAATTTGAATTCTTTGTAAGTTTCTCAATACTTCTTTCAGCAAATTAAATCAAAACTCAATAAGTCAATTCAATTAATCAAGATAAGCTTCACAATATGAATCAATATAAATATTCCAACAAGCTCCAGGATTCTAATTTTGATATTGGATTCAAGTATGTAGTTGATGAATGAATGACATGTATTAATCAACGTACTCCCTTAGAAGGTTACCGCAATTCTTAATCACAAATTAATTTCTAGCAGTTCGATAAGCATCCATGCAGTTTATATATGTGCTACAATTTAAAAGAGAATTAAGAAGAGAGTGACACCGAGATTTTTACAAGATTCGGCTATACCCCCCTATGTCCTCACCTTAGGTACACCACCCAAGGATTATACTATACCACTCCTTTAACTAGCCGGAGCAAACCTTTTACACACTCCTTCAAGTAGGATGGAGCCCTCCTCTCTAAGCGATACCCCATGTTCGGTATTCCAATGATTCAAAAATCTCGAACTGTAAAAAAAAATAACAAGAACAAGAACAATTCTTGTGTACAAAGACACTCTTAAAACAGAGTTGATTAGTACAAGATTAAGCACAGTTAATATACTTCAATTTAAATATTAATAAACAATGAATTTGAAGCTCAAGAAATTAATAACTGGGTTATTCTTTGGATTGAAAAATCTTAGTAAGAGCACAAGAACCTTATGGTTGTATCAGCAAAAACTTAGTAATACTTCAGCAATAATGTGTGAGTAAGAGAGCTTTTGAAGAGTGAGAGCAATATTGCTTTGATTTGCTGATTGTAATTCTTGGTGTATGAAATCTTTTAGTTTTTCATGTTTTTATAGAGTTAAAAAATAATTTTTTTTTTGTGTTGCCTAAGTTGCTTGGAGAATTTCCTAAGTTTTTACAAAGTTTGGGGTCTAAGAAATCAAATTTGGAAACTTTTCTTCGTTTTTTAAAAATAGTCGTTATGAAATTCAGTCAATTGGACTTATCGGGGTCAGTCGACTAGACTTATCGGGGTCAGTCGCCTGGATTTTGAAAATTAGCAAAAAATCAAAGTCAGAATGGGGTTAGTTGCTTGGATTCACAAGGGTCAGTCGACTAGGCTTATTCTGTCTTCCAAAAATTGCTTCAGCATAAATGTCAATCGCCTGACCATAATGGGTCAGTCGCCTGGACAAGTAAAAGCTCATGCTTTTAATTTTGTTTCCAAAAACTTTTGCCAAATTGTTTTGAAACTTTTGAAAATGTTTTCCAGGGTTTTCAAAATTTGGTCTCTAAGTCAACAATTAATCCTAATGAGCTTCAAAGCATCCATATTGACTTAATTGAAGTACTTATATAAGACTTTCTTAAGACTTAAAAACTTTCTAAACACGAAGTCTTCATGTTTGTTTGATGATGACAAACAAGGAGCAAAATGAGTAAGCCTTAATAAGGCTCTCCCTTACAATAAGCATCAACTTAACAATATTTGTAATATCACAATCATTTTCAATATCAATTTCAATATCATGCTCAATTTTTGCCCAAAAATTCACCCCCTTTTGACATCAATAAAAAAGAGCAAAAAAATAGAAATATCAAGGCAATGAGCAACCATAAGAAAAAGTATATATCCAATGAAGGAACAAAATAGAAACTTTGCATTCATCATGCATAAAAAGATAGACAATAAGTCCCAAAAATAGCATGAAAAATATAAAAAGATTGTATATCATATTTTTCAATAATTTCTAGTAATGAACAAAAATCATGATATTATTACTTAACAAGTATAATTCCCCCTATATGAAATATATTTCATATTCAATAAATTCATAATTTCATTCTTGAAGGACAAACTATGTATCCATGTACAGTATGAGTGTAAATATCTTGTGAAGTTATCATCATTATCAGTCATCATTAACAATCATTATTATTAATCATGCTTTTAAATTTATTATGTCATGCTCATGCTCAGTTTGCTAAATTTTCTCTTCCTTTTTATATCAACAAAAAGATAAATTGAAAGAAATATTATGCAAAAGTACTAAGGACAAAAAAAAATTCACATTTAGATCACAATAACAAGGTCCATGAGCTAGCATATATTTCAATCATAACATGGTCATCCATTATTCAGCATGTAACGACCCCAAAAATAATGTGTGGAAGTAAAAAAATTAAATTAAATTAACAAATTAATTAATTATTAATTAAATAATAATATAATATAATATAATATAATATAATATATATATATATATATATTATAACCTAAAGCTCTTAAGCTTCAGGATTGAATTAGAATCTAGAAGAGCCCCCCCATTCACACACACACACTCTCTCTCTCTCTCTCTCTCTCTCTCTCTCTCTCTCTCTCTCTCTCTCTCTCTCTCTCTCTCTCTCTCTCTCTCTCTCTCTCTCTCTCTCTCTCTATCTCTCTTCAATTTCTAATCTGAAACTAAGCCGAATCGATGATCAGACACCACCACGAGGTCCCGGCTTCGATTTTGAGTAAGTTAATTGGAGTATATTTTTTATTTGGAGATTCTAGGCACCACTCCAAGGCTAAGGTGATGAGTACAAATTATGTTTGTTATTTTCAAAATTTAACCGATTAAATTGCAGTATTTAATTATTAAATTGTAGTATTTGAGTATATTAGATTTTTGGAGATATTCCTAGGATAAAATTAAACAATAGGATTGGATTATATTAAATTTTTGGAAATATTCTTGGGATTAAATTAAACCGAAGGATTTGATTATATTAGGATTTTGAAAATATTCCTAGGATTAAGTTAAACTGTAGGGATTTGATTAAATAGAATTTTTGGGAATATTTTGGAATTAGATTAAACTGCGAGGATTTGATCATATTGGTGTTTTTAAATATTTTGAAATTAAATTAAATATGAAAAGTGGATTATACCCACGTTTTCTTTAGAATTTAATTGGTTAATGTGAGCGTGTGAGTCTAGGGATGTTAGGATAGTAATTATTTCTAGGTTGAACTAATTAAACTAGGGTGTGTGAATACAAGGATTTGTGCAAACGCCGTAGGCACTGCTTTAAGATTCCTGCAGGCATTTCTCTTGCGATAAGGTAAGGGGAATAAATTATGTCAGGTATTTATGAAAATTAACCAATTAAAGTTAAGTATATGAACATGGAAATGTTGATTTTCTGATTTATTAGACATATGAAAATGATGTTTTGAATTATTATATGTATTTTTCCCGGGCATATTTATAATATGGATTATTACTCAAACGTGTGGGATGAGATTTATGTATTTTTATTATATAATTGAATTTGAGTATTTTTATAATATTATACGATAAAAATGTAATTTTTATAGGTTTATGGAAAATATTGGAAATGCAGTGGATATTGTGAAATGATGAAAAATAATTTTTTAAAAAAAAAATTGATATAAGTTATGATGATTTTATATCAAGCTATGATATGACAGTCTTAAACTGATATGTAAATGATATGATGGTTTTATACTGTAATATGAAATGATGATATGAGATATATATACAAACATGTTTTATCAGATATGATGATATGTGATATATACAGATACGATTTATATAGATATGATGAAATGAGATATATACAGACATGATGAGATATACACAAACATGATGAAATATGAATATTAAGTGGTGGAAATGAGAACCCTTTTGGTTTATGTATGAGAGCACGATACTATTGTTAGTGATTGAGTTAGTGCAACCACATTGCTCAGGGAGCGTGTTGGTAATGGTAGGTGTGAGCATAATTCGGGGAAAACCGAATTAACCCACCGAAATTGGTCTGTTCTGTTTGGTTAAAAAATTCGGTTCGGTCGGTTCGGTTATGCTTTCCAATATTTCAGTTAATCGGGTTTCGGTTCGGTGAATGAAGAATATTAATTCGGTTAACCGATTAACCGATTTACGAATTAATTAAAATTTAAATATAAATTAGCAAATTAAAATCCGATTATTCACTTATTCCCTCTCATACTCTTAGTCTCACACTTTTACTGCTCTTAGTCTCAGAAGTAAGAACTCATAAGGCCCTTACTGCCTTTCTCTCGCTCACCCGAGCTCGGTCCTCTGCACCACCAGGCACCATCTTCACGCGATGCCTTCGTCCATGTCCATCACCATCGCCGTCGCAGGCCATCATCACCAACATAGTCACTACTCTCTGAAGTCGGAAGCCCTTACTGAGTCACTGCCTCTCTTTCGCTCACCTGAGGTCACTGCTCCGCACCACCATCTTCACGCGATGCCATCGCCTGCACCCATTGCCATCGCCGTCGCCACTGGCCAGCCATCATCACCAGCACACAAGCTCCCTCTCATTCTCATTTTTCTTCTCTCGTGCACAGACTAGCTCACCGAGAACCACCCCCGACTCCTCATCGGCGTCAAGCTCACCCAAGCTCAATCGTCTCCCTAACCACCTCTCCTCCACATCAGTCTAGAATCTGGATACACCTTCCTGACTTCTCCCTTCCCTTGTTCTGGATACACCTTCCCGGATTGCCCCTTCCTTCATTTCTCGGTTAAATTAGGTTAACCGAATTACCCGAAAATGAAATTCGGTCGGGTTTGGTTCGGCGAGGCCCAATGATTCAATCGGTTTGGTTAATAGTATTCTTTAACCAAAATTTTCGATTAATTCAGTTAATTAACCGAATTTGGCCGAACTTATTGTTTGTTCACCCCTAGGTAATGGAGGTCGATTGATCTTGCAGGGAGATGTTGACCGCCCCTGGGTCCAGACCAGACTGCAGTGGGCCAATCGTACTATAGACAAGGTATTTTGATCTAACCTGATAGACCAGCCATGGTTAGGTCTCACCTTTGGGCCGCACAACCCAGCCATGTAGGGTAAATAACATGAGGGTGATATGAATGAGTTCCTTATTACAAACACGATACACTCATATGATTATATTTAGACAAATATGTTATTTGAACACAAATATTTACTGAGTATGATCATATTTTCAAGAAAAATATATGGATGCAAATGTATATGCCACACACTGATAATAATTTATTCCCACTTATTGAGAGATGTCTCATCCCAAAGATTTTGAACATTTCAATAAATTCAAGCAGCCAGGCAGAGCGAGCTCCGAGATTGGGGTGACATAGTTCTTATAGTTCAAGGTATGTGTATTTATTTTTGGGAGTGGGGATATGTTGTATAATCTTTAGGATATCAGTTGGATTTTTGGGAGTCATATGTATTTCTGTGGAGACTATAGAACTCTAGTATTGTACATAAGGATTAGAAGTATTATGTGTAACGTCCCTTAATTTCTAAATATAAAATGTCACATAATAATTAAAAGGGGTCAACCCGAACCCGTGGGTAGCGGGGATATCTGTCAAATACAGCGGAAAACCTAACAACAGTAAACATAAAATCTCAACATCCAATCACAAAACATAATACCAGAGTTTACTACATCATCAATATACTGTTTATATGTACAATCTCCAAAAAGTCAAAAACAACACTAGGACCATACAACAAAAATCTCCTAGTCCTAGTTCAACGCTTACCCTTCTAGTAGGGAAGCTCCACTCACTCAACGGTGGCCTTGACCCGCCGGTTTCTCTAGGTTTCCTGAAAAATATATTAATGTTGGGGGTGAGACACTTCTCAGTAAGGGAAAATAAACTAAATACAACCGTGTGGCAACATGAATATTTAAGGTACATATACATATACAGTACATTTCATAATTCTGTAAACATTCATCATATTGTACTAGATAAGCATGTATTTTCACATCTGTTAATAAATCATAACATACATAAAAACATTTGTTATAACTGTAGTACTGTAAACAAACCCAGGATGAATAGCTAGCTGGTGTCATGTATTACCCCCTATGACGGGTTGTGCAGCTCGAAGGCGGGACCCGACAATGGCTGGCTGACCACTGCCGAATCAAATATGTCTGTAAGTACGATGGGCCCGCCACACCCTGGTCCGGACTGCCAGGTGGACGTCCACACTCTACTGAAAGCCACATCGACTATTCATCTCCCATCCCCTCGTGGGATGGTTTGCACTAATTTGAAGTAAATATCTGATCTACACATATAGCTATGGTACCGAACCCTAAACTGAACTAAACTAATATCCTGATTGTAATAACATATAATACATGAACATACATAACATCATCACGACCTCACGCCAAAAACATAGATACGACCTCGTGCCGAAATCATAAATACGTGGCCTCGCGCCAAAATTGTAAATACGGCCTCGTGCCGATAACATAGATACATGGCCTTGCGCCAGATACGTTTCAGGTATATGCATTCTAGAAATAATTTATTTATCATACATTCGTCAAAATGATCGTAACATAACATATCTTTTCATAATACTTGAAATCATACTTTGTTCACCAAATCTTTCATATCATAATATGTTCACATAAAATAATATTCATGCCACACGTGCACTGTATAAAATCATACTTCTTATTCTAAAATCGTAATTCTCTGACATCTCATAATACATATATGTTTCATCATAATAGTAGTATTTCTCAAACGTACATTTCATCGATAATATACAAGTATGACATTTGCTTTTCTAAAAATAAATTTACTCATAATCAATAATAAATTGCATAGAAAATTACTGCTTTAGTTTATTCCCTTACCTGGCTATTGAGAAAGCCCCTAGAATATCCTAGCCTAACCCCTATAAGATTTCTTGATAAATATCCTGAAACTGAAAATTTTCAGTATTAAATATCAGTATTTTCATGCGTACATCAATTCTTATAACTGCCACAAAGTCAAATTTGGCTTAAAAAACCTTACCTCAACCCAAGGATGATTTCCAACTTCATTTTCCCAACGATCCGCTCCAGCAAACTCGTAGAGAACTTCACCAAGAGCATCGTGGTAGCCTCAAATCTTCGATCCAGAGTAAAACTAGCCCAAAATCGAAGAGAGAGAGTGAGAGAGCCGAAGAGGAGAGAGAGAGAGAGTTGAGAGGAAGCTTCAAATGAAATAAAAATTGGATTTTTAGTATTTATAGACAACAGGATTCGTTGACGAGCCCGACCTTCATCGACGAGTTCTTCACATATTTCGTCGACGAAATCCAGTCTTCGTCAATGAAATTCAATCAGCTCAAAACCTCCCTCTCGGTACTTTCTCGTCAACAAGACCTTGTGTTCGTCGACGAAGCTTGGCAGCTTCCTTCTTTATTTTTGTTTCCATTCCCCTTTCTTTTATCATTTAAATTCCATTTTTAATTCAGGTCGTTACATCCTCCCCTCTTTAAAAAAATTTCATCCTCGAAATTTACTATTCACATAGTTTATCATCCCTTAGGCAAAATGGTCTACTTATTTTATTACTTACCCTCACTTGTGGCGAAGGAATACCGTGGTTACATCTCAAGTCTTGGGAGATTACATATATTAAAAGAAATTCCTTCCAAAACTAAATTACCTCATACTATCTATAACATTACATGTACCTGCAAAAGAAGAACATCACATATATACTCACATATCAAATTACATTTAAACTTCTGGGAATAGTTGTGGATATTTCTGTCTCATCTGCTCATCGGGTTCCTAAGAAGCCTCTTCTACTGCATGATTCCTCCATAGAACTTTTACTAGAGGAATTTTCTTACTACGTAACTCCTGTACTTTCCTATCCAGAATCCGCACTGGTACCTCCTCATAAGCTAGCGAATCACTGAGCTCTAACTCTCTATAAATGATAATATGAGAAGGGTCTGGGATGTATTTCCTCAACATAGATACGTGAAATACGTCGTGTATCCTAGATAGTGTAGGTGGCAAAGCTAGCCTGTAAGCCACCGGACCCACTTTCTATAATATCTCAAATGGACCGACGAACCTAAGGCTAAGTTCACCATTCCTACCAAATCTCATAACTCCTTTCAATGGAGCTATCTTCAAAAATACGTGATCACCCACGTCAAACTCTAAATTCCTACGGCGATTGTCGGCATAACTCTTCTGTCGGCTCTGAGCTACACTAATTCTTTCCCTGATAAGCCGAACCTTATCATATGCCTCTTGTACCAACTATGGACCCACAACCCGCCGCTCACCCATCTCATCCCAATATAAAGGAGATCAACATCTCCTACCGTATAGTGCCTCAAATGGTACCATGTCAATACTGGACTGGTAACTGTTATTATATGCAAACTCTACTAGTGGCATAAACTGAGTCCAGCTACCCAGCTAACCCCAAAGTCTAGTACGCACGCATGAAGCATGTCCTCTAGTATTTGTATCGTCCTCTCAGTCTGCCTGTCTGACTGAGGATGGAATGCCGTACTAAATGATAACTGAGACCCCAGAGCCTCCTGCAAGCTCCTCCAAAATCGTGACGTGAATTGTGGGTCTCGATCTGACACAATGGATACAGGCACCCCATGAGAACGAACTATCACCTAAACATAAATCTCTACCAATCGGTTAAGGGAATAACTGATCTTGATAGGGAGAAAATGGGCGGACTTAGTCAACCAATCTACTATCACCCAAATCGCATTCTGACCATGCGATGTCGACGACAGCCCTGTAACAAAGTCCATGGAAATATGACCCCACTTCCACTCTGGGATAAACAATGGCTGCGACTGGCCTACCGGCCTCTGGTGCTCAACCTTTACCTGCTGGCATGTCAAACACTAGGTTACATACTCGGCAATTTCCCTCTTCATACCACTCCACCAGTAAAACTCTTGCAAATCCTTGTACATTTTCGTACTGCCGGGATGAACTGTATACAAGGATCTGTAAGCCTCCTCTAAAATCGTCCTCCTAATGTCAACATTTGAAGGAACACATAGTCTGGAACGGAACCGCAAAGCTCTGTCATCTGAGATGCAGAATTCCTCTCCCTGACCATTTTGTACCCTGTCCATCACCTCTACTAACTCTGGATCTTCCTTCTGGGTAGCTTTAATTCTTTCCTGCAGAGTAGGCTATACTACTAGGTTGGTGATACATACTGGAGTATTACTCTCTATCAACTCTATACCGAGTCTCTCCAGATCCATCATGATCGGACGCTGGAACTAAGATGGTCAAGAAAAATGGTTATGGTAATAGAGATGTATGGTTATATATAAAAAAAATGGTTGAAAAATCAGGGCATCACACAGCATGCCAAAAAATATATAACATAATCCAACATCATCATGTGAACTAAGATGGTCAAGAAAAAACAAATCAAAGAGCTAAGCAAAAAAAATAATAGTGTCAAATATTTCAACCCAGTTTAGTGTTTGGTTTCAAAAAATTCTTTTGTATATGGATTTACCAATCTTCAAATATCTTTCCAAATTGTCTGTTGAAGTATATAGTTCTTTGAATTTAATTCTTTTGAAGCCTTGTACAATTCATCCTTTTATTGTGGCCAACAATGTCATTCTTATGTTCTTGTTGCAATATAATAATCAACAATAAGCTCAAAAACTCTTCTTTAAGTTTATCATACCACATATCAATCTTTGTCAATACTCTTGTATTAATTGACTTTGTGAACTTCTAGAATTTTTAGTAGCTGCTTCTAATATGATCATTGAGTTGAAGCTATTAAGCTATTAATAATTTACATAATCTTAGAAAGACTACTTAGGTGTATTTTTCTTCTTGACTTAACCATATGCTGTGAATATTTCAAGGATAATTTTATTGTACCTGCACTAACAAAGAGTAACATGTAGATTTATTTAATACTTAACCAGCTGAATTTCAAATTCTTACTTTGAACCTATTTTAGTGATAGATTAATCAGTTAGGTCTATTTGATCTTCTAAATCTCAAGTATGTGCAAATAGCAATATATGCCGTGCTAATTTTAACCTTAAGCATTTATAACCTTTCTTTAACAATTTAACTAAGGTTGTGCTATTTCATCTCTTTATCTATAGATGATATAGTGAATTATTTACCATGATATGTACAGTCAAGACAGACTTTTAGATCTTCAAGGTTTCTAATATAATAGACATATCTATTAATATTTTATAAGTTAAACATTGTCTATTATCAGAGCACACTTATAGTTATCACTAAATCTCTTTAAATTGACTACCTTAAATCCTATAGGCTATGGAGGCATCCCTTTTCATTTTAGTATAGATTTAGCTTTCTTAATTCCTAAAAAGGGAATGACTATTCTATGGAGTCCTTGGATTGTGAAATAGGCTTTCATCTTGGCACCCATACTTTCTTGAGTTCGGATTTTTTAACAAGAGATGTTTTTTTTATTCTCCAAACTTGTCTAATTTTTATACCCTTTCTTTTAAAGGACATTCAAACTTAATGTGTCCTTTCTCCTTACATAGAAAACATGTGATATATGTGTAAGCTTTGAAGAGGTGCTAACATAATCTTTGGAGGCTTTTCCAAAGTACCCCATGTAGAGGTTCTTTTTTCTTATATTCTCAACTCCATTGAATCCTATGTCTTTTTTATTCTTCATCTTGGCACACATACTTTCTTGGGTTCAGATGGTTTAACAAGAGATATTTTTTTTTTCTCCAAAGTTGTCTAATTTTTATACCCTTTCTTTTTAATGGACATTCAAACTTAATGTGTCCTTTCTCCTTACTTAGAAAACATGTGGTATGTGTGTAAGCATTTGAAGAGGTGCTAGCATAATCTTTCGAGGCTTTTGCAAAGTACCCCATGTAAAGGTTCTTTTTCCTTGTATTCTCAACTCCATTGAATTCTATGCCTTCTTTATCCAAAAATATTCTTTGTATTCCAATCATTTTATCAAGGTTTTCTTTTCCTCTTGTAAAATTGTAGATGACTTTGGTTTGATCCTTAATTTTACTCTTAAGATCATAGATTTCTGAGTCTTGTATATTTTTACCCTTTACTTGCAACATTACTGGATCTTGTGACATTTTGTTGATTGTACTTTCTAATTCAAATATATACAGATCTTTCTCATGTTCCATGGAAGTTTGGGATCTTAGATCTTTTAATTCTTTCATTACCTTTTCACTCTTACTTTCTAATCTCTTGATTTTTAAACCCTTTTCTCTTTTAGTAAGATTTTTAGATTCTAATTCTTTCATTACAGCTTCATTCTTATTTTTCAATGAAGTGTATCGTTTAGTCACATTAACTTGAATCTTATGAACTTTGAATAGTTCACTTTATAGTTCTTCATAAGATAACATACTCTCATCATTAGATTCATCCGATGAATCGTCACAAGAATCATTAAATGATTTGGATGAGGAGTTTTGTACTTCATCATCGTCCCATGCCATAAGACAACCATTTGCAATCTCTTGGTCACTTGATTCACTATTTGAACTACAAGAACTAATATTATCCCATGTAGTTGCCTTCATTGCCTTTTTCTTTTTCTTCTTGGAATCCTTCTTAAGTTGTGGACAATCTGATTTTATGTGTCCAATTTTTTTTGCAATTATAGCATGTAAGAGGTTCATTTATTGTTTCCTTTTTATTGGTTTCTCCTTTATCCGATTTTGAGTCCTGAAATTTTCTAGTGAATTTATTCTTCTTTCAAAGGATTTTTGCAAGTCTCTTGGTAACAACCCAAAAATTCTACTATACTTTTTTTTTATTGCTAAAAATATTAAATTACTTTGATACCAATAATAACATCCACAATGTCATCCAGACTCAAAGTGGATATTGGGGATACCTGTCCATAAATACATACTATCTATGCAGCGAAAAACATAATCTAACCGAAACTTATATACAATGCCAAAGTTCTACTATCTCCATAAATATACACGTGCATCCCCAAAAACCACAAATCGTCCTAGGAATTACAAAACACGTCTCCCAGCTTAACACTTATCCTGAATCTAGGACTGTTCCAACACCTCCTTTACCTCGGAGCTTGCTTTGCTTGCCTGTCCGGATCTCCTGAAATGTTTGAATTCTGGGGTGAGACACCTCTCAGTAAGTGGGATAAATTATCATCAGTGTGTGGCAGTATAAGTTCTAGCATGTTATAAATATATATACTGCAAGTAATTTAGCTGTAATATATAAATCAATTGTAACTTATAAATCATGGAAATCTGTACTTTTAAACATAAGCATACTATATCATAATAAATTTCCGTAACATGTAAATCATCTGCTATAACTATATAATACTGAAAAGTTCCCCTGGATGGATAGCTAGATGATATCATGTATTACCCCCACATGATTAGGTTGTGCAGCTCGTAGGAGGGACCTAACAATGGTTGGTCTGCCATGTTAAGACAAAACTGACTCGTCTGTAAGTACAATTGGCCTGCCCATCCTGGTCTGGACTGCTAGGGGGGCACATTACACTTCTTTGGGCTTAATCAACTATCTAATCACCAACACTCTATCTGAAATGTGTGGTGTCACTAATCTGAATTGATAGGTACTGTACTGTGCTCTGAAATTAAACTAAGCCATCAGGGTTCTACTATCAAGGTTTTGTTATCATATAGTACTTTTCATAAATAATTGTAACATAACTCATTTCATGCTTCTGTGTAAAATCTGTCATATTACAATTTATGAATAAACTGTTATATATATCTAATCACGACACTGGGCCGGCTGAAATATCACGGCACTGGACCGACTGAAATATCACAACACTAGGTCGGTTGATTTGTAATAGTATATAATATCATATTTTTTGTGATATCTGTGTCATTCTGAAAATCATTATCAAACTGCACTTGTTCTATATAAACATAAAATATTCTGGTCTATTTATACATACTATAAAATAATCACACTCATGCCACACAAGTGAGTGTTGCCCTATAATATAGTAACTGTCTAGGAAAAACATATTTTTGTTGAAAAATGATATTAATTCTGTTTCTAGAGTTTACTTAGTCCAAAACATCTGATTTCCCAAAACATACATTAATTCATAAATTCCATTCCCATACACCTAAATATCTAGAAAATCATATAAATATTTTCTATAATCAAATACTGTGTTTTGAACCAGTAGATTTTCTAAAAATACCTGACATAATCTATCCCCTTACCAGATTCCTGGAGAAAATGCCTGTAGGGATCCTAAAATCGTGCCTGTGGTGTGCACACAATGTGACGCTCTGATTTTTCATACCATTTTTTCCATTATAAATAAACAAATATACAAATCACATATCGGCCACGTCAACACCTCTGATACCACACAATCATAACCCAACTCGAAGTGGGTACCAGGTACACAGTCATTCTCATATACACAACCTAACAGCGGAAGTTATCATATATATATATATATATATATATACATACCACAAAAAATACACATACTAGAGTACTAATTCATCTAAATATACATGTCTAACACATTTTCAAAAAGAAACACAAAATACTTTAGGAGAATCCTCCATCCCTAGCTCATACACTCACTCTGTATATTAGGGTATTAGCTCTCCTCTATCTCAGAGTTCTATCACCAAGTCTATCTCAATTTCCTAAAATATTTAAATAATTGGGTGAGACACATCTCAGTTAGATGGAATAAATTATCTATAGTATGTGGCAGTATAGGTTTCATTATATCATAACATATATTCATTTCAATGATAATATCTTCTGAGAAAAATATACCATTTCTACTCATAATCATATAAATATAAAACACACGCTTTTACAAGCTTCAATTTCATTTTCAATTCCATCACATGTAATCCCTGTTTACTAGTGCAGTTCCTGAGAGTAGAGAAGACTACCCGCCCTTGTAAGTAGCTTCCCTCTACCCTGAAATCATTTGTATTCTTATCCGATTAACTTGGGTTCGGATACAACTAATACTTATCAAGACACTCACCTTACTCAGTAAACATACCATATACTCATCTGTAGTACGAATGGTCTGTCATATACCCTGATCCAGACTCAGGGGGCAAAACAACCGTTCATACTGGCTCATTCAAACTGTCATGCCACATGCTTCACGAGCCCATGTGGTTGCACTTAATCACCACTAGTAACGGTACCGTGCTCATTTCAATAACACAACCATCCATCACGGTTTCATTTCCACATTTCAATATTTCACTATTGCAGTGTTTCACAATGCAATCTTTCACATTTCCAGTAATCTCATTTCACATTCATATTACAGAGTTAACATTGTAATATTCACATATCTATATTCGCATTTTCATATTCACATACCAGTATTCACATTTCATTATTCTCATTGCAGCACTAACATTGCAATGTTCACATTTTCAATATTCTCATTTCAATAATCACATTTCAAGATTTACATTGCAGATTTCACATTGTAGTTATTTCATTTCCTGCATTCACAACTCATTTAATTATTTCAATGATATTTCATCAATTCAATTCTCATCTCATCTCATAATAACATATACATATCTCATTTCATGTTGTTCAACATTTCTCAATAAAACATTTCCATATTTCATATTTCACCATTTCTCAGAAGGTACTTTTTAGTACATATCACTTGTCACCATTTCCTATTTTTTAGTATCTCATATTTCATACACATTTCATAATCTCGTAATTCTCATTGTAAGCCATTTAACTCAATTTCAAATACATTTCAGTATAAATCCTACGCCACACAATTTTCATCTGATACTCATATCATAATAAATTTCAGGTAAAATATCATATTTCCAATTCTCATATTTCTCAATCAATAATTTTTTAGAAAAGATTGCTATAATTTATTCCCCTTACCTGGCTTACTGAGAGGCACACTAACACCCTAAAACATATGCTCCATGGCGTTCACAGCTCAAAAGCCTTAAATTTACATTTCTCAAATTATTTAGCTCAACTCTAAGAACATTTATCATTCAGAAATCCCTAACCTCTATATACTCCAAATCAACTTTAAAATCCTTAAAATATCTCATTTACCCTGGTTTTGGGATGGTGCCTCGGAACACCAAATTGAAACTCTACTCCACCTAAGTTGTAGTAATCTTCCCAGGAACCTCGTGGCGGTTCCTAATCGTCAATCCGGGCTATAACGAAGGCGGAATTGAAGAGAGGGAGAGAGAGAGAGAAAGAGCTGTGGGTCTAGAGAGAGAGTGTGAGAGGAGAGAGATTCACGCATTGAAAAAAAAAATGAGGGTTTCAACCTTTATAACCCGGCATTCATTGATGAATTACTTGAAATTTCTTGAAATCCCGTAGACTCTCGGTATTTTCTTATCGATGAGACACATATTCATCATCGATGAAATCTACAGGACATTCGTCGACGAAGACTCTAGTTTGGTCGACGAATCCCTGCTGTGTCTCTCTTTTAAATTTCCTTCCTTTCACTTCTTTTATTACTTTTTATTAATTTAATTTTTCGGGTCTCTACACACAAAACCCTGTATCCATAAATCATAATTTAATTAACTCAACCCCAAAATAATGACCATTGAACATTCCCTAGGCCCACACATTCAAATAACTAACTAAACTTGAAAACAACTTCCTTACCCTAGTTTTGGAGTGGAGCCTAGAATACTTAATTTACGAAACCGCTCTAGTTAAATTGTAGAGAATCGTTGCTGGGATCCCGAAATGACGTTTATCAGTTGAATCAGGCTTGTTTTGGGAGAGAAATTGAAGAGAGAAGGAGAGCTGGCCGCAAACCGAAGAGAGGAGAGAGAGTTTGAGTTTTAAACATAAAATGAACTCAAACCCTTTATATAGGGTTGCTAGCGTAAGGGAAACCATTGACGGTTTCCCTGGAACCGTTGATGATTTGTCCTTTCTAACTGTCGCGGCGTCCCGGGAGCGCGTGTGCCCCGAGCGGCGAAATTAAAATCATTTTAATATTTTCAAGGAAAAATATGGTGTAGGAGTCGCCACTAACCTTTAGTGCGGTTAGAACACATGATTACTACCCCGTTAGGGGTAGAATCGGTCTACATTACCAGAGCTGGGGTCGGGAGTTCGGTTACGCGAGGGGAAGGTACGAGTACCCCCTACGCGCCCGTTCTTAAGAACGGTACCTAATTAATTTAAAATTATCCCTAAGTTAATCTAATAAATCTTTACATTACTCCTTTTTATGAATTTATAAATACATAGGAAAATAAATAAATATATACATATATTCCCTCAGAGCTTAGGGTACGTGATGCCCAAAGGCTAATACCCCTTGCAATTAAATCATAGGGATAATAAAAATCAAAATTATTTAAAAATAATAACAATAATACTAAAATATAAACATAAGTACCATAGTACAAAATAATAGATATACAATATAATAAGTAATACCATGTATATTAAAATACTAAAACTATCCTAATAAGTAATGCTAACCACAAGCATAGTAATAGTACCATAATATATACCGTATATATTAAAAATACTATAATAATGCTTCCTAGCATAATAATAATAATAATAATAATAATAATGGTACGCACATAGAATATTATATATAAATATGACAATACAAATGAAATCCATAAATAGTATACAATATATGAACATGCAAACAAAATTATGGAAATAATTCAAACTACAAACCTATTATGCAAGTGTATACATATACAATATGGAAACAATGTGATATTTAGGAAACATAGCAAACATCTAAAATAGAAACACAATAAAATATGCGGTCAATAATAATATAAATATGCATATAATTATATGAGGCAATCGCTATAATAAATATGCAAACTACTCATGCAATTAAATGATAATATAAATATGCCAATAAACAAATAAGGCAATGAAAATAATACATATGCAAATTAAATATACAATAAAAATATGCAATCACTAATAACATAAATATAAGGTTGTAATAATAATAATCACATAAATATGCAAAATATATATATAATAAATATGCAACATAATAATAATAATAATAATAATAATAATAATAATAATAATAATAATAATACTAATATGCAAAATAAATACACAATGATAATATGACAACAATATTAAAGTATACAATAATAATAACAAGAAAAATATATCATGGATATTAAACATTAAAACAACCAACAAAAACCAAAGAAACCTACATACCTACATATACAAAAAGAAAAAAAGAAAAAAACAAAAAGAACCCCAAACATTAGATATTAGAACAAATAAAACAATAATAATACAATATATATACAAAATAACATTAAGAAGAAGAAAAAAATATATAAACAAATTACAAAAACATCACACGTGCATGTGTGTGTTTGTGTGTGTGTGGACAAGCTGTCCAAGAGATGAAGATAAAATTACGAAACTCAAAGAAATTAATAAAAGTAATAAATATTAACAAGGGAGAGTCAGAAACAACCGAGTAAGGTTTCAGATTGATCAGATAAGAAATCGCCACTCAATTGGCTTCATCTAGTTGAATGCGCATACGCCGACGATTCCACTGCTGCGGCGGTGAGACAGCTGTGCAATAAATTAAAATGAATTTGTAAAACTCACAATAATAATCTGAATGGTAAGAATTAAGATGAAAGGGTCAGAAACAACCTGGTAAAATTTCGCATTGATCGGATAAGAAATCGCCACTCGATTGGCTTCCTCCAGTTAGATGCGCAGGCGCCGATGACTCCACTGCTGCGGCGGTGATACGGCTATGCAAGAAATTAACACAAAGGAAGAAAACTCAAAATAATAATCTGAATGGTGAAAATTAAGAAGAAAGAGTTAGAAACGACCTCGTAAAATTTTGAATTGATCGGACAAGAAATCGCCACTCGATTGGCTTTGTTTAGTTAGATGCGCAGGCGCCGATAACTCCATTGCTGCGGCGGTGATACGGCTCGTAAAATTTCGCATTGATCGAACAAAAAATCGCTGCTCGATTGGCTTCATCCAGTTAGATGCGGAGACGCTAATGACTCCACTGCTGCGGCGGTGATACGACTGTGCAAGAAATTAACGCAAAGGGGGAAAACTCAAAAGAAGAATCTGAACGGTGAAAATTAAGATGAAAGGGTTAGAAAAGACCTCGTAAAGTTTCGCATTAATCGGATAAGAAATCGCTACTCGATTGGTTTCATCTAGTTGACTGTGCAAACGCCGACGACTCCATTGTTGCAGCACAAGACTACAAGGTAAGGTTTCTTTTCTTTTTTGGTTTGTGCTTCCTCCTCCTCTAAGAGTGTTCTTTTCCTTCCTATTTATAAAAAATCAAAACCCTAAAGCTCCCTCTTTTATTTTCTTTTTCTTCTTTTTTTTGCTTTTACTATTATGGTAATAATGAAAATAGTAATAGTAATAATAATTATTATAATAATAATAATAAAATCAATAAGGTAATAATAATAATAATAATAATAAATAATTGTAGTAAAAGTAAAAATAATAAAGATACTATCAATAAAATAATAATAATAAGACTAGTAATAATAATAATACTAATAGTAATAGTAAAAATGACAATAATAAAATAATAATAATAATAATAATAATAATTATAGCAAAAAATAAAAATAAAAATAAAAATGAAGTAATAATAACAATGTAAATAATAATAATAATAATAATAATAATAATAATAATCATATCGGGCCTGGGTAAAAATGGGGTGTCTACACTAACCAAATCATTTCTACTATTTTACCTTTACCTCCCCTTGGTAACTAAAAATCGTCAACGATTTTCTGAGCTCCACCAAAATAGTTGACAGTTTGGCTTTACACCAAACCAATTTCTCCTTTTTCTAAGTTGTTGTTATGGGTCTCTATATTCTCCCCTCCTTATAAAATTTCATCCTCAAAAGTTTCCATTTAGCACTTATACTAACCTTTGGGGAAAATCATTGAAATTTTATTAATTACCCTCACTTTATGGTGGAGGAATACCGTGGTTACATTTACAGTTTTGGAAAATTACAATAACTAAAACAAAACTCTCCCAAAACCACTCATAATGCAAACCATTACATGCAAATCTACAATTAAATACACCTAATTAAACTACTTAACCTGCACAAAACCTACTTACATACAACAAATACTTACTTGAACTATTACCTTTTTTGGCTAATGTTGGGCCCCATCAAATAGACGTGGGTACTTCTAACGCATTTCCTTCTCTAACTTCCATGAAACTTCCTCAACTGCATGGTTCTTCCAGAGTGATTTTACTAGTGGGGCCCAATATTAGCCAGAAAAGAAAATGGTTCACGTAGGGATTGTTGTAGGTAAGTATGTTTTGTTCAGGTTAAGTAATTCAAGTGTGTTTAATGATAGATTTTCATGTAATAGTTTTTTTTTTTTTTTTGGTATTTTGAATTGGTTTTGAGAGAGTTTTGATTTGGTTTATTATAATCTCCTAGAACCGTTTATGTAACTACGGTATTCCTCCATTATAAGTGAGGGTAATTAATAAAGATTTGGTGGTTTATTTTTCAGTTGATGGTATAAGTGTCGATTAGCAAATTTCGAGGACAAAATTTTTATAAGAATGGGAGGATGTAGAGACCTAAAAAATAGTAATTAATGAAATAATAAAAGAAAGAAAGGAGTTGGTTTGACACAGGTCCAAATTGTCAACGGTTTGAGGCCATCTCAGAAAACCGTCGATAATTATAACAACCGGGAGCATTTTAAGTGCCAAACTATCGATGGTTTCGTCAAGCCCAGGAAAACCGTTGAAAATTTTGAGTTATTGTGACCAGGTAAAGGTAAAACAGTAGAAATGGTTTGATTAAAAGGCCAAACCATCGATGGGTTTCTCTGCGCCAGCAAGCCTATATAAAGGCTTTAAGTTCATTTGTGTTAGAAAAATTAAACTCTCTCCCTCTCTCTCTCTCTAGTTCTACGGCCAATCCTTTCTCTCTCTCTCTCTCTCTCTCTCTCTCTCTTTTCGATTTTCCGCTTGAAACAAGCCTGAATCAGCTAATAAACATCATTTTGGGATCCCTACTACAATTCTCCGCTATTTAACCAGAGCAATTTCGCTGTTCAGGCTTCCTAGGCACCATTCCAAACCTAGGGTAAGGAAGTTGTTTTTTAGGTTTAATTAATTATTGGAATATGTGGGTGTCGAGGATGTTAAAATGATAAATATTCTAGGATTAAACTGATTGAGTTAGGGTATATGGATACAGGATTTGTGCGAGCACTGCAGACATAGTTTTGGGATCCCAGCAAGCATAGCTCCAGGAAACAGGTAAGGGGAAAAGGTTATATCAGGTGTTTGTAGAAATTTTACTGAGTAAATTATAATATGTGATTTCTGCATGATATAGATGTTTTCCTGAGTATACTGATTTGTGAAAATGGGAACTTTGGAAATGATATACAAACATATATTTGATATAGTTGGGTTATTGGGTTGAGTAAAACCCTAGAGATAGTCACAACATTATTTTCAGCAGAAAAGTATAATATAAGGTATCACTCAATTTGTATGGCATGAGTTTGAATGTATGTATAAATAAATTTGTTAGTTTTATGGAGAAATATATATATATATATATATATACAAAGATACGATTTTATGCGGTATAGTTTTCATACAGTATTACAACGTTCTATTAAGGATTACATTACAGATTTCATATAGTACTATAGCGTCTTGTAAAGGACTACAATGCTCTATATAGAACTACAATATTATAGTATTTTAGTGGTTTTATATAGATTTATAGTATAACAGATTATACTAATTTGTGAAATGAAATCATGTGATTATATTGTTTTGGAAATCACATTATATGGTTTTAGAACCCTGATGGACCATAGCTAGGCATGGTACCGTAGCCCCATAGTTGCCAGTGCAGCCACACTTCTTAGACAGAGTGTCGGTGGCATAGTCGATTGTGCCATAAAAGTGTAGAGATTACCCTCTAGAGTCCAGACTAGTTAGGTAGGCCAATCGTACTCATAGTTACAGATACAGATACAAATACAGATACAGTTGACTTAGCCTAGTTAGGCTAACCATGGCTAGGTCCAGCTTTCGGGTCGCACAACCCGGATCATGCGGGGTTAATACATGACGTCATTTTTTATCCATCCAGGGCAGTTCTTCTATGCATGAATGCACATTTACTTATACAAAGTTATTGTTTTATACAATGTTACATGTTTTATACAGAGTATGATGAGAAAGGAAAGTCTTCATTTTGAAATATATATGTATATACGTGATTACAGTTTTACATGATTTCACAATGGAAGAAAAGGTAAATAATGGTTGTACATTGGAACACTAAAACTCATATTGTCACACATTGATGATAACTTATTCCCACTTACTGAGAGGTTTCTTATCCCAAGAATTCAAACATTTCAGGAGATCTAAACAGACGAGCGAAGTGAGCTCCGAGGTAAAGGAGGTTGTGGTACTGCCCTAGTTTCAGGGTAAGTGTTTGAGTTGGGGGATATGTTTTTGTGTAATCTTGAGGATGTTTTGTGGATTTTGGGGATGTATATGTATAATTATGGAGATAGTAGAACTCTGGTATTGTATATGAGATTCAGGTACTTTACTTTCAGCTGCATAGATAGAATGTATTTATGGATAGGTATATCCCCGCTACCCCCACTTTGGGTCCGGGTTGACTTTATTGATATTTTGAGGTATCAGAGTTTATTATTATAAAAAAAAAATATAGCAGAAATTTTGGGTCACTACAGTTTGGTGATAACTTAAAAATTTTGCAATATATATATTTTTCATATTGCTAAAAATATTAAATTACTCTCATACCAATAATAATATCCACAATGTCATCCCAGACCCAAAGTGGGTACCGGGGATAACTATCCATAAACATATACTATCGATGCAATGGAAAACATAATATATCTGAACCTTATATACAATACTATAGTTCTACTATCTCTATAAATATACTTGTGCATCTCCATAAACCATAAAATGTCTTAGGGATTATACAAAACACATCTCCCAGTTCAATACTTACCTTGAATCTAGGACTGTACCAACACCTCCTCTACCTTGGAGCTAGCTCTGCTCACCTATCTAGATCTCCTGAAATGTTTGAATTTTGGGGTGAAACGCTTGTCAGCAAGTAGGATAGATTATCATCACTGTGTGGCAACATAAGTTCTATTGTGTATCATAAATAGACATGTGGTACGTAATTAACTATAAAATAATTATCTGTATCTGATAAATTAGGTAAAACGGTACTCGTACTTATGTAAGTCTGGAAAAATCATATTTCCGACATAAACATATTGTGTTATAATAAATTACTAAAAACGTGTAAATCATTAGCTATAAGTATATCATACTGAAAATTTTCCATGGATGGATAGCTAGTTGATATCATGTATTATTCCCACATGATTGGGTTGTGTGGCCCTTAGGCGGGACCTAGCAATGGTTGGCCTACCATGCTAAGCCAAAACTGATTACGATTGGCATGCCTAGCCTAGTCTGGACTGCCAGGGGTGTACACTACTCTTCTTTGGCTTAATCAACTATCCAATCACCAACACTCTATCTGAAATGTGTGGTGGCACTAATCTGAACTGATAGCTACGGTACCGTGCTCTAAAACTAAACTAAGCTATCAGGGTTTTGCTATTATATAGTACATTTCATAAATAGCTGTAACATAACTCGTTTCATGTTTCTGTGTAAAATATTTCATATTAAAATTTCGGAATAAATTGTTATATATATCTAATCACGACACTGGGACGGCTGAGCTCACAACATTAGGCTGGCTAAAATATCACGGCACTAGGCCAACTGAAATGTCATGGCATTGGGTTGACTGAAATATCATGGTACTGGGCCAGCTGAAATATCACGACACTGGGCCAGCTAATCTATAATAGTATACTGTATAATATCATATTTTCTTTGATGTCTGTGTCATTCTAAAAATCATTATCAAATTGCATTTGTTTAGGATAATCATAAAATATTCTGGTTTGTATGTACATACTGTAAAATAGTAATACCCATGCCACACAAATGAGTAATAAAAATAATATTACATTTGTTTCCAGGGTTTACTCAGTTCAAACAACAAATTTCCCAAAAACATACATTTACTTACAAACATTATTTCGACATGCCTGATTATTCAGAAAAATCATACATATAATTTATGAAATCCAAAACTGCTTTTTAATTGGTGAATTTTCTAAAAATACATGACATAATCCATTCCTTTACCTGATCCCTAAAGAAAAGCCTGCAGGGATCCTCCCAACCATGAGGTAGATTTCCTTATTGATCTACTTCTAGGGATGACACCGATCTTTAAAGCTCCATACCGAATGGTTCCAGTAGAATTAGGAGAGCTGAAGAATCAATTGCAAGACTTTATGGATAAGGGATTCATTCGACCCAGTGTATCACCATGGGGAGCTCTAGTGTTGTTTGTAAAGAAGAAAGACGAGTCTATGAGGATGTGTATAGATTACAAAGAAATAAATAAGGTGACGATCAAGAATAGATAACCTATACCCCGTATAGATGATTTATTTGACTAGCTCCAGGGTACATTGGTGTATTCTAAGATTGACCTCAGGTAGGGCTATCATCAGGTAAAGGTAAAAGCAGAAGACGTCTCGAAGACAACCTTCAGGACCAAGTATAGGCGTTATGAATTCCTTGTTATGCCTTTTGGTCTGACAAATGTTCCAGTTGTGTTCATGGATTTGATGAATAGAATCTTTCATCAATATTTAGACTAGTTTTTTTGTAGTTTTCATTGATGATATACTGGTCTACTCAAGGAGCTTTAAGGAGCATGAGGCGCACTTGAGACAGGTACTGCAAGAACTTAAGGAGAAGAAGCTCTATGCCAAGTTTAACAAGTGAGAGTTCTGTCTTGAGAAGGTTGTGTTTTTGGGACATGTGATCTTAGGAGATGGTATTTTAGTGAATCCCAGCAAGATTGATGCGGTGGTGAATTGGGCCAGGCCGAAAAATGTTTAGGAGATTAGGAGTTTCTTGGGGCTGGCAGGTTATTATCGTCAATTTGTTGAGGGGTTTTCAACTTTTTCAGGGTCTCTGACGCGATTGACCAGAAAGAATGCCAGTTTTGTGTGGGATGATGAATGCGAACAAAGCTTTCAAAAATTAAAGTAGCAGCTCGTCACTGCTCCAATACTGATGATTCCATTGGGAGGTGATGGTTACGTAATTTATAGTGACACGTCTTTGAAAGGGCTTGGTTGTGTATTGATGCAGCATGATAGGGTTATAGCTTATGCATCCAGGAAGTTGAAAGAATATGAAAAGAACTACCCTACTCATGATCTTGAATTGGCTGCAGTGGTATGCGCACTAAAGATTTGGAAGAATTATTTGTACGGCGAGAAGTGTGAGATATTCTCTGACCATAAAAGTTTGAAGTACTTATTCACTCAGAAGGAATTGAATATGCAGAAAAGAAGATGGTTGGAGCTCATTAGGGATTATGACTGTACCATAAGCTATCACCCAGGAAAAGCTAATATGGTAGCTGATGCACTGAGCCGTAAATCAGGGGGTGCAGCACAGTTTGCAGCAGTAATTCAACATCCGATCTTGATGGATCTAGAGATATTTGACATGGAGTTGGTTGAGTGAGATCATCAGGCTTTTTTTTCCAACCTGGTGGTGCAGCCTACATTGTATGAAAGGATTAAGGTAGCCTAGAATAATGACACAGAGTTATTGGAATTGATCGAGAAAGTGCAGGACGGACAAGGGGAGGAGTTCAGTATTTCAGATGATGGAGCTTTGTGATTCTGTTCTAAATTATGCATACCTGCAGATACTGATATCAGAAGGATGATCCTTGAGGAGGCTCATAGGTCCCTGTATACAGTTCATCCCAATAGCACTAAAATGTATCGGGATTTTTGGGAGTCCTTCTGGTATAGCGGCATGAAAAGAAAAATTGTTGAATTTGTGCAACAATGCCTGACGTGCTAGCAGATTAAGGCTGAGCCCCAGAGGTCGGCGGGCCAGTTGCAACCACTTTTCATCCCAGAGTGGAAGTGGGACCATGTTTCTATGGACTTGGTGACCAGTTTATCGCCGACGCGACAGGGGTAGAATGCTATTTGGGTGGCCGTTGATAGATTCACAAAGATTGCTTATTTCATTCCCATTAAAGTTAGCTACTCCATAGACAGACTAGCAGAAATATATATTCAGGAGGTTGTATGATCACATGGGGTGCCAGTGTCTATTGTATTAGACCGAGACCCACGTTTTACGTCACGTTTTTGGAAGAGCTTGCAGGAGGCTCTGGGGCCTCGGTTGTCTTTCAGCATGGTGTTTCATCCACGGTCGGATGGTCAGATTGAGAGGGTAATTCAGATGTTAGAGGATATGTTGCGGGTGTGCGTGCTAGATTTTAGGGGTAGTTGGACCCAGTATATGCCGTTGGTAGATTTTGCGTACAATAATAGCTACTAGACCAGCATCGGTATGGCACCGTATGAGGCACTCTATGGTAGGAGATGTCGTTCTCCTTTATACTAGGATGAGACAAGTGAGAGGCGAGTGTTGGGACCAGAGATGGTGCAGTAGACCTGTGACAAAGTCCGGCTCATTAAAGAAAGAATTAGTGCAGCTCAGAGTCTGAAGAAAAGTTACGCCGATACTCGCCATCAGGGATTAGAATTCAAAGTTGGAAATCATGTGTTTTTGAAGATAGCGCCGCTGAAGGGAGTTATGAGATTTGGGAGGAAGGGTAAGTTGAGCCCTAGGTTTACTGGTCCTTTCGAGATACTAGAGAGCATAGGACCAATAGCCTATCGGCTAGCTTTACCACCAGTATTATTTAGAATTCATGACGTATTTCATGTTTCCATATTAAGGAAATACATCCTAGATCCCTCCTATGTAATTAGTTATGCTGAGTTAGAACTCAGTGATACTTTGCCTTATGAGGAAACCCCAGTGCAGATTCTGGATAGGAAGGAACAAGAACTGCGTAGTAAGAAAATCTCATTAGTGAAAGTCTTGTGGAGGAATCATACAATATAAGAAGCTTCTTGGGAGCTTAAGAAAGGGATATGCCAAAAATACTCACATTTGTTCAGCGGGAAGTAGTAGCAATCAGAAAGAGATACAAGTAGATATGTAATAATTTTAAATTAGTATGTAGTATTTTGATTTTGGGAGAATTTTATTTTATGTATATATAATCTCCCAAAACCTTAAATGTAACTACGGTATTCCTTCACCACAAGTGAGGGTAAGTAAAAAAATAAGTAGCCCATTTTCTTTAGGGGATGACGAATCATACAGATAGTAAATTTCGAGGATGAAATTTTTATAAGGAGTAGAGAATGTAATGACCCCAAAAATATTTAGGTGTAGTGATCCTAAAAGGCAAAAAATAAAATAAAATAAAAAAATAAAATATTAATTATTAATTAATTAATTAATTTTAAAAAAATTATAAAGGAAATTAATATATTAAGAAATTTGAGGGTTATGTGTATATGTATATATTTAAATACGTATAAGGATAAGTTTATATACATATATATATACATATATATATATATATATATATATATATAAGTATATAATAACGGATTAAGTAAAAAAAAAAAAAAAAGATAAAGACAAAAGGAAGCTTAATGTGTAAGCTGGAATTGGAATGCAACAGGAGAAAAAAATTACAGAGAGTAGTGCTCTCTCTCCCCTCTCCTTCTCACGTACACTCCACCATTCCTCCTCCTCTCTCTCCTCAATTTCTCGGCGGATATTCGGTCGATCAGGAAACGGAAGGTGCCATTGGATTTCTAACTCCGTCACTAACATTTCTATTAGAGTGGATTTGTCGTGGGAGCGACGTAGACACCACTCCTGGGGAAATATATATTTCCTATAAATCCTTAATTTCTCCTTAAATCTGCCATTAAATCGAAGATCAGACACCACTACGGGGTCTTAGTCGAGATCATCGCCATTTTGGTGTGAGTAAATTTCCAATTAGAGTTTTCTAGGTCACACTCCAAAGCGAGAGTGGGATTTGGGGAATTAGGTAAATTAGTTATATTTGAGGGTATAATTATTTATTTGGAATTTATGGGTTTAGTGTTAGCCTTAGAGGCTACGTAAGCTTAATTGTCTTGTTTTGATGATAACAATCCATTAGTGGTTCTAAGTAAGATTATCTTTGCACAATAAGCCTTAGTAAGAAAAAACACAAATGCAAAGATTAAGTAGATTCTTAATAGGTTAGACATCGTTAAAAAGGGGGAGAATGTTAGCCCTGTCTGCTACACTATCTTGGTTTATATGTTTTGATGATATTAACCTATTTGTTGTTTCTAGTATTTTCCATCCTTGTAGATCTTATCTAGTATAGGTACAAAGTGTCAGATACACAGAGGTACCAAATCAAAAGCAAAGATCGGACCTAGTAGACATCAAATAGAAAAGATCGGAATGGCACTGACTCAGAAGCACCAAAGCACATCCCGAAGTTTTTATTGTGTATAGATTAATTGTAATAAAGGTTGTGTGAGTGAGTGCGTATTATAACTCTTGCGGTGTGTGTTTTGGATGATTTATGAGTAAGAGTTGAGCCATTGTATAAGCATACTAGGACACATGAGCATATAAGATCTGCACAAAAGTAACAAACTCACAATTCATAGTTTTCAAAGTAAAAACAAAGAGGTTGTCAAAATAATCCTATACTCAATTAAGTTTTCAATATGGGACAAGTGTTAAGTAATATATGAGTTATAAACATTTTCAAAACTTGGTCCTGATTTTACAAAACTAGCTCTATGTCCTAAAGTCCTAAAAGTCAAGCATATTTTCAATAAAGGACATATTAAGCATATAAGATATCGAAACGAGTTTTTAAATATGTTTTCATAAAACAAGATATCTTATATTTATGGGAAAACTCACTTGGACAAGTTTTAATCTTCATTAGACTCAATATATTTCATATAATTTTGTCCAAGAATGTTTTAAGTCATTAAAATGCTTTTTGACAAGGAAAAACAAAGCAATCGTCAATACCGTAGTGCAGCCTTGAGTCCTGAACACCCTTAGGTATTTTGGGCATAACTTTTGCTATAAAAGTTTAAATGGGACAATCTTGGTGTCCTTGGAAAGCTAAGAAAAAATTACACAACTTTTATGTTTATTACTTTTTCTGATTCAGGGACCTCATGAACGAACATAGGGGATTCGTCGATGAGGCACAGTGTATGGTTAATTGACGAGTGCAGGGCCTAGTCGACGAATTCAACAGGCAGAATAGCTCCAATGGGCGGAAAATGGCTAGTTTACCAAATAAAATAGTTTTTATTCTCCCCAACGGTTAGTTAATGACTCCTTTGGTTCTTGGGCTATAAATACAAGCTATTAGACTTGTATTAACATGGTTTTGAGGGTCTTTGATCATTGTTAGTAAAAAAACATCATTTTATACAAAACCTAACACATTGCATATTAGTTCTTTATTACATGTGCTCATTCTATCTTGATCACTTATTGTGTTTGATTCAATTCTTAAGAGAATAGTGTGAGGTTTGAGTTGTAAATCATATTTACTCATTGTAAGGAGCATTCTTTTGTAATCTTCCATCTTCTTGTGAAAGGTTCTTTGTGAACCAAGTTGTAAGGTTCTTTGTGAACCGAATCAGTAAAGACTCCTTGTGAGCAGTAGAGATTTGTTCCCGAGTTTGTAAGGCTTGCTCCGCTGTGGAAGGAGCGATTATAGTGGATTGTAGAATCCTTGGCTTGGTGCTAAGGAATGGACGTAGGCTTGGTGCCGAACCACGTAAAAATACCGGTGTTGTTCTTTCTCTCCCTTACACTCTTTATTTTATATCTTGTGCATGATTTATATTTATATTGCAAGATAATTTCTTGTATCTTGCCAAAAGTTTTTATTTTGTAGAAAAATACGTATTCCACGAAAAGAGTCTATTCACCCCCCTTCTAGACTATATACTCCGGGCTGGGACTTCCAACACTTAGGAAATATTAAAATAGTATTTTATTTAGTGTTGATTTAATGGAATTAGGATTCTTGATTTAGGTTCCAGGTGAGCACCACAGACATCGATTTGGGATTCCTGTTGGCGTAGTTCAAGAAACCAGGTAAGGGAATAAATTAGTCAGAATTTCCATGAAAATACTTATTATTCTACAATATTTTATTTTAGAAATTATGTATATATAAGATTATATTTGGAAAAATTGCTACTGTTTATAGGGAATGTTTATATATATTTTATCAAGGAAAATGGTTTAATTTGTGTGGCATGGGTATAAAATCTTATGATTTATGTGATGGCAAAATGTTATGTTTTCAAAACCTTCATGCTATTATTGTGTTAGGGAAATGGTTAAAATAGTACAGGAATTATATTTTTCGTAATTTATGTGAAACAGCGCAATGGCCGTAATTTATAAAATGGCGCAAGGGCCATAATTTATGAAATTGCACAGGGACCGTAATTTATGTGAAATGACGCAAGGGCCATAACTTATATAAAATGGTGAGAGATATGTTATTTTTATGCAAATATTATTATGTTAGATATTATGGTGAAACGGTTATATTCAGCATATGAAATACAGTATATGATATCAGTATCCGGATGACTTAGTTTAGTTTAGTTCAGCAGCGGGGTACCATAGCTATATTTGTATTTAGATTATGTTAGTACTACCACATGCCGCAAGTGGCTGTGGGAGATTGGCAGTCAATGTGGCTTTAGTGCAGAGTTGTAGACGTCCCTTGGTAGTCCGGACTAGGGTGGGGCGGGCCCATCGTACTTACAGACTTATATTGATCTAGCATGGTTGGCCAGCCAGTGCTAGGTCCCGCCTTCGGGCCGCACAACCTAGTCATGTGGGGGTAATACATGACATCAGCTAGCTATCCATTCTGGGATATATTTCAAGTATTATAAAGTTGTATAAGATGATTTACATGTATATAGATATAGCATGACATGTATTTACTTTTAAATATGTTTATTTAGTAAATTATCATACAGTTTTCACAGATACGATTTATGTACAGTATATGCTTTTGACACGTGAAATACCCATATTGCCACACATTGATATTAGTTTATTTTCCTTACCGAGAGGTGTCTCACCCCAGCTCTAAAACATTTCAGGGAATCTAGGTAAAGGAGCGAATAGAGCTTTGTAGCGATAGTGGTTGCCGGATCTACCCTGCCAAAAAGGTATGTCATTCCACTAGGGTTAGATGGATTTTGGGGTAGTGATCCTAGGGAACTTTATGTTCATGTTGGGATGTGTGTATTTGAATATGATAGATTTTTATATAACTCTGGTATTGTGTTTGTTGGACTATTTGATATGTATATGTTGTAGCTTTCCACTGCTAGGGTGTCAAGTTCATATGCTAGGTTTATTTCCCAGCACCCACCGGTCTGGGTGGATTCTGTACGTGGTAGTTATGCTTATTGACAGATTAATATGTGAATATATATATATGTGTGTGTGTGTGTGTGTGTGTGTGTGTGTGGACAAAAATAGGTCGATACAAATATACTTCAATTTAAATATCAATAAAAAAATGAATTTGAAGCTCAAGAAATTAATCATTTGGTTCTTCTTTGGATTGAAAAATCTTAGTAAGAGCACAAGAACCATGTGGTTGTATCAGTAGAAACTCAGTAATACTTCAGCAAGAATGTGTGAGCAAGAAAGCTTTTGAAGAGTGAGAGCAATATAGCTTTGATTTGTTGATTGTAATTCTTGGTGTATGAAATATTTTGGTTTTTCATGTATTTATGGAGTTAAAAAGTAATTTTTTTTCATGTTGCCCAAGTTGTTTGGAGTGTTTCCCAAGTTTTTACAAAGTTTGGGATCCAAGAAATCTAATTTGGAAAAATTTCTTCACTATTTAAAAATAGCCGTTACGAAGTTCAGTCGACTAGACTTATCGGGATCAGTCGTCTGGACTTTTAAAAACAGCGAAAAATCAAAGTCAGAATGGGGTTAGTTGCTTGGATTCACAGGGGTCAGTCGATTGGGCCTATTCTATCTAGGGGTGTACAAAAATTACCGAAAAACCGAAAACCAGACCGAAACCGAACCAAAACCATAAATGGTTCAATTTTTCAATTTTCGATTTCGGTTGCGATTTTCAAAAATAAAAATGTTCAGTTTCGGTTTCGGTGTCGGTTTTATGTTGAAACGAAACGAAAAAAATCGAAAAAACCGATTTATATAAGAAATATATGTGTGTGTGTATATATATATATTTGGCTAGTAAAAATGTAGTATGCAATATAATCATATAGCCATTATAGAAAATAAAAATCCTCAATAAATTTTTAAGAACTTTATGAAAAATAAAGGTTATTTTTGTTAAAAGTGCCCAAACAAATTTTATTTTGTTAAAATTATGAGTCCCTATAAAAAATTAAAATGCTCAATAAATTTTCAACAACTTTATGCAAAATAAAGGTTATTTTTTTTGTAAAAAAAATCGGTTTAAAACTGAAAAATTGCAACCAAATTGCCACATTTTCATTTTTCAATTAAAGTATAATTTTGGTTCGGTTTCGGTTTCGGTTCGAAAATCCCAAAATCGAAAATTTCATTTCTATTTTTGGTTCTGGCCAAAACCGAATCGCACCAAACCGTGTTGTACAGTCCTAATTCTATCTTCCAAAAATTATTTCAGCATAAATGTCAGTCGCCTGACCATAATGGGTCAGTCGAATGGACAAGTAAAAGCTCATGCTTTTAATTTTGTTTCTAAAAACTTTTGCCAAATTGTTTTGAAACTTTTGAAAATGTTTCTGAGGTTTTCAAAATTTGGTCTCTAAGTCAATAATTAATCCTAATGAGTTTCAAAGCATCCATATTGACTTTTAATTAAAGTACTCACTGTTGAGTTTTTGAGTCCTATCTCGTTTTGATTATGACAAATACAAAGTATCTTACTTGTGCACTGAGCTTATGAACAGGAACTTACTCTTAGCACGCACGGATGGTGAGGGAGAAAGGAAGCCATAAGGACCACTATGATCACATCAACCATGGCATTGGAAGAGCAAAGAGGCCGAAGAACCATATGGAGATGAAGATCATTTATTTATTGTTTAATTTATTTGGGTCTGTAATCTTATATGGTCGGTCGACCGACGCTAGATTTTTTGGAGTATATGCTCAAAGGCCTTAGACTGACCAAAGGTCCAAATATATTGCATGAAAAAATCCCCATATATCTTAGAAGTAATAATCATATGAGTAGGGGTAACTCCAAAAGAAAGTTAGAACTCAAATGCATAATTTTTAGGTATTCGGTCGACCGAACCTAAATACATATAGCACTTCGATCGATTGAACCTCTCCAAGATAAAAAAGTTGACCAGTTGGTCGACCGTCCTTAAAATGAGTGTCAACGCCCTGGTCGACCGAAATGGCACGTGGGAAAATCCTAATGTCCTGGTCAACTGAACTTTTAGAAGAAATATAGTTTGGTCGACCGAACATGCATGTTCGGTCAATCGAACTTGACCCGGTCAACCGAACCTCGGAGGTTTTGAAATCGCCTAAAGATTGGTCGATCATATTTTCAGTTCAAATTCATCCTGGTCGACCGAACTGAGCAACCCGGTCAACCGAACCATAAAAATGTTCGATCGACCCTCTCGGGTTGCTCAGATTTTACCGAGGGTAAAACGCTATTAATTTTTATTATCCCTATTAAAATTTTTCCAAAAATACTAGATAGGTCCCAAATAGTTATAATTTTAGGGGTGTCTATATATACCCCCTCGTTTGCATGGATTAGCATGGGATTAGAAAATATAATTAGCAAATACTCTCTGAAATTCAAAAATCCCATTTCTCATATTCAAACTCCCTACTTCCATTCTTACTTATCCATGTTGCAAAATTTGATTAGTAAGAGTGTTCTTGTGATTTTCTCATTACGCTTATACTCTCATTTGTTCTAGTTGGTTGAGATATATTTTAATTTGAGTTTAAGCTAAGAGTTTTTCTTGGAGACTTTATCAATAAGTCTTCCTTGGGAAAACTCCCTAAAGCTTGTGAGTTTTGCGTCATTATTGCAATACTCAAGAGCTCGTATTTCTTTTTGTTTGTGAAATATTTTTTACAAACCATTTTCAAATATCTCTTGTGCCTATTTTTGAGAAAAATATTTTTGAAATATTTTCTTACGGTTTGAAGATCTTTGTTGCTGCATTGTGATTGATATTATTATCTTGACACAAAGATCCTAACACATACACTCTCACGTACTGATTGCTATATTTGCATTAATTTTTGAGAGTAGATATTAAAACTACATTGAGCTTATCATATCCTATCATACTGTAGTGCGTTGATTATACTGGTACAAATTTGCTTGTTTGAGAAGCATACACTTTGTACACAAATTGTATTGTGAATCTGCTGTTTGCCAAGTGTGGCCTGAGGGGGTATTAATCCAGCACGGAAGGATTGGTTATGAAGGTTGAGGTCAGCCCTGTGCTAATTGACCTGGTTGTATTTAGGTGCCGCTCCACCCATTAAGTGAGCCTATAGTGTAATCCTTGTGCTTGTGAGCCAAGGCGGGGATGTAAACAGTATTTGCCGAACCTCGATAACATATTTTGTGTTGGCTCTCTGTTTAATTTCCGCACTTTCAATTCCACACATGTATGCTAGTACTTGAACTGCTATAAATGTTTTAATTACTTTAAATATTTGCATACATACTTGCTCGGGGGAATTGAGTTTATTTTAGAAAGATCATAGGTTGTGTAATACTGTTGCTAGATTAGTTGAACCTAAGGGAGAAATTTTTAAATCTCCAATTCACCCCCCCTCTTGGGATTGGACCAAAGTCAACACTTACATAAGACTTTCTTAAGACTTAAAAACTTTCTAAACACGAAGTCTTCATGTATGTCTTTCTTTGAGTCCATCTTGACTTGAGCTTCATTATTCTTTAAGCTTTCAAAAGATTTGTCTTTCTTTGATCATTTGAACTTTTTTTTGACAACTTATTTTTAGAATGTGGGCTTTCATAACACTTGTGATCACTTGATCTTGAACTCTAATGCTCGATTCCCGAAACATCGTCACTTTAACCAAAACATGTTAAATTCCTTTGCTTTGTTATCATCAAAACAAAATTCTAAGCCTTTTGAGGCCAACAACAAGATGTTCTCACACTTACTTGAATTAATTATTTCCATATCCTTCTGTGTGTGGCCCCATTTAATTTAAATTCATCCTATTATTGTTGTCTCATTTTCTTTAACCAATTCAAAAAGATTCTCACTATTTGAAATTCTAATTTCATTGAATTCTTGACTCATGAGCTGTAAAAATATCTTCTATTCCTCTTTTACTTGAACAAAATCTAGATTTACTTTCATGACATTTTTATTGTAGTCTGGGACTGAATTTTGACCCTATACTCTCTTTAAAAAGTGGCCCAAAGACCCATTTTTGACTTATAGAAAAATGGAAAGATTGAATATTTTTTTTAAGCACAAGAAACATGAGAGAGAATGACATACTCCAAAGAACTATAACTTTTCATAAAACCTTAGGAGAACCAGTATCCCCAAGAACTTCACCATTAAAGAAACCTTGGGATTTCTAAGCATTTAAATCCGAGGGTAACCACTAACATTCTTCAATTGCTCTCATATCCATGCACACTAAATCATAAGGAAACCATAGGGAACTAAGAGTATACTCTAATGTGCATAGGTGTGCACATTCCAAAAAAATGCAAAAATTTTTATTTCAAATATTCCAATATTGCAAATGGTAGCTCATTTCTTGTAGTGACTATTTACACAAGAAAAAGATCATAGTGCAGCATTTCGGGAGAAAAAGGTCAATGGTTTGCCGTGACTTTTCTGGAATTGTCGGCTGTACCAGAAAAAGTCATAGAAAACCCTTGATGAATTTTTGCTTTTGGTTGCAAGACAAAACTCCAAATTCTAATTTACTTATTGTAATTTACTCCGCTATGCATCCTATATTCGATCGCTCTTACAACACCCAACCTACCCATTCCTATCCTCACTCTACTTCATGCCTACACTATGGTGATAATCATCTCTAGAGTTTACAGAATTTGTATCCTAAGCTCTGATACCAACTGTAACAACCTAAAAAATTTCACTTAAATTTCCTTGATACCACCTAAATAACCTGAATATTTCATATTATAATCATCACTAACACAGACAGCGGAAGACCTTAAATGTAAATTACCAAAGTACTAAACTATCCCAATATAATAATATCAATCCCATTATCACAATAAAGATCTGAACTCATAAAAAAATATAAATAAAATAATACAATTCTAAACACGACCTTCTATCCCCCCTACACTTCACTGCGCTACTCTGATCACTGTTATACTCCACATGACATCTGAAAAATATTGGATAATCATGGGGCGAGACACCTCTCAGTAAGATGGAATAAATTATTATCATTGTGTGGTAACATGAGTTTTAGTGTGTCATAAACATATTCTGCAAATAATTAGCTTTGACTAGTAAATCATGTAAATATGTACTCATATATATATATATATATATATATATTTGGAAAATACATACTTTTAAACATAAGCATACTTTATCATAATAAGTTTCTCTATATATGCAAATAATTTGTTATATCTATATATAAAATAATTTTCCCCTAAATGGACAATCATATAATATCATGTAATAATCTCACTTGATTGGGTTGTGTGGCACGTAGGTGGGACTTAGCAATGACTGGCCTACCATGTTAAGCCAAACATAACCCGTCTATAAATACGATTGGCTACCCAGCCTAGTCTGGATTTTCAGGGGGGTACTCTACTCTTCACTGGCTTAATTGACTATCCATTCACCAATACTCTATCTGAGTAGTGTGGTGGCATTGACTAATTTGTCTTGCTACGGTACCGTGCTCTGAATATAAATGGTCCATCGGGGTTCTAATACCATATAATACTGTTCATGTATAACAAAATTGTAACTTGATCTCATTTTCATAAATCTGTATAAAATCTGGCATGTCATATTTTTGTATAAAATTGTCATTTCAAAATTCAGCATAAAGTCGTTTGAACTTAGCATAATATCGGCTGAACTATCATTTCATACTGAGCTCGGCATAAAGCCGGTTGAACTGTCATTTCATAATTTCATAATATTTATAACTTTTCTAGAAATCATTATAAATCATACTTTGTTCTGTATTTTCATAAAATATTCTGGCATGCTTATTTATACAGTAAATATAACCTTAGTCATGCTACACAATTTGAGTGATAATTCATAATAAAATAACTGCATGAGAAAAATATATTTTGTTGAAAACATGGGTATTAATAATTTCACCTATTTGATTTAATTCCTTTATATTCTAAGAAAACCCGATATACTCAATTCCCTACAGTTTGATTTAATTCCAAAATATTCCCAAAAATCTGATTTAATCAAATCCATGCAGTTTAATTTAATTCCAAAATAATTCTAGAAATCTGATTTAATCAAATCTCTGTAGTTTAATTTAATTCCAAATTATTTCCAAAAATCTAATATAATCAAATTCCAGTAGTTTAATTTAATTCAGACATATTTTAAAATAAAATCTAAACATAGTTATAATTAATTTCACATACTCAATTTAAATCAGGCATATTTTAATTAACATAAATCTAATTAAATTCACGACCTCAAATTTAATCGGGAATATTTTAAAATAAACCTGACATAATCTATTTTCTTTACTTTAACCCTAGAGTGGTGCCTACAATGTCTAAATGACGAATTCACTCCAGTTAAAGTGTTCAGGAGCGAAGTAATTAGGATCCAGATATGATGTTCATTTTTTGATTTGATCGGAAAATAGCCGAAATATTGAAGAGAGAGAGAGAGAGAGAGAGAGAGAGAGAGAGAGAGCTTGATGAGAGAGAGAGAGTTTGAGGAGAGAGAGAGAGAGAGGCTTATGGGGGGGGGGGGAATTGAAGATTGATATTCAATCTTCTTGAACATTAGGAAAATTAATTCTTTTTCATATTTATAATAATAATAATAATAATAATATTATTATTATTATTATTATTATTATATTATATTATATTATATTATGTAATTAAAAATTATTAATTAATTAATGAATGAATGAATTAATTTTTTAGGATCACTACATCTTACTGTTTTCCTTTCCTGTAATATACATAATGACATTCACGTATACTAATTATGTTTATATACACTTATATGCATATTATTTTCTAGAGCGTTACAAGATATCCCTAAGATTTGCTGTTGCAAGACAACATCATCCTCTGGCATTTGATCGAACAGATCAAATGGGATCGATGGTGAAATTGAAAAGTGTTGGCATTGCTTATGTCTTAGGTAGATCGTGGGTGGGTATGATGGAATAGACTACGGTGAATCTGGTATGTATAAAGTATTTCTGCATATTATTCTATAAAAAAAATAGTTTTTGAAAACTTTTAATTTCTTTTGACAAATTAATCTATCAAAAATTATTTATTTTATTATAGTGCATATAATCATTAATTATAAGCAAAGCAACTTCAAAAAATAAAATTTGGGACAGTAATGGACATTTGCGGGACTCATGAAATTAAGTACGTATAATTAAAAGATATAATACAATAAAAAATGCTATAGTTATTTTTTTAAATATTATGATTTTTATTTATTCAATACTTTATAGGTATTATACAATCTACATATTATAATTATTTAAAATAATAAATAAAAAATATATAATATATGTTAGGCTAATGTAGCACACTTTTATGCAATTCGAGATGCTTACCTCATTAGATGTTTTGCATTCTTTATTTTCTTTTTCAAGTTACCATTCACGTTTACTATGTAACTGGGCGGCTTCAGAACAGCCAGAGAGGAGCACGTGGCTTGCGGCCATCCAAAGCTAGGGTTGTCCATCAGCCCCGAGGACGACCGGCGAGCGGAACAGTGCCCTCCTCTTGAGGTGTCTTCATAATTTCTCTCAGCAGGTGTGGATAAACACATCCCCAACGCCCAAACCAGCAGCTGCCAAGTGACACGACTGCATGAAACGCACGTAGTCGAACACATCTATGAACCCCACCATGTATCCCGCCACGTGCGCTCTCCGACGGAGCAACGTGGCTGCGCTGCAATCAATCAAGGACAAGGACCCAACCATCGACATCCCCTCCTCTGTTCTTAACTAACTGCCCAATAAAGCAGATCGATCAGAATCCAAACCTGGCGACATCGTCTGGGTCAGGAGTGCGTAATTAATTAATAAAAAACGAATTGGGGTTGTGGGAGATGTCGGGAGCGCAGGGAGCTCAGCCGCCGGAGTCGCGGACGGCTACGGAGTACGAGTCAGTGGAAGGGGGAGAGAACAAGACGAAGATGGACGTACGGTCGTCGGAAGACGTTGGGGGCTTAGAGGTGGACAAGCTCCAAGACAAAGTGGAGGATGCCGCTGGCGAAGGGGGACCTGTTTTCGGCGCTGGTGGGGACGAGAACAAACAGGACCTGGGCGCTACGGGCACTGGTTAGATAGCCTCAATGAATTTGGTGCCTGGTGTTTCACGTCTTCGCCTGTAATACTTCTTCGTTTTCCTACTGTACTCCGTGTATCCATAATGTGAAAAATAATAATGCGTTGGAGACGTAGTACCATGCATGTTCTCGCATCTCTACTGTTTAATAGAATAAACCGATCTTATTCTTAAGATTGGGTACTGATCAGTTTCTTTTTTTTGAGTCGATCATCAAAAACATATACTATTAAAATTTTAGAAATAAACTTGGGAATAACGTATCTTTTTTCCATTTAAAAACTAGCTCCTGATTTTAGAAATAAAACTTTTAGTTAATGTGGTGCATGCCCAGGTTATTATTATAATTAGAGAGTATGTCAGTAAAATTGCCTGCTATTTGTTTTCCAGCAATTATGCATACTAAGGCAATCATTAAAATCTAATGTTTATGTGCTTAGGGCTGCTAAGTTTTCACTCCAGCTCGATTAACTTTTAAATTAAAAAAATTGTTGATGTCCGATTTTGTGTGAGGTGCAAACGAAAATGAAATAGCGATCCTTCAATAAAAAGAGTTAAGTTGACTTCTTATTTATTTGAAAATATAGAAAAAAATAAAAAAAATTTAAAAAGATATGTGAAAATCAAAATTTGAATTTGATAGTCCTTTGTGTGTAGGAATTTCAGTAATTAACTGTAATTACATGTGTTGTCTTCAAATAGAAAAGAAATAAAAGATAGAAAAAAAAAAAAAAACTTCTTTTGATTCGCCAGTGTTGTTATCACTGTCTGAGCATTCTAACCGGACTTTGAGAAGTTCATAATGTTATTCCGAAGAGGGGTTGGCTTTGGAACTTCAGTTTTGTATAGAAAACACGATAGGAATGGATGGATGATGAAAGTAGTTGGTTTGAAAATGTCAAATTTGCATTATTGATCTAAAAAATCAAAGTTTAAGCAAAGAAATACCAAATTTGTATTATTGAACTTTGGAAAATGTGAAAATGGTGAGTTTTGAAAAAAAAAAAAAAAAACTTTGAAATACATGAGTTTTGGAAAAAAGTTAGGGTTTCATCCTTTTATAATATAAAAAAAAAATTGTGAAAGGAACATATATTTTTGGAATTTTTGGAAATATTTTTAGACATAGTGTTGCAATGCTCCGATAAAGAGTCCAGAATGACGAGGGGTGATACTAATATTGGTTCAAAGGAGTTGCCACAAACCTTTTATTTTCGTAGGTACAATTAGTCACCTATTTACTACTCGTTGATTGGTCTCTAAACTAATCTTAAGGCTAATGAACCAGTAGTACTCTTAATCTCCTTTTTATAAAATTTGGAATTGGGAGTATAATTATGTGAGAAGAAGGTAATAGCACCCCCTTAAGACTCGTTCTATGAGTGGTATCAAATTAATTATGAAAGTTCCCTAAATTGAATCAAATGATCTTTAATTAACTCCGTAATAATAAATAAATATATATTGAAATTTCAAAAATAAAATGTAAAATAAGGTTTTATTTAAGAATATCTAATAAGAACTCCAAAGAAGTGGATGTTATTAGATTAACCCCCTCAGACCTAATATAAGTGAGGTCTAAAACACTTATGATTTTTTTTTTTTGAAAATTTCAAGATTTTTCTGGAATTTTGTTTTGGGATTTTAAAAGAATTTTCTTCATTTTATTTTTGGTATTTTATTTTTTTACATTTTCATGGTTCCTCGAATAAAAAACTGTTCAAGATTTTTTTTTTCATTTTTCCTAATTATTTTTTTTCTTATTTTCCTATTTTATTTACTATTTTTCCAATTTTTTTGAATAAGAAATAAATTAATAATTTTTTTTTTAAATCCTTAGTGGTCTAAGGATGGGGTTGCTGTGTGACAGCCATGCGAAGCGACGTGTGGCGATAACGGATGATTCTAAATTTTTTTTTTTGGAAATCAAGAGGTGATACATGGCTTAGTGACATTTGTGTGACATCATCGACGTGGTAAAATACTATTGGCTCTGTTTAAAAGGAGCGGATCACTGACATGGCAGTGATCCAACCATCTAGAGAAAACACAGATGGGATGATCAGCATCGTGCCACATTGCTCCTATTGACTTTTTGAGTCTGATCCCTAGTTTTGATAATGACAAATCGCAAGTTACTTATGTGTGTATTCAGTGCTTCAGTAGACTTAATATTTTAGAGCACACATAAGGAAGAGATGGAAGCCAGGAGGAATATAAAGACCATATCATTTGGCATATTCTATGACAAATCAGAGGAGCAAAAGAAGAAAGAGAAGACATTTGTTTTATATTGTAAATTCGTTTTGTTTTATATTTTGAGTTTGTAATATTATGGACTGTAATAATTGCATTGCGTGCATGATGGGATGAAAAACTCAATATGACCATAGACTGACCATAGAGAACCAAACTTCGATCGACCGACGTTGGATTTTTAGGGTCAAATTGAGGGCTAAAATTGTGCTTCTGAGTAGCCCCGGTCAACCGAACCATTCTAGTAATAACCAACTTGGTCGATTGAATACATTGTTGGCCGAAAAGACTAAGTCTCAATCGACTGAATCCGTGGCAGTGTAAAAGCCTTGGTCGACCGAACCGGTTAGAAATCAACAAGTTGACTTTTCACGGTTGACCGTTCTAAAATGAACGTATCGTCCTTGGTCCACCGAACTGGAACGTGTTTGACCCCCAACTGTTCGGCCGATCATTTGTATAGTTCAAATTGACCACGGTCGACCAAACCATATAAACGGTCAACCGAACCATAGCAATGGTCGACCGAACCTATGAAGGGTTCAAAATCGCCTTGAGACAATCGACCATTTTTGTAGTTCAAAATAACCACGGTCGATCGAACTTAGCAATATGGTCGACCAAACCTCTCGGGTTCGAAAAATTTTTATCATACGTAAACAGGGTTAATTATCATTAAACATAATTAAACTTTTTCCAAAACACCCTCGATGTCCCCAATGGTTATATTTTTGCCAAAAACTATATTTACCTCCTTATTTTCTAAGATTAGCAAGAGATTACCATATCGATTAGCATATTTTTCACTGAAAATTTCATTGTGCTAAAATTTCATATACTCTCACATCTTCTTAAGCATATTGTTTTAAAACTCTTTCTCACACACATTTGATCATAAATCCTTAAAAAGAGTAATTCTCACCTTCATCACTTGCATATTGATTGCATTTCGAAGTTAGGTTGAGTGTTATTTTTGTGAGAATATTTCATACCACTCAGAAGCTTAAACTCTCTCCTATACTTGCATTTGTTGATTATTGATTTTGGAGAGTAGCTTAAAGTTTTTCCCATTGTATTTTTCATATACATATTGAATTGGGAAAAACTCTTCATTTACTTAAGAACTTGCATCCCTATTGCAAGTTTCATAAGCTTGTTTTATGTTTTGATAAAAATATTTTGAGCAAGCTTAAACCCTAATATCCATTGTGCTTGATATTTGAAAAATACTATTGTGATATTTGCTTAGGGTTGTAGAGACTCTTTGAATATTCATATTGCGAATATATTATCTTGAAATCAAAGGTCTCACTCTCACATATACATATTAATACACACATTGTTGAGAGTTAACACATTGGTTAACAATCTCACTTGAGCTTAATATCCCATCATACGTGAGTGTATTGAGCATACTGTTGTACATCATCTTCTTAGTTTAGAAGCATATCTATTTGTACACAAAATTATTGATTATCTGTTGTATTCCCAATGGGTTGTCGGAAGAGGGAGACTAGCCATATGAATAGTCCCGTATTGCTCTGACTCGGTTAGGAAAGCACCAGACTTGTTCAGACCTGGTTAAGAGAATTAGGTGCACCATCCTGGTAAGGTGTTATAAATGGTGTCACTCCACCCATGAAGTGAGCAACTAGTGGAATCCTCTAACTTGTGAGCTTGAGGCAGGGACGTAGGCAGTATTGGCTGAACCCCAATAACATATTTTTGTGTCAGCTCTCTATTTAATTTTTGCACTTTCACGTCCGCACATGTATGCTAGTACTTGAACTACTGCGAATATTTTAATTGCTTAAATATTTACGTACATACTTATTTAAGGAATAATGAGCTTGTTATAGTTGTCTTGATCATTTGCTGAGTATTATATTAGTGGGTAATTGGCATTTTCTTAGAAAGACCCTAGTTTGCAAAATACTGGTTGAGGATTTAACCTAGGTAGAAAGTTTTAAATACCCAATTCACCCCCCTCTTGGGAATACACCAATTCCAACAACCCCCCTGTAACGACCTGCTTAATTTCCACATATTTTTTTTCCTTAAATAATAAAATACAATATCAACATATTAAATCCGGTAGGTCATAATCAACTTGAACCCGTGGGTACCAGAGACATACCAGAAACACAATACGGAAGCCTAAGTAGCAGGAAACATAAAAACTCATAAGATCATAAACCCAACATCACTTATCACAATACCAGAGTTACTACATCCATTATATTTATGTATACATAATACACAACCCAAAAGAAACCTAGGGTCGCTCTTCACAAAGTCCATCTGACCCTACCAAAACACTTACCCTACAGAAAGGGCAAACCAACTGTAACTACCTCAGCAGAGCTTTATCCGCTCTCCTATCAAGGGCTCTTAAAATGATCATATAATTTGGGGTGAGACACCTCTTAGTAAGGGAAATAAACTAATACTAGTGTGTGGCAACATGAGTATTTATGTGTTATAGATATAATCATATACATAAACATATCCAGTAAAACTATATGTATCATATCTGGGAAAAAACATGTATACTCATCTCAAAGCAAAACATAATGGATTTATACAAGCATAATTTATCTCATATCGTAACAATAATACAAAAACAACCCTGGTAGGTTAGTTGACTGTTGTCATGTATTATCCTCACATGACTGGGTTGTGTGGCCCGAAGGCGGGACCAAACGGGGGAGACCGAGAGGTGGTGGGCTGCTATGAGACTTTTGGAGCAGCAGAGGACTACGTTGATAGCCATGACTTAGGATCGGTTAAAGGAATTATTCTTTGATAGATATTTTCCAACTACTGTCAGGGAGGCTAAAGTAGAAGAGTTCTTAAGTCTGAAGTAGGGACAGTTATCAGTCCAACAGTATGCGACACGTTTTATTGAGCTTTCTCGCTTCGCTCCACATATTGTCCCTGATGAGGTGAAGAAAGCGAGGTAGTTTGAGAGAGGTTTGAGGCAAAGCATATTCAAGAAGGTGGTAGTGTTACGGATCTAGGATTTTTTTGAGTTAGTTGATAGAGTAGCCTTGGCAGAGGTTGGAAAGTGTTTGGATGCGGAGGAGCAGGTATAGAAGAAGAGATCTACATCTTTGGGCTATCAGCAGGGTCCTAGACAGAATCAGTGGAGGAGAGGAAACCATGGTAGAGGACGGAGGCAGGCGACTGGAGATCATGAGGTTCAGGCAGTGCAGGGTCCTCCAATCTGGCAGACTTGTGGGAGGAGACACTGGGAAGAGTGTCGAGTAGGTGGACTTTTCTGTTACCACTGTGGTAGGCAGGGTCATAAGGGGCGAGATTTCCCTACACCACCAGATGCAGCTCCTGCTCCCAAACCATGCCGGGGAGGTTATTAGACACCACTAGGTGGTCAGTAGAGGAATACGACTCCAACTAGAGTGTTCGCTCTGACGCCAGGTGATGCTGACACAACTGGTGACGTGGTGATAGGTATGGTTAGTATGTTTTCTTTTAAAGTTATTGCATTATTTGATTCAAGAGCCACACACTCATTTGTGTCTTCGGAGTGCACTAGACTTTGTGGGGCAGAAACACAGTTGTTAGACACTGAGTTGTTGGTATGTACACCGACTAGGTCAGCAATGAGGTGTAGTAGGGTACTCCGGGGTTGTTCAATGGATATTTAGGGGAAAATCTCATCTGTTGATTAAATAGTGTTGAATATCCATGGTTCGACATGATCTTCGGCATGGATTGGCTAGTAGCTAATTTTTCCAACATAGAGTGTCATTCACGAGAAGTGATATTCAGACCTCCGGGACGAGCAGAATTCAAGTTCGTAGGGTCGCGAGTGCAATCCCTGCCTCAACTAGTTTCAGCTATCCAGGCAAGAAGACTATTGCTGAATGGTTGTTAGGGGTTTGTGGCAATTGTAAAGGAGATGTCAGATAATGAATTGAAACTTGCTAGCATGCCAGTGGTAAAGGAGTTTACAAATACTTTTCCAGAGAAGTTACCAGGCTTGCCACCTGATCGCGAGGTAGATTTTCCTATCGATCTACTTCCAGGTACAACACTGATTTCTAAAGTACCTTATCGAATGGCGCTAGAAGGTACAGGCATTACGAGTTCCTTGTCATGCCGTTTGGTCTGACAAATGCTCCTACTATATATATGGATTTGATGAATAGTATTTTTCATCCATATTTAGATTAGTTTGTTGTTGTTTTTATTGATGATGTACTAGTATAATTGAGGATCTATGAGGAGCATGAGACGCACTTGAGGCAAGTTTTGCAAATGCTTGAAGAGAAGAAGTTGTACGCCAAATTTAGTAGATGTGACTTCTAGCTTGAGATGGTCGTGTTCTTAGGGCATGTTATATCTGGAGTTGGTATTTCTGTGGATCCTAGTAAGATTGAGGCGGGTCTGAATTGTGCTAGACTGAGAAATGTCTAAGAGATCAGGAGTTTCTTAGGGTTAGCTGGGTATTACCGTCGTTTCGTTGAGGGATTCTCAGCATTATAAGGACCTTTGACCCGACTGACGAGGAAGAATGTTAGATTTGAGTGGGACGACAGTTGTGAGCAGATTTTTCAGGAATTGAAGCAAAGGCTAGTCACGACACTAGTATTGATCATCCCGTCAGGGGGCGAGGGTTATTTCATTTACAGTGATGCGCCCTCGAAAGGACTTGGCCGTGTGTTGATGCAGCATGGTAGGGTGGTGGTGTATGCTTCCAGACAGTTGAAAGAATATGAAAAAAACTACCCTACCCATGATCTTGAATTGGTTGCAGTAGTACACGCATTGAAGATTTGGAGGCATTACCTATATAGCGAGCGGTGTGAAATCTTTTCCGACCACAAGAGTTTTAAATACTTTTTCACATAGAAGGAATTGAATATAAGGCAAAGAAGGTGGTTGGAGCTAATTAAGGATTCCAATTGTACCATCAGTTATCACCCTGAGAAAGCAAACATGGTAGTTGATGCATGGAGTAGGAAATATAGGGAATCAGTGTTGGTGGCTATGAAGATCCAATTTCCGATTATGATGAATCTAGAGAGATTCGGTATAGAGTTGGTCAAGAGTGGTTCTCAGGCTTGTATTTCTAGTTTAGTAGTAAAACCTACTCTGTAAGAGAGGATTAAAGGCGCCCATAAGGAAGACCCAGAATTAGCAGAGGTGATGGACAGAGTACAGAGTGGTAAGGGGGAGGAATTCAGTATTGCAGATGATGGAGCTTTGTGGTTCCATTCCAGATTATGCGTTTCTGCCGATACTGAGATCAGGAAGACTATTTTAGAGGAGGCTCACAGTTCTTTGTACACAGCTCATCCGGGTAGTACGAAAATGTATAGGTATTTGCAAGTCATACTGGTGGAGTGGTATGAAGAAAGAGATTGCTGAATATGTAGCCCAGTGTCTGACATGTCAGCAGATAAAAGCTGAGCACCAAAGGTCGGCAGGGCAGTTGCAGCCATTATTTATCCCAGAGTGGAAGTGGAATCATATATGTATGGATTTTGTATCAGGACTGCCGACGGCGTTGCACGACTAGAATGCCATTTGGGTGATTTTTGACCATTTGACTAAGACCGCCCACCTTTTGCCTATCAAGATCAACTACTCTCTCAATCGTTTGGTTGAGATTTACATTCAAAAAATAGTTCGTTCTCATTGGGTGCTGATATCTATTGTGTTGGATCGGGACCCACACTTTACGTCATGATTTTGGAGGAGTTTGCAGGAAGCACTAGAGTCTCAGTTGTCTTTTAGCACAACATTCCATCCTCAGTCAAACGGATAGATTGAGAGGACAATATAGATATTAGAGGATATGCTCCAAGCATGCGTATTAGATTTTGGGGGTAGTTGGATTTAGTTCATGCCGCTAGTAGAATTTGCGTATATAACAACAGTTATGAGACCAGCATTGGCATGACACTGTTTGAAGCTCTATATGGTAGAAGATGTCGTTCTCCTTTGTTTTGGGATGAAGTGGGTGAACGGCGAGTAGTGGGACCAGAGCTTGTTCAGCAAGCACGTGATAAGGTTCAACTCATTAAAGAGAGAATCAGTGCAGCTCAGAATCGTCAGAAAAGTTATGCTGATAATCGCTGCAGGAATTTGGAATTTAATGTTAGTGATAATGTATTTTTGAAGATAGCTCCATTGAAAGGGGTTATGAGGTTCAGGAAGAAGGGTAAACTTAGCCCTAGGTTTAATGGTCCATTTGAGATTTTAGATAAAGTGGGGCTGGTTGCCTACAAGCTAGCTTTGCCACCTCTATTATCCAGGATGCACGACGTATTCCACATCTCCATGCTGAGGAAATACGTTCTAGACCCTTCTCATATTATCAGTTATGGTGAATTAGAGCTCAATGATTCTCTAGTGTATGAGGAGGTGCCATTACAGATTCTGGATAGGAAAGTGCAAGAGTTGTGTAACAAGAAGATTCCTCTAATAAAAGTTTTGTGGAGAAATCATGCAGTGGAAGAGGCTTCTTGGGAATCCGAGGAGCAGATAAAGCAGAAGTATCCACAATTATTTCAAGAAGCTTGGGTAGTTAGGTAATATTTCTTTTGCAGGTACATGTAATAGTTCTATTAGTAAACGGTATTTTAGTTTTGGGAAAATTTTATTTTGTTTATGTAATCTCCCAGGGCTCGGAATATAACTACGGTATTCCTCCGCCATAAGTGAGGGTAAGTAATAAAATAAGTAGACCATTTTACTTTTAAGGAATGATGGATTACATGAATAGAAAATTTCAAGGACGAAATTTTATAAGGAGGGGAGAATGTAATAACCCTAAGAATAAGGGTAATTAAATAATAATAAAAGAGGGAGAAAAGGAAATAAAATAGGGCACAACAGGTCTTTGTCGACGAGAAAATACCGAGGAAATTTTGGATAATTTTGAATTTTGTCGACGAGGCGAGAGTTCGTCGACGAGTTGTCTTCTAGGCCTCGTCGATGAGGTGATGTGGCTCGTCGACAAAGGCCATAGTATAATTAGCCCTAAACGCCATTTGTTGGTTGATTTTTGCCGCATAATTTCTCTATCTCCCTCCCTTTGGTTCTCCTTCCTTTTCTCTCAATTTTCGGGTCCGTTTGCCATCAGATTGCCGATCCGAAACCACCACAACACTCCTAGGGAAATTCTTTGCATATCTGTTGGAGTGGATCGTCGGTGGAGCTAGTTTGGAATCCATCCCAGATCCAGGGTAAGACTTTCTACTCAATATTTGACTTCCTGATAGTTATAGAAAGCGTAGTACACATAGAAATATTGAAGTTTAGTTCTGGAAAATATCAATTTAAGGGTGTTGAATGGAGAACCCTGCAGATGCAGGACTGTTTGTCTTAGGAGCTTTTCAGGAATCAGCTAAGGGGATAAATTAAGCTAGATATTTTATAAAAATAAGTATAATTTTATAGCATTTGATTTCAGGGAAATATATATATATATATATATATATATATAAAATTATGCATTATGTTGGAAAATACTATTGAAACAGATGGGATATTCTGAATTTATGAAAAACCCATTTTGTGTGGCATAAGCAAAATTTATAATGAAATACTGTTTTCTGGAAATATGATAAAATATGGACATGCTTTTCCGGTGTATGGGCCGTGCTATAGATATGTTTTTTCGGCGTACAGACCGTGCTATGGATATGATTTGCCGGCGTACAGACCGTGTTATGGTAAAATGTGAAATACCAGCGTACGGGCCGATGATTTTCATGATATACGTATACATGCAAAATGATGTGATAATATTGATTTGGAAATCAATAGTATAAAATATCCATGTAGCACAGTTTGATTATATGTTATATATTATCAGAACCTGATTGGCTTGGTTTAGGTTAGCACTTGCACGGTACCGATGCTATGTGTTCGTGATTATCATGATATTGTGTTAACGCTGCTGTACAGAGTAGCGTGAGGATAGATAGTCGATATGGTTTTAAGAAGTGTGAGTGCCCCTGGTGTACATACTAGGTCTGGCAGACCCATCGGACTTACAAACTGTACTTTTGACTTGACAGTGGTTAGCTAACCATTGTCAAGTCTCGCCTTCGGGCCACACAACCCATTCATGTGGGTGTAATACATGACAACAGCTAGCTAACCTACCAGGGTTGTTTTCGTATTATTGTTATGATATGAGATAAATTATGCTTGTAGAAATCCATTATGTTCTGCTTTGAAATGAGTATACATGTTTTATTCCTAGATATGATACATACAGTTTTATTGGATATGTTTATGTATATGATTATGTGTATAAGACATAAATACTCATATTGCCACACATTAATATTAGTTTATTTCCCTTACTAAGAGGTGTCTCACCCCAAATTGTATGATCATTTCAGGAGCCCTTGATAGGAGAGCGGATAAAGCTTCGCTGAGGTAGCTACGATTGGTTTGCCCTTTCTGAAGGGTAAGTGTTTTGGTAGGGTCAGATGGACTTTGTGAAGAGTGACCCTAGGTTTCTTTTGGGTTGTGTATTATGTATACATAAATATAATGGATAAGTGTTTAGGTAGGGTCAGATGGACTTTGTGAAGAGTGACCCTAGGTTTCTTTTGGGTTGTGTATTATGTATACATAAATATAATGGATGTAGTAACTTTGGTATTGTGATGAGTGATATTGGGTTTATGATATTATATGATTTTATGTTTCCTACTGTTTAGGTTTCCGTATTGTGTTTCTGGTATGTCCCTGGTACCCACGGGTTCAGGTTGATTATGACCTACCGAATTTAATATGTTGATATTGTATTTTATTATTTAAGGAAAAAAATATGTTGAAATTAAGCAGGTCGTTACACCCCCTCTCAAATGTGCAGTCCTTATAGTGTTACATGTCACCTTTCGTACAATGACGCGTCTCCAACTTAAAAAAAAATTCTATTTTTTTCCCATATATTTAATTTATTATTATTTCTTTTTGTATTTTTGTATTTTTTTATTATACTAAAAAATTATTATAAAGTAATATATTATATACATGTTTAGATTATTGAGTTTATGCGATCTAATGCAAATTTAGAGTGAGTTGGAAGAACACATACCTATTTGAAACAAATCCATTTTATTTTCAAAATGCATTATTCATTGTAAATTCACTATTACTGAAAATTTTATGATCCATAATTATGCATCCATCTTCTCCATTCACTCTACTATTCATGCATTTGATTATAACATACTCACACACAAATATATCAAAAGATACGTACCTCCTTTATCTTTGTTTACTTCTGCTTAAATTCCTTTCTGCAGCCCTTGCATGCTCTTATACTTATCTTTTGGTAGCCTCTCGTGAAAGTAATTGTGACAACCCGAATAAAAATGGAATTTAAATAATAAAGAGGAAAGGAAATTATCAGAGGACTCATCAACGAAGACAAGATTCATCGACGAGGGTATAAGAAAATTCGTCGACAAAGACAGAATTCGTCAATGAGGAAATACCGAGAGAGGTTTTGAGCCAACTGAATTTCGTTGACGAGGACAGAATTTTGTCGATGAAATTATTAAATGATTCTTCGACGAATGACGAGGCTCGTCGACGAATCCCCTGTTCTAAATATCAAAATCCGGATTTTTACTTCGCAATTAAGCAAACTCTCTCCTTTCTCTCTTCCAATCGGCCCTCTCTCTCTCTCTATCTCTCTCTCTCTCTCTCTCTCTCTCTCTCTCTCTCTCTCTCTCTCTCTTATCGATTTTGGGTCAAATTTACGTCGGATTGACAATCTGAAGCCATCACGACGCTCGTGGGGAAGTTCTCTCCAAAATTTGCCGGAGCGGATCGTTGGTGAAAGCAAGTTGGAAATCATCCCTAAGTTGAGGTAAGACTTTTTAAGCAAAATTTGGTCTTACAGTAGTTATAGGAAATGATATACACGCAAATACTGAAGTTTAATACTGAGAATTTTCAGTTTTAGGGTATTGATCAGGAAACCTACGGGGGGTAGACCAGGATATTTTTGGGGCTTTCTCAATAGCCGGGTAAGGGAATAAACTAAAGCAGTCATTTTCATGCAAATTATTATTATTTATGAGAAAAGTTATTTTCTGGAAAGCATGTATTATAGTTATAGATTACGAAGGAAATGTACGTTCGAGAAAATACTGCTAATATGTTGAAATGTATATATATATGTATGAGATGCCAGAAAGTACAATTTTAAAATGTGATGTCTAGTTTTATACAGCAAATGTGTGGCATGAATATTATTTTACGTGGAGAAATATTATGATATGATAATGTTATGAATGCAGTATGATTTGAGAAATTATGAAAGTATACAGTATATTATGATGTTGACAAATACATGATAAATTGATTATTTTTAGAATGATGTATTTATCGGCACGAGGTCGTATTTATGTATGATATCAGCGTGAGGCCATATTTATGTATGATTTCGGCACGAGGCCGTATTTATGTATGATTTCGGTGCGAGGTTGTATTTATGAAACGATCGGCATGAGACCGTATTTATGAAACGATCGGCATGAGGCCGTATTTATGAAATGTTTGGCGCGAGGCCATTTTTGTGAAAATTATGAACTCTGCTATATTATCATGTACTATATGTTAGCAGAACCCTGATGTTAGTTTAGTTCAGTTTAGGAGCTCGGTACCGTAGCTATATAGATCAGATATTTATGTTTAAATTAGTGTTAACCTATCCACGAGGAGGTGGGAGATGGATAGTCGATGTGCTTTCAGTAGAGTGTGGACATCCACCTGGCAGTCCGGACCTGGGTGCGGCGGGCCCATCGTACTTACAGACATTTTTGACTCAGCAGTGGTCGGTTAGGCATTGTCGGGTCCCGCCTTCGGGCTGCACAACCTGTCATGGGGGGTAATACATGACATTAGCTAGTTATTCATCCTGGGTATGTTTTCAGTATTATCAGTATAACAAATATTTACGTATGATATGATTTATCAGCAATTACAAAAGTATATGATTATTTAGTATGTTATGATAAATGTCTACAGATATATGAAATGTACTGTATATGTATAATTACATTAAATATTCATGTTGCCACACAGTTGTATTTAGTTTATCTTCCCTTATTGAGAAGTGTCTCACCCTCGAATATTAAATGATTTTCAGGAAATCCAGAGAGACCGGCGGGTCAGGGCCACCGTTGAGTGATTGGAGCTTCCCCACTAGAAGGGTAAGCATTGAACTAGAATTAGGAGATTTTTGTTGTACGATCCTAGTGTTATTTTGACTTTTTGGAGGTTGTATATAGGAACAGTATTTTGATGATATAGTAAACTCTGGTATTATGTTTTATGGTTGGATGTTTGAGATTTTATACTTACTACTGCTTAGGTTTCCGCTGTGATTGACAGGTGTCCCTGTTACCCACGAGTTCGAGTCGACTTTTCCATATATTATGTTACATTAAATATTAAGGAATTTGAGGTCGTTACAAGAATGGTGTAATCTTAGGAGGGTGGGTGAATTGGGTATTTTAATATTTTAATGCGTGTAAGCTTGATTAATTTGAAAACTAAATTACCACGTGCTCTCACTATTTTAATCACCATGAAAAACTAAGCAAGGAATGGCTATACCAATCAGCAATCCTAAATATATAATCAAACCACAAGGTATATTATTTTTATAGAAAATTAATATTTGAAACAAGATATTTAACCATACAAATATTATCTTTTTATTTGAACAATTTACCAATCAATTAATATCAATCAATATTAAACAATTTCAGCAGATTAAGCCAAGTTTGAATTTTCAGCCTGCAATAGCGTTTGATCTCGATATGTATTCGAATCATTCAATATATCCACAAATCAATCTAAGCATTCATACCATTCCCAAATTAATATATAAGTGCGAGAAATTAAAGAGATAAAGGGAAAGAAGAACACTAAGATTCTTTTATAAGGTTCGGCAACTTGCCTACATCCTTGCCTCAAGAAACCCGCTGTGAGGATTTCCTTTACCATCTTCGTTCAATAGGTGGAGTTCCCTCTCTCCTTTTAGTAGGTGGAGCACCTCTCTCTTTTGAGTAGGTAGAGATACCTCTCAAGTAAGAACACCCTCTTGCTTGTTTGATTCTATCCCCGAATTGAATGTTTACAAAACAAGATACAATAACATATTCTTGTACAAGATAAAACTCTCTCAGAAGAGTGATTTATACAATAACATATTCCCGAATTGATTTATTAGTGATTTATACTGGTACAAATCACTAATATACTCTCAACAAAAAGATGTAATGAAGCTCAAGAGATTTCTAGGTTTTCTAGACTAAAATATATGATAGTGAAGAGCAAAAACCAGAAATTGTTTGCAACAAGGAAGAACAGCGCTGAGTAGCTTCTTAAGATTGAAATCTATAAATTTTCAAGCTTTTGGGTTGCCCTAACACGATTAGGGTTGCCCTTAAATAGTGGGTTTTCAAATTTGACAGTTTTCCTAAAATTTGAAAACAATATATTCTGAAAATGGTAAGAAATCACGTTGTTTGTAACTTGACCCGTGTAACTTTAGTCGACTGAACTGGGTTCGGTTGACTAAACTTCCAGTTCAGTTGCCTGAACCAATTAAAAACTTGAATTTCAAACAAGTAGTACCGTTTCAATCTACTAAACATTGAGTCCAGTCACCCGAACCAACACTGTTTGGCCTTTTTTAATGGTAGTACCTGTTGGTCGCCTGATTTAAAAGTCTGGTCACCTAAATTTACTGATTCCAGACCAGTTTGTTTAGATTCTTGTGAAATTCAATGTTCTTTATTTCAAAACTCTTTTGTATTCTTTTTGAAAAGATATTTAGATTTTGAAAATATATTTTCTGAGTTATTGAAGTAGGTCTCTAAGTCCAATTTTATCCTATCAGCTTCATACACAATCTTAAAATTGAGAAGTACTCTCATGAGACTTCTAATACATTACACATCAAATAAAAATTAAGTCCTCATGTCTTGAAGCTTTAACTTCATCCAAGTTTTAGCCAATCTTCATTTAGCTTTTGTTCTTCATGACTTTTAAGCTTTAAATAAGATCCATTGTGCTTGTGAGTTATGATACTTGTAAATTCACTTGAAGCATAATGAGATTCCTTAGTTTGTCATTATCAAAATCGAGATTAAGCCTTGTTAGGCTAACAATATCCCCCTTTTTGATTATGAAAAATAAAGAGAAAAATAAGGTAGCCTTGATAAGGCCCCCCCTCACAATAAGCATAATCATATTGTAAATAAAAATTTCAGTATTCTCCCCCTTAGGAAAATACAAGTACAAATATGTTTTCAGTACAAAGATATTTTCAGTAAGAGTATATTTTCAATACAAGCAGTACATTTTCAATTTGCTTTCATTTATTTAGCTTGTTCTCTCAGTTCATAGTACACATAGTAAGTACACAAACATATAATTCTCCCATACATATTGATTTTCATGGTATATAGTATCAGTACACATAAATACATATTTTGCTTTGTTCTATGCTTGTTTGTTATTCAGTTATATTTTGCTTTATTCTCCCCTTTTTGACATCAACAAAAAAGGATATTTAATAACTCATACACAGCAAACATAAGTTCGTAAAAGATCTAGCATGCAGGTCACAAAGATGATATCATTCAGTATTGCTCAACCACAATATATAATGATTTCAGAGATATTTTCAAAACAAAAAAAAAAAGTTACAACCAAAGTTATAATGTTTCAAAGAAATCTCCTAAACAAACAATAAACAACCAAAAACTCTCATCTAGTCTTCCTCAGTAGCATCATCATCGAATGAGCTCTCGTCCTCTTCATTCAAACTCACTGCAATGGGAGCTTTCCCTTTGGAAGAAGAAACACTTCTCGTGTTGCTTTCAATTCGTGCGAGTCACCGATCAAAGGAGCTAAAGCTAGATTGGAAGGTCTGCTGAAGTGCATTATACTTAGTTTCTATATCTGCATGAATTGTACTATATTGCGCATCCATATCTCAATGATAGTCTAAAAACCAAGCAGGAGGTTCAATAGCAGAATGAGCTAGAGTAGGTGGTACTTCATGGGATGGATCATTTCCATGTTCATGTCCCTCCTCCATTTGTTCTCTCGGGGGTGGTTAGTTTTTGGGAATCCAACTAAGTACGCCAGCAAAGCTCATATCCCATTAGTTTGACAGTGGGCAATGAGAATTGATATGGGGTTTTCCTTTTAACAAAGAGAGTTGTAAAACTAGCTAAACTTAGGTTCTCAAAAATGAGGTTCAATTCCTCCATAAGGGAGTATGACCCGTCTAGTCTCTTCTTTAGTTATCATCCACTTTAGTATAAGTGAAGGAAGATCCAAACGCTTGCCTTTATAAATACGCCACATAACAAAACAGTCAATATAGGAGATATGGTCTCTCAAACCACTCCTAAGTAGAATGTTATACGTTAAAAGCAAGTGTATGATCTTTGCGTTAAGATTGAGCTGCCTATACAAAGGCAGATGACCAAAAGTTACTGGTGGTTCAGATAAAATTAGAGGCAAAAATTCTTGGGGTGTAAACCCTTGTTCCATTAACTAGTTTTGTCCTATGTTTGGACAATCAAATTGCCCAAACTGAATTCTAAATATTTCTGCTATAGTTTGTGGGGTTAGGGCAACAAATTTATTTATGATTTGGGTCATGTAAATGAGTCCGTCCCTTGCTACGTTTGCATAAAACAAATGAACTAGGTTTGGATACATGCCCTTAGGTTGATAAGAAATAAAACGATTCCAACCTAAATCAGTGAACATCCGAAGAATATGGGGAAAATTTGCTTTTATGAAATTTATATCTAAAACCTTACCAAGAATTGGTTCTATAGATTGGAGATACTCGTTGTAGATTTCTTTGCACTTGGAGTCACGAGCCATTGTGGGATATGCTTGATGTCATCTTTTCCAAAAGAGGAGTGCTTGTGAGCAACTTGCTTTGTCTTAGGCATGATTCCGAATCTCAAAGTAGAGAAAAATTGAGAAATTCAAAGTAAAATAGCAAGTTCTAGGCTTTGATTTGTAGTTTTGAAGCAAAAACGAGTGGAAGAAGCTTCTAATGGGTCAAAGTATTAATAGAAGAAGAAAATTTGTTTATCATAAAACACCCCCAAATCAACCCCCTATTAGGTGCTTACTGGGACCATCATCAACCACCCTACTCAAACCAACTGGAGTAATCTCTTGGCAAACTTGTCAACCCCACACTTCAAGACCTTAATCCATTTCGTGAGTGAATCGCAAATACAACTCTTAGCTCATTCTACAATTTTGATATTCTTTCAAGTGGAACTAGAGTTATCTCAGCCTGTTGTTAGATATTAGAATGATCTCTTTTTGAATTGTAAATACAGTAGGAATTATGAATCAATTAGATTAGCATTAAGCTTTTCCCAAATGTATGTAATTTTGATTGATTCTTCAACTTTGATGAAACACTATATTTGTAAAGACCCAGAATATATATATATATATATAAAATAAAATAAAAAAGGAAAAATGGATTTTGACTAAGGTAGGAGGAAAATCGGGGACGATTTTCTGGAGGAGCTAGAAAATCGGCAATGTTTTGGGTTTTAACTGAGGCCGGGTAAAGGTAAAACGATGAATTTTGGACCGGTTAATAGAAAACTGGCGACGATTTTCTAAGAAGCCAGGAAAACCGTCGACGGTTTTGGTTGTAGTGTTGAAAGTATAAAAGGAACCCGAGAGTCATTTGTTAAACATAAAAATAAAAACTCTCTCTCTCACTCTCAAGAAACCCATGGCCCCCTTACCTTATTCCTCTGATTCTGGCTCCGTTAAAGCCTGGATTGATGATCAGGAACCACCACAGGGTTCTTGGAAAGATTCTCTACATCATAGGTGGAGCGAAAATTCAATTTGGGGTTCAAGGGCACTATCCCAAAACTGAGGTAAGGGTGTTATTTAAGTATTTATTGGTTGTTTATCTAAATTATGGGATGAATAGACTTAGAAATGTAAATATGAATATAGTTTTGAGGTTGAATTAAGGAATTGGAATTTTGTGTAATACAGGGTTATGGTGTAAATAATGCAGGTATGAGTTAGGATTTGGCGAGTATTTTCCTAGAAATAAGGTAAAAATAGTAATACTCGTTTGGTTGACATTCTAGGAAATTTTAGTTGATTGATTGGGGAACATACATGTATAATTTCAAGGCGTAGAAATTACGAAAGCCACAGGCGTGAGATAAAGAAATAGTAAGCAGAGCTTAGATAGTCAGGTAAAGGGAAATATGTTGTGCTAGATAATTTAGAGATTCTACCAGTATAGCACGATACTTGAATATGAGTTATAGAGTATGGTTTTAAACTAATTAAATCATGGAAATTATATAGTATTACAATTTATATATATAGAGTTGTATTTAATTGTGTAGCATGAGAAAAATATTGAAACGTTTATAGAAATTTATACAGACTTATAGACTTGTAATTATATAGTTTTTATAGAGTTATGAAATGCAACTTATACAATTTTATATACAAAGCTACAACTATATAGAGGCTTACAGAATTACAATTTATGTGGTTATACAAAAATATGATTATACAGTATTTTATAGAACCATGTTTATATAGTATTTTACAGAACCATGTTAATATATTATTTTATAGAACCATGTTTATATAGCATTTTATAGAACCATAATTATACATAATTCTACCGAACCATGATATAGAGAGCATAGAACCATGACATACAGAAATATAAATTATATAGATTTACAGTTAATACAACATCATGGTTAATATAGAGAATTACAGAATCATGGTTAATATAGATGATATAAAATCATGGTAAAACAGATAGATCTTATATAGAAATAGTATTATATAGTATCAGACCTTGATGGAGTAGAGCAATTTATAGAGCATGGTACCGTTGCTATACAGTGTAGACAATGCAACCATACGTCTCAAATAGAGTATGGTACAGCCGATTGTGCCACAGATAGGGTAGATAACTCCTTGGCGTTCGGACCAGGTGGAGTGAGGCCTTTCGTGCTATAGGCATACACAGATGTATATAGTTAGGTTGACATTGGAGGGCCAACTAGTGTCTAGCCCTGCCTACGGGCCGCACAACCCAATCATGAGGGGTTAACTCATGACATACAACCATCCGGGGAAGTTTTCATATATATATATATAATACATAGAAAATAGAGATTACATATTATTGTTAGAAGTACTATTGATTAGAGAACTCAGAATCATGTATTTTAAAATGACATAAATGTAAGTTCTAAAATCAGTCACTTTTTAAAGACAATCCATGTATAGTTTAATTAAAGGTATTATTATGTGCTTAAACTCAAATGCCACACACCGGTAATAACATGTTTTTCTTTACTAAGAGGTGTCTCACCCTAACATCATAATTATTTCAGGTAACCCAGAGAGGTGTGCAGGGCTGGCTCAGAGATAGAGGAGGGGCTGAGTCGGCGTATTTTTTGGGTTGAGTTTTGGACTGTGTGGTAGAGCCCACAGTATTTTTGAGAATTTTTTAGGAAATGATGTATATGTGTGTATATATATATATAGATAGGTTTGTAGAACTTTGGTATTGTGTATTTTGGGTTATGTTATGGATGTTATGTTTTCTCGCTGCACAGATAAAATATAGGAATGGCACAGGTTACCACGACGCCTACTCTAGGCTGTGAAGACGATAGATGCTTATTTATAGGGTATCAAAGATTGTGTTAAATAGCTTGATAGATAATAAATAAATAAATAAATGGATAGGAATTTCGAGTCGTTACATTTTGATATCAGAGTCTAGGTTGTTAAGTTCTGTAGACTATAATGTGTAGTGGAAAACAATACTAAAGTATAAGAATGGATTAGAAATTCGGTGAGTTAATGTTGGGGAACTAATATGAGTATTTAGGGTTTTGTTCTGTGATCGGGAAGCAAGATTTCCGTAATGATTTCTGTGTTTTCCCTGAGGTGACGATTTCAAGAAAGTCATAGAAAACTATTGTCGGATTGTTTCTCTATCACTAGACTAGACCTGACAAAGAGGATCGGGTCGGATAATCCTTGACAGATAAGGCGGATTATCGAGTGAAAAAATCATAATCCATATTCGACTCATTTAAGAGGTGGATTAAGCGGTTTCGGGTCGGATAATTCATGGCGGATGGGCGGATAATCCGCCATTCTCAAATATAATTTTATTAATAATTTATTTTGTGTCACAATATATTAAGTTATATACAATAACTTGAGATTAGTTTGTGTATTAACTCTTTTAGCATGGATATTAAATGTTAAAACAAATGTTACAATAATAAAACCCAACAATAATAATATTATTTAATATGTACAATAAATTTAAACATGAATAAAAACCCTCAAATATACCATTTGCAAAAAAGAACCGCCAAAAATCTATGCACATAATACCAAGAAAAGAACATTCTTAATAAATATGACGCAATAAATATAATAATGATATTCCCACATCCATGAACTACACACAAATATGCTAATAAGCATACAATAAACCTACAAAGATAATGCCATATGATAATAACAACCATATAACCAATGATAAAATATATACATAATAAATAAATAAAGAAAACACATAGATTATAATATTACATAACAATATAAAATAATGAAACTAGTAAACCAAGACACTGCATATATTATATAGAATAATAACCCAGAATGATAATAGAAACAATATAGAATAATAATAAATCATAATAAATCTATTAATAATAAATCATAATAAATCTAAATATATAATAACAATTAAAATACATCCTAATAATCACATAAAAAATTTACCTTTATGAAGAAGGTGACGACAATCAGAATATGGGGAAAGCGGCCGAAGCAGGGATCTCGAAATAATACTAGAGAGAGGAGAGCTTTCGAACGACGGGTGTCTGAGTGTTGGATGTCGGTGCTGCAAGTGAGGTGCTCTGCTACTGCGAGACGGTGGTGATGGCGTGAACGGGGGTCGGAGCTGCAGGAGGTGACGATGGTCGTGAGGCAGTCGGTGCTGCCGTTGCTGCTGCTGGCTGTGATGACGATGAGGATGGACGACAAGATGGAGAATGGAGGGCACTGTGTGACTTTTGGTTAACCGGAGATGGGCAAGGCAGAGCAGGGATGTCAGAGCTGCTATCGCTGCTGCTGGGCATCAGGGGCGTGAAGGAGAGACTGGTGCTCTTGGAGCGTAGTAGTGTGGCGCTAGTGTTGGAGCTGTAGCAGAAGGGGGGAGGCTTGGCTGGGAATCTGGTGATGTCGTGGTAGTGAGAGAAGAGGGAGGTCGGGGATCCATGGGCATTAGGGCTAGGGCTTGAATGAATAGGGCTGGCCTTGGAGTGGGACTCCACTGTGAAGACCTGGCATAAATAATGCCTAATGGACCGTGTGGACAATGTTGGGGCACTGGGCTTTCCATAGTTGGGCAGTGGGCTATGGGCACTTCTTGGGTTGGGTTTTTAAGCGGTTTGGCGAATATCTGTCGGATAAAACTGAACCGACTCGCTAAGGAGGCGGATATGAAAAGTGAAAACCATATTCGACTCATTTAGCAAGCGGTTGATTATGAGTCGGTTAAAACGGGTCAGATGCGGGTCGGATTAACAGATTTTTATCCATTTTTCCAGGTCTACACTAGACTGAATCTTAAATTTAGAACAAAGACGATAGACTAATTAATAGTTTGAGATTTCAATTAGATAAATATGTTAGTTATGTTATACAGACAGGGTCCTCAGATTATGTTTACTTTCCCTTTCAGGATGGACCCTGGAGGTAGTAGCACTCATGCTAGTGGGGATGATGGGGCAGGCCCCTCTAGTGTAGGTGGTGGGAATTCAAACACAGTCTTGCATAGTGTGGCTCAACAAGTTATGGTTGAGATTGCGCGTTCTAGAGAGCTGAAAGGCCATCGAAAGACCAGGGCTGTACCATTGAAAAGTTTACTAAAATGAATCCTCCGACGTTCTCTGGAGAAGCTGATCCTGCAATGGCCAAAAACTGGATGCAGGAGATCGAGAAAATACTGTGTTGGGCTTTTGTGGAGCCTAGTTGTGTCTTAATTTAAATGACGACCCGACCTCAGTTTAATTAGAGATTTCTATCCTAAGGCTTAGTCTATGGAGCGAAGGCTTGGGCCGGAAAATTTTTGAAGCCCATTCCGAACGGAACCCTAGGTGCAACATATAAAAAGGGTGCTTTCGGGTGATTAGGGTTTGTGTGGTTGTATCCGCGAGAGAGAGCGAGAGCGAGAGAATTGTATCGCCGCACTCTCTGTGCTTTCTTCCTGATAATATAGAAATCCCTGCAACTCCATGGACGTAGGCAAAATTGCCGAACCACGTAAATATTGTCTTGTGCGTGTGATTGAATTTTTTTTTGGCGTTATTCTTTCTCTATTTGTTTCTCACAAATTTCGGGAATTTGTTTGTATATTCCTAACATACTGATGGTGCTCCACTGTACGGATGAGCAGAGGGTCCTCTATGCTACCTATAAATTGACAGGTGAGGTTGAGTTATGGTGGACGACTATGAGAAAATTTTGAGATGTTGCGAGCTATTCCAAATACAAAATTCAAACTTTATTCGCCCTTGAAATATTTTAGTTTTGTGCATTTCGTTACGTATGAATTTGGAGAATCCTGCTTCAGAAATTATGGTGGTTTGAAAGGACAAAAGAAGCGTATTCTCTAATTAGCCGGGTTAGATTTTGTTTGGTCTACTCATAAATGGTTAGGGCCTGTTTGTTATAACTTTTGTTTTTGATTTTTGATTTTTATTTTTACACGGTGAAGAAACATATTATGAAAAAACATATTGGTTTACGTTGTTAATTTTTTGTTTCAGTTTTTGGTGTTTGAAGTCTACGAAAAAGCTGAAAATTAAAATTTTATAGTTTTCAGTTATTTTGATAACATGTTAACAAAATATTATAATATTCATAATTAAAGTTTTTGGGATTTAATAATTTATTCTATACATACTTTTAAATTTTAACTATTCATTTTATGAATATATTTTAATAGTTATTCTTCATCTATTTGCCAAATCAAAAGATACTCTCCACAGTATTAAAAAAATTTATTATCTTGGTCCCTATACTTATAATAGATATAATTAAATATCTGCAGTTGAAATTATTACTCATAATAAGTTAAGGGTGTTATAATCTACAGAGATATACCATAATTTTTAAAATTATTTAATCTTGACTTGATTTCACACTAACTACAAATTTAATTTTTCCAAGAATCACCAAAGAACTTGATAGTTCAGTCATCTGAACACTGTTAACGGGCAAATTTTTTAAATATTTTAAATTTGAAATAAAGGTTGCTTGTGCCCCAAATTTTCTAAAAACTTGAAAAATACTCCAAGTAATCTTGGGCAACATGAAAACATTTTTAAAAACCTATATATACATGGTTTTGCAAATCAAAACACACCAAGAATTGAAAATTTTGATTGATAAGATGAAAGCACTCTTGTTCTTACAAAGTTCTCTTGCTCACTCAATGTAAAACTCTTTTGCTAAGATATTCTGAAGTGCTGATCTTTACTACTCTGATACCAATTGAAAGTAAAATATGATTCCCAAGATGGGGGGGGGGGGTGATTTGGATTATTTAAAACTTTTAGGCTCTTTAAAACTTTTACTTGTTTTAGTGCAACAACAAGAACGTTAGTAAATCGATCAAACCAAAACACACCATAAATTCCAATCAACCCCAATATTGAAATCAATCAATCAAAATAAACAAGAACTCGATGCTTTCAGCCTTAGATAATAGCCCTGTGATTATATGCAAACCCTGTTTTGTTTATGATTTGTAAAGCGCTCTCTTAATCAAGATTTCCTCAAATTAACCAACGTACTCCCTTGAAGGTTTTCGCAAAAGGTTAATTGAAATGTACTTTCTAGAATTAGGAGTCTTCTCTGAATCTTTACTTTCTACATTTTACTTGTATTTGTTGAATGCAAATTGATTGATTGCAAGGCTTAAGTAAAAATTCAGAGAAGACTCTTAATTCTAGAAAGTACGTTTCAATTAACCTTTTGCAGAAACCTTCAAGGGAGTATGTTGGTTAATTTGCGAAAATCTTGATTAAGAGAGCGCATTACAAAACATAAACAAAACAGGGCTTGCATATAGTCACAGGGCTATTATCAAAGGCTGAAAGCATCGAGTTCTTGTTTATTTTGATTGATTGATTTCAATATTGTGGTTGATTGGAATTTGTAGTGTGTTTTGGTTTGATTGATTTGCTTACGTTCTTGTTGTTGCACTAAAACAAGTAAAAGTTTTAAAAAGAGCCTAGAAGTTTTAACTAATCCAATTCACCCCCCCTCTTGGGAATCATATTCTACTTTCAATTAAGAATTAATTAGTGCCTTGATTAAGAAAATTTCTCTCTGAAATTCTTTGAGCTACACATTCTTATACAAGCCTATATACCTCACCTTTTACTCATTCCAGTGCAAAATCATATTAAGTGAGAGTATTTTGAGATTACGTACATTTTCATTGCAAGCTTGTACTCTCATGTTTGTGATTGATTGTTGATTTTAAATAGAGTTAAGCCCAAAAGTTTTTTCCCATTGATTTAATCCATAAATTTATTTTGTGGGGAAACTTTTATAAGCTTGTGAGTCTTTGCACTTTTATTGCAAGACTCTTAAGCTTGTCTTGTGTTTTCTTTGAATAAAATATTTTTGACAAGTTTGTGTTCTAAATATCTCTTGTGCTTGAGTTTCTGAAAATCTTTTTGAGATATTTGATTATACTTTTGAAATCTTTGAAACCCTATTTGTGGTTGATATATTTATATATATTGTTTCAAAGATATTATCATAGCACACTCACTACAAAAAAACAAGATTATTAGTGACGGATTTAAACCGTCACTAATACTCACAAAATCGTCACTAATAGTATTAGTGACGGTTTTATGATTATTAGTGACAGATTTTTATTAGTCGCTATACCTGTCGTTACTAATACTTATTAGTGACGAATATTTCAAACCGTCACTAATAATAGAGTATTAGTGACGGACTAAAACCATCACTAAAAACCAAAGCCCGTCACTATAGATTCTACACCGAATCGATCAAAAATCGTCACTAAAGCCATAGTATTAGTGACGGTTTTAAAACTGTCACTATTTCTCCATTATTAGTCACGGTCGTAAAACCCTCACTAATGCTCTATTATTAGTGACGGTTTTACAATTGTCACTATTACTCAATTATTAGTGACGATTGTGAAACCGTCAGTAATGGTCTATTATTAGTGATGATGTTAGAATCGTCACTATTGTTCTGCAGAGCTATTAGTGATGGTTTGAATTCCTTCACTAAAACTTTTTAAAGGGTATTAGTGATGATTTTGAAACCGTCACTAATACTTAAATTGGATAATTAATAGTGAAATTAATTTTGTTTCCAATTATTAATTCCTGTAAAAATCATAATTGCAATAAAATTCATAAATTATTCAAAATTCTAATTCAAATTAAAATACAAATATGTCATACAAATTCAAATTCAAATACAAATATATTATACAAATTCAAATTTACATACAAATACATTCTATAAATTCAAATTCAAATACATTTCATCTGTTTAAATAACAAAGAAAGTGAAAAGCTGCATCCGTAGTGCATGAGTCCTGATGTTGTCACCGTTGCAAACCCTACAAATTAATTAAGAAAGTTAAAAAAAATTAGTAAACGCTTTTTGAAAAATTTTGGCAACATTTCTCCTGTAAATATGACATTTTCCGTAAAGATACTCTAAACCCTAGGTATTTACGATAAATAGTTCATTATAATCCAACTAGTAATTAATTTTGCAAGTGCACAGGAGATAATAAGCATTAAATAATATAACGTGTTCATGCGTCCCATAAAATACATATATCAAAATATAGTGGATTATCCCCATAAACAACATATTTCATAGAGTAGACACAGTTGGTATGAGATTCACTATAAAATGAAAATCCCAAGAAAGAGAGCTCCACTCTAAAGAAAAGAAAGAGATGATACGTGCATTGTAAAGAGTGGAAATCTTAAGAAGATGAAGTATCATCTACTCCAACAACTGTAACCAGGCCAAGCATCCTCCCAAAATCAAACCTTATTGCCATTAGCTACTCTAAAATGAGTGGGAGGAAGGAACAAATAAGCAAAATGGGAAACAACTTTCTACAGACTTGCATGGGAAATAATGCCACTTCCTCTAATATTCCATCCATTCTGATGGACCCTATATTACTTTTAATCTCCTTTTTTGGCAATTAACAATTAATTTTTGGTTGCACATAAATTAAACTTAAACCTTGAAACATAAATAATAGATTTCAACGAAAATTAACATAATCACCAAGCAAGCAAGAAATCAACGAAAAATTATATCACATAGTCCAAAATTGGACTCATTAATTTTTCTTTCCTTTCCCTAAAATTTTCAACAAATTTTCAGCAGCATGCCGTTTATAAATAGAACATTTTCCAAACCTGCAAGTCACAAAAGCATGCAATTCACAATATTTTTGCATCATACATATGTCATTTAGATTAAGACATGCAACAACCTAAAAGTATCTACCAGCAGACAATACACATCACTGCATCAGTCATGCAGGTGGCGTTCCAATCAAGCATGCAGTCCTAATGTTCATTACCAGCAAAAGTTCACAAGATATATCAATCCAAGCATACAGTCCAGAAGTTAAATCATCTATTAAACTGAAGTTAGATATATACCAATCTCTAGTTGCAATGAAGACATGGATGATAGAGAAGAACAATGAGGCCATGGATGGTGGTGGTTGCATCAACGATTCTTTATCTAGTTTACCCAAAGTTTCTTTTCAAAATTGATTTGAAATGCGATAAGCCTGCCCATGTAGACAAAATGAATTTTAGCCTTTCATCTGATAGGTTGTCGCTTATAGTTAAGGTATGATTTAAATATAAATTTTATTTATCTTGAATCTTGATGTCCTTCTTGAAATTAGGAATAGCTTCCCAAGAGGGGGGGTGAATTGGATTTTTTTTTAATTTTAATGATTTTTAGGCTTTTGTTTATAAAACCTAGAAAACAATAATCAATAAATGATAATCACACTTAAAAATACTAAAATTTAAATGCACAAGTCAATTGATGAAATCAAAGTAATTCAATCACTCAACCAAAATATTAGAGCTTTTTTTTATTTCACTGTAAGCTTTTAGTATGCACTTCTCTTGATCAAGATTTCCGCAGATTAACCAACGTACTCCCTTTTGGGTTTCCGCAAACAATTAATCAAAACGTACTTTATAAATATCAAGAGTCTTTGCTTCTTTCTCACTTAAAAAATCTGCAACCTACACTTTTAAATCATACAACAACAGCAAATACAGAATATAAAGTAAAGCAGAGAGAAAGACACAAGATTTTTTACAAGGTTCGGCTTCAAGAATGAAATAAACTTTTGAAACTTTTCAAAGAATTCACCAAATTCCTTTTCTTTAGATGAGAAATCAGTAATTCTTTAGGATTTGATGAGCAAGAATATCAGAACAACAGTACTTTCAGCTTTGCAAGAGATTGATCAAAAGAGATTTTGAGAGCAAGAGAGCTTTGAGAGAATTTCAATACTTGGTGTATGTTTAATTAACAAAAACCATGTATTTATAGGCTTCCAAGCAGGTTTTCTTGTTGCAAGAGTTTCCTTAAAAAATTTCCCAAGTTGTTAAAAAATTTGGGGTTCAAACGGCTATAATTTAAAAAATAAGGTTTTTAAAATTTTGCCCGTTGAACAGTGTTCAAACATCTGAGGATTCGAAGTCAGACATCTAAAGTTCTTGAAACCCTTAAAAAATAGAACTAGATACAGGGTCAGATGTTTGAGGTTAGGGTTCAGACTTTTGAGGTTCCAGGTTCAGATGTCTGAAGTTGCGAGTTCAGACGTCTGAGTTGCTAATGCCTCTTTCTGTTTTGTTCCATAAAATCTTCAGACGTCTGCACTTAATCTTCAGACGTCTGAAGTAATTCTTCAGATGTCTGAACTGAAAAGTTCAGTCATCTGAACTACCAAGATCCTGTTTTATAAAATATTGTTTTTTTAAAAAAAAAAAAACTGATTTGCTCTCTTATGATCTTTATAAAACTTGATTCAAAATACTTGAATAGGTCCTTAAATCTTTATGATCTCTCGAAAAAGCTTCAAAATATATTTCAAATGATATTTTAACTTTTCAAATACTCACAAGTATTCCTAAGTCTTCATAAGACATGCTTGAGTTCTCTCTTATGCTTTGCTCTTGCGGTTCTTTTGAAAAATTTGCTTGAGCTTCAAATATATTAGACTCTCTTTGGATCATTGAGAAGTTGTCTCATACTTGACTTATACTTGATCTTCTCTTGAACCATACTTGAGCTATACTTGAACTTTGCTTGAACTACACTTGATCCATATTTCCTGAAACACAAAACTCAACCTTTCCAAGTTAAAAATAGTCCTTTGTTTGTTATCACCAAAACCAATTGAAAGACCTTGTTTGGCCAACAATCTCCTCCTTTTTGATAATGACAAACAAGGAGTAAAGATAAAGGTTTTATGTGAAATGAAATACTCCCCCTTGCTATAAGCCATATAAAGTTTTATCATATAACCATGTCAACTTTAAGTTCACATATAGCCAAGAGCCAAGTTCTCATACATATATCCATATATGTTAGTTTGAATCATTTATATCAAGTTTATCAACTTCACATATGGTTCATCAAGATATGTTGCAGTTCATTCATCAAGATCAAATTTACATGTATCATTTATCCAATAGTTATCCAATATGTCATTTATCCAATAGTTATCCAATATGTCATTTATCCAATAGTTATCCAATATGTCATTTATCTAATAGTTACCCAATATGCCATTTATCCAATAGTTATCCAATATTTACTTGTACTTTTACTTTATCTTTACTAAGCATAAGCACTCTCTCTCCCCCTTTGTCATTAGTCAAAAAGAGTAATACAATTATAAAGAACCATCAAAAATCATTCTCTAATCAAGACAAAGGGATAATATATATGTTCCATACAAAAAGTTACATTTTAGCATGATTACAGACAAATTGAGGTGCATAAGTTTTGATGCTTTTAAACAAAAAGTTACATAGTAGCCTAAACTAGATAACTTCTAGCTTTCCTAGACTTCTTCCTCAGATCCATCTCCTTTCTCTTCTTCTTCTTCTCCTTCTTCTTCAGTATTCCCTTCATCACCTTCTTCTTCAAAACTTCCTTCTTATTCTGCAGAAGCATCATCATCATCATCATCTCCACTTTGAGGAGCAGAGGTAATGTCCATGGGATCACTTCCCTTAGATGATTTAGCATGATATTGTTCTATATGAGTGACCCGTTTATCAAGTGATGTGACCTTTTTTTTTGATATTCTGAAGTCCAGTGCATACTTCAAAGGAGAAACTAGAGAAATCCTTTTGAAAGGATAAGAACCAAGAAGGTGTATCTGGAGATGAGCCAAGTTCTTGTGTAGAAGAGGATTGAGCAGCTGTTGATACTGGTGTAGAGGCTAAGGCTGAGGCTGAGGCTGAAGCTGAAGTTGCTGCAGATGCAGGTGGTGCATGTGTAGTCCTTGCAGCTTTCAAATACCGTCCAGAACTTCCCTTATTATATCCCATTTGCTTGAGAGAAGTTTCATTAATAAGATCATATCGAGTTCTTTTTATGAAAAACTCAGAGATATTGGCAATGTTAAGGTGAGTAAAGAGGAGAGTGAGAATTCCTCCATAAGGAAGAATAACTCGATTAGATTCCAGCTTGGTCTGCATCCATCTAACGATTAAACTAGCCAGGTTTAGTTTCTTTCCTTTAAGCAAACACCAAAGAATAAAGCATTCGATATAAGAAAGGTTATCAAAAGAGCCTTGTTTTGGAATGATATTGTTAGAAACAAGTTTGTGGAGAATCTGGCCTTTAAAATTCAGTTGCTTGTATAACGGAGGATGTGCAAAATAAATGGGTTCATTTGTCATGATTAATGGAAGAAAGCTTCAGGAGTGAATCCTTGTTTAAGGATCCAAGATTGAGCAAACATAGGACAATTAAACTCTCCTGGAGTAATTTTGAAAATGGGAGATAATATTTCGGAATTCAACAGTATTTTCTTCCCTTTAATTCTGAAGAAAAAATCCCATCTTCATATGTCATATTTGAATAGAAAATTTTCACCAAATGAGGAAAACAACCCTTGGGTTGTTGAGTAATGAAATCAAGCCATCCAATATCTCGAAATAAAGTAAGAGTATCTGGAAATTCAGTAATAGAGAATGATACATCCAAGACTTTACCTAAGATTGGTTCTATAGAACTCAAAGAATTTCGATAACGGATTCTAGCTCGAGGAGCAACCAACCATTTTTCAATGTTTTGAGTCTCCCTTCCTGATGAAGAACCCTTGTTTGCAGTCTGCTTGATTTGAGGCATGAAGACACGAAATTTTGGATGCCCTAGGTTTCATGGAATAAATCTCTGTAAGATAAAAACTTCGGATTGGAGTGAGAATGAGAGAAAATGGAGAGAAAAGTGTTTGGATGAATGAGACAAACAACTTCAGAAATCTGAAGTTAGGGTTTAGTGTGCGAAAATTATATAAACCCGGCGACTTCAGATGTCTGAAGAATATCTTTAGATGTCTGAAGTTTTAAAAACTGAAATTTTAAAAGTCAGTAGGAGTTCAGACGTCTGAAGTCCCAAGTTCAGTCATCTGAACCCTTCTGCTACAATGTTCAGATGTCTGGGGTGTCAACATCAGACGTCTGAAGTGCATAAAAATTCTGAAATTTCATTTCTAATACACTTCTCTGCTATGGATTAGCTCAAGTTCCCTCCTAATATGTATGAATCTTTCTTCACTTAGAGGTTTTGTAAAAATATCAGCCCATTGATCACTTGTATTTATAAATTCAAGAATTATATTCTCTTTTTGAACATGATCTCTTAAAATATGATGTCTTATGTCTATATGCTTAGTTCTTGAGTGTGAAATTGGGTTTTTAGATATGTTTATAGCACTTGTGTTATCACACTTTATTGGTATTGTTTTATATTCCAGATTTAAATCATTTAATTGTTGTTTCATATATAAGATTTGTGCACAACAACTTCCCGCTGCCACATATTCAGCTTCGGCGGTTGATAAAGCTATATAATTTTGTTTCTTTGAGAACCATGATACTAAGGATTGTCCTAGAAAGTGACATGTGCCACTTGTATTTTTTCTATCAATCTTACATCCGGCGTAATCAGTATCGGAGTAACTTACCATATTAAAATTCGTATCCTTTGGATACCATAACCCTAGATCAAGTGATCCTACCGAGTACCTAAGAATTCTCTTGACGGTTGTTAAATGTGATTCCTTGGGGGCTGATTGAAATCTAGCACACATACACACACTAAACATAATATCCGGTCTACTAGTAGTTAAATATAGTAAGCTACCAATAATTCCTCTATAGTGTGTGATGTCTACTTGCTTTCCTTTTTCATCTCTATCAAGACTTGTAGTTGTACTCATTGGAGTTCCTATAGGTTTACTTTGTTCCATATCAAACTTGTTGAGCATATCCTTGATGTACTTAGTTTGATTTATGAAAGTTCCATTTTTAGCTTGCTTTATTTGTAATCCTAGAAAATAATTTAGCTCCCCCATCATACTTATCTCAAATTCTTTTTGCATACATGTGGCAAATTCTTTACATAGATCTTCATTTGTGGCTCCAAAAATAATATCATCTACATATATTTGAACAATTAGCATATCTTTGTTTTTGGATTTAACGAATAAAGTACTATCAACCATTCCTCTTGTAAATTCATTTTTAAGTAAAAATTTACTTAATTTCTTATACCAAGCTCTTGGAGCTTGTTTCAAACCATAAAGAGCTTTAGTCAATTTGAATACATGGTTTGGATTTTTAGAATTTTCAAAACTTGGAGGTTGTTTGACATACACTTCTTCATTTATATATCCATTTAAGAACACACTCTTCACATCCATTTGATACAATTTAAAATCCTTATGGGCTGCATAGGCTAAAAGCATCCCGATTGCTTCCATCCTTGCCACAAGGGCAAAGGTTTCATCATAATCAATTCCTTCTTCTTGATTATACCCTTGTGCCACTAGCCTAACTTTATTTCTTACAACAACTCCATATTCATCTTTCTTATTTCTAAATACCCATTTAGATCCTATGATTGATTTATCTTTGGGTTTTGGTATAAGTTCTCATACTTGACTTCTTTCAAATTGATTTAATTCCTCTTGCATAGTTATAATCCATGAATCATCATTTAAAGCATCTTTAATATTTTTGGGTTTGTCTTGGGATAAAAAGGCATAATGATTGCAAATATTTTTTAGTGAGGCTCTAGTGGTTATTCCTTTTGATGTTTCACCAAAAATTTGTTCTTTTGGGTGATTTTTGTCATTTTCCGCTCTTTAGGAAGTTTCAGATTTTCTAAAAAGTTTTCATTTAGAGCATCATTATTCTTTTTTTCTTTTATTTCAAGATCTTCTTCCTTTTGTGAAGTGACTTCTTTTTCATCATTCATATCTTTAATGTCATAATTATTTGATTCATCAAAAGTTATATGAATTGATTCCATAATTGTAGAAGTTCTTTTATTATAAATCCTATAAGCTTTACTATTTGTAGAATAACCCAAGAAAATCCCTTCATCGGACTTTGCATCAAACTTTCCTAGATCATCTTTAGTATTTAGAATAAAGCATTTGCATCCAAATACATGAAAGTAGGAAATATTAGGTTTTCTATCTTTCCAAAGTTCATATGGTGTTTTATCTATTTTTTATCTTATTGATACCCTATTTATAATATAACATACTGTATTTACAGCTTCTGTCCAAAAATATTTAGGTAGATTATTTTCATTGAGCATTGTTCTTGCCATTTTATGTAAAGTTTTATTTTTCCTTTCAACAACTCCATTTTGTTGTGGAGTTTTAGGTGTTGAAAAATTGTGAGTTATTCCATGTTCATTACAAAATTTATCAACTTCCTTATTTTTAAACTCTCTTCCTTGGTCACTTTTAAAACTTGTTACAATATAGCCTTTCTCATTTTGTAATTTCTTGCATAAGGTTATTAATTGATTACAAACTTCATCTTTGTTTGCTACAAAGATTACCCAAGTAAATCTTGAATAATCATCTACTATTACAAAAGAATATTGTTTTCCACCTAAGCTTAAGGTTCTAGTTGGACCAAATAAGTCTAGGTGTAAGAGTTCCAGGGGTCTTTTGGTTGATATGAATTTTTTCTTTTTAAAACTTGTTTTTATTTGTTTTCCCTCTTGACATGCATCACACATCTTGTCTTTTATGTACTTAGTATTTGGTAATCCTTTTACAAGATTTTTCTTAAATAATTTAGATAGTAGGTCCATGCTAGCATGACCTAGTTTCCTATGCCATAACCAACTTACTTCATTCATAGCTGTTAAACAAGTTATGTTTTGATTTGCTATTTTCTCAAGATTTATGCAATAAACATTATTTATTCTATGAGCCATAAACAAGGTTTCTTTATTTTTGGGATTTTGGATAACACACTTTTCTTTCATGAAAATTACTTTAAACCCTTTATCACTTAATTGACTAATACTTAAAAGATATGTTTTAGTCCTTCCACTAATAGCACCTTATCCATAGTAAGTGAAGGTTCTTTACCAATTTTTCCAATACCAATAATTTTACCTTTGGCATTGTCGCCGAAGGTGACGTATCCCCCATCCTTTTGTTTTAAGGTAGTGAACTTGGTCTTGTCACCGGTCATATGCCTTGAGCATCCACTGTCCAAGTATCATTTGTCCGTTGTCGTTGTTGTCCTAAGGCAAACCTACAATGAGGGATACTATGTGTTAGTTTTTGTAATCCAAATTCTTTTAACTTTCTTTGTTTTGTTGTTTGTTCCACTATTTGTTTTCCATTCTCCTTGGACTTTAACATATTTTCTATTTAATGGGCAATTGAACATCACATGACCTTTAGTCTTGCACAGATAACAAGTGTTGTGTTCATGTTTGTTATTTGATGAAATACTAGCATAAAACTTAGCTTCCTTAACAAAATATCCCATGTATAGCTTTTTTTTCCTTTTGTTTGCTTTTCCGTTGTAGCCTATTCCTTCTTTGTTTCCATGAAGCCTTTGCTTTCCAATCATCTTTTCAAAGTTTTCTTTTCCGTTGGTAAAATTATAGACAATATTTTCTTTATCCTCAACTACCTTTTTGAGTTCATTTATTTCTAAATCTTTCTTATTCAAGTCATTTTTATGAGTTTTATTTAACTCTTGTTTTGCTATGTTTATTTCTTCTTCCAACTTCTTAATATAAGTATTTCTTTCTTCTTCAATAGCTTTGAATGATTCAACTTGCTTTACTAGTTCTTGATTTTGATCTTTTAAAGTTATATTTCTTTTAGAAACTTTTATAATCTTTTATGTAGTGAAAATAATTCAGACTGTAATTCCTTATAAGAAGGCAAGCTATCACATGACTCATCACAAGACTCGTTTTGAGATTCAGTTGAAGAGTAGTAAGAATTTACCTCTTCGTCATTCGCCATGAAGCATATATTTGTCATCTCTTGTTCACTTGATTCTATTTCAGTTTCGCTGAAGCTTGAATCGTCCCAAGTAGTTTTCATTGCTTCCTTCTTTTTCTTCTTGTCTTTCTTGAATAATGGACACTCCTGTTTGATATGCCCTGGCTTTTTGCAATGATAACAAATTGATAGTTCATTCTTACCTTTATTTTTTTTCCTACTCGTCTCTCCTTTTTTAGTTTTATTTTTATTAAACTTTCTAGGAAACCTTTTATTTCTTCTATAGAATTTTCCTAATCTCTTAGTAATGAATGCCAACTCATCTTGATCTAAGTCACCTGTTTCCCTTTCTTCTTCACTAGTGCTATGGTTAGATGCTTTTAGAGTTATGGATCTTTTATGCTTAGGTTCAGGATTCCTTTCTTTCAATGTCATTTCATATGTAAAAAGTGAACCTATAAGTTCATCCAAAGAAGTAGTCTTTAGGTTTCTACCTTCCATGATAGCTGTGGCCTTTGGTTCCCAAATAGAGGGTAGGCCTCTTAGAATTTTTCTGATCATTTCATATGTAGTATAGGTTTTTCCTAAGGCACTTAAAGAGTTTATTATGTGGGTAAATCTGGTGTACATGCTTGATATCGTTTCATCAGAATTCATTTTGAATGCTTCGTATTCGCTTGTTAACATGTCTATCCTAATCTCTAACATCAACAGTTCCTTCATAAGTTACTTCTAGTTTATCCCAAATCTCCTTAACTGTTTTGCAAGCCATAACTTGATTAAACTCATTAGCATCTAATGCACAATATAGCGCATTTATAGCACTTGCATTTATTTGAAGCATTTTATAGTCTAAGTCAGTCATGTCTTTCTTTTCTTTTGGAATATGTTTTTCATCAACTATCTTAGTGGGGATAAGATTTCCACCCATAACGACTTCCCAAGCTTTCCAATCCATGTGTTGGAGATATATTTCCATTCTCTTTTTCCAAAAAGTATAATTGTGTCCACAAAAGATTGGTGGACGGGTTGAGGATTGACCTTCAACAAATGGTGCTACTCCAATGTTTGCCATTAGATCTTTTTATAGTTTCTTGTTAGGAATTTCTATAACTAGGCTCTGATACCAATTGAAATTAGGAATAGCTTCCCAAGAGGGGGGGTGAATTGGATTTTTTTTTTAATTTTAATGATTTTTAAGATTTTGTTTATAAAACCCATAAAACAATAATCAATAAATGATAATCACACTTAAAAATACCGAAATTTAAATGCCCAAATCAATTAATGAAATCAAAGTAATTCAATCACTCAACCAAGAATATTAGAGCTTTTGTTGATTTCCCTGTAAGTTTTTAGTATGCACTTCTTTTGATCAAGATTTCCGCAGATTAACCAACGTACTCTCTTTTGGGTTTCCGCAAACGATTAATCAAAACGTAGTTTCTAAATATCAAAAGTCTTTGTTTCTTTCTCACTTAAAAAATCTGCAACCTACACTTTTAAATCATATAACAACAGAAAATACAGAATATAAAGTAAAGCAGAGAGAAAGACACAAGATTTTTTACGAGGTTCGGCTTCAACACAACCTACGTCCTCGCCCTTGGCAAAACACTGAAGGGTTCCACTATAGCAATTCCATTACCGAGTGGAACAACACCTGTTTACAACCACTCCTTTGGCCAAGGCTAGAGTCTGCCTTCTCCAAACAATATGCCCTTATTTTGTCAACGATCCAACAGCCTGGAATCATCCAAAATCTACAAGAGAAATATCAAAAGCTGGTGTACAAGAGAAGCTCACACAAAGAGCAGATTAATACAAATCAAAACTATGTACTTCAAAAGATAAAATATCAAGAATGAAATAAACTTTTGAAGCTTTTCAAAGAATTCACCAAATTCCTTTTCTCCAGATGAGAAATCGGTAATTCTTTAGGATTTGATGAGCAAGAATATCAGAACAACAGTACTTTCAGCTTTGCAAAAGATTGATCAAAAGAGATTTTGAGAGCAAGAGAGCTTTGAGAGAATTTCAATGCTTGGTGTATGTTTAATTAACAAAAACCATGTATTTATAGGCTTCCAAGCAAGTTTCCTTGTTGCAAGAGTTTCCTTAAAAAATTTCCCAAGTTGTTAAAAAATTTGGGGTTCAAATGGCTATAATTTAAAAAATAAGGTTTTTAAAATTTTGCCCGTTGAACAATGTTCAGATGTCTGAGGATTTGAGGTCAGACGTCTAAAGTTCCTAAAACCCTTAAAAAATAGAACTAGATACAGGGTCATATGTCTGAGGTCAGGGTTCAAACATTTGAGGCTCCAGGTTCAGATGTCTAAAGTCGCGAGTTCAGACGTCTGAGCTGCTAATGCCTCTTTCTGTTAGACATCTGCACTTAATCTTCAGACGTCTGAAGCAATTCTTCCGATGTCTGAACATGAAGTTCAGTCATCTGAACTAAAAAGTTCAGTCATCTAAACTACCAAGATCCTGTTTTATAAAATATCTTTCTTTAAAAAAAAAAAATTGATTTGCTTTCTTATGATCTTTATAAAACTTGATTTAAAATACTTAAATAGGTCCTTAAATCTTTATGATCTCTTGAAAAAGCTTCAAAATATATTTCAAATGATATTTTAACTTTTGAAATACTTATAAGTATGTTTCCTAAGCCTTTATAAGACATGCTTGAGTTCTCTCTTATGCTTTGCTCTTGAGGTTCTTTTGAAAAATTTGCTTGAGCTTCAAATATATTAGACTCTCTTTGGATCATTGAGAAGTTGTCTCATACTTGACTTATACTTGATCTTCTCTTGAACCATACTTGAGTTATACTTGAACTTTGCTTGAACTACACTTGATCCATATTTCTTGAAACACAAAACTCAACCTTTCCAAGTTAAAAATAGTTCTTTGTTTGTTATCACCAAAACCAATTGAAAGACCTTGTTAGGCCAACACTTCTTGTGGATGCAATATTAATGACCGCAAGAAGGACATCAAGATTCAAGCGAAATAAAACTAATATTTAAATCATACCTTAATTATAAGCGACAACCTATCAGATGAAAGGCTAAAATTCATTTTGTCTACATGGGTAGGCTTATCGCATTTCAAATCAATTTTGAAAGGAAACTCCGGGTAAACTAGATAAAGTCCCTCCATTCATTGTATACACACTGCAAATGATATGCCCACTAACAAAAATAGAAGTTATCAAAAGTAGACCTGAAGGTTAATTAACAAACCCTTCCCAATGGCAGCAAACTATAAGGAAAAATAAATATAATTTTTAAGCTATTTTTTAGTCATTCAAAATACTAACGTAAATTCATTAAGTACATAAAGCCAAGAGAAAGTTATAAAATTGCAAAGTTCATATTACTTTCAAGATTTATGATACACCTCCCAATTATTCCTATATTGTTTCCAAATCTCATCCAAATCCCAATTATTCCTATATTGTTCATATTACTTTGAAGTTTGGATTACTGGACTCTGAACCTCCTCCTTAGTAATACTATTTCTTTTGCACAAAGTGTTTTTTGTGGGAGAGAGGCAGATTGTGTATGTTATTTTTAGTAGACATTGAAGTGATAGGATGTTTGTCGTACAAAAAAAAAGGGCATTGTGTTCAAATTAAATTTTCTGATTTTTAGAAAGCATGTGATTGAGCTAGTTGGGAGTTCTTGGATAGAGTGCCTTTGAGGAAGGGTTCAGGTGTTACGTGGAGGAATTCGATAGGGGGCTGTTTATCTAATGCCTTTGTGAACCACCAATATGGATTGGAATCTCTAAAATCAAGCAAAACTAATATAGAAAACAACCCACCCTAAACATATGTGAACTACCAATATGGATAATCTTTAAAATCAAGCAAAACTAGTATAGAAAACAACTCAACTAGCCAATCCTTAAAAGAAGGTCCGCTTGTGTCCCAAATCATAATTTGACTATTTGACGCACTCGAAAAGGGGTCTTAGATTCCCATCTGCTTCTAATAACAAACTAAATGTAATTAATAAATTTTATTTTCAAAATTGTTTTCTAATTTTTTAACATTTATATGAAAATATTGAAAATTAAACAAAAGTGGCTTTTTCAATTTTTGATCCAAGTGTTATAAAAACTAGAAAACACTACAATTTTACTTGCTCGGACATAGCAAATGTTTTTTCCCATCCTTTCAAAAATATTTAAACATTAAATGACTAATTCTATCTTTCATTGTTTGAGAAAATTTTAACGCAATTTTGGCAGCATGCCGTTTGTAAATTGGATGTTTTCCCATAAAACCTGCACCTGATAGGTTCAAATAGACATTTATAAGAAGTTGAAGACACACGAGAACCTATATCCATTACCAGCATGCAATACACATCAACTGCATCCACCATGCAGGAGGCATTCTAGACTAGCATGCAATTATGTATTATATTCACAACATTAATACATGTAACCATATCTTAAATTCAGAATATAAATAGCAGAGAAGATGCTTAAGTTTCCATTTGTTGGACGAGGAGCAGATAAGGCAGTGTCATCAATGGGGAAGGAGAGAATGAAGTGGAATTAGACTAGTGGGTAAATGGGTATGTCTAAAAATGTGACATGTTTGAACTCGGCTTATGTAAAAACGTCTGTTTTTGTCAACTCATGATATGCTATGCTCATTTGGCAGCCACTCAGGTAGGACAATTCATGAAGTTTGAAGAAGCATCCGAAACAACTTCGAGACATGGTGAGATGACAATTGCAGGGGCAGTTCCTGTGCCTTAGTTGCCAAAATTACAAGAAAATGTGTGCAACTTCATGCCCTTCTGTTGAATGGCTCGGTTAAACCCTTCTTTTTTTGGGAGGGGGGGGGGGGGATGGAGAGTAAAAATGATTGAGCACAGCATGCATGGCTTCTATATAGTTACTAGATTTTGTTCCGTGTGTTGGACAACTTGAATCTTTAGAAGTAATAGTCGAGGTAGTAGTGGTGATAGGCAGTAAAATCTTAGTTACAGTCAGTTGTTTTGGAAAACCTAAACATAATTAAGATTTTACTGCTTATCACCACTACTACCTCGACTATTACTTCTAAAGATTCAAGTTGTCCAACACATGGAACAAAATTTAGAAACCATACAGAAGTCATGCATGCTGTGCTCAGTCATTTTAAACCCCCACCCCCCCCCCCCCCCCCCCCCCCCAAAAGAAGAGTTTAGCCAAGCCATTCAACAGAAGAGCATGAAGTTGCACACATTTTCTTATAATTTTGGAAACTGAAGCACAGGAACTGCCCCTGCAGTTGTCATCCCACCACGTCTCGAAGATGTTTCGGATGCTTCTTCAAACTTCATGAATTGTCCCACCTGAGTGGTTGCCAAATGAGCATAGCATATCATGAGTCGACAAAAACAGACGTTTTTACATAAGCTGAGTTCAAATATGTCACATTTTCAGACATACCCATTTACCACTAGTCCAATTCCACTTCATTCTATGGTCACTTTTTGGTTTGAGCTTACAAAATAAACCATGCATGTTTTGTGTGTGCTTATTACAAACCAAAAATCCTAATTACTATTACAAACCAAATAGATATGAAATGCATTACCAAAAGAGATTTGGTCTTCAACTTCACTTTCTCTTGGTGCCGTCAATGTATTTGTTAATGTTGACCTACACAAGAACTAGATATTCATCAAATACAAGAGTATTTGTCATTATCAAAGCCGGGCGTGACCTATAAGGTTAACACATCACATTGAAGAATGCTGGCAGAAAAATTTTCTTCAGCTTACATAGTATGATCACAATGTCATCCTCTAATCGTTCAAGTACGTTTACGCTCAATTTTTTTTAGCACAACTGCCGAAAAAAGATTCCCAGCTAAATCAACACCGAGCAAACATCTTCAGTCAAGTGTCCATGAAGGAAAACGGGTAGAACCCATTGTAAAAGGATATGACAGTCATGACTTTTCATTCCTAGCTTCTTCGCTTCCTTCGTTTTTATGCATTGAGCTATGTTCGATGCATATCCATTGGGGAACTTCACTGATTTCAACTAGTCGAAGAATTTATTCTTCTCATCCTTTGAGAATGTGTAACAAGCTAATGGCATGAGAATTTTGTCCCCATCACGAAACAGGTGCAACTCAAGTCGTATTCCCGTGTCTTCCATATCTCGGCGAGCATTTGCAGTGTCCTTTTTCTTCCCATTTATATCAAGCAATGTACCAATGACATTCTCATAAATGTTCTTTTCGATGTGCATGACATCCAAGTTATGGCGTAATAGAATATCTTTCCAATATGGCAACTCGAAAAAAATGTTTCTCTTTGTCCAATTCAACTCCCACTCAGCGTGTTTTCTTTTTCTACTAGTTGGTGGTTTCCCAAATTTCACATCTCCGATCAACCTTAGCTGGTTTAATATCTCTTCCCCACTTAGTCGCTTTGGCAACGACCTTCGTTCAGGTTTTCCATTGAAGCTTCTGACTCCACGAGTCCTCTAAGGATGTCCAGTTCATAGAAAACGACGATGACACATAAAGCATAACTTGCGGTCATGCTTCAAGGATAAAGGCCCAACATCCTTATTACATACTGGGCATGCTAAGTAACCTTTTGTGCTCCAACCTGACAGGTTTCCGTATGCGGGGAAATCATTAATTTTCCACAAGACTACAGCATGCATCCGAAATGTTGTCCCAGTTTGCACATCGAATGTCTCCACTCCTTTTTCCCATAATTTTTTCAATTCGTCAATTAACGGACACAGGTAAACATCAATATCATTACCAGGTGCTCTCGGTCCGGGAATCAGTAGAGACATATAAATGAAAGATTCTTTCATACATCACTATGGCGGCATATTGTATGGCATCATCATAACTGGACACATGCTATATGGGTTGGTCATGTTACCAAAAGGATTGAACCCATCTGAAGCAAGGCCAAGTCTGATGTTGCGAGGATCACTAGCAAACCACGGATGCATTTTATCAAATTCGGCCCGAGCTTCGGAGTCCGCTGGATGGCTAAGGGTGTTTCTATCTTGAAGATGTTTCTCTTGATGCCATCTCATATCTGTAGCAGTCTTTTTGCACATATACAATCGTTTCAGCCGCGGGATTAATGGACAATATCGCAAAACTTTTTTGGGAATCTTTTTACCCTTCTTCTGATTAGTTCTATACCTCGATTCACCACATTCTGGGCACTCGTTCGCATTTTCATGTTCACCATAAAAGAGTGCACAATCATACCTACACGCATGTATTAGAGTGTAACCGAGACCCAATTCACGCATGTATGTCTTCGCCTCATAAAAATACTTGGGAACTGTTTCACCCTCCAGCAATGTTGCCTTAATGAGGCTTAAATGCATGTTGAATGCACTCTGAGATAACCCATGCATTGTCCTTGCATGCAGCAACTTTATCAGAAACTCTAATTTTGAGAACTTTTTACATTTTGGATATAAGGGCACCCGTGCATCCCTCATGAGATTAGCAAATGGTTTACCGAGTCGATTCAACATACTAGGATGGCAAGGTATGGTACCCGCTGAAGTAGTTTCATCACTAGTACGCGACACACTGACATCACTCATGTCCACTGCAATCCCCCTTTGCAATTCACCTAACATTTCGATTAACCCTTCCGAATGTGTATCACCACCTACTATATTTGCCCCCTCATATTCATCGTCATTTAAATTATCCCTCTAAACTGCGTAATCTTGACCGTGGAACACCCATCTTGTGTACCTTTTCTCCATTCCAAAGTCTAACAAATATGAATGGACCAACTCAATGTGTTTGAATGTTATGTTTTGGCATTCTTGCAAGGACACCTTATTCTACTGGCTCTGTCTGCACGAGGACGCGCAAGTGTTCATCCAACTCTTATCCATGTTCATTAATTACCCTATAATATGTTCAAGTAAATGATGTTCATTATATTCTCATAATGTTTATCATGCATGCATCGTGAATCCCATAATCAACCATCATACTCTAAAGGGTACGGATCCTATTCCATTCAGGAATATTGCATTTACATTGCGATGAATCGCTCAAATTCCTTCGTCGTAGTCGTTATAAATTTCGACATCATCTCCCCATGGCTCTCGAAGTACACGATATGGGGGAAGTGAAAATTTGGCTAGTTTTCCATCACTAACAAATTGTCACGACACCCCACTATGCACCCAAAGAACACAAGTAGAGACGCGCTCGAAATATATAATGACAATTGATAAAGTGTGAACGATGACAACAATGTAAATACAACTTCCTGAACTGTCCACATTGGACAGTCTAAGAATGGTTGAAATATTCACATTACTACTCGTAAGTGAAACAAATAATTAACATGTTCAAGTGATTATTAGTCAACATAGTGTGACTAATAATAAATTGAAATATAACAATTGATTTGTCTCACATGTACGATTAGGAATGAATGTATAGTAACCGTTCTTGGATGGGTCTAAGTTTCAATGTAAGCATTTGTTTTTTTAATAATACGTGTAAGGACGATCAATTTGATCTAATGCAATGGATGACTTAAAATGACATTTTTTTTTTCAAAGTGTAAACACAATAAAATAGCATTATCCCATCACCTTGAAGCAAAATACTACAATTTCATTGGAAGTTTGTCTCTTATTTATTGTTTAATTTTGTAGTTGTAATTTTACAAGCAATTACAAAAAGGACACATCTTGCTTTCCTATTTTGTTTGAATTTGTATAGGAGAATTGAAAAGAAATCTTGTTTTGTTTTTAGTTGTTTTGATGTTTGATTTTGTAGCAAAAATAAAATACAATTGTAGGTGAGAACTATCGTATGAGAGGATTTTTTATTTTTACGTATGCATTAAAATCATCCTGATTTAAAGTGTTCAGAATTTCTACATAAAGTAATTAAATGACATTCGGATGAGTCATACGAGTTACAATTAGTTGTTTAGTATAGATTCTCTTGTATTTTTTTTATTATGATAGAAGTGACAACAAAGCCATGGCCAGATTTTGCAATTGATAGAACACCAAATAGAAAAATACTTGAACCCTAACTAGTATATTTTATTTTATTTTGTTTTTTGTGGTATTCATCTTGCTGAGTTTTCTAACTTTAATCCTTTAATATGAATGAGGCTTATATCAGTTTATTTAATTAATGCACGAGCTAAATCTTTGAAACATCTCAAGATAGTTATGAACCAATAGTTATATTGAGGATAGAGTTCTTGCATCATGGAAGAAGTGTTGACTGAACTGTAATCTATATGCAATTCTTTTAACAAGTGTTGATTAATGAATTTAGTTATGATAGTTATGATAGTTATAATCCATGATGGATTAAGCAATAATCAATTGACTGAATTGTAATCTATATCCAATTTTTTTAATAAATGTTGATTAATGAATTTAGTTCAAATTAAGGGATTTTATCTATTTTGTCAAGTCTACAGAAGATGAAGAATGTTATTTATTATCTCTAGTACTATTACAAAGGAGATTGTCATACTTTGGTTTGGTCTTTAAGATTATGTTTGGTTTATGAAAAGCTTATTCCTAAGAATAGATTAGTTTTAGTAAATTAATTATAACTAGTTACATAATAAATTAAATTATTGTTATAAAACAAATAAGAATGTGAAATATTTAATGAGTTTATTATAAGGAGTAGACAATGAATAATTATTCATAAATTTTGCCATAGGTGTCTATTCCTTTCTCATTATGTATTAAATAAAGTAATTAGGAGATATATGAGGAATAACTATTTCCTTAATTTTCAAAATTTAAACTATATTCCATCTTATTATAATGAATAGTTATTCTACTGAATCAAACCAACCATAAATTTTGAGAAATGTCCCCATTAATCCTATGCAAAGTTACATTATTATTTCCATTTACCTCCCTATTTTTTCATATTATGATAATATGAAGCATTTTCTTCAATTGTTCTTCTTACTCTTACTCATCTGACTTACTTGTGAGATTTGTTCCTTGCATTCTTCATGCAATTTATTTATGTATTTTTTTTTCATTATTTTCTGTCTGTTTATTCATTGTGTTGCAGTATTTCACTGAATAGTTAGGCCCCATTTGGAGGTGGCAAAACGGATTCCCACCCGATAGATGATCCATTATCCACTTATTTGTAAGTGGGCCAACTCAAACCCAACCTATTTTATGATTCTATCCAAAATGACATATTGATCCATTTTATCACCCCTAACTACATCTTTTTTCTATACCCTCAAGGAAGATCATGAAATTTTTGAAACCTTAAAGGGAAGTTCGCATCTATGTGCCTTTTTTTTCTTTAATCTTTTTTTGGGCTTTTTTTTGTACCTGTATTCAGCATAGCGGTAAGTTAAGGAGTCACAATGGGGGCCAAATGGGTTTGGCTTGGCATGAAGTGAGCTATTTGTTATTGACGAATCAGGTGCCTCTTATCCCCACCTAATACTTTAGATGAATATCTGTATTGTTTGGACTTATGAACTAGAATAGAAAATAACTTAATGAAAATCACTTCTCTGTTTAGTTATAGAGAAAAGTGAGACTAATTATGCTGTATATTTTATTTTCCCCATGAAATCTTACCTAAGTGAAATGAATTTTCTATTATTAACTACTCTGACTAAAACAAGATAAGGGAAGGGAGGTTTAGCTAGTTGGGTCATTTGAAACATAAGCTAGCCTAGTAGAACACTTGTGAGGATGATTGAGTTAGTTATTATTTCTGATATGAAATTGGGTGAGTTGGTGGAGAAAAGCACATGCTAGGCCTAAAATAATTTGAAATGAAGCAGGGAGTAATAATTTATGTCTTTGATTTAGTGGAGAAAAATGTTTTGAATTGGGTGAATTGGTGAAAAAGAATTCATATAACCAATCTCACCTAGTGAAACTTAAGATTTTTTGTGGTTATTATTATGATTTTGACCGTAGCCATCAAATGAAGGAGACTAGAAAATAAGGATTTCACGGGTTCAAGTTTTGATGAGAAAGAATAAAAGTCCCTCAAGGAAAGGAACACCTTGATTGGAAAAAAAGCTATTCCCTTTCAAAGTTTCACATCAACGTAACCAACCTTGTTTTAGTCAAAGTAGTTAACAATTAATATTTAAAACAATTGAGAATATATATATAGTGCACAGAAGAAATAAATTGAAAGAAAGCATATATAAAAAAAGAAACGTGTTTACAATCATGTGTCTAAGTCTCATTATATCGCTAATCAACTTATGGTTTCAACTCTTCATATTTTTGTTCTCAAGTCGTTCACCGAACTCAAAATATCATAATACTGTGTGTAATTCTTGCTTACATATGTAATATTAATAAATATAAAATTAATTTGTCATATACCTAACATTTAAACTCCGAGTACATAGATACGTGAAGGAAAGAGATTTCCTATATAATTTTCCAAATAGTAGTATTATTTTCCTTTCCTCTCGACATCCCTCTCCAACTTATTTCAAACAAGTTGTCACCCCAATAAGTTATCAAAATGAAACTAGGGCATTGGTGATTAGATAACATGAAGGTTGTACGATTGACCACATGTTCAATGTTTATTGGAAAAAAATCATATTCTCATTCGTTCTGTCTACTGAAAAATAAAATTGGCATATACAATCGCACAACCTTACTCAACCTTTTCTATACTCTCTTCCAAGCTCCATTCCACTCAATAAACCAACCAAACTAACTCATCCAAACAACACTATTTTTAATGACAATGAGCCAAATTCAGAGTTTGCAAGACAAGGTATCTTTTTTTTTTTTAATCTAATTATACAACTTGGAAGAAGGTTCCAGAGCATGGGAAACAATTAATAGGTAGTAAGTAAATTGGAAGCACTGAGGATATCAAATGCGGATTGTTCAAACATTGAAAAATAACAAAATACATTCAAATTTTTTTTCAATATTCAGTAAATTCAAAAAAATTTTAAATATTCAGTATATGCTTGAAAGTAAAAAGATAAGGGAAAGAAATACCTGGGCTTTCGGCCGAGAGCAGGGGGAGACTGGGAGAGAGGATCGATCGCCGGAATAGGATGAGGGGAAGAGGAGGAGCTGGAGGGGACTTGCGGCCGATCGAGAGCAGGGGGAGACTGCGAGAGATGATCGTTGGAGTAGGAGGGGAGGAAGAGGAGTTGGCGCGGTGGCTGGTGGCTGAGAGTAGAGTAGAGGGAGATCAGGTAGGACCAGGCGGTGGGGAAGGGGAAGAAGCAGGAGGAGCTGGCATGGTGGTTGGCGGCGGAGAGCAGAGGGAGATCAAGTGGGAGCAGGCGGCGGGGAAGGGGAAGAAGCAGGGGAGGAACTGGCACAGTGGCTGGCGACAGAGAGCAGAGGGAGATCAGGTGGGAGCAGGCGGTGGGGAAGGGGAAGAAGCAGGAGGAGCTGGCGCGGTGGCTGATGGCAGAGAGCAGAGGGAGATCAGGTGGGAGTAGGCGGCAGGGAAGGGGAAGAAGCAGGAGGAGGGAAAAAATCTTGCACGCGGACAGCAATAAAAGGGTTTTTGGGCATTAGTAACCATTTCAAAACCATCACTAACACTCTCCGTTTATTTTTTTTAAATAACAAAACATTAGTGACTGTCCAAATCCGTCATTAATAATCGGCCAATAGTGACGAATATCTAAATTTGTCACTAAAACTATAAAGTAAACATTTCTTATTTTTTTTAAAAAATTGAAGTATTAGTGACAGTTGTGAAATCTATCACTAATAACAGGGGAATAGTGATGAATTTAAAAATTCGTCACTATTACTGCGAAGTAAAATTTTTTTATTTTTTTTTAAAGGAAGTATTAGTGACGATCAACAAATTTGTCACTAATACTTTGAAGTAAATATATTTATTTCTTTTAAAAAAAAGTTGAAGTATTAGTGACGGTTACAAAATTCGTCACTAATAGTGGGCCAGTAGTGACGAATTTCTAAATTCGTCACCACTACTCTGAAGTAAATTTAAAAAAAAAAAAAAAAAGTAGTCACGGTTATTTAACCGTCACTAAAGTTTACCTTTTAGTGACGGATTTAATTCGTCACTAATACAACAAAAATCGTTACTAATATTTTCTCGGGATAAATTCTACGCCAAAAATATTTTCCCGCGTTTTTTTTTTGTTTTTTATGACAAACTATTAGTGACGGATTCGATTTTGTCACTAACAGTGCCGTATTAGTAACGATTTATGAATCCGTCACTAATACCCTACTATTAGTGACGAAATTGAATCTGTCACAAATAGATTCGTCACTAAAAATCAGTTTTTTTGTAGTGACTCTTACACTTTGATTACCACATTGACATTATCTTGAGAGTTATAATATTATAGATCTTATCATTTTGAAGTGCATTGGTTGTTCTGGTACAAATCTACTTATTGGAGAAGCATGTATTTTTGTACACGGAATTTGTATTGATTATTTGCTGCACTCCAAGCGTGGTCTGAAGGGGTGATAATCTAGCCTAGAAGGATTGTATATAAAGGTTGAGGTTAATCCCAGTAATTTGACCTAATTGTAACCGGTGCTGCTCCACTCATTAAGTGAGTCGTAGTGGAATCCTCGAGCTTGCGAGTCGAGGCGGAGATATATACATATTTGCCAAATCTCGATAACATATTTGGTGTCATATTTTCTTTACTCGCTTTACTATACTGTGCATGCTTGTTTGATTTACTTGTGCAAATTTAATTCAATTGTATTTATCAGTTTATTTTATATATGTTCTAGATTGACCCTAAGTTTATGAAATACTGTTGTTGGCTATTTGACCTAGGAGAGAAAAACTTTAAAAATCCAATTCACCCCCCTCTTGGGATTATAGTAAAGCCAACAAAATTCAATCTTCTATAAATGAACAATATTCAAGATCAATTGCAAATCTTAATGAAAAATATCAAGATAGGATTTTAGAAGATTAATCTCAAATATCCTGCAATATATCTTCAATGAGATAGTCAGATTCACAAGGTTTATCTTAGTTGTATTCTCAAAACATCAATATTCAGAATATTTCCAAATCATACAACCAATCAATTACTTGATTCAAATATCAATCAAAATCAAGATTTCAGTAAGCTTCCAATATTCAGTAATTTAGTATTTAAGTATAATCTGATTTTTCAATCCAATAACAAACAATCAATATAGTTCCTTTGATTAGTATGCCAACAATTCCCCAATAACCAATAAGTTCTCAGCAATCAAATAGGCATACATGCAGTTGATATACTGGCTATAATTTAAAGAGATTAAGGGAAGATGAGAGGAACACCAGATTTTTTACAAGGTTCAGCCAACAGCCTACGTCCTTGCTCCAAGCAACACGTTGTGAGGATTCCTTTCCAACTTCTTTACTAGGTGAAGTTACAACCTCTTTCCGTTCGAGGTGGAGATCCTTCTCTTACGAGAACACCCTCTTGCTAGACAACGATTTAACAATTCTGAATCATCAAGAAAACAGAAACAATAAACAACTTTTGTTCGTACAAGTAGAACTCTCAGTTAAAGCAGATTTGTACAATTAAAAATCAGTATACTTCAAAACAAATAACAATATAGAAGATGAAACTCATAAAAATATTACCAAAGTCCTAATTTAAGAGTGGGAAATTCGTGAAAACGAATCAGAACTTCAACAAGATTTTAGCAATAGCACAATATAACTTTTAGTAGAGTATCAGCAAGCTTTCAGTAGAAAGTTTTTTAAAATATAATTCGTATGAGCTTTGTTGATCAAAGAATTTTCAAATTCAATGGAGGAAAAGCAAAAAGAATAGGCTTGACACTAGAACCGGTTGCAAGAGTAGTGTAACATTCTAGAGGGTGAAAGATGTTGATCAATTTACATGTGTTGTGTGATTTTGCCAATCCTAAACAAATTAGTTGAATGTCCAAAGGGGCTCAAACACCATCGTTTTAATACACACACACACACATATATATATATATATATATATATATATATATGTACAGTACTGTCAAAGGGGCTCAAACACCATCATTTTAATACACACACACACATATATATATATATATATATATATATATATATATGTACAGTACTTACCATCAAAAGGAAAAAATTCCTAGCACAACAACTCAGATGCCCAAAGCAGAAACCCAAACGAAGCCCTTGAGAGAACGCTAGGCAGCCATTTCTTTCTTCTTGCATTGAGCCCTAAATGACCCTACGCTTTGCCCAGACACAAGAGGGAGAAGGCACAGGAATCCCCAATTTCATGGGTAGCTTTCCTTTTTGATTTTTTAAAATAAAATTTTCTGTCTCTTTAACACAGCAATGTTAACGTTTGAACTATAGCGACCCCACCCACAAAACTAGACCCACATTCCACGCGTCCAAAATCTGAATGCTAGGCATTTTATACCCCTCCCCTCTTAAGTTTTCAACAGTTAACATTCGAGTAGGAGAACATTCATTATAAAAGACTCGAGATGTTCGAACATATAGTATTATATTATACATTCATCCCACCAGTACTGGTGTTTTCTGCATGCTTCTCATTTTCTTCCCATAACATTCCATATATTATTCGCTGCGTTGCAGTTGGATCTCCACCAGCTAGCGGAGGAAGATGGAGAGTACGTTAACTGTAACAAACACTCTCTGTGGAACTGGAAGCACATCTCGTGGTACCACTGCTACTACTCTCACAGCACCACTTCCATCTCTTCCCTCGGCCCCAAAACTACACTTCCCCACAACAGAACACGATTCCCCAGCCGATGACTCCGAGTTAAGCATTTTCGACGCCCAAAAGTACTTCAACGAAGACGCTTACGACGACCACGCCCACAAACACAATACCAATACACTGCAATGCGATCTCCCGCCACTCCCAGCCATTCGTCCCAAACTCTCTTCGGCGTCCTCCGAAGCCAGCTGGAACAGCTGGACTGGTCTGTTACCCTCCAACCCTCACCGTTCAGTAACGTTTTCTCTCACCAATATTCTTCCAGACGATAATGAGAAGAAAAAAGGGTCGCCCTCTGCAAAATGGATATTCCGCCGAAAATGCCCCTGCGCCAACAAGAAATCGGTCCAAGTACTTGAGGGAAAGCATTTTCCCAAAGCCAAAGGGGAAAATGTTTCCGAAAAGCCACCCAATAAGAGTATTGATGAAGTTGCATTTCAGAATATTTCTCGCAGAGCCTCGCCGGGGAATCATCTCAATTTCGACCAAAGAAGTCACCGTGCGATGGCCCCTGGGAGGCCGCCCTTCCCGGGCGGCGCCGGGTTTTCCTTTTCCACTTCGATTCCATTGCGTCCAGGAAAAATGATTCCCAGGGGTTTGCCAAACATAGAAGAATCAGAAGACCCCCCTCGTGATTCGTTAGAGGTTTTCAGGCCGCGAATTTTTTCGGTCACCGAAGACGAAGGCGGTAGTGATGCGAGTTCCGACTTGTTCGAGATCGAAAGCTTCTCAACCCAAGCAATCGCTCGTCCGCGTCAGGACTCCGCCGAGTGCTACGAGCCAAGTGAAGCGAGCGTGGAGTGGAGCGTCGTCACGGCGGAGGGGTTCGACAGGGGAAGTCTCACCAACTTCTCAGTTAGTGCATCGGATGCCGAAGACCTCGTGGTGACGGCTGGGAGTAAATGGAGAAAAAACGGCGGCGGAGGCGAGGACGGCGGCGGCAGAAGAGTGGGGAACGGGTTGCTCACGAGCTGCCGGTGCGGGAAGGCGGTGAGCGTGGGGCCTGGGCCAATGAAAAGCGTGGGCGTAGGGGGCCATGTGGGTGGTGGTGGTCGGCCAGTGGTTGCTGCCAAGAAGCCACCGCTTGCAAAGTCCCACTCTGCTCGGCTGTCTGTTACTTTCGCGGCATAGGGACGGAGCAGGTGGCGTTGGGGGTTGCTGGCGTGTGTGCATGCATGCATGCAAGCTGCCATGTCTACTTTGTCTACCCACCTAATACACCTCTTTTCATCGAAAATGAATTCTGGCCTCTCGTTTATATTTTTTTAATTTATAAGATTGTGCGATCTGCTTTTGTGTTCTTGCTGGGATTGACGCTATCTGTCGGCATTAAAAATAATTTTTCACGCCCGAAAATTATTTGAAGTCGAATAAGATTAAAATTTTACGTCCGAACATTTGAAGTTAATATATCTGATGAAAATTAAAAGTTGATTTTTTATAAGACTAGTGTGGGACTCCTGGGCACATTATATTTTTTGCAACGATTTAAACTTTACTTCTCTCCTTTAGTCATGCTATAACTATCTTTGTTTGAAATCCCCAGTATATTTTACACAAATTATTTTTAGTATAATTGAATTATCAGCATGGCCAATGAATGAAATAGGCATGTTTCCACTCTATAGCAGATTGTACGCTGTCCAAGTCTTGCTTATGGCCATTGTCTTACTAATCCACCAACTCATGCCACGAAATCACATCCACCTGTTCAAGCTCTGACAAGAGCAAAAGGGAGAAAGGCCATAACAAAAGAACCAAGCATGCGTGAAGATAAGTTTGCTCACAATTCAATCTTAGAAGTGCCAAATTTTGAACTATTTCTTACAGGAGGTAAGTATAGTTTATATGAAAAATTCTCCAAAAAGGCCATCATGACACCAAGCCTAATTGATTTCAAGTTCTTAAAAAAGAATAAGTTGTCCATTAAAGCATTGTGTAAGGAACAAGGCTTGAATCAATTTTGTTCTTAAGATTTAATGTCGATATAGATGCTAAACATGTATTTTACTCCAATTTAGAACAAACATGAAGCCCACATGGTCCCATTTTCGGATTTTATGTTTATGACACTGAATAAATCACTCTCTTCAGATGATACATGTCTTCTATGGTATATCCAATGTAGTAGAATAATTAATTTTCATGGTCACCTACCAAGATACATGAAGCTTTGCACCCTTTTTTTACTCTACGTGCTTCTGCACACAAGTGTGAAGTAGTATAGCTATTTAATATATATCATTAGAACACCTTGACATAAACACTCAATCTGCTACTATAAGAAAAAGAGGCATCAGCAACAAAATTTGTGACAACAAATATTTCCCATTGCTAAAACAATTACAAATAGTCAAATAAGTTGAAAATTTTTGTCACAAAAGAATATTTTATGCTAATTTTTTTTTTTAAAGAAAAAGTTATTAGCAACAAACAAACCATTCTCTAAAAGGTATGATTTCTTTTACTCCTTTTTTTTTTATGCTATTGGGAGCTCAAACCTACCTATGCTCCTCATCATCCCCACTCCTCTCTCCCTCTCTCTCTCTATGTGTGTATGTATGTATTTCTCTCGATGATTTTCAGGTTACCGTTTACTTGCATTTACGATGGGATTTTAAGAATTGGCTGGCTCTAGTTTGGATGGTAGAGATTGATTTGAGTGTTTGTTTAATAGGATAGGAATGGGGAAATTATCTAGTTTTTCTCCCGATCAGTAGGTGATTTATTAGTTAAATGATATTAGTCTTCTTGACTAGTTAGATAAAATTTAATAGTTCTAGACCACTATAATTAACTATCACCATTCAATGAGACTAACATGTGAAATTCACACTAATTCTACATTAAACAAAGTGTTAGCCTAACAAAGCTTTCACATCTTGTTTTGATGGTAACAAATGAAGGAAAGGTTTAATGAGTTGTGTGTTCAAGTAATGATGTTTTTCAGGATAACTCAAAAAGTCAAAATCAACAAAGCTACGAAGGAATTATCAAACGATCACCAATAATGTAGTGAACCAGGAAAATTATAGTATTTAAATAATGAAAGAAGGGGGAGAAAAGGAATTGAATTTTATATTTATATAGAGCCTCGTCAATGAAATCAGGGGATTCGTCAACGAGTGCACAAGAGGGGTTTTTCAATGAGGGAGCGTTTCGTCGACGAGTAAGTACCGAGAGAATGTTTTGGGCAATTCTGAATTTCGTTGACGAGGGGAGAGTTCGTCGACGAACTAACTTCTAGACCTCGTCAACGAGGTGATGTGGCTCGTCGACGAAGGCTAGTGTATAAATAGACCAAATCTTCATTTTTGACCGAAAACTCAATGAGACTAACATGTGAAATTCACACTAATTCTACATTAAACAAAGGAATAACACAATGATGACACTAAACAAGAGATTAACACACTGATATTACATAAAACATGTGCACACATGCATCATAACTTGATCAGCATAGAAACATAGCAAGCAATTGGGGTTAGTGTGGCAGCAAACAAGTAGCTAACTACTGCATATTTAAAAAAGAAAAAAAAATTACTACAACAATTGAATTGTTAAAGCAATGAAAACAAGTATTTAACGTATCATTTGGATTATGCCAATAGAAATTCAAGACTTAATTTAGAACACGATAAAAGTACGATTGAAAACTATGAAGAAACTAACCAAAAACAATCAATTAATTACTTAACACATAAAAAGACAATTTCATTTTAAAAAAATTGAAAAGCAACAAATTGGAAAAGGGTGCAAAGCTTCATGTATCTTGGTTGACATTCTTTAACCTTATAGTTGCCTAGAATTTACTAGTTGCATTTATATTTTCCCATATATAATTCTATTGTTGATTTGTAGTGTGTCTCTCTAAATCTCATTATATACTAAATATTGATATATAGATATTGATTGTTTATGGGCTAAGGATACAACAAAACTATGATCTATAACAAAAATCTTGAAAGGATCAACATATGAAGTTTACTTAGATCCTACATATTTTTTTGGATCCATCTATATCTGGTGGAGTGAAGAGATGAAAATTGATTGAGGCACCACAACAAGCCAATATTCTCAACTGCCTGAACATAGAGCATGTTCATGTTGTGATGAGATTGAACATGTTTAAAAGAAATTTGGATGCATTCATCATACTTATTCAAGAGAAGACTTCACCAACTATTGATCAATCATATAAGCATTTTTTTTTTTTTTTGGATGATGGTGAGAATGCTTCCCATCATGAGAATGATGACTATGAAGCCTTAATTAGTTCACCAAAACATTTTTGTAGTATTTATAACATTGAGTGATTAGACTCATTATGAGACTTGGATTCTAATTTGTGACCTTCGTTGTTTAAACATGACATGGCACTTTTGGTATATATGCTCTATTATTTTATATATCCAACTTCTAAAGTTCTATCCCACGGAATGATTGATCAATGTTGGAATGATGCTTCTAGGATAAAATTAATTACCAAAAAATCCAGGAACAATAAGTATCTAAGGGCCTATTTGGTATCGTTGCCATTTCTACTTTTGGTTTTCTGTTTCTGCATGTTGAAGAAACATATTATAAAAACTTATTTGTTTATGCTGTCAATTTTTAATTTCTGTTGTCGGTTCTTTCTTGTTTGTGAAAAAAAATTGAAAACCAAATTTTATGATTTTTAGGTTGTTTTGACAACCTATTGTTAGAAATTTTAATATTCAAAAATAGTTCTTTTGGATTAAATGATACATTTTATAGACTTTAAAATAAAAATAAAAATGAGATGACCATATGAATTTAAATATAATTAAATATATATATATTTCAAAAAATAATAATAAAGTAAATTACAAAATATTTTTTTACTATTTTTCAGTTGTTATGTCCAATAAAATTTATATTTTAAAGTAATTTTGGAAGTATAACAATTAAGTAAAATAATTATAATAATTTTTATTTTTATTATATTATTTTTTTTAATGTGTATTATTTTGGAATTTTATTATTTGAATCATATGTTTATAATATTATTTGATTTGAAGAATAAAATAAGTATTTTTTAATTAAAATTTTAATTTTAGAAATATTATTGTTGCTTTCTAATTTTTAATTTTTTATTTATAATTTTTTTATACTAATCAATTCTTTTGTTGTTCTTGCGAGGTAAACAATTGTATTATTGATGGTTTGCAAAAAAAGACATGGAACTGACATAAATACCCAATTTCTAGAAAAAGTATCATTGCTTACAAACAACTATTCATGAAACAAATAATGGAATAATATCATCGCCAATATTGCCAATGACAGTATAATTCCATACTTTGACTCGTTGGTCTTTATACAATATACTAGTGACCAATTTTGTGACGGAGTAAGCCACCGGTTTAGTGACGGTAATGTTGTCGCAAATTGTTCCGATGGGCCTTGTTACTAATTAATTAAATAGCTTCAGGACCCTCCTCTTCAATTCAATCGCACGAATATATACGAATGACCCCAGCCACAACATACTTCTCTCCTTTTTTGTGGGCAAGAAGACATATCCAGAGCATTGAAAGATAATTATTGCATGTTTCATTATTAGAGTTTGATAGATATGGCCTCTCTCTCTCTCTCTCTCTCTCTCTCTCTCTCTCTCTCTCTCTCTCTCATGGAGGGTCTCCCTATCATTAGTTAGGTGGCATCCATCATCCATGTTTCTGTAGATATGGCCTCTCTCTCTCTCTCTCTCTTTCTCTCTCTCTCTCTCTCAGTAGTTAGGTGGCATCCATCATCCATGTTTCTGTAGATGGAAGCAAAACCAAAACCCAGCAAATTAGACATCAGTAGGATATAGTCTTAGCAGCAACACTGGGATCTGGGAATATAACGATGTTAGCTGGAGAGATGAGGGGGTCCATTCCATTTGACATTTTGGGAATAGAGGGATGCTTCTGATATGATCACTAAAATGGTTGATGAATGTGCTTGAGGATCCATGCGCGTGGTGGTTATGTTTAGTCCATGAGAGATTGATTTGATTTTGAAATATATATATATATATATATATGTGCTTGTAGGGCATCATCCCTCACAAATTCATATTTGCCTTTGAGCTAACATGAACTGCCCTTATCTGTTGGATCTAAATATCAACCTTTACATCAAGGCAATTCTAATTTTAACTATCTTTAATGTGAATTCGTAAGATATATCTGTCTTAATTACACTATATATATAACATACTCTTTATAATATTTTTTCACTTTTCAAGATAGTTGAAACTAGTTTACATACATGTGCAAGAGTTACGCAATGACTAGTGAACATCAACTCTGAATTCACCTTTCGACAATCACACAAGTCAAGGACTCAAATTTTCTTGATTTTTTTTAGGACACTTGTAACTAATCATTCTCTTTATTTAAAAAAAAAAAAAAGACGTAATTATCATGCGTGGCAGCAGCCGTTCTTTCCAATTACATAAGAAATATTAAGATTTCAGTCTAACAAATGCACAATCTATGTATATTGTTTTTAGTTAGCATATAAGAAATATTAAGAACTCTTATAAATCTAACACGGTGCACTTTTGAGTCTAATGCAAATTAAAGTGTGTAATCCAAAGAATACCACATCAATATTGAGAGCTTAAATCTGGAAGTACTACTAAAATTGTGCATTTTTCAACACCCAAAAAGTAATTTTGGAGAGAGAGAAGTTGATTGATGTGAAGAGAAAAGTGGGAGGTGGTATACACATGAGCCCATGGTGTTCTATTAGGGACATGCATGTGGAAATGAATGGTTTGAATGTTGACATCTACTCGTCTCCACACCGATCTGACCTTCGTTCATCTCACTTTTATTAAATTGCCCTTCTCATCTTTCTCAAAAACTTTTAATTGGCTAATCATCGCGTTAACTATGCAAAGCTCGTAGTATGAAGTAGTGACATTTGATTAAAACTCACTAGACCATCTAACAAGTTTTGAATTGCCAAATTATTATCTGTCCACGTACCGGCCCTCGTATGCCATACAAAACCCTATAAATGAGGTAGCCGAGTTTTGGGCATCCATCGATTTGAAAAAAAAAAAAAAGTTATATCTAAGTATTATTAGATAATTAAAATAAAATAGTATTATTTTTGGAGAAAATTTACAAATAGTGTAAATCATTTGAGGGACAAAAACATCCTCGTCTTTTGAAAAAAAAAAATTAAAAACTCCAAAAAAAAATAATTATAATTCAACTTGCCAACAACACTAACCTTATTTTTAAAAACAAGTTTATACAAAATCAACATTCCTAAAAGTAAATTTATTTACTATATATATATATATATATATTGTGTGTGCGTGTGTGTGTCACATATAAAAGTAAAAATATTGTAAAATAATTTTGTAAACAAAAATATTATTATATTTTAAAAATAAAAAATTCTTTCAAAAAAAAAATAAAGTCAATAACATTAGATAAATTTACATTTGAAAATTTTATTTTAAATAGGTCAAGATTTGGAACTTAAAAAGTCCATTTCATTCAAAAATAAATAAAATTACTGCAATGATAATATAAATGTTGAATAAAATGTACATCCTCAAATAAAATTAGTAATTGGATATCTACTAAAATTATTTTAAAGTGTCTAGCTAACATCATTTAGATAAATAATAATACTATTTCTAAAAGATACAATAACAACAAGAAGTCTCAAGTCCCACTAGGTGAGGTCGGTTACATGAACCTTTTTTCGCCAATTCACCCTAAAAAGAGCATTTTCATCTATTAGATTAAGGGTTGTTAAATCCTTCCTCATTAGCACATTTCAAGTTATTTTAAATCTACTTCTACCCCTTTTCATGCCAAAAATAATAACTCACTTACTCCTCCTCACAAGTGTTTTTCTCGACCTATGTTTCAAATGTCCAAACAATCTAAGTCACCCATCTCTGATCTTGTTTTCAACTGGTACTATGCCTAAATAGTTATGTATATGCTCATTTGTTACTTTATCTTTTAATGTTAACCACTTATTCACCTTAACATTCAAATTTCAGTAATTTTATCTTTTGTACATATTGTTTCTTAGTTGCCCAACATTCTAAACCATAAAAGCATAGTTGGCCTTATAGTCGTCTTATAAATCTTCCCTCTTAATTTTAAGGGTATTCTATGTTGGGGATGTGGCTCATATTTTGAGTGGGACACATGCACCAAGAAAGTTACGTGAAGCCATGAGCAAGAGCAAGAGAGAAGGCTACAAAAAGAGGGCAAACCATCGACTGTTTGGGCTATAATCGTCGACGATTTCAGATAGAATGCAAAGTACTCCTCTCGGCTTCTAACCATCGAGGGTTTGGCCTAAACGATAAATGGTTTTAGTCGGCGCAAGTCACGTAATTCAAATCGAGAGATCAGCAGATTGGGTATTTTGGAGGATTTTCCTCCAAGAATTGCTACTAGGTTGGTTTAGATAGGATCTAAGGTTTCTGTACGTTTACAGTTCATATATAATCAATGATTTGTAATCCTCTTGTAGGCTTGACATTGTTCATAGTGAGAATCAGAGTTGCTGCTCCCTTGGACGTAGGCAACTTGTCGAATCACATAAATCTTGTGTCTTTTGATTGTTGCTTTCGTTTTTCTCATTATCGAGTGTTTGCTTCTTAAGTATGATTCATCATTGAGTAATTGCACTAGTTGTTTTAATTCATGAGTGTGTGAAAAGGCTTCCGTTGCACATCCACGAACAACAAGTGGTATCAAAGCTATTGGTTCTCAATGGCTGGGGTCTCTTTGATGAAATTCGATGTTAATATGTTCGATGGAACTAGGGAATTTTGAACTTTAGCAGAGGAGGGTGAAGGTCTTGCTAGTGCGGTAAAAAATGGTGAAGGCTTTATACGAAAGTAAGTCGGACGATATGAATGATGTAAGTTGGAAGGAGCTAGAAGCAAAGGTTGTGTCCACTATCCGGCATTGTCTGGCTGATGGCGTGATGTATCACGCCATGTATGAGGAATCACTTGCTGCGGTTTAGTTGAAACTTGAAAGTCGGTACATGTTCAAGTTGCTTACGAACAAGTTTTATCTTAAGCAAAAGGTTTATTGGCTTAAGATGGCCGAGAGTTCAGACCTGACTTGGCATATCAACACATTCAATCTCATCATTAGTGATCTGAAGCGAGTTGATGTAAAGTTCGAGGAAGAGGATAAAGCTTTGATGCTGCTGAATTCCTTACCGACTTCTCTAACATATGAAAACCTGGTTATGACACTGACTTAGGGGAAAGAAACCCTAGAGTTGGAGGACATCACAAGTGCATTGCTGGGGTTCCATCAAAGGAAGAAGGCTAGAAATAAGGGTTCACATGCTGAAGGGCTCATGGTGAAGGGGATCTGGGATCGTGGGAGGAGCAACTTCTAGGGTGGATCGAGCAGCCATAGGGCTCAATCCAAATCCAAGATGAGGAAGGACGTGGGATGTTTTAAGTGTGGGAATAGATGACACATAAAACCCGAGTGTCCGGAAAGGAAGAAAGGGAATGCTGAAAGCAAAGAAGAATCTTCAAACACAACGAATGTAATAGGAGAATGAGACTTTGGGAGTGGTGACGATGATATGCTCTCGGTTTCAGCAGGGTCGAATGAGTTTGCAGGTTCTCGAATCTTGGACTTGGCGTGTTCATATCATATGACGCCCAACAAGGATTCGTTCACTACATAAATAATTAATGAATTCTGGTTTTGTTCTGATGGGGAACGATGTTGCATGCAAAGTGATCGAGATAAGGAATATTAGAATCAAGATGAATAATGGTGTGGTGAGGACATTGTGTGATGTGAGGCATATATCGAAGTTGAGGAAGAATCTGGTTTCATTAGGCACCTTGGATAACATGTTCAGCTACAAATCTTAAGGTGGGGTAATGAAGGTGAGCAAGGGAGTTCTGATCGTGATGAAGGGGTAAAGAGTGTCGGGTAATATATACACACTCCTGGGGTACAATGGTTGTAGGTGGAGCTATAGCCGCGGAGTCTAAGTCTAAGAGTACCATTATGTGGCATATGCGCTTAGGGCATATATGTGAGGGTGGTATGAAGGAACTTGACAAGAGAAATCTTCCGAAGGGGGTCAATTTTGTAAGTTGGAGTTCTGCAAGTACTGTGTGCTTGGGAAGCAAATTAGGGTTCAGTTCATGACAGCCACGCACAAAACAGAGGGGATACTAGACTACATTTATTAGGACATTTGGGGGCCAGTAAGAGTGGCATCATGAGGGGGACATGTGTATTTAGTGAGTATATCGATGATGACTCATGGAAGGTCTGGGTTTACTTCATGCGGTACAAGTCGGAGATGTTTGCCAACTTTAAACTCTAGAAAGCTGAAGTGAAAAATCAGACCGGGAGAAAGATCAAATTTCTCAAGATAGACAATGGAACTAAGTATACAAACTCGAGTTTTAGAGAGTTCTGCAAGGAGCATGGCATAAGGAGGCATTTTACAGTACATCGGACACCTCAATAAAATGGTGTGGTGGAAAGGATGAACCAAACCCTAGGTCAAAGCGCTTGGTGCCTCAGGTTGCATGTTGGGCTCGCTATGAATTTCTAAGTCAAAGCAGTTAGTATGACTTGTTTCTTGGTAAACAGATCGCCAAGGGCATCACAAAATAGGAAAATTGTTGAGAAGGTGTAGACAAGTAAAGAGGTAGACTACTCCTGACTAAAAGTATTTAGGAGTCCAGCCTATGCACACATTTCTAGTGAGGAGAGATCTAAGCTTGAGGTAAAGTCTAGATGGTGCATCTTTCTAAGATGTTAGAAAGGCGTGAAAGAGTTCAAGTTGTATAATCCAGTAGCAAACAAGGTGGTGATCAGTAGAAAAGTGGTTTTTGATGAGAAAGTCACGTTGTGGCGTACTCAATAAGATATAGAGAAACAGGTACAAAAAATTTAAAGCATACAATTTTGGATGTGAATCCAGCTATACTACAACAAAAAAGAACCATGCAATAGCACTTTTTTGAAAAATTTTGTATATTCCAATACCTACAAATGAAAAACACAAAAAAAAAAAAAAAAAAAATACAAAAATGCATATACTAAGCTTACAAATCAAAACACAAAATCTCCACTACTAACTAACTATCAAAAAAATTTGTTAATAATTGTAATAAGAAAAGAAATAATAAAAGAGGAGAAGATCTCACCGGTGACCGAAACTAAATGGAAATGACAACCATTTGAAAAAACATTGTCGTAAGTATCTTTTGATGCAAGAAATTTGATGTAGCTAATGAAATTGAGCAAGGAATCATAAGAATTCTTCGATCTAAATTCAATATTCAAATCCAAGAATAATGGAGAAACAATATTTCTCAACCCATAAAATCTTTATTGCTTCTTTTTATTAAACTCTCAATCCATTGCATGTCCCAATTGAATATGAATCCCCTGAAAGTTTCCAAAGCCAAATGGATTTGAACCCAAACTATAGAAGATGAATAAAAGAATTTACAATCAACAAAATGAAATAAATTCAGAATCATTTTGTAGGGGAATCAAACACGACTTAAAGAATCTAGAAAAAAACCTATGTCTCTGAATCAAAGTGAATCTTCAGAGAGGTTTACATATGTAAACCAAGACCTAATTAAGAAAAAGAAAAGATTCTTAAAAAAATCTCAATGTCTAAAAGATAAATTTATAAAATGAAATTGTATACCTAGAAGTTGCTTCAAAATAATGAATTTTAAATTTATTAAAATTTAAAAAAAAATAATTAATTGATTGGTAAGTCAACAAAAGATAACAGTAATTAAGAGTCAAAATTAGTTAATTATGTAAAGGAATACCTATATAATAATTAATTAAGTAAACACACAAACATACATATCTACACCATATACAAAAGTATAAATAGTATAAATCATTTTGTGAATAAAAATGTCCTTCCTTCTTGAATAAAAAGACTAAAAAATCCTAAAATATATAATCGTAAATCAATTTGTGGACAACAATATAAGATTACATATAAAATATACTTTAAATATGTTAAATTTGAACCTAAAAAAGAAACTCTATTTAGTCACACACACACACACACACACATACGTGTGTGTATATATATATATATATATATATATATATATATATATATATATCATATATAAAAATAAAAATATTGTAAATAATTTTATAGACACAAATATTATTATATTTTAAAAATAAAAATTATCTCAAAAAATTAAATTCAATAACATTAGATAAATCTACTTATAAAAATTTTATTTTAAATAGTTCAAGATTTGGACCTAAAAAAAAATCCACTTCATTCAAAAAATAAAACAAATACAATGGTATTATAAATATTGAATAAAATGTGCATCCTCAAATAACAAGTAAATTCCTCTGATATTTGCTAAAATTATTATAAAATGTCCTAATTAACATCATTTAAATAAAAATAATATAATTTTTAAAAAATAAATTTTAGAAATGAAATTGTAGAGCTAGAAGTAGCCTTTAAATAATTAATTTTAAATTTATATAACTTTTTTAAAATCATTGATTGATTGTTACATGAAAAATAATAATAATAATTAAGAGTTTAGGTATCGAATCACAATTTAGAAATAATGAAGAATCTATTCACTATTTTTTTATTTATTTATAAAGTTATGTAAGTATGAAAATTTAATATTTTCATAACTGTAGTTAGAGTATAAGTGTTAAATTGTAAGTTCTATTTTTTTTCTTAAGATTTTTCATGTCCCTCTATTTACGTGTTGCCATAATACCATCATATTTAAAAAAATCCACTATTTCATGTTTAATTATGAAAAATATATGAATGAAAATAAAATATAAAAAAATTAAAACTTTAATATTACACATTATTAGCATTTATTTTTATTTTATTTTTAGTCATATTACATTAATTTTTTATTCTTAATAATATTTCATGTTTAGTATATATAGTCAAAAATAAATTATTATTATTATTATTATTATTATTATTATTATTATTATTATTATTATTATTATTATTTTCTTTACTTCACTCAAACAATTGAACCCAAAAAGACAGAAAAAGTAACTATAAATAAGACCTTTTGCAGGAAATTTCGCAGCATTGCAAAAATGCCTCTCCCTTGTCTCTACTCCCATTGAGAATTGTCCACCGTAAGATTAATAGCAATTATAACAGAATATATTTTCACATTTTAAATACATCAATATTGTATTTGAAACGTGAAAATGCGAAGCGCTGGATTTAAATTGATGGAATTTCAGAAGAAAAAAAAAATCAGTAAATTATGCATGAAAATATAGGGCCCTTTATTCAAATTATTATCTTATATATATATATATATATATATATATATATATATAGATATATATATATATATTGTATTTGTATTCGTACTTCCTTCGGAAAAATGAACGAAATAACCAAATTAAACAACAAACTCGTGGAGATTGGAAGAGAGAACAAAATACGTAAAATTTTCATGCTTATTTTAGAAAAAAAATTGCAGCCATTCAATTGGAATGACGTTAAAACTCTTTCATTGCATGAAGGCCAGAGGGGCTTTCACACTCCCGAGAATCAACCGCAGTTCAACGACAATTTAACAAGCTCGCCCATTTTGGGTCTCTGGGAAAGCATCTGAACCATCAATGGCACCTGAAAAGAAAAGCTGGACCTTTAGAAAATTAATAAAATAGTAAATCAGATATTGGCAAACAATCACCAGAAGCAGTGACGTATTCGAGGAAACAAGCATGGCTGAACGGCCAAGACACTAGAATGGCCTAGTAAAGATAGAGGAAACTCCATGAAAGGCCCAGGGCGGTGCATGCATGTACAGAAGCTATAAAGACAAATTAGCAATTGGTTTTCATCTCAACTTGATATAAAATATGAGTGCAAATTTGCTGCTATTTTCAACCAACAGTTCAAAATTAGACCATAGATGTACAGATAAAGGCAACAAACACAAGGACCTAAAGGAATGGGCGGAAAATAAAAATGCACCCATGTCTTAGCTCAGGTGGTAACCGGAGAGGGCGGGGTTGAGGTTAGGTGTTACAAAAGGTCGAAGTTATGATTCTCCAGGGAGCTCCCAAAGTACTATTTCAACGAGCAATACTTCAATAAAATGCACAAAAAACATGGACATGAAAAATGAGAGGAGGAAAAAGAAGGGACAGGCACCTCGTGGTGATATCCGTCATAATCTATGCAGCACTTGAGTTTCCATGCTTATTTTCATGGTGTTGGCGTGCCCGAAGATGGAAATAGATGAATTGAATTAAAATCTGGACAGAATGTTAAGGCTGCACATAAAATTAAATAAAAACTCCTTCAAATTGACAGAACCTAGGAAAGAAGGAAATACTTATAATGGCTTCCCTTCTTGACCGGTTTTAAGCAGTTTCATTTCCTTTGGCCATCTTTCCCAATACTTAAACAGAGGGATAACAATGTTGCCCTCTATAATAGGATTAAACTTCACACAAGCAAAATAGCCTACATAATCAACTGCTCTCCAGTCCAGTGTGGTTAATTGTTATGTGCTGACAAATTTCCAGGAATATGTAACCCGAGCCATGTCAAGTGCAATATAGTTAGAACATGTTAAAAAATATTTATGAATAAGGATACAAAACTATCAAGAAGTGCACACCCTCCTGCATCCACGATCCATGGAAGATTCGGTTGGATTTTTGACCAATCCATGCTGCTGACCAGAATGCTAGACACCAAAAAAGAGTAAAAAATAAAAAATAATAATGAGCAAAAGAACCCCATAACGTAAATGTGAAATATTAAACACAAAATAGCACACTAAAATTCTGGCACCTGCAAAAGTGGACATAATAATATGCACAATCTTATCTAGCCAAAAAAGAGGGCGTCGGTTTGCAAGGGTGGGGAGAGGGTTGTTACAGTGTATGCAGCCTTACAACTGCTTTATGCAGAGAGGCTGTTTCCATGGACTTGAACCTGTGACCAACCAGTCACAAAGGAGTAACCTTACTGTTGATCAGGCCTGCCCTCAAAAGATTTAGCAAATGCTTTTGGTGCATTGTCACAAGAAAGACAAGTGACCTACAATAAACAAAAACATGCAATTGATTGCTCACCTTGCAACGTACGTGACATTTCCAACAAAAGCGAAAATGAACATGCATGGATTTAGCCCCTGCACATCAAGGAAAAGGAGGTTACAAATTTATGTGTTTGTACCAAAATACAATCTCATTCTTTCCCATCCTCTTTCCCACCTTTTTTATTTGAAACAGATGCATTTCTAAGGAAATGACATACAGATACTTGTGATGTAAAATGTTAGTTTTACAGCCACACACATGCATGCACACATGCACAATTACGACCACAAATATATACTAAAGCTTTTATTAAATGATAATTTGTAGGACCTTAAAAACAAAAGATATTAAAACCATGCTACTGAAAACAATCTTTCTGCCCCATAAAGTGAAAAAGAAAATGAATTTTAAAAACTAATACACAAATTCAGCCCCCACCTACTAACGAGAATAATTTAGAGGAGCTTACCTTAACATTGCCTCTTCTAATCTGCAAAAATTACAAAAAAATATTAATTAATTAATTCAGATTCAAAACAGGCACCTTATCTCTAACAATAGCGGACAGTGATCTAGACTAGGAACAATCAGAAGAAAGTTAACAAAGACCACGAAAACTGACTCTTTGTTGTAAAGCAGAAATCTATTAGCACAAATAAATCTCACATTTAAACAAATTTGGGGAAGCCGTCCACCCATGTAAATAGCTGCCATTGCCCATCCTAGGAGGTTTCCAATCCCACTTCTCCCTTCACCACCACTTTCTTGCAACCACCTGTCACCTACCTGAAAACTCAATAGTGAACTAACAAGAATTAATTTTGCAACGGCAATAAGTTTTAATTTTTCCTTCTATTAAACAACCAAAAACAAATGCGCCACTAAATAAATGACCCACAGCCCAATGGTAGAACCAACTAGGCAATCCAATGATTCCAATGAAAAGCAGTTAAAGTGGGGGAGGGGGAATAAAATAAAAAATGAGCCAAGATGCCTCTCACATGAGACAAAATCATATCATGAGTGCAGATGAATCTTACATTACTCAAATAATTTTCTCATGTAAAATAAAGGGAACTAAATTTCTCCCAAATACCTGTAAAAGTTTTCTTCCTACTTGCATAACAACTCCTTGGTTTTGTTTCTCTAAAACACTCTTGTTTGCAGATAGGCGGACATTAAGAATGCCGAATAAGAATATCACAACATAGATCTGCAGCCAAAGAACATATAAAAGGTTATGCCCCATAGAAAAATGGTTCTAACCGAAAACATTTGTCCGATTTGCCATTCAGAATTTACCACACATAGCATAGTTTTGGTCTTTGGTGGTGGTGCAGACCGAGGAGAACCAAGTTCACCAAGCAAGGGCTCCTCAATTGGATTCCAGCTACGAGCTGAGTTTCGTGCAGTTCTCCCTGCTAAAAAAGACCCGAGTGTAGAACTGTAACTCCTTGATAGATATCTTGCAGACCTGACGAATACCAGCTAGCATATTATTATACATGAAACTATTCAAAGTGGCCACAATAAGTCGCTGACCAAAAATAGGCCTTGGACTTTAAATTTAACAAGTGCACAAACTCCCAAAGCATTTTCAAGATTCTTTCTTCCATATGGTTACAACAATTTATTTTATTAAGTTGAGGCATTAAAAGAAATTATTGTTGCAAGTTTCCAGTAGAGAGAGAGAGAGAGAGAGAGAGAGAGAGGTGAAGAGAACAGAAGCAGATGCATTCTCTCTCATAAATATATTAAAGACCAAGAAATTACAAAATGCTCCTCAAACACCAAACCACTAATTCTTAATACTCCCTCTTGAGCTGGCAATAAACATCAAACAGACCAAGCATGTCACATAAAATGATGACACACTCAGCAACTTATCCCTTAGTAAATAAATTCCCAAGCTGCATCAAAATGAGATATATGGAGTGAAAATACTGCCATTCTCACGTTCTAACCACATCAATTCACAAGCAAGGTTTCAAATTTCAGCTTTGATTGGAATTTTGCAGCTTCAAAAGTAAAGAAATCTCAATTGATTTCAGTTTTGATTTAGATTTTGATTTAAAAAGTTATGGAAATTAATAGTAAAGCATGGATTTTTTTATGGAACTAAAGAAACTGTTCATAAACAAAAAAAATGCACTATTTAGAACTAAAATATTGTAAGTAAAATACAACAGTTCTCGAAGTGTATAAGGTGCAATAACTGTATTACAATAACCTAATTAAACATGTTCATATTCAACTAATACACATGAAATTCATAAATGAGTTAAACACTAGTTATTGTTAGATTACTACATTACCTAAAAGCTTAAGCTATTAGGTTGTGAGCCAACAATGTTTAGAACTAAAATATTGTAAGTAAAATACAACATTTCTCGAAGTGTAACTGTATTACAATAACCTAATTAAACATGTTCATATTCAACTAATACACATGAAATTCATAAATGAGTTAAACACTAGTTATTGTTAGATTACTACATTACCTAAAAGCTTAAGCTATTAGGTTGTGAGCCAACAATGTATATCAAGCCCTACCACTCCCCCACAAATGCAGCCTGACAGCACGTGGAGAGATAACAAACGATGAGTAACACCCATACTCGGGACACAATAACTTTTTAACAAACTTACATTAAACGCAGGCAACAAAACTAAAACCCAAGACCTCGTGGTAACCAGCTCTGATACCATATTCAACTACCAATTTACCTAAAAGCATAAGCTATTAGGTTGTGGGCCAACAATGTATATCAAGTCTTTAACAACTATTATGCAAATATAGATAAAATAGAAATAGAAGGACAAATAAAATGTTATAGCTAATATCTAAGTTCAATTTTGCATAGAACTTCAAAAGTCTGGAAGCAATCATTTACATCCTTCTTGCAATAATTGTTATTTTCAATAAAACAAAAAAGGAGATTTATTTAGACAAAAATTTCAATTTCAATTTTGAATTACAAAGTTTAATTCCAAAGAATTTTTTTACCATTTTTAAAGTTTTAGACAAATTACTTTGAAGTTTTCACACTTCAGTAAGTTTCAGATTGTTTAAGGAAATTTAGATGAAAATTTTGTAAGATGGAATTTGGCTACCATTTCAATTTTGAGGGTGGTGGAAAGCAAAAAATTTTATGGAAATTTCAATAATTCGTGAAAGTCAAAAGACTCTGTTCACACCTCAAAAGTGGTGTGAGTAAAGAAAAAAATAAAAAAGGGCAGCCCGGTGCACAAAGCACAAACATTATCAAGATTATCCCCTAAAAAAAGGAGCAGTATCCAATGTAGTTTCTCATATCAACATCAACCCACCCAATCAGGATCTTAAAAACCAACAACCAACACATCACGACAAGACATATGTAGCAGCCAAGACGTGGAGCTTTCTTCAACATATCATAACATGCCAACTACTTCATTCTCATTTGACATCCCAGGCTAATCCATACGTTGGCCCACAGTATTATCAACAACAGAGGTCTATTTGGTTAGCTACCAGGTCAATTGCCTACTAAACTCCTATAGTATTTAGGAACTATTAAATATCTTTCATCAACACGTTTACATAAGGATCATTGGTGAACCAACTGGTTTGGTCCTTATTATCCATGTTCTTTGAGAAGATCAATAAAATATTTTCTCTGGTACAAGCTGATTCCTTTAAAAGCAAGTCACTTAAGCTCTCAAAAAAAAATCTCAACTTTACAAACTCTATGGTGGGAAACTAAGACGATAAAAACCTGTTCAAATCTAAAATACTCATTGCATCATTCCTCGTAATAACCATATCATGTACATAGGCCAACAGCACAACACCTGTTAAATACTCATACGATCAAATTGATATCATCTCATTCTGAGCTTCAAAATAGATTCTTCAAACTCCAACCATGCGCTTGGACACCTCTTCAAATTTTATATTCTTTACCCTGCATACATAACCATTGGACTCCCCCAACTTCCCCAAGCAACAAATCCATGAGTCATATATACCTTCCATTACCATGTAGGAAAGAATTACCAACAGGAAGTTGAAATAGAGGTCAATGATAATCAATAGCTGGAGATCAATACAAGTATTTAGTTACAAATGTGTTGCCTTCCAATATATTTTGAGATCGGACAGTGATAATTCCCAAAAAAGACCAAGAGAGTGCACCCAAAAGGAAGCGAGGAATATCATTGTATCCCATAGCCATGAGCAGGATGAGATTTAAAAATCCTAGCATTCTTCAAAAAATGGTGAAAACTGCCATGTTCGAAAGAGCTCTACCATTTCTATTTTTTCTAAAGCCACTGAATTTAACCAATAACAGCTCTCCCACCTTTCCCAGCGCCAGCCACTCTTCCCCCACATAGGAAAAGAGGGTGTTCCGAAATGCAATGCCATCCTACAATGCACGAAGATACGAGTGTTTGTTCCATTGCATTCACAACACATAATTCACATGTCAGAACTGAGTCTTACAGGGCTCATGTGTTTTAATCCTTTCCAGTATCACGGTCCAAAGAAAGGCCTGAATCTTCCTGGGCACCTTAGTGCTCCAAAAAAAATGTGGTTCCAAGAGAAGAGGTTAGGGGATGTGGATCTCAAAAGGTGCTAGAGAAAGCACTTAAGAACAGCTGAAAATTCATAACTTGAAGACGGGTGAATCCGTGAAAATAACCATATTTATAGTGACAGAGATGAAAGGGACACTATAGCCACCATCCAAGAATCATTGACGATATAAAAACCGAAAGAGGCATAGTTGAGGACTAGGAGAAACAAATCAACAAGATATGGTATATTGTTAATGTAATGTCTTGGAGGCAGATTTTATGCTAATCAATTAAATTAGTTTAGAACCTCAATTGACCATAATGAATTTCTTCTCAAACAACTAGATGCACTTTTCAGTCTAAACAAGCCTTTTTTTAATTGTGCACCAACATGCCTCTGCATCATCTGGTCTATACCATCAATTTTCCTGATTCTTGTTGACTTAGAAGACCTAAGAAAATAATGCTACACCAATTTGGAAAAACACACTCAAGTTTTCCAAGCAATAAAAATTCATAACTAATCAGATATGTTGATGCTTCTGAAGATCATAAGGACAGTCTGGCATTTCAGAAGAAAATGTTCAAGTATAGCCAAGTAGAAGAATTAGTTACCTGTAGCATGACTCTGTCCTGGAGCTATTTCGGGGAACGACTGGAAGTGTGACTGGAATAGGTGAACTTAAAGGAACTCCATTACAACTGCAACCATTTTGCCATCCATCTACACCATTCACTGCTTTCATCCCCATGTCATTATTGCTTTCCTCATTTTGATCAACCCCAACCTGGCTAAGATTGAATTACCCAAGTTGTTAATTCAAACATTAACAGTATGCTATATACAGGAGTAAAAAAAAAAATGTGAATTACAAATTTCAACCAATGTTTGAAAGTCAAAGGCATAAGGGAAAGGGAAGGCATTTTAACCCGCATGACTCATGACTCATGAGCCAAGGCATAAGCCTTTAAGAGTTGAGGCATAAATAATTTTATTTTTTGGATAAAATGCAGAAATAAATTAAATATGTTTTTTTTTTACAACAATTAAAAATTTACAAAAAAAAAAAATTTAAAATTAATAAATATAATTAAAACTCATACAACCAGAATGAGTAAGACTAACAAAAAAGGCACAAAAGGTGCATTTTTAGTACAAATGCATAGCCTCACCCCTTGCCTTTATGTTCATTGGTATTTTAGACCATACCCTCAAAGCATTTTGGGAATGCCTTGTCTTGAGGTGACCCTCTAAGTCTCAATCAAGCTTCTTAAAACACTGCAACCACCATCAATATACATATCACTTTTATGTCCCTTGCATCCAATTGTTCAGTGAACTGTTTTAAGCAGCACCATTGACAAATGTTGACTTAAAAAAAAAAAACAAACAATAAGTAGAGCATGAAATCAATTTGTTGACTTATCAAATTATTTAGGATTTTCTTAGCTGGAGCTTGAACTTAGTTGCACATATACACAACTAGATTCTAATTTTTAAACATGAGATTGTGTTGAAACCATCCATTTCAATGCTTTACCTCACACATGGCAAGTGCTTGGACTCCATCTTGCACTTTACAAAACAGAGAACACATTTCCCTTTTTCCCAATTTTAAGTTTCACAATTTTCAGGCTGAGAATTTTCTTTCCCATTTTTACTTTATTATACAACACCAACCACACCCACGAAGCAAAAAACCAATGAGTATGTGACAAATTTTTTATTAAAATTTAGTAAGAGGAAATGATTAGCTGAAGTGAAGTCCAACCTTATGAAACCATCTACTGGAGTTTAGTCGAGGATAGATGTGACCATAATAAATGGTTTGTGTTGTAAGAACCAAGGTTGTAATTGTATACAACTGCAGAACACCAAAATATCAAGTCAGACTAGAAAAATAAATATTAGAATTAATATAATGTAATTAAATAGCTTTCTAATTTTTTTTAAAAAAAATTAATGTAAACATTGAACAACTTCAGGAGACAGCTGGAATTTTTACCATTGCCATATAATATTGTGTCGGAAGCTGCAAATTATGGATATAAAATTTAGTTAGTAATGTGATGTGAGAAATAAAAGCATTTATAAACAACTTTGAAGGATTTAAGGTTAAATACTAGGGAGACACATAATTATGCCCTTGAAAATACAAAGAGGACTTTATCCGTGGATATGTCTATTTTGTCATTGTAGCATGCATATCTCTCATTTTTTTTTTCTAATGCCCTATTTCTTGGTGTGTATGGAATTACTAATTCTGCATTTTCAGGTGCAGGGTGTGCCATATTCTTTCCTCTAGGTTTCTAGGGCATTGAGGGCACTGCCATATTTGGATGGAGTGCAATATTTTAGAGGATCAAACAAAGTCTATAGGTCTTCCTATGGAGAAGGATTTTTTTCCCCCAGCTTCTCTTTCATGGTCAGCTATCAGAAGTTTTAAAGATTACCCTTGATTAATTTGAAAAAGACTAAAATTCTTTGCTTCACTAATTGTTTTCTTTTGTTTTCTTGCTTCTTTCTTTATGACAGTGTACCTTGTACTCTTCCTTGTATTTCTTTTATCTTTTTTGTTAATAAAGAAGTTCTCTTATCCAAAGAAAAACAGGAGAAAAAAAAAAACAGCAGGAACAGGTTTTCAACAACAAATATGCACTTATTATAACATCAAACAGCAAAGTGATCTAATCTTTTAACATATATGCAGTCAAATGGTTTAAAATTCTCAAGTCGTTTAAGTTTTTGTTTCAACACAAGAAAGGCATTAATATTTCTACAAAGTCTCCTTTGAAATTTCCTGAAACATTTGAACTCATAGAAATCCAGAATAAAAACAAAATTTTCTAAAAAATAACTACAATAAAAAAATTTAGAAATATGAAATCTCACCAGTGTAATATCATCTTATTAAAAGGTTGTTAAATTTTTTAGATTTCAATAATTTGGTGCAAAAATCTTGAATTTAGATTTTTTGTTTTCTTTGAATTTTTAAAATTCATATGAACTGATAATTTTATCTTGTAGATAATCACACACATCAATAAACCAAGCCTTAGGTCCCACGAGGTAGGGTTAGCTACACGAATTTTTTCCACCAATTTACATTTTACACATAGACAATTTCCTCCATCACACACATAAATATGTTTTCAATGTAAATTTACAATTTCCCAAATCAACAAATTTCTTCAGATCATTCAATTTATTGAATAATTTTCTTCCTATTATTTTATTAAGAAAATGTTTTATTTTTTTTTATTTTTTTGGATAAGAAAATGTCATCATATGTTTGGCTTAAATTTATGAATCACATGTCACTTAGTTTTCATTTATGTAATTTATTTATAGTATTTAAATTCTAAGTCTAGCATTCTCTCTATTTAGACATTCCAAGTTTTACTAACACTAGGCAATTGTCATACATTTTTCACACTTAACCACTAGTTTCCATCCTTTTGTCCAGAACTATTGTCATATTTTTTTGCATTTTTGAACATTTATAATTTAGTCAAATTCAATATTCAAGACCATCATAAAATGTGAACAATTAAATAGAAAAACATTAAATTCAACAAAATTTCGTGAACAAATGAATGAAGACTAAAAATTAGAAAGTTGAACTGTCTTGCTATGATTTTAAAACAAATTATTAAAAACAAAAACAGGTTATTTTATCTTACCAATTTTCTAGCTCATCCTATTCCTATTCCCTCATACATGTCAAAATTTAAGGAGCTATAATTTACCATCACCTGCCCCATGCGATAGGACAAGCAATGCAAACAAGCTTACTGATTATTTATTTTGCCTCTATAAATACGAGGCTAATAAGAGAGCATATAATCAGCTCCAAACTGTAGAATGCATGTCAACCACTACATGTGCAAGCACTAATTGATTCTGATACTTCAAGAATTCTGAGTTTTCAGCCCAAAAAACATTGTTTCAGTCACAGCAGATGAACATCCAGTTTAATCATCAGGCACCAAATATCAAATTGTTCTGCATTGCCTAGTCAATATCAAATGGTTCTTCATTGCCCTTTCAAATCAGATCATCCTTAGGTCCTTACAAAATTCAGACACAGCAAACAACTTTGTAAACTTCTTTCAACCAAATGTCTTTTAATATGCTAAAGAAACGCTGCTAAGGTGAAGGGATTGAAGGAATCTCAACAAAAGAAGCGTAAATCTCCATTTAGAGCATTTGGAGAAAAAACAAAAAAAAAAATGACATGCCATCCTGAAAATGACCAAAAATACGAGGAAAATTCAAATGGACTATTTTCAAATTTCAAACATAAAAAAACATGAATAACTTTTCAATCTTACGTAACATTCAAATGCTCAAGTAGTGTGATTTATGGCGAATGATTTTCCCTTTTTGGGAAGCACACTAATTGAATCAATGATCTATTTTGGTGAATATTGTGCTCATAATATTTTATGCTCAAGGCTGACATGTTAGGAGGAAGGGATTTTGGAGCAACAATCACACACGAAGAATAAACACAAATACATCCACACTAGAACACCGGAAATTACGTGGTTCGGTCAAATCGACCTACATCCATGGAGCACACACCACTGCACTATAGTGGGAGAAATATTACAAGGATGAGCCACTGCTCAACTCTCTCTGTCTCTCTCTTCTCTCTCTCTTACTGCAACTCTCTGCACACACTCACTCACGTAGCTTACACTACTCAACACTCACTGCAACTCACACATACACCGCTCACACTGCACACACAGCAAGCCCATATATACATAAGGGAGAGCAAAAATTTCAAAGGGCGATGGCTAAATGTCAGCAAAGTCTGCCTAAGTAGGTGACCGCCGGTCTTCAATGTCCAAGTTAGCGACTGGGCTGGTGCGGCTGTCGGCGACTCCACACCTACAATCTCAACAATCTCCCACTTGAAGACGGAGACAGCATCTCAACCAGTGTATAGGCAAATGATGTGCTCATGTCTGTCTTCAAGCATGAATACCAACTGAAGTTGAGCACAACTTCAGTTTCTCTCTAGTCACCACCTTCCTGTCTGCTAGATTTCTGCGGACTAATCTAATGGTTGTCAGCTTCACAACTGGTGCAAAGATGTCGGTGCAGTCAATCCCTTCCTTCTGTTCGAAGCCTTTGACTACCAACCGAGGCTTGTACCTTCTGGAGCCGTCATGCTCCTCTTCGATTTTATACACCCACTTGTTGTGAAAGACCTTCTTACCTTTGGGCAACTCAGCTAGTTCCCACGTTCTATTGGAGGTGAGGGACTTCATCTCGTCCTTCATTACAAGCTCCCACTTGCTCGCATCTCCTACCTGACATGCTTCATCATAGCATTCGGGCTCTCCTCCATTTATAAGAAGTAAGTAATCAATATACCTTTTGTTTGGTATATGGGGCCAAGTAGATCTCCTAAGCTCTGGAGCTGGAGTAGGAGGCGGTGGTGCGACGATCTGCTCCACTGGTTCCTCCGCCTGAGGATTCTCGGCATTCTGATGTTGTGTCCCGACACATTCTGGGACATCATCCATATCTACATAGGTTGATTCTCTCTGAACTGGTTTGGTGGATTCTGCTTTGTGCCTGTCTTTGTACATCACATTTTCATCAAAAATCACATCTCTGCTTCTGATCACCTTTTTGTTTTCATCATCCCAAATGCGGTATCCAAATTCATCTCCACCATAACCGATGAAAGTGCATTTCCAGGATTTCGGATCCAGTTTATCCTTGACATGATCATTGATATGTACATATGCAACACAACCAAAAACTTTCAAATGTGAAAGTCTTACCTCTTTGTTACTCCAAACTTCTTCTGGTAAACTAGTCCAATGGTACTAAAGGACTTCTATTAATCAAATAAGCTGCTCTGTTGACAGCATCTGCCCAAAACATCTTTAGCAAGCCTGACTGCATACGCATGCTTCTGGCTTTTTCTATCAACGTTCTGTTCATCCGCTTGGCTACGCCGTTGTGTTGAAGCGTATCTGGCACAGTCCTTTCCATTCTAATACCATGCTCAAAGCAGAATTTCTTGAACTCGATGTCAACATACTCTCCACCGTTATCTATTCTCAGCTTCTTGATTTTCAAACCAGTTTCGTTTTCTACCATCGCTTTCCAATTTTTAAAAGCATCAAAAACATTAGATTTAAACTTTAGGAAGTACACTCATACCTTCCTTGAATGATCATCGATAAACGTGACGAAGTAATGCTTTCCTCCTGTAGACAAAATGGTTGTTGGTCCCTATACATATGAATGGACTAGCTCAAGTCTCTCCTTCTTCGGGGTACTGATGTTTGTCAGGAAACTGACTCTCTTCTGTTTCCCAAATATGCAATCCTCACGTGTCAATCTTCACCGACTGTAAATCACTTCACTTACCCTTTGAGTGCATCACCCTGAGTCCCTTCTCACTCAGGTGTCGAAGTCGTTGATGCCATAGGTTGCTATCAACATTTCCTGTAGCAACTGTAATAGACATACATGCATCAGGAGTTACATAAAGAGTACCACTTTTCTTACCTCGAGCAATTGTCAATGCACCCTTCGAAATCTTCCATTCATCACCAATGAAAGATGTGTTATAACCTTCATCTACCAATTGACCGACTGAGATCAAATTCTTCCTCAAGTCTAGAATACACCTGACATCTCTCAGTTTCCATATTGACTCATTCATTTTGATCTTCACTGTCCCCTTACCGGCAATGTCGCAAGGTTGATCATTGCTCAGATATACTTTACCGAAATTACCTAATGTATACTCCTCCAAACAATCTCTGCTGCAAGTGGCATGGAATGAAGCTCCAGAGTCTAACACCCAAGACTCCTTTTTGCTCTCCAAAGAGTAGATCAACAAATCATCATTTTCAGAAGTAATATTTGCTTCTGTCTTTGCCCTCGTCTCGTATTCTTTCTTCTGACTTCTACACTGGTTCTTGTGATGACCAGTTTTTCCACAGTTCCAGCACTTAATAACTTTTGTGCTCTGGAAACCTGTGTCCTGAGTCCCTCTGAGAATTCTAGATTTAGACTGCCTGGGCCTAGATCTGCCACGGTTGTTTGATCGTCCATGCCTGTTTCCTCTGCCTCGACTCTCCATGTTCAAGGCTGAACTCGAAGTGGAGTCATGATTTGACTACATTCTGATTTCCTCTGACAAAATCATGATGACGACCTCATCGTATACAAGCTTCGATTTTTTTGCGGAGCTACTGATGGCAGTAACAATACCATTCCAACTTTCAGGCAACTGACTGAGAATCAATAAGGCCCGAATCTCATCATCAAACGTTATCCCAACTAAAGCGATTTGATCCGACAACTCGTTCAAATTATTCAAATGCCTGTTAAAACTTTCACCTGCAGACATGCTCATCGTAAATAGTCTTTTCATGAGATTTACCTTGTTTGCGGCTACAGGCTGCTCGTACATATTAGAGAGCGCATCCATCAGAGACTTGGTGGATGTTATATGCTTGATATTGAATGCCACAGACTTTGACAACGTCATTCTAATGGCTCCGAGGGCTTTTTGGTCAAGCAACTCTCACTCGCTCTCCTTCATGGATTTTGGCTTCTCCATCAGTGGTAAGTGCAACTCTTTACCAAACAAATAGTCTTCAATCTGCATTTTCCAGAAACCGAAGTTTGTGCCGTCAAACATCTCGATCTGAAAGCTCTCTTCATTCGATATCTCGATTTGCTGATCTAGAGACAGAATTAGCTCAAACGGACAGCACGGTTGGATCCAGAACGGCCGAAAACCCTAGAAATGGCTTAAGTCGTTCAAAAAACGGACCCAAAGTGGCTTCGAAAAGCCCAGTCAAACTTTCGGTCAAATCTGGTCGACTTTAACGGAATATTCCTCACAAACGGAATATTCCCTGACGCCGTTAACTGCGCCTTTTGCTGACGTGGCACGTGGGGCCCACTGCTGACGTGGCACTGTGGGGCCCACCTGCTGCGAGTGACTGTGGGGCCCACTCGATGACATGGCACTGGCATGGCATGGGGGCGGGGCTGACATGGCGTGGGCGGCTGACACGGCCGTTTACTTGCGCCACGTGGCACTTATGTGGTGGCTAGCTGGGCGCAGGTCCCAGCTGACGTGCGCTGACGTGAACGGGTGACGTGGCGCTGACGTCACTCATCTTCAACCTCTGTCTGTTCTCCGGCACGTGAAGGCACGTTTGGGCGCGTGGAAACGTCCCCTGTACGTTGGCAGCGCGTGCGGTCTCGTCTGTGGTTGTTTGAAGCTCCGGTTGCCACCGTTAGCTTCGTCTAGACAAGAGGAGTTCGATGGTAGCCTCAAAATTAAATTTTGAGCTACAGGACAAAAGCTCAAAATCCGGGAATTTTTCTTCAATATGGCGATTCTACTCCAACCTATCTCTGATACCAATTGTTAGGAGGAAGGGATCCTGGAGCAACAATCACACACAAAGAATAAACACAAATACATCCATACTGGAACACCGGAAATTACATGGTTCGGTCGAATCGACCTATGTCCACGGAGCACACACCACTGCACTATACTGGGAGAAATATTACAAGGAGGAGCCACTGCTCAACTCTCTCTGTCTCTCTCTTCTCTCTCTCTTACTGCAACTCTCTGCACACACTCTCACTCACGCAGCTTACACAACTCAACACTCACTGCAACTCACACATACACCGCTCACACTACACACACATATACACGGCACACACAGCAAGCCCATATATACACAAGGGAGAGCAAAAAATTCAAAGGGCGGTGGCTAAATGTTAGCAAAGTCTGCAGAGTAGGTGGCCGCTGGTCTTCAATGTCCAAGTTAGCGACTGGGCTGGTGTAGCTGTCGGCAACTCCACACCTACAAACTCAACATGACACAGGTCTAAAAAAGAATTAGAAAGAAACACAAAAAAAAAAAAATGATATTTTATATTTTTCAATTGGAAAGCACCTTGCTCTATCGAGACCTTACGCAGTCTAATTTAGCATCAGTAAAACATTTGATACATTAGAGTGAGTCTTGGCTCAGCAGTAAGGGTGTTACATTTAAACCTGAAGGTAAGAATTTCAAATTAAGGAGAAATACAAGCAAGGAGGTAAGACTACATACATTATGCCCTCCATAAGACCCCAGAGATGTGGGTGTTGAGGATTCTTTATGAGGATTATTCTGTATTTACCTTCTAGTATTTACTCTCTCTGTATTTACCTTCCAGCATTTACTCTCTCATGTAATTACCCCATGTAATTTATCAATTGATATAAATACACAATCCTTGCCACCCACAAAGTGAGGTGGTTTTTTTCAAACATTCACATGGTATCAGAGCCAACAATTGTCAGCCCATTACATATTCTATCTCCCTCCCCAATTAAATATTCTTTTTCTTCACTGCTTGGAGCAACAACGTCTTGCCACTCACACATCACAACTTAAATTTAAATATTTCTTCTCTGTTACAGCTGCACGCTTTTGTAAAATTGCCATGCTCCACAAATTAAAAAGTCATTTCCACCGCATGAGTGTCTCCTCTCACTATTCAATATCCTATTAAATATTTATTTCCGCTGCAGGAGTGTCTCCTCTCCACATTAAATATTCCTTTTCCCCTGCTCCTGCGTACACCTCCAACTTTAATATTATTTCCTTTGCCTGTGCACACCTGCACTCGTCACCATCTCACAAATTAATTACTCTCTCACTGCCCAGGCACACGCCTTCCAAACATCACCACTTCCGCCGTGCACACTTGTTAGCCGGCACACCTTACCTTGCTGCAGCAACCTCCACTGCCCCTTGCTGTCTCCGACTCGCTGCCATGGCTGCCGAATCTTCCTCCAATCTTCTTCCTTTCAATACCTTAATCCACATGGTTACAATCAAACTCTCCTCTTCCAATTATCTTCTTTGGAAAAGTCAATTGCTTACTCTCTTAGAGAGCCAAGAACTAATCGGCCATGTGGATGGAACACTTGAGCCCCCACCCCGTTTTGACCCTGCGGGCTCTCAAACACCAAACACCAAACATGGCATGGAAAAATACAAACAAATGTCTATTTCTTGTCCTCCCTAACTGAGGAGGCCATGGCTGAAATTGTGGACCTCTCCACTTCACGCGAGGTGTGGGTTACCTTGGAAAACACCTTTTGCCATCGCTCCAAGGCCCGTGAAATCCATCTGAAGGATGACTTGCAACTGATGAAACGCGGAACCACGTCTGTTTCAGAGTACACCCATGCCTTCAAGGCTCTCTGTGCTCAACTTCATGCCATTGGACGATCGGTTGATGACACAAACAAGGTACATTGGTTCCTTCGAGCTTTTCCACAGTACAAATGGCTCTCACCCCATTACCCTGTTTTACCGGTTTGGTCCCCAAAGCGGAGAGTTTTTAACTCTTTCAAAAATCATTGTAACCTGCTGCCCTGCCCACTGCGGCATTCACTGCCTACCCATCATCGCCATGCACAGGTAACTCCGAAGTTCACCCTCTCTAGAAATCAGCAAGGCTGACTTGGCAACTACGGACGCGGACAGGGGCGCTCCTCGTCTAGATGACATCCCCCACATTGCTAAATATGCCGCATGGAGGATCACTATGCAGATCGATGTAGAAAACGGTATGATCACCATGGCCATGCCCCTTAAGCTCAGCTTGCGGAAGCCCTCACCTCATCATATTCCATGTCCAGAAATGAGGCCTCAAATTGGTACTTAGATACAAAGGCTTCAGCCTATATGACTCTGACCCATTCCAACTTGGATCAATCCACTTCCTACACGGGTTAAGGATTGTTTTATTGTCGAGAATGGTGCGTCTCTTCCCATCACCCACACTGGTAAAATTTCCCCTTCCCTGAATTTTCAACTATTAGATGTTTTGATTGTCCCTCACATCACTAAAAATTTGTTGTCCATTAGTAAATTAACATCTGATTTTCCATTATCTATTACATTTACTAATAATTTTTTCTCTGTTCAGAATCGCCAAAACGGGAAAGGTGGTGGCAACCGGTAGACAAGATGGTGGCTTATATATGTGCTAAAATGCGGAAATTCCGCCTTTGTTTCTATCCTCCGCAATAAATCTCTTCATGCTTCGTATGATTTGTGGCATGGTCGCCTTGGACATGTAAATCATTCTGTTATTTCTTTTTTGAATAAAAAAGAACAGCTTCATCTTACCTCTTTATTACCATCTCCTTTACTATGTAGTACATGTCAAATTGCAAAGAATCACCGCTTGCCTTATACTCGTAATGACCATCAATGGTCAAACGTGTTAGATCTTATTCATTGTGATATATGGGGCCCCTCACCTGTAAAGTCCAATTTGGGTTACACATACTATGTTTTATTGTTGACGATTTTTCCCGTTTCACTTGGATTTACCCATTGAAATTGAAATCTGATTTCTATAATACATTTCTTTAATTTCAAAAATTTGTGGAAAATCAACAACCTACTCGTATAAAAACTTTCAAAGTGACGGTGGTGGAGAATTCACTAGCAACTGCTTTAAAGCACACCTTCGCACCTCTGGCATTCATCATCAACTCTCTTGTCCAAGTACACCCACCCAAAATAGTCGCGCTGAAAGGAAACACCATCATGCGACTGAGATAGGTCTGACCCTCCTTTTCCATTCTCATACTCCTACTCACTTCTGGGTTGACGCTTTTAGCACTACTACCTACATCATCAACCGCTTGCCCATACCGCTTCTCGGAGGTAAGTCCCCTTTTGAGCTTCTAAATGGTTCCTCTCCTCATTATGAAAACTTCCATCCCTTTGGTTGTCATGTTTATCCTTGCTAACGTGATTACATGACTAACAAATTTTCCCCTCGTAGTATTCCTTGTATTTTTATGGGTTACAGTTCCTCATACAAAGGGTTTCGCTGTCTTGACCCCACCACCTCTAGACTTTATATCACCTGACATGCCCAATTTGATGAGAACCACTTCCCCTTCCACAATAATTCCCAAGCTCAACCCATATCCTCCCTCCACATCTCCAAATTTCGGGAACTCAGTCTTCCCCATACAAATATACCCCTACCTTCTCCTGCACCATCCTCCCGACACATTTATCAATCTAGATCCAACCCGTGTATTATTTGTACTAATCTAGTGGATAAGTCTTTGCAGGCCACTAATTCTCATGCAGGTCCATCTCTGCCGCCATTGGAGAATGAGTCTTTGCAAGCAGCTAATTCTCATGCAGATCCATCTCTGCCGCCTAACACTGAATTGTCTATCATTGCTCGCACTCCTATTGCCACTGCCCCATTGGGCTCCCATCCTATTCTTACACGGGTCAAAGTTGTTATTTTTAAGACCCGTCACTCAGTGCATCTCGGCCTTGTGAAAACCTCTAGCCTTATTTATGCTCTTCTTGCCTCCACTGAGCCAAAAGGATTCAAATCCGTGACTAAGAATCATGCTTGGCTTGTCGCCATGGACAAAGAAGTTCAAGCTCTACAACGTAATTGTACCTAGACCTTAGTTCCTCGACCCGCCAACACCAACATTGTGGATTTCAAATGGGTATTTCAGACCATATACTTACCATATGAATCCATCGAGCGTCTTAAAGTCTGTCTTGTTGCCAAAGGCTACACGTAGGTACCAGGTCTTGACTACACTGATACCTTTAGCCCTGTCATCAAGGCTACCATTGTTCATGTTGTTCTCTCTCTTTCTGCGACAAACAAATGGCCTCTTTACCAATTTGACGTAAAAAATGTGTTCCTCAATAGTCATCTCACTGAACATGTTTATATGGAACAACCCCCTGGATATATTGATCCTCGTTTCCCCAATCATATTTTTCAGTTGTAGAAAGCTCTCTATGGCTTAAAGCAAGCACCTCGCGCCTGGTTTCAACGTCTCAACTCGTTTCTCACTCAACTTGGTTTCTATTGCAGTCGCGCAGACACTTCACTCTTTATTTTTCACAAGCAATCTGACATGATTTATTTGCTTCTCTAAGTTGATGACATCATCATTACAGGCAATAACTCCTCTCTTCTTGATAGTTTTGCTTGCAAGCTCAATTCTAAGTTCACTACTAAGGACTTGGGTTCTCTCAGCTACTTCCTTGGTCTTGAAGCTACCTCCACCGCTAATGGTCTTCTTATCATTCAGCTGGAATATGCACGAGACATTCTCATGCAAGCTCAGTTGACAGCAAACCAATCTCCACCCCAATGGTTGTTTCCCAGAACTTATCTGCCGATGGTTCTCTGTTTTCGGATCCCACGCTTTACAGATATCTCATTGGTGCTCTCCAAAACCTGACTATCACACGTCCTGACATTGCCCATGATATCAACTCTATCAGTCAATTTCTACATTCTCTAACTGAAGACCATTTCCTTGCTATCAAACATATTCTTCGCTACATCAAGGGCACATTGCATTATGGCCCACTTTGCATTCATCTGCTGCTCCTGGCACCCTAGTTGCTTACTTAGATGCAGACTGGGCAAGATGTCCTAATACTCGTCGCTCTACTTCTGGCTACTATATTTATCTTGGCAACAAATTGGTATCTTGGAGTGCAAAGAAACAACCTACTGTTTCTCGCTCCAGTTGTAAATCTGAATATTATGCCATGGCTCTTACCATTGCTGAAATCATTTGGCTCACACATCTCCTTCATGATCCTCAAAGTTCCTCTTTCGAAGCAGCCTATTCTACTTTGTGACAACAAGAGTGCAATCTTCCTAAGTTCCAATCCTGTTTCTCACAAGCAGGCCAAGTATGTTTAGCTAGACTACCACTTTCTTTGTGAACTTGTTCTCACTAGTAAACTTTGCACCCAATATGTGCTTTCTCATTTGCAAGTTGCCGACATCTTCACCAAAAGTGTGTCTCGGCCTCTCTTTGAATTCTTCAGATCCAAGCTTCATGTTCATTCCAATCCGACACTCAGCTTGCGCCGCCGCGGGGGGGGGGGGGGGGGGGTGGGGTTTAAGGATTCTTTATGAGGATTATTCTATATTTACCTTCTAGTATTTGCTCTCCCATGTAATTTATCAATTGATATAAATACACAACCCTTACCACCCACAGAGAGAGGTGGTTTCTTTCAAACATTCACAGTGGAAGCCTAGTGCAAACAACGTTAGGTTTTTTTAAAGAATGGTGCTATATCTTCTTTAATTTTCAGTACTACTATCTATAAGCCAAACCACTATTTTCCTTATCCTTTAATTTAAAACCCTACTTTTATGGCCCCTAATCATAACCCAACATTTAAACCTCTAACTTGAAAACCAAGGCATAAAACGGTTTGTTGACTTTTTGAGTCCGATCCCGTTTTGATAATGACAAAACACAAATATCTCATCTATGAGTTTAGCACTTGAACAGGTTTATACTTCAAGCACGCACACATGGCAAAGGAAAAATGGAAGCCGTAAGGAACATAAAGCTCACATATCTTGGCCCATTCCATAAGAGAACTCAAGAGCAAGTGAGTGAAGAAGTAGTTTTATTTCAGTTGTATTGTTTTAGATAATATTTGTATATGCATGATCACATGATATAGTTGGAAGCTCAAAAATGACCAACAGACTGACCTTAGGATGCATGTTTTTCATGAAATATTCATATGCACAAGTTCTAGGTTAGATTTGCATTTTAGAGAATTAATGGGGCAGAAAAAGAAAAAAAAAAACTAGGAGGCTCGTCGACGATTCCCTTGGCCTCGTCGATAAATCAATGAAGGCCACTCGTTGACTAATGCACGTCCTCGTCAACGAGAAACTACCGAGACCCTGCTTTTCTCAGACAGACCAATCATCGACGAATCCCCTGGTCTCATCGATAAACAAGTGTGGAACACTTGTTGACTAGTGTGTACACTCGTCGACGAGTCTGTTGGGATGCCTGACACTCCAGTGCGCAACGGGCAAAATTTTTTTTATAAAAATATTTCTTTTTGATCCAACAGATAGAAAATGCCTAGATCCCAAAAATACTTATAAATATCAAACCCTAAACCCTAGTTGAACAACTTTTGAACCTCTTGCCTGCACTCTATCGCATTCAAACATCTTTTGGGCATTCTCTAAGTTTTTCAAAGGGCTTTCAAGCATACATCTTACAAAGCATCTTTTGGATTGAGGTTTGATGAAAACAAGTATTTGATTTGTGCATTCAAAGTATTTCTTCTCTCGTATTTTTATTTTTAATATTTTATTGAGAGAGCAAGAACCCTAGTTTTCCAAAGATTATTTGAAAAATCTTTTGAAAAAATTTATCCTAGGGCATAAATCTTTGAAGCATTCACATTCATATATTCATTCAAAGATTTCATATTCTATTGAATTTAAAAAAGCTATTTGAGAAAACCCTAGATCTTCAATACACATCTTATTTGAAAAATCAATTTTTGGAGATTTATTGTATTGGGTTTAGATCTTTGAGAAAACTCATCATATGCATTTTTGTATACAAAGATCATATATTTTTCATTACAAAAATCATACTGAGATCAACACATATTCTCTCTTGAGCTTCAAGTTATATCTTATGAGAGTGTTTAGAATTTCACTGTACACATTAGCTTGTTGAGAAGCATCTGAGTGTATCCGAATATTTCATTCATCTATTGTATTGGCGGTTCGGTGTGTGAACCGTGGTGAGGAAGCTACGCCTCGAGTAAGTAGCAAATTTAAAGAAGGAAGTTGTGCCTCTTGTAAGCAGCAGATTAGGAGGAAGCTATGCCTCTTGTAAGCAGCGAATTAGGAGGAAGCTACGCCTCTTGTACGCAGCGGATTGTAAACAAGAAGTTCCGTCCAAATTTAAGGAGCGGAATAGTGGAATCCTTGGGTGTTTTGCCCAAGGCAAGGACGTAGGCCAAGTTTGGCCGAACCTCATTAAAAATTTTGTGCTTGCGCTCTCTCTCTCCATCTCTCTTTACATTTCTGCACTTATGTTCATATTCGATCTGCTGTGCATGTTTTAAATATTGGCATATCTGAATTACTAAAATACTTGAGATTAATTGGGCAATATTTAATTGGTTAAGATACCCACACATTAAATTGATAAGTTGTGTAATACTGAACAGTTTGTTCCCTAGCTTGTGCTTGTGTAGTTGTGCGTTTTCAAAATTAGAATTTAAAGACCAAGTCTTTTAAAATACCCAATTCACCCCCCTCTTGGGATTACACCTAAATTCACATGATTGGTGTCCTGAATTTCAAATAAAATAAGCTATATTTCAGAATTTCCAACAATCAATGAACTTCAAGCCCCATTCCATACTAAATAATCCACAAGTCATAATACTGCCATACATTAAATGCTTTGCCAAACAATTTGGGTTCAAATGTATAACCATTCTGTATTGTGTGATTTGAAATCAATAATTGGGTATTAGAAGGAATTCCCTAGTAAATTTCTCAGCAATTTCATAAATATCAAATCACCAAATTTATTTATGTAGATAACTAAAAATAAGTGGCATCATGCCTTTTTTAAGAGGTTTTCAATTTCATAGGCATGCAACCACCCAAAAATGTACAAGCTAAATAGGCTAAACAATCCATGAGGTTCTCATATGTTATACGGCCTGGGAAGGTGTATCAGAGGCAGCATTATCCGTATTTCTGAAGAGATTAATTCTCATATTCAAACCTGCACCACAATCCTTAAAAATGAGCAATTCCCATACCTAGCACTACTAATGATAGTCTGAATTTTAAAATACTGAATATTTAATATATATATATATAAGCTAACAACAAAAAATTACCTTAACAATGACATGCACAAAAAATGCAGAAGCAACCGCCTTCTAACACCATCATCCCACATTAAAGGATCAACAACTTAATGAATGTAGCTAGATACTAAATAGTGTCTCAAAAATGCGTTCTAATCTTAGACCTTTCTTTCATGATAAGAATGTTAATAGGACATTTTAAGGGATCTACCATACATTATGCCAATAATACTATATCATCTCTTTCAAAATAACCATATTTTACAAATCATCAAGCCACTTCCATCCCTATGCCAAACAGATAATTTTTAAATCTTGAAATCTTTGTCCCCTTCTATGCCCCTTGATCTTTTGCATCACAGCCTTTCCACTAAACAAACAGAAGAAATACCTGAACATTTTAATGCACATAAAGAATATAGGATACTGTCCTTTTGTTTGTTCTGTACATATCCAACCAAAGCTTGGAAGTACAAAGAAAGACAGAATGCAAGCAATAAATCACTAACAGATGAATAGGCAATTATGGCTTTATAACAAATGAAAAGAATTAGGAAGTTATATAAAGGACAACACAGAGCCTCAGAAGGAATTTAGCCTTAGTTAGAACAAGATAGGGCATGTCCAAGTCAAGTCTTAGCCTGACCGACAATGAGTTTTAGTTTGTAACCTTTACATTCTATCACACTGAAGCTTCCTTATCTTATTTAGAATGAAATAATCAGCTTTCAGCCTTTCACATTTCCCACCCATTTACACTTCAAAGCATGTAAAAGGTAACATAATATGCATAGTTCCGAAAAGGGAATATCTAAAATACACATATCAGAAACAAAATAACTACTTACAGTTGCAGGTTCCAATAAACAGCCAAAAAGGTTGAAAAGGTCTCTGGACAGGAAGCAATAAATGCAAAATACCAATTAGTGTGTATAGGAAACCAAAACAACTAATTCAGATAAAAAAATTGTCACAATTGAGAAAATGAAATGCGTATCACATAACTGACATGTGTATGGCAAGTATTTAAATTAAAACAATAAAGCATAGTCAACTAAAGCGTTAGGACAATCAGCAAAAATTAATCAAGTTTGATATATTTTGCATAGAAAGGACAGTCAAACAATAAGATATATGTATATATTTTGCATAGAAAAGACAGTCAAACAATAAGATATATGTTTATATTTTGCATAGAAAGGACAGTCAAACAATAAGATATATGTATCAGCATACACCACAATACTCTTACCAGAGACTATTTTTTTATGAACAAACAGGAAGAGTCAACTTATTTTAAGACACAATAAATCATAATTCTTGCAGAAAGTTCCAATCTCCCATAAGAATGGACAAAAGCATTACAACATACACATATGTATATATATATATATATATATATATATATATTGAAAAAAAAAAAAGGTGGAAAGAGAGGAAATTCATATAGTTCAATTTTCCCTTGAAATATTCGGAAGGAAGCAAAATTATAAGACAATTGTCATAATTTAACCTTTTACATCCCTATCTTTGACAAAAACAAAGAATAATCCATCAACAAGAAAAATATATACATTTAACACATCACATTACTTCATAAACCATCAACAGGACACATGAGACTACTCTGCTGCTTCTTTTTCTCTTTCTCACGACACTGTATCTTGTTTCCTTTCCCTCCCATTCTCAAGCTTAAACAGGGCATATATATCATGTATGTTAGGTATTCCATATCCCACCACCAGTCTAGAAGCACACCAAATTTGACTGCTGCAGCCATTGTTGATTTGTAAAAATTTCAAGATTAGGTGGCTGTATAATTTGAAGATTAGAAGGCTGTATTTTGCTGATGGGAGAAGAAAATTATCTCCTCCACTTGCCCTATAAATTTGAGACTGCATTTGTTGGAAATGCATTGGTTGGATCAATAAGGATCAGCCAGTGAGATATCCACTAGGAGAGAAAAATAGAGAAAAATTAGTTTCATCTATTTCTTCCTTTTGTGAGAGAAATTACTTCTTGTAATTGTTGTTCTCAATTGATTAGTGGATTGTTACATTGCAACCGTGGACGTAGGCAATATTGGCTGAACCACGTTAAAAATTTGGTCTCTTGTGTGTGTTTATTTTGGGTGGAGCTTTAAATCCCCTTACAAACTAGTATCCGGCAAGTTTTTCCAGCGAAAGGAGGAGTCCGTAGCTCTCAGTCAGCGGGTCCCACCTCAGCCACATCAGCAAACAGTGTTAGAATATTTTGTCAGCCAGGGGAATATTCCGTTAAGTTGAACCAAACCGATCCAAAATCTGTTTTTGGGCCGAACCAAGCCAATTTTGAGCTGATTTTTGCAAGGTTGGATTGGTTTCCAACAAACTCAAACGTTCTAGACGCACTAGTGTTCTCAGATTTGTAAGATTTTGTCTAGAAATTTCTATAAAGGCTAGATCTTTGACAAGATCATGGAGGCTAATATGAGCAAGATGATTTGCCTGAATGGCACCAACTACCACAAGTGGAAGGGAAAGATAAAAGATCTTCTTTTTGTAAAGAGATGACATTTACCTGTTTTTGACACTCAAAAACCGGAAGATAAGTCCGATGATGAATGAGCATTCGAACATGAATAGGTATGTTGTTTCATTCGGCAATGGGTTGAAGATAATGTTTTGAATCATATTCAAAACGAAAATCATGCTAGGACCATATGGATCAAGCTGGAAGCCTTGTACGCATCAAGGACTAGGAACAATAAATTGTTCATACTCAATCAAGCGATGCATCTCAGATACAAGGAAGGTAGTTCTATTTCCAATCACTTGAATGAATTGACTAGATGCTTTCAACAATTATCCGATGTTGGCGTCAAATTTGATGACGATATTTTGGGCTTGTGGCTTTTGAATACTTTGCCCAACTCATGGGAAAGTTTTCTTGTTTCTTTGGCTAATTCTGCCCCCGGTGGTGCTGTGAAGTGGAAGTCTGCAAGAAGCACAGTTTTAAATGAAGAAATGAGGCAACGAGCTCAAGTTGCCACCACGTCACAATCTAAGGTTCTGATCTCAGAAAATAGGGGAAGAAGTAAAAACAGAGGTCAAGAAAAAAATAATAAAGCCAGAAGTAAATCCAAGTCCAGGTACAGAAGGGCCACATAAAAAAGAAATATTATCAATGGAAGGCTGAGAATAAGACGAAAAACACCAAGTAGGAAAGAAGAGACGATGGTAGAGATGATCATGTGGCCACCACCACTTCAGACCTTGTTGTGGTCTATGATGAGACTAATATCAATTTAGCATCCAACGAAATTGGATGGGTCATTGATACTAGTGCTTCCTTCCATGTCACATCAAGGAGGGAATTTTTCACATCTTACACTCCCGGTGATTTTGGGGTGTTAAAGATGGGCAACGACGAACTGTCAAAGGTTGTTGGTATTGGACCAATTTGTTTGAACACTGACAACAGGCTTGATTCTCAAAGATGTTCGGCATGTACCAGACATTCGATTGCACTTGATATCGACTGGGAGGCTTGATGATGATGAGTACTGTTATACTTTTTGTAATGGCCAGTGGAAGCTCTCAAAAGGAGCACTTGTCGTTGCTCGAGAGAGGAAGTCATCTAGCTAGTATGTAATGCAAGCTTCGATCTCTACCAACTCTGTGAACGCAATTAATGTTGCTAGTTCTTCAAAGTTTGTGGCACAAGCGGCTCAGTCACATGAGTGAGAAGGGACTAGGTTGTCTAGTCAAGAAGAATTTGCTTCCACAACTCAAAGGTGCAAAGTTAAGAAAATGTGCTCATTGCCTTGCCGAGAAACAGAGATGAGTTTCCTTCAAGAGTCATTCTCCTTCCAAGAAACAAGACACACTTGAATTGGTACATTCAGATGTATGTGGTCCTATGAAGATACGAACAATTGGTGGTGCGTCATATTTTGTTACTTTCATAGATGATTATTCTAGGAAATTGTGGGTCTATGCATTGAGATCCAAGGATCAGGTTCTTGACAAATTCAAGGAGTTTCAAGCCTCTGTTGAGCGTCAAAAAGGGAAGAAACTAAAATATGTTCGCATCGATAATGGTAGCGAGTTCTGTGGACCATTCAATGCTTATTGTAAGCAACAAGGAATTAGAGACCAAAGGATACCACCAAAAACTCGTCAACTAAATGGTTTAGCAGAGAAGATGAACATGACATTGATGGAAAGAGTTAGATGCTTGCTTTCTGAAGCTAAGCTGTCAAATTCCTTTTGGGGCGAGACATTACACACAGCTGCCTATGTTACTAACTTATCTCCAACTGTTGCCTTGAATACAGATGTTCCTGACAAAGTGTGGTATGGAAAGGATTTCCTATGATCATTTGCAAGTGTTTGGGTGCAAGGCTTTTGTACATGTACCCAAAGATGAAAGGTCCAAGCTAGACATCAAGACCAAACAATGTATTTTCATCGGTTACAAGCAGGATGAGTTTGACAATAGACTGTATGATCATATTTCTAAAAAACTTGTTAGAAGTCGTGACATTGTCTTTATGGAAGACCAAACCATTGAAGACATTGAAAAAGCTAAGAAATCAAAAACTCGAAGTTCCGATATTTTGACTAATTTGAATCCAGCTCCTGTTCCACAATCAACAGGTGTAGAAAGCATCAATGATCATAATGATGCGCCAGTTGATGTTCAAGATGATCAGGCTGAGGGTGATCACGAAACTACCGAGGGCATGGATATTTCACCAGAGGCTGATGATGTTCAGCAAGAGGTTCCTACTGAAGAGCCAGCTGTTCCATTGGGCCGAGGTTTGAGACACCGTCAACCCTCCACACAGTATTCACCAGAAGAGTACGTGCTCCTCACTGACGGGGGAGAACCTACATGCTACATAGAGGCAGTTGAGAGTGAATAGAAATCGGAGTGGGTTGAAGTTATGGAGGATGAAATGAAATCTTTACAGGACAACCATACATTTGAGCTGGTGAAATTGCCTAAGGGTAGAAAAACTTTGAAGAATCGGTGGGTTTACAAGGTGAAGCACGAAAGTGACACTTCACATCCACGATACAAAGCTAGACTTGTTGTCAAAGGCTTTGGTCAAAAGAAAGGTGTAGATTTTGTGGAGATTTTCTCTCCTATGGTAAAAATGTCTTCAATCTGAGTTGTTTTGGGTTTGGCAGCCAACCTTGATCTGGAGGTTGAGCAGATGAGTGTGAAGACAACTTTCCTTCATGGTGAATTGATGGAAGAGATATATATGGAGCAACCAGAGGGTTTTATTGCCAAAGGCAAGGAGGACTATGTCTGCAAGTTGAATAAGAGTCTATATGGCTTGAAACAGAATCCTAGGCAGTGGTACAAAGAGTTGGAGCAATTTATGGCTCAACAAGGTTACATGAAGACTACTTCAGATCACTGTGTATTTGTGCAGAGGTTCTCAGAAGATGACTTTGTCATCTTGCTACTCTATGTCGACAATATGCTTATTGTTGGACACAAATCTTCAAGGATGAGTCAGTCAAAAATGGAGTTGAACAAAGCATTTGTTATGAAAGACTTGAGTCCTGCGAGACAGATTCTCGGAATTTCTATTGTTCACGACAGGAAGAGTAAGCGGTTATGGTTATCTCAAGAGAGGTATATTGAGAAGGTACTTCAACGATTTCACATGGATAAAGCTAAAGTGGTTAGTACACCTCTTGCTACTTACTTTAAACTTAGTAAGAAACAACCTCCCTTGAGTGATGCTGACAATGAGTATATGCAAAATGTTCCTTACACATCAGTAGTTGGTAGTCTTATGTATGTCATGGTGTGCACCAGGCCTGACATTGCATACGCAGTTGGTACAGTGAGCCGTTTTATGTCCAATCCAGGAAAGGAGCATTGGAATGCAGCACAATGGATATTAAGATATCTGCGTGGTACTTCCAAATTAAGTTTGGTTTTTGGAACTAGCAAGCCCGTGCTTGAGGGCTACACTGATTAAGATATGGCCGGTGATATTGACATAAGGAAGTCTACTTCAGGTTACATGATTACCTTTGCAGGGGGAGCTATGTCTTGGTAATCTAGGCTGCAAAAGTGAGTTGCCTTGTCTACGTCTGAGGCCGAGTTTATTGCTGTCACAGAGACATGCAAAGAGATGTTGTGGATGAAGAAGTTCATAAGCGAACTTGGTTTAAAGCAGACGAGGCATATTTTGTTTTTCAATAGTCAGAGTGCTATACACCTCAGCACTATACACCTCAGCAAAAATTCTACTTTTCACGAACAGTCGAAACACATTGATGTTCGGTATCATTGGATACGAAATGTTCTCAACTCAAAGTTGTTAGAGCTTGAGAAGATTCATACTAATGACAATGGTTCAGACATGATGACAAAAGTAATACCTTACAATAAGTTTGAACTTTGCAGGGAACTAGCCGAAATGGATTTCTTCTAGAAGTCCACTCGTTTGAATGACCTATTGCATTCTCCTTCGGTGGGTATGGAGGGGGAGAATTGTTAAGTATTCCATATCCCACCGCCAGTCTAGAAGCACACTAGATTTGACTGCTGTAGCCATTGTTGATCTGTAGAAATTTCAAAATTAGGTGGTTGTATTTTGTTGACGGGAGAAGAAAATTACCTCCTCCACTTGCCTTCTAAATTTGAGACTGCATTTGCTGGAAATGCATCAGTTGGATCAATAAGAATCAACCAGTGATTTATCCACCAGGAGAGAAAAATAGAGAGAAATTAGTTTCATATGTTTCTTCCTTTTGTGAGAGAAATTACTTCTTGTAATTGTTGTTCTCAATTGATTAGTGGATTGTTGCATTGCAACCGTGGATGTAGGCAATATTGGCCGAACCACGTTAAAAATTTGGTGTCTCTTGTGTGTGTTTATTTTGGGTGGAGCTTTAAATCCCCTTACAATGTACTACCTCTTAGCTATGACAAACCTGTCAGAACAAAGCTCTCTGGGCTCTTATTGCATTGATAAAGAATTAGGTGGTCCACATTCTATCTGGAAGTGGTACAACTCCAGCGAATTAATCACAAACCAAATGGGCTACTTCCTCTGCCTAACTGGAAAGACTAAAAAATTTTGTGCTGGTTCTTCCTTAAATAACATTACAGTTCAACAAGGTGATCAAAAACATTACCCAATTATCCATGTTGTCAGGAAAGCAATTGAGAGTCCCTCCGTCGACTTCTCCTTATAGTTTGTGATGATTTGCGGAACCTCAGCAACACCCCAACTTAAGACACTAACCAAACCCAATGTTAATGAAACTTCATCTTCCACACTGCAAAGACAATATTTCAAATATGAACTAGCCCATTCCAAGCAATGCTGATTCCCAGGGCACACTGATGACGAGCTTTTGAAGAGTCCCATTTGATCCGGAAAAAATGCACCTTAAGCTGAAGAGAGAGAGGTCAAAAACTGAACTATAAAGAAAACCAACAACAGAGGGAAATATTCACTTAACTAATTCTGAATCTAACAAAGTGTATTTAACCCATAATTATCGGTACAAAAAGAGAAAAGAAAACATAAATTCCAATTTTCATTTTCCTTTATTTTCTCCAATTAAACAACATCCAAAATTCCATATGAACGTAAAATGAAAAAAAAAAACAAAAACAAAACGAGAACAAAACAAACAAAACAAAACAAAAATGGGTATTACATCTCAAGAAAAATATGATACCATGGAAAGCACTTCAGTCATCCCTGAAAAGGATGAAAACACAATGGCACCGCAAAAAGGAGACACCTTTTGAATATTGTTTTGCAAATACAAATATGATATAAAATTTGCCGAAAAAAAGCTACCCTTCTTTTCGGCCAAAAAGCCTGGATTTGAATAAAATGCAATATAAATTATATAACCATAGATGCCAACAAGTCATATAACCAAACCTTTAACACCGTGTGATAAAATAAATTAAGCATAAATTTTATTTAAAAAAAAAAAACTCCAAATTAAAACTTAAAAAAGTGCAAATAGAGATGAAGAAGATTTTCGCCTTAAAGAATGTGTGCATTCCAACATAAGAATGCAAGAACAGAAAGTAAAACGCAGCCTTGGAGTAAAAAACATTAAAAAATTTAAAAAAAAAAAAAGAACTAATCCAAGCAAAAAATAAGAATTCAAAACAACGGCTCTGAATCCCTGTCCCATTAACCGGGGTTCTGGGTTTAAGGGTACAAATCCTGCACATTTCTCTTTAATATGAAAAAGCATCCGGAGCCCACTAGCACATTCAAATCAAGAAAAACAAATCGACAAATCAGAATATTCGCCAAAATCAAGACCTTCGGAAGCACTAATGGAAAGGGCAGTTCCCGTTACGTCAACAAAAGGATTCAAAAGAGTTGCGAGAAAAAACATGAAATTATACCGTACTCTGATCCGTTGAGGAGATGCGGCGAAGTACGAGACGACGTCACAGGAAGAAGAAGAATCACATTTCCGAAGGGAACAACTCAAACGCCATTGATGTTGGTCCCCACGGATGACATTACCATTTTCCGATAGGAAAAAGGTGATTGATTTGTGATTGATTTCTTGGTATCTACCACCGCAACCGCAAAGCAAACGAAGAGAGAGAACTCAGCAGTGTTAAAGAAAAACGGCTGGGCCTTCCCAATCTTCGAGTTTGCAAAACAAGAAAAACCGAAAAGGCAGCCTCAATTCTCTTTTCTTTCCTTTAGAAGGGAAGGTTCTTTAATATACAGGCACAACTGGCATTGTGTCAGGGCTGACTATTTTCACACTTCTGAGCCGGACGAGTGAGCAGAGATGTTTTGTTTTACAATAAAATAGAGTTTTTTTTATAAAAATATTTAAAAAATACAAATAAAAATATAATAGGTAAAAAATACAAAAAATATATCCAACCGAATTTTCAAAAGTTAATTTAAACTTTTTTTTTAAATAAAAATAAAAATAAAAAATACGGATTGATGGGACGGCTCACTAGCAATGGGCCAATCAACACACGCGCCCCAACAACGAATGTGAGTAACCAAAAAATAAAAAAGGTTGTTTCTACGGATGGACCGGCTATTTGGCAACGTGTCACTCACTCAACACATGACCCCCAAAAGGAGTAAACAGACTCAAAAAAAAAAATGTTGCAGAAGATGAAATGGTCACCCATGCATGCATGCATGCATGCATTTGTACATTAATAATGGCCAAACCAACTTTTCAAAAGTCGATTTGGTGTTGAAAATAAATTCACCCGCCCACCCGATCACCCCCATCCATGCATGCATTATTGTACTTAAAAGTGAACCAAAATTGATTTTACAAAAGTCGGTTTGGTCATATACTCACCTAAACCATACCAAACTTTGCATGTCTTGTCCTCTATTTATTCATTCATCATCTCCCCACTATCACTCATCTTTCTCTTCTTTCATTTCATTATTCTTCCTTGATCCTCCAACCTCCTTCACCACCTTCCAGTGTTACGTGAAGTTGTTGAAAATTTATTCTTAAAACTATTATACTGCAAGGGTTAGTAACGACAGTGTCAGCTAATTCACGATTTAACTAATTTTTAGTTTTTACTTTTATTTTGTACATTAATTTAATTTTATATTGAGGTAGTGAGGTATTAATTATGTAAGATTATTGTTTATGTAAATGAAAATATAGTTCTTCCATATTATCGTGATTTACTTTGAATATTTATTATTGTGATAGAAATTTCTTTATATTGCAGATAAACTCTATTTTTGAGAAGTCATAATGGCGTCAAATTTGTCAGCTAACAAAGTTATGGTCTTACTATACATTGAGGGTGAGATTATTCATGGATCGACTGGTATTGAATACAGCATAGGGCCAACGAAGGTCATTCAAGTTCGAAGGAGGATGAAATTAGAAAGTTTTAAACAAAAAATATATTAAGGATTAAATATTAATCCAAATGAGTACATGTTAGAATTGACATAGAGATATCCACAACGAGGGGGTGGTGGAAATTTTTTGTACGTTGACGTCCTAATAAAAAATGATGTAGATGTGTAAATTGTGTTAGACCCGCAGAGTTCTTGTGCGGACGTATATGTAGTTGAGATTTTTGTTAAGTGCATTCCTCGAAACAACAATATGGGTGGAGCTCCAATTGTGCAAAGGGAAGCATTTATCCATCCTTAACCATATAGAATACGATACTAATAAGACGAGCATACTATTTGATCACCTTTCACAGGTGACAGCGACTTTAGATTTGAATGACGTACCAGGTACATCATTTCAGTTAGAATTCTTGTCAATGGAGCTTCAATGTGAGGAGGCTACTTTGCAAGGATTCAATGTGGAAAGCAGTTATTATCACGAACCATAACCATCAACAGAGTATAGACATGACCAAAGTTCAACTAGAGTTGTGTCCATATCATACTTCCAAACGGTTCCATCTATTGTCATGAATGAGAGGGGGCATATATGGTCTAGCCAATGTAACTTGATATGGATTGTGACCATGAATTAGAGGAAAAATAGGATTTACAAGAGGATTTTAAAGAGGTAGATGCAGGGGGCAGAAGAAGCCAGTGGACAAAATGATTATAGGGTTCAACATGAAAAAGTTGTGATGTCAATCATAGGAGAGTACGCAACATACTGCCTTTAGCGTACGTGGTCGAATTCGAAGTCAGTCATATCATAACTGAATTTGAAAGTTCCTTTGAGGGCACCCAATGGGAAGGTGTCTCGAAATTTGGGATGATTTTCGATACGAAGGATGGCCTTATCCACTTTGTGCACGTCCACCATGCACAAAGAACGCAGATGGTTAGGTGCAATGTAGATGAGAGTCGTGCTTGGCGGTTGCGTGCAACTCAACGTAGAAAGCACGGGCACTTTGAAATTACATAATACAGAGGGACACATACATGCATAAATGTGACTCTCTTGAAAGGCAACCTACAACTAAAGTCCAACTTAGTTGCAAATGAAATCATCGAAATTATCAAAAGTGATGCTAATGCTTCCATTGCAGCTTTGCAAGCACACCTGAGGTCAAAAGTACCAATACCATGTCTCGTATAGAAAGGTATGACTCGGAAAGCAAATGGCAGTTGCAAGGGTGTTTGGAGACTAGGATTTTCATATCAAATGCTTCCAAAGTGGATGCATGCTATGTGTGAAACAAATCTTGGTACAAAGGTGAAGTGGACGTGGACAGAAATCCCTAATTCTAAAAACGCTACTATTTTGACATGTGTACTTTAGTCATTTGCAGCATCAATATAGGGATTTCGTCATTGTCCTCCACTTCTCTGTGTGGATGGAACACATTTGTACAAGAAATATAAAGGTAAATTGTTAATTGCAACGACCTCTTATGCAAATCAACAAATATTTCCTATAGCGTTTACAATCATTGAGGAGGAGAGTCTACAAATATGGTCTTCGTTCCTCAAGCACCAAGTTAGGAAATTCAATAGTATGATGGAAAGAATCTTAACAGAAGGTGGCCCAATTGCAAACTCCTTTTTTGAAGAGATCCCTCCCAGCTTACATGTGAATGCAATGTCATGATGGTAGTCGAAGGTATGGAAACATGACCATGAATCTTGTTAAATGTTTTAATGTCGTCTTAAAAGGAACTCAGAGTCTACCGATAACAACCATTGTCCAGATGATACTTATCGCATTGTGTAGTACTTTAGTGCCCGACGGGAGGCATCTCTCCTAGCAATGGAGTCGAGGAATGGTTACACCCCACATATGTTGTTGCAAATGCAAAGGAGGGAAATGGCATATGCTGGACATGAGGTTATCAACTTCAATATTGAAAGAGGGTTGTTCAATATTCAAACTACACCGCGCCAGCCAAATAAGGGTCGAAATATTCAAACAGTTGACATAAAGGGATGTTAGTATACATGTGGGAAGTGGCAGAATCTACACTACCCTTGTTCACACTTGTTAGCTGTGTGCAGCGCAAGGAGATTGGGGTACAATCTCTATGTTGACCTTTATTTCACGGTACATGAGCATTATGCAACATATGCAATAGACTTCATCCCCGTCCTCCATGAAGAATATTGGACAAATCCAATGATGCCAACATTATACAGTTCCCAACAATTGCTTAGACAGAAAGGATGACCCAAGAGTTCGAGACTGTGTAACGAAATGGATGTACGAGAGGGCAGTCGGAGGATGCGATGCGAGTTTTGCCATGAAAAATGTCATAACCGCAATTGGTGTCTAAGGAGGACTAGAGGTCATGATGGAGCTGGTCCATCACATTAATTGTACTTAACGTGTATATTATAAATATATATATATATATATATATATAATTTGTGTATTGTAGTTGAATTAGAAATTAAACAACAATAATCCATCACACTAAATTTATGTGTGTTGTGCGTGTATTCGGGTGTGTCTCTGTATGCATGTATGCATAATGTATATGGGCACGTACCATTGATTGTTCAATTTGCTTAATGGGGCATGCATGAAAGTTGGTTGAAGTAGCATGCAGGATGGTGAAGGCATTGGGACATGATATATTCCCATTTTACCACATGCCCCTAAGTAGGGGTGTACAAAAATTACCGAAAAACCGATAACCGGACCGAAACCGAACCGAAACACATTTCGGTTCGGTTTTTCGGTTTGCGGTTTCGGTTTCGGTTTGAAATATAAAAATTTTTCGGTTTCGGTTTCGGTTTCGGTTTTGGACCAAAACCGAAACGAAAAAACTGAAAACCGAATTAATAAATAATAATTGTAGATGCTGCTTGTTGCCTTGTTGGATCGCCAGTCGCCGGCGAGAAACCACCTCCGAATCCACCATGGCTACCAAAGTCGGAACAGTTAAAGTGTGGTCTCTTCGTCTTCATCTTCAAGTGCTTATGCTATCGTCAATCTCCATCTTCCTCTTCACCAAAGTCGGAATCGTCAATCTCCATCTTTGATCTGGAATGGACTCTAACCAGTCCCGAAGCTATTTGCATCCTCGGATCTGGGTAATCAGCATTCAACACCAGATTTTTCTTTCCAAGCTTGACGCCATTTGGGCCTTCAAATCTGCCGCCGACATGTTCGACGACTCCAAATCCATGAACTCCGGCGAGATAGCCTCGCCGAACAATCTAGCCTGCAGCCTTTCCCAGTGGGCAGCGACCTTCTCATGCAGAAAACCAGAGAGAAGACCACAAGATGCTAGTCGTCCCTGCGTCCCACATCGGTTGGAAATGGGATGAAAACAAGTATCCCATCTTATATATTTTATTTGGATCCTACTTTCCCCCCGTCTCATGTTTTCGGCTTTGCAAATAAAGCCTTGGCCCAATTGTTTTATAATGGGCTATGGCCTATTCATGCAGCACAACTTGGGCCCGCTCAAGTAATGTTATAGCTGTTTGGATAGTTCAAAATTCGGTAAAACCGAAAGTAACCGAACCAAACCGCAAAGTTCACGGTTTGGTTTGTTCATAAACCGACGGTCTACGGTTTGGTTTCGGTTCAATCATTTTGAAAACCGAGGAGTTCGGTTCGGTTGGCGGTTTTGTAAAAAACCGAACCGAACCGAACCGTGTACACCCCTACCCCTAAGAGGGCCACTCTCCCCACACCCCACCACTGGCCTCATCCCCACGTACAAAACTCTTCCATGCACGCACCAAACTTTCCTACGTCCCATGCATGTGCCAAGATTTCCCTAACTGCTCCAAATTCCATGCATGCACCAGACTTTTATTTTTTATTTATTTTTTATATAATTTGAAATGTTTTTTCCCATATAAATTAAAAGGAACGAAAAAAGAATAAAAAAATAATACTAATAGAATAGCAATAATTATTATTACTATAACGATAAGCATGCATGCATGCACAAAATCTAATTAAACACGTGTTTATTATTACTAACAAACACATGGTTTGCTCTTCCAATAGTATGCTTTTTTTAAAAAAGCAACAACAAATTCACATAATTTTTTGCATGAACCAGTACATTTTTGTACATGCACATTCAATCTGTGCATGCATGCACCTTAGTAAACAATTGAAATGGTGTTGACCTCTCCCTTGTCCTCTCCAATGACTCTAACGTAATCTCGCTACTCGGAGTAGCGAGATCTCTCACGTGTATAACCTTATGCAAATCTCGCTACTTGGAGTAGCAAGATTTGATTGTCACACGTCTGTACCAGATTGGGTTTGGCATTTAATTCTTGCTACTTCGTGTAGCGAGATTTGCTTAAATCTCGTCACTCCAAGTAACGATATTTAAATCTCGCTACCCGGAGTAGCGAGATTTTCTGTGCACCTATTTATTGTTTTCCCTTTATTATTTATTTATATTAATAATGATTAATTAAATTATTTTCTGAATTATTGGGAGGAAGAATCAGTTATTAATTTAAATTTTCATGTATAATAAATTACAGTTCGTAATTTAGTTAAAAATATTTTTTTATCATAAATTAATATAACAGTCATACACTATAAATGTACACTAATTATATTTAATTAAATAGGGAAATCTTCTATTATTTTATTGGGTATGAAATATTTAAATATTAATTGAAAAAATTAATATTTAAATAGTTTAACATGTTCCAAACAGAACTTCTGCTTCCTCTGTTGCCGCTGTCTCTGGCACAAAGAGAGCCGTTGATTCTGTTGCCCAAGAAGTTGTTGCTGCTGCTAGCGTTGTCAGTATAAATATTTATAGAAGCATAACACTTCTTTTATTCTCCTTTGGTTCTCTTTTCGTTCTCATGTTTTCTTTTACCATTATTCATTTATTTTTCTCTAACAATGAGTTTTAGTGATCCTATTCCCTTTGATGGAGTAGGATTTTAATTTCCGCATTTCTAGCATTTCCTATTTTGGGTTTGTTCGTCTATTATCCTCTCTCTCTCTCTCTCTCTCCTCTCTCTCTCTCTCTCTCTCTCTCTCTCATCTCTCACTCTCTCTCTCCATCCTCTTGCTCTCTCACTCTCTCTCTGCTCTCTCTCTTCCTTCTCCTCTCTCTCTCCTCCCGCCTCCCTCCTCTCTCGCGTCTCTGCTCTTCCTCTCTCTCGCTCCTCTCTCTCTATTTTTGTTCCACCATTTTTCCTATAAATTCTAATGTCATTTTTATTTTACGAATATGGGTGTTTTGATTTTTTTCTGTTAAGGGTTAATCGTCCTTTTTTAAATTGCAGAGAAAATTGAAATGATGAAGAGTAGAGGATAAAATCTTGATTATTTTCATATGTAAAATACCGAAGTAAAGTTTCTAATTTTCCCGGATTTCAAAACCTGCAAAGAAAAACCCATTTATTAAAATATTAATCCATTTTTGTTGCAAAATTAATCTTCTCGGCAACCAGCCAAAGAATATATCAACTAATCTTCTAGAGTTATTTTTTCTTTGGAGTTTCGTGTAATTGAGAAATTGTCTCTCTCTCCTACACTGTCTCTTTCTTGCTACCGTAAAACCATTCAAATTTAGTTAACTTTGAGAAGGGTAACACATGAGGATCTGCCTCCATTAATTTGGATTGTTAAAAGATTAAGATCATGGCTAAAACTGAAAGATTGAGATAATTGCTGTTTCATGTCACTGTTTATTCTCTCTCTCCATGTCTTAACTAATATATTACTCATTAGTCATTACTATAATTAATGTTGTTCCTTGGGAGTAGTCAGGTTGTGGGATGGCTGCCTATAAGGGCTTATAGGATGAAAAGCTTGGCTAACCAGGCAAAGATTCTGACCTCTGAAGAAGATGAGACATGCGAGGATGATAAATTTAAGGATACTTCAAAGAAAAAAGTGTACAATGGTAGCAGTAAGAACAAAACTGTTGCTATGGAAAAAGGACATCTTGGGTTTGTTAAGGTTAACATGGATGGATTGCCAATAGGGAGGAAAGTGGATCTAAATGCTCACACTTGCTATGAGACTTTATCCCAAGCACTGAAGGACATGTTTTTTAATCCCACCACGTGCATCACTTCCATTCGTGAGTGTATTTTTATTTTCTATATTTTTTATTAGTAATGTGTAATTTACTTATTTTCTATCAATTCGATCTTAAAAGTTTTGATGTGAGACTATTGTTAAATCATTGTTGCACCTCAATCTAATGACTAGCTTTTAGAACCAAGTGGTTTGAGATGGCATAAACATTTTGACCTCAAAGTCAAATTAGTAGGACTATGACAGTAATGAGTTGCATAGATAATTATATTCTAATTTTAAAATGTAATTATGATTGTGTAACTAGGTTCGAGTGGAGAGAGTGAGCAAGCAAGAAAGGCCTCCAAGCTTTTGAATGGATCATCTGAATTTGTGCTCACTTATGAAGATAAGGAGGGGGGTTGGATGCTCATAGGAAATGTTCCTTGGGAGTATGCACCTTTCATTTCATTCTAAATGATTATACTAGTGCAATATATATATATACTTATGTATATATGTTTTGTGAATGTGTCTTTGTGTGTATATATGCACATATTTATGTCTGATGTTTGCATATGCACTACTAAGCCCCAAATGGAATGATGTCAAATGACAAGGCTAGCCCTATGGAAGACTAGCTGGTTTATTTCGAGCAACATTTTTAGGTGTAGGAGCACTAGATGCACTACTAGTGACCTAATATTAAACATTTTGGACCATGCTTTTAAGGCCTGTTTCATTCAAGTTCCTAGGTACTTTGGACAGGCAAAGACCTATGGACAGTGCATATCAAATATAACATCATAAGAAAAGACAATATTGTAGTTGGAAATTTAGATGTTCTATAAATGCTGACAATATATATGTTGTTTTTGTTTTTTGGTTTGTATATAGAATGTTCCTCAACACAGTGAAGAGACTTAGAATCATGAAGACATCAGAAGCTAATGGAGTTGGTACCTAAAATTTTTAATTACACTGGCATCTGGCATTCAAAGTTTTGTATGGACATTGACCCTCCACCTTCTGTCTGCTTAATTGTTAATTTTTAGCTTCAATATTCCAAAACTGATGGTCGGCAAGGAAGAGAAGCTTGTGTGCTTTTCTTTATCTTCCTTTACCCTTTTTATGTATGGAATTACTTTTACCCCAAAATGGGAATACTTCTATTTTGCTAGCTCCAAAACTGTATTAAATAAGCACTAGGTCATATCAAATATCATTATAGCTTTTACCCTAAAGGTGGGGGATTGGGAGAGAGCACATCTCGCTACAGTTATAAAAGCAAATGATAATTAATCATAGCGATAGGTTTGCAAAATACACAACTATTAAAAGGCGAGAAAAAGATGCAAAAAAGTCACTAGTGAAGTTAATAATTTATATACTAGATTAGACACAAAAATAATGAATACAAGACATATTTAAACTTGTTAGAAAGAAAGAGTAGAACTTAGGTGATGTAAAATGTATAAAAAGTGAGGACAATAGTGTGTTAGTTAAGGAAAAAAAAAGACATTAAAAAAAAGGCTGACGAAGTTAATTTTTCTAAGCTATTTAATGAAAATCAAGTAGAAAACTTAAACTTGAAATTGAGAGATGATGTAAAGGTTAAAATATGACATTTAGTCATAAAACTAGAGTTAATGAAGTTAAGTTTGCAATAAAAAAATGGAAAATGGAAAAATTATAGGATTGGATAGTATCTTAATTGAAGCTTGGAAATGCCTAGATGATACGAAATTATATGTTAACTAATTTATTTAACACAATTACAAAAATTAAGAAAATGTCAAATGAATAGAGGAAAAACACTTTAATACCTATAAACAAAAAAAAAAAAAGATATTTACAATTATAATAATTACTGTGGAATTATGCTTATGAGTCATGCAATGGAACAACAGTAAAGGATAGTGGAACTGGCATTAAGGTAAGAAGCTAAGGTTTCAAAATATCAATTTAGTTTTATACTTAGGAGCTTTATTACAAAAGTAATATATCTTTTAAGAAGTTTGAGGATAAAAAAATTACATTCACCAGTTTCGTACACATTCAACCTATCAAATTACTATAAAAATTTCGGTAGAGTCGTCTTTAAAAATTGAGCATATCCATCCACGCACCTGTTTAAATAAAACATTCATCAAATACAATAGATACCAGTATGTTCATAACGTTATGTTCACTAATTTCGTACACATTCAACCTATCAAATTACTACAAAAATTTTGACAGAATCCCCTTTAAAAATTAAGCATATCCATCCATGCACATGTTCAAAAAAAACATTCATCAAACACAATTGATATAGTATGTTCACAACATTACATTCACCGGTTTCGTGTATACATCCGTGGGAAACAATACGAAACGTTCATTCACACCAGTCATAACCAAATTTCATTCACATATTCATCCTGTGGGAAATGAAAAAATATTTGTAATTATAGATAAATAATACAACGATGCTTTTTAGATTGGAAGAAAAGGAGAAAATATAATGTTGTACAAATGAAATAATAGAACAATCATCTATACATTTAAAATAATGGACATCCTAATGTTGCATAAGTTAAAAAATGAACAAATAGATGTTTGCCACTTTACATATGGGTCCTCTATACAAATGAAATTATGAACAAATGCATGATGTACAAATGAAGTAATGAACAAATACATGATGTACAAATAAAAGAATGAACATATACATGTTGTACAAGTGAAATAATATGACGATCATATCCTACTCGATGCCGCAAGGACGTCGTCTCCAGTGTCGAGGTGGCTGTCGTTTGCGTTTTCCCTCTCCTAGCTACTCCTCTGCGTCTGGCGTCCAAGCTTGTCGATGTGCTACATGTCCGATATCTCCGCCCATAGGTACTAGATCATCTATCTCCATGCGAAGCGGATGGGGAGCTAAGTCGTATGAAGTCTCTAGACGAGTCCGAGGTGGCAACGCGGGTGCATCCACCTCCTCCGCATCGAGAGGGTCGTCTATCAAATGTGACATTGACGAGGTTGCGGTAGAGTCAGACGGGGCTTTCGCCTGTCTACTGGATGGGCCCGCAATATCGGCAGCTGTCGATGGGGCATACGGTGCGAACGGCCCAAATACATACTTCGCCTATACAACAGGCAGCGAGAAGGCCAGACTCGATGGACGATTGGAGAAAACTACTCGACCTCCTCGTACTGGAGCTGCTCGACCTCCTCATGGTGCTGGGGCTCAGTGTGCTGTAGGGATCTGTTGCCTGTCTTCGTAGACAATGTCAAAACCTGCTCTTGCTAAATCACTCATAGTGGGGTCTGGAGAGAGTAGGTCGACCTAGTGTAGTACGTCCGCCTACAGCATATGAAAAAAGTGGTTACGACATTAACAACCTAACGTAAACAGTAAAAAATTAGGTATGCGTTAGAGTATTCTTACGAGGCTCATGTAGACCGTCGCGGTCCTATTTACGAAGCGTCATGTGATTGACCTATACCACGCGTAATATGGGTCATCCGAACCGATCGGACCACCCACCTTCACTCCATGTATGATGTACTCCCGACGATGCCCCCATATAATCACATACATCGCGTGCTCGGCAGCCCAATCCGTGTTCCCCCGACTGAGGCCATCAATCTCGTGTAGGTCGTCCCCACGTACATCGACCCCCAACATCAAAAAGCGGTCTGGAATGCCCTGCCGAAAGCCGAACTGAAGCATCACTTGGTCAGGGAGATGCTACTCAATAATATGAAAACATATAAGTGGCACTCGGGCTACCCAGAGGTCCCTCCCAATTGCATAATCAGCTGATAGGTTAACTAAAATGTCATCCGTGTAGGGCGCCCATATGATCTGCGCGTAAACATATGCTAAATGTAAGAGGTGTGTAGGGATATCTGATAAATATGCAATACAGTGAATACACTTGAATGAGACTATACCTCATGCTCCCGGCGCATGTCCAACTCGAACCTGTACCAAGGCAGTGTATATTGCACAACATTTGGCGCCAACAACTAATCCCTCCACCTATACAAAATAATACGTAAGTGAACAAGTGTGACGACTAGTACGTACTATGAATTAATATTCGTAGTACTCATATGACGAATGCATTGTGAATGAAGCTACTAACTTCCATGCAAGTGGGGCTAGGTCAATCGGACGACCATCCTGGTCCCTCTCAATAAGACGCCAGACACCCCAGTGCGTAGGAGCTAAGGACGTGAATCTCTCCCATGCTCAAACCTATAATAAGTGGAGTGCTCCTCCGATTTATGAGTAGGACACGTCAGTAATGCGGCACATCTCTCAGTAAAGCCATGCTAACGTCGCAGAGCCTCAACTGTACTGGCATATCTTTGCTCACTCCGCGAGGAGTGGAAGGAACATCAAGTGCGCATAACTACCCAAAAGGTCGAAGAACAGCGTCCCACATATCAATCGCAGCAAGTGGGCACGTGCGTGGCATGCTATTGTATGATCATCTACAATTGTTGGAGCTAGAAAAACATCCCGCCCTCAAGAAACTGCATGCAAATGCGTGCACCAACCATCTCACCCTTGAGAGGCACCACCCCTAACAATCTCTTGCACATGTGGCGCAATGCTCCCCCATGATCGGCGCCCCCTCCTATACTGATCCAATAGTACGACCAAGGACGGGCCTCCCATCAATCGGTAGCTCGAACAACACCGCCACATCCTAGAGGGTGATAGTCACCTCCTCGTGCGATAGGTGGAACGTGTGTGTCTCCGGCCTCCATCACTCCACCAAGGCGGTCACGAGATGCCAATCCAATTGGATATGGCCAATCTGGTATAACTTATAGAAGCCTGCCTTTCGTATCCAATCAACAATGTGGGGGTCCACGCCTCTCCTATCATGTACGACATGTGTGCCCCCTTAACAATATAAGACGTCAGCATGCGAATCAGTATGCCTAACTAGACCGGTGACGATCGCCCATCATTAATACACTGGAATCGAACGGCCCTGGATCAATCTTGCAAAAAGGCAGTAGTGTTAAATAGTCACTATAACAATAATAGGAACATGAGGGAACTTAGAGATCTACTGAGTTTCAGATTATGGACTGTCCATAGTGTGATGCTAATGGAATTTATTATCCTTTGAACATAGCCTTAATCACAATCGCTCTTTGGAATAGTTAGAATCTTTATTTTTTTCTGAATGGGGTCAATATGTGGGATGCAACAAGGCATGAAGTGTGGACGTGTGGCAGCACCCTGAATCATTCCTTCGCCCTTTTTATGGCAATTAAAGGTAATAATAGGACTCTACATTAGCCTATAAGTGATAGGTTAGTGCGAAGGTCTAGTTGCATCCCTGGGTTGTCTCCATGTCGGACACCTTGTGCGGTTATGTCCTTATTGACGACATATGTTACACGTGATATTCTTCCTACCTTCTCGTGCATCCATCTTGTTGTGTATACGTAAGCTCCTAGGCTGACCTTTATGTCGAGTATATGCAGGATTTGCATGCAAATTTGGCAACGAGGATGCTGACCAATATGCCTCGTGCATAATCAGATGAAAATCCGCAGCATATGTCCCATAGTGCTTGGCAGTGCTCCAACATGGCTCAACATACTGGTTTGCATTTAGCTGTGTCTCCACACAGGCGGCGAGAAGGTGGGAGTAGGGAAAGTGTAAAGCTTGCCACTTCCCACACAAGCATTCGCGCCTCTAGATGCTCAAAGTTTCGACGTTATTCCTTTATGTGACCCCAACTGCGCAGTTGTGATGCTAAAACTACCCCTTGACCAGTTGAACGTTGTGACTCAATGCTCGGTAGCCTTCAACTTCCTTCTTCCATCGCTAGCAATATATGCGGAGTGACTACATTTCCTTCAGATATTGTGTTACGAGTAGCCTCCCGTCGCCTATTGAAATAATGTGCAACGCGATAAAATGTTAATTGTACAAGAGCCATTATGAGAAGGCTACGAGCGCCTTTCAAGATGGCATTGAACATTCGACAAGGTTAGTGGCCATGTTCCCATACCTTTTTCCACCGTTGTGGCACTAAGTCCACATATGAGGAGGGATCTGATCGAAGAATGACCTCGCTGGCTCTCCACCCTCATCAAATATCCTCTCCATCCACATGTCAATTTTCTCACCTGATGCTCTCTTCTCGCTCGCTCATCCATTCACTTAAGATTGACACTCCATACTTTCGTATTAAAGTTGCTCACCATGTGTTAAAGGCAAAATCGTTGGTGGGCACGTGGTGGTTGCCAATCAAGATTGTGCTACACTGCAGCGAGAATTCCTAGATGCCGATCTGATATAAGGCAAATGTCATCCCTGTCGGTAATGGAACGAAGATAACACAGAAACCAATTCCATATGTCCCAAGCTTTCCTCTTGCACAATAGCGAATGCAAGGGGAAAATATTTGCCTATTTGCATCCGGGCACATCACAATTAGGAGTTTGCCCTTATACTTACCGTACAAGTGTGTCCCGTCTACACATATGACGGGAGGGCAGTGACGAAAACCCTAAATAGATACTGCAAATGACCAAAATACGAATACGAAGGTTGTGGTGTTCTCGCTACCTGGAACAGAAGTCCACCTCCACTTAACTATAGTCTTAGATTGTACCACACATCGCTTCCTTCACTCCCGGCAACGGTTTCATAAGATTTCTATCAAATCGCGAATTACTTGGGCATGTCTTAGGTTTGCCCAATCAAAACCTTCTTATACGAGACGGAATAAAAACGAAAGCGCGATTTATGAACTCCTCATGTGGGGAGGGATAGAAGTAGACGCATCTCCCTCTTATCTATTTACTATCTCCCTAGACAATGAGGGACAATTGTGTATTGTGATGTTTTTGTGTTTATGGCTCTTTGCAACCCGAGAACGTAATTAAGACACGGCCTTCTTTCTCTTTCTTGGTTTCGTTGTGCGGACCACCATATTGGGTGCTTTAGAAGAATGCAGGTTGGCATCGAGACAGTAACGCAATTCATCAGCACTCGTGGTCTTTAAGACCTAGCAACCCATAAATCTGGGGTGTAGATGCACAACGTGCCAAGTCATGGTGGGTTTTTTCAAGAGTTGATTGAAAAATTCAACCAACCTGCAGATACGCCTCCTTCCGTGCGTTCAACTGATACTTCAACCAGTCGACTGAGAGCATCTCTCTAATCAGACTCAGAAGATTTCATCCCAACAAGTCACGCGTATACGGAAAGCTCATCCACAAAGTGAAATTTGCCAGGCATCTAGGTCAATATGTCACATCGGAAGGAGCTCGTCCATAGTTGGGCGGTTGAAGCGTTGCGGTCATACGTGTCACTGGGGAGGTGGGTTAACTCATGGGCGGCCTCAATTTAACCCTTCACCCCTGTCTACTCGTTACGTGTCTTCATCTTTCAATATGAGTCATTCGTTAATGTTCAAGCCCTCGTCTCAATGTAATCATGAACAATGCGTGAAACAACAATGTGGTCCCTCCTATTGGGACTTCCTTTCGCAACCTCCCCGGGGAATACGTGTTTAGGAACAAGTGCTTCATATACCAGCGACTCGAATGATGATTCCTAGATATTTGTTAAAATCGCACCAAGGATCATATCACCCAACCTCGGCACTCACATAGACCCTACCCCACTTATTGCTGAGACCCCGATGCACGTGTTGTTGGGTTGTCTTCTTCGATTTTACCAAATGCTTGACAGGAGCCGTTTGGATGCCGGCACGGATTACACCATTTGAGGAATGGGTTTTCGACATTATAATTGCACCGTTTTTTACAGATGTCTCATCTACGCAGTGTGCATCCAACACAATTGGCAATAACCATAATCATATATATGGAAACAGCCTGCTAGAGGGGGAATATATTATTGAACCTTTCGCCAAACACGGGTATCTTGCTGGTTCCCCATAAGGCACATATTGATCTGGATAATATGTAAATATTCTATCTCTGCGAATAATTTATTTTACTTACACCTATGGCCAATTCTGAATTGGTCGACTGGCGGACTACTATAACTTAATATCATCGAGCCAGTTTATGTGTCCCACCCTATAGTACAACAATACCACACAGAGCACTGCTTGAGCTTCTGCCAGTTGTATCGGCGGATCGGGGAAATGAAAAAAGACTAAGGGAAAAGTGGAGGGATAAGGGATAGGGGGGACTTATTAGTAAGAAAGAAGGAAGTGCAGTAAGGTGCAGGAATATAGAACGCGAGGAGGCGCAATGGAAAAACGCGCCGAGAACGGGGAAATTTTAAGTAACTAGATTTTATAGTGTCTCTATTTCGTTAAAAAAAATTTGAATCTTAAATTTGGATTTGGATTGTATTTGAATAATTGTAAATATAATTTTCCAGTAACATTTATTTAAATCCAATGCAAAACAAATTCACATAAATACGAGGATCTCTTACGGTACATGAGCATTATGCAACATATGCAATAGACTTCATCCCCGTCCTCCATGAAGAATATTGGACAAAATCCAATGAGCAAACATATACAGTTCCCAACAATGCTTAGACAGAAAGGATGACCAAGAGTTCGAGCTGTGTGTAACGAAATGGATGTACGAGAGGGCAGTCGGAGGATTGCGATGCGAGTTTTGCCATGAAAAAATGTTCATAACCGCAATTGGGGTCTAAGAGGACTAGAGGTCATGATGAGCTGGTCCATCACATTAATTGTACTTAAACGTGTAATTATAAATAATATATATATATATATATTAGTAATTTGTGTATTGTAGTTGAAATTAGAAAATTAAAAACAAACCAATAATCCATCACACTAAATTTTATGTGTGTTGTATGCGTGTATTAGGGTGTGATCTCTGTATGCATGTATGCATAAGTATATGGGCACGTACCATTATGTCAATTTGCTTAATGGGGCATGCATGAAAGTTGGGTGGAAGTAGCATGCAGGATAGTGAAGGCATTGAGACTGATAATTTCCCATTTTACCACATGCCCCTAAGTAGGGTGTACAAAAATTACCAAAAAACCGATAAAACCGGACCGAAAACCGAACCGAACACATTTCGTTCGGTTTTTTCGTTTGCGTTTCGGTTTAGGTTTGAAATATAAAATTTTTCGGTTTCGGTTTAGGTTCGGTTTTGGACCAAAACCGAAACGAAAAAAATGAACACCGAATTAAAAATAATAATTGTAGATGCGCGTGTTGCCTGTTGGTCGCCAGTCGCCGGCGAGAAACCACCTCCGAATCCACCATGGCTACCAAAAGTGGAACAGTTAAAGTGTTGGTCTCTTCGTCTTCAATCTTCAAGTGCTTATGCTATCGTCAATCTCCATCTTCCTTTCCACCAAAGTCGGGAATCGTCAATCTCCACTTTGATTCTGGAATGGACTCTAACCAGTCCCGAAGCATATGGTTGCATCCTCGGATCTGGGTAATCAGATTCAACACCAGATTTTCTTTCAAGCTTGACGCCATTGCTTCAAAATATGCCGCCGACATTGTTCGACGACTCCAAATCCATGACTCCGGCGAGATAGCCTCGCCGAACAATCTAGCCTGCAGCCTTTCACAAGGGGCCAGCGACCTTCTCATGCAGAAAACCAGAGAGAAGACCACAAGAGGCTAGTCGTCCCTGCTCCCACATCGGTTGGAAATGGATTGAAAACAAGTATCCATCTTATATATTTTTATTGGATCCTACTTCCCCCCGTCTCATTGTTTTCGGCTTTGCAAATAAAGCCTTGGGCCCAATGTTTTATAATGGGCTATGGCCTATTCATGAGCACAACTGGGCCCGCTCAAGTAACGATGTTATAGCTGTTTGGATAGTTCAAAAAATTCGGGTAAAACCGAAAGTAACCGAACCAAACCGCCAAAGTTCCACGGTTTGGTTTGTTCATAAACCGACGTCTACGTTGGTTTCGGTTCAATCATTGGAAAACCGAGGAGTTCGGTTCGGTTGGCGGTTTTGTAAAAAAAAACCGAACCGAAACGAAACCGTGTACACCCCTACCCCAAAGAGGGCCACTCTCCCCACCACCACCACTGGCCTCATCCCCACGTAAAAAACTCTTCCTGCACGCCACCCCAAACTTTCCTACGTCCATGCATGTGCCAAGATTCCCTAACTGTTCCAAATTACATGCATGCACCAGACTTTTCTTTTTTATTTATTTTTATAACATTGAAAGGTTTTTTCCCATATAAATAAAAGGAACGAAAAGAATAAAAAAAATAATACTAATAGAATAGCAATAAGTATTATTACTATAACGATAAGCATGCATCATTGCACAAAATCTAATTAAACACGTGTTATTATTATAACAAAACACAGGTTGCTTTCCAATAGTATGCTTTTTTAAAAAAGCAACAACAATTCACATAATTTTTTGCATGAACCAGTACATTTTTGTACATGCACATTCAATCTGTGCATGCATGCACTTAGTACAAACAATTGAAATGGTGTGACCTCTCCCTTGTCTCTCCAATGGACTCTACCCCGTATCTCGCTACTCGGAGTAGCGAGATCTCTCACGTGTATAACCTTATGCAAATCTCGCTACTTGGAGTAGCAAGATGTGATTGTCAAACGTCTGTACCGATGGGTTTGGCATTTAATCTTGCTCCTTCGTGTAGCGAGATTTGCTTTTCTTAAATCTCGTCACTCCAAGTAACGATATTTAAATCTCGCTACCAGGAGTACGAGATTTTCTGTGACACCTATTTATGTTTTCCCTTTATTAGTTTATTGATATTAATAATGATTAATTAAAGTATTTTCTGAATTATGGAGGAAGAATCAGTAATTAATTTAAAATTTTCATGTATAATTAAATTACAGTTCGTAATTTAGTTAAAAATAGTTTTTATCATAAATAATATAACAGTCATACACTATAAATGTACACAATTATATTTAATTAAATAGGGAAAATCTTCTATTATTTTATTGGGATGAAATATTTAAAATTAATTGAAAAATTAATATTTTAAATAGTTTAACATGTGCCAAAAAGAAACTTATGCTTCCTCTGTTGACGGTGTCTCTGGCACAAAGAGAGCCGTTGAATTCTGTTGCCCAAGAAGTGTTGCTGCTGCTAGCGGTTGTCAGTATAAATATTTATAAAGCATAACAACTTCTGTTAGTCTCCTTTGGTTCTCTTTTGTTCTCAGTTTCTTTTACCATTAGTTCATTTATTTTTCTCTAACAATGGAGTTTTAGTGATCCTTTCCCTTTGATGGAGTAGGATTGTTAATTTCCGAATTTCTAGCATTTCCTATTTTGGGTTTGTTGTCTATATCCTCTCTCTCTCTCTATCTCTCTCTCTCTATCTCTCCTCTCTCTCTCTCTTCTCTCTCTTCTCTCTCTCTCTCTCTCTCTATTTTTGTTCCACCATTGTTCCTATAAATTCTAATGTCATTGTTATTTTACGAATAGGGTGTTTTGATTTTTTTCTGTTAAGGGTTAATCGTCCTTTTTTTAAATTGCAGAAGAAAATTGAAATGATGAGAGTAGAGGTATAAAATCTTGATTATTTTCATATGTAAAATACCGAAGTAAAGTTTCTAATTTTCCCGGATTTCAAAACCTGCAAAAGAAAAACCCCATTTATAAAATATTAATCCATTTTTGTTGCAAAATTAATCTTCTCGGCAACCAGCCAAAGAATATATCAACTAATCTTCTAGAGTTATTTTTTCTTTGGAGTTTCGTGTATTGAGAAATTGTCTCTCTCTCCTACACTGTCTCTTTCTTGCTACCGTAAACCATTCAATTTAGTTAACTTTGAGAAGGGTAACACATGAGGATCTGGCCTCCATTAATTTGGATTGTTAAAGATTAAGATCATGGCTAAAACTGAAAGATTGAGATAATTGCTGTTTCATGTCACTGTTTATTCTCTCTCTCCATGTCTTAACTAATATATTACTCATTAGTCATTACTATAATTAATGTTGTTCCTTGGGAGTAGTCAGTTGTGGGATGGCTGCCTATAAGGGCTTATAGGATGAAAAGCTTGGCTAACCAGGCAAAGATTCTGACCTCTGAAGAAGATGAGACATGCGAGGATGATAAATTTAAGGATACTTCAAAGAAAAAAGTGTACATGGTAGCAGTAAGAACAAACTGTTGCTATGGAAAAAGGACATCTTGGGTTTGTTAAGGTTAACATGGATGGATTGCCAATAGGGAGGAAAGTGGATCTAAATGCTCACACTTGCTATGAGACTTTATCCCAAGCACTGAAGGACATGTTTTTTTAATCCCACCACGTGCATCACTTCCATTCGTGAGTGTATTTTTATTTTCTATATTTTTTTATTAGTAATGTGTAATTTACTTATTTTCTATCAATTCGATCTAAAAGTTTTGATGTGAGACTATTGTTAAATCATTGTTGCACCTCAATCTAATGACTAGCTTTTAGAACCAAGTGGTTTGAGATGGCATAAACATTTTGACCTCAAAGTCAAATTAGTAGGACTATGACAGTAATGAGTTGCATAGATAATTATATTCTAATTTTAAAATGTAATTATGATTGTGTAACTAGGTTCGAGTGGAGAGAGTGAGCAAGCAAGAAAGGCCTCCAAGCTTTTGAATGGATCATCTGAATTTGTGCTCACTTATGAAGATAAGGAGGGGGGTTGGATGCTCATAGGAAATGTTCCTTGGGAGTATGCACCTTTCATTTCATTCTAAATGATTATACTAGTGCAATATATATATACATAAGTATATATGTTTTGTGAATGTGTCTTTGTGTGTATATATGCACATATTTATGTCTGATGTTTGCATATGCACTACTAAGCCCCAAATGGAATGATGTCAAATGACAAGGCTAGCCCTATGGAAGACTAGCTGGTTTATTTCGAGCAACATTTTTAGGTGTAGGAGCACTAGATGCACTACTAGTGACCTAATATTAAACATTTTGGACCATGCTTTTAAGGCCTGTTTCATTCAAGTTCCTAGGTACTTTGGACAGGCAAAGACCTATGGACAGTGCATATCAAATATAACATCATAAGAAAAGACAATATTGTAGTTGGAAATTTAGATGTTCTATAAATGCTGACAATATATATGTTGTTTTTGTTTTTTGGTTTGTATATAGAATGTTCCTCAACACAGTGAAGAGACTTAGAATCATGAAGACATCAGAAGCTAATGGAGTTGGTACCTAAAATTTTTAATTACACTGGCATCTGGCATTCAAAGTTTTGTATGGACATTGACCCTCCACCTTCTGTCTGCTTAATTGTTAATTTTTAGCTTCAATATTCCAAAACTGATGGTCGGCAAGGAAGAGAAGCTTGTGTGCTTTTCTTTATCTTCCTTTACCCTTTTTATGTATGGAATTACTTTTACCCCAAAATGGGAATACTTCTATTTTGCTAGCTCCAAAACTGTATTAAATAAGCACTAGGTCATATCAAATATCATTATAGCTTTTACCCTAAAGGTGGGGGATTGGGAGAGAGCACATCTCGCTACAGTTTATAAAGCAAATGATAATTAATCATAGAGATAGGTTTGCAAAATACACAACTATTAAAAGGCGAGAAAAAGATGCAAAAAAGTCACTAGTGAAGTTAATAATTTATATACTAGATTAGACACAAAAATAATGAATACAAGACATATTTAAACTTGTTAGAAAGAAAGAGTAGAACTTAGGTGATGTAAAATGTATAAAAAGTGAGGACAATAGTGTGTTAGTTAAGGAAAAAAAAAGACATTAAAAAAAAGGCTGACGAAGTTAATTTTTCTAAGCTATTTAATGAAAATCAAGTAGAAAACTTAAACTTGAAATTGAGAGATGATGTAAAGGTTAAAATATGACATTTAGTCATAAAACTAGAGTTAATGAAGTTAAGTTTGCAATAAAAAATGGAAAATGGAAAAATTATAGGATTGGATAGTATCTTAATTGAAGCTTGGAAATGCCTAGATGATACGAAATTATATGTTAACTAATTTATTTAACACAATTACAAAAATTAAGAAAATGTCAAATGAATAGAGGAAAAACACTTTAATACCTATAAACAAAAAAAAAAAAGATATTTACAATTATAATAATTACTGTGGAATTATGCTTATGAGTCATGCAATGGAACAACAGTAAAGGATAGTGGAACTGGCATTAAGGGTAAGAAGCTAAGGTTTCAAATATCAATTTAGTTTTATACTTAGGAGCTTTATTACAAAAGTAATATATCTTTTAAGAAGTTTGAGGATAAAAAAATTACATTCACCAGTTTCGTACACATTCAACCTATCAAATTACTATAAAAATTTCGGTAGAGTCGTCTTTAAAAATTGAGCATATCCATCCACGCACCTGTTTAAATAAAACATTCATCAAATACAATAGATACCAGTATGTTCATAACGTTATGTTCACTAATTTCGTACACATTCAACCTATCAAATTACTACAAAAATTTTGACAGAATCCCCTTTAAAAATTAAGCATATCCATCCATGCACATGTTCAAAAAAAACATTCATCAAACACAATTGATATAGTATGTTCACAACATTACATTCACCGGTTTCGTGTATACATCCGTGGGAAACAATACGAAACGTTCATTCACACCAGTCATAACCAAATTTCATTCACATATTCATCCTGTGGGAAATGAAAAAATATTTGTAATTATAGATAAATAATACAACGATGCTTTTTAGATTGGAAGAAAAGGAGAAAATATAATGTTGTACAAATGAAATAATAGAACAATCATCTATACATTTAAAATAATGGACATCCTAATGTTGCATAAGTTAAAAAATGAACAAATAGATGTTTGCCACTTTACATATGGGTCCTCTATACAAATGAAATTATGAACAAATGCATGATGTACAAATGAAGTAATGAACAAATACATGATGTACAAATAAAAGAATGAACATATACATGTTGTACAAGTGAAATAATATGACGATCATATCCTACTCGATGCCGCAAGGACGTCGTCTCCAGTGTCGAGGTGGCTGTCGTTTGCGTTTTCCCTCTCCTAGCTACTCCTCTGCGTCTGGCGTCCAAGCTTGTCGATGTGCTACATGTCCGATATCTCCGCCCATAGGTACTAGATCATCTATCTCCATGCGAAGCGGATGGGGAGCTAAGTCGTATGAAGTCTCTAGACGAGTCCGAGGTGGCAACGCGGGTGCATCCACCTCCTCCGCATCGAGAGGGTCGTCTATCAAATGTGACATTGACGAGGTTGCGGTAGAGTCAGACGGGGCTTTCGCCTGTCTACTGGATGGGCCCGCAATATCGGCAGCTGTCGATGGGGCATACGGTGCGAACGGCCCAAATACATACTTCGCCTATACAACAGGCAGCGAGAAGGCCAGACTCGATGGACGATTGGAGAAAACTACTCGACCTCCTCGTACTGGAGCTGCTCGACCTCCTCATGGTGCTGGGGCTCAGTGTGCTGTAGGGATCTGTTGCCTGTCTTCGTAGACAATGTCAAAACCTGCTCTTGCTAAATCACTCATAGTGGGGTCTGGAGAGAGTAGGTCGACCTAGTGTAGTACGTCCGCCTACAGCATATGAAAAAAGTGGTTACGACATTAACAACCTAACGTAAACAGTAAAAAATTAGGTATGCGTTAGAGTATTCTTACGAGGCTCATGTAGACCGTCGCGGTCCTATTTACGAAGCGTCATGTGATTGACCTATACCACGCGTAATATGGGTCATCCGAAACCGATCGGACCACCCACCTTCACTCCATGTATGATGTACTCCCGACGATGCCCCCATATAATCACATACATCGCGTGCTCGGCAGCCCAATCCGTGTTCCCCCGACTGAGGCCATCAATCTCGTGTAGGTCGTCCCCACGTACATCGACCCCCAACATCAAAAAGCGGTCTGGAATGCCCTGCCGAAAGCCGAACTGAAGCATCACTTGGTCAGGGAGATGCTACTCAATAATATGAAAACATATAAGTGGCACTCGGGCTACCCAGAGGTCCCTCCCAATTGCATAATCAGCTGATAGGTTAACTAAAATGTCATCCGTGTAGGGCGCCCATATGATCTGCGCGTAAACATATGCTAAATGTAAGAGGTGTGTAGGGATATCTGATAAATATGCAATACAGTGAATACACTTGAATGAGACTATACCTCATGCTCCCGGCGCATGTCCAACTCGAACCTGTACCAAGGCAGTGTATATTGCACAACATTTGGCGCCAACAACTAATCCCTCCACCTATACAAAATAATACGTAAGTGAACAAGTGTGACGACTAGTACGTACTATGAATTAATATTCGTAGTACTCATATGACGAATGCATTGTGAATGAAGCTACTAACTTCCATGCAAGTGGGGCTAGGTCAATCGGACGACCATCCTGGTCCCTCTCAATAAGACGCCAGACACCCCAGTGCGTAGGAGCTAAGGACGTGAATCTCTCCCATGCTCAAACCTATAATAAGTGGAGTGCTCCTCCGATTTATGAGTAGGACACGTCAGTAATGCGGCACATCTCTCAGTAAAGCCATGCTAACGTCGCAGAGCCTCAACTGTACTGGCATATCTTTGCTCACTCCGCGAGGAGTGGAAGGAACATCAAGTGCGCATAACTACCCAAAAGGTCGAAGAACAGCGTCCCACATATCAATCGCAGCAAGTGGGCACGTGCGTGGCATGCTATTGTATGATCATCTACAATTGTTGGGAGCTAGAAAAACATCCCGCCCTCAAGAAACTGCATGCAAATGCGTGCACCAACCATCTCACCCTTGAGAGGCACCACCCCTAACAATCTCTTGCACATGTGGCGCAATGCTCCCCCATGATCGGCGCCCCCTCCTATACTGATCCAATAGTACGACCAAGGACGGGCCTCCCATCAATCGGTAGCTCGAACAACACCGCCACATCCTAGAGGGTGATAGTCACCTCCTCGTGCGATAGGTGGAACGTGTGTGTCTCCGGCCTCCATCACTCCACCAAGGCGGTCACGAGATGCCAATCCAATTGGATATGGCCAATCTGGTATAACTTATAGAAGCCTGCCTTTCGTATCCAATCAACAATGTGGGGGTCCACGCCTCTCCTATCATGTACGACATGTGTGCCCCCTTAACAATATAAGACGTCAGCATGCGAATCAGTATGCCTAACTAGACCGGTGACGATCGCCCATCATTAATACACTGGAATCGAACGGCCCTGGATCAATCTTGCAAAAAGGCAGTAGTGTTAAATAGTCACTATAACAATAATAGGAACATGAGGGAACTTAGAGATCTACTGAGTTTCAGATTATGGACTGTCCATAGTGTGATGCTAATGGAATTTATTATCCTTTGAACATAGCCTTAATCACAATCGCTCTTTGGAATAGTTAGAATCTTTATTTTTTTCTGAATGGGGTCAATATGTGGGATGCAACAAGGCATGAAGTGTGGACGTGTGGCAGCACCCTGAATCATTCCTTCGCCCTTTTTATGGCAATTAAAGGTAATAATAGGACTCTACATTAGCCTATAAGTGATAGGTTAGTGCGAAGGTCTAGTTGCATCCCTGGGTTGTCTCCATGTCGGACACCTTGTGCGGTTATGTCCTTATTGACGACATATGTTACACGTGATATTCTTCCTACCTTCTCGTGCATCCATCTTGTTGTGTATACGTAAGCTCCTAGGCTGACCTTTATGTCGAGTATATGCAGGATTTGCATGCAAATTTGGCAACGAGGATGCTGACCAATATGCCTCGTGCATAATCAGATGAAAATCCGCAGCATATGTCCCATAGTGCTTGGCAGTGCTCCAACATGGCTCAACATACTGGTTTGCATTTAGCTGTGTCTCCACACAGGCGGCGAGAAGGTGGGAGTAGGGAAAGTGTAAAGCTTGCCACTTCCCACACAAGCATTCGCGCCTCTAGATGCTCAAAGTTTCGACGTTATTCCTTTTATGTGACCCCAACTGCGCAGTTGTGATGCTAAAACTACCCCTTGACCAGTTGAACGTTGTGACTCAATGCTCGGTAGCCTTCAACTTCCTTCTTTCCATCGCTAGCAATATATGCGGAGTGACTACATTTCCTTCAGATATTGTGTTACGAGTAGCCTCCCGTCGCCTATTGAAATAATGTGCAACGCGATAAAATGTTAATTGTACAAGAGCCATTATGAGAAGGCTACGAGCGCCTTTCAAGATGGCATTGAAACATTCGACAAGGTTAGTGGCCATGTTCCCATACCTTTTTCCACCGTTGTGGCACTAAGTCCACATATGAGGAGGGATCTGATCGAAGAATGACCTCGCTGGCTCTCCACCCTCATCAAATATCCTCTCCATCCACATGTCAAATTTTCTCACCTGATGCTCTCTTCTCGCTCGCTCATCCATTCACTTAAGATTGACACTCCATACTTTCGTATTAAAGTTGCTCACCATGTGTTAAAGGCAAAATCGGTGGTGGGCACGTGGTGGTTGCCAATCAAGATTGTGCTACACTGCAGCGAGAATTCCTAGATGCCGATCTGATATAAGGCAAATGTCATCCCTGTCGGTAATGGAACGAAGATAACACAGAAACCAATTCCATATGTCCAAGCTTTCCTCTTGCACAATAGCGAATGCAAGGGGAAATATTTGCCTATTTGCATCCGGGCACATCACAATTAGGAGTTTGCCCTTATACTTACCGTACAAGTGTGTCCCGTCTACACATATGACGGGAGGGCAGTGACGAAAACCCTAAATAGATACTGCAAATGACCAAAATACGAATACGAAGGTTGTGGTGTTCTCGCTACCTGGAACAGAAGTCCACCTCCACTTAACTATAGTCTTAGGATTGTACGCACACATCGCTTCCTTCCACTTCGGCAACGTTTCATAAGATTTCTATCAATCGCTGAATACTTGGGCAATTGTCTTATGTTTGCCCAATCAAACCTTCTTATACGAGATCGAATAAACGAAGCGACGATTTATGAACTCCTTCAATGTGGGGATCGACGTCGACGCATCTCCCCTTATCATATTTACTATCTCCCTAGCAATGAGGGACAATGTGATTTGGTTATGGTCTTGCAAGAGAAGTTCATTCAGACACGTGTGCGGACCACCATATTGGGTGATTTCGAATAATCAATGTTTCATCCGATACATTACACGCAATCTCCATCAGCAATCGTGGTCCTTATACCTAGCAACCCATAAATCTGGGGTAGATTGCACAACGTGCAAGTCATGGTGGGTTCAAGCGTGATACATTCACACTGCGGCGATCAACTGATCCTTCAACCCGGAGAGCATCTCTCTACTCAGCTCAGCAGATTCATCCCAACAAGTCACGCGTATAGGAAGCTCATCCACCACAGTTAAATTTGCAGCATCTAGGTCAATATGATCACATCGGAGGCTCGTCCATAAGTTGGGCGTTGAACGTTGCGTCATCCGTGTCATGGGGGGTGGGTTCACATCATTGGGGGCCTCATTTAACCCTTCACCCATTTCCTACTCGTACGTGTCTTCATCTTCAATATGAATGTCATTCGTAATGTTCAAGCCCTCGTCCAATGCATCATTCACAATGGTGAACAACAATGCTGGTCCCTCTATTGGGACTTCTTCGCAACCTCCCCGTGAATACGTGTTAGGAACAAGTGCTTCATATACCAGCGACTCGAATGATGATCCTAGATATTTGTTAAAATCGACACCAGACATACCACCAACCTCGGCACTCACATCGAGATGACGTGTTTGTTGGGTGTCTTCTTCGATTTTATCCAAATGCTTGACAGGCGCCTTTGGCTGCCTTGCCACGATTACACCCATTTGAGGAATGGTTTCGACATATAATTGCACCGTTAAATATGTCTCATCTACGCAGTGTGCATCCAACACAATGCGCAAACCATAATCATCATATATGGAAACAGCCTCGTAGAGGACTATATTATTGAACCTTCGCAAAGGGTATCTTGCGGTCACCCATAAGGCATATTGATCTGGATCAATATGTAAATATTTATATATCTTCGAATATAATTTATTTAATTTACACCTATGGCCAATTCGAATTGGTCGAACTGGCGGACTACTATAACTAATATCATCTGATCCAGTTATGATGTCCCCCCCTATATACAACAATACCATCACCAGAGCACTGCTTGAGCTTCCTGCCATTTGGATCGGCGATCGGGAAATAAAAAAGACTTACGTAAAATTGTATGTATAAGTGATATGTGTTACTTATAGTAATCAAGAATTAATTTCACTAAGTTTAGTCATCTTATAACTCTATTATGATCATTAAACTCTCTTATAACTTTTAAATTTTTAAGTATATAGATTTTATAGTGTCTCTATTTCGTTAAAAAAAATTTAGATCTTAAATTTGGATTTGGATGTATTTGAATAATTTTAAATATAATTTTCCATTACATTTTATTTAAATCCAATGCAAATTCACATTCAAATCCGAGGTCTCTCTAAAGATAAAGTAATAATAATTTTTATCATAAATACCCTTAGTGACATTCATATATCTACTGCAAACTCACTTCTTTTTTAATACTCACCAAAGCACTTCCACAAACTTTTCCTAAATTAATTGATAAGGTAATAATATTTTTTATCATAAATACCCTTAGTTACTCTATTATAAACTTTATTTAGATAAATAAAAACCATATGCAAATTTTTCTTCTTTTCCTAAATTAATTGATAATTTATTAATTATCAATTAATTTAATTAGTTTGATAACTTAATTCGTTTATCAATTTAAAACGACTTTCACTCGAGTTGAATTTGATTTCAAGCTTGCCCTTGAACTTGACTCATTTATTAAAGTGAAATAAGTTTTAGTTGATTTGAGTTTAAGTTATATATATGAAACGAATCGAGCTCAAATAGAAAACTTTATGCTCAAAGTCAAACTTGAACTCATTTTGTAATAAACAAACCAAGCTTACTAGCCATAGCTTGACTTATTTGTAGCCCTAGTTTTGATTCGTATTATTTGTTCTTTATATTCGTTTTTGTACGCTGAATAAACATATTGTGAAAATTATTTATTCATACTTTTGGTTTTTTAGTTATTTATTGAAAAAAATAAAAAATAAATAAAATTTATAGTTTCAGGTGTTTTAACAACCTACTGTTAAGATACTTTAATATCCATGATTTGAAACATGATTTTAATTAAAATTGAATAAAAATATCACATAAATTTAAAATGTAGTTAAAATAAAGCATTCAAAATTAAAAAAAAAAAAACTCAAAATGATAAAAGTCACCTAAAAGTATATTTATTTTTCTCAATTATCATGTCATAATTACGTAAAACAAACTTAATAATATTTATTTTGATCATAATATTTTCAAGTTGTGTTATTTATAATTTTATTATTGTAGTTATATTATTTTGATTATTGTTTGATTCATAAGCAAAACCCAACATTTATTCAATCAAGTTTATTTATTTATTTATTTATTTTAGTTTTAAAAATATTAAATAAACATATTGTTGGTTTTCAATTCATACTTTTTCATTTTAATTTTTAATTTTCATAATTTTTTTATAATGATACCAAAAATAATTTTATCATAATAAGCACTAAGCTTCTTTTATATTTTTTATCAAGCCTCTCAATTAGCTAGAAAAAATAATTATTATTATTCCCAATTCTCTTAATTTATTTTATCGACAAAGCATACCACAAGCCTATAAGTTTTATTAATTTAATACTTTTCAAATGGTTTAATTTTGATGATTATATTATTCAAATTTCATCAAAATCTTTGTCTATATATGTCATAAAAGTTGAAGCTAAAATTTTAATAATTTTGTTTGCATAATTAGATTTTTGAAAAGTTAAATGTGATTCATAAACATTTTTAAAACTTACTATGCAATTTATATATGTTTCTCTCATTCGCCAATATGCCATTATATTTTTGACTAATAAAAATTTTATTTAGACATTTGACTTTTATTTAAAGAAAAAAAAATATTTTGAAAATAAAATTTAAATATTGAGATCTTCACACAATGCATCATGCTTAGGTTAGGTGCATCTCACAATTAACATGCTATAAACAATTGAATTTTATGAAACATTCTTACAATTAAAATTTGATATTCTTACACTAAAGTTTCACATTCTAAACCAAAATAACAGGAAAAAAAATACAAAATCTAAAATAATTACCTCTTGTTCTACATTGCACACACATTTTTTTTTTCCTCATCCTTGTCATGTGAATTGGCATCAACTTAATGAGTGATGTTTTATAAATTGCCTTATAAATTGTCATCTCACAATAAAATGATACCCTTCCACTCAATTTAGATGAAATAAATTAAGATAATAAACAACATGCTTTCAAAAATAAAATTATTACTATATCAAACAAACGTGATTCTATAAATATGCTAAAGAACATAGGAATACAAAAACGATTATATAATTCAAAAAAAATAAATTTCATGCATGTTTTTGTTTGGGCAATATCATAAAAAATAAAATTCAAATACAAAAAAAAAATCCTAACCTTAAAGAAAGGCGTTTCCAAATGAAGCCTTCTGAACAGCACACTAAACTCAATTCGAATTATCAAATGAACTCTTTGATCAAATAAATTAAGTTAAAATTTATGAACAAAGTAAATGATGGATTTGTGTCTTACCCCATCTCCTCGAGTTTATATAGCAACTTCTTAACGGTTAGGCTGCCTCTCGTCGCAACGGTCACTTGCACATCTAGCCTCTGCCTCCTTCAACGGTAACCTGCTATGCTTTATTCCTACCCGTCTCTCTACAAAGCCTGCGTAGTACTCTCTATTCACGAAGACAATGGAAGGAGGAAGGGATATGTAATGGTTGAAGCAAATCTCGCTAGACGAACTAGCGAGATTTGCCACGCGTCGAACACCGACTGGATGGGCATTAAGTATCCGAAGCAAATCTCGCTGGTTCATCCAGCAAGATTTGCCACGCCTCCACACCAGCATGCTTTATCAAAAGAAAATCTCGCTACTTGGGGTAGCGAGATTTGTCACACGTCCACACCAGCATCGTTTCTTAAAAGTAAATCTCGCTACTTGGAGTAGTAAGATTACGTCAGAGTCATTTTAGGAAATATTTCTCAGAATGGGATATTATTTAATATATTTAAAAAAAAAAGTTAAACAGGGAAAAAACTCCAATTCTTGGCGTTTGCTGCTAATCCAGGTTTTTTATTTATTTATTGAGAATTCAGGTTTTATTTCTCAAAATTTATAAATTATACACAAAACCTCGATATTAATCCGAAAATAATTTTTTTAAAAAAATCAATTTACAAAATGTGAACAGATTAGTATAGAGTATTATTGTTTCATTCCTGATACAAGTACGATGCATAAAAATAAAGCCAGTTGATCTGAATAGGGATGGACACTATTAGCGCCGAGACATCCACCTCGCTAATTCGCACAAAAAACATTTAAACCAGCGGTAAAACCTTCAAAAGCTGGTCGATGATAAGTTATGCCATATTTATAGGTTTGCATGGTTTATCCACATACTTATGTGTTAGTGTCTTGGAAATTAGTGACGCCGCTTTTTTTTTTTCTCTCTTGGCATACTTTCTTTTTAGCTTCTCTCTGTACGTCAGTCGTTGGGGCATGCGTTGACTTGTGTGTTGCCAGTGAGCCACCCCATCCTTCTATATTTTCTTTTTTTTTAAAGCCCAAAAAGTTGGTTTGGTATTTTATTTTATTTTTTGTATTTTTGCCCATTCCCTCTATGTTTATGTTTTTTTTGTTTTTTAAATATTTTCATAAAAAAACTCATTAAAATGAGAGTTTTTTCCCCCAAATTTAATATTATTTTAATAAAAATTATTTCAAAACGATTCATATTGTACTTTATTTTTCAAATTAATGTATCCAAAAAATGTTGGCCCGTCCAGTATTCATCACTTTTTAAACAAAAAAAAATTGTTGGACAGACTAGCATTTTTTAATCAACTGAAGAATTGCATGAGTAACACGTGGTCATTAAAAGGCCCTATATCAAGTAGCATTTTAAGCTAAAAATATGCTAGATGAACCAACATTTTTTACCAAGTTAAATTTAATTTTCTTTCTTCCTCTCTGTTTGTGTTTGAAGAGGAGAGTCGTGAGTAGAGAGGGAGGGCGACATGAACTCAATAAAGCCTGCGTTGGGATTTCACAAGTGACAGTTGTGGTTCAGATTGTACCATCTAAACATTCTGCCCACAAAATACAAGCAAATGTTAGGGGAACATTATATAAAAAACGAAATAACGTATGTTCCCCCACATTCAACATTGTTAAAAACCCTAACTTCTTGTAATAAAAGATTTGAGTTAAAATTTTGAAAAGTTTTGATTAGTTTGAAGTAGAAATATTGTATCTTGAATTGGCTTGTATTAAAGTCAGTTTGGTGATTTGAAGTATCATTATGGAACTCCCAAATTTAGGTTAGGGTTTTTTTCATGTATAAATGATGAATGCATATTAAATGTGCTTGTATAAATGATGAATGCATATTAATTTTTGAATACATATGAAACTTTTCATTGTATGTAAATTTTTCTATCCATTTGTATGCATATTAAATTTAGTTTTAATTTTGAAGTAAGAAGGTTTGAGTTTTTTTTACAAAAATATTTAAAAAATGAAAAATAAAAAACGCAAATATAGGGTAGGTGGCCCTATATTTATAGTTTTGAACTCAATTGACTTTTGGAAAGTCAGTTGAGTGTTAAAAAAAATACAAAAAGCAATAGAATCAACTTTCCAAAAGTCAATTCTGAACAAGACTACTGCCCCACTCATTCTCGAGGTCACTTTGCGAAAAAAAAAAGTAATAAAAATGTCAAATTTGACTTTTGGAAAAGTCAGTTTTGACATGCACGTATTGACTAGTTGGTTTTGCCATGCACGTATTGTAATGAGCCCAAAAATAATATGCATGGAAGTGTAAAAATAAAAATTAAATAAATAAATTATTAATTAAATAATATAATATAATATAATAATAATATAATATTATAATATATATCTATATATGGTATATATATCATAACCTTAAGATGCTTACAGAAGCATTCTGAGAAATTAATTCCCCCCCCCTCTCTCTCTCTCTCTCCCTCTCTCTTAGATTTCCCTTCGTTTTCTGGCCAAATTGAAAAACGAACATCATATCCGGGCCCTAGCTCCGCTCCTGAACATTTTAATCTAAGTGGATTCGTCGTTGGGATATCGTAGGCACCATTCCAAGGTTAAGATAAGGAGAATAGATTATGTCAGGTTTATATTTAAAATATTTTCGATTAAATTTAAGTACGTGAATTTAATTAGATTTGTGTTATTTAAAATATGCTTAGTTTAAATGGAGTATGTGAAATTAGTTATATCTATGTTTACATTTTATTTTAAAAATATGCCTAAGTTAAATTAAACTGTTGGGATTTGATTATATCATATTTTGGGGAATATTTTGGAATAATATATATGTTTTTCTGTGCATTCAGGCATATGGAAATGGAAATTTTGAATTTATTATATGTATGTTTTGAGAAAAACTGGGTATTTGAGTTTAAGTAAAATCTTAGAGATGATTATACCATTATTTCTCAATAGGAAAATATAATTATCTTAAGCAAATGATTAGATGACAATACTATTATTTTTCAACAGAAGAATATAGTCATCCCAGGCAGATTAATATGTTATGAATTATCACTCAAATTGTGTGGCATGAGTAATGAATATGTTACAACATAAATAAACTTGTTAGAATATTTTATGAAAATATATAGCAAAATATAGTTTTACATAGAATTATGATATGACATATTTTTTTAGAATTATGAAATAACAGTTCAGACGACTTTATGCCGAATTCAGTTTAGACAACTTATGCCGAGATATGAAATGATAGTTTTATATAGAGATATGATATAACAGATTTTATACAAAATTGTGAACATGTCAGATTTTATACAGACTTTTGAAAATGAAATCATGTTATAGTTTTGTTTTATAAATTGCATTATATGGTATTAGAACCCTGATAGACCAATTATATTTAAAGCGTGGTATCGTAGCTAGCCAGATCAGTCAGTGCCACCACACTACTCAGATAGAGTGTTGGTGTATGGATAGTCGATTGTGCCCAGAGAAGAGTAGTGTACCCCCTGGCAGTCCGGACTAAGCTTGGTAGGCCAATCGTACTTACAGACGCGTTATGTTTGCCTTAGCGTGGTAGGCCAGCCATTGCTAAGTCCTGCCCACGGGCCGCACAACCCGATCATATGGGGTTATTACATGATACTATATGATTGTCCAACCAAGGAAAATCCTTTATGTATATAGATATCAGATGACTTACGTACAAAGAGAAACTTATTAAAATAAACTTAATGAGTGATGTTTTATAAATTGCCTTATAAATTGTCATCTCACAATTAACATGCTATATACACATACGAAATATTCTCTCTCTCTCTCTCTCTTATATATATATATGCAGTTGTTTATTGAAATTTCAATGCAGTTCCTAATTTTGTTTCAGTTAAAGAAAATTAGTCTTGTAGAGGGCTCGACAAAAAAATTATAAATATTTATTACTATCGTTAATTTTTATTAGACCTTATAAAATAGAGAATAAATAGATCTAAAGTCTTAAAATTTTCAATGACCATAAATAAAGAAATTGAACGTATAATAATCCAATTAACAGAAATAATGTGGACAAAATGGTTTCAAATCTTCAGCTATTGTGTTATGTTATTATTATATAGTAATATTATTATTTTTATTTTTCTTGATTTATATTATGTTATAAGGGAGCATAAAAATCCAATGGGATTCATGTATAATAAGGCATGAGAAACAACATGCATTTCATTCTACAAACTCAATAAAATGATACCCTTCCACTCAATTTAGATGAAATAAATTAAGATAATAAACAACGTGCATTCAGAAATAAAATTGTTACTATATCAAACAAACATGATTCTATAAATATGCTAAAGAACATAGAAATACAAAACGATTATATAATTAAAAAAAATAAATTTCATGCATGTTTTTGTTTGGGCAGTATCATAAAATATAAAATTCAAATACAAAAAAACTCTAACCTTAAAGAAAGGCGTTTCCGAATGAAGCCTTCTGAACAGCACACTAAACTCAATTTGGATTATCAAACGAACTCTTTGATCAAATAAATTAATTTAAAATATATGAACAAAGTAAATGATGGATTTGTGTCTTACCCCATCTCCTCAAGTTTATATAGCTGCTTCTTAACGATTATGCTGCCTCTCGTCGCAACAGTCACTTGCACGTCCAGCCTCTGCCTCCTTCAATGGTAACCTACTATGCTCTACTTCTGCCCGTCTCTCTACAAAGCCTGCGTAGTACTCTCTTTTCGCGAAGACAATGGAAGGAGGAAGGGCTATGTAATGGCTGACGCAAATCTCGCTGGACGAACAAGCGAGATTTGCCACGAGTCAAACGCAGACTGGATGGGCATTAAGTATCCGAAGCAAATCTCGCTGGTTCATCCACTGAGATTTGCCACGCGTCCAGGCCAGCATGCTTTATCAAAAGAAAATCTCGTTACTTAGAGTAGCGAGATTTGCCACACGTCCACGCCATTTTTATTAGACCTCATAGGTTTGCATGGTTTATCCACGTACTCATGCGTTAGTGTCTTGGAAATCAGTGATGCCGCTTCTTTTTTTTTTTCCTCCTGACACACTTTCTTTTTTGGTTTTCTCTTTATACGTTAGTCGTTAAGGGGCATGCATTGACTGGTGCGTTGCCAGTCAGCCGCCCCCTCCTTCTATATTTTCTTTTTTTTTTTTAAAGCCCAAAAAGTTGGTTTGGTATTTTTTTTTTTTCTTTTTTTTGTATTTTTTGCCCATTCCCTCTATGTTTATGTTTTTTGTTTTTTTTAATATTTTTGTAAAAAAACTCATTAAAATGAGAGTTTTTTCCCCCAAATTTAATATTATTTTAATAAAAAATTATTTCAAAACAATTCATATTGTACTTTATTTTTCAAATTAATGTATCCAAAAAATGTTGGTCCGTTCAGTATTCATCATTTTTTAAACAAAAAAAAAATGTTAGATAGACTAACATTTTTTAATCAACTAAAGAATCACACGGGTAACACATGGTCATTAAAAGGCCCTATATCAAGTAGCATTTTTAGCTAAAAATATTTTAGATGAACCAACATTTTTTACTAAGTTAAATTTAATCTTCTTTCTTCCTCTCTGTTTGTGTTTGAAGAGGAGAGTTGTGAGTAGAGAGGGAGGGCGACATGAACTCAACAAAGCCTACGATGGGATTTCGCAAGTGACTGTTGTGGTTTAGATTGTACAATCTAAACATTCTGCCCACAAAATACAAGCAAATGTTGGGGGAACATTATATAAGAAACGAAATGACGTATGGTCTCTCACATTCAACATTGTCAAAAACCCTAACTTTTTGTAATAAAAGATTTGAGTTAAAATTTTGAAAAGTTTTGATTAGTTTGAAGTCTTGAATTGGCTTATATTAAAGTCAATTTGGTGATTTGAAGTATCATTGTGGAACTCCCAAATTTAGTTTAGGGTTTTTTTTCATGTATAAATGATGAATGCATATTAATTTATGAATACATATGAAACTTTTCATTGTATGGAAATTTTTCTATCCATTTGTATGCATATTAAATTTAGTTTTAATTTTGAAGTAAGAAAGTTTGAGTTTTTTTTACAAAAATATTTAAAAAAATGAAAAATAAAAAACACAAATATAGGGTAGGTGGCCCTATATTTATAGTTTTGAACTCAACTAACTTTTGGAAAGTCAATTGAGTGTTAAAAAAAATACAAAAAGCAATAGAACCAACTTTCCAAAAGTCAATTTTAAACAAAACTGTTGCCCCACTCATTCCCGAGGTCACTTCGCGAAAAAAAAATTAATAAAAAAGTCAAAATTGACTTTTGGAAAAGTCGGTTTTGACATGCACGTATTGACTAGTTGGTTTTGCCATGCACGTATTGTAATGACCCCAAAAATAATATGCATGGAAGTGTAAAAATAAAAATTAAATAAATAAATTATTAATTATTAATTAATTAATATAATATAATATAATAATAAATTAATATAATATAATAATATAATATTATAATATATATATATGGTATATATATCATAACCTTAAGATGCTTACAGAAACATTCTGAGAAATTAATTCCCCCCCACCATCTCTCTCTCTCTCTCTCTCTCTCTCTCTATCTCTCTCTCTCTCTCTCTCTCTCTCTCTCTCTCTCTCTCTCTCCGATTTCTCTCCGTTTTCCGGCCAAATTGAAAAACGAACATCATATCTGAGCCCTAACTCCGCTCCTGAACATTTTAATTGGAGTGGATTCGTCGTTGGGATGTAGTAGGCACCACTCCAAGGTTAACATAAGGAGAATAGATTATGTTAGGTTTATATTTAAAATATTTCCGATTAAATTTAAGTACGTGAATTTAATTAGATTTGTCTTATTTTATTACACCTAATTTAAATGGAGTATGTGAAATTAGTTATATCTATGTTTACATTTTATTTTAAAAATATGCCTACGTTAAATTAAACTGTTGGGATTTGATTATATCAGATTTTTGGGAATATTTTGAAATAATATATATGTTTTTCTGAGTATTCAGGCATATGGAAATGGAAATTTTGAATTTATAATATGTATGCTTTGAGAAAAATTGGGTATTTGAGTTTAAGTAAAACCCTAGAGATGATTATACCATTATTTATCAGCAGGAAAATATAATTATCCTAAGTAGATTATTAGATAATAATACTATTATTTTTCAACAGGGGAATATCGTCATCCTAGGCAGATTAATATGTTATGAATTATCACTCAAATTGTGTGACATGAGTAATGAATATGTTACAACTTAAATAAACTTGTTAGAATATTTTATAAAAATATACAGCAAAGTATAGTTTTACATAGAATTATGATATGACATATTTTTTTTAGAATTATGAAATAACAGTTCAGATGGCTTTACATCGAATTCAGTTTAGACGACTTATGCCGAGATATGAAATGACAGTTTTATACAGAGATATGATATAACAGATTTTATACAAAATTGTGAACATGTCAGATTTTATACAGACTTTTGAAAATGAAATCATGTTATGGTTTTGTTTTATAAATTGCATTATATGGTATTAAAACCCTAATCGACCAACTATATTCAAAGCACGGTATCGTAGCTAGCCAAATTAGTTAGTGCCACCACACTACTTAGATAGAGTGTTGGTGTATGGATAGTCGATTGTGCCTAGAGAAGAGTAGTGTACCCCCTGGCAGTCCGGACTAGGCTTGGTAGGCCAATCGTACTTACAGACGCGTTATGTTTGGCTTAGCGTGGTAGGCTAGTCATTGCAAAGTCCCACCCACGGGCCGCACAACCCGATCATTTGGGGTTATTACATGATACTATATGATTGTCCATCCAAGGAAAATCCTTTATGTATACAGATATCAGATGATTTACGTACAAAGAGAAACTTATTACGATAAAGTATGTTTATGTTAAAAAGCATGTATTTTAAATATATATATATATATATATAGGTGTGTGTAAAACCCGACCCTTTATACGGCCCTGGGTGTCACTCACTCATACATAATACCTGTACCTGTTCAAGATACATAGACGACCCACCCTAAACAGGGACATTCAGGTGTAACTCATACATGACAGGAATGTAAATGTTGCGGAAAAACATAAACATTTATCGGGATTTCTAATAGACATATACTAGAGTTTACTATTGTATCCTCAAATACATTTATAGGTGATTTTCATTAAAATTTGGAGATCATACGCCAAAATCCTCATTTTTACCAAAAATCATAAAATAGTAAAACCAACATTTCTACTCGGTAGAACTTAGCAAATAAGTAGTTAAATCATACATATAAATATAAACTACCTTTTTAGCGATTTAGTTTTCCAACAATGTTGTTGTAATCAATTTCCCCTTAACTTAAACTCGAAACGAAACTTCGCATGAACACGATCCAAACCGACAACCCGAGACCCTCAAAACTTAAAAACCACAGAACATAACCTTACTATAATTTCGACTACTATCCAAATATCCAATAAAATTTGAGATCTGATCCTTACCTCGATTTTTGAGAAAACCTAAAAATCTTCAAAACAACGATCTGATCCACTAAAATTGTAGAACTTCCTCCCCTAATCCATGCAGGAACTTCCCTTTTTAAAAATGGACGTCGAACAATGAAGATTCTTAAAGAGAGAGAGAGAAATTTCGTTGGTAGAGAGAGAGAGAGAGAGAGAGAGAGAGAGAGAGAGAGAGAGAGAGAGAGAGAGAGAGAGAGCTTTTGGGAAGAAACTTAGCTTCTAAGCAACCAAATTGGATATTTATAGGGCCTTTGACCAAGTCCAACTCATCGATGAGGCGGTGTCTTTGTCGACGAATCTGCCACACAGCTCATCGACGCAGCCATCCCTTCGTCACCAAGCCCAAGTTCTAGATATTTCTCTGACCCGCTTGGTATTTGCTCGTTGACAAGGCTCTGAATTTCGTCGATGAGACTCTGAAGGACTTCGTCAATGAACATAACTCCTTCATCGACGAACCCAGCTTATTACAAGTTTGGGTCTCTACAATCTCCCCTCCTTATAAGAATTTCTTCCTCAAAATTTACTAACCATTGCTAAACATAATCGTTTCTTATAATTTCGCTTACAAAGAGTCGACCATCACTTACGAAGTGACTTTGGTCCCATTTCATTACATACCCTCTCATATGGCGGAGGAATACCGTGGTTACACAAAAGATACATCGAAAGATTACATCTATAAACAAGACTCTCCCAAAGATCATACCATTCAATCTATACCATTTACACTACTATATATCTACGTACTATCAAGTAACTGCGGGTACTTCTGGCATATTTTAGATTCTAATTCCCATGAAACTTCTTCCATTACATGGTTATGCCATAATACCTTTACAAAAGGTATTTCCTTAGTTCGTAATTGCTGCACCTTCCGATCCAATATCTGCACTGGTACTTCCTCATATGCTAAGGCTTCACTAATCTCTAGAGGTTCGTAACTCAATATGTGTGATGGATCTGGAACATACTTCCTCAGCACAGACATGTGAAATACATCATGGACTCTAGATAATGCTGGAGGTAAAGCCACCTGATAAGCAACCGAACCTATCCTTTCAAGGATCTCAAAGGACCCGATATACCACAAACTTAACTTTCCCTTCTTCTCAAACTTCATCACCCCTTTCATCGGAGCGATCCCCTGGAATACCATATTTTCTACCTCAAATTCCAACTCTCGTCGACGAGTATCAGCATAACTCTTTTGTCGACTTTAAGCTGCTTTGATCATTTCCCTGATTTGTTCGACCTTTGCAGAGGTCTGCTGAACTATTTATGGACCTAGTATCTGCCGCTCACCTACCTGATCCTAGTACAATGGAGATCGACACCGACGACCATACAAAGCCTCATAAGGAGCCATCTCTATGCTCACCTGATAGCTGTTGTTATATGCAAATTCAACAAGAAGTAGATATCGTATCCAACTATCACCGAAATCTAGTACACAAGCCCACAACATATCCTCTAACGTCTAAATAGTCCTCTCCGACTGTCCATCCATCTACGAGTGAAAAGACGTACTGAACGTCAGTTGCGATATCAGGGCATCTTGTAAACTCTTCCAGAAATGAGATGTAAAATGTGGATCCCGATCTGAAACAATAGAAATAGGGACACCATGGAGTCGTACCACCTCCTGCACATACAGTTTTACCAGCCTATTTAGAGAGTAGTTGACTCTGATTGGAATGAAATGTGTAGTCTTCGTCATTTGATCCACTATAACCCATATGGCATTCTGCCCATGCACCGCCATAGGTAAACCCGTCACAAAATCCATTGAGACATGTTCCCACTTCCACTCAGGGACGTCGAGGGGCTGAAGTGGTCTTGCCGGCTTCTGATGTTCCGTTTTGATACGCTGACATGTCAGGCACTGTTCTACAAATCGGATGATCTCTTTTTTCATGTTGGACCACCAGAAAGATTCCCTCAAATTCTAGTACATTTTCGTACTACCAAGATGTACAGTGTAAAGTGAACGATGTGCCTCCTCTACAATGACCCGTTTAAGCACGACATCATTTGGTACACAAACCCTGCCATGAATCTCAATATCCCATCACCAAAGACACTGAAATCCGGCTTCAAACCCTTCTGAATTCCTTCCATAACCTCAACCAACTCGGGATCCTCCTTCTCCACCACAAGGATCCTCTCCTACAAAGTTGGCTGTACCACCAAGCTAGCAAGGACAACCTGATGGTTTCCTTCTACTACCTCCAAACTCAACCTTTCAAGGCCTACACAAATCTGATGCTGAACCTCCACTCTCGAAACAGACGCATCCACAAACTTCCGACTCAGAGCATCGGCTACCACATTAGCCTTTCCTAAGTGATAGCTAATAACATATCATTGTTTTTAATCAACTCAAGCCATCTACATTGTCTCATGTTGAGCTCCTTCTGGGTGAAAAAGTATTTAAGACTTTTATGGTCGGTAAAAATCTCACACCTTTCATCGTACAAGTAGTGCCTCCAAATTTTCAATGCAAACACTACCGCTGCTAACTCCATATCATGCGTCGGGTAGTTCTTGTCATATTCTTTGAGTTAACGAGAAGCTTAAGCAACTACCTTGCCCTGCTGCATTAAAACACAGCCAATACCCCCTTTTGAAGCATCACTATAAATAACAAAGCCACCATCACTAGATGAAAGAGTCAGAACTAGAGCAGTGACTAGTCATCGTTTCAGCTCTTGGAAATTCAGCTCGCACTCATCCGTCCAATCAAACCTCACATTTTTCCGCGTGAGTTTCATCAAAGGACCTGCTAAACTTGAGAACCCTTCCATGAACCGACGGTAGTAACCTGCAAGACCTAAAAAACTTCTGACCTCCTGAACATTCTTCGGTCTCGCCCAGTTCACTACTGCTTTAATCTTACACGGGTCCACGGATATACCTTCTATAGACACCACGTGCCCCAGAAATGCAATATGTTTGAGCCAAAACTCGCACTTCTTCAATTTACCATACAACCTCTTATCTCTAAGCATTTGCAATACTAGTCTCAAATGAACTTCATGTTCTGTATCACTCCTAGAATACACTAGGATATCATCGATAAATACCACAACGAACTGGTCTAGATATTCATGAAAGACCCTGTTCATCAAATTCATAAATGCTGCAAGTGCATTAGTCAAACCAAAAGGCATAACCCTAAATTTAAAATGGCCATACTGGGTTCAAAATGAAGTTTTCGAAGCGTCCTCCGCTTTCACCTTTAGTTGGTGATACCTAGATCGTAGGTCAATCTTGGAGAAGACTAGCGTGCCCTGGAGTTGGTTAAACCAATCATCGATCCTAGGTAGCGGATATTTATTCTTTATCATCACCTTATTCAGTTCTCGGTAGTCGATGCACATCCTCATCGACCCATCATTCTTCTTCACAAATAACATTGGTGCTCCTCAAGGAGAAACACTAGGTCGAATGTACCCTTTATCTAGCAACTTCTGAAGTTGTTCTTTCAACTCTCTCAATTCGACTGGAGTCATATGATATGGAGCTTTTGATATCAGCGCCATACTTGGAGCTAACTCAATAGCAAATTCCACTTCACGATCTAGAGGTAACCTTGGCAAGTCCTTTGGAAACATGTCAGGGAACTCGCGCACTACAGAAATCATCTCCAATTCCCGTTCTTTTTCTAGTGTGTCTTTCACAAACGCCAGATATCCTTGGCACCCTTTAAGGAGTAGTCGTCTAACTTGTATGGCATAAAGGATCTGTGGTGTAGAACGCACACACGATCCAAGGAACTGAAATTCCTGCTTTTCTAGCGGTCTAAACAACACCTCCCTCCTATGACAATCGATACTTGCATAACTGGCAGACAACCAGTCCATCCCTAAGATGATATCAAAGTCATACATGTCGAGCACCACAAGATCAACTGGTAGCATCCTTTCCTGAATTTCAATCGGAAAGTCATGGACTATACTGCTACACTCGACTGCAGACCCAGACGGTGTAGCTACTATCAGTTCATAATTTAACGATTGCACCTCTAATCCACACAGTTTAACAAATTCACAGGAAATAAAAGAATATGTTGCCACAGAATCAAATAATACTACAGCTTTATGAGAAAGCATGTAAATGATACCTGTGACAACATCGCCAGTGTTCTCAGCATTACCAGGAGTCAGAGAATACACCTTAGCCTAGGCCGTACCCCCCTGTTGACTGCCACGCTGTGTCGGAGCATTCCCTCTGTATGGCTACCACGAGGCTCCACTATTTCCCTATATCCCACAGTCTCTCGCCTGGTGCCCTTGCTTACCACACCGCATACAAGCCCCCGTAAACAACCAACACTACCCAAGTTGTCTCCTACCACACAAAGGGCAATGTTGAAAATGTGCGGTGTTCTGAGACATACCACCACTATTCTTTTTCCAATTACCCTGCTTTTCCCTAAATGAAGAACTAGGAGGCACTGGCCTCTTCTTCGGAACCTGGACCTCTCAATCCTCAAGCAAACACTCCTCTGCCACGGTGGCTTTGTCAACCAACGTAGCAAAGTCTTGTAACTATAGAATCGCCATCTGCCTACAGATCTCCTTCCTCAGACCCCTCTAAAACTTCCAACACTTCTTCACTTCATCCGGTATCACGAATGGAGTGAATCGGGACAGTTCCTAGAATTTGGCAGCATACTATTGCACTGTCAACGATTCCTGAGTCAGATTCATAAATTCCTCCATCTTCGCGTTTCTAACCATGGTCGAAAAATACCGTTCAAAGAATTACGCTTTGAACCAGGCCCACGTCAACGCTACGGGTATCGGTCAGAGTTCATCCTTCTTCTTTATAGACACCCACCATCTTTCAGCCTCTCCTGCCAACTTGAACATGGCAAAGGTGACCTTCTGATTTTTCATGCAGTTCAAGACATCCAGGATCTTCTTGATCTCCTGGATCCAATTCTCAGCATGAACTGGATCTGCACTTCCTACGAAAGCCGAAGGCTTCAATTTGGTGAACTGATCAATAGAGCAACCCATCTCAGTTGTAGAACGGTCCTGACCTCTATTCGTTCGCACTACCTTAGCCATGAGCTGCTGTGCGAAATCATACAATACACTAGTGGAGTTGCTACCAGCCTCAGGGCCAGCACCCTCACTACTACTGCCTCCCACGTTGGCAATAATATCCTTGGATTCCATCCTGAAAAACAATTGAGAAATCCATTAGAAGGATAATAGCCTAAACATCAACCAACACTATCATACTATAAATTTAATCCCCTAAATTCGTATCCTCAATATTGACCTACTCCATTAACTAGACATCCCCATTCTAACTCAATTTTTTCCCTTCTACTTGGGAACAAAACCATCAATGGATTGCCATGACTTTCTTGAACCTTTCGATTGATCTAGAAAAACATAGAATTCTATCAATGAATTTACGTTTCCAAGTATACAAAGCAAAACTCATGGTCTTATCTGTGTCCTATACTCTGGTATATTCTAGACTATCAAAACTAGAAAATCCTAAGTTCTGCACACATCCCTAACTAGGCAGCATGAAACAAATCATACTTCCGAATGGCTATGGCTCTAATACCTACTGTAACAACCCGGCCCTTTATACGGACCCAGGTGTCACTCACTCATACATAATACATGTACTTGTTCAAGATACATAAACAACCCACCCTAAACAGGGACATTCAGGTGTAACTCATACAAGACAGGAATGTAAATGTTACGGAAAAACATAAACATTCATCGGGATTTCTAATAGACATATACCAGAGTTTATATTTGTATCCTCAAATACATTTATGCAGACTTAGAACATATTCTATTAATACAACCCCAAAAGGATATTTCAACTAAGTTCAATATGCACATAAATTACTTATGTATGCTACAACCCAAAAACAATTCTCCAAGTCCCTTAAGCAACTAGGATCGACGTTCTGATGGACCTGAAAACAAAGGTTGTATAATGGGGTAAGACACTTTTCAGTAAGGAAGAAAGTGTTACAACAATGTGTGACCACATATGCACATTTGAATAAAACCCATATATATATATATATATATATATATATATATATAACATTTCTTTATAATACTGCAATACATAAAATTTATTTGCACATTCTAGTATTTAAATCATGCATATGAATATTAGAACAACGACCAGCTTGTCATAACATGTTTTGCCTATTTACCCCGTGGCACGGGTTGTTCACTGATATCTCCAATAATGCCCTATTCGTGTAGGCATTTGTCAAGTATCTAATATATAGTCCGACTGCCCCCATCTGGTCTATTATTTTACCAGTGGTTTCATTACTCCTGCTAGCCGACTATCTATGTACCCACACTGATTTACATGTGTGGTTGCACTGTACCCTTCTAACTGAGGAATTCCTTGCCATTGGGAGTATCTTTCACCTCCATTAATGAAGCTTTTTCAACTTCTCACATTGGAGTATCTTTCAACCCCTTTTACTGGAGTATCTTTCAACTCCTTTGGTAACAAGTTGTGGTTCCATTTATCATATATACAATTTATAGCAAAATATAGTAACTTGTGCAATTCTAGTATTTTCATAAATTTAGATAATCACATCAGGTTCAACTCGGCGCCTATCCACTTGGTTTACCTATTTTTGTTTCATTGATAAAGCTCGGTGTATAATCGACCTCTATTTTCCACATTTTCAATAATACAAATTTGGAACTTCAGTTCCCATTTCTCATATACATAGTATATCAAATTCATACATTTCTATTTCAACATATATCACACAAGTTTAATCCAAAATCCGCTAAATGATAAAAATCCGATAAACATCATTTAAATGTAAAAAAAAAAAAGATTCAAGCAACTCCTACTACAGTATAAATGTAAATAGGTGATTTTCATTAAAATTTGGAGATCATATGCCCAAATCCTCATTTTACCAAAAATCGTAAAATGGTAAAACCGGCATTTCTACTCGGTAGAACTTAGCAAGTAAGCAGTTAAATCATACATATAAAGATAAACTAGCTTTTTAGCGGTTTAGTTTTCCAAAAATGTTGATGTAATCAATTTCCCTTTACCTTAAACTCGAAACGAAACTTCATACAAACACGATCCAAACCAACAACCCGGGACCCTCAAAACCTAAAAACCACAGAACATAACCTTACTATAATTTCGATTACTATCCAAATATCCAATCAAATTTGAGATTAGATCCTTACCTTGATTTTTGAGAAAACCCAAAAATCTTCAAAACAACGATCCGGTCTGCTAAAATTGTAGAACTTCCTCCCCAAATCCACGCAAGAACTTTCGTTTTTAGAAACGAACGTCGAACAGCGAAGATTCTTAGAGAGAGAGAGAGAGAGAAATTTCGTTGCTAGAGAGAGAGAGAGCTTTTGGGAAGAAACTTAGCTTCTAAGCAACCAAATTGGATATTTATAGGTGTAGACACCCTATTTTTGCCCTAACCAAATAGAACAAGGGATCCCCTCTTATTATTTTCATTATTATCACCTTATTTTTATTATTATTATTTTATTGTTATTATTATTATTAGTATTATTACTTTCTTATAATCATTTTTTTATTTTTATTACTAGTAGTATTAGTATTACTTTACTAGATATATTTATTATTATTATTATTTTCCTATATTATTAGTACTTTACTATTATTTTGCTAGTATTTTTATTATTTTTCATTTTTATTATTATTATTAGTACTTTTATTATTTTATTTTTGCTTTACTAAAATTATTTTTATTTTTCATTTATTTTATTGTTTTTGATATATTATTATTATTATTATTACTACTACTACTATTATTATTATTATTATTATTATTTTTTTTTAGTAATGTTATCATTATTATTATTATTATTTATTACTTTTAATATTAGTATTATTACTTTATTTTTATTAATATTAATATTATTATTATTATTTTATCAATAGTATCTTCATTTTTATTTTTTACTATAATTATTTATTATTATTTACTATTAGTAGTGTTATTATTATTATTATTACCTTATTATCCTTATATTATTACTATAATAATAAATTATTACTATTTCCATTTTCATTATTACCATAAGAATAAAAGCATAAAAAAAAAAAGAAAAAGAAAAATAAATTCAAAAAAGGGAAGTTTTGTTTTAGGGTTTTCAATTTTTTTTTTTATATAAGGGCAATGAGGCACAGAGCCAAGGGGGAGGGGCAGCGCATAGAAGGCCAAAGAAACAAAAAAAAAAAAAAATTTCTTTTCATCTTCTTCTCTCCCTCACGGCACTCACACAGCCATGGCTGGGCACCATCTTCTTCTTCTTCTTTCTTCACTCAATCCCACAGCCATCCTCTAAGTCCTCTGCTACTCTCCTGCCGTCGCCGTCCAGCAGTCCTCCAAGTCCTCTGCAACTCCGGCCGACCACCATAGCCGAGAGCTCCTTCGACAACACTCCACCATCCTTCTGCAGCGCAACAGCCCCCCTCCTCACTGTCATCACCACTTCTGCAACCACCCTCGCGCCAGCACGGACAGATCACGGCCATCCCTCACACAGCAGCCGCTCCATCCTCCACAGCCAGACCCGAGCCCTCTTCGCCGGCCTCCTCTGCCCTTGTCATCGTCGGCACGCCTGACAGCTCTGCAGATTTCGGCACCCCGGGCGGCTGCATCACCACCACGACCTCCCTTTCTCTGCATCTCACTTCCAGCAACCTCCAGCTCCCGAGCCACCACTGCTCCGCTGCGTTGCCGTGAGCGCTCCAACAACAGCAAACTACGGCAGCAACCAGGTAAGTTTCTGCATGCCTACACTTACCACACACAATACACACATATATCTATATATTTATTTTATTAGTGTTGATATATATATACGTACATATTGGTTTTGTTTGGGGTTTTTAATACTTAAAGTTTAAACCGTTTTTTTTTATATGTGTATCTGTGTGTACATAATGCTTATGGCACTCACTCACACCCATACACTGTGCACGCACAGCACACACACACACGTATTGATTTTTTTTTATATATTTTAGGGACGTTTATATCTTTGTCGTATTTATTATGTATATTAAATAATTAATATTATTATTGTAGGATTTTAGTGTTGTAATATTAGAATTTAATATCCATGTTTAGGTTTTTATCATATTTATTATAAATACTAATTGGTTTATTTTGTTTTTGTAGGATTCCTTTTTGTTTGATCGGGTCTCAAGTGTCAATATTTGAATTTTCTTGTCATCTTTTTTTAAATATGTAATATTATGGTTTACTATCTAATATTGTATTATCAGCATGTATATATTTTTTCTTATGATATACTTTTATTATTACATTTGTTTTGTATTATCATGTAATATCAAGGCTCATTGTTTCATATTGTTTTATTATCATATATTCATATTCATATCTATTATGGTTTGTCATTGTACATATTTATATAATATTATGATTTATTATTTTGTGTTGTATATACTATGGTTCACTATCATGTAGTAGTATCGTTAGGGTTTTGATTATTCAATGTTTATATTTAATAGGATTTTAAGTATTTCACATTATTACGGTTTAGGTATTTTTTTTTTAGAGTTTGGATTATGTCATGTTCATATTTATTAGGGTTTTGATCACTTCATAGTATCTTTGTGTACTTTTAGGGTTGAAATTGCTTACATATAAATTATGTACTTAGGGTTTTTGGTCATTATTGTACTCACTTTATATTTAATATTTGTAGAGTTAAGGTTGTATGTTAATTTTGGTAGTCATATTGAATAGGTACACATTAATTTTAGAGATAACTCGTTTCCATAAATTCAATCATTTTCTTACCCTTTTCATTAGTTTACATATTTTAATCCTAAGTTCGGTTTGTTTCCTTAATTAAGTGTTTACATATGTGTGTCTTGTGCATATCTTATTACTATTATTGTCATTTATTATTATTATTATTATTATTATTATTATTATTATTATTATTATTATTATTATTATGTGCTGAATCATTATGGTATCATTGCTATTATATTATTGATGTGTTATTATTGTTAATATGAGATTACCATCAGGGCAGTGTTATTGTGATTATGTGTTGTTAGTGCGTGTTATATAATTATTATAATATTATTATGTAGTAGTGTTGTGATATTATTATGTACATGCTATTATAGTATCTGGTTGTATTATTAATGTAACATTATTATTATAGGGTTATTATTATAGTAATATGTTTTATATGCGTATTATCATTAATGTGATATATTATTATTAATACTATTATTATTACTTTTTTATTATTACTATTATTACATATTCTTAGTATTTTTGCTTATTTGGTGTATTTATATTTTGTATTATGTATTGCTGTATTTATTTTCATTATTTATTTTCGTGTGTATTATCCCTATGATTTTATTGCGGGGGTATGAGCCTTCAGACTTCACGTACCTTTAAGCTCTGAGGGAATATATATATGTATATATTATATTTATTTAGTTATTTATTTAATTTTCATATGTATTTATAAATTCATAAAAATGAGTAATTTAAAGACTTATTAGATTAACTTAGGGATAATTTCAAATTAATTAGGTACTGTTCGTAAGAACAGGCGCGTAGGGGGTGCTTGTACCTTCTCCTCGCGTAATCGAACTCCTGAGCCTAACTTTGGTAACATAGACCCATTCTACCCCTAAAGGGGTAATAATCATGTGTTCTAACCACACTAAAAGGTTAGTGACGACTCTGACATTCCAGATTTTTTGTTGAAGATATAAAATTGATTTTAATTTCGCCGCCTGGGGCACACACGCTCCTGGAACGTCGCGACAATAGGGCCTTTGACCAAGTCCAACTCGTCGACCAGGCGGCATCTTCGTCGACGAATCTGCCACACAACTCATCGACGAAGCCATCCCTTCGTTGCCGAGCCCAAGTTCCGAATATTTCTCTAACCCGCTCGGTATTTGCTCGTCGACGAGGCTTTGAATTTCGTCGATGAGACTTTGAAGGACTTCGTCGACGAACGTAACTCCTTCATCGACGAACCCACCTTATTACGGGTTTGGGTCTCATTTACATGATATTATCAGTTAAAGTTAATTATTTGAAGTATATATTCATGCTACACCAGAACTTATGTTGCCACGCACTGATGATAATCTATTCCGTCTTACTAAGAAGTGTCTCACCCTATGATTATTAAATTATTTTTAGATATCATGTGGAGTATAGCAGTTATCAGAGTAGCGCAACAGACATGGGTGGGATAAAAGGTTCTTTTTAGAATAGATATTAAATAAATTTTGTTTTGATGAGTCCTGAATTTTAGGAATATGAATTGTGCTATTGGAAATGATAATGCTATATTGGGATAATTAGTACTCTAATTGTAACGACCCGAACAATAATGTTAATTAAATAATAAAGAGAAAGGGAAATGGGAACAGGAACAGAAGGAGGCAGCAAATTTCGTCGACGAACGCGATATCGCATCTTGGGTATAATAACTCAAAAAAAATTTTCAGGCCTCGTCAACGAACACATGTGATTTGTCAACAAGGGTTCTTCAAAACCTCGTCAATGGGGTCTCGTCACGTCGACGAGAAGATACTGAGAGAGGATTTTTGGGAAGTCTAAAATTCATCGACGAGAGTGCAAATTCATCAACAAACTTTCTACAGGACTCATCAACGAGGTGACGTGACTTGTCAACAAATCCCTCAATATAAATAGCTCTAAACTCAATTTAATCACAGAAAATTCAACGCAACTTCCTCTCTCTCTCTCTCTCTCTCTTTCTCTCTCTCTCTCTCTCCCTCCTACGGCCTCTCCTCCATCTCTCTTCGATTTCGGCCCCGTTAGTTGCCAAATCGATTATTTGAGGCCACCACAACACTCCTGGCAAAGTTCTCTCCCAGTTTACCAGAGCAGATCGTCGGTGGAATCGAGTTGAATTTCTTCCCAGAATCAGGGTAAGTTCTTTTAGTCAGTTTTTGATCTTCTGGCAGTTGTAAGAAATGAAGTAGGCAAAGAAATAATGATATTTTGTTTTGGCGAATGTTGTTTTCGGGGTGTTGAGTAGGAAGCCCTACGTTTGTTAGACCAGTATACCATAAGGGCTTTCCAGTAGTCAGGTAAGGAAAACATACTATGCTAGGAAACTCTTTTGTGATTTCAGCATGAATTATATATTTTTATCAAATTACTATTCAGGTTATATATATATATATATTATAGTTTCCATTACTTGATAATATTAGTATGTATTTGTGTGGCTTGAGTTGATAATAGAAACAGTAATATAATTATAGAATTTGTGAATACCATGTTTATAATCATTAACAGAAATACTATGATATTTGCATGATATAGAATGACGAATTTTTCAGTGAATATTATACTCAGAAATATGCATTTTCAGAAATTCTAGAATAACATGTTTATCAGTACCATAACGCCCCAATATATAGATATTCAAACAGCAGTTCAGTTATACAGAGAACAGATTTTCAGTCAGTTTATTTATAATTTCAGTTAAATTTTATGGGGTTATGGTTGTTTTAGAAACCACAGTAAAAACAGTATATTACAGATATCAGTTACCTATATAGTATCAGACCCTAATGGATCAGACAGTAGAGCACGGTACCGTAGCTACAGATATTAAGTTCAAAGTGCAACCACTTTGAGGGGGCCGATCAGACTGTCGGAGTTCAGTTGACTTACCCTGGTCGGCCAGCCAGGATAGGTCCCACCTTCGGGTCACACAACCTTGTCATGAGGAGTTAAATCTTGACATACAGCAATCTAGGGGAATTTTCTCAGATATTATAAGTATAAGTAGATTTTTTAGAAATAGTAGTATTAATACGAAAAGTAGTTTCATACAGATTGGCATGTTAAATAATATAGTTAAGGGTTTTATTATACGTTATGTAATATCAGCATTTCCAGATTCAATTATTCATATTATTCCTAAATAAGATTATTTTTACTGACTATAGCTCAGTGGCCACACACTTGTAATAGCATGTTTCATCTTACTGAGCGTTGGCTCATCCCAGTGTTGAATTGTTTTTCAGGTGAACCAGCTAGGCGAGTGGAGCAGGATCGCAGGTAGAGGGGCTGTTGTACTGCCGTTTTTGAGAGTGAGTATTACTTGGTATTAGAAACGGCAATTTCGAGAGAAACAGTGTTGTTTGTATATCATGGAATGATTTGACACTCTGGTATTGTATTATATGTGGACTTTTTTTTTATATGATTGGCATTCTACTATTTAGGTTATTATTGGATATTAAAATAGGAGAAAAGAATTTTATTTTATTAGCAGGTCGTTTCAATTTGGTATTAGAGCCTAGGTTGCTAGATTTTGTAGACTTTAAAATCGCAGTGGAAGCAATACCAGAGTATAGGAATTGATTTGAGGTTTGTTTTGTGGTCTTGGTATAGGATTTTCCGTGGTGGTTTCTATGTTTTTCCTAAGATGATGATTTCAGGAAAATCATAGTAAACTATCGTCGGGTCGTGTGTCTAGGTTGCAGAACTGGATTTTGAGTTAAGATTAGCGAAAGTAGTTAATTATAAATATAGGATTTGAATAGCATGAAATAGATAGGGTCTGTGCAAAGGATAAGCTTCTCAAGTGTGTTCTTGTTCTTTAGGATGGATCCAGGAAGTAGTGGTACAAACCCTGGGAGGGATGGAGCAGGACCTTCTAGTATGGGAGGTGCCGATACTGATGTTGTTCTATGCAGCGTCACCCAGTAGGTGATGGCTGAGATGGTCAGGAGCTCTGGAGAGCGTGGCTATTTGATCGAGCAGTTTACGCGGATGAAGCCCCCATCCTTTGCTAGAGGAGATGACTCGATTGTAGCTGAGAATTGAGTCCAAGATATCGAAGAGACGCTGGCTGTGCTTCCATGTACAGATGAACAAAAAGTGATATTTGCGGCGTTTAAACTGACAGGGGAGGCGAAGCGCTGGTGGAGATTAGCGCGACTGATAGAGGAGCAGAGGCCGGCTCCGGTGCCAAACATATGGGAGGCGACACTCGGGGGAGTGCCTGGTAGGGAGAAGTGTATGTTATCGGTGTGAGAGACCCGACCATATGGCACATGCATGCCCAGGGCCACAGGACCAGGTTCCAGCTCCTAGGCCCTATCCGGGAGGACATCAGGCAGCTCGAGGAGGATATTAGGCGCCTCATGGAGGCCAGCAGAGGAATGTAGCCCCAGTGCGTGTTTACACTCTAACGTCGGGTGATGCTAAGGCCATTACAAATGTGGTGACAGGTACATTTACTATTTTATCATATCCGGTTATTGTTCTATTTGACTCAGGTGCCACTCATTCTTTTGTCTCTGCATCTTACATTAAATTATCTGGAAGTGAGACCAATTGTTAGATATAGCATTGTCAATAGCTACACCATCAGGGTCAGTGATGAGATGTCAAAGGGTACTTAGAAGTCATCCAATAGAAATTCAGGGGAGAGTGCTACCAAAAGATCTGATTTTATTTGACATGTATGAGTTTGATGTAATACTGGGTATGGACTGGTTGGCTGCTAATTACGCCAGCATTGATTGTTGTCAGAAAAAAGTAATTTTCAGACCTCCTGGAGAGCAAGAATTCAGATTCGTTGGTTCATGGGTACGTACTGCACCGCAGCTAGTGTTAGCTATACAGGCAAGCAAATTACTCCAGGATGGAAGTCAGGGATTCATGGCTTTTATAAAGGAAGCCTTAGAAAATGAATCAGAGCTCGACAGTACCCGGGTAGTACGGGAATTTTCAGATGTTTTTCCTGAGGAACTACCAAGATTACCTCCCGAACGCGAGCTGGATTTTTCTATAGATTTGCCTCCAAGGACAGCGCCGATCTTTAAGGTTCCCTACCGTATGGCTCTAGCTGAATTGGGAGAATTAAAGGAGCAATTATAGGATTTGCTGAACAAGGGGTTTATACGACCCAGTGTATCGCCATGGGGAGCTCTAGTGTTAATTGTAAAGAAGAAAGACGGGTCTTTGAGGATGTGTATTGATTACAGAGAAATCAACAAGGTTACTATCAAGAATAAATATCCTTTATCCCGTGTAGACGATTTGTTTTATTAGCTCCAAGGTACACGGGTATATTCCAAGATCGACCTCAGATCAGGGTATCATCAGGTGAGAGTAAAGGCATAGGATGTTGCAAAAACAGCCTTCAGGACCAGGTATGGGCATTACGAATTCCTCATTATGCCGTTTGGTTTGACGAATGCCCCAGTTGTGTTCATGGACTTAATGAATAGAGTTTTTCACCAGTATCTAGACCGGTTTGTGGTAGTTTTTATTGATGATATATTGGTATATTCGAAAAATTTTGAGGATCATGAGGGGCATTTAAGGCAGGTGCTGAAGACACTTAGGGAGGAAAAGCTTTACGCCAAGTTTAGTAAGTGTGAGTTCTGGCTTGAAAAAGTTGCATTTCTAGGCCATGTGATCTCAGGAGATGGCATACAGTGGATCCCAATAAGATTGACGCGGTGGTGAATTGGGCCAAGTCGAGGAATGTGCAAGAAGTTAGAAGTTTCTTGGGATTGGCAGGTTATTACCATCGATTCATTAAGGGGTTTTCAGCTTTGTCGAGGCCTCTTACGCATTTGACCAGGAAAAATGCCAAATTTGTGTGGGATGAAGTATGCAAACAGAGTTTCCAGGAATTAAATGATGATTCCTTCTGGAGGTGATGGTTATGTTATCTACAGTGATACGTTTTTGAAAGAGCTCGGTTGTGTACTAATGCAGCATGGTAGGGTGGTAGCGTATGCATCCAAACAGTTGAAAGAATATGAAAAGAACCACCTTACTCACGATCTGGAATTGGCTGCGATTGTACATGCACTGAAGATCTAGAGACATTCCTTATATGGTGAGAGGTGTGAGATATTTTCTAATCACAAGAGTTTAAAGTATTTCTTCACACAAAAAGAGTTGAATATGCGCCAGAGAAGGTGGTTAGAACTCATCAAGAATTATGACGGTACCATCAATTACCACCCAGGTAAAGCAAATGTAGTGGCTGATGCTTTGAGCCTTAAATTAGAGGATATGATGTAGTTAGCAGCAGTAGTTTAGCATCCAATTCAGATGGACTTGGAAAAGCTTGGTGTGAAGTTAGTAGCAGATGATCCTCAGGCGTTCATGGCCAGTTTAGTTGTGCAACCTACACTTTATGAAAGAATTAAAGCTACTCAGAGAAATGATCCCGAATTAGTGGAGGTGCTAACCAGAATTCAGGAAGGTTAGGGAGAGGAATTCAGCATTTCCGATAATGGAGCTCTGAGATTTCGTACCAGATTATGTGTGCCTGCAGATGACAATATCAGGAGGATGATTCTAGAAGAGGCACACAGATCTCTATACACTATTCATCTTGGCAGTACGAAAATGTATAGGGATCTGCATGAGTATTTTTGGTGGAGTGGCATGAAAAGGGAAATAGCAGAATTTGTGCAGCAGTGTTTGACGTGCCAGGAGATTAAAGCTGAGCACCAGAGGCCGGCTGGTCAGTTGCATCCACTTTTCATTCCCGAATGGAAGTGGGACCACGTATACATGGATTTTGTTACTAGGTTACTGCCGGTGCCGCATGGTCAGAATGCCATTTGGGTGGTGGTTGATAGGTTGACAAAGACAGCTTATTTTCTGCCTATTAAGGTTAGCTACCCTATGAACAAGTTAGCAAAGATTTACATACAAAAGATTGTTCGACCCCATGGAGTGCCGGTATCCATAGTTTCGGACCGTGATCCACGTTTTACATCGCGGTTCTGGAGGAGCTTGCAGGAGGTACCGGGGACTCAGCTAGCATTCAGCACCGCTTTCCATCCTCAGACTGACGGCCAGATAGAGAGAACATTCCAGATACTTGGGGATGTGTTGCGAGTGTGTGTACTGAATTTTGGGGGTAGATGGACTCAATTTTTGCCACTAGTTGAATTTGCTTATAATAACAGTTATCAGGCTAGCATCGGCATGGCACCATATGAGGCTTTGTATGGCAGAAGATGTCAATCTCCTCTTTTCTGGGATGAAGTCGGCGAGAGGCAAGTTTTGGGTCTGGAGATGGTTCAACAAGTGTGTGATAAAGTTCGACTCATTCGAAATAGAATCAGTGCAGCACAAAGTTGGCAGAAGAGCTATGCAGATACTCACCACCAGGAATTGGAATTTGAAGTGGGTGATCACGTATTTCTAAAAATCGCACCATTGAAGGGGACCATGAGGTTTGGGAAGAAGGCTAAGTTGATCCCTAGGTTCATTGGCCCATTTGAGATACTGGAGAGGATTGGGTCAGTGGCTTATCGACTAGTTCTACAACCATCTTTATTTAGGATTCATGACGTGTTTCATGTCTCTATGTTTAGAAAATACGTCTCACACCCTTCCCATATCATTAGCTATGCATAATTGGAACTTAGTGATGATCTAGCATACGAAGAAGCTCCGGTGCGAATCCTAGATAGAAAAGAACAGGTATTGCGCAGCAAGAGGATACCATTAATAAAAGTCTTGTGGATGAATCATGAGGTAGAAGAAGTCTCGTGGGAGCTTGAAGATGAGATCAGACAAAAATATCCCCACTTATTTAGTGAACCCAACGGTGATGTATAGACTAGAGTATTAGTAATTTTATTTTGTTTGTATAATGTAATTGTAGTATGGAGTATAGTATAGGTAGTGTTTTGATGGGAGAATTTTCTTTTTATAGTTGTAATCTCCCAGAACTACCCATGTAATCACGGTATTCCTCTGCCATAAACGAGGGAAGGTAATAAAATAAGTAGACTGTTTCTCCTTCTCAAAAGGAGGAATCATACAAATAATAAATTTTGAGGACGAAATTTTATAAGGAGGGGAGAATGTAACGACCCGAACAATAATGTTATTTAAATAATAAAAAGAAAGGGAAATGGGAACAAGAACAGAATGAGGCAACGGACTTCATCGATGAATGCTTTGCGTCTATCGACGACATCACATTTTGGGTATAATAACTCAAGAAAATTTTCCAGGCCTCGTCGACAAACATAGGGGTTTCGTCGATGAGGGTTCTTTAGGACCTCGTTGACGAGAAGATACCGAGAGAGGATTTTTGGGAAGTCTGAAATTCATCGACGAGAGTGCAAATTCATCGATGAACTTTCTACAGGACTCTTCGACGAGGTGACGTGGCTCGTCAACAAATCCCGCAGTATAAATAGCTCTAAACTCAATTTAATCACATAAAATTCAATGTAACTTCCTCTCTCTCTCTCTCTCTCTCTCTCTCTCTCTCTCTCTCTCTCTCTCTTTCTCTCTCTCTCCTACGGCCTCTCCTCCATCTCTCTTCGATTTTAGCCCCGTCAATTGCCGGATCGATTATTTGAGGCCACCACGACGCTCTTGGCGAAGTTCTCTCCTAGTTTACTGGAGCAGATCATCAGTGGAATCGAGTTGAATTTCTTCCCAGAATCAGGGTAAGGTCTTTTAGTCAATTTTTGACCTTCTGGCAGTTGTAGGAAATGAAGTAGGCAAAGAAATAATGATATTTTGTTTTGGCGAATGTTGTTTTAAGGGTGTTGAGTAGGAAGCCCTACGTGTGTTAGCCAGTATACCATAAGAGTTTTCCAGTAGTCAGGTAAGGGAAACATACTATGCTAGAAATTTTTTTGTGATTTCAGCATGAATTATATATTTTTATCAAATTACTATTCAGGTTATATATATATATATATATATATATATATATATATATATATATATTATAGTTTCCAGGACTTGATAATATTAGTATGTATTTGTGTGGCTTGAGTTGATAACAGAAACAGTACTATAATTATAGAATTTGTGAATGCCATGTTTATAGTCATTAACACAAATACTATGATATTTGCATGATATACAATGATGAATTTTTTAGTGAATATTATACTCAGAAATATGCATTTTCAGAAATTCTAGAATAACATGTTTATCAGTACCATAACGCCCCAATATATAAACATTCAGACAGCAGTTTAGTTATACAGAAAACAGATTTTCAGTCAGCTTATTTAGAATTTCAATTAAATTTTATGAGGTTATGGTTGTTTTAGAAACCACAGTAAAAATAGTATATTATAGATATCGGTTACCTATATAGTATCAGACCCTGATGGATCAGACAGCAGAGCACGGTACCGTAGCTACAAATATTAAGTTCAGAATGCAACCACTTTACTCAGATAGTAAGTGGTATGAGGTCGATCGTGCCCACGTCGGGACAGGCTCTCCATCAGATATGGATTGAGGGGGCTGATTAGACTGTCGGAGTTCAATTGACTTACCTTGGTCGGCCAGCCAGGATAGGTCCCACCTTCAGGCCGCACAACTTTGTCATGAGGAGTTAAATCATGACATACAGCAATCCAGGAGAATTTTCTCAGATATTATAAGTATAAGTAGATTTTTCAGAAATAGTAGTATTAATACGTAATGTAGTTTCATACAGATTGGCATGTTAAATAATATAGTTAAGGGTTTTATTATACGTTATGTAATATTAGCATTTCCAGATTCAATTATTCATATTATTCCTAAATAAGATTATTTTTACTGACTATAACTCAGTGGCCACACACTAGTAACAGCATGTTTCATCTTACTGAGCGTTGGCTCATCCCAGTGTTGAATTGTTTTTTAGGTGAACCAACTAGGCGAGCGGAGCAGGATCACAGGTAAAGGGGCTGTTGTACTGCCCTTTTTGAGAGTGAGTATTACTTGGTATTAGAAAGGGCAATTTCGAGAGAAACAGTGTTGTTTGTATATCATGGAATGATTTGACACTCTGGTATCGTATTATATGTGGATTTTTTTTATATGATTGGCCTTCCGTTGTTTAAATTATTGTTAAATATTAAAATAGGGGAAAATAATTTTATTTTATTAGCAGGTTGTTTCATTGGTAATTTGAATTTGAAGTCTTCCGCTGTCTGTATCAGTGATTATTATAATATGAAATATTCAGGCTATTACAAGTGGTATCAGAGAAATTGAACAAATTTTTTTTTTTGGGTCGTCACAATTGGTAGCAGAGCATAAAATTTTTGGGTCGTCACAGTTAGTATCAGAGCTTAGTTTACAGATTCTATAAACTTTAGGGATGATTATTACCAGAGTATAGGTATGAAGTAGGATAAGGATAGGAATGGGTAGGTGTGGTAGGAGTGATCAGATATAGGATGCGTAGCGAAGTAAAATACAACAAGCAATTGGAATTTTGGAGTTTTGACCCGCAACTGAAAGCAGAAATTCATCGAGGATTTTCTATGACTTTTTATAAAACAACCGGGAGTTACGAAAAAGTCACGGCAAACCATTGACTTTTTTATCCTAGGATGCTGCACTATGATCTTTTTCTTGTGTAAATAGTCACTGCAAGGAATGAGCTACCATTTGCAATAGTGGAATATTAGAAATAATATTTTGTGCAATTTTTAGAATGTGCACACCTTTGCACATTAGAGTATATTCCTAGCTCTCTATGTTCCTTTATGGTTTAGTATGTGTGGATATGAGAGCAATTGAAGGAATGTTAGTGGCTACTCTCGGATTTAGGTGCTTAGAAATCTTAGGGGTTCTTTAATGGTGAAGTCCTTGTGGATAGTGATTATCCTAAGGTTTCCTAAAAAGTTATAGTTCTTTGGTGTATGTAATTCTCTCTCGTAATTCTTATGCTTAAAGAGAATATTCAATCTTTCCATAAGTCAGCCATGGATCCTTAGATCACTTTCTAAGGAGAGTAAAGGGTCAAATTCAATTCCAGGTTGCCATAAAAGTGGCATGGAGGTAAATGTAGATTTTGTTCGAGTAAAAGAGGAATAGAAGATATTCTTTTATAACCCATGAGTCAAGTATCTAATAAATTTAGAATTTCAAAGAGTGAGGATCTTTTAAAATTGGTTAAAGAAAACGAGGCGACAATAATATGATGAATTTAAATTAAATGGGGCCACACACAAAAGGATATAGAAATAATTAATTCAGGTGAGTATGAGAAGATCTTTCAATAAGAAATCATATTACTAGCCCACATAAATGCATGCAACACCCAAGGGAATATCAACATGTAAAAAAAGACTACTATGTATAAGGTGTCTTAAGACTCATCCCATGATCAATTGGGCCAGTCATCTCAGATTTGGAAGTTACAATTCTCGCATCTAGTTAATATGATAATCCAATATATTAAGTTGATGAGCTAAGGAAAAATTTAGTTGGAAACTATCAAAGTTCTTTAATGTATGAAATTAGAATTCAAATAAATGAGCACACATATATAGTATGGAAGCGAAACTTCCTCAAAATAGTGTTCGATTGAAGAGAACCCTTCAATTTGCAAATAAAAAGTTTGGATAGGGTGTTTTGTTGCTTGGAGGAGAAAACTCAGTTTTGGAGCTAATGGAGTTAGATTCCCTTGTTTGGTGGTTAGATGGATTTGGGAATGTTTGCCTTCGCTTTTGAAAATTGAAAAAAAAAAATACTAATTACAAAAAGTTAGCGAGACAAAGTTTTGGATGGGGACAAAAGAAAATTAGAATGATAAGCTTATAGAGTTGGGTTTACAAATGAATAGCAAAGGTTCTTGCAAGAGTAGCAGGCGATGGTGGGTTTGTAGAAGATGAGTGTAGTTGTGCCTTAATTCGCAAAACAATTATTTGGAGGTTGGAAGGAGGTCCTATTGTAACGACCCTAAAATTATACTGCTAGAATTATAAAAATAATAATAATAATAATAATAAATTTGCTCATATACCATACTGTACTAACCCGAACCCGAAGTGGGATAACGGGTATACCTGTCCATAATTCATCTAATCCAAATAGTGGAAACATATACATAAAATCTCAGATACAATACCGAAGTTCTATTACCATCAATCATCACATAAGTATCTTCCATAAACATAATTACAACCCGTGGTGCACAAAAACATCACTATATACATATCAGTACTCACTGGTACTTACTTTAAACAAAACTATCTAGATCCCTCCCAGAGCACTCTAGACTTGATTTCTCGTATTTCTTGAAATGTTAAATTCTTGGGGTGAGACACCTCTCAGTAAGAAGGAATAGATTATCATCAGTGTGTGGCAACATGAGTTTTAGTGTATCATAAACATATCCTATAAATAATTAACGTAACTTATAAATCATGTAAATTTGTACTCATACATATATAAGTCTGGTAAATACATACTTTTCAACATAAGCCTACTTTATCATAATAAGTTTCTCTGTATATATAAATCATCTAATATATTTGTATAATACTGAAAATTTTTCCTGGATGGATAACTAACTGATATCATGTATTACCCCCACATGACTGGGTTGTGCGGCCGTAGGCGGGACTTAGCTATAATTGGTCTACCACACTAAGCCAAACATAACGCGTTTGTAAGTACGATTTGCCACCCCAACCTGGTCCAAACTTCCAGAAGGGATATACTGCTCTTCAATGACCCAATCGACTACCATTCACCAATACTCTATCTAAGGCATGTGGTGGCACTGATCTAACATAATAGTTACGATATCGTACTCTGAATCTAAACTAATCCATCAGGGTTCTACTACCATATAATACATTTCATATAATATAACTGTATCATAAACTCATTTTCATATTTCTACATAAAATTTTTTATATCATAATTGATCACAGCATAAAACTGATTGAACTGTCACGACACTAGGCCGACTAAACTGTCACGATGTTAAGCCAACTAAACTATCAAAATATACCGAACAATATCATAATTTATGTAATATTTATAACAATTTATAAATATCATTATCAAATCGTATTTGTTCTGTATAATCACAAAATAATCTGACATGCTTATATGTACATAAAATATTCATACTCATGCCACACAATTTGAGTGTTACTCTATAATATAGTAACTGCTGTAGGCACCCTAATTTTTACGAGGCCTTCTTGAAAAGACCTGGTGTAATAAGGTTGACTTTAAGTCAAACTAGAGTCTCGATTGTTTCAACTTTGAGTCCTTTTCAAGATTAGAGTCCCATCTTGAAATCCCAAAAATTTCAAGATAGTCTTGCTATTTCAGGATGAGTCCCGTTATTTTAAGTCCCTTTACTGTAACTAATTTTATAAAAATTCTCTAATCACAAAGCTTCATCCTCTTAAGGTTTGTAAAATAAGTTGTGCTCTAAATTAAGCTTTTCTAGTTTCAAAATCAATTCCTTGAATAGGGTTTTAGTTTTGAGTGTTCAGTTGAGTGTCAAAAATCGAGTCCTTTTATTTTCCTTCATTTTCGAGTCTTTTAAATCATGTTAGTTGCAAAATGGATTTCTTTTAATTCTAGGAGAGGTCTCACAATTTCAAAATAATCCTCTCATTAGATGGTGTTTTCGAAATTTGGTTTTTAAATCGAGTTTTAAATGTTTTATTTGTGAAATGTTACTTTCAAACCTCCTAATTAGATTTGTTGGGCGGATCCTTTGATTTTGAAACCGGGGTTGGTGTTTGACGTTAAGGTCAATTCATAATAGCTAGCTTCTTTAAATCAAAATTGGTCAACCATATTTATTGCTCAGGGCCCCTTAAGCAAAGAGTCAAAACTGGTCAAAAAAATAAAAATAAAATCACAACACATTTTATTGGGGGAGTGAGGCACATGCCTCCTGTGCAGGTGTACGTGTAGGTGACATCCAAATCAAAAATATACATGTCACAATACGAATGGGGTGGGGATACATCAGTATATGTGTAAGATACAAGGCAAAAGATAATGTTGTAGGAAAGAAAACTTGTGGGTATATACAGGTTGAGGTTACTAAAAGAATAAATGAAAATAAAAGAAAATTGCAAAATAAGAAATAACAATCAAGATGTCATGCCCTCCTCTCATATGCTGCCACCTAGAACATTCTCTCCCTAATCGCCCATGCACAGAAGAACCACCAAATTTTTCTGTTAGCAGAAAATCCAAAAAGAAATAAAATAAAAAGGCAAATATAGAATCCCATGTAGAAGAGTAAAATTGGTTGGAAGGAATCATTCCTTTGCCAGCTCAATAATTATGTTGGAGGGAGGAAGGAAATTGGTGCCAATTAGGACCCCTAGACTCCCTATAAATAGGGAGTCTGACATTGTAGAAGGACACACAATGAGAGCACGGTAACAGTCTGCAAAAATAGAGAGACACCTCAGAGAGCATAAAGGGAGCGTTGAGAAAATAAAAAGAAAGGAAGAAAGGGAGGACACTCTGCAAGAATTGAGAGCTTTGGGGGAGGCACTTGGGGGCTCATAAAGAAGAAACTCCACATGAACTGTGAGAGAGGTTCAATTAGAAAGGGTAAGCTCTTTAAAACCCACAGCACATAGCACACATCCAGAGAGCGGAGAGGCTGAATTCAGAAATCTCCAATAGAGCAGACACCCAAATCAGACACACATATAGACTAGAAAAGAAGACCAGAGGAGAAAAAGAGAAAGGTAAAATTCTATATCCATTTGTTCAATTCATATGATGTCACTGTATGTGTGATTATGAGTGCAAGTACCCCCCCTCTGTTTCTAAGTTTTAGACTTAGATTTGAACCTGAGTTTAATTTGGATCCCAGATGTTTCTGTTAGCTTTACCATGATCCCAAAAGTGGGGGGGGGGGGGGGTTGAATTGGTATTTTTAAAATTTAGCCCCTAGGTATTCCTCCTAACAGCAGTATGTTCACAACCCTATGGTCAATCTAGTGCAAATAATATAAATATACCAGAAAATAAATAAAGCAGTTTAATCAAACACACAAGCACCAAAAAACAGTAAAGAGAGGGTGACACGTAGATATGTTATCGAGGTTCGGCCAACTGCCTACGTCCTCGCCTTGGCTAACTAGCACAAGGATTACCACAATAACTTGCTCACTTAAACAGGTGGAGCAACACCTATACAAACCAAGTCAATTAGCATAGGGCTGACCTCAACCTTTACACCAATCCATATCGGGCTGAATTACTGCCCCCTCAGGCCACGCCTAGAATCACTTAGATTTTACAATCAAATGGTACAATATGAAAGTGCTTTCACGTAAAGCATATTTGTACACAAATGCATTCAATCTCATACACCACAGATGATTTAAAATGTAAGCTCAGTGTGGTCTAGATAGTTCAACTCTCAAAGGTATTTTCTATCAGTGTAATGAGTACGTGAGAGTGTTAACAACAATCTGTGTATTTCAAAATATTCAATCAAATGTGTACACATAGAATATCAAGCAAGTCTCAAGAATATCAATTAGTAGAATGTCTAAATCACGTGAATATGTATATGCTTGGATTACAAAATAGATAATCTTTGTATTCAGTAAATGATATATACTTGAATAAATATTGTCACAAAGATTAATGTAACAAACACAAATATCTTTTCACAAATAGTTCAATAAAGATTCCACAAGATATTTGAGTAGGTTTGAAAATATTTTTGCAAGCCAAAAACAAATACAAAGCTTCCTAAGATATTGCAACGAAAATGCAATACTTAGAAGCTTAGCAAAGTCAGGTAATGCTTTCGAGAAAATCGATTCAAACAATCAAAGAATGAGAGCAAACCAATCAACACAATCACTCAATCAACTTACAGAGAATTTAAGCAATAAGAGAAGGTAAGTATGAGTGGTTTTTGAGAAAGTAGAAGTAGTAGTGAGAGTTTTGCTTGAGAGAAAATATTTGGATTTTAAACTGTATCTGTATCAAATGTATTTTTGAAATGAACTGTAAAACTGTTTGTCATGGTACTGTAAACTGTATCTATATCAATTGTATTTCCGTAATAAACTGTAAATCTGTATAATTATGGTATTCTAAAAATGCTGTAAAACATATTCACTATCTGTATATTTTGTATAACATACTCTGAAAATACTGCAAAATATATTTCTGTACTATATCCATATTCTTAAGCCACACAGTAATTTAAAACATATTAAATATACTTGATAAATTGTAAAACTGTATTAAATTCCTGTTGTGAATAATAATCTAGCATAAATATACATACAATAATGAAAATCATACTAAATTTTCCTAGCATAGCATATTTCCCTTATCAGATTTCTACTAAAATCCCCCTATTAAGACAAGTCTTACACCCGCAGGGTTCTTCACTCAATACCCTAAAAACTATATATCCTAGAACAAAATGTCACTATTTCTACTTCTACAGCATTTCCTACAACTGTTGGAAAGTCAAATTCCGAATAAAAGACCTTACCCTGGATTTGGGATGAAATCCAACTTCGTCCCATTGACGATCCGCTCTAGCAGACTTGGAGAGAACTTCCCCAGGAGCATTGTGGTGGCCTCAGATCGTCGATCCGGTGACAAACGGGGCCGAAATGGAAGAGAGAAGGGGGAAGGGCCGTAGAGGAGAGAGAAGATAGAGTCTTCGTTAAAATTTCTACGTAAAACTGAGTTTAAGCAATATTTATACTACGGAATTTGTCGAAAAGCCACGTCACCTCGTCGACGAGTCCTGTAGAAAGTTCATCGACGAACTTACACCCTGGTCGACGAACCTACACCTTGGTCGACGAATTTCAGACTTCCAAAAAATCCTTCTCGGTATCTTCTCATTGATGAGACAGGACCTCGTTGACAAGATCCTGAAGAACCCTCGACGACGAGGCCCAAAAAATTTCTTGGAATTATCACCTCCAAAATGCAATGTCGTTGACGAACGCGAACTGTTTCCATTTCCCCCCCTCCCTTCTTTATTATTTAAATATCATTATTATTCAGGTCGTTACATGGTCGATCGGACGTACATGTCTGAGGCGATTTTTCCATTTTACTGAGGTTTAGTCGACCAGGCTGATTTTGAACTAAGCGATTTGGTTGACCAGACCGTTGGGATTTCTCCCGAGGACCCTTGGTCAACCAGACAGTTGGAATACAATTTGGGATCGATCGACCAGGAAGTCAAAATGTTAACTTCAGGAGGTTTCGATCGACCGGGACAAGGTCAATTTGTTGACCCAGATCGGGTTTGGTCGACCGGGGCAGAATGAGCTGCATGGGCCAGTCGACCGAAAGTGCACAAAGTGTGGATTTCGGTAATGTTTTGATTCACAAACACCATATTCAATGTGCCTAACATATGTGAGTGCAAGGGTGAGTGTCTTAGGTCTTTTCTAGGTCTAGTTTTAGTTATGATTCATTTTTGGCCTGAGCTTACCTATTAGACCATGCATGTGATGTGTGTGATGATTATTGCGGGTAAAGTCCTAATTACTATTACATACCAATTACACAACTGAATATGTATTACAATTATAAACATGAATTGGTCTTCAAGTTTCATTTGCTTTACGTGCATCTTGATCTTAAGACTTTTAGGTCCCTGCACAAAGTCTCAAACACTCATTAGATACAATGAGTATTTGTCATAATCAAAACCGAATGTGACCTATAAGGTCAACACTAGTTTTCTTTTATTTAGTATCATTTCAATGTTTGAAAGGTTCACAAAAATCCACAATAAATGTCAGAAAAATCATAGAATTTTTATAAATCCCAAAAATATTTTCCAACTTTGACTTCCATGTTTTTATTCAAGTGCCTTCCAGTTCTTATTCAGGCGTGAGGCAGGGCGCATGGAAGAAGTATGGTGGTGGTGAAGGTCAGCGGAGAGAGACTGGAGGTGGTACATCTCAGGGTACCATGTTCGTACCTAGTTGTCCTTCTTGTGGCAAACCTCATGCAGGGAAGTGTTTGCTGGGTTTGGGGGTTTGCTATCGATGTGGCAAACCAGGACATATGACATGCTACTGCAGCACATTGGGTGGCAACACACCCCCACAACAGCCATCATTGCCTCATCCGGTATCATGAATGGAGCAAATCGTGCCAACTCCTGGAACTTGGCAGCATACTACTGAACTGTCAGCGGCCCCTGCAACAGACTCATAAATTCCTCCATCTTGGAATTTCTGACCGTGGCTGGGAAGTACCACTCAAAGAATAACTCTCTGAAACAGCCCCATGTCATCACCACTGGAATAGGTCGATGCTTTTTCAGTATCTTTACGGACTCCCACCACCTCTGTGCCTCGCCAGTCAACTTGAATGTTGCAAAAGCTACTTTCTGCTTCTCTGTACAATTTAGAACATCCAGGACCTTCTCAATATCCCGGATCCAATTCTCAGCTCGAATCGGATCTGCACTTCCTTTGAGAATAAGGGGCTTCAGTCGGGTGAATTGATTGATGGAGCATCCCAATTCAGTTGTGGGACGGTTCTGCCCCATATTTGTTCGCACCACCTTGGCCATAAGCTGTTGTGCGAAATCCCGTAGTACACTTGTGGAGTCACTATCAGCCTCATGGCTGGCTCCCTCACTACTACTGCCTCCTACGTTGGCAGTATTCTCCCTAGACTCCATCGTGAACAAGCAATTGAGGAAATTGATTAGAAACTTCACAACCTACATATCGACTATTATTACAATACTATAAAACTCAAATCCTGAAATTAACATTCCTAACATTGACGTACTCTGCTAATTCAACATTCTCATTCTAACTCAAGTCCTGCCTCTCCACACTGACGTACTCTGCTATTTGATTTGGCGGTGAAAAACTCCCATTACATGGAAGTATTTAATTTGTAACAAGGATCGATTAATTTTGATCTATTTTTGTTGAATGCAAGGGTATAATTCTAGTAGGAGGACTGCCGACCTCTAATTTTTTTCCAAATACGTGGGGTCTATCATGTGATATTTATTGTTTGATGTGTTTTTATTGGATGAGATCGTCAAATAGAATGACCTAATTTTTTCTCCTCAATCAGTCGCAACATATAAATTTTTTGGGTCAGTTAGATTAATGATCTCATTAAAATAATTTTATATCAATTAACTTAACTACAATTAGCTTTCTCATATGTTTATTGATTCTGTTAATTTCTTTAATATTTTTTGAAATTCTCTAATTGTGAAATGAGTTATCCTACACTCTACAATCCCTAAGGAAATTAGCAATATATGTACATAAATTATAACAAATTAATTCAACATATACTGGACCAATTATAGTAAATTCAAAATACCATCATTGAATGAACTATACAATAACCTAATTTTACGTATTTTTGTGAAAGACACAAACTTTTGTTGGTTACTATAATCTTTAAAAAAATGAAAGATGTATAATCAATACTATGTAAATTATAGCAGATTAATTCAACATATACAGTACCAACAATTGAGTCCACTACCATCTTCTTCGTCGACCACCAACTAATTGTTCTTAATTGGAATTATGTTTATATATATATATATATTAATCTTCAACTTCACATGAACTGAGCAAGAAGGAAAAATCATTTGCATAGAGTAAGGAAATTGTTTAAGGAAGATAAATCAATTTCCATCCATGTTATGGAAAAAGTTTTTTAGTTTCCTAATTTAAACCGATTTGCAGTAATTATATATATATATATATATATATAGTTTTTTAGTTTCCTAATTTATAAAGATTTGCAGTAATTATATATAGTTTTTTAGTTTCCTAATTTAAACAGATTTGCAGTATATATATATATATATATATATATATATATATATAGTTTTTTATTTTCCTAATTTATACAGATTTACAGTAATTATATATAGTTTTTTAGTTTCCTAATTTAAACAGATTTGCAGTAAAAAAACTATATATAATTATTGCAAATCTGTATAATATATATATATATTATATAGTTTTTTTAGTTTCCTAATTTATACAGATGCGCAGTAATTTTATATATTCATATATATATATATATATATATATATATATATATATATATTTGACGGGCCCACGCAGGCCATGGGCCGGAGAATAGGGCAACACTTTACTTTGGGGTTTTAAAGTTTTATAAAAAGGGCGGGGGGTGGAGCACCTTTCTTTGACGGCGCTGGGCACCATCTTCTTCTCTCCCTTACGGCACTCACACACCCACGGCTGGGCAGCGGCCTTTGCTTCTCTCCCTACTGCTGCCAGTTTCTTCTTCTTCTTCACTCACGCTCCATCCCAGCAAAAATACCAAGAAAAACAGCCGCCTACACAACCCCTCACCTCACGGCCAAGCACCCAGCTCCCCTGCAGCCTCACGGCATTCCCTCCTCCTCCTTGCACAGCCGCAGAGCAGCCCCCACAGCACTCCACGCACAAGGGCACCGCCCACGCACAGAGGCAACAAAGAAGGGAATCCTCATCTCTCCGGTCTTGCTCACCAGCTACGGCGACACAGCAGAGAAGAAAACACAGAAAACGTAGCCGGTGAGACTCAACCCCCGTGGTACCACAGCAGCCCCACACCAGCAGATCCAGCCGCACTCCACGGCCAGCGTCCCAACTCCGGCAGCGGCAATACACAGCAGGGTCATTATAGAATGAAAAATTAATATGTGGTATCTTCATGTTTCCAATCTTGTTTTAACTAAATTTTCTTCCAATTATACAATCTTCCATATCGCGTGGGACGGGCGTTTTCTTGCCCCGTGAAGCGGGCAACGACCGTGAGTGGCGCAAGAACCAGGTACAGTTGGGATAAGATTGGTTGCTCCAATTGAAATTGATGTTTTTGCTTTCGGTTGATTCACCTGTTTGGTACTCGGGAATTTGAATTCTCATTTGTTGGGGCATTAGTACATTTTCTCTGTGCGTCTGACTTTTCCATTTCATCTGCCTTTGTTCATGTTTGTTTTTGGTGATGGCAAAATCTAGGACAAGGGGATTCATTTGGGTCCACTTGTTTGATGCTGTTACTACACATTTGCTTTAAAATTAATGACATGCATTATAATTTTTTAAAAATAGTACCCATCTTATGTTTATGTTTAGCATAGTAAGAGACCTTCAAAAGCACTTTCTCCTGATTCTTCATCTAATGAAATCTTCTTTTTGTTTTCAAAAAAAGTATTTCTATTGAAACAATTGTTGCCACAGATTTGAAATTCTTTGCTGATCTAGCCTGACTGAGTTCAAATAAATCATTTTTTAGGCGCTCTTACAACTTGCTTAAGAAAATTACTTTCCGATTTTCTCAATGAACACTTTGAATTAGATCTAGGTTGATGTATGCATTTATTCTATGAACTTAAGTTATTGGGCCTTCATAATGATCCAAGTTGGATTTGTTGGATTGGATAGGTAATATTCTCACAGAAGAACAGAATGAATTAGTCGAATCAGCGGCAGAGATGCTTTATGGTTTGATTCACGTTCGATACATTTTGACTACCAAAGGAATGAATGCAATGGTAGGTTTTCTATAAATTCAGAGCTCTATGCTTTCATAAATTTATCAAAATTTGGGCACATGGAAAAAATTATGCGACCGAAATATTTACAGTTGGAGAAATATAAGAACTATGATTTTGGGAGATGCGGCTTTACTGCTGTGGACAACCCTGTCTTCCAGTTGGCCAATCAGACATTCCTCGATCAAGCACTCTGAAAATCTACTGCTCCAAATGCGAAGATATTTATTACCCTCGATCCAAGTCTCAAGGTGGTTCAGGATGCTCAACAGCCTTCCCGCCAGCAAGAGTGGTTCAGGCCCTAAAACTCAATTTAGATCAAAAGGGTTTTCTATCTAGCCGGTCCAGCCAAACCGAAATGACCCACCAGCACGGTACGCGCTTACTCTGAATTTTCCTTTTCATTTTCTTTTGTCCGGCCGGTTTGGTTGCTAAGAATCATATGACCGTATCAGTGCTTACTAAAGATTGTGTTTTTAATTATCTATCTTTCCAATATTATTTTTCCTTAATAAACTTTCAATTATATAATCTTCCATATCGATTGTACGTGTTCTTATATTTATATAGAAAATTAATAAATAAAAATTTGATATTTTTTTTTATCCATATAGAGTTAATGTGTCTGCTGTTATAACTTTTGAATTAGATATTGATATTGCACAAATATCATACTTAATGAAATGGTCTTAACTTTTGAATGGTTTATTATTATGTTATTTAGGGTCCCTTTCTCTTCTCAACTAATTTTATAACCTAACAGTAAGCTGAATTAATTGTTTTCAAGTTTTAAAAATAAAACTAAACAAAAATTAATGGTTTAATAAGAAAAACAAATTGTTGGCGACCAAGAGAAGATTCGGGTGGATGATCCAGAAGCACAAATCCACCGATGATGGTTTATGAGTTTGAACACAAACTGAACGAGGAGGGGGATGCTCGGGTTATGGTTGTCCATGGGAGCGGACGCAAAGACAAGTGTTGATGACTTACGAAAGCTTGATTGACATATATATAAAGTGATAGGGAAGAAAATTTTAAATACGTAAAATCGGCGAGTACGAATGTCTACTAAAATATTGTTTTAAAATATTATCATCTAAAGATAAAACTTTCTACATAATGAAGCTATGTAGTTTTGTTAAATAAATATAAATGTCTTACAAAATAAATATTTTACCATAAGATAATTAGTGATCAAACTAAGAGATTGTATTGCTTAGTAGATATCTAATTATAGAGTTACAATAAAAAAGAAGATAACATGAACATTAATAGGTGTCAAATAATGTAGCACAAATGAAAGACAAGAATTAACTAATATTTTAAATTGGAAATATGCATTTATGTTTAGTGCACTACACTTAGAAAAAATATTGAGAAAATTGAAATCAACAAATTCTTTATATATCTAAATATTATTTTTTAATGATTATTTAACAAATAGACAACACATATACAAATAAATTAAGTCATGTTTGAGAAGGGACAAATTTCAAGGCTTGAATTTGAAACTTTGTTTTTAACGTATCTTAAATAGCTAGGCATTAAATTTTTAAGCGATGTTATGCAACTATGCATAATTAATATGATAAATAAATAATGCTAAATTAAATGTGGTGGCAATACCTTAATTATATGTGTTGCAATAAACATAATTTATGTGTAAAAAATACTTAATAATGTTTAATTACATGTTAAAAATAAAAATGAAAAGCATTTTGTCAAGTTTGTTGCAATCAAATGATGGCAAAACATAAATAAACAAGTAAACAAAATAACTAAAAAGAATGGATGAATCAAAAGCGAAAGAGGAATGAGAGTAATTGATTGTTTTAGTGTGCAGCGGACATGGATATTGCTATAATTATAGATCTAGCTAGCAAGCATGCATGAAATTGAGGAGATATATCAATCATTTTGGAAGCAAAGTCACCTCAATGATGACGGAGTAGGCTAATATTGATATGGGTCACAAGAGGGCTACCGATCGATTGGTGCCTGTGAATATATAACACGACGTGAAGTATTGATTCTTCCATAATGAAGTACTGAATTGACCATGCAACAACTTGTATCCAACATGAAATCTTGAAAAATGAAAAGAGTTTGCTTCGAGAAGACATGGTCTACTTAATTAAATGACACCATTAATAAATATCTTAAAATAAAGAGAGACCAGACGTTAATGTAAGGGCAGATGAAGAGGTGGAGAGAGAAGTAATAACATTCAATCTTCCATGTTGAAAATGCTGAATTTTTTTTTAAATGTCACATGGACACATAGAACAAAGTCCACTAGAGAGCTCTAAAATCCTCTATTATAAGTTATTATTATAAATCTGCCAATTTATATTTCAAACAACAAAGAAATATGAAAATGCTACCTCATTTACACGTATCATTTTTTTTTTGTTCTTTCCAATAGTAGTCAGTAGCAGGGAAGCTAAGTTGCCTATATACGTGTGAACGTTTTAATATTTCCATTTATATATATATATATATATATATATATATTATTTCAACTGATTTTTCCTAAAATTACATTAAACTTGATAACTAGGGCTTAACCTTTCTTCATCAATTTCATCATGATCAATGTCTTAGGTTTGGCCGTCATGAATCGCTACTTCACCACTCATCGTCTTGCGTTGTACGATTATTGTATTATTTCGGAGCCAGAATAGCCAAATACCGCAGATACTTTCGATAGCTTCCGTGTTAAACTCGACTTCAAACTTTGAGCAATGGTGGGCTTCTGCTCCTGACAACGGACCATGCCCCCAAGTTTTTTTCAAGAAATGATACGAGTCGTCGTATGAAGACTTCAAGCCCATGTGTTCGCGTCTTATGCGGTGGCATCCGGCGCCGTCTCCTGCTTCTTCTTTGCCCTCCAAATCGATTGCACCTTCCACCCCTATTTCTCAGAGAACTTATTTGCAGGGTCCACGAGATGATCGCAAATCGGGCCCTGCAGCTCCCCCCTACTGGCACCCCAACTCGTGCCCTCCCGCTTTCCGTCAAGTTCTTGGTGGTGACGGAGCACGTCTACGACGAGAGGAATCTGTCTGCAGCGATTGAGATGCTCAAGCCTGCGGCGGAACCGCAAAATCAGGCGGCGGCGTGGACGCTGGACTATCAATCTGTGAGCCTCTGCTCAGTATGCTTGGAAGATTTTGCGGCGGGAACAAATGTGGAATGGTTGCCTTGCTCACCTGTTTTTCAGCGAGGCTGCATCTTGTCGTGGTTAGAGAGTAATCGTCGTTGTTCTGTCTGCTCCTTCGAGTTGCGCAAGTAAAGTTAGAAAGAGACATTAATTATATTTTCAGTATTATTTTTATTTTCTTTGTTTTAATTGTCATTGGTTTATATGTTCTTATAATAAATGCACAAGTAATCAATAATGGTTTTGTGTTGTGTTTTTTCTTCTAATTCCAGCTGAAGCATATTTGGAAAGTTGAGTTGAAAAAGTACTTTAGTAATGAAAATGGCTGCGATCTTAACAGGAATGGCGAAAGTGATCTTTTGGTTTTCGATGTTTTACAAGGATTTTTGAAATTTTAGGTTTGTTATTCTATGCATCATATTTCTTATGGTTTAAATATTTTGTGGGAACTTTGTTGTCATAGCATTGTCTTTATGCTTTAAGGTTGATTTTGTTTTTTGCTTAGCAATTATTTTATAAAGAAACTGTATATGATTGCACTAAGTTTGTGATCTAATGTGGTATTGATATATTTATTCTTTCGGGCTAATCATTTGCTTATTGAAACTGAAATCACTAAAGATAAGTTGTGATATCAGCAACAATATTTATATATCACTTGATCAATTTTTGAACCAATTACCACTTAGAATATTTGGAAGAATAATAAGTTTTGTTCGTCGTGTTCAATTGTTTAAGTCTTTAAAATTTCAAAGGTTAAAGTTGGATCACTACCTTTTCTTTTAAATGAATCGTACTATGCTACTAACTTTAAAGTCAGATTTCTAACTTTACTTGGGCAACTTGAAGGAGCAGACAGGACAACGACAACTACTCTTTAACCACGACAAGATGTAGCCTCGGTGAAAAACGTGCGAGCAAGGCAACTGTTCCACATCTGTTCCCGCCGCAAAATCTTCCAAGCATACCGAGCAGAGGCCGAGAGATTGACAGTCCAGCGCCCGCGCTTCTACCATGGGCTTGAGCATCTCCACCACTACAGGTAGATTCCTCTCGTCACAGACGTGCTCGGTCACCACCAAGAGCTTGACAGAAAGCGGGAGGGCGCGAGTTGGGGTGCCAGCAGGGGGGAGTTATAGGGCACGATTTGCGATCATCTCGCGGACCCTGCAAATAAGTTCTTTGAGAAGTAGCGGGTGGACGGCGCGGTCGATTTGGATGGCAAAGAGGATGCGGGAGACGCTGCGGGATGCATCCGCATAAGACGCGAACACTTGGGTTTGCACGAAGTCTTCATACGACGACTCATATCTTTTCCTGAAGAAAACTTAGGAGGATGGTCCGTTGTCAGGAGCAGAAGACCACCATTGCTTCCTCAAGAGTTTGAACTTGAGTTTAACATGGAGGCTGTCGAAAGTATCGACGGTATTGGGTTGTTTCGGCTCCGAAATAATACAATAGTTGTACAACGTAGGACGATGAGTGGTGAAGTAGCGATTCATGGCGGTCAAACCTAAGGCACTGATCATGATGAAACTGATGAAGGAAGGTTAGGCCCTTAGTTACCAAGTTTAATGTAATTTTATGAAAAATCAGTTAATGGAAACGAAAATTAAAATTGAATTGGCTACTCTAGGGAGAACCAAATTTTGGTGGTTCGGTTATGATTTTTTTGTTTCTTAACTGTTTTTTTTTTTTTTTTAAATATATAATGAAAATTTTTGCAAAGGTTATTGAAATTGAGAACCTAGTGGACGTTTTGCACAAGCCAGGTATGATCGAGCTCGAGCTTGAGTTTATTAGTTGGCAAGTTCCAAAGTAAAGTTTGAATTTGGCTCATTTTATCTTGGTCAATGAGTTCGAATAAACCATTATCGAGTTGAGGACCAAATAACTCGCAAATTTTTTGACTCGTTTGAAGCCTTAAACATCTCGACACTCTTAGATCCTTTTATCTGCTGCTATTCTTTTGTTGGACGAGTTTAATTCCCTAAGAAAATAACAGGATTATTTCAAAGTTAGTGGAACAATGTACAGTTTCTTCTAAATGATAGTTCCATTATTTTCATCTATATATTATATGTATTTACTAGATGTTTGTCAAATCAAATTAGAAGTATTCTCTCAGGAACTGCAAGCTTTGTCATCACTGCAGGAGAATAAAAAATGGCAACTAATTTTGCATTTTACAATCTCATATGCATGATACAAATACATTAGTGTTGTTTAAATCTGACTGAGAAATCTTGACATGTTTTATTGACGCCAACCCACAACAATTGAACCTAAATTGTAGACAACATATAAATGTACTTAATTAAAATGATTCAAAGATGTAGTAGCCATATTTACCTTTCCAGAGGTGTTGATCCTTCTAAGATCAAGAGTTCAATTGGTTAGAACCTTATAAAATCTATGTTGACTTAATCGTTGCATTGTTGAACACTTCAGTGGTCTGTTTATCAACTCTTTGTTCCATCTCATCATTGACATTCATGAAACTGGGCTGGTTTGTTGATGCAAGAAGTCTCGCCCACATCCTATCTGTCAATTTGATGGTCCGAGTCTCTGTCACCCGCTGCAATTCATAGCATCATAATGTAGCTCAGGATTAAATTTGCACATTCCCTAAGACATCAGTGTAGCAGAACATATTATAAATAGACATACAAAATTTAGTAGCATACACAATACATCTGTGAATACATGGAAACATGCACATGCGCACATCTATTATCTTTTTCAGAACAGTTAGCAGCAGTAATCACAGCAGCAGTCATGTCTTTATCCCAAATATTTTGCATCAGCTAAGCAGATCCTTTTTCTCCCTTCACCTCAAAATTTAAGACTATCCGCTATCGCTTCAATTTTTTAAAAATTGAAACAGCTTATATATATATATATATATATATAAAAGGCTATCTTGTGACAACAAAAGAAATTTGAGCATACAGATTCTTGATAACCCATTAAAATCAGATCAGCTGAGAACTCTTAGACATTCCAAAGATTTACACATTGGGTTTCGAAACCCTAACATTGTATTTTCAGTACCTTCACACTGCCAGAAAAAGGAAAACTGAGACTGCACATAACAGGATCATTAAAGAGAGGAAATTGTCATATCTGCCTCAAGACCATTCCTGAGTAACAACTACCGCAAGCCAATCCTCATGAGGTTCAAGTTTTTCCATGGTTATTCTGAGGGGCATTATTCTGGAAAGGTGTGTTGTTAATGAATTATGTTGCTTCAATGTTTAACGCGTGCTTGTCATTTTCTTACCAGAATTGCTTACTGCTTCTACTTACATTTCATTCAATAACCGTGAATGTGTTCTTGTGGAAAACTGTAGTACACTTTGGCTGACTAGTTAAGCATGAGTGCTTTAGCTAGTGCTGCACAGCTATTCACAAGGGGTGAAGTGTTCAGCCCGCGGCACACTTCAATACTAATGTTCATATGATTTTTAGAAAAATCAATTTACATATATAAGATATAAGGACAAGCAAGAAAAAGCTTTACATTTGTCACGTCTCACAAATTTATTGAGTATTGATGTAATTTAAACAAACAAATGGCAAATATAAATGAAAGACAGAGAACGTAGTGTATTCATAGTTCATAATTAATGTCATTTTTAGAAGAATTTTAATCACTCTACAAGTAATATATAGCTATAGGCAAAAAAAAACCTTATTTTGTTATTTTCACCTATCTTATTGAATAAAAATGTAACTCTAATCAAGAAACCATAAATAAAATAAAAGAAAAACAGAAAAACATATTCACAGTTCAAAGCATAATCACGTGAATGTGTAACAACATTTGGTCAAGGAACAAAGGGTAAGAGTAAGGTATAAGGGAGCGAAGACCGCACAACAGAGATTATCCAGCCTCAAATTTAGACCTTAATCCCATATTTTTTGCATGGAATAGAATCTGCAAAAAAATGAAGCGAATCTGACCCAATCCAACCTGTCTAAAATTGAGCAGTTTTGAACTTCAATTCACTAGGCTGTGGTTTAGATATGTACAAACCCATTCTAGTAGGCTCATGTGATGGATTAAATGTGTAAAAACAACATTAAACCAAACAACCATAACAGATCTCACCACCTCACTCTGCTATTCTTTTTCTTCCCAGAACCTAAGGAACACCCCCTGTTCCCTATTAACCCTTTATTCATCTTCTTCTTCTTTACCTTTTAATTTCAATGTCTCCAAAAACCTCTGTGATCTACAATTCCTTCCCACCGGCATTAGCACTGTTTTACTTAATTTAGGTTTCTTCTTCTTCTGTTCCTTTCATTTTGTATTTCCCACAACATCTAGTCAATATAAGATCTGTATGATTTTGAGGCAAAACTAACATACATGTATTACAACACAAGCAAGAAGAGAGGATGCATTTTGAGACAAAGGATGCTCGCAATTTCATTTCTACCAGGCCTTTGTGAGAAACCTTGTGCTACAAGACGTGCCTTGTATCTCACAATTTCATTCATTTCATTTCTTTTACGTACAAAAACACATTTATACCCAACAGGTTTGATATTCTGAGGTGTTTGGACTACTGGTCCAAATACCTTACGTTCGGCTAATGTGTCTAGCTCAGCTTGTATTGCTTCTTTCCATTTTAGCCAATCAATTCGATATCGACATTCTTCTACAGTTTGAGGTTTAGGCTCATTATCATTAATAATTTCGGAAGCAATCGCATATGCAAACACATCGTCAACAACAACTTTATTTTTTCTCCGCATATTTCCAAATTTTAATGAGATCTCATAATTTTCTGGTATCGGAAACACTTCTGGTGTTGCTTTTGTGGAAATATGGGATTGTTGATAGATATTTCTTTTAACCTCTTCTTGAGTGTTAATGACCTCTTTTGGAGTGTCACTTTTATTCATTTCTTTTTTTTTTTTTTTCGAGGAATAGTATCCTTTGCACCAATTGGTCTACCACGCTTTTGGCGCATTTTAGATTCATTAGATGCTATTCCCATTGGGTGTTCTTCAGGAACAATCAATCTAGTAGGAATATTTGTGGCCCGAACATGTGATTGAGTGACCTTTTTGGTGTTTGTAAAAACATTTGACAATTGATTTGCAGCATTCTGTAAATAAATTATTCTTTAAACTTCAAGTTCACATTGATTTGTGCGTGTATCAAGATTAGACAAAGTTGGTGTGTTCTAACAAATTTCTTGTGTTTTTAATCCTTTCCCTTCTCCTAATGAAGGGAAAAACTGATTCATCAAATTGACAATATAAAAATCTTACTCTAAAAAGATCACTAGTTAGTGGTTCAAGATATCTAATGATAGAAGGAGAATCAAAACCAACATAAATACCAAGCCGACGTTGTAGTCCCATTTTACTTCGTTGCGTAGGTGCAATAGAAACATATATTGCGCAACCAAAAATTCTAAGATGAGATATATTAGGCTGGTGGTTAAACATAAGTTGTGAAGGTGAAAATTTGTGATATGCAGTTGGTCTAATTCTAATCAAAGATGCAACATGCACTATAGCATGGCCTTAAGTAGATGCAGGAAGCTTTGATCGCATAAGCATAGGTTTAGCAATAAATTGTAAATGCTTAATGAAGGATTCTGCTAAACCATTTTTTGTATGAACATATGCAATAGAATGTTCAACACTTATTCCTATTGACTTGCAAGAGTCATAAAATGCTTTTGGAGAAAATTCACCTGCATTATCTAAACGGATAGTCTGAATGGGATAATCAAGAAAACTTGATCTTAATTTTATTATTTGAGTAAGAAATTTAGAAAAAACAACATTGCGAGTTGAAAGGAGACAAACATGTGACCATAAAGTGGAAGCATCAATTAAAACCATAAAATGTCGAAATGGTCCGCAAGATGGATGGATTGAGCCACAAATATCTCCTTGTATTCTTTGCAGAAAGAATGGAGACTCTAAAGGTAATTTAGATGAAGAAGGTCTAACAATTAGTTTTCCTTGAGCACAAGAAATACAAAAATAATCACCGGGTAAAAGAACTTTCTGATCCTTTAATAGATGTCCATGTGTATTTTCAATGATTCATCACATCATAGTTGAACCAGGATGGTAGAGACGATCATGCCAAAGTATAAAGCTTATAGGCTCGGAGCACTTTCGGTACATAAAATTTGATTCAACCATCCTTATTTTTGTGAAATATAGACCAAATGAAAAATTTGAAAAATTTTCCAATATGATCTTCTGGTTTGAAGCTGTAGATGTAATTAAAAGATATTTCATATCTCTTTCATTTTTGGTTTCAACATGATATCCATTGCGACGTAAATCTTTAAAATTTAGTAGATTTCTTTGGGATCTACTAGAATACAACGCATCATCAATATACAATTTTGTCCCATTTGGAAACATAATATTAACTCTTCTAGAGTTCTCTATTACATTTGCAGAGCCAAATATTGCATTAACATATATTTCAGCTAATGTTAATTGCAAGAAATATTTTTTAACACGAAGAATTGTGTGAGTCATGTCACTTTCCACCAAACACATGCCAGCCTCTATTTTATCAAGTTTATTTTGTATGATCTAGTAAATGAAAAAATAAAATTTAAGAATTAAGAAATATTACCAAACATATTATATGTAAAACTTTTAAAAATTACGTAAATTAATTTTTTCAAAGGAACATAAACATGAAGATAATTTAATAGTAGACATTTCCATCCCCAATCAAATGATCAATTTTGCCACTAGGATCCACAAAAAAATTAGAAATATCAAAATCAACATCTAAAGGAGACTCATACTTAGCATCAATGAGTTCAGACAAATTCACTTCCGCATTTTTCCCTTTTCCTTTTAACGATGCCTTGTAAAGATCAACTAGATGTTTAGGAGTGCAACATATTTGAGACCAATGACCTTTTGTTCCACACCTATAGCAAATATTGTCATTATTTTGCACTTTGTTATTTTGTTCAGAACTTCCGTTATTCTTTGCCCACTTCCTTTGAGTCTTTTCAGCACTTTTGCTTTCAAACTTTGAAGGATTATCATCACGGGTCCAACAATTTTTCCTACCACGACCCTTTTTACCACCACGACCTTAAGAAAAGACCACATTCAATTCAGGGAATGATGTTGAGCTAGTTGGACGAGATTGATGATTTTTCAGTAAAAACTCATTATTTTGTTTAGCCACCAGTAAACAAGAAATTAGTTCAGAATATTTTGTAAATCTACGCTCTCGATATTGCTGTTTCAGGAGCACATTCGAGACATGAAAAGTCGAATATGTTTTTTCTAACGTATCATCATAGTAATTTTTTCTCCACATAACTTCAATTGAGAGCTAATTTTAAACAATGTTGAATTATATTCACTTACAGTTTTAAAATCTTGCAATCACAAGTGTATCCAATCATATCGAACTTTTAGAAGAATTACCGTTTTTTAGTGTTCATATCTCTCTTTTAAGTTGTTCCAAAGGACTAATGATTCCTTTATAGTAAGGTACTTAATTTTCAATTTTTTGTGTAAATTGTGTCGAAAGAAAATCATTACCTTTGCGCGATCCTGTAGAGATGCTTGATTTCCTTTTTCAATTGTATTACCAAGATTCATATCATTAAAGTGAATCTCAGCATCAAGAATCCATGGTAGATAATTTCTTTCAAAAATATCAAGGACAACGAATTCAAGTTTTGTGAGATTTGACATCATAAAGTTACATTGAAAACAAATAAAAATTCAAAAGTTAGGTAAATATTAAAATGTAAATGTTATTCTTACATATATTTCAACATAAAAACATTTAAGAACGTGTATTCAAGATAAGAGATATAGTTAACACATAAATATAGTTTGACAAAAAAAAAAAAAAAAAAACTAAAGTAATATAGATAACTGTTAGAGTGTCAAGCTAAGAAGTATCCAGGCCGTCCATTTCTTCCTCAGATCCAACAGTTGTTGCTGTGTATTTTAATTTTGTTATGGGGGCATGGATGTAATTTGCTTTTCTTGTTGTAAATTAAAACAAAAGCAGCAGAGGGGCAGGAGAAGGCCTTCTGAACTTTCCGTTTGCAGCTTCAGATATCGCAGCACAACTGGAGGTGGGTGCGGCTTCCTTTGGAGAACCGAGAGGAGGCTCCTTCACCCGAGCTTCAGAAGGGGTTCAATGTAGCCGAGGCTTCTGCCTGTAGAGCCGCGAGTGTCTTCACCTGCAATGAGGAAGCCATCACCGCCAAGAGATCCTTCAGCTGATGCGCACGGAAGAGGGAGACGGCAGGAGGTGGGTGCAGCGTGGGTATCTCCAATGGAGGTTCGCGCAAGGGTAAGGCAAGGTAAGCTCAGATTTGGTTTCTTAGGGAGGGTTTCTTTTAGGAAAATCAGGGAGGAATATAAGGAGAAACCTAGGGTTCTTCGCAGGTGCGAAGGGGGGATTTCTTGGATTATTCTTGGGCTGATTTCTAGAGGAGATCGGTAAGACAAGAAAGGGTAAATCTGTGTGTACTTGTATTTATTTCCACCAATTTAATATAGTGTCTTTGGAGGTGAGTTTCTGCCGTAGATGTAGGCCAATTTTTGGGCCAAACCACGTAATATGTTCTTGTGATTGTGTGATTGGCATGTTTATGTTTTGCTGAATATTATTTGGTGAGCATATATTTTTCTTGATCAGGCTTAGCACACACACGCGTCAAAATAAACAGGTTTAAATTTAGGTGTGATTGTCGTTGATACTTGGACAAAAATCAAATTGTTATTGTGGTTTTTTTGGAATTAATTAAAATCTAAAAATAGAATTAGCAATCAGCTGAATTACATACAACAAGTGGTATTAGAGCCTGACTATGTGATGGGGACCGCTAGGTTTGAAATAGAAAAATTCACCGGGAAAAATGACTTTGGCTTATGGAGGATTAAGATGCGTGTCATCTTTGTATAGCAGGGGCTTGAGGAGGCTCTTCTTGGAGAAAAGAAAGGAGCCTCTACTTCACAAGAGAGGAAACTAGGTTTACCTTCCGCCGACAAAGTGAAGCCCGAAATCCTCCAAAAGGCACATAGTGTCATTATCTTGTCCTTAGGAGATAAAGTGCTTAGGGAAGTTGCCAATGAGGATACGGCAGCTAGAGTGTGGTAAAAACTAGAAAGTTTGTACATGACAAAATCCCTAGCAAATAGACTCCATAAGAAGACTAGACTCTACACCTTTAGAATGACCCCTGGAACATCAATTGATGAACATTTAGATGAATTTAATAAAATTCTTTTGGATCTTACTAATATTGATATTAGTATAGATGAAGAAGACCAGACAATTCTTTTATTGAGTTCTCTTGATTCCACATATGACAATATTAAAGAAACTATGATGTATAGGAGAGAGAGGCTGACTTTAGAAGATGTGCAAGTAGTTTTGCACTCTAGAGAATTGCACACTAAGTTTAAGTTTAAAACAGGGTCAGGGGAAGGGTTAAATGTGAGAGGTAAGTCTGAAAGAGGAACAAGAAAGGAAAAGACGAGAGGTCTAGATCAAAGTCTAAGAGCAAGGCACTAAAGTGTTTTGCATGTCACAAGGAAGGACATTTTAAGAGGGACTGCCTTGAGTGGAAAAATGGTGCAAATGCCACCACCTAGGAATCAAAGGGTAAGGCAGCTGTAGTTTTAGATGGGTATGATAGTGTGGAAGTGTTGAATGTCTCTAATAGAGATTCAAGAAAAGAATGGATATTAGATTCAGGATGTTCCTTCCATATGTGTCCATTGAAAAACTGGTTTGAGTCCTTTACATGCTTAGAAGGAGGTTATGTTATCCTAGGAAACAATAAGTCATGTAAAATACAGGGTATTGGGACTGTGAGACTTCTAATGCATGATGGGATGGAAAGAGTGCTAAAAGATGTGAAGTACATACTTGAGCTGAAGAGAAACTTGATTTCTCTTGGTAGCTTAGATAAGACAGGGTACACGTTTAAGTCTAAATGAGGTAGCCTAAGAGTTTGTAGAGGTTCACTGGTAGTGATGAAAGGGGTGCTAAAGAATGGGTTGTACACCTTAGTAGGAAAGACAATGATTGGTGAGGCTTCACCTATCAATCACAGGGTAGAAAATCAGGTTTCCTTGTGGCATAAGGGGCTAGGACATGTTAGCCAACAGGGCCTAAAGGAGCTGGAGAAACAGGGGCTCCTTGGAGATAGGAAACTTGAGGGATTGTCATTCTGTGAGGAGTGTGTCTTGGGTAAGTCTACTAGGGTTAGTTTTAAGAAGTCCACTCACACCACGAAACAGACTCTTGATTACATACATTTAGATTTGTGGGGGCCTGCTACGGTTAGTTCTCATAGTGGTTGTAGGTATTTTCTGTCAATTATAGATGACTTTTCTAGAAAAGTATGAGTTTATATTCTAAAACATGAAAGTGATACTTTTGAAAAGTTTAAAGAATAGAAAACCTTAGTTGAAAATCAAGTTGGCAGAAGAGTTAAAACACTGAGAACAGACAATGGATTAGCTGAAAGCATGAATAAGACTATTTTGGAAAGGATAAGATGCATGTTAGTCACTTCAGGTCTGCTCAAGATCTTTTGGGCAGAGGCGATGACCACTGCTATATACCTTATTAATAGGTTTCCTTCCACAGCTTTAAATTATAAAACCTCTCAAGAAATCTAGTCGAGTAAGCCTGCTGATTATTAGGGTTTAAAAGTTTTTGGGTGCGTAGCCTATGCCCACATTAGAACTAATAAATTAGAGCTTAGGGCTATTAAATGCATTTTTGTGGGATACCCAGAGGAGGTTAAAGGCTATAAGCTTTGGGTTGTAGAACCTGGAAAACAAAAATGTATTATTAGCAGGGATGTAGTTTTTAATGAAACTAAAATGGGGGGAAAACCAAAAAATTTGGATGAAAGTGTTAGACACTCTGACACTAGTGACTTGCAACTTGAGGTGGAGCAACCCTCCACTTCTCATAGCCATTTAGAAACAAATGCTGCTGATTTTGAAAAACAAAACTCATAAACAAAAACCTCTGAATTAAGAAAAACTTACCTTCTAGCACGGGATAGGGAGAGGAGGGTCATAAGACCTCCTCAAAGGTATGGGGAAGCTGATATGATAGCTTTTGTTCTTTCTGTTGCTGAAATAGAAATTGAGGTGAAGCCTAAGACTTTTAGAGAGGTTATGGATAGTAAAGAGGCTGAAAAATGGATTCTTGCAATGCAAAAAGAAATTGAGTCTCTAAACAAGAATGAGACATGGGTGATGGTACCTAGATTGGAAAAACAAAAACTCATAGGATCCAAGTGGATCTTTAAGAGGAAAAAGGGAATCCCTGGAGTTGAACCACCTAGGTATAAAGTTAGGTTAGTGGCTAAGAGATTTACACAAAGGGAAGGGGTAGACTATAATGAAATATTTTCCCCTGTTGTGAGGCATTGTTCCATTAGAATTCTATTATCCTTTGTTGCTGTACATGACTTGCATTTGGAACAACTTGATGTTAAAACTGCTTTCTTGCACTGTACTTTAGAAGAAACAATTTATATGCAACCTCCCGAAGGCTTTGATATGGAAATGAATAAAAATCATGTATGTTTATTAAAGAAATCTTTATATGGGTTGAAACAATCACCTAGATAATGGTATAAACAATTTGATTCTTACATGATTCAAAATGATTTCTGTAGAAGTAATTATGATGGTTGTGTTTATTTTAAATCATGTGATAAATGTCATATATATTTGCTATTATATGTTGATGACATGTTGGTTGCTTGTGGGGACATGGATATGTTAAATCAAGTTATGACCATGCTCAAATTTGAATTTGAAATGAAAGACTTAGGACCTGTTAAAAGAATATTTGGTATGGAAATAACTAGAGAAATGAATAAAATACTTCTCTGCTTGTTTCAAAAGTCTTATATTTCAAAGATATTAAAAAGATTTGGAATGAGTCATGTTATTTCTACTTCTATTCCTGTTGCACAACATGTTAAATTGTCTAGAAAACAGTGTCCTAAAACTGAAGATGAGTCACTGTTTATAAATAGAATACCTTATGCTAGAAAAATCAGGGAGGAATATAGGGAGAAACCTAGGGTTCTTCGCAGGTGCGAAGGGGGGATTTCTTGGATTATTCTTAGGTTGATTTCTAGAGGAGATCGGTAAGACAAGAAATGGTAAATCTGTGTGTACTTGTATTTATTTCCACCGATTTAATATAGTGTCTCTGGAGGTGAGTTTCTGCCGTGGATGTAGGCCAATTTTTGGGCCGAACCACGTAAATTTGTTCTTGTGATTGTGTGATTGGCATGTTTATGTTTTACTGAATATTATTTGGTGAGCATATATTTTTCTTGATCAGGCTTAGCACACGCATGCGTCAAAATAAACAGGTTTAAGTTTGGGTGTGATTGTAGTTGATGCTTGGACAAAAATCATATTGTTATTGTGGTTTGTTTGGAATTAATTAAAATCTGAAAATACAATTAGTAATCAGCTGAATTACACACAACAATAACAAACGTTAAAAAATAAATAAATAAGATTCTTACCTTAGAATAATACTAACGAAACTTAAAATATTCTGTTATACCATGAGAGACTTGATCGCACTAATAACGTGCTGTAAATGAAATAAAGAGAGAATTACAAAAAAAATTAAAGTAACGAAATTTGAAACTATAGAAATTCAGTAGTATAATTCCTCAGAAACTAGAAGTTACTATTTTTTATTTTTGTTTCAATTTTAATTGTAAAACATGCCTTTATATAGGCAAAAATTATATTGGCATTCCAAAAGTTAATTTCATAATGAACAATTATGTGAGCATACCAAAAGTTATAACATATTTTCAAATATAATATACATGTTTTATAATAAACTAATTATTTTATACTTAATATCACTTTATTATGTCAATAACTTTATTTTTTTTATAAAAAAAACATTTATTATAATATTGGGACGATGGGTCATTGCCTATTGGGTAATGTTGAAATAAAAACTGCCCCAAATATACAATTACTTAGTTAACAACACTCGGTATCTGTTTTCTCAGATCGGCTCTCAATATCTCCTCCCATCTGTTTTCTTCTCTAGTCCGCTTGCGTGGGTTATCATTTTCTAACCTTCCGGAGTTCTCGCCGGTCTTGGGCTTCTTCCATCTGTAGCTTAGCAAATCCAGGTATCACTCCGTCTGCTTCCTTTTTCTGGGTTTCTATTTTTCTAACCTCTACTTTCCCTCTCCTTTGCAAAAATTGTGCCTTTTTTTTTTTTAATTGAGTAGTTGATTCGGTAGAGGGCGCCAAGGACTTGCCACTCGTACGAGTAAGACGAGCAAAAAGTCCCCATGAGACAATCTCCAAAACAAAATTTAGGAAAAGAAATCCCACACTATGTATCCCATCCATAATGTAAAAGCAGATTTTCTCAATCATATGATGCTCAAGTAATGTATATGTTTGGTTTGCAAAAGATATATAATCTTTGTATTCAACAAATAATATATTAGTCAATGAATATTGCAACAAAGATCAATATCACATAAACAAATATCTTTTTAAAGTTATATCAAAATAAAACCCACAAGATATTAGAAAATGTTTTGAAGAGATTTTGCAATCCAAAAGTAAATACAAAGTTCACAAGATATTGCAATGAATGTGCAATACTCGGAAGTTTAATATAAGTCTTCTTAGGAGAGACTTATTAACAAAGTCCCCTAAGAAAACTTAGGTTTGGCTCTTAAGAAAATCGAATCAATCAAATAGAGCAAGGAAAACAAACCTATAGAACAACCACACTTAAACACACTTACAAAGAAGTTTGAGTAGTAAGATCAGGTATGAATAAGTGTAGGAGGCTCAAAAGTGAGTATTATAGGTTTTTGGTTTTTTCAAAGAATTTTTCCTAATCAATTATGCTAATCTCCTCTAATTTGCACAAATGGTCTTATATATATAGACATGGGAAGAGTCATGACCCTTAGGGACTATTGGGTATTATTAAGAAAATTTTAAATCATTTGAACGTAATTAATCCCGTTTAAAATATTTAACCACGGTAAAAAATTCAGGGCAACCTAAGAGACCCGGTCAACTAGAAACCTTTCGATCGACCAAAGTTCATATAGGTCGGTCGACCGGGCATATTTTGAACTAGGCACTCGGTCTGTAACGACCTACTATTTAACTTGAGTTTTATTTTTCATTTTTTATACTATACTATAACAACTATAATGCTCTGATACCAAATTGAATTAAACCCAACCATTAACCTAAGTAGCGAGAAGCAGAAATCAAATAAACATAACCATATATAATTATATACAATACCAAAGTGCTAAAGTGTTTCCTAGAATATGCATATATGACTGTTCCCCAAAATACCCTTAACTGACTAGGACTATACAAGAATACTCTCAAAAAATACTCACTCTACTGTTAGGGCAATACTGAGGCCCCTCTATCTGCGAGCCTGTTCTACAAGCCTACCTGGATCACCCGAAAAATATTAAAGTAATGGAATGAGCCAACGCTCAATAAGACGAAATATGCTATTACTAGTGTGTGGCAATTGAGTTACAATATTGTAAAAATCTATTACCATATAATCATGTATCACAGAATCTGTAAAAACAATACTAGTAATATAAACCATCACCTTTTCCCGATTGCTTATCGTATCTGTACTTTAGGTTTCTACTCAAAATACTTCTAATATATATATATATATATATATATATATATATATATATATATATATATATATTCTATCTCTGTAAATCTGTATAAACATAGTAATAACTGAAAACTTCCCCATGGATAACTGCGTATCATGATTTAACCCCTCATGAAAGGGTTGTGTGGCTCGTAAGTGGGATCTACCTTAGCTGGCCAACCAGGAATAAATCACTATACTCCATCAGTCTGATCAGCCTTCCTCAACCTATATCTGATGGGGAGTTTGTCCACTCATAGGGTCTATATAATCGACTGTTATACCACGCATTATCTGAATAGGTAGTTGCACTCTATATACTGTATGTAGCTACCGTACCATGCTCTGTAATCTATAATGGTCCAATAGGGTCTGATACTATATAATACATCTCTATATACAACTATCTGTTTTACCATGATTCTAATAACTGTATAAACCATGAGGATGTGATAAACTGTATCTGTATCAATTATATTTCTGAAATGAACTGTAAAACTGTATGTCATGGTACTGTAAACTGTATCTATATCAACTGTATTTTCTATAATAAACTGTAAATTTGTATAATCATGGTATTCTGAAAATGCTGTAAAATATATTCACTATCTATATATTCTGTATAACATACTCTAAAAATATTGCAAAACATACTTCTGTACTATATCTATATTCTCAAGCTATACAGTAATTTAAAACATATTAAATATACTTGATAAATTGTAAAACTATATTAAATTCCTGCTGTGAATAATAATCTAGTATAAATATATATACTATACTGAAAATCATACTAAATTTTCCTAACATAGCATATTTATCTTACCTAATTTCTGCTAAAATCTCCATACTGAGACAGGTCCTACACCCGCAGGGTTCTTCACTTAACACCCTGAAAATCATACATCCCAAAACAAAAAGTCACTATTTCTATGTCTACAGTATTTCCTACAACTGCTAGAAAGTCAAATTCCGAATAAAAGATGTTACCCTAGATTTGGGATGAAATCCAACTTCATCCCACCGATGATCCGCTTCAACAGACTTGGAGAGAACTTCCCTAGGAGCATCGTGGTGGCCTTAGATTATCGATCCGGCGACTGACGGGGCCAAAATCAAAGAAAGAAGGGGGAAGGGCCGTAGAGGAGAGAGAAGAGAGAGTCTTCGCTGAAATTTCTACGTAAAACTGAGTTTAAGCACTATTTATATTGTGGAATTTGTCAACGAGCCACGTCACGTCGTCGACGAGTCCTATAGAAAGTTCATCGAAGAACCTGCACCCTCATCGACGAATTTCAGACTTCCAAAAAATCCTTCTCGGTATCTTCTCGTCGACGAGACAGGACCTCGTTGATGAGATCTTGAAGAACCCTCGTCGACGAGGCTTGGGAAATTTCTTGGACTTATTACCTCCAAAATGCAATGTCATCGACGAAGTTGACTACCTCCTTCTCTTACTGTTTCCATTTTTTCCCTCTTCTTTATTATTTAAATATCATTATTGTTCGGGCCATTACGCGGTCGATCGGACGTCATGTCCGAGGCAATTTTTCCATTTTAGTGAGGTTTGATCGACCAGGCTGATTTTGAACTGAGCGATTCGATCGACCAGACTGTGGGGATTTCTCTCGAGGACCCTCGATCGACCAGATAGTTGGAATACAATTTGGGCTCGGTCGACCAGGACGTCAAAATGTTAACTTCAAGAGGTTTCGGTCGACCGGGGGCTAATTGAACGATACAGTTCGATCGACCGGGACAAGGTCAATTTGTTGACCCAGACCGGGTTCAGTCGACCGGGGCAGAATGAGCTGCATGGGCCGGTCGACCGAAAGTGCACAAAGTGTGGATTTCGGTAATGTTTTGATTCACAAACACCATATTCAATGTGCCTAACATATGTGAGTGCAAGGGTGAGTGTCTTAGGTCTTTTCTAGGTCTAGTTTTAGTTATGATTCATTTTTTGCCTGAGCTTACCTATTAGACCATGCATGTGATGTGTGTGATGATTATTACAGGTAAAGTCCTAATTACTATTACATACCAATTACACAACTGAATATTTATTACAATTATAAACATGAATTGGTCTTCAAGTTTCATTTGCTTTACGTGCATCTTGATCTTAACACTTTTAGGTCCCTGCACAAAGTCTCAAACACTCATTAGATACAATGAGTATTTGTCATAATCAAAACCGGATGTGACCTATAAGGTCAACACCAGTTTTCTTTTATTTAGTATCATTTCAATGTTTGAAAGGTTCACAAAAATCCACACAAAATGTTAGAAAAATCACATAATTTTTACAAATCCCAAAAATATTTTCCAACTTTGACTTCCATGTTTTTATTCAATCGCCTCCTAGTTCTTATTCAGGCCCGAGGCAGGGCGCATGGAAGAAGTATAGTCGTGGTGAAGGTCAACGGAGAGAGACTGGAGGTGGTACATCTCAGGGTACCACGTCCGTACCTGGTTGTCCTTCTTGTGGCAAACCTCATGCAGGGAAGTGTTTGTTGGGTTTGAGGGTTTGCTATCAATGTGGCAAACCAGGACATATGACATGCTACTGCAGCACATTGGGTGGCAACGCACCCCCACAACAGCCATCATTGCCTCATCCGGTACCATGAATAGAGCAAATCGTGCCAACTCCTGGAGCTTGGCAACATACTGCTGAACTGTCAGCAGCCCCTGCGACAGACTCATAAATTCCTCCATCTTGGCATTTCTGACCGCGGTTGGGAAGTACCACTCAAAGAATAGCTCCCTAATATAGCCCCATGTCATCACCACTGGAATGGGTCGATGCTCTTCCAGTTTCTTTACGGACTCCCACCACCTCTGTGCCTTGCCAGTCAACTTGAATGTTGCAAAAGCTACATTTTGCTTCTCTGTACAGTTTAGAACATCCAGGACCTTCTCAATATCCCGGATCCAATTCTCAACTCGAATCGGATCTGCACTTCCTTTGAGAATAGGGGGCTTCAGCCGGGTGAATTGATCGATGGAGCATCCCAACTTAGCTGTGGGACGGTTCTGCCCCCTATTTGTTTGCACCACCTCGACCATAAGCTGCTGTGCGAAATCCCGTAGTACGCTTGTGGAGACACTACCAGCCTCATGGCTGGCTCCCACACTACTATTGCCTCCTACGTTGGCAGTATTCTCCCTCGACTCCATCCTGAACAAGCAATTGAGGAAATTGATTAGAAACTTCACAACCTACATATCGACTATTACTACAATACTATAAAACTCAATTCCCGAAATTAACATTCCTAACACTGACGTACTCTGCTAATTCAACATTCTCATTCTAACTCAAGTCCCGCCTCTCCACACTGACGTACTCTTTTATTTGATTTGGCGGTGAAAAACTCCCATTACATGGAAGTATTTAATTTGTAACAAGGATCGATTAATTTTGATCTATTTTTGTTGAATGGGAGGGTATAATTCTAGTAGGAGGACTGCCGACCTCTATTTTTTTTCCAAATACGTGGGGTTTATCATGTGATATTTATTATTTGATGTGTTTTTATTGAATGAGAGGGTCAAACAAAATGACCTAGTTTTTTCTCCTCAATCAATCGCAATATAAAATTTTTTGGGTTAGTTCGATTAATGATCTCATTAAATAATTTTTTATCAATTAACTTAGCTACAATTAGCTTTAATTTCTTATATGTTTATTGATTCTTTTAATTTCTTTAATATTTTTTGAAATTCTCTAATTGTGGATTGAGTTATCCTACACTCTACAATCCCTAAAGAAATTAGCAATATATACAATAACCTAATTTTACCTATTTTTGTGAAAGACACAAACTTTTGTTGGTTACTATAATCTTTAAAAAAATGAACAATGTATAATCAATACTATGTAAATTATAGTAGATTAATTCAACATGTACAATACCAACAATGAGTCCACTACCATCTTCTTCATCGACCACCAAATTTGGCTAAATGTAATGCCATTTAAGAACAATTAAGTATTATTTATTTTCTAAAAGAATTGAGACATTGACCAAGCACACTGGTAAGAATAAATACCTCTAATGTATATATATATAATCTTCAACTCCACATGAACTGAGCAAGGAAGGAAAAATCATTTGCATACAGTAAGGAAATTGTTTAAGGAAGATAAATCAATTTCCATCCATGTCATGGAAAAAGTTTTTTAGTTTCCTAATTTAAACCGATTTGCAGTAATTATATATATATATATATATATATATATATATATAGTTTTTTAGTTTCCTAATTTATAAAGATTTGCAGTAATTATATATAGTTTTTTAGTTTCCTAATTTATACAGTATAAATTAGGAAACTAAAAAACCATATATAATTACTGCAAATCTTTATAAATTAGGAAACTAAAAAACTATATATAATTACTGCAAATCTTTATAAATTAGGAAACTAAAAAACTATATATATATATATATATATATATGTATATATATAACTACTGCAAATCGGTTTAAATTAGGAAACTAAAAAACTTTTTCCATGACATGGATGGAAATTGATTTATCTTCCTTAAACAATTTCCTTACTGTATGCAAATGATTTTTCCTTCCTTGCTCAGTTCATGTGGAGTTGAAGATTATATATATATACATTAGAGGTATTTATTCTTACCAGTGTGCTTGGTCAATGTCTCAATTCTTTTAGAAAATAAATAATACTTAATTGTTCTTAAATGGCATTACGTTTAGCCTAATTTGGTGGTCGATGAAGAAGATGGTAGTGGACTCTGTATAAATTAGGAAACTAAAAAACTATATATAATTATTGCAAATCTGTATAAATTAGGAAACTAAAAAACCATATATAATTACTGCAAATCTTTATAAATTAGGAAACTAAAGAACTATATATATAATTACTATAAATCTGTTTAAATTAGGAAACTTAAAAACTATTTCCATAACATGGATGGAAATTGATTTATCTTCCTTAAACAATTTCCTTACTCTATGCCAAAGATTTTTCCTTGGTCAATGTTTCAATTCTTTTAGAAAATAAATAATATTTAATTTTTGGCTGTTCATATTTTGTTTTCCCCGATCTAACTAATTGTTCTTAATTTGGAATTAAGCCAATAAAGCTCCTTAAAACTTTCTTTCAAGGATTGGCTGCATCACTTGCAATTATATATATTTAATATTTTTATGTAGATATTAGGAAATTTCAATTATCTAAAAAAAAAAAAAAACATGCTCATCTGGAAAAACAGATACTCCTACTGCTTATATTAATTAAAAACCAAAAGAGAGCCTCTTCATCACTCATCAAAATGTTTATTGAAAGTGACCCTTTTGCCTTTCTAAATTCCAAATTTAGAAAAAGGGAAAACAGACGAGCAGAAGCATTTTTGGTGAGTTGATATGAAGATGTTGAGCACTACTTGATTTGAAATTTTCAACTCAAAATTTGATGGATTACAAAGCTTTTTTAATCAGACTAATGAGGATGAAATTGAGATGAATAAGGAGTTTAAAAAATTGTTTATTGAAAATGATTCAGATAAGAGAAATGAAACCAAGGAACCATCTGTTGAAAATAATCAAACTGAAAATGAGGTTAATGAACTACCTAGGGAATGAAAGTACATAAAGAATCACTTCATTGATCAAATAATAGGTGAACCATCCCATGGAATAGCCACACGATCCTCACTTAGAAATATGATTAATCATTGTGCATTCGTATCTCAAAAAGAACCTAAGAACGTGAGTGAAGCAATCGAGAATGAATCTTAGGTGGTGTCCATGTAAGAAGAGTTAAATCAGTTTCAGAGAAATAAAGTATGGACATTAGTTCTTAAACCTAAAGATAAGACAGCTATTGGAACAAAATGGATATATAAGAACAAGAAAGATGAACATGAGATAGTTGATAGAAATAAGGCAAGATTAGTAGTTCAGAGATATAACCAAGAAGAAGGAATAGACTTTAAGGAATCCTTTGCACCTGTAGCTCAAATGGAAGCCATTCGAATGCTTTTAGTTTATGTTACTTTTAAGGATTTCAAGTTGTATCAAATGGATGTCAAAAGCGCATTTTTAAATGGCTACATAAATGAAGAAGTTTATGTAGAACAATCCTCACGTTTTGAAAATCATAAGTATCCAAATCACGTTTATAGTCTAACAAAAGCTTTGTCGATTTAAAGAGCATGATGAATGAACTAAATTTCTTCCTAAGACTTCACATCAAACAAGCAAAACATGGAATTTGAAAAACAAAGTGTAGTCCCAAGAGGGGGGGTGAATTGGATTTTAAAATTTTCTTTTAATTCCTTTAACCAATTCTTGACTTGTTTGTTTGATTTACCAATCACACAAGAACTTAGTTCTTTTAATCAATCAACAACACAACACTATTACTTAGCTAAACAAGTAATCAATAATCCAAGTAGTCAAGTCAATCAATCAATCACAAATTAAAAGTAAATAATCAAACCAAAATTAACACATACACCACTAAACATAAATGCATTTTTCCAATTTAAAACATGAGTTAATTCTTGTCTTTCATTTGTGCTATATTTTTTGAGACGTATTAATGTTCATGTTATCTTCTTTTTTATTGTAACTCTATAATTAGATATTCTACTAAGCAATACAATCTCTTAGTTTGATCACTAATTATCTTAAACCCAAATTTTAAAATATAAAAAGAAAGGCAATCATATTTTATGGTAAAATATTTCTTTTGTAAGACATTTATATTTACGTGACTGTATACAGTTATTAACAAAACTACATAGTATCATTATGTGGCAAGTTTTATCTTTAGATAGTAATATTTTAAAACAATATTTTAGTAGACATTCGCACTCGCAGTTCAGTTTGTGTTCAAACTCATAAACCATCATAGGTGGATTTGTGCTTTTGGATCATCCACCCAAATCTTTTCTTGGTCGCCAACAATTTAGTTTTATTTTTAAAACTTGAAAACAATTAATTCAGCTTACTCTTAGGTTATAAAATTAGTTGAGAAGAGAAAGGGACCCTAAATAACATAATAATAAACCATTCAAAAGTTAAGACCATTTCATTAAGTATGATATTTGTGCAATATCAATATCTAATTCAAAAGTTATAACATAGACACATTAACTCTATATGGATAAAAAAAAATACCAAATTTTTATTTTTTAATTTTCTATATAAATATAAGAACACAAACAATCGATGTGGAAGAATATATAATTGAAAGTTTATTAAGGAAAAATAAAATTGGAAAGATAGATAATTAAAAACACAATCTTTAGTAAGCACTGATACGATCATATGATTCTTACCAACCAAACCGGCCGGACAAAAGAAAATGAAAAGGAAAATTCAGAGTAAGCGCGTACCGTGCTGGTGGGTCATTTCGGTTTGGCTGGACCGGCTAGATAGAAAACCCTTTTGGTCTAAATTGAGTTTTAGGGCCTGAACCACTCTTGCTGGCGGGAGGGCTGTTGAGCATCCTGAATAAAGGATACCACCTTGAGAATTGGATCGAGGGTAATAAATATCTTCGCATTTGGAGCAGTAAATTTTCACAGTGCTTGATCGAGGAATGTCTGATTGGCCAACTGAAAGACAGGGTTGTCCACAGCAGTAAACCCGCATCTCCAAAAATCATAGTTCTTATATTTCTCCAACAGTAAATATTTCGGAAGCATAATTTTTTCCATGTGCCCAAATTTTGATAAATTTATGAAAGCATAGAGCTGTGAATTTATAGAAAACCTACCATTGCATTCATTCCTTTGGTAGTCAAAATGTATCGAACGTGAATCAAACCATAAAGCATCTCTGCCGCTGATTCGACTAATTCGTTCTGTTCTTCTGTGAATATATTACCTATCCAATCCAACAAATCCAACTTGGATCATTATGAAGACCCAACAACTTAAGTTCATAGAATAAATGCATACATCAAACTAGACCTAATTCCAAGTGTTCATTGAGAAAATCGGAAAGTAATTTTCTAAAGCAAGTTGTAAGAAAATTGTTTATTTGAACTCAGTCTGTAGCAACAATTGTTTCAATAGAAATACTTTTTTTGAAAACAAAAAGAAGATTTCTAGATGAAGAATCAGGAGAAAGTGCCTTTGAAGGTCTCTTACTATGCTCAACATAAACATAAGATGGGTACTATTTTTAAAAAATTATAATGCAGGTCATTAATTTTAAAGCAAATGTGTAGTAACAGCATCAAACAGGAGAATCAACCGAAAGCTAAAACATCAATTTCAATTCGAGCAACCAATCTTATCCCAACTGTACGTGGTTTCTTGCGCCACTCACGGTCGTTGCCCGCTCCACGGGGCAAGAAAACCCCCCGTCCCACAAGATACGGAAGATTGTATAATTGGAAGAAAATTTAGTTAAAACAAGATTGGAAATATGAAGTTAGACCACATATTAATTTTCATTCTATAATGACCCTGCTGTGTATTGCCGCTGCCGGAGTTGGGACGCTGGCCGTGGAGTGTGGCAGGATCTGCTGGTGTGGGGCTGCTGTGGTGCCACGGTGGTTGAGTCTCTCCGGCTACGTTTTCTGTGTTTTCTTCTCTGCTGTGTCACCGGAGCTGGTGAGCAATACCGGAGAGATGAGGATTGCCTTCTTTGCTGCCGTCTGTGGTGGTCGCTGCCCTTGTGCGTGGAGTGCTGCGGGGGCTGCTCTGTGGCTGTGCAAGGAGGAGGAGGGAATGCCGTGAGGCTGCAGGGGAGCTGGGTGCTTGGCCGTGAGGTGAGGGGTTGTGTAGGCGGCAGCAGTATGGAGAGAAGCAAAGGCCGCTGCCCAGCCGTGGGTGTGTGAGTGCCGTGAGGGAGAGAAGAAGATGGTGCCAGCGCCGAGGAGAGGTGCTCCTCCCCCCACTTTTTATAAAACTTTTAAACCCCAAAGTAAAGTGTTGCCCTATTCTCCGGCCCATGCCCTGCGTGGGCCTGTCAATATATATATATTAAACAGATTTGCAGTAAAAAAATTATATATAATTACTGCAAATCTGTATAAATTAGGAAAATAAAAAATTATATATAATTACTGTAAATCTTTATAAATTAGGAAACTTAAAAACTATGTATAATTACTGCAAATCTGTATGAATTTAGAAACTAAAAAACCATATATAATTACTACAAATCTTTATAAATTAGGAAACTAAAAAACTATATATAATTACTGCAAATCTTTATAAATTAGGAAACTAAAAAACTATATATATATATATATGTATATATAATTACTGCAAATCGGTTTAAATTAGGAAACTAAAAAACTTTTTCCATGACATGGATGGAAATTGATTTATCTTCCTTAAACAATTTCCTTACTGTATGCAAATGATTTTTCTTTCCTTGCTCAGTTCATGTGGAGTTGAAGATTATATATATATACATTAGAGGTATTTATTCTTACCAGTGTGCTTGGTCAATGTCTCAATTCTTTTAGAAAATAAATAATACTTAATTGTTCTTAAATGGCATTACATTTAGCCTAATTTGGTGGTCGATGAAGAAGATGGTAGTGGACTCATTGTTGGTATTGTACATGTTGAATTAATCTGCTATAATTTACATAGTATTGATTATACATTGTTGATTTTTTTAAAGATTATAGTAACCAACAAAAGTTTGTGTCTTTCACAAAAATAGGTAAAATTAGGTTATTGTATAGTTCATTCAGTGATGGTATTATGAATTTACTATAATTGGACCGGTATATGTTGAATTAATTTGTTATAATTTATGTACATATATTGCTAATTTCTTTAGGGATTGTCGAGTGTAGGATAACTCAATTCACAATTAGAGAATTTCAAAAAATATTAAAGAAATTAAAAGAATCAATAAACATATAAGAAATTAAAGCTAATTGTAGCTAAGTTAATTGATAAAAAATTATTTAATGAGATCATTAATCCAACTAACCCAAAAAATTTTATATTGCGATTGATTGAGGAGAAAAAACTAGGTCATTTTGTTTGACTCTCTCATTCAATAAAAACACATCAAATAATAAATATCACATGATAAACCCCACGTATTTGGGAAAAAAAAATAGAGGTCGGCAGTCCTCCTACTAGAATTATACCCTCCCATTCAACAAAAATAGATCAAAATTAATCGATCCTTGTTACAAATTAAATACTTCCATGTAATGGGAGTTTTTCACCGCCAAATCAAATAAAAGAGTACGTCAGTGTGGAGAGGCAGGACTTCAGTTAGAATGAGAATGTTGAATTAGCAGAGTACGTCAGTGTTAGGAATGTTAATTTCGGGAATTGAGTTTTATAGTATTGTAGTAATAGTCGATATGTAGGTTGTGAAGTTTCTAATCAATTTCCTCAATTGCTTGTTCAGGATGGAGTCGAGGGAGAATACTGCCAACGTAGGAGGCAATAGTAGTGAGGGAGCCAGCCATGAGGCTGGTAGTGTCTCCACAAGCGTACTACGGGATTTTGCACCGCAGCTTATGGTCGAGGTGGTGCAAACAAATAGGGGGCAGAACCGTCCCACAGCTAAGTTGGGATGCTCCATCGATCAATTCACCCGGCTGAAGCCCCCTGTTCTCAAAGGAAGTGCAGATCCGATTCGAGTTGAGAATTGGATCCGGGATATTGAGAAGGTCCTGGATGTTCTAAACTGTACAGAGAAGCAAAATGTAGCTTTTGCAACATTCAAGTTGACTGGCGAGGCACAGAGGTGGTGGGAGTCCGTAAAGAAACTGGAAGAGCATCGACCCATTCCAGTGGTGATGACATGGGGCTATTTCAGAGAGCTATTCTTTGAGTGGTACTTCCCAACCGCGGTCAGAAATGCCAAGATGGAGGAATTTATGAGTCTGTCGCAGGGGCTGCTGACAGTTCAGCAGTATGTTGCCAAGCTCCAAGAGTTGGCACGATTTGCTCTATTCATGGTACCGGATGAGGCAATGATGGCTGTTGTGGGGGTGCGTTGCCACCCAATGTGCTGCAGTAGCATGTCATATGTCTTGGTTTGCCACATCGATAGCAAACCCCCAAACCCAACAAACACTTCCCTACATGAGGTTTGCCACAAGAAGGACAACCAGGTACGGACGTGGTACCCTGAGATGTACCACCTCCAGTCTCTCTCCGTTGACCTTCACCACCACTATACTTCTTCCATGCGCCCTGCCTCGCGCCTGAATAAGAACTAGGAGGCGCTTGAATAAAAACATGGAAGTCAAAGTTGGAAAATATTTTTGGGATTTATAAAAATTATGTGATTTTTCTAACATTTTGTGTGGATTTTTGTGAACCTTTCAAACATTGAAATGATACTAAATAAAAGAAAACTGGTGTTGAGCTTATAGGTCACGTTCGGTTTTGATTATAACAAATACTCATTATATCTAATGAGTGTTTGACACTTTGTGGAGGAACCTAAAAGTGTCAAGATCAAGATGAACATAAAGCAAATGAAACTTGAAGAATGTTTATAATTGTAATACATATTCAGTTGTGTGATTGGTCTATAATAGTAATTAGTACTTTACTTGTAATAATCATCACACACATCACATGCATGGTCTAATAAGTAAACTCAGGCCAAAAATGAATCATAACTAAAACTAGACCTAGAAAAGACCTAAGACACTCACCTTTGCACTCTCATATGTTAGGCACATTGAATAGGATGTTTGTGAATCAAAATAAGACCGAAATACACACTTTGTGCACTTTCGGTCGACCGGCCCATGCAGTTCATTCTGCCCTGCTCGACTGAACCCGATTTGGGTCAACAAATTGACCTTGTCCCAGTCGATCGAACTGTATAGTTCAATTAGCCCCCGGTCGACCGAAACCTCTTGAAGTTAACATTTTGACTTCCTGGTCGACCGAGCCCAAATTGTATTCCAACTTTCTGGTCGACCGAGGGTCCTCGAGAGAAATCCCCACAATCTGGTCGATCGAATCGCTCAATTCAAAATCAGCCTGGTCGATCAAACCTCACTAAAATGGAAAAATTGCCTCGAACATGATGTCCAATCAACCGTGTAACGGCCCGAACAATAATGATATTTAAATAATAAAGAAGAGGGAAAAAATGGAAACAGTAAGAGAAGGAGGTAGTCAACTTCGTCGACGACATTGCATTTTGGAGGTAATAAGTCCAAGAAATTTCCCAAGCCTCGTTGACGAGGGTTCTTCAAGATCTCGTCAACGAGGTCCTGTCTCGTCGACGAGAAGATACCGAGAAGGATTTTTTGGAAGTCTGAAATTCGTCGATGAGGGTGTAGGTTCTTCGATGAACTTTCTATAGGACTCGTCGACGAGGTGACGTGGCTCGTCGACAAATTCCACAATATAAATAGTGCTTAAACTCAGTTTTACGTAGAAATTTCAGCGAAGACTCTCTCTTCTCTCTCCTCTACGGCCCTTCCCCCTTCTTTCTTCGATTTTGGCCCCGTCAGTCGCCGGATCGAAGATCTAAGGCCACCACGATGCTCCTAGGGAAGTTCTCTCCAAGTCTGTTGGAGCGGATCGTCGATGGGATGAAGTTGGATTTCATCCGAAATCTAGGGTAACATCTTTTATTCGGAATTTGACTTTCTAGCAGTTGTAGGAAATACTGTAGACATAGAAATAGTGACTTTTTGTTTTGGGATGTATGATTTTCAGGGTGTTAAGTGAAGAACCCTGCGGGTGTAGGACCTGTCTCAGTATGGAGATTTTAGCAGAAATTAGGTAAGAGAAATATGCTATGTTAGGAAAATTTAGTATGATTTTCAGTATAGTATATATATTTATACTAGATTATTATTCACAGCAGGAATTTAATATAGTTTTACAATTTATCAAGTATATTTAATATGTTTTAAATTACTGTATAGCTTGAGAATATAGATATAGTACAGAAGTATGTTTTGCAATATTTTTAGAGTATGTTATACAGAATATATAGATAGTGAATATATTTTACAGCATTTTCAGAATACCATGATTATACAGATTTACAGTTTATTACAGAAATACAGTTGATATAGATACAGTTTACAATACCATGACATACAGTTTTACAGTTCATTTCAGAAATACAATTGATACAGATACAGTTTATCACATCGTCATGGTTTATACAGTTATTACAGAATCATGGTAAAATAGATAGTTGTATATAGAGATGTATTATATAGTATCAGACCCTATTGGACTATTATAGATTACAGAGCACGGTACCGTAGCTACATACAGTATATAGAGTGCAACTACCTATTCAGATAATGTGTGGTATAACAGTCGATTATATAGAGCCCACGAGTGGACAAACTCCCCATCAGATATTGGTTGAGGAAGGCTGATCAAACTGATGGAGTATAGTGATTTATTCCTAGTTTGCCAGCTAAGGTAGATCCCACTTACGAGCCACACAACCCTGTCATGAGGGGTTAAATCATGATACGCAGTTATCCATGGGGAAGTTTTCAATTATTACTATGTTTATACAGATTTACAGAGATAGAATATATATATATATATATATATATATATATATATATATATATATATATATTAGAAGTATTTTGAGTAGAAACCTAAAGTACAGATACGATAAGCAACCGGGAAAAGGTGATGGTTTATATTACTAGTATTGTTTTTACAGATTTTGTGATACATGATTATATAGTAATAGATTTTACAATATTGTAACTCAATTGTCACACACTAGCAATAGCATATTTCGTCTTATTGAGCGTTGGCTCATTCCGTTACTTTAACATTTTTCGGGTGATCCAGGTAGGCTTGCAGAATAGGCTCGTAGATAGAGGGGCCTCAGTATTGCCCTGACAGTAGAGTGAGTATTTTTTGAGAGTATTCTTGTATAGTCCTAGTCAGTTGAGGGTATTTTGGGGAACAGTCATATATGCATATTCTAGGAAACACTTTAGCACTTTGGTATTGTATATAATTATATATGGTTATGTTTATTTAATTTCTGCTTCTCGCTGCTTAGGTTAATGGTTGGGTTTAATTCAATTTGGTATCAGAGCATTATAGTTGTTATAGTATAGTATAAAAAATAAAAAATAAAACTCAAGTTAAATAGCAGGTCGTTACAAACCGAATGCCCAGTTCAAAATATGCCCGGTCAACCGACCTATATGAACTTTGGTCGATCGAAAGGTTTCTAGTTGACCGGGTCTCTCAGGTTGCCTTGAATTTTTTACCGTAGTTAAATATTTTAAACGGGGTTAATTACGTTCAAATAATTTAAAATTTTCTTAATAATACCCAATAGTCCCTAAGGGTCATGACTCTTCCCATGTCTATATATATGAGACCATTTGTGCAAATTAGAGGAGATTAGCATAATTGATTAGGAAAAATTCTTTGAAAAAACCAAAAACCTATAATACTCACTTTTGAGCCTCCTACACTTATTCATACCTAATCTTACTACTCAAACTTCTTTGTAAGTGTGTTTAAGCGTGGTTGTTCTATAGGTTTGTTTTCCTTGCTCTATTTGATTGATTCGATTTTCTTAAGAGCAAAACCTAAGTTTTCTTAGGGGACTTTGTTAATAAGTCTCTCCTAAGAAGACTTATATTAAACTTCCGAGTATTGCACATTCATTGCAATATCTTGTGAAGTTTGTATTTATTTTTGGATTGCAAAATCTCTTCAAAACATTTTCTAATATCTTGTGGGTTTTATTTTGATATAACTTTGAAAAAATATTTGTTTATGTGATATTGATCTTTGTTGCAATATTCATTGACTAATATATTATTTGTTGAATACAAAGATTATATATCTTTTGCAAACCAAACATATACATTACTTGAACATCATACAATTGAGAAAATCTGCTTTTACATTATGGATGGGATACACAGTGTGGGATTTCTTTTTCTAAATTTTGCTTTGGAGATCGTCTCATGGGGACTTTTTGCTCGTCTTACTCGTACGAGTGGCAAGTCCTTGGCGCCCTCTACCGAATCAACTACTCAATTAAAAAAAAAAGGCACAATTTTTGCAAAGGAGAAGAAAAGTAGAGGTTAGAAAAATAGAAACCCAGAAAAAGGAAGCAGACGGAGTGATACCTGGATTTGCTAAGCTACAGATGGAAGAAGCCCAAGACCGGCGAGAACTTCGGAAGGTTAGAAAATGATAACCCACGCAAGCGGACTAGAGAAGAAAACAGATGGGAGGAGATATTGAGAGCCGATCTGAGAAAATAGATACCGAGTGTTGTTAACTAAGTAATTGTATATTTGGGGCAGTTTTTATTTCAACATTACCCAATAGGCAATGACCCATCGTCCCAATATTATAATAAATGTTTTTTTTTATAAAAAAAATAAAGTTATTGACATAATAAAGTGATATTAAATATAAAATAATTAGTTTATTATAAAACATGTATATTATATTTGAAAATATGTTATAACTTTTGGTATGCTCACATAATTGTTCATTATGAAATTAACTTTTGGAATGCCAATATAATTTTTGCCTATATAAAGGCATGTTTTACAATTAAAATTGAAACAAAAATAAAAAATAGTAACATCTAGTTTCTGAAGAATTATACTACTGAATTTCTATAGTTTCAAATTTCGTTACTTTAATTTTTTTTTGTAATTCTCTCTTTATTTCATTTACAACACGTTATTAGTGCGATCAAGTCTCTCATGGTATAACAGAATATTTTAAGTTTCGTTAGTATTATTCTAAGGTAAGAATCTTATTTATTTATTTTTTAACGTTTGTTATTGTTGTGTGTAATTCAGCTGATTACTAATTGTATTTTCAGATTTTAATTAATTCCAAACAAACCACAATAACAATATGATTTTTGTCCAAGCATCAACTACAATCACACCCAAACTTAAACCTGTTTATTTTGACGCGTGCGTGTGCTAAGCCTGATAAAAAAAAATATATGCTCACCAAATAATATTCAGTAAAACATAAACATGCCAATCACACAATCACAAGAACAAATTTACGTGGTTCGGCCCAAAAATTGGCCTACATCCACGGCAGAAACTCACCTGCAGAGACACTATATTAAATCAGTGGAAATAAATACAAGTACACACAGATTTACCATTTTTTGTCTTACCGATCTCCTCTAAAAATCAGCCCAAGAATAATCCAAGAAATCCCCCCTTCGCACCTGCGAAGAACCCTAGGTTTCTCCCTATATTCCTCCCTGATTTCCCTAGCATAAGGTATTCTATTTATAAATAGTGACTCATCTTCAGTTTCAGGACACTGTTTTTTAGACAATTTAACATGTTGTGCAACAGGAATAGAAGTAGAAATAACATGACTCATTCCAAATCTTTTTAATGTCTTTGAAATATAAGACTTTTGAGACAAGCAGAGAAGTATTTTATTCATTTCTCTAGTTATTTTCATACCAAATATTCTTTTAACAGGTCCTAAGTCTTTCATTTCAAATTCAAATTTGAGTATGGTCATAACTTGATTTAACATATCCATGTCTCCACAAGCAACCAACATGTCATCAACATATATATATATATATATATATATATATATATATATATATATATATATTTTTTTTGACACATGGCCCACGCAGGGCATGGGCCGGAGAATAGGGCAACAATATACTTTGGGGTTTTAAAGTATTATAAAAAAAGGGGGGGGGGGGGTGTGAGCGCCTCTCTTTCACGGCGCTGGGCACCATCTTCTTCTCTCTCTCGCGGCACTCACCCACGGCTGGGCGGCAGCCTTTGCTTCTCTCCCTACTGCTGCCAGTTTCTTCTTCTTCTCCGTCCCAGCAAAAATACCAAGAAAAACAGCCGCCTAAACAACCCCTCACCTCACGGCCAAGCACCCAGCTCCCCTGCAGCCTCACGGCATTCCCTCCTCCACCTTGCACAGCCGCAGAGCAGCCCCCACAGCACTCCACGCACAAGGGCAGCGCCCACGCACAGACTGCAGCAAAGAAGGCAATCCTTATCTCTCCGGTCTTGCTCACCAGCTCCGGCGACACAGCAGAGAAGAAAACACAGAAAACGTAGCCGGAGAGACTCAACCACCGTGGCACCACAGCAGCCCCACACCAGCAGATCCAGCCACACTCCACGGCCAGCGTCCCAACTCCGGCAGCGGCAATACACAGCAAGACCATTATAGAATGAAAAATTAATATGTGGTCTATCTTCATATTTCCAATCTTGTTTTAACTAAATTTTCTTCCAATTATACAATCTTCCATATCGCGTGGGACGGGGCGTTTTCTTGCCCCGTGGAGCGGGCAACGACCGTGAGTGGCGCAAGAAACCAGGTACAGATGGGATAAGATTGGTTGCTCGAATTGAAATTGATGTTTTAGCTTTCGTTTGATTCACCTGTTTGGTACTCGGGAATTTGAATTCTCATTTGTTGGGGCACTAGTACATTTTCTCTGTGCGTCTGACTGTGCCATTTCATCTGTCTTTGTTCATGTTTGTTTTTGGTGATGGCAAAATCTAGGACAAGTGGATTCATTAGGGTCCACTTGTTTGATGCTGTTACTGCACATTTGCTTTAAAATTAATGACATGCATTATAATTTTTAAAAATAGTACCCATCTTATGTTTATGTTTAGCATAGTAAGAGACCTTCAAAGGCACTTTCTCCTGATTCTTCATCTAATGAAATCTTCTTTTTGTTTTCAAAAAAAGTATTTCTATTGAAACAATTGTTGCTACAGATTTGAAATTCTTTGCTGTTCTAGCCTGACTGAGTTCAAATAAATCATTTTTTAGGCGCTCTTACAACTTGCTTAAGAAAATTACTTTCCGATTTTCTCAATGAACACTTTGAATTAGATCTAGTTTGATGTATGCTTTTATTCTATGAACTTTAGTGGTTGGGTCTTCATAATGATCCAAGTTGGATTTGTTGGGTTGGATAGGTAATATATTCATAGAAGAACAGAACGAATTAGTCGAATCAGCGGCAGAGATGCTTTATGGTTTGATTCACATTCGATACATTTTGACTACCAAAGGAATGAATGCAATGGTAGGTTTTCCATATATTCACAGCTCTATGCTTTCATAAATTTATCAAAATTTGGGCACATGGAAAAAATTATGCTACCGAAATGTTTACAGTTGGAGAAACATAAGAACTATGATTTTGGGAGATGCGGGTTTACTGCTGTGGACAACCCTGTCTTCCAGTTGGCCAATCAGACATTCCTTGTCTCATCTGCCCTTATCATTGCATTGCCAGTTCTCTGTAACTTTTGCTTCTGCCTGGGAGCTGTGGTTTTGAACATTCAAGCAAACTTCAGAAGTCGCCCAAAATTTTATGATATATTATTTGAATATTCAGGATGCTCAACAGCCCTCCCGCCAGCAAGAGTGGTTCAGGCCCTAAAACTCAATTTAGACCAAAAGGGTTTTCTATCTAGCCGGTCCAGCCAAACCGAAATGACCCACCAGCACGGTACGCGCTTACTCTAAATTTTCCTTTTCATTTCTTTTGTCCGGCCGGTTGGTTGGTAAGAAGCATATGATCGCATCAGTGCTTACTAAAGATTGTGCTTTTAATCATTACCTTTTCAATCTTGTTTTTACTCAATTTTCTTTCTATTATATAACATTGCTTACTAAAGATTATTTTTCCTATGGTTGTACGTGTTCTTATATTTTTATAGAAAATTAATAAATAAAAATTTGATATTTTTTTTACCCATATAGAGTTAATGTGTCTACTGTTATAACTTTTGAATTAGATACTGATATTGCACAAATATCATACTTAATGAAATGGTCTTAACTTTTGTTAATAACTGTATACAGTCAAATAAATATAAATGTCTTACAAAAAAAATATTTTACCATAAAATATGATTGCCTTTCTTTTTATATTTTAAAGTTTGGGTTTAAGATAATTAGTGATCAAACTAAGAGATTGTATTGCTTAGTAGAATATCTAATTATAGAGTTACAATAAAAAAGAAGATAACATGAACATTAATAAGTGTCAAATAATATAGCACAAATGAAAGACAAGAATTAACTAATATTTTAAATTGGAAATATGCATTTATGTTTAGTGCACTACACTTAGAAAAAATATTGAGAAAATTGAAATCAACAAATTCTTTATATATCTAAATATTATTTTTTAATGATTATTTAACAAATAAACATCACATATACAAATAAATTAAGCCATGTTTGAGAAGGGACAAATTTCAAGGCTTGAATTTGAAACTTTGTTTTTAACGAATCTTAAATAGCTAGGCATTAAATTTTTAAGCGATGTTATGAAACTATGCATAATTAATATGATAAATAAATAATGCTAAATTAAATGTGGTGGCAATACCTTAATTGTATGTGTTGCAATAAACATAATTTATGTGTAAAAAATACTTAATAATGTTTAATTACATGTTAAAAATAAAAATGAAAAGCATTTTGTCAAGTTTGTTGCAATCAAATGATGGCAAAACATAAATAAACAAGTAAACAAAATAACTAAAAAGAATGGATGAATCAAAAGCGAAAGAGGAATGAGAGTAATTGATTGTTTTAGTGTGCAGCGGACATGGATATTGCTATAATTATAGATCTAGCTAGCAAGCATGCATGAAATTGAGGAGATATATCAATCATTTTGGAAGCAAAGTCACCTCAATGATGACGGAGTAGGCTAATATTGATATGGGTCACAAGAGGGCTACCGATCGATTGGTGCCTGTGAATATATAACACGACGTGAAGTATTGATTCTTCCATAATGAAGTACTAAATTGACCATGCAACAACTTCTATCCAACATGAAATCTTGAAAAATGAAAAGAGTTTGCTTCGAGAAGACATGGTCTACTTAATTAAATGACACCATTAATAAATATCTTAAAATAAAGAGAGACCAGACGTTAATGTAAGGGCAGATGAAGAGGTGGAGAGAGAAGTAATAACATTCAATCTTCCATGTTGAAAATGCTGAATTTTTTTTAAATGTCACATAGAACAAAGTCCACTAGAGGGCTCTAAAATCCTCTATTATAAGTTATTATTATAGATCTGCCAATTTATATTTCGAACAACAAAGAAATATGAAAATGCTACCTCATTTACACGTATCATTTTATTTTTTGTTCTTTCCAATAGTAGTCAGTAGCAGGGAAGCTAAGTTTCCTATATACGTGTGCACATTTTAATATTTCCATTTATATATATATATATATATATATATTTTATTTCAACTGATTTTTCATAAAATTACATTAAACTTGGTAACTAGGGCCTAACCTTTCTTCATCAATTTCATCTTGATCAGTGTCTTAGGTTTGGCCGTCATGAATCGCTACTTCACCACTCATCGTCCTGCGTTGTACGATTATTGTATTATTTCGAAGCCGGAATAGCCAAATACCGCAGATACTTTCGACAGCTTCCGTGTTAAACTCGACTTCAAACTCTAAGCAATGGTGGGCTTCTGCTCCTGACAACGGACCATTCCCCCAAGTTTTTTTCAAGAAATGATACGAGTTGTCGTATGAAGACTTCAAGCCCATGTGTTCGCGTCTTATGCGGAGGCATCCGGCGCCGTCTCTTGCTTCTTCTTTGCCCTCCAAATCGATCGCACCTACCACCCCTACTTCTCAGAGAACTTATTTGCAGGGTCCACGAGATGATCGCAAATCGGGCCTTGCAGCTCCCCTCTGCTGGCACCCCAACTCGTGCCCTCCCGCTTTCCGTCAAGCTCTTGGTGGTGACGGAGCACGTCTACGACGAGAGGAATCTGTCTGCAGCGATTGAGACACTCAAGCCTGCAGCGGCACCGAAAAATTAGGCGGTGGCGTGGGCGCTGGACTATCAATTTGTGAGCCTCTGCTCAATATGCTTGGAAGATTTTGCGGCGGGAACAAATGTGGAACGGTTGCCTTGCTCACATGTTTTTCACCGAGGCTGCATCTTGTCGTGGTTAGAGAGTAATCGGCGTTGTTCTGTCTGCTCCTTCGAGTTGCGTAAGTAAAGTTAGAAAGAGACATTAATTATATTTTCAGTATTATTTTTATTTTCTTTGTTTTAATTGTCATTGGTTTATGTGTTCTTATAATAAATGCACCAGTAATCAATAATGGTTTTGTGTTGTGTTTTTTCTTTTAATTGCAGCTGAAGCATATTTGGAAAGTTGAGTTGAAAAAGTACTTTAGTAATGAAAATGGCTACGATCTTAACAGGAATGGCGAAAGTGATCTTTTGGTTTTCGATGTTTTACAAGGATTTTTGAAATTTTAGGTTTGTTATTCTATGCATCATATTTCTTATCATTTAAATATTTTGTGGGAACTTTGTTGTCATAGTAGTGTCTTTATGCTTTAAGGTTGATTTCGTTTTTTGCTAAGCAATTATTTTATAAAGAAACTGTGTATGATTGCACTAAGTTTGTGATCTAATGTGGTATTGATATATTTATTCTTTCGGGCTAATCATTTGCTTATTGAAATTGAAATCACTGAAGATAAGTTGTGATATCATTTTTTGAACCAATTACCACTTAGAATATTTGGAAGAATAATAAGTTTTGTTCGTCGTGTTCAATTGTTTAAGTCTTTAAAATTTCAAAGGCTAAAGTTGGATCACTACCTTTTCTTTTAAATGAATCGTACTATGCTACTAATTTTAAAGTCAGATTTCTAACTTTAGTTGGGCAACTTGAAAGAGCAGACAGGACAACGACAACTACTCTTTAACCACGACAAGATGTAGCCTCGGTGAAAAACATGCGAGCAAGGCAACCATTCCACATCTATTCCCGCCGCAAAATCTTCCAAGCATACCGAGCAGAAGCCGAGAGATTGACAGTCCAGCGCCCACACCGCTGCCATGGGCTTGAGCATCTCCACCACTGCAGGTAGATTCCTCTCGTCACAGACGTGCTCGGTCACCACCAAGAGCTTGACGGAAAGCGGGAGGGCGCGAGTTGGGGTGCCAGCAGGGGGGAGTTACAGGGCACGATTTGCGATCATCTCGCGAACCCTGCAAATAAGTTCTCTGAGAAGTAGCGGGTGGAAGGCGCGGTCAATTTGGAGGGCAAAGAGGATGCGGGAGACGGTGCGGGAAGCATCTGCATAAGACACGAACACTTGGGTTTGCACGAAGTCTTCATACGACGACTGATATCTTTTCCTGAAGAAAACTTAGGAGGATGGTCCGTTGTTAGGAGCAGAAGACCACCATTGCTTCCTCAAGAGTTTGAACTTGAGTTTAACATGGAGGCTGTCGAAAGTATCGGCGGTATTGGGTTGTTTCGGCTCCGAAATAATACAATAGTTGTACAACGTAGGACGATAAGTGGTGAAGTAGCAATTCATGGCGGTCAAACCTAAGGCACTGATCATGATGAAACTGATGAAGGAAGGTTAGGCTCTTAGTTACCAAGTTTAATGTAATTTTATGAAAAATCAGTTAGTGGAAACTAAAATCAAAATTGAATTGGCTACTCTAGGGAGAACCAAATTTTGGTGGTTCAGTTATGATTTTTTTGTTTCTTAACTGTTTTTTTTTTAAATATATAAAGAAATTTTTTGCAAAGGTTGTTGAAATTGAGAACCTAGTGGACGTTTTGATTTCTTGTCTTTGCCCACAAAAGATAGCTTTGATGCGTCTAACCATATGGGGAATAGACCCATTAGCAATTTAAAGTTGCTGCTCAAGCGATTGTCAAATCAAATGCAAAGAAAGATTAAAGAGTCATTCAAAACAAAAAAGGAAAAATTAAAACAAAGATAAAAAGGAGAAGTGTAGAAAAGATATAGTACATTGATGGTTTAATCCAGGTCAAATCGATCAAAAAAAAAAAAAAAACCAAGAACAGGAAGATCCAAATAAGTTAGAGAAGTTTAATTAATTTTATCATAAAATAATGTTTAAAAATTTTAAGACAAGTAAGAGAAGTTTAATTATTTTAATACTTATCTTAATTGTACTTTGGATGATGTAATAGTTATTAAATGCATTTTGTCCATTTTGGGAGGGTAATTTGAGGAGGGGGGCGCTCCTTTGGAATGAGTGAAAGACTCTCCGTGGCCTTGATCGATTTGTTGCAGGCTTGCTTTTCCAGTTTCAGATTAGGGACGGTATTGGCTTATTGGGAGATAGGCTCTGGTTCCTTTTTTAAGTGTTTGTTTTTTATAGCCGCTGTTGCATTCAGTTTTTCATGCTTAGTTTGTTGTCTTTGTTGCTTTGAAATGTAATTGTTCTGTTGTTATGTCTTCTCAAGTCTCTTAAGAAACTTTTGGAATTTAATTAGCCTTAACCTATCAATCTTTCCATATACACAAATTTTTACATTTTTTAAAAAAAATTAAAGTTTGTTATTTTCATGAAATTAACGATATAATGATCAGTAATACATAAATTATAATAGATTATTCAACATGTGTAGTATCAATTACAACGAATTGAGAATGCTGTCGGTAAATGAATTATCACGATAAACTTAATTTACCTATTTTAGTGAAAGATGTAAAATTGTGTGAGGCATTGTATTATGAATTCCTATTTTATTTTAAAACTTCAATAAGAAGACTTACTTTTAAATTATATCTTAATTAGAACTTCAATACATTTATAATCAGCTTGATTAAATTTTTATATTTTTTTGTCAATCAATCCGTTACTATTTTTTCATCAACCACCAAATTAAATTAAATGTAATTTCAAGAAGAAATTAGCTAGATCAAGAGACCTTTAATTTGTATTTGTACTAAATTTAGATAAGATATAATGTAAAATTACTTTTAAATTTATTCAAATTTACTCAAATCTAATTGAAATATTAAAAATCCATGCTTTCCACCACAACATAAATCTATATTATATAAAATTGAGATTGTTCCTGTTGACAGACAAACACAACATATTGATTTTTGACTGCGACTGCAACCAAATCTATATAACTCCACGTACTATGCCCTAACTTACAATACCAACCTTTCTATTCTAATATCTCTATTATAAATAAATATATATATATATATATATATATATATATATGTGTGTGTGTGTGTGTGTGTGTGTGTGTGTGTGTGTTGCTTCCTATGAAGCAAATAATCACAAGAATCAACCTTAAAGCATACTCAAGTTTCAATAATTCTTGTAAAACATCAAATACCAAAGGACCACTTTCACCATTCCTGTTAAGATCGTAACCATTTTCATTACTAAACTCTTTCAACTCAAGTTTCCAAATATGTTTTGGCTGGAATTGGAAGAAAACACAACACAAACAAAACCATTATTGATTATTTGTGCATTTAATAATCGTAAGAAGATCTAAACCAATGACAATTAAATTCAAGAAATTCACTGATGTTGCGTTTTGGGTCATGGGTTTCACACGTGGATTTGGATTTAAGTGAATTTAGACAAATTTTAATATAATTTTGTATCATATCTTTTTTAAATGTAATACAAATCCAAATCTAAGGACTCAACAATCATAGGATGACTTTTTTTTTTTTTTTTTAAGTTTTATTATGCCATTATCATTATTTAGTCATACAATTAGCACCCCCTCCCCCCTCACCCCCCAAAAAAAGTTAGCATTGACAATTATAATATAGATTTAAAAAACGAAGAAAAGTACATACTATATAAAAAAGGGTAGCTCGATGCACAAAACTCCTGCGTATGTGGGGTTCGGGGAAGGGGTAAACCACAATGTGTCTATAGTTAGTACGCAGCCTTACCTTGCATTTTTGCAAGAGGTTGTTCCCACATCTCGAATCCGTCATACGACGACAACCCTACTATTGCGCATGAGCTCCCATTCAAAAGTACATACTAATATAAGCTTGTAAATTTAAAAGGTAACCAAGATGTGCCAATAATCTCGCAAAAAATTATATTCAAAATACAGAAATATGGGGTGTAGCATGTTATATTCATATATAAGGGTGAACAATTTTTTGTAGCCGCTATGGAGACGTCACAAATCCAAAAACCAAACAAAAAAAAAACAGTGAAATTTTGTGTAGAATACGCAGTAAAAAATAGAAGCAAGAGTATCTAAGAAACAAACCTAGCACTCGATGACAAATATTAGATTGCTTTTTGAGAAATTGCAGTACTTTTCTTTAAAAAGCTCCACAAAGTAAATCTACACATTCAAATTCAAATTTTAAAATTTATAATTTCAAACATTATCCTATCTATTTTTGAAAAATTAAAAATAGTACTCAAAATAGAGTTAATGTCTCTTTCTAACTTTACTTGGGCAACTCGAAGCGGCTAACTGAACAACGACGACTTCTCTCGAACCACGACGAGATTCATCCTCGGTGAAAAACATGTGGGCAAGGCATCTACACCACCTCTGTTCCCGCCAAAAAATCTTAAAAACAATCCCGTATCCGGTGTCCTGTACTACCACACTTGTAGCAACCTGAAAAACCAGCCCCAAACTCACCTTTATGCATCTTATTGCATTTAGGACAGGCAAGGCATTGAGAATTTCCCTGAGTGGCTCGCGGTCCTGACGCCTATCACTGGCCCGACGGACTACCAGGCCACTTCCTAGAGTTCTGATCGGTGCTGGACTAATAACTCTGAGATAGAGACCTCTTCTTTTGACTTGCCTCTCTCTCCCCTTCCTGTATACTAGCTTCAGCTGCCATGACTCTATCCATCAGCTCCGTAAAGCCCTGGACCATCAACGCCGCCACCTGCACACGTATGGCGTGTCTTAGTGCTCTCTCGAACATTCAAGCCTTCCTTGGCTCATTCGGGACCATATATGGAGCAAATCGGGATAGATCCACAAATATGGCCGCATATTGTTGCACGACCATGGATCCCTGTGTCAAACATAGGAATTCCTCCACATGTACCTCTTTGGTGGCAACGGGGAAGTATCTGCTGAAGAAGACCTCCCTAAATCGGCTCCAGGTAACTGATACGTATCCTGGATGTTGCTCCTCTACCAGCTTTTCCGATCACCACCATCTCTTTGCCTCCCCCACCAGTTTGAAGGTAGAAAAACGTACCTTCTATTCCTCCGGACACTCTAGCACTTTCAATAGCTCCTCCATCTCCTAGACCCAGTCCTCCGCCGCAATCGAGTTCAGTTCTCTCGAGAATGCGAGCGAATTCATCTGCGAGAACTGCTAGAACGTGCAACCCTTATCAGTCGCTGTCTGACTCTACTCCTTGGAATCTCTCTAAAACTCCCTCTTGGCCTGCTGTGCCTTACTACGCAATACGGACGAAGCCTCAACATCATCACTACTGGAGGTATCCATGCGATTGTCCCCTTTAATCATGACTCCATTTCCTCTAAAATCCATCCTGAAGATAGGATATGACCCGATTTAGAAATTCCACATTTATCATGGTTAAAACATATATGGAATGGTTAACAGATAGAATACGTAATTCTGCAGTTTAAAGGACCCACATGTACATTTCTACTACAAGACTTCCAAAATATCCAACCCTAGACATATGATAACACGATGCACATACCTTCCGAGTCCAGTCCTTACACCTAGAACCAAAACATTAATGGATTTACCATGGTTTTCCTGAAATCGTCATTTTAGGAAAAGCATAGAAGACTGTGGACCAAATTACGTTTCCAAGCCTCTAGACTAAAACCCGACCTATCTTACCCTTTCTTATTGTTAACTTATCTCAACCTATACTATGGTAATTAACACTAACCATCAAAGTCTGCAGAACCTAGCAAACCTAGGCTCTGATACCACCTGAAGGGTCCCGACCCGACACGTGGGCCCAGGGTGCTACTTTAGTGACGTTTGAGTACCTGATACCATCATATCATACACGATATGCAGCGGAATAAATGAAACAATCTAAACATACTATTACCAGAGTCTAAATCAACATATATATCAAGGTTCTGTCCATACACATATTACATCCCAAAAACTAGTTTACATGCTTGGTCCATATGATGAGCGATACAAGCCCGAAGGCATACTACCATATCTACTCATATCTGAGTTCTTGAAGACACTCACAAAAAAAATAACTAACTAGTCTCCACCCCTTGGATCTTGCTAAACTCGATCTCTGGGATTCCCTGAAAAGATATGTTGTACAACAGGGTGAGAGAGCTCTCAGTAAGGAAGATTAAGTTAATGACAGTGTGTGGCAGCATGCTTTTCAGTGTATACTAGAATCATACCTCTTTCTCTCTCTCTCTCTCTCTCTCTCTCTCTCTCTCTCTCTCTCTCTCTCTCTTACTGAACATAGTATGTATGCTCATTTCTCAAAACATATATCAATACTGGGAAAACATTTACATCATTACATAAATATACAGATATGCATAAAAGATACACCCTAAAACTACTCGCAATGTATAAACCCCCATGGTCAAGGTTGTGCAGCCCAAAGGTTGGACAAAAACCTGGGGGATCAACCCAAGCCAAGTCAACTCCCTGCTATATACATGGGCAGGCTTCTGCAAGCTCGCTTATGGGTCCGATTGCATCTCAGTCTATCAACTAGAACCACCCAACACCACACGCTCGTAGATGTGGGCGCAAGACGTCAACTAGTGAAACTCTCTCTAGCAATGGTACCACGCTCGCAACACTGGGTTCAAAGGTTTCCTAAAACATATCATGTAATTTAAGTAAATAAAAATGTACTTTAAAACTCGTTTCACAAAATAAACTCCAGCCTCGGCCGTTTAATACAATCTCGGGTCTCGACCCTCTCATAAAGTACAAACTCAGGCCTCGGCCCCTCTATTACAACTCAGCTCTCAACCTCTGAATAAAATTTTGTTATTTTATAAATCTTAGCCTCGGCCGTTTAAGTCACACTCATGCCTCGGGTCCTTTTTGTTTCCAATTCAAGCCTCGACCCTCTCATAAAATCCTTGCATTTCTCAAAACAGTTTCAGTATATTTCGCAAACAGTTCAATATTACATAAACATACCCATTCTGGTATTTCAATAATTCTCAAAATAATATTCACATGCCACATAGTTTTCCATATTAAAAACATAGGCCGTAGGCAACCATGAAAACACTGTATAAATGGTTTGTAAAACAAAATGATCTTTCCACCGTTCATTTCTGCTCAAAATATCATATCCTAGGCTCGAAAACGAGCCTTTTGAATGATTGGTTTTTTGAAATTTTAACTGAAAACATAACGTACTCACCCCACAAACATTTTTATCGGTTCAAAAACAATACAACACTGCATTAAATATAATCCCCTTACTTGATTTCGAAATAGAAACCGAAACGCTCGAAATCCAAATCCCGACCTTTTTCACCAAATTGAAAATCTAATCCACTAGAACTGTAGATCCTAGCTCCCTAATCCTCGCAGTAAGTTTCGATCGTCGAAATGGGAGATGAACAACAACGAATTGTAGAGAGAGAGTGAACTCATCGGTTCTAGAGAGAGAGAGAGTGAGAGAAAGAGAGAATTTTGGGTTTCATAACCCTTAAGTAATGAAAAATGATATTTATAAGACTTTTGACCCAATCACACTCGTTGATGAATTGGTCCCTCATCGACGAGCCATAGAAGGCTGTTTGTCACCGAACTTCCTCCCTTGTCGACGAACCCAAGCCTGATATTTTTCCTGTCGGTTGGGATCTCTTCGTCGACGATACTCTGAATTTCGGCGACGAAACACTGAAGGGCATTCGTCGACGAGAACATTAGCTTCGTTGACAAAGCCAACAAAATCCCTTTTTTATACTTTTCTTATTTTTTACGAGTTCGGGAATCTACATCTCTTCTGGGGTTCTTATTATGTTTATGTCATCAACATAAACTGCGACTATAGCAAATTTAAAATTTATCTTCTTGATAAAAACACAAGGACAAATAAGATTATTTTCATATCCAATTTTCAACAAATATTCACTTAGATGATTGTACCACATTCATCTATATTGCTTCAGTCCATACAAGGATCTTTGTAATTTAACATAATACATTTGTCGTTGTTTTGGATTATATGTTTCAGGAATTTTAAATCCTTCAGGGATTTTCATATATATGTCATTATCCAATGAGCCATACCAGTAAGTTGTTACTACGTCCATGAGGTGAATGTCAAGTCCTTCAGAAACCATTAAACTAATCAACAATTTGAAAGTAACTACATCCATAACAGGGAAATAGGTCTCATTATAATCTATACTAGGCCTTTGTGAGAAACCTTGTGCTACAAGACACGCCTTATATCTCACAATTTCATTCAATTCATTTCTTTTATGTACAAAAACCCATTTATACCCAACAGGTTTGACATTCTCAGGTGTTTGGACTACTGGTCCAAATACCTTACGTTCGGCTAATGAGTCTAGCTCAACTTGTATTGCTTCTTTCCATTTTGGCCAATCATTTCGATATTGACATTCTTCTACAGTTTGAGGTTAAGGCTCATTATCATTAATAATTGTTGAAGCAATCGCATATGCGAACACATCGTCAACAACAACTTTATTTTTTCTCCGCATATTTCCAAATTTTAATGAGATCTCATAATTTTTTGGTATCGGAAACACTTCTGGTGTTGCTTTTGTGGAAATATGGGATTGTTGATAGATATTTCTTTTAACCTCTTCTTGAGTGTTAATGACCTCTTTTGGAGTGTCACTTTTATTCATTTCCTTTTTTTTTTTTCCGAGGAATAGTATCCTTTGCACCAATTGGTCTACCACGCTTTTTGCGCATTTTAGATTTATTAGATGCTATTACCATTGGGTGTTCTTCAGGAACAATCAATCTAGTAGGAATATTTGTGGCTGGAACATGTAATTGAGTGACCTTTTTGGTGTTTGTAAAAACATCTAACAATTGATTTGCAGCATTCTGTAAATGAATTATTCTTTAAACTTCAAGTTCACATTGATTTGTGCGTGTATCAAGATTAGACAAAGTTGGTGTGTTCCAACAAATTTCTTATGTTTTTAATCCTTTACCTTTTCCTTCTCCTAATGAAGGGAAAACTGATTCATCAAATTGACAATCTAGAAATCTTACTCTAAAAAGATCACTAGTTAGTGGTTCAAGATATCTAATGATAGAAGGAGAATCAAAACCAACATAAATACCAATCCGACGTTGTAGTCCCATTTTACTTCGTTGCACAGGTGCAATAGGAACATATATTGCGCAAGCAAAAATTCTAATATGAGATATATTAGGTTGGTAGTTAAACACAAGGTATGAAGGTGAAAACTTGTGATATGCAGTTGGTTTAATTCTAATCAAAGATGTAGCATGCACTATAGCATGACCTTAAGTAGATGCAAGAAGCTTTGATCGCATAAGCATAGGTTTAGCAAAAAATTGTAAACACTTAATGAAAGATTCCGCTAAACCATTTTGTGTATGAATATGTGCAATAGAATGTTCAACACTTATTCCTATTGACATGCAATAGTCATAAAATGCTTTTGAAGAAAATTCACCTGCATTATCTAAATGGACAGTTTGAATGAGATGATCAAGAAAACTTGATCTTAATTTTATTATTTGAGTAAGAAATTTAGCAAAAGCAACATTACGAGTTGAAAGTAGACAAACATGTGACCATCAAGTGGAAGCATCAATTAAAACCATAAAATATCGAAATGGTTCGCAAGATGGATGGATTGGGCCACAAATATCTCCTTGCATTCTTTGTAGAAAGGATGGAGACTCTAAAGATAATTTAGATGAAGAAGGTCTAACAATTAGTTTTCCTTTAGCACAAGAAATACAAATGATCCTTTAATGGATGTCCATGTGTATTTTTAATGATTCGTTGCATCATAGTTGAACCAGGATGGTTAAGACGATCATGTCAGAGTATAAAACTTTTAGGCTTGGAGCACTTCCGGTACATAAAATTTGATCCAACCATCCTTATTTTTGTGAAATATGACAAAATAAAAAACTTGAAAAATTTTCCAATATGATCTTTTGGTTTGAAACTGTAGATGTAATTAAAAGATATTTCATCTCCTTAATTTTTGGTTTCAACATGATATCCATTGTGACGTATATCTTTAAAATTTAGTAGATTTCTTTAGGATCTACTAGAATACAACGCATCATCAATATACAATTTTGTCTCATTTGAAAACATAATATGAACTCTTCCAGAGTTCTCTATTACATTTGCAGAGTCAGATATTGTATTAACATTAATTTCAACTAATGTTAATTGTAAGAAATATTTTTTAACACTAAGAATTGTGTGAGTCATGCCACTGTCCATCAAACACATGTTATCCTCTATTTTATCAAGTTTATTTTGTATGATCTAGTAAATGAAAAAATAAAATTTAAGAATTAAGAAATATAACAAAATATTACCAAACATATTATATGTAAAACTTTTAAAAATTACATAAATTAATTTTTTCAAAGGAACATAAAAATGAAGATAATTTAATAGTAGACATTTCCATCTCCAATCAAATGATCAATTTTGCCACTATGATCCACAAAAAAAAAATCAGAAACATTAAAATCAACATCTAAAGGAGACTCATACTTAGCATCAATGAGTTCAGACAAATTCACTTCAACATTTTTCCCTTTTCCTTTTAACAATGCCTTGTAAAGATCAACAAGGTGTTTAGGAGTGCGATATATTTGAGACTAATGACCTTTTGTTCCACACCTATAGCAAATATTGTCATTATTTTGCACTTTGTTATTTTGTTCAGAACTTTCGTTATTCTTTGCCCACTTCCTTTGAGTCTTTTCAGCATTTTTGCTTTCAAACTTTGAAAGATGATCATCACGGGTCTAACAATTTTTCCTACCACGACACTTTTTACCACCACGACCTCGTCCATGACCTTGAGAAAAAATCACATTCAGTTCAGGAAATGATGTTGAGCTAGTTGGACGAGATTGATGATTTTTCAACAAAAGTTCATTATTTTGTTCAGCCACCAGTAAACAAAAAATTAGTTCAGAATATTTTGTAAATCTACGCTCACGATATTACTGTTGTAGGAGCACATTCGAGACATGAAAAGTCGAATATGTTTTTTCTAACATATCATCATCAGTAATTTTTTCTCCACATAACTTCAATTGAGAGTTAATTTTAAACAAGGCTAAATTATATTCACTTATAGTTTTAAAATCTTGCAGTCGCAAGTGTATCCAATCATATCGAACTTTTAGAAGAATTACCGTTTTTTGGTGTTCATACTCTCTTTTAAGTTGTTCCAAAGGACTAATGAGTCCTTTATAGTAAGGTACTTAATTTTCAATTTTTTGTGTAAATTGTGTCAAAGGAAAATCATTGCCTTTGCGCGATCCTGTTGAGATATTTGATTTCCTTTTTCAATTGTATTATCAAGATTCATAGCATTAAAGTGAATCTTAGCATCAAGAACCTATGGTAAATAATTTCTTTCAGAAATTTCAAGGACAACAAATTCAAGTATTGTGAGATTTGACATCATAAAGTCACTTTGAAAAATAAATAAAAATTCAAAAGTTAGGTAAATATTAAAATTTAAATGTTATTCTTACATATATTTCAACATAAAAACATTTAAGAAAGCGTATTCAAGATAAGAAATATAGTTAACACATAAATATAGTTTAACAAAAAAAAAAAAAAACTAAAGTAATATAGATAACAAACGTTAAAAAATAAATAAATAAGATTTTTACCTTAGAATAATACCAACGAAATTTAAAAGATTCTATTATACCATGAGAGACTTGATCATATTGATAACGTGTTATAAATGAAATAAAAAGAGAATTATAAAAAAATTAAAGTAACAAAATTTGGAACTATAGAAATTCAGTTGTCTAATTTTTCAGGAACTAGATGTTAATATTAAAATGTAAATGTTATTCTTACATATATTTCAACATAAAAACATTTAAAAAAGCGTATTCAAGATAAGAAATATAGTTAATACATAAATATAGTTTGATAAAAAAAAAAAAAACTAAAGTAATATAGATAACAAACGTTAAAAAATAAATAAATAAGATTCTTACTTTAGAATAATATCAATGAAATTTAAAAGATTTTGTTATACCATGAGAGATTTGATCGTACTGATAACGTGTTGTAAATGAAATAAAGAGAGAATTATAAAAAAAAATTACAGTAACGAAATTTGGAATTATAGAAATTTAATTGCCTAATTTTTCAAGAACTAAATGTTACTATTTTTTATTTTTGTTTCAATTTTAATTATAAAATATGCCCTTATATAGGTAAAAATTATATTGGTATTCCAAAAGTTAATTTCATAATGAACAATTATGCGAGCATACCAAAAGTTATAACATATTCTCAAATATAATACACACGTTTTATAATAAACTAATTATTTTATACTTAATATCACTTTATTATGTCAATAACTTTATTATTTTTTTTTATAAAAAAACATTTATTATAATATTGGGACGATGAGTCATTGCCTATTGGGTAATGTTGAAATAAAAACTGCCCCAAATATACAATTACTTGGTAACAACGCCCGGTATCTGTTTTCTCATATTGGCTCTCAATATCTCCTCCCGTCTGTCTTCTTCTCTTCTCCGCTTGCGTGGGTTATCATTTCTAACCTTCCGGAGTTCTCGCCGGTCTTGGGCTTCTTCCATCCGTAGCTTAGCAGATCCAGGTATCACTCCGTCTGCTTCCTCTTTCTGGGTTTCTATTTTTCTAACCTCTGCTTCCCTTCTCCTTTGCAAAAATTGTGTCTTTTTTTTTTTTTTTTTAATTGAGTAGTTGATTCGGTAGAGGGCGCCAAGGACTTGCCACTCGTACGAGTAAGACGAGCAAAAAGTCCCCATGAGACGATCTCCAAAAAAAAATTTAGAAAAAGAAATCCCACACTATGTGTATCCCATCCATAATGTAAAAACCATTAAACCAGGTAGTTATGGAAATCTTTGGAAGTATAAGAGATATATTTGTTCCTTCAGAGGCTCTTCCGTTTATGTCCTTCCACCCCACCTGAAAATTTGTGAGAAGGATCAAAGACAAATCCTTTTTCCTGTCTGGGCTTGTTTGGATGCCTCTCCAAGCCTAGATTTCCTTCTTCATGGTCTCACCAGCTGTTGCCCATATTAGGTTAATCAGATGAAGGGCCGAATCCCATAAACTTTTAGGGTGGGTAGCTGAATCTGAATTGGCAAGCATGGTCCAATTGATTTTCTGGGATATACGGTTGTTTCAGTTTACTGTCCAATTTTAGTTGAATATGGCTTTCATATCTTAGTTATTGGTTCGCATAAGATAGTTGCTCCTATAGCCATCCAGATAACATAGATGGTTTCAACTCGAGACACGGTCATATACTGCTGTGTTTTTTAAATAAGTCAATTTATTGATCTTATTATGTGTTCAATTGGGTAGTTGCATTTTGTTAATGCCATTAGCTGCTTTGACAGAATACTGCTGGAGTGTTTGAAAGAAACCTGGGAATTATATGTAAATTGTGTTCTGAAGAAAGATGAAGGGCCAAAGCAGTTACGTGCCGCCCCCTTATATTCCTCTGGGACAATCAGATCCAGAAGCAGAGGTCATTGTGCACAGTGATGATAATCTTGTTCATAATCATGGAAGCGATGTCCCAGCACAGTGGTCATCTGGAATCTGTGCTTGTTGCGATGACATGCCGAGCTGTACGCTACTTTCTGCCTTGTGACCTTGATTTATCAGAAGGAAAAAATAATGAAGGTGCATTTTTTGTATATTTAATAAAAAATGATAGTCTACCCTTAATTGTTTACGTTTTATGATAGGCAGTTACACTTGAGATGTAAATGAAACATAAACTGTGGTAGGGCATGGTGTTTGAACTCCCATGCTTCTCCAAAGTAATCTTTTCTGAATGTTCTCCAATTGCTTTTGCTATTGAGCAAGGAACGGTATGGAGGGACATAATGCATTCAGAGGTTTGGAAGTTGAGAAGGTACTCTTGATGAGTGTAAGTATTCCTTATTTTGACGGATAAATCCTTTTCAATCCAGCAAGTTTTTCTAAAATGTCTCAATGATAGGATTCCAAACTCCTCTCTCTTCGAATTTAGCTCATAGAGGGAGGCCAAGGATGGTAGGAAAAGCATCCGCCAATTTGCAGCCAAGAATGCCCTCAAGGAGTGCCTCCTTAATGCTGTCCTTCATTGAAATAATTGCACTTTTTCTCAAATTGATTTTATGCCCCAAGATTACTCCAAAACCGATAAAAATGCACGTTAGACAGTGTTGTTGTGAATAAAGTGGGGCTGGGAGACTTCCATTTCTCTACCATTTGATGCTACTTGGGTGACTTTTTGCAGCAGGAGACTGAAACTTCTATCATTATGATAATCAAAAAGAGAGAGAGAGGGGATCACCTTCCTCAACACTCTAGAAAAATAGGAAAAAGTTTGGGGGTCAGCTAGTTATCAGAAGCAAAAAATGTTGAAACTCATTGACAGATCCATTTACATCAAAATTCCCCAAAGGCCGTTTTTTGACCATATAGAGGAGAAATTCCCAACTCACATGGTCAAAAGCTTTTTCAATGTCGAGTGTGCGAACCACCCCGCATTTCCTTGCCTTGGAGTTGGCAACCAAGACTTCAGAGGAATTAGGGCTGCATCCATGATTTGTCCACATGATACTGAAGTGTATTGTGCTGGCCAATAATTTCCAGTGTCTCTTTCTTGTGTCTAAGGCAAGCACCTTGGATAAAATTTTATAAATACTTACCACTAGGCTAATAGGATGGAAATCCTTGATGTTAAAGGCCCTTGCTTTTGTAGGAATCTGTGCAACTACAGATGTTGAACTTAAGCTGCCTGAGTCTGCATGATCCGTGGAATTCATAAAAATATGGATTATGTCCTGCTTAAGGTTCCGGCTTGTTTGAAAGAAAGCCAAAGAGAAGCCATCAAGCCTTGGAGCTTTCTCTCCATTGCAGTCCTTGAGGGCTTCAAGTATTTTCTCCTTATGAAAAGGCCTGCTTTTCTAGCCACTGTGCAGGGGAAGTATTTGAAATGCATAAAGTTATGCCATTAACTTTTAGTCTCCAAATCACAATTTGGAGTAGATATCCTTATACAAAAAATGCCCTTCGTGATGTTCTCTTCCTTTACCAAACTCTTCCCCCTTGAGTTCTAACTTTGGTCGAGGTGTTGAACCTTCTGTGGGCTTTCTGCTGTTGAGTGGAAAAAAAAAACTGCTGTTCCAATCCCCTCTATATGCTACAAGGCCCGGGATTTTTGTATCCAAGTTGTTATTTCCATGTTTCTTCCAAGTTGTTTCTTTGGCTTTGAGGCTTTGAGCTATTTGTCTCTCATCAAGCTCTTTCAGGCTGCTAAGGATTGCATCCTTTTTCCAGTCAATACTCCCAAAAGTGTTCTTATTCCACCGTTTCAACTTTTCTTTCAATCACGACAATCTTGAGGCACCCAAAAAGCTTGCTTGCCCTTCAAATTGAAGCCAGGATTACCATAACTTAAGTTGATCACCAAAGCCTTTTATGCTTAAGCCACATGTTTTCAAAACCGAAGGGAGCTTTGCCCCATTTTATTTTATTTTATTTTGAGAACAAAGGAAGATTTGATTAGAAGAGAAAGAATTTTCAAAAGGGAGAATGAGACATATCCCGAGAAAAACTAGGACAAACCACAAATAAATAATTTGAAACCACAAAGAGAGAAAGATTAACAAGTTAGCATGTTCCTCCAATCTCTTTGTAACTCCTGAAATCTTGCCACTTTGAAAAATCCATAACCGACACACGGCAGTGAGGCCAAATACTGAAATTTTTTCTTCAACCAGCACCCAATTTAATTTTTTTCCCAGAAAATATCTGAGCATTTCGCTCCATCCATATTTCCCGTAAAACCTCAAAAATACCGCACTTCAATATTGCTGCCCTATTCTTTGCTGTACCAAAGCCTACGAAAGAGATGGCTAACAAGTCTTCCACCGAAGGACATACACAACTCTCTCTCATAATACCAAAAAGCTTGTTCCAAATCCTTCTTGCAAATTTACAATGCAAAAGAAGATGAGAAGTAGTCTCAGAGTTTTTGTAACTGAGCGCACGTACATTGGGGGAGAGAGTCTTCAAAGGTCTCCTAATTTGCCTCAAGTTATTAGTATTTATCTTATTAGGCACAACCAATGGAGTGAAAGCCTTAATTCTTGGGGGAGCCTCAGCCTTTCAAATGATAGAATAGAGCGGAAATGAAGAGTTGGAATGGATTAAAAATTCAAAAAGAGATTTGCAAGAATATACTCCCGATTGATCCAAAGATTAAGAACAAACATCTCTCCCCGAAGGAAGGTTACTCCCATTCAATAAAGATAACAAAGAAGAAATTCCACCATCTCCCTGTCGTTTAGAGGTCTCCTATAGTGGAGATTCCTGTAAGCCAAAGGGCTGCTCGAGTCACCAACAAAGAAAGATATGGCTCTATTTTACTTGGCTCCATTTTATTCCTCTTGTTGGCTGCATCAAGAACATTAGGGAAGTGATCCAACACGGGTCTTGGAAAAAGTTTCCCCAGTACCTTGTGGAAATGTCTTCTATTTTGCTTGGCCTCATTTTATTCCTCTCATTGGCTGCATCAAGAATAATAGGGAAGTGAGCCAAGATGGGCTATGGAAGAAGTTTCCCCAGTACCTAGGGGAAATGTTCTTCCCAACATTATGAGATTAACTGTCAATCCTAGAGTACAAGGGATCTTTTGAGAGTTAGATCATGTGAAAGAGCCAGCTAGGACAGGAAGATCAAAGGGGGTAATTCACATTAATAAATACTAGAAATTGCTTCATGCTTATGCTCTCTGAAATCCCTCTACTTCTTAGATGGGGGTATAAAATTAACACACCCCTCAATGACCCAAGGGGCATCCCACTTGGCTTTGACCTTAAAAAACTCCTTGGGTCCTTCACCTGGACCATAAACACGGGTAAAAATCCATGTCAAATTATCCTCCAAGTTCCTGAAGAAGCATTTGTTGTATGATGCAATATTTCCATTGCGCCATCCTTCCATAAAACAAGATCTTTCGGATTTCCAGTAGCTGCAAGGTAGATCTATGCAATTTTGTGCCCCTTTACTCCTATTCTTATATCCTCTTTGTTGTATACTTAATATTTTTCTCTTCTTCTACCTATTCTTCACACTTCGATGCCCCCCCCCCCCCTCCCCCCTAGAGGATGTGTTGTTCTCCATGTATTTCTTCTCTTAATAAATCTCCTTTCTAAGAAAAACCAATATACCATTACCTTCTAACTTTAACACCTAACAACCAATCTCCAAAAGTAGTTAATTACCAAAATACCTTTTTTTGTTTAGATTTTTCTAGAGGACGCTTTTCTCCTTGTATTCCCTTTTTCTCACTTAATAATTCTTTTTTTTTTTTATGCTAGCTTAATACTAATACATAGATACTTTCTATCTTTGACCCCAAACTACCAATCTACATAGTCACCAAATAAGAGTCTTGAATGTGAATTTTTTCTTTTTTCAGTTTCAAGTCTGTGGGCTTGGTAGAACATATTGGACTCGGCCATATTGCCTAGAATACGACTGTAAAATGGGGGTCATATGATGGGACATCTTGATGGAGAGCTAAATGAACTATTGAAATTGCAAGTGTGGCATTGTGCATTTTTATCTCTTTTTTGGAGATAACTCAGCCTCAAGTTTCATTATGTTAGAATAAAATGGCCTAATTCAATCTTATTCAGCTTTGGTATAGGAACCTGAGGGATGGTATCTACCCATTATGTTGACTCTGGAAGTATCATAGTTCTTGTCATTATGTCAAGCATGTTATCTAGTTAGGCAAGACGTATTTTAAGTGACATTGAGAAAACAATTCAAATGACTACTGGTGGAATTTAACGAGTTGTTTGGTATCATGTTTATTTTACATTTTTGTTGAAGAAATAGGTGGCAACAACTTGTTTGTCTGTGTCGCTAGTTTCTAATTTTCGTAAATCTGAAAACAAGATTTTATGATTTTTAGTTATGCATGTTGCTGCAATGCCAAAATTCATTTTTGAGCCTTAAATAATTCATTACACAATTTTTAATGCAAATAAAATAAAATAAAATAAAATTGCCATGTTAATTTAAAACTAAATTTAAATAAAAATACCCATAAATTTCTATATATGTATATTTTTTTAAAAGTAGAAGTTATCCAAAAAATACTTGAACCATTTTTCAACCTTCATATGCAATAGGATTGCTCTTGAAGCACTAAAAGAGAGTTTAAAAATATAATAATTAAGTAAAATTTTTATAATTCATTTTTTTGTTATAATATTTTGAATTTGTATTCTTTTACATTTTCATTACTCTAATCAAAACTTTTAATTATTATTTGATCCAAAAAATGAACATGCATTCCATGAAGTTTTCAATCTGTTTTGGTTTTGGAAATTTAACCAAGGTTGTTTGCAATTTTTAGATTCTACTTTTGGTTTTTAGTTTTAATTTCTCATTTTTATCTGCATGATTTTTGACAAGGATGCCAAACAGCTGCTAAAATTTCTTAAATTTTTATTCTACTCGTTTTCATGAGATCTTGATCATTTTAATGCCATTAACACAAAACCACATTAACTACAACGGTTGTCTAGATTGTTTACTTCAAACTATCAATGGAAGTTCGGGGGTTGTAGTTACCAAAAACTCTAGCCTTGCATTTGGGATTATATATTTCATGCAATCCACTATTGTGTGGATATAGACAAAATAAAATGCATAATTGTATTGAGCTTCTTCAAGTTCCAGAAAAATCCAAATCCAATCTCAAAACTTCCTACTCTCAAATGTAGCATAAGATCCTAACATTGTCATGGGATTTTAGAACCAATCTCAAAGTCCAATTGCAAATGTTAGTAACCCGAACAAGCTGAAGATATTATAATTGTAGGGAAATTTGTTTTCACTGTCAAGTCCTTTTACAACCTCATCAATCAGGATTGTGTCCTATTTCCCTGTCAAGCCTGTGAGGTCAGGAGTACCCAGGAAAGTGTTTTTTTTTTTGCTTGGGAAGCAACAATTCTTTTGGGTAAAACCTTAGGAGAAGAGTTATCTATCATTCACCGTAGCTGGTATTATTTGTCCAGAAAGGAGAGAGCACCGTCGAGTCTTCTTGCTCATGGGAGTTGTGGGGTCTTATTTGGTAGTGTCTTAATGCCATGTACAGTGATTGCAACCTTACATAGTCGAAATGTTAACTGTGCTGAAGTGGGCAGGAATAACTTAGTTAGGTGTCAAAAAATAGTCCCTGTGCCTGTCTTTGTGCATTTGGAGGGAGCATAACAGAAGAGCCTTTGAGGGAAAGGAGTCTTCTGAACAGAGTTAAAAAACTTTATGTACTCTTTTGCTGGAGCTCTGTAAGTTTTATGCCAGAACTCAGTGTGTGGCTGGATATTTGGCGGAACAGCATTCTTGAATATCTTGTGGGTGCCTCATTCCAATTACATCATTTTGGCTACCAACCAGCCAACAATACTTGTAAATGGAATGATATTTTCATTCCTTCGTTTGGATTGTTGCTTGCCAAATATGGCCTAAATTTTTCTACTGGGGAAATGAGGTTTGTCCAAAATTACCACCATTCCCCCTGTCCTAGTGGGTGTATGAAGTTTTTGTTTTTGGTGGGTGTAGACGAGAGAGAGTTATATGTGCCTTGGGATGTGAAGCACTCCATTTCCTCTTGCATGGTAAATTTCATATGGAAATGTTAATCAGGTTATAACTGATCATGGGCACACATGCCTTGCAGCAGTTCCCTTCTCATGTATTATAGAATAATGGTTATAAGAATTTAGAGAAGTTGGTTTTTGGGAAGTTGAGATTTATAGATGGTAGATTATGGAAGGGTACTTACTACTTAGTAGTTTTAACTTTTAAGGTGTCAGGAAAGTTGTTGCAGGAAGTTCAAGAAAACGGACCCACTGCAGATTTCACAAGTGTTCCAAAACTGTTACAATTCAATCTTCTTAGTAGTATAGAAATTGTATATTAAGAATCTGAAATTTATCAACTAATTGGATCTTTCATCTTCGTACAGGTTGCATAGGCCTCATTTTTCCTTGCTTTCTGTTTGGAAAGAATGCTGAGTTTTTGGGTTCCAGAACTCTGATAGGATCATGCATGACCCATTTTTTTGTTTGGGCCCTAGTCAACACCGTCTGCTGCATGCTGACTGATGGTATTGTATGGGGAATACCTGGATGCTTTATGGCATGTTATGCTTGTGGCTATCGAAGGGCATTACGGTCAAGGTATAACCTGCCGGTATGTCATATACATCTTTTTATCATTTATGATTCACTTTATTACATAAAAAAATTATTTATGCTTTCTGTTTTTCAATCATTTGAAACCATTTAGTATTTATTTGAAAAAGTACTTGTCCAAAAGTAGTCTAAGATTACTTATCATAAGTACTTTTTCAGATAAGTACTTTTTTTTTTCTGAAAAAATAATTTCTCAAAAAATACTTATTTTCCTAGAAAAAAGTAGTTTGGAAAAGTGCTTTTTGGAATTAGTACTTATTTAATGTAAACCAAACACTACTGTTGACACAGGTACTTAATTTAAGAACTTTTCATAATGAGTACTCGAGACGTTCCAAGTGGGCGCATAACATCCTTGACTTCACTATGTAGTATAGATGTCTTACCTACATATAAAGTATCAGCCATCTTCAATTAATGTTCACAACTTACGCTACAGAAAAGAAGCACCTCTTTTTAATAACTTATTGTTCTATATATAGATTTAATTTTAAAGTAGTATTTAATTTGCATGGCTATTAAACTGAGACATGAATTTCAAGCAATATGAACATGTTGACAAATTACACGTACTCTATGTTTGGAAGCATGGAATTCAACCTCATTATCTGAATTTGTGTGGGCTTGGATATAATGTAATACAAAATTGTATTTTCTTCTGAATCCATACAGATCCAAATCCAAGCACCAAGATCTATGCTCCCAAACACTACCATAGTGTAAATTTCTTAGGATTATAACTGTCAGTTTTGGTACTGCTCGCATTTTGATCATCACTTCATTTTATTAGAAGCGCGTACTATATTCATCATGTTTGCATAAAAACAAGTCATCAAATGGTAAATGGAATTCAATTGACATGGTTTTGGTAAACATGACTAATTCAACCATTTGATTGGAAAGTATAATTTATCATGGTATTCTTCATTTTTATTGTCATATAATTTTCCTTTTTTTCATCGTTCTACTGTGCAGGAGGCGCCTTGTGGAGACTTTGTTACACATTTTTTCTGTCATTTATGTGCTATTTGCCAAGAATACAGGGAGATTCAAGAAAGGTCCTCCAATTCTAGCCCCCCTGATCTTAGATTGGCGGCTGTCACAGCACCACCTGTTCAGATGATGGATTCAACCCCAAAGGATTAATGTTTCTGTGTTTTTGCCATATCTTTTTGCATCCATTTTATTCCGATGGATACAAGTGCTATTTCCTCCCCTTTCTTCCTCCCCGACACTCCCGCTCCCAAGATATTGTTTGGAACTATGTTTAAACATGGAATAGTTTGTGCATTTGTTTATTATTGCAGTACTGCTATGGATTCCAATTCATAATCATGTACGTTAGTGATTCCCACGCAAAGAAAGGGGATAATTTAGGCTAAAAATGAAAAGTTAGCATGGAATATTGGGCCTGGGGTATTTTTTGAATGCTGATTGAAAAAGCAGACAACGGGGAAGCAAAATTCAGTATTAAGATGGTATTTCAGTCAGGGCTTACCTTGCAGAAGGCGGGAGTGGGGAAGTGGTGCTTCTCGCATTATCATTTTCAAGACGCCTTTGAAAGTGAAGAACAGGATCAATCTCCAAACTTATTTTTGCATTCTAGCTGCTAGAAAATGATTGAAAGCTCAAATCTAGTGATAGATCGCTGAATGGCGGAATCTTTTCCTTTACCCTATGCTTTGTCTGCTGGGTTTTTGTTTCCCTTGGTGTGCCGACTTGGATAAGCTCTCCAAAAGAAAGATGCCTCTTTGAAGGATGAACCTTCAATGTATGCTAGGATTCAACTAGAATCAAGAAAAAAAAAAAAGAGCAAGAGTGAATCTAGTTCGTCCATATAGGAATGATAGCTTTTAGAGGAGAAAAAAGTTTGTGCCTTCAATTCAAATAATATGAAAATTTATTTACCCATTGGAGAAGTAGCAATGTACAATTGAAAGAGACAGACTAATCCAAAAAGAAACATGAACGAAAAGGAAAAGCCACCCGAAAGGTTATATGAACACGAATGGATAATGCTGACACTACTATGCTTATGCATAAATCATTTAAACCAAATGAAAGTCTCTCAGCACATGCTAGAGAGCTTGAACTAGGGCGTGCCAATTGCTCCACTTTAAACCAGATTCAATAAAGATTCTATCATTCAATGAGGATTTGCGAATGGATATTTCTTTTTCAACAGATAAGGCGAAAGAATTCACTGCTATTGATTTGAAGGAGTTAATCCAATTACCAAAGGAAGACGAGTCTCACTGTAAAAGGGATTTGAACAGTTGGAGTGACTTCTTTAATTCCCAAACCATACACGATTCAGAGTTGCAGTTATTACAAACCAACGATTGCAAATGGAAAATTTATGGTTGATGGTCTTGAAGAAATTTTCAAGTTGGGAATAGAGAAATGGCATCAAATATTAATTGGAAGGTTTCTCCCGAGGCCCCTCCATTTTCTTATGTTCAAAGGATTATAGGGAAATTTTGGAAGAAAATTGGAGATGTGGACAATTTTACTTTAGCATCTGGCGGATTCATTTTCAAATTTGCCAATCAAGATGACAAATCTAGGGTTCTTGATAATGGGCCTTGGTTTATTGGCAATCCCCCCCCCCCCCCTCCCCCTTTTTTTTTTTTTACACATTGGAATCTGAAGGTAGAAAATGAGAAAGTGCAAATTGGTAAATTGACAATTTGGGTGACATTTTTCAATGTGCCCTTGATCTATTGGACTCCTAAAGGGCTTAGCTACATCGTAAGCTCCTTTGGTAATACCTTGTTTCTCGGTACAAAGCAGTTGAAAAATCTGTCAATAGCAAGAATCTGTATTGAGGTGGACTTCAATGATTCATTGCCTGATTTTGTGGATATCAAAACTCATTCAGGAGAGGTTGTAAGGATTGAAATCAAATATGCTTGTGAACTTGAAAAATGTCAATACCATGAGTTTTGGGCATTAGACTATGAGCTGTAATATCAAAAAGCAGTGGTGAAGAGAGCTGATTGAAATGAACTCTTGAAAGAGGTATATGTGATTGATAAAGATAATATGTTGGAAGAATTCACTGGTCGAAAAGGCAAAGAGAAGCTTGCTATTGAGTTAGATACTACTAATACTTCCACAGGGGAGCAAATTACAGTAGCATCTTGTTGTGTAAATAACCTGATTGCTTATTCTAATTTTCAGATTTTAATCAATTATAAATCTTCTTGGCAGTCTTCATAAACCACAATACAAATATGATTTTATCTCTGTAGCAATCACAATCACGCCTAAATTGAAACTTGCTTATTTCAACGTGTGCTTGTGTGCCAAGCCTGAACAAGAAAATATTTATTCACCAATCAACATTAAGCAAAACCACAAGAATTGCAACAAAATATAAACATGCAAAATCACAAAACCACAAGAACGCATTTACGTGGTTCGGCCTAAAAATTGGCCTACATCCACGACAATAACACACCTTCGGAGGTGCATTATTAAAGACGGTGGAAATAAATATATATACACAAATCTACCTCTTTGGGCGTACTGATCTCCTTTAAAAATTAGCTCAAGAATGACCCAAGAAAACCCCTCTTTGCACCTGCGAAGAACCTTAGGCTTCTTCCTATCTTCCTCCTTGATTTCTCTGAAAGAAACCCTCCCAAAACCTAGATTTGTCCTCTTTATTTCAGCTTACCCAGGCGCGAACCAGCGCTAGCCACAAGAACCCCAAATATGAATTTTTCCCTTTGTTGCATGCTCTCTCTAATCTGTTGCAAACTCTCTGATGAAGGTTCTGGATTTTTTTTTTCTTTTTCCCCCCCACAACTGCTGGTTCTTTTTTTGAAAAATAAAATACAAGCCAAATTTAAAATTACATCGATGCCCTTAATAAAAACTGCAGTCGTTGGATCTCCGCTGCAAATGGGCGATCCTGATTTCTTTCTTCTTCAAGCTTGACACTCCAACAATGCTCCACCTTGGCAAGCTTGTGACCCTTGCACCTCCTTAGCATCTCCTATGGCTGTTCCTGCAAAACAAACATTAGTAACTTCCAAGGTTAACCAAGTTTGAACAATGTTCAAACTTGGATTTAGGTATTGCTTTTGTCATCATATCAGAAGGATTATCCTCTGTTGGAATTTTCCTTACTTCTATTTCACCACTAAAAATAATATCCCTCATAAAATACAGCCTAACATCTATATGCTTGGACCTATCATGATAAACATGATTCCAACCTAAATGAATAGTGCTTTGATTGTTACCATAAATTATAACGGTTCCACTATACATTCCTAACTCTAGACATAGTCCTTTTATCCATATAGCCTCCTTGAAGGCTTCATTCATGGCAATATATTCAGCCTCCGTGGTAGACAAGGCTACCATTGACTGCATGTGTGATTTCTAACTAATAACACTACCTAAAAAAGAAAAGACCATATTAGACAAAGACTTCCTGGTATCTAGATTTCCAGCATAGTCAGAATCTACATATCCTTTTAACCCTATTTCACAATGCATATCCCTTTTTCCAAATATTAATCCTTACTGTTTTGTTCCAGACAAGTATTGAAAAATTTGTTTTAAAGCATGCCAATGTGGTTTTCCAGGTTTGCTTATAAATCTACTCACTTGACTTACAACATAAGATAGATTAGGTCTAGAACATACCATAACATACATTACACTACCAACCATACTAGCATAAGGTATTCTATTCATAAATAGTGACTCATTTTCAGTTTCAGGACACTGTTTTCTAGACAATTTAACATGTTGTGCAACAGGAACGGAAGTAGATTTAACATGACTCATTCCAAATCTTTTTAACACCTTTGAGATATAAGACTTTTGAGACAAGTAGAGAAACTTTTTATTCCTTTCTCTAGTTATTTCCATACCAAGTATTCTTTTAACAGGTCTTAAGTCTTTCATTTAAAATTCAGATTTAAGAATGCACTTAACTTGATTTAACATATCCAAGTCTCCACAAGCAACCAACATGTCATCAACATATAATAGCAAATATATATGACATTTATCACATGATTTATAATAGACACAACCATCATAATTGCTTCTAAAGAAATCATTTTGAATTATGTAAGAATCAAATCTTTTATATCATTGTCTAGGTGATTTTTTCAGCCCATATAAAGATTTCTTTAATAAACATACATGATTTTTATTCATTTCTGTATTAAAGCCCTCGGGAGGTTGCATATAAATTGTTTCTTCTAAAGTACCATGCAAGAAAGCAGTTTTAACATCATGTATAGAAGCAAAATATAATAGAATTCTAATTGAACTATGCCACACAGCATGGGAAAATATTTCATTATAATCTACCCTTTTCCTTTGTGTAAATCCCTTAGCCACTAACCTAAATTTATACCTAGGTGGTTCAACTTTAGGGATTCTCTCTTTCCTCTTAAAGATCCACTTGGATCCTATGAGTTCCTATTTTTCCGGTCTAGGTACCATCATCCATGTCTTATTCTTATTTAGAGACTCCATTTCTTCATACATTGACAGAATCCATTTCTCAGCCTCTGTACTATCCATGGCCTCTCTAAAAGTCCTAGGCTCCACCTCAATTTCTATTTCAGTAATAGAAAGAGCAAAAGTTGTCATATCAGCTTCCTTATACCTTTAAGGAGGTCTTATGACCCTTCTCTCCCTATCCCGTGTTAGAAGGTAGGTTTTACTTAATTCAGAGGTTTCTATTTCTAAGTTTTGCTCCTCAGAATTTGCAGCATCTGTTTCTAAATGGCTATGAGAATTGGAGGATTGCTCCACCTCAAGCTGCAGGTCACTAGTATCAGAGTGCCTAACAATTTCATCTGAATTTTCTGGTTTTTCCCCCATTTTAGTTTCATTAAAAACTACATCCTTACTAATACTACATTTTTGTTTTCTAGGTTCTGTAACCCAGAGCTTATAGCCTTTAACCCCTTTTGGGTATCCCACAAAAATGCATTTAATAGCCCTAGGCTCTAATTTATCAGTTTTAATGTGGGCATAGGCTACGCACTCAAAAACTTTTAAATCCTGATAATTAACAGGCTTACCTAACCTAATTTCTTGAGGGGTTTTAAAGTTTAGAGTTGAGGAAGGACACCTATTAATAAGGTATACAACAGTGGTCACAACTTTTGCCCAAAAGGTCTTGGGCAGACCTAAAGTGGCTAGCATGCATCTTACCCTTTCAAGAATAGTCTTATTCATCCTTTTAGTTAATCCATTCTGTTGGGGAGTATCCCTAACAGTCATATGTCTAGAAATGCCCTCAGTTTTACAAAATTCAGAAAATTCATTTGACAAGTATTCTAATCCATTGTCTGTTCTCAATGTTTTAACTTTTCTACCAACTTGAGTTTTAACTAAGGTTTTCCATTCTTTAAACTTTTCAAAAGTATCACTTTTATGTTTTAGAATATAAACCCATACTTTCCTAGAAAAGTCATATATAATTGACAAAAAATACCTAGAACCACCATGAGAATTAACCGTAGCAGGCCCACACAAGTCTGAATGTATGTAATCAAGAGTGTATTTTGTGGTGTGAGTGGGCTTCTTAAAGCTAACCCTAGTAGACTTACCCAAGACACACTCCTTACAGAATGACAATTCCTCAAGTTTCCTATCCCCAAGCAGCCCCTGTTTCTCTAGCTCCTTTAGGCCCTGTTGGCTAACATGTCCTAGCCTCTTATACAACAAGAAAACCTAATTTTCTACCATGTGATTGATAGGTGAAGCCTCACCAATCACTGTCTTTCCTACCAAGGTGTACAACCCATTCTTTAGCACCCCTTTTATCACTACCAATGAACCTCTACATACTCTCATGCTACCTTCTTCAGATTTAAACGTGTACTCTGTCTTATCTAAGCTACCAAGAGAAATCAAGCTTCTCTTTAACTCAGGTTTATAACTCACATCTCTTAGCACTCTTTCAACCCCATCATGCATTAGAAGCCTCATGGTCCCAATACCCTGTATTTTACATGACTTATTGTTTCCTAGGATAACATAACCTCCTTTTAAGCATGTAAAGGACTCAAACCAGTTTTTCAATGGACACATGTGGAAGGAACATCCTGAATCTAATATCCATTCTGTTGATTAAGGTGTAATCCCAAGAGGGGGGGGGGGTGAATTGGATATTAAAAAAAAAATAATCCACTTAATTTCCTTTTACACACTTCTTATAAGTTTACCAACTACTTCTAGTTGCTCAATTATGTGTGAGTGTGGCAATCCTATCTATGCATGCAATATACTCAATTTAAATATAACGCGAAAAATAAAGAGTAAAAGGAAGAGAGAAGACAAACGCGATTTTACGAGGTTCAGCCGACTTGGCCTACGTCCTCGCCTTGAGCAACCACTCAAGGATTCACTAAAAACCCTGCTCCTTAAAGTGGGACGGAGCTTCCCTTACAAACCACTGCTTACAAGAGGTACAACTCCCTCCTTATCCGCTGCTCACAAGAGGTACAACTTCCTCCTCACAACCCGGTTCACAACCTGAACCGTATTTACAATGAAATCTGAAAATAACACTTAAAACAATGCTTCTAACAAAAGCTTGTGAGTACAATTCAATTTCCTAATACATTAACATATGATATAACTTGAAACTCAAGAATGTATGAAAAGCAATACAATCGTTTGATGTATGATATGTGTCAACACACAAATTTGTATTTAATCAAAACTCCCAAGTGAAAATATATTTGGAATACTTTGGAGTCCACTAGGGTTCTTGATTCGCTTTGTAAAGATGCACAAGTATATTTGAAGTGAGCTATTTAACAAAAATTTGACTTGAATACAACTCAATAAAAAATCACAAAGTTTTCCTTCAAGTTCCAATGTTTTAATCAAAGTAGGTTTTTCAATAAGAAGCCCAATGAACAATATATATGAATATGTGTTTATGTACTTCTTGAATCGCAAATCAATCAACCAAGCTAACAAGTTTTTCTCAAAACATGATATTTTCGAAAATCAGTTTTTATATGTGAATACACACTCAAGATCAAAACCTCTTTCTAATGATAAACACGTAAAGAGATGAGAGGTTCTTGAAAAGTAATAACTTGACAGATCAAACCTTAATACTGGATTAAAGTTTAGTTGGATGAATGAATGCCCTTTTGATTTCAGTAGAAATTTTCCTAACGAAGATGGAAGAAGATTGAAGTGCAAAAATCGGCTCTAGGGTTCATGTCTTGTAATGAGATGTATATCTTTCTTGTTGTGTCTCTTTTCTTGTGTTCTAGGGTTTAGATATTCATAATATATATTATATTACCCTTAGAATTAATCTCAGTCGTTAAATTAATAAGATACTTCTCGTGTCTTTTAATAAAAAACTGATTTTTAGGCTTTCCCGCGAGTTCAGGCAACCGAACTCGACTTCAGGCTCTTGAAGTGTCAACTTTAGGCACCTGAGGTTCCAAGGTCAAGCGACCGAAGAGCCTCGGCCAGGTTTTGTCTTCTCCATTTAATTCTTCAGGCGACTGAATTTAATCTTCAGGCAACCGAAGAAATTCTTCAGGCTACTGAGGTTTGAGTTTAGGCGATCGAAGTCCCCATTTTATCAAATTTTCATTTCTAACTAAAAAATCTGCTTGGCTCCTTTTCTTGGGTCTTTCATAAAATATATTTTTCATGATTTTGAAAACATTTCAAGGTCCATGAGAGTTTTCTAATGATGTACATGAAATGCATGAATCCTAAACCATTCTGAGTTACAATGAGCCTCAAATTAAATCATATGAAAATGTTAATACATGAGTTCTAAATACCCTTTCCCAAGATATTCTTGAACTTTGCCGCTTGCATCTTGATTCCCGTACTCTTTGAGTTCCATGGATTTTGCCAAGATTTGTTAACTTTCCGTGCATGCTTAGTGTAAGTCATGTTTACAAACTCAATGCATAGATCAAATATCAAGTGATTTGTTATTATCAAAACAAGATTGGACTCGTAGAGTCAACACATTCTTTTCCCGAATCTTTCTCAGAGACGTTCAACACTTATGCACTAGCATACCCATCTAAAACTACAGCTGCCTTACCTTTTGGTTCAGAGGTAGTGGCGTTGACAACTTTTTTCCTTTCAGGGCAGTCCCTCTTAAAATGCCCTTCCTTGTGATAGGCAAAACACTTTAGTGCTTTGCTTTTAGACTTTGATCTATACCCCTTGCCTTTTCCTTTCTTGTCCCTCTTTTCATACTTACCTCTCACATTTAACCCTTTCCCTGACCCTTTTTAGACTCAAACTTAGTGTGCAATTCCTTAGAGTGCAAAACTGCTTGCACATCTTCTAAAGTCAGCTTCTCTCTCCCATACATCTTAGTTTCTTTAAGATTATCATATGTGGAATGAAGAGAACTCAATAAAAGAATTGTCTGGTCTTCTTCATCTATACTAATATCAATATTAGTAAGATCCAAAAGAATTTTATTAAATTCATCTAAATGTTCATCAATAGATGTTTTAGGGGTCATTCTAAAGGTATAAAGTCTAATCTTCTTATGGAGTCTGTTTCCTAAGGATTTTGTCATATACAAAATTTCTAGTTTTGACCAAACTCCAGCTGCCGTATCCTCATTGGCAACTTCCATAAGCACTTTGTCTCCTAGGGACAAGATAATGGCACTATGTACCTTCTGGAGGATTTTGGGCTTCACTTTGTCGATGGAGGGTAAACTTGGTTTCCCCTCTTGTGAAGTGGAAGTCCCCTTCTTTTCTCCAAGAAGAGCCTCCTCAAGCCTCTGCTGTTCCAAGATGGCACGCATCTTAATCCTCTATAAACCAAAGTCATTTTTTCTAGTGAATTTTTCTATTTCAAACTTAGCGGTCCCCATCACAAAGTCAGGCTTTGATACCATTTGCTGTGTGAATAACCTGATTGCTTATTTTAATTTTCAGATTTTAATCAATTATAAATCTTCTTGGCAGTGTTCATAAACTACAATACAAATATGATTTTATCTCTGCAGTAATCACAACCACACCTAAACTGAAACCTGTTTATTTCAATGTGTGCGTGTGTGCCAAGTTTGATCAAGAAAATATTTATTCACCAATCAACATTCAGCAAAGCCACAAGAATTGTAACAAAATATAAACATGCAAAATAACATATTTCGCATGCATTCAGTGAGGCTCCTCTATTCGGTCGGTTCGGTTAACAATTCTCATTAACCGAAAATTTCAGTTAATTCGGTTAATTAACCAAATTTGGGTGAACCGACCGTTTGCTCAGCCCTAGTTTAATTCATCAAAAAATTGCATTAGATTTCATCAAAATAACATATTTCATGGAGAAGACATGAAATCATTTGATCAGATTGCAAACACGGCCGACTGACCCCTTGGGATTTTGGAAAGTAGCCAGTGGCTACAAGTCGATGGTCGACTAGCCTTTGTAAGTTTTCGATCAATCTGTCTAGGGGTCAATTATTTGGCCATTTTCACTGAATTTTCTTAGGTTTTTTGTAATGATTATGGGTTTAAACACTCTTTGGAGTGTGTGGTTGAGAATGAAATGTTGATATCTCAATATGGTTTCATATTTTTTTTCCAAAAAAAAAAAAGCAAAAGTTTCATCTTAAAAAAAGGGTTTTTTTTTTTTTTTTAAAAAAAATAAAATTCAAAGGCCTTTAAGCTTTAAATCAAAAAAATCCTAGAGTAAATGATCATGATGTGGCTTTTGGGCATTCTCTAGAGTCTTTAAGTTTTCTAAAATAAAGTTTTCAAGGCGGGATTTTGATTCTTCCACAAAAATTCCACACTTTATCAAGTTTAAAAAAGTAAAATACTATTTTTTAAAAATGTTGTATTTTCAAACTTAAACTTATTTTTAGATCTCTACTTTTGTAGAGAATTCATTGGAAAGTTAGAGTTTTTTTTTTTTTAAACAAATATTTTTAATCAAAACTTCAAAGGTTTTCAAGGGTTTTGAAGAGAATCATTAAAATGTTTTTTAAATCAACTTTGAAAATATTTTGATGAATTATAGATGACTTGCCTACTCTTTGAAGGATATGTAGGTAATCTACACATGTAGTCTCAACCATGACGATCTTCTTTTCATTTCTTTTCTCTATTTGTGCATAAATATATGTTTATTCTAAAGATAGATGAAGTAGTAGAGTTTTCATGGGCTCTACAAAAGCCTTTTTAAAAGAGGTTTTAGGTACGAAAGTTTTTCACAAGACAAACGAATAAAAAGAAAGTTGCAATAGGTGGTCGATCGGGCAATGTTGCAACTTGTTCTTTTCCTTTCTATATAAATTTTTCTTTGGAAAATGACTTTCAAAATGGGAGACACATAACACATACAAGGTAAGTGCAGTAACCATTCTTGTACTTCTTTTTAAAATTCATTGAAAAGAAGTTTAAAGGGCTACCTTCCCTATTCACAATTGTACTTCTTGACCTAATATATTTTTAAAAAGGTCTTTTCTTTATTTACCATTTCAAATTTAAAAATAAGGTGGTGACTCTATTTTTCGAAAACAAATTGGTAAGTTAGAATTAGTGACTTGGTTGTCTCACTTATTTGTTTCTTAAAACGGTCACCAAATGTGTTGGCAACCAAAATAGGCTACTCAAGTTTGGTGTCAACAGCTTTGCCGACTCCACTGGGAACTTTTGAGAGTCCAGCCGCCTCTTGTGTGATTATGTGTGTTTGGTTATGCGTGTTTGTATAATTATATGTGTTCTCTTTGTGTTTATGTTATGTATGCTGTTAGACAAGTATTGATGTGCCATGTTTTGTGTACTTTGCCATGCCCATGCATTTTGCATATCCATAAGTGTTCAATTCACCCACTTACACTACATTGCACGTGTTCTATAACCAAAATCCTATCCATTTAGATTGTAAGAGAAGGAATAAGTAGTGAGGCTATGTCCTCCATATAGGTCTCATGAAAATTCATTCACTCGATTTTTTATCCTTAAAGACAATATGAGAGCCTTTAGAAGTTGTGTGATATATCAAGTTTAACCATTCACTAGAAAATTTTATCTTATACCTCAACATAGAGCATTACCCAGTGTTTGGAAGAAAACAACATGCTAAGACACATGGAACCACAAACATGATCCTTAGGGACATGCTAATATTTTATGACATGTATTTGTCCTTGCTTGTGTTGGAATTGAATTGCATAGGTATATAACATGTCGATGTGACTAGTTAGAGTTATAAAGGAGGCATACCATTTAGAGAGACAACATGCAGTTAAGAGAGATGCTATTCGATTAGATTTTCAAAGCATTTGACCAGATAGAATGGAACTTTGGGTGAAGAAGCAAGACATAATTGGGACCTGAATTGTTGGAACTGATTGTCCGAGGATGATTAGAGGAGGTTCATTCATAAATGCTTATGGTCACATCATGAATGTGTTTGGATTGATGTTGGTTAGAGGGTCCTTGATTTCAATATGCAGCGTTAGGACCCTATTTATAGATGCTTTACTTTTGGACCAACTGATATGGTTCCTTTAATCAAGGAGTATGAGAAATTGTTGTAGATGTTGAAGTTATCTTGTTATTAGGCTTTTACTTTTGATCCAGTCATTAATCTTATTTGAGCATAAAGTAGTAAAATTTTGTAAGGACATAAAGTGGTAAAATTTTCATTGGGTTAAGTCCTCTACATAAACTCTACAAAAACCTTTTCAAAAAAGATTTGAGGTCTAAAAGTTTTCTAAAAACAAACAAAGAAAAGGAAAGTTGTAGCAGGAAGTTGACTAACCTCTACACACGATCGACTGACAAATGTTACAACTTATTATTTTCCTTTTTAACTAAATTCTTCTTTGGAAAATGACTTTCAAAATGAGACGCACATACACATAGGGTAAGTGCAGTGACCATTCTTGAAATGAGTGTTATAGGGTGTTAAGTCTTTAAATTTCATTCAAAAGAAGTTTAAAGGGCTATCATCCCTATTCACAATGGTGTTCTTGGACTTAATCTCTTTTTGAAAAGATATTTTCTTTATTTTGCCTTTTCAAAATTAAAAATGAAGTGGCGACTCCATTTTTTTAAAACAAATTGGTAAGTTAAAGAATCAATGGCTTAGTTGTCTCACTAAATTTTTTTTTTTCATAAACGGTCACCAAATGTGTTGGCAACCAAAATGGACCATTCAAGCCTAATGCTAGCAAAAGGCATTAGGGAAACAAGCCAGCTGAAGACAAAAGAAGTAGAGCCATATATAACAACATGTCTTCCCATACCAAGATGAGAACTCAGGGTGAATGCTTACAAATAAATTTGAAACTGAAAGTGGGTGGTATGCTCAGATACCACTTGTCGGCCTGGGAGTATATAAAGTCAGGGGGTGAATGGACTTTTTCGCGTATTTACGACTTTCTCTACAAAATAAAATTCTTGGAAAGATGCAAGCAATTATATCACAATATATCAAATGTAAATCATGCACAAGACAAATAATAAAGAGTATAGGGAGAGAAAGTTTAACACTGGTATTTTAATGTGGTTCGGCATCAAACCTATGCCCACGCCTTGAGACCAACTCAAGGATTCCACAATCCACTAAGGAAATCCTTCAACGGTGGAGAAGCCTTACAACTCGGGAACAAATCCCTACACTCGAGAACAAATTCCTACTTCTCACCAAGAGCTACAAGGTTCACCAAGAAGCTTTGCAAGTTCGGTTCACCAAAAACCTTCACCAAACGGTTCACAAAGAACCTTACAACTAGGTTCACAAAAAACTTTTTACAATAAGATGGATTACAAAGAAATGCTCGTTTAATTGTGTTAATATAAAATAAAATCCTCACACTATTCTCTCAAGGAATGAATCAAACAAGATTAAGGAGCAAGAGAGATTGAGCACTTGTGAATATGAACTAAAATGCAAAGTGCTTAGGGTTGATGTTTAGGATATGTTTTTCGCTAAAAACTTATAAACCCTCAAAAACTTGTTTAATTAAGTCAATGGACTTGTATTTATAGCCAAAGAACCATTCTAGCCATTATTTAATAGTTGAGAGTGATCCTCCTTCGATTTGCTCGAGAACTAGCCGTTTTCTAGCCATTGGTGTTCAGGTCCCGATGTTAATCGTCGACGAGTGTCATCGATTCGTCGACAACTTGTTGACAAGTGACCTGCAGTCGTCGACAAATTACCCCCTTTCTTCGACGAGTTACCTGGGCTGAAAAACACACCTGGCTACTAAAAAAATTCATTGACGACTCAATACCATTTGTCGACGAGTCCTGCACATTCCTCGACGATTCTACCCTATTCGTCGATGAGTGTTTTGTTTTTCATGGAAAAAAGCCTTTTAATGAAAGAACTCATTCTTGGACAAAAGTATATTAAAGATATTATTTCTAATGATGTTTAATACTTGTCCAAATGAAGTTTCTTATGAATATAAGATATCTTGTTAATGAAAACACATTTGAAAGCTCATTTTGATATCTTATAAAAATATGCTCGACTTTCATTGAGGCTTTAGGACAAAAAGGCTTGTTTTGACAAAATCGGGATCAAGTATGTAAATGTTCATAACACCAATAAGTTTGAAAACTTGTCCCTTTAGAAAACATATTTGAGTATAGGATTCTTTTGTCAAACTTTTTTTGTTATCTTTAAGAACTATGAATTTTGAGTTTGTGACTTTAGTGAAATCCTATATACTTATGTGTCCTAGTATGCATATGCAAATTGCTCAACTCTTGCTAAAAAATCATGCATGAAACAAAACCGTAAGAGTTACAAAATATACTACCTCAAACACTCCTCATTACAAATAATTCCACATTAACCCTCCTTGGATGTGCTTGAGTACTTTCCGAGTGAGTGTCCATCTAATCTTTCCTATTCAACGTCTACTCGGTTTGTTCTTTGCCTTTGATTCAGTACTCCATGTATGTCACCTGTACCTGTACTTAACATGATCTGCAAAGATAGAAAACACTAGGAACAACATATAGGCTAATATCATCAAGACATATAAACATGATTATGTAGCCACCAAGGCTAACAATTTAAAGTGGGTGGTATGCTCGGATGCCACTTGTCGGCCCAGGAGTATATAGAGTCAGATGGGGGGCTGTGAATGGACTCTTTTGCGTATTTATGACTTTCTCTACAAAATAAAATTCTTGACAAGATTCAAACAATTATATCACAATATATCAAATGTAAATCATGCACAAGACAAATAATAGAGAGTATAGGGAGGGAAAGCTTAACATCGGTATTTTAACGTGGTTCGGCACCAAACCTACGTCCACGTCTTGAGACCAACTCAAGGATTCCACAATCCACTAAGGAACTCCTTCACTGGTGGAGAAGCCTTACAACTCGGGAACAAATCCCTTCCACTCACCAAGAGCCACAAGGTTCACCAAGAACCTTCACCAAACGATTCACAAAGAACTTTACAACTTGGTTAAAAAAGAACCTTTTACAAGAAGATGGATTACAAAGAAATGCCCCTTTAATTGAGGTGATATCAAATACAATCCTCACACTATTCTCTTAAGGAATGAATCAAACAAGATTAAGGAGCAAGAGAGAAATTGAACACTTGTGAATATGAACTAAAATACAAAGTGCTTAGGGTTGATGTTTAGGATATGTTTTTCACCAAAATTTTATGAACCCTTAAAAACTTGTTTAATCAAGTCTATGGACTTGTATTTATAGCCAAAGAGCCATTCTAGCCGTTGGGAGTGATCCCCTTTTGATTGGCTCGAGAACTAGCCATTTTCTAGCCGTTGGTGTTGAGGTCTCGATGTTAATCGTCGACGAATGAACTACAATCATCAACGAATTACCCCCTTTCATTGACGAGTCACTTGGGCTGAAAAACACAGTTGGCTACTGGAAAAATTCGTCGATGACTCAATACCATTCATCGACGAGTCCTGCACATTCCTCGATGATTCTACCTTATTGGTCGATGAGTGCTTTGTTTTTCATGGCAAAAAAGGCCTTTTAATGAAAGAACTCATTCTTGGACAAAAGTATATTAAAGATATTAATTCTAATGATGTTTAATACTTGTCCAAATGAAGTTTCTTATGAATATAAGATATCTTTTTAATGAAAACACAATTGAAAGCTCATTTTGATATCTTATAAAAATATACTTGACTTTCTTTGAGGCTCTAGGACAAAAAAGCTTGTTTTGACAAAATCGAGACCAAGTATGTAAATGTTCATAATACCAATAAGTTTGAAAACTTGTCCCTTTAGAAAACATATTTGAGTACATGATTTTTTTGTCAAACTCTTTGTGTTATCTTTAAGAACAATGAATGTTGAGTTTGTGACTTTAGTGAGATCCTATATACTCATGTGTCCTAGTATGCATATGCAAATTGTTCAACTCTTGTTCAGAAATCATGCATTAAACAAAACTGCAAGAGTTACAAAATATACTACCTCAAACACTCCTCATTACAAATAATTCTACATTAAGCCTCCATGGATGTGCTTGAGTCCTTTTCGAGTGAGTGTCCATTTGATCTTTCCTATTCGACGTCTACTCGGTCCAATCTTTGCCTTTGATCCAGTACTCCATGTATGTCACTTGTACCTATGCTTAACATGATCTGCAAAGATAGAAAACACTAGAAACAACATATATGTTAATATCATCAAAACATATAAACATGGTTATGTAGCCTCTAAGACTAACAATTTCTCCCTTTTTGATGATGTCTAACCTATTAAGAATTTACTTAATTTTTGCATTTGAGTTGGACTTATCATAACTTATTATGCAAAGATAAGTTTACCTAAAACCATTAATGGGTTGTTATCATCAAAACATGACAATTAACCTCATGTAGCCTCCAAGGCTAATGGAAACAAATACCAAAAAACTAATTTACACACTAGTTTAGGAGAACTAACACAATTAATTTACACACTACCTAGTTACCAATACCCAAAGAAGTATACCAAGAACAACCTACTTGCTTATGAATTGAGATATAGTTGACTTTCAAGTTTTTAATGGGGTCATGATCCAAAACCAGCTGAACAAATTATTTCATGCGCCACAAAGTGTGTTTTATTACTTCTCTGAAGGAAATAGAGCATAATTTTCATTTATACTCTCAGTATTAGAACTCTTTACCAAAGAGTTATTTTGACTCGCACCCCCCTCAGCGTAGTTTTTTTTCTTATTGAATTTTCCTCAATACACAATTTGTTTCAATTCCCAAATTTTCTACATTCTAGAATCTCTTCCAATTGGCTTTGCCTCCAAAACATTATTCATTCAACAACCATAAGAATAATAAATACTAGTTCTTGGCCCAATAATCATAAATGACAATAGATACATTATCCAATTTTATCAAATGATAAACACAACAGGTAATATCCTATATAGTGTTAACCATTCCTAGAACCAAATTTCATCTTTGTTGGGCAATCTACTACTAGATAACTTTAAAAAACAACATTAGCATGTGTTTTAGGCACACAATGGCATTAAAAACTTAACACGAGATGCAAAGATATATCCAAGGAATGCTAAATTAATATTGTAATAGTAGCCCTACTGAATAACATTTATATGCTCTCATTGAAAGCATTTCATCATTCTAGACGTACTTTTCTGGTAGTAGCAGATAAATCGAGAAATATAAAATGGTGCCTTATATTATAAGTAACAAAAATATAGGGATAAAAACAACAAAAGACATTAGGGCTTGTGAATTGATATGCACAATATACCTATAAAGGGATGCAAGCAACAAGGGGGAGCCTACAACAATATTTACTAAGGGCAGTTAGTGGGTAGGAAGGAATACCCTAAAGGCTATGCAATGCCAAAGCACAAAACCAAACTTTCTACAATTCACCAACACTCTGATAAACGGGTGCTTACACATGTAATAAGAAACCATCCAACCCACTCCAAGATGATTAAGGAGACAATCCAAAGATTTTGTAAACTACTAACTTTTAGCCCTTTACTTAGAATGGACCCTACCTCAAAGTGGTAGGCCAAACATCAACACATTACTAATGGAACAAACCTGAGATGAAAAGGTATATCTAAGGGCCATTGGGGGGAGCACTACAGTGCCACTAATTCACTCGCAAAATCTCTCTTCGTGCATTTTATCACGTCCAAAATTTTTAAAAGAGAAAAGGTAATGCTAACAAAAGATATTAAACTAATAAACACAATTCAAAATGCTTTTATTAGAATTGTTTAAAATAGAGCATCAAATTAGGCCCACAACTTGTACACAAATCATTGGTACATAAACTGGACACATAGTTTGAACACGATACTTGTCTCTAAAAGAATCATGGGAAATACAAACATCGTTTATTTCAAAACTAAAATGTTGACCGTATATTCCCAAATTAAAAACCACAAATGTGCTAGAACCATGTGTGTCGAAACGAATACCAATCAAAATAATTATTTTTTCAACCCTAAACATTCATTCATCCATTGAGAGGAGAGAAAAATTTTATCAGCTACAAAACAAGAGCTTGAACTTGCATAAGAGAGGCGCGAGAGCAAATGTTCTCTATGTTAAATTGAAATGAAAAATAATCTAGATGAAGGCAATATGTAGGATATTCTTATGTTAAGAAAAAGAGAGATGGAGAGAGATGAAAATTTTGAAGCAAAATTCCCACTGCATCAAACCTATTGTGATTATTGGGATTGAGTGGGAAAGAGCGTGGGCTCAAGATGCTATGGAGGGGGAGAGAAGGAGAGATGGATTGAATGGGAAAGAAGGAAAGACAAAGAGGGGTTGGGAATTTAGGTTTGGGAGGGAAAACAAATGTAAAAGAAAGTAGCCTCATAAGTTCCAAATAAAAGTTTTTAGTGGTAATTGTCAGTGGTGATTAAATAAAATTGCCACTAAAGATGATTTTGTAAGGAGTATTGTTTGATTAGTGGGTACAAACACATTTTAAAATAATAATTAATGGTCGTATGATTAAATAATTGCCGCAAAAGATGAATTTTATATTATAGCGTGCTCATACCAAAAAAAAAAAAAAAAAAACAGAAGGGAAAAAGGAAATTGTGACAGGGCGGAGTAGGTTCCGAACTGAAAGTAGATTTATGAATTCAAAACTCGGGTAGAGAGGCATTCAAGCGGCCACCGCCGTGCCACGATTTTGCATGACCACCTGTGGATCGATTCTCTCCCCAAACTAGCGAGACCAGTTTGACTCAAATGTGGCAGAGACGCCTCCTAGGAAAAAAGCACAGCATCGTCTCCGACGACCGATATTTGATCTTCTTCCAGCTTTGCTGCAACGGCCAAAGGTGGTCGAATCAACGATGGATGGTGTTCATTGTACGACACAAGAAGGATAATTACACAAAATTCTCAACTGGTAAAGAATTCCATTTCAATCGCTTCACATCTCTCCATCTCTCTCTCTCTCTCTCTCTCTCTCTCTCTCTCTCTCTCTCTCTCTCATTTTTGTTCTCTGTTTTTGCAGTGAACGGCTCTTGACAACGATGGATGGAGATCACTACAAGGTGCTGGGGCTGCGCAGAGATGCCTCCAAGGAAGAAATCAAGCAAGCGTTCTGGAAATTGGCCATGCAATTCCACCCTGACAAGCACTCCCACTCCCCCAATTCCGTTAAGGACGACGCCACCCGCCAATTCAAGCGCCTCTCCGAGGCCTACGACGTCCTTAGCGACGACCGCAAGCGCGCCGACTATAATCTTCGCTCCGCTTCTGCCACTCACGGAGGGTACGGTTACTACAACCGCGGCAATAGTTACGGTCGCTATAATGGTGCCAGTCGTGGAGGCTCTGCAGGTGGGTACCGTCACCACAATGACGGCAATAGCTACGGTCACTTTAGTGGCGCCAGACGTGGAGGCTCTGCAGGTGGGTATGGAGCTTCCTCTGCTTCCGATTGGGGTGCTTGGATGAACAAATTCAAGGGCTCTCTTCGGTTTCCAACGAGGCACACGGTTGTTATCAACGTTGCCATCGCCAGGTACTCTCTTGTCCTCTCCGTCTTCTCATTTGTGTGAATTTTCACTGGAGAGCCATCATACTCAAACTCAAAATAACAGACATTAAAAAAGAAAAAGAAAGAAAAAAAAAGAAAGATAACACTGGGCATACAAATTTTCATCAATTTTTGTTGCTTTTATGAACAAGTTGGAAATTTGGAATGATAGTGTCTGCTCTGTTTGTGTTCCTCTGGTGGGAAATCAAAAAATAAAATCGGGAGATGCCTTAAGCTTGTAAAACATAACGGGATAATCATTCATTTTTATCAGGGTTAGAGTGAAGGTTCAGAGCTGGCCGCATGGTTGCCAAATTTCTAGTGGACAAAATCCTCCATTCTCTAGGTTGGGCTGGCTGTCCATTGAATTCATTAGCCATTGTATCATGATTATTCATTAGTATTTTGAATAACACTGGAAAATGAATCATGGAGAGAATTCTCTGCTCTAAGCTCTAGCTAAAACTTTGTTTTCCTTCTAGCAAGCCTGTGTATTTTGTGAAGTTTCCTCTAGCTTGGATATCCCTTTCTACAATCCGTCATCATATTTAGATGTTGTTTGGGTTAAAGGCACCCAAGAGGGGGTATGAAAAAAAAATGGGTGATTGAATTTTTTGCGAGTTATTAGTTAAAGCAATAAACAAAGTAAATGCACTAAAGCAAGTAAAATATTCATCCAAACGAGTAAGCAAACACAACAACAAAATTTATAGTGGTTCAGTCAACTTGACGTACGTCCACTCCCTGAGCAAAAGCTTGAGCGCTCAACTATATCAACAAATATTACAATCATTTGTGCACAATGCATTTGAACAAACTTGTCAAAACAATCTTCAGGTAGACACCCAACTTGGTCTAACTAGCCACAAATGGCATAAACAAGCCAAACTCAACTCGAGCTAAACAGTCCATGGATCAATTGATCCAAGTTTAGTGAGGGATGTATTAAACAATACACAAATAGAACACAATCTCGTAGGCCCTTAACTTAATCAATCCAAAATGAGATGACCTCAATTGATTCAAGTGAAAACTTGAACAAATAGCTTGCAGCAATGACTTAACACTTCTTCAATGAGCAAGGTATACTTAAGAAACTCTTGGTTTGTCTCTTTAAGTTTAGCAAGCTTTTTCTTTCTAGCTCTCTTACTCGTGTAGTTGTGTGTAGTCAAAGTATGTGTGTTTGCGTATTGTCCTTTTAGGGAGAGAACACTCTATGTATTGAGCCAAAGCAAACTTTCTAGGCAGCTGCAAAAATGAAATAAGGTTTAAGCAAGTTTTCAAAAATCTTCCCAATTTGGGTGGGTAAAAATCCAAGGAATATATGTTTTACTTTAGTCATGGAATCTTGGTTAAATAAGACAAATAGTCTCATGGTTTACGTAGAATTCTAAAACGAAGTTCATTCAATGAAGTATAAAACCATTGTACAAGGAAATATAATAGATACATTGCAGTGAATATAAAATCAAGACATTAGACATGTAATAGGTGTGTTTGGTAAGTAACTTGTAGTACTTAAAAATAATATGTACGCAAACTATGCAACCATGCATTTAACTCTCGGTTAGATTGTCTGATGGAGAATATAATATCTTAATATCAACATGCAACCTCATTTTCATATAATCCAATAGTTGAAATATATTGAATTGAACAAGTACAAAATATTTTTCAACAATAGACCTAACATTCCAGAAGAACCATCCTTCCTTTCACTGTATAAGCATGAGTGTTAAAGACTTCCAAAGAGTATCAACCACTTTCCCAAGATGGTTTCATTGAATGAAACTTAACTAATGTTTTCCCAAATTTCCATTTTGAATGAGCAAATGCGTCTTGTAATAAAAAATTGACAAAATGCATGGGAAGGCTAGAAATTTTTCTTTTGATTAACATGATTCTACCTTCTTTTGATGAGTATTATTTCTTCATCGACTTTGCAAGTCTCCTCCCAAATCTCTCTGTGCCAAATCATAAACTTCAGTAGGTAAACCAAGATAGCATGTCCAAAGCTTGCAAGCTTTACACTCCAAGGATGCAGTTCTCCTTTGAACTCCCTTTAATGGTTCCACCTAAATGATTTCACTCATCCTTAGTGTTAATGGTTATTTTAGTCTTCTAGTATTCTTAGTGTGTTAATGTTATGTTAAAAAGTGAGGGTTTGTAATGGTATTATGGTCATTAGAATGTACTTGATATGTATTATAACTAGAGGGAGAGACCTATCGTGGTGTTAGGTATTCTGTTTTACCCCAATTTTCAACATGATATTAGAACAAGATCCAACCTAAACCCTGTCACCACCACCGAACTAAACCCTAAACACTACCATCAAATTCCTAAACCTAGCCATCATATGCAAATCATCTAGTATAGAAGGATCAACCGCACTCCTACAGCCTAGAAACCAGTCTAGTTACTGCTGGAAAACTCAACCATTGCTGGAAAACACCCTAGCCATCGCTGCCCTTCTCAGAACCATCAAAACCCTTCCATTTTTCACAAAACCAATCATATAGTTGTCAACAAAACCCTTTGATATGTAGTTCTATAAAATCCCTTTGTTAGAAACCCCTCCAAGTGCTCTCATGCGTCAGCGACCGCCAGCAGTGTCAACCCCACGCGTGGGTGCGTGAGACACTTTCCTGTTAGTTTTGCTGCAATTTTTGTGCAGAATGTACTGATTAGTTCCATGGAGCATAATATCAAGCTGTTGGGCATGTATTTTTGTTCAAAAAATCCAACCTTTTTCAGCCATGCACTTGTGACAGTCTGTTGGAGTAGTGGTAGTGCCCATATGTTGACCTTGTTCGTGATTGTTCTAGACTTCCATTTAGTTTGATTGTTCCTTTTGTTTGACACTGGTCTAATTTGTGAGTGTTGGGATGGAGTCTATGAATCCCAAAAATATGTTTCCTTCATCATTGTCACAAACAACAACCGAAAAGTTGGATGGATGGAAAGAGTTATGTTTAGTGGTGCAAGGCTATTGAGGTCTACTTAACAAGGCTAGGAAAATTTAACCACTTGTTGCAACCTCGGCCCTCTGATGTGAAGAGAATGGATTCAAGAAGATGCGTTGATTGTTTCCCTCTTGTGGAACTCTATGGAACCCTAGATTGCAAGGATGTGCATGCATTTGGACGCATGCAAAGAGATTCGGGTTTATGTCAAGCTTTTGTATTCTAGTAACGTTACACATATGTACAATTTGTCCATGGAGTACTTTCAGTTACAATGGGGAGGGATTGTTATAAAGTATTTTGCAGAGATGAAGCATATTCTTGAGAAGCTTAATATCATTCAACCTATAACTATCAATGTTATTCAGAAACAGAAGTTTTAGGAGTAGATGATAGTTTTCCGAGTTCTAGTGGGTTTGAAACTTGAGTTTGAGGCCCAGATACTTAGTAGTGCAAAGTTGCCATCCCTTGTCGATGTTTATTCTCATGTTTTTTGTGATTCCTCTAGCACACTTTTCCTTGCCCTTGCATCTAGTGTTTCAACCTTTGGCTTTGGGAGGATAGCTTTTGCTATGTAGGGTGATTTCGGTTTTCAATCAAGTAGTCTGAGATGTTATCTAGGCGGTTCGAGTGGCCATGGTTGAAAAGATAGGCAAGGTAGAGGCACGCCTTGTAAGTGCATTCATTGTAGACAAGGAGGTCATACTATTAAGAAGTGTTTGGATCTCCCCAATAAACATTATTGTATTGCCAATGCAACCACCATAGACTCCATACCTTCAGTTCCAAGTGAGGAGCAACATATTATATCTATGTTAGAGGAAGAGTATTACAAATTCTAGCATTTTCAAGCGTCCCAACAATCTTCTCTTTCCATTGCATCCCCTTTACCCAGATAGGTAACCCTACAACTTGTCTGTCATCAAGTACTTCTCGTCCTAGACCTTGGGTTATAGATTCCATTGTTAATGATCATATCACATGTATACCTAATTTCTTCTCTACTTTCTAGTATTTCATGATTTGAGTCTTGTGTCTAGTCTTAAATTATTATTAGTTGGGAAAGCATTGTGTCCCTTTTGCTTTCTGAGTCAATAAACAGGCAGCAGGCCCTTTCATGTTTGTCCATTTTGATGTTTGGGGTCCTAGTCGAATTGTGTCTAAGTTGGGTTTTCGATACTTTGTAACCTTTATTGATGATTATTCAAGGATGACTTGGCTCTATTTAATAAAAGATCGTTCTGAGTTATTTCTTATATTTTGTGGTACTCAATTCAATACTTATGTGACTCAATTTGGTTTTCTAGTTTAGATGCTTTGGAGTATGCTAAATAGTATTTTAGCACTCAATTCAATACTTATTGTGACTCAATTTGGTATTGCTCATTAGTCAACTTGTGCACACACTCGACAAAATGGGGCTGCAGAGAGGAGAAATAGACATATCCTTGAAGTCATTCACACCTTACTTTATCAAATGCATGTTCCTAAATTGTTTTGGAGTGATGTTTGTGCTTGTTGTTTTCTATCTTATCAATAGGATGCCAATCTTTGTTCTTAGTGGAAACATTCCCTACTTTATTCTCTTTCCTAATTCACCTTTGTTCTCTTTACCTCCTTGTATATTTGGGGGTGTCCTTTGTTCATCAAATAACCCCAGGCTGAATAAGTTGGATCCTCGTGCTAGAAAATGTGCCTTTTTGGGCGATTTGTGTACTCAAAAGGGATACTGTTGTTATAGTCTTACTTTACATTGATTTTTTATTTTTGTCGATGCTACCTTTTTTGAGTTTGTTCCATGCTACTCTTAGTCCCTAAGTGCTTTTGACCTTAATAAGTCTCTTCCTCTGCCTAATCTTATAGATTTTGTTGTCCTTACCCAATCATCCACTTGTGCCTCCATCTAGTTTGAGTCCTCATCGTCTCAATTGTCCTAATTTGTAGGTGTATTCAAGGTGTAACTCCAAGGAAGTGAGTCCCCTCTAGCTTCAATTGCTACGCTTTTGGATTCCTCATATGAAGATCATATTTCCCATGATGTTGATCCTTTTATTGTTGTCCAGAAAGGTGAACACATGTACACAACATTCCATCTCCAACTTTCTTTGCTATGACTTCTTGTCACCCTCCATTTATTGTTTTATTACGACTCTATCCTTTGTTGCCCTTCGTAAATTTGTTTTTGATGCCTTGGCTCACTTTGGGTGAATAAATGCAATGGTTGAAGAGATGAAAGCATTACATGACAATGATATTTGGGAATCGGTATTTCTTCCTCATGATGAATCTGTGGTTGGTTGTCGTTGAGTATATATTGTGAATTGATGGTTCTGTGGTTCGTTTGAAGGCGCGTCTTGTTGCTAAGGGATATATTTAGGCATATGGTTTGGATTATTCAAACACTCTTTCCCTGGTTACCAAACTTACCTTAGTAGGTCTGTTTATCTCCTTAGCAAGGTCTTAAATTTCAATTCGGCCCAAATTCCAAAGTCCCAAAAGTGTGAAAATTTGAAAGGAAATTTTTTATTTTGATTTAAAAATATAACGGAAATCAGTAGTAAAACATGAAATTCTTTTATCAAACTTTAGAAATGGTTAATAGACATAATCATGTAAGTTTTAGGACTAATATATTGCAAGTTAAATACATCTATGCTGTGTATGAGGTTGAAAAGTTGTAATATAATGTGTATCAAACATATTTATCAGATAATGTGCATTAAACATATTCAATTAATAGAAATGAAATTCATAAATCATTTAAATATTATTTATTATACAAATAATGACAATTTAGAAATGAATGGTTAAATAAAATGTTGTTGTATGTTTATTTTTTTCATATAATTTCTAAAGCCTGTGTAATAATCTTTTGTTTTGATAAACAAAAAAAAAGAAAAGAAAATTAAGAGAGAAATTTCATTTCACTCTTAAATCTCTCTCTTGAATTTCGAGGAAATTTCATATAGTTAAAATTTCAACAAGTTTTGCTTAGATTTTGAGATTTCGATAAATTTCATATGATTTGTAGAAATTCAAAAAAAATTATGTAAGATGGAAATCGTTTGCCATTTTGATTGCAAGTGTGATGGAAATCAGAAATTTCGACAATTTTGTGGAAATTTTAGACCATGCTCCTCAGCCACCACTTGTCGTTGGCCTCTAAATCAGTTAGAGAGGTGAAGAATGCTTTTTTGCGTGGTGATCTTGAGGAGAAAGTCTATATAGAGCAACCACTTGGGTTTGTTGCTCAGGGGGAGTCAGGTTTGTGTCTTGTCTCAATAAGGCATTAGATGGTTTAAAACAGTCTCTCAAAGCATGATTTGATCGATTCATTGCTATAATACTTAAGTTTGACCTTCAATGGTGTGTAGTGGGTCACTCTGTGTTTTATCATCATACTTCATTGAGTAGGATTCTTCTTATTATGTATGTGGATGATATTGTAATTACAGCTGATGATGATCAAGTTATTCAGGGCAAATATTTTCTACAGACTAGTTTCACAGCAAAGATTTGGGACCATTGAAATACTTCTTGGGTATAGAAGTATCCAGATCTTGTATGGGAATTGTTTTGTTACAGAGGAAGTGTTTTCTTGATCTTTTAAAGGAGACTAAGCTGTTGGGATCCAAATCTGTTGATTCACCTATGGATCCTAACAAGTTAGTGCTGGATATGGGTGATTTGTTGCTTGGCCTAGGATGATCTTGGAGACTTGTTAGAAAGTTGAACTACCTTATAGTCAGTCGATCGGATATATCTTTGCAACAATTGTTGTGAGTCAATTTCTGGATTCTTTGAGGACAAGTCATTGGGATGTAGTAATTTGCATCTTGAGATATCTCCAAGGTGCACCTGGGAGAGGTCTCTTATATTGAGATGATCATACTTTTATTTAGGGATATACTGATGTAAATTATGTCGAATCACCTTCAGACAAAAGATACGCATTCAAATACTGTATCTTTGTTGGTGGTAATTTGGTTTCCTTGAAGAGTGAAACAAACTATAGTGGCTAGGTCAAGTGCTGAGTTAGAGTCTAGAGCCATGGCTCACACTACAAGTGAGCTAGTTTGGTTGAAAAATATGTTGGAAGAATTGGGTTTTTCCACATTCTCAGTCTAGAGTTTTATGTGATAATCGAGTTGCGCTTCATATTGCCTCTAACTCGGTCTTCCATGAGCAAACAAAACACGTAGAAGTTGATTGCCACTTCTTTTGGGATAAAGTTGTGCAAAAGCTTATTACAACCTCTTATGTGATGTATAATATGTAGCGTGCTGATTTGTTTACCAAAGCTTTGGGGGTCCTCGTGTAAAATTCATTTTTTTGTAACAAGCTAGGATCATATGATATCTATGTTCTAGCTTGAGAGGGAGTGTTTTGTCAACGGAACAACAAAAATCAAAAGCCTTGTTGTCCACACTTCTTTCTTTATTTTTCCATTTATTATTCTGTACAGTTAGCATATATTTTTGACAGAAGCGCTTTACAAATTGTAGTTTACATGTATAGGGCTTGACAAATTATAGTTTACATGTATAGGGCTAGAATCATGCTGAAACTTATTTACTTTCCATGTATAGCATTCTTGTAAAGTCTATATATAATATATAGAACTCAAGGCCAAACCATTTTTGGCCATTCACACAATATTTCGATATGGTATCAGAGCCAGCCGACTGCTAATTTTTTTCCCCTCGATTTTTTTTTAATCTTCTCAGTTTCGGAGGTGTCTCTTGTTTCTGTGGCTATCGTGGGTCTATTCTCTTATGTAATTTTTTGGTATTTCTGTGACTGAGTGGCTGTCGGAACAGCTTTTGGTTGCTGTTTCGATGCTTCTCTGTCCTTGTGATGGTTTCTTGGTTCGCAATTTAATTTTAGTGTAGGTAGTTCGATCGGGATAGCTTTTTGTTGCTGTTTCTAGTGCTTCTCTGTCCTTGTGATTCTCGGCACAACAGGTTTCTTGGTTCACGATTCATTTTTTAGTGTAGGCAGGTTGATCTTGGTTTTCTTTGTACCTGAATTAATTTATTTTTGGGCTTCTCAAATTTCTGGTAGTATTTTTATTGTGGCACAATCTGTTTTTTTGGGCTTCTCGACTTTCTCCTTTATTTAGCATGGACTCTGCATTTGTGTGTGCCTAGTTTACGGGCAACAATTATTCTACGTGTGCTTTTCAATTTGAACTTTTCCTTAAGGGAAAAAATCTTTGGGGGTCATATTGATGACACAGATTGTGCATCCAATCCTGATAATCCCAGGATTCAGCGGCTTGTCCTTCATGGGCTATGCTTAATGCTCGGATTATGTCTTTGGTTTCTTTGCTCCGTTGAGCCACATATTGTTCCCAACTTGCGGCCTTATTGCACCACTCAATCCTTGTGAACTTACTTAAAAACAGTATATCATCAAGATAACGGTGCCTGTCGTTTTCAATTAGAGCATGTGATTGCCATGTTTCAACATGACAATTGCTCCATCCAAGACTATTATTCAGCATTTCTGACTCTTTGGAACGAATATTTTGATCTGGTTATCGTGGATGTTCCTGTTGCCTCTCTTTCCATTATTCAACGTCTTCACGAGACTAGTCGTCACGATCAGTTTCTTATGAAACTTTGCCCCGGGTATGAATCTGTTCGCTTTTCTTTGTTGAATCGCTCTCCTATTCCTTCACTTGATGTTTGTTTTGGTGAATAACTTCGTGAAGAACAACGAATTAGTACTCAAGTTACTTTGGCACAATCTCATGGTAGTTCAGGGTCCGTCCTTGTGGCTTATGTTGCTCAACAACGAGGACCGCTTGCGCATTCTAGAACCTTGCAATGTTTTTGTTGCAAAGAATTTGGGCATATTGTTGCTAATTGTTCCATGAAATACTGCTCTTATCGCAAAAAGAAGGGTCATATTATCAAAGACTGTCGTATCCGCCCGCAGAATCTTCAGTCCCAGGCATTTCAGACTTCTGTTATTGTACCCTCCATAGTGACTTTTGTGGCCCCTGGCTCTTCTTTAGGCGACTCCTCTATTCCTGCACCTCCTACAGTGAATTACTGCATACCCGAAATGGTGCAACAGATGCTAATTTCGGCATTATCAGCAATGGGGCTCCAAGGTAACAATTCTACTAAATTCTGGTATGTGGACTCGGGTGCCTCTAGTCACATGATGAATAATCTTACTACTCTGTGTTATGTCCAGCCCTATGCTGGTCAATCTGCTATTCAAACTGCAAATGGCAGTTCTTTGCCAATAACTGCTGTCGGAGATGCCTCTTCTAAGTTCACTGATGTGTTTCTTGCTCCTTAGCTTTTCACGAATCTTATTTCTGTTGGTCAATTAGTTGATAACAATTGTGCCGTTAATTTTTTTGGTGATGGTTGTGTTGTGTAGGACCAGGTAATGGGGGAGCCAATTGTGAAGGGACCTAAAGTGGGGTGCTTGTTTCCACTAATTTTGCATGTTCTAGCACTTTCTCCAGTTTCTTCTGTTAAGTCTTTTGCTTGTAATAATGTTTCAGATCTTAGTATGGTGTGGCATCATCGTCTAGGCCATCCCAATACTCAGATCTTATCTCATGTATTGAACTCTGGTTTATTTGGTAATAAAGAACGTTCTTCTTTATCTCTTGAGTGTGCTTCTTGCAAATGGTAAAAGCGATACTCTTCCCTTCCCTTTGCATGCTAGTAGAGCTTCTCAGTGCTTTGATCTTATCTATAGTAATGTTTGGGGACCTTCCCCGGTTAGTTCACCTGAAAATTTTTAGAACTATGTGACTTTCATTGATGATCATAGCAGATTTACTTGGGTATACTTTCTTCGCTCTAAATCTGAGGTTTTTTTTGTACTTTCATTGAGTTCTTAGCGTATGTGGACAATCAATTTTTTGCTTCTATTAAGATATTACGCACAGATTCTGGTGGTGAATACTTGTCTATTAAGTTTCAAGCATTTTTGCCTTCGAAAGGTATTGTTCATCAATGTTCATGTCCCGCTACTCCCCAACATAATGGAGTAGCGGAACGCAAAAATCGTCATCTCCTAGATGTGGTACGTACTCTCTTGTTGGAATCCTTTGTTCCAACCATGTTCTGGGTTAAGGCTCTAAAAACTGCTACTTGATTAATCGTTTACCTTCTCATGTCCTACTCATGGAGTCTCCCTATTTCCGCTTATTTGCTAAGCAACCTAATTACGATAACCTCTGTGCCTTTGCTTGTGTATGTTTTGTTCATTTACATCTTCATGAGCGACATAAATTATCTGCTCAATCTGTTCGATGTGCATTCTTGGGATATAATGTGTGTCAAAAGGGATTTGTTTGCTATGATCCTACATTACTTCGTACACGCATTTCTAGGAATGTTATTTTCTTTGAAAATCAACATTTCTTTCTTGTGTCCTCTATGCCCTCCTCTTCTACTATGATTCTTCCCTCTTTTGAAGAGCACTTCTCGGATCCTCATTAAATCAGTTCTTGTTTTGAAACAGGTATTGTGTATACACGATGCTCTAGCCCACAATCTCTTCTGGTGGCTCATCCTATATCTGATCCTACCACGCTTCAGATTCAGTCAGTTGCAGCACCTCTAGAGCCTTTGGTACGTCGCTCTCCTCAAGTGTCTGTACCCCTAGATAGGTATGGGTTTCCCTCTTCTAGTTTTGGCAATTCTGTTTCAGCTTTTACTGCTGCATTGTCCAATTTGATATTCCCACATCCTACTCACACGCTGCCAAGCATGATTGTTGGCGACAAGCTTTGCAAGAAGGAATTGCCACTCTAGAGGCCAATTGCACCTAGGACATTAAGCCTTGTCCTTCCATCAGTGTTCCTTTGGGTTGCAAATGGGTTTACTTAGTCAAGGTCCGATCTGATGGAAGTTTGGATCATTACAAAGCTCGCCTTGTTGCACTTGGGAATAATTAGGAATATGGTGTCAATTATGAAAAGACCTTTGCTTCTGTGGCTAAGATGACTACTGTTCGTACGATTCTGGCTATTGCTGCTTCAAATGATTGGCCATTGCATCAGATGGATGTCAAGAATGCTTTTCTTCATGGGGATCTTAAAAAGTGTATTTATATGAAGCCACCCCCGGGCTTGTTTCCTTCTCCGATTTCACATGTGTGTAAACTTCGTCGCTCTCTTTATGGTCTCAAACAAGCTTCGGGGGCCTGTTTGATAAATTCCGCACCACTTTATTACAATTTTCATTCAAGCAGAGCAAGTATGACATTTCATTGTTTCTTCGGAAATCAGACATGGATATTGTTGTTCTTTTGGTTTATATTGATGATATTGTGATCACTGGTTCCGATTCTGCTTTACTTGCTCAGCTCATGACTCATCTCTCAGAGTCCTTTCATATGAAAGATCTTGGGTCCCTCACATATTTTCTTGGTCTTGAGGTGCATCGTAGTCCCTTTGGTATTTCACTCAATCAACATAAGTATGCTATTGACTTGGTTGCTATCGCTAGCCTTGAGGAGGGTACTTTTGTTGATACTCCCATGGAATTAAATGTCAAGCTTCGCAAAGAAGAGGGTGACTTACTTGCTGATCCCAGTTTATACCGGAAGTTGGTGGGTAGCCTTGTCCATCTCACCATTACTAGATCGAACATTTCTTTTATTGTACATCAAGTCAGCTAGTTTCTTTAGACTCCTTGTCATCTTCATTTGGCTGCTGTCTGTAGGATCATATGCTATGTTCAGGGCACTTCTGCCTGTGGTTTATTCTTCCCTGCAGGCAATTCTACCCGCCATGTTGCTTATAGCAATGCTGATTGGGTTGGTTGTGTGGATACACGTCGCTCCATCACTTGTTGGTGTGTGTTCTTAGGTGATGCATTGATCTCTTGGAAGAGTAAGAAGCAAGACAGAGTTTCTAAGTCATCGACGTAATCTAATTATTGAGTGATGTCTCTTGCTTGTTCTGAAATTATTTGGCTTCAAGGTTTGCTTGCTGAGTTAGATTTTTCTAAGATTGATCCTACACCTCTACATGCGGATAATACGAGTGTTATCTAGATCACGGCCAATCTTGTTTATCATGAGCGCACAAAGGATATTGAAGTCGATTGTCACTCGATCCATGAAGCATTTGAAGCTCGTGTTATCACTCTTCCACACATTTCCGATGAATTACAAATTGCTGATATATTCACCAAGGCTCTCACTCGTCATCGACATTGCTTCCTAAGTAGCAAATTGATGCTTGTTGATCAACCCACATCAATTTGAGGGGGGCTGTCAACGGAACAGCAAACAGCAAAAGCCTTGCTGTCCACACTTGTTTCCTTATTTCAGCCGACAATTATTTCCTTATTTCTCCATTCATTATTCTGTACAGTTAGCATATATGTTTGACAGATTATAGTTTACATGTGTAGGGTTTGACAAATTATAGTTTACATGTATAGGGCTAGAATCATGCTGGAACTTGTTTGCTTTCCATGTATAACATTCTTGTAAAGTCCATATATAATATACAGAACTCAAGGCCAAACCATTTTCGGCCATTCACACAATACTTTGACATGTTAATGGTTATTTTAGTCTTTTAGCATTATTAGTTTGTTAGTGTTATATTAATAAGCGAACGTTAGAAAGGGTATTATGGTCATTAGAATATACTTGATGTATTATAAATATAGGGAGAGACCAATCACTGTCTGTTTTACTCAAATTTCAACACTTAGGAGGTTGATTTTAAGATCCAACATCCTTCATAACTACATAAGAGTGCCTCTTGAATAACGAAGCTAGGTTTCATCTTCCCCTCAAAACCGGGTATTTGCCATAATGCCATCACAAAAATGGTTGACAAATGCTAGATCTTTGGAATTAGCCTCCTTAGCTAGGTGTAGTATTCTGATCTGGCCCTTAACTTATTTAGGAGTTCCTTTGGGGGTAATCCTAGTTCTGTTGGGTTTTGGGATCCAATTACACAGAGGGTGTAAGTGTTTGGATGGTTGGAAGGGTGTTGTTTTCACTAGGTGGTCATATTACTCTTGTTTAGGCTTGTCTTTCTAGTTTCTACTATCCCTCTATTTTTTTTGTCAATTTTAGAATTCCGGTAGTTGAAGACAGTAAAATTAAGAAAGTAATAATAGATTTTCTTTGGTTTAGGGTGGGAGGAAAGAGGGATCATTTAGTTAGTTGGGAGATTGTGTGTATAGCTAAGGTGAAGGGGGGTTGGGTCTTGGAAAATTGGTGTCTAAAAACACTGTCTTATTAGGAAAATGGTCGGGTGGCTTCCCTTTGAGGATAACTCCCTTCGGCATAAAGCTATAAAAGGTAAATTTGGCTTGCTTGCAAATCGGTGGGTTACTAATTTGGGTTTAAGATGTTCTATGGGGAGTCTTTGGAAGTGTATTGTTCAAAAGGGGGAGGGAGTTGAATGAACATCTCAGCCATTGGTGGGAGTTCTTCCCGTATCTGGTCCCCAACTATTCTTTGTTTATTCCTTATAACAAATATGTTATGGATAATGAATCTTGGATCCATTTTTGTGAAGACACTTGGGTGGGGAATTATGCACTTTTAATTTATTTTCCTTGTTATGTATATTTCCTCCCTTTTGCTCATAATAAGGGTCATTCCTTCTATTCTTTCATCTAATGGGTGGGATTTCACTTTCATAGGCCACTGAATGGTAGGGAGGTGGAGGAACTCTTTTCTTTGTTGGTATTATTGGAGGGTTGGTAGCTCTTAAGCAAGTGATATAGCTGGATTTAGGATTTGGATTCTTGATGAGTCTATTAATCTAAATCTCTCTTTGAACATTTGATCAAAATGCTCAAGTCTTTTTCCCTTCATTGTTTTATTTGGAAAGCTAAATTCCCTTGTGAGATAAAGGCTTTTATTTGGTTGGTTGTGCTTAATAGAGTTAAAACCAACAATCTGTTGCAGTAGGAGGCCTTTGAAGGTGTTTTCTCTGGATGTTTGTTTCTTGTGTTTTGAGAGGTCAGAATCTTCTTTGCATCTATCTTTGCCCTGCTCTTTCTAATGGGGGTTTTGGAATAAGTTGTTTGGTGTTTACAGGGAGAATTGGTTTTGTTCGTGGAGGAATTGTTACATGCTTTTTCTTTTTTGGATAAGAAAAAAATATATTAACAGAAAAACGATGTACAATACAAGGTGAAGAAGTTGTCCTTGAGAGAAACGGCAAAGGGAAAGCTAAAGCAATACAAAAGAGCTGCGCTCCAGTACCTCACTTGAAACTTGCAAGAAATCCTCCACAACACGAGGAGCCACCAATCTTTACCAAAACATGAGAAGAGAGCAGCCCAAAGAAAGTTTTCCACCCAATAATGAAGGAAGAGGTGTGCATTTGTTTCATTGGATTGCGGCACATAGAGCATATCAGGGCTAAGGGTCTCTTAGCGTCTTCTGTATTGTAATAAGTCATGTGTATTCAATGAGGCATGGTCGAAATCATAGTAGTCAAAGCCACAAGGCACAATGAGGTGCATGGGTTAGTTGGAGCTTAGGCATGGGGCATGAGGTGAAGGTACATGACTCATGAAGACAAGGCACACATTTATTAAACTTGTGTACAATGCCCTATATAATGGATAGTTTATCTATGAAACATAGGTACTAGTATTTGAATTTCAAAATACCAGAAATAAGAAATGCTCATCAAAATTCCAGTCTATAGAATAACTAAATAAGCAGAAATAAGCAATGTCCATGCTGCAAAATGTGAGTTCCAGAAAATTGCCCCAGAACTACGCAGCAGCCAGCAGGAAACGAAAAAACAAAGAAACAGCAGACATCCAGGCAAAATAAAAGCATCAGCATTCTAGAATAGGCAGGAAAGAATATTTCCAACAAAATGGAAAAAAAGCCAGCCTTGGGAAGAAGAAGCCCCTACAGCTCCTCTATTTCACAAAATCAATGCGCCGGCCAACTGCCAGCAGTCCAGACCCCACACACCAGCGTGTGAGAGTGTTTCTGGCCACTTTTTTTTTTTTTCATGCTTTTTTCCTCCAGCATGTTTTGATTCCTTCCCTAGACCATATTATCAAGTTATTGGGCTTGTGTTTTGCTCAAAGATCCAACCTTTTCGACCATACACTCATGGTAATCCGTTAGTTGCTGTTCGGTATTCATAGAGGCTATTTTTGAGTTTCTTGGAGCAGGAGCAGTGGCAGTGTTTTATAAGTTGATTTGTGAGGCTGTGGCAGTGTTATATCAGTTTGTCGGTGGTTCACCTCGTCCATGGTTGTTCTGGTGGTTCACCTTATTTTTTGGTTGTCCCAGTTAGTTTTTATTGTTCTTCTTGTTTGATAGTGGTCTGGTTCGTGAGTGCTGGGATGGAGTCTATGAATCCCAAAAACATGTTTTCTTTGTTGCTGCTACAGATAACAACAGAAAAGTTGGATGGAAAGAATATGTTCAGTGGTCTAAGGCTGTTGGGGTTTATTTAGCAGGATTAGGAAAATTTGACCGCTTGCTCCAATTTGGTCCTTTTGATGAGAAGAGAAAATAAGTGTGGATTCAGGAAGATGCCTTAATTGTTTCCCTCTTGTGGAACTCGATATTGCCCTAGATTGCATGAATATGAATGCATCTAGATACATGCAAGGAGCTTTGGGATTATGCCGAGCTTCTGTACTCTAGTAACACTACACGTATGTATGATTTATCCCAAGAGTACTTTCATTGATAACAAGGAGATAGGAGCATTACAAAGTATTTTGGAGAGATGAAATGTAGAGACAAGGAACATAACCATCTTGCAACCTATAACTGCCAATGTTCAAGAATGCAGAAATAAAGGGAGCAGATGACAGTTCTTTGGGTTCTAGCGGGTTTGAAACCCGAGCTTGAGGCAGTCTAGTCCATGATACTTAGTAGTGCAGAGTTGCCATCATTTGTTGATGTTTATTTTTGTGCCCTTCGTGCTTCCTTCAGCACACATTCTCCTTCTCTTACAGCTGGCTCTGAGAGAACAACCTTTGCCATGCATGATGATACTAGTTTTCAACCAAATAGCTGCAAAAGTTGTTGAGGTGGTTCGAGCCGTCATAGTGGTAAAGATGGATGAGGTAGAGGCACTCCTGATAGGTGTACTCATTTTGGACGAGGTAATTATACTATTGAGTAGTGTTGGGATCTCCATGGTAAGCCTTCACGTGTTGCAAATGTAGCCAAAATCGACTCCACATCTTTGGGGCAGCCAATGCAGCCACCATTGACTCCATACCTTTGGGGCCAAGTTGGGGGTAACACACTATATCTATGTCGGAGGAAGAGTATTCCAAGTTTCAGCAGTATCAAGCGTCATAGCAAGCTTCTTTCACATTGCATCTATTGCGCATCTATTGCCCATATAGGTAACCCACAACATGTTTGTCATCTAGTACTTGTCCTTGTCCTTGGTTTATAGACTCTGCTGCCACCAATCATATCACGAGTATACCTAATTTCTTCTCTACTCTCAAGTATCCTAAAAATGTACCTTGTGTAACTCTTGCTGATAGATCCACCCCTGCTGTAAGGGAATTGGGTATGTAAATTGCACTTCTATTTCTCTTCCTTTGGTTTTGTATATTCCCAACCTTCCTTTTAATCCTGTGTTAGTTAGTAAGATTACTAAATCCATGAATTTTCCAATAACATTCTTCCTCGATTTTGTGGTTATTTAGGATTTGAAGACGAGGAAAACGGCAGAAGGAGTGAAGTTGGTGGACTTTATCACTTTGAGCCGCTATCTCCTTCTATCGCCTACACCTCTACGGAGGGAGTGAAGTTGGTGGACTTCATCACTTTGAGTCGCTATCTCCTTTTATCGCCTACACGCTGCCACACCTATCCAAATTCACTGTCGCCTGGGTCATCCTTTTTTGGAAAAGTTGAAATATCTAGTCCCTGATTTGAGTTCTGTGTCTAGTCTTGATTGTGAGTCTTGTTAGTTGGGAAAGCACCCCTTTTGCTTCCTCAGTCAATAATCAGGCTACAAGCCCAATAATCAGGCTACAAGCCCTTTCATGTTAGTCCATTTTGACATTTGGGGGTCTTAGTTGAATTGTGTCCAACTTGGGTTTCTAGTACTTAGTAATCTTTATGAATTATTATTCAAATAAAAGATTGTTGTGAGTTATTTTGTATGTTTTGTGCCTTTTGTTCTCAAATGAAGACTTAATTCAGTTTGCTAATTCAAATTCTTTGGAGTGATAATGAAAGGGTATCTTAGTACTCAATTCACTACTTATATGTCTCAGTTTGATATTGTTCATCCATCATCTTGTGCTCACACTCCTCCATAAAGTGGTGTTGTAGAGAGGAAAAATACACATATCCTTGAAATTACTTGCACCTTACTTCATTAAATGCATGTGCCTGTAGTATTTTGGAGTGATGTTATACTCACTGCTTGCTATCTTATCAATAGAATGTCGTCTTATGTTTTTAGTGGTAAAAAATTCCTACTTTGTTCTTTTTCCTAGTTCACCTTTATTCTCTCTACCTCCTCGTATATTCATGTGTGTGTCTTTTGTTCATTAGCTAACTCTTAGGGTGGATAAGTTGGATCCTTGGGCTATAAAATGTCTTTCTGGGCTACCTATATGCTCAAAAGGGTTATCGTTGTTATAGTCCAACTCTCTATGGCTTCTTTCTTTCTGCAGATGTTACCTTCTTTGAGTTTACACCATACTACACTTAATCCTTGAGTGCTTCTGATCTCAATGAGTCTCTTCCTCCGCCTAATCTTCTAGATTCTAGTTTGCAGCTTGCTGATTTGTTTACCAAAGCTTCCCCCCGCCCGCCGCCGGTGGGGGGGGGGGGGGTGGGGTTGGCTCATGTTAAATTTATTTGTAACAAGCTTGGAGCATATGATATCTATGCTCTTGCTTGAGGGGGAGTGTTAATGGTTATTTTAGTCTTTTTAGTATTATTAAGTGTGTTCATGCTATGTTAATTAGTGAAAGTTAGTAATGGTAAGATGGTCATTAGAATGTATTTGATATTTATTATAACTAGAGGGAGATACCTATCTTTGTGTTAGGTCATTCATTGAATCCAAAATCTCAAAAGATGCCTTAGCCTTCCTGAGGATGTGGTTCAAGGAAAATGATTGGAAAAATGGTTGCTGGAGGAAGCTTTTAAAAGATGAAGGAAAAAAGGATTTAGACATAAAGAGGTTGGAAGAATCCTCGTCCTAATATCTCTCATCCTATTAGACAAAACAAAGGTATATCTTAGCTATTGATTGATGAGATCATCAGCCCCCCTTTAAGAGTCCAAAGAAAATGAAAATTTGTCACATATAATTTTTGAATTTTATTTATATTAATAAACTAATTTTATGTAGTTATTGTATTATGTTTATTGTATCTTACCCACGTCTTTGTCTTTGATGTATTTTATGTACAATAGTTTAGTTCTAAATCTTGCATTAGTATGCCTATTAAGAGTTCTTGAAGTTTCACTAAACTTTCCAAGTTTTATACTAATTTCCATAACTCCGCTTGTGATACACTCAATGTCCTAATCTTTTCACACACAATTGGTCCTAAGCTTGGGTAAAGGAGGAGGGTTGCACTAGGTAGCTGACAGTTAGGGTAAAACTTGTTAGATCACTATGATATGAATCCTTTACCTATTATTTGCTGAGGCGTCCCCTACGAGCGATGCGTTGTATTTATACCACCCCGGTGTGGCGAAAAGTGGGTGAGGGTGGTTACATTGTCACCCCAAATGATGCACCGTGTCAGCGCCTGGTTATCGTGTCAAATATGCAAGGGTTCTTGCATCATTTTGGACGTGGGCGGGTAAAGAAGTTAGTTTAGGAGTCCAGGATTTGATTAGCAACTTGGAATATAGGGACACTTAGGGGTCAAAGCATGGAGATAGTGGATACAATGATTAGAATAAAAAATGATCTAATTTGCCTTCAATAAACTAAGTGTTTAGGGGAGAAAGTTTGAGAAATATAAAAATTAGGATACAAACTTTGGTATACTGGAAAATAAAATCATGAGAATGGGGTAGGACTTATTGTAGATAAAGACTTAAAAGATAAGTGTTGTAGATGTCAAAAGAGTAGGTGATAAAATATAAAAATTGAGATGGTTTTAGGCCAAGAGATAATAAATGTCATTAGTGCTTATGCTCCTCAAGTAGGCATAGTAGAAAACCTTAAGAGACAATTTTGGGAAGATATGGATATTATACAAGAAATATAAGGGACTGAGAAAATATTCATAGGAGCATATTTTAATGGACATATTGGAAGGAATAATAAAGTTATTGAGAGGATACATGGAGAATATAGCTATGAAGATAAAAATGAGTCTGGGGATATGATCTTAGACTTTACCGTGTCATATGATTTTATCATAATGTACACTTGCTTATAAGAAGAGAGAAAAACATTTAATTACCTTTAAAAGTGGACAGAATGAAAGTAAGATAAATTTTTCCTTAACTAGGGGGTTAGATTATTTATCATGTAAAGGTTGTAAAGTTATTTGAGGTGAAAGCTTAACTAGGCAACATAGAGTTTTAGTGTTAGATATATGCATTAAAAAATGGAAGAGAAAGGATAATATAAATCTGTGTAGGAGAACTAGGTGGGGGAACCTAGAGGGTGAAAATACAATAAAATTTAAAGATAAAATGATCAAAGATGGTGGTTGGACAATAGAGGTTGTCTAGACACAAACACTCTTTGGAGTAGGATATCTAGTTCTATTAAAAAGACATCAAAAGAGATTTTAGGTGAATCGAAAGGAAGATTCTTGGATAGCAAATAAAATTGGTGGTGGAAGCAAGATGTTCAAAAAGCTGTAAAGACAAAAAAGAATTTGGATAAAAATGTAGAAACATAGAAAACTTTGAAAAGTATAAAGAGACGAGGAAAGATGCAAAAAAGGCTGTTAGTAGAGTGAAGCATAGATCATTTAATAATTTATATGCTTGTTTAGATACAAAATAAGAGGAAAGAGACATATTTAAACTTGCTAGAGCTAGAGAAAGTAAAAGTAAGGACTTAGATAATGTAAAATGTATAAAAAAATGAGGATGATATTGTCTTGGTTAAGGAAGAAGACATAAAAGAAAGATGGCGAAGTTACTATAGTAAGCTATTTAATGAAAACCAAGTTGAAGGCTTAAAATTAGAATTGACAAATGAGGAAAAGGTTAAAAATATGAGATTTATTCGCAAAATTTGAGTTAATGAAGTTACATCTGCATTAAAAAAGATAAAAGATGAAAAAGTTATAGGATTGGATAACATCTCAATTAAAGTTTGGAAAGGCCTAGGTAATAATGGAATTATATGGTAAACTTATTTATTTAACTCAATTATAAAAACTAAGAAAATGATAGATAAATGGAGGAAAAGTACTTTAATACCAATATGCAAAAATAAAGGAGATATTCAAAATTGTAATAACTATCATGAAATTAAACTTATGAGTCATAATGAAACTGTAGGAAAGGATAGTTGAACAAAGAAGGTTAAAAAAATAAATCTTAGAAAACCAATTTGGTTTTATGCCTGGTAGATCTACTATAGAAGGTATATATCTTTTAAGAGGATTAATGTAAAAGTTTAGATAAAAGAAGAGGGACTTGTATATGGTATTTATTGACTTAGAGAAAGTGTATAACAGGGTACCCAAGGAAGTTTTATGGTGGGTTTTAGATAAAAAGGGTGTATTTAGAAGGTATATTGATGCCATTGAGGATATGTTTAATGGAGTAATGACTAGCGTTAGGATTACAAATGAAGAGACTAGGGAATTTCCAATCACAATAGATGTACATCAAGGATTTGCTTTGAGCTAATAATTTTTTGCTCTAGTGGTGGATGAACTTATTAAGAGTATCCAAAATGAGGTTCCATGGTGTATGTTGTTTGCAGATGATATTGTCTTAATTGATGAAACTACGGATGGAGTAGAATCTAAGTAGAATTATGGAAATAAGTTTTAGAATTTAGGGGCTTTAGGATAAGTAGAAATAAGATAGAATATATGACATGTGATTTTAGTCATAGTAGGAGGAATATTGGAGACAAAGTTAAACTTGATGATGAAGGAATCAATAGAAATAGTAAATTTTGATACCTTGGATTATTATCTAGGCTAAAGGAGAAATTGAAGAAGATGTAATGCATAGAGTTAAAGAAAATTGGGTGAAATGGAAGAAGTGCTTTGAGCATGCTATGTGATCATAGAATACCCTAAAAATTAAGGGGAAAGTTCTATAGGACAACTATAAGACCAGCTATGCTATATGGATTAGAATGTTGGGTGACTAAGAAACAATATATCCAATAAGTTAAAGTTGTTGAGATGAGAATGCTAAGATGGATGAGTGATATACCATTAAAAGATAAATTAATGAATGAATATATGCGCGGTAAGTTAGGCGTAACTCTTGTAGTAGATAAGATAATGGAGGGACGACTCTGATGGTTTGGGCACCTGCAATGTAGTTCAAATAGTGCGCTGCAGCCCCTATAAGGAAAAGTGAGTTAGTTATTGTGAGGGGTAGTACAAGGGCTGGGGTAGACCTAAAATAACTTCGAATGAGATGATGGGTAGGGATTCAATAACCCTGAATTTGTTGAAGGGAATTGCCCTTGATCGTGTGTATTGGGGGAAAAAGATTCATGTAGCCAACCCTATCTAATAGGAATTAAGGCTTGGTTTGTTGTTTGTTGTTGTTGTTTTATACTAACTTCCATCATTTTTAAAACCAAAATTGAAATTGAATCTGACAGTGAAATTTCCAGAAATCTGAAGCTTCAAAATTATAGCCCAAATCTAAATTTAGAACCTAGGCTGTACTAGCCTTTTACACACTGCCATTGGTCAATTCTTTCAAGACAGATTGATATGACACTACCTTCTTTTTTATTTCAAAATCAGAATGATCTTCATTGTGACATTAATTTCTGAAGTGCTTTTTGAAGATCAATTTGAAAGGAGCTGCCATTTTTGTAAGGTTTGAAAGAAGGCCATTTTCATTGTAGATGACGCATTTACTTGCATATGTGTGCAAATGCTTGCTTTAACTAGTCATGGATGGAAATTCAAATTGATGTGAAGAGATTTGCCTGAATGGTCTATTATAAATATTCTGTACTCCGATATCTTCGTGTTTAGGACTTTGACTGACTGGTACTTAGTGTAGCTTTCTCTTATCTGCACTAATTTACACCTTCTACAATTAATTGTTTTTGATTTTTTAAAAATAATTTTCTCTTCTTTTCATGCGCTAAAGGTATTGATTTTTTCTTTCCTTTTTATTTTTTATTTTTTGGTTCATGTTAGAAAGAAAATTTGCTGATGAAGAACTTTATGCAGTGGTTTGGTGAGTGGCGCTGTTATATTTGACATGAGCAGGGAGACACTATGGAAAATGCACAATTCTGGGGTAGGTGATGTGTCCCAAAAGGCTCCCTCTTCACTTTTTTATGTTTTAATTTTTTCAATGACAAAATTCATCTCATAGCATGATATAAAACATTGTATCTCACTGTCCACCAGCATCATTGATTCATTGTGGCTTTCTGAGTGAATGGGAATGCCAGTTTGACTCTTGAATTGGATAAATAGCGAAGCACCACATGCCTACTTCATTCATTGTGCATCTGTTGGCAGTATTTGATGTTCCAGTTTGTTTTGTGGGCTGATCACTAACATTCATAGAATGATAGGATGTACTTCCATTGCCAAAAAAAAAAGGTGTTAGTTAAGCATAAAAATGCCAAATTCTCACCACTTACTAATTGTCACCTAGTTCAGATCTCCCATCCCAACACTTACATTGGTAGAAACAATTATCGCAGCATTTGATGAAACAGTGAATTTGGAGCACATTTAGAAAATTATCTTCATCGCACATTCTTCAAAGAATGTCATTCTGTAGAATGTTTTTTTTTTCTTCTTCTTTTTTATTCAAATCAAAAAGAAAATTATTAAGACAAAGAAGGGTAAAGAGTTGGAGGACCAGGTATCCAACAAAAAAACAGAATAGAACAATAAAACTAGAACAAATTACTACAACAACAACAACAAACTAAGCCTTGAGTCCATTAGGTGGGGTCAACTGCATGAATCCTTTTCTGCTAATTTACACAATTTTGGAAAATTTCTTCCGACAATTTAAGGACTATTAATTTCTTACTCACTATCTCATTCCAAATTATTTCAAGGCTATACCTACTCCTAATGCCACTAATACTAATGTGTTCATTCCTCCCTAATGGTGAACTATTTGGTCTATTTTGCATTTGCCAAACCACCTAAGCCGCCCCTCCCTTATTTTATTTTCTTCAGGTGTCATGCCTAACTTACGGAAATTATGTTCATTGCTTAATTTATCTTTTATGTTACGTTTGGTTTGCAGAATGCTTGTTCTCAGGAATAGATTAATTTTAGTATATTAGTTACAATTAGTTATACAAGAAATTATGTTGTTATTATAGAACAAGTAACAATGTGAAACATTTATAAGACCATAATAAGGAATAAACAAGACATAACTATTCCAAAATTTCATCATGGGGATGTCTATTCCTTTCACATTACATGTTAAATGAAATACTTAGGAATATATGAGGAATAACTATTAACTTGATTCCTAAAATTTAAACTATATTCCATCTTATTCCAATGAATAGCTGTTTGGCTGAACCAAATGAGCCATTAATATTATACCACGCATCCACCTATCAATATCAAGAAAACTATAACAAACTACTAATATTTTAAAACCTTCCATTCTCTCTAGACAACAGCTGTGCAACTCTTCAAAACTGACCAAAGGCAGACTAATAGAGTGAAGCCAAATGAAATCACCTGCCCCATTAAAGATTCAAGAGTTCCACTCCAACCATATTAGCCAAACTAATAGAATTGGTGTATTCCCAAGAGGGGGGAGGGGGGGAGGGGGGAGGGGGGGGGGGAGGGTGAATTGTAATTTTAAAAATTTATTTCTTAGGTTAAATGAAATACCCGTATAATACAACCTAAGATCTTTCTATGCAATTCCAATGCGCCAATAATATAATGTGCGGAAATTTAAATCAAGCGCATCATTCACACCATAACATACATGTGCGGTAAATATAAAGTGCAGAAATATAGACAAGGCACACAATATGTGATCAAGGTTCTGCCAACTGTGCCTACGTCCCCGCCTCTAGCTCGCAAGTCCGAGGATTCCACTAATGTCTCACTTAACAAGTAGAGCGGCACCTAATACAATCAGGTCAATTAGCACAAGACTGACCTCAACCTTTACATCAGGTCAATTAGCCGGGCTGACCTCAACTAACACGCCTTAACAGGATGGCGCACCTAGCTTTCCTCATCGGGTCTAAGCCAATCTGGGACTATTCAACATGGCTAGCCTCCCTCTTCAAGCTCACGCCTAGAATACAACAAATGTGTATAAAATTTGTACACGGAAATATGCTTCTTACATGAACAGGTATGTGTACCACTACAGCTCAATATAATCAATGTACCTCAATGATGTAAGAACTATAAGCTCGGTACTCTATGTGTGCAATCGACACTCAAGGTTATGTCTATGGTCTATTAGCATAAGAGTGTATATTAAAGCAAGATTTGAAACACAATATATGAATATCACAATATCAGATCAAGGTTTCAAATATGCAGGGTAGATGATTCAAACAACCTTAATAAGATGTTCTTAATGTTTTAAGCACAATGGATGTTTGAATGCAAACTTTGAAAATAATTTTTGCACACAATAATATAGGCGTAGGTTACTTGCAATGACAATGCAAGAATCACAACCTTTGCAAGTCTTCCCACACAAGATTTATCAAGTTAAATCAGTGGAAGAACTTGATGCTTCTACTCTTAATAAAATCAAACAATCAATAGGCACAACAAATGAGAGTATAAGCTAATGAGGATTAAGCATAAGCACTCTAAATATACTCACAACACTTGCAAGATCAAGAAGGATGATGTGTATAAGTGTTTTGGAGTATTATATGCTTAAGAAGGATTTTTGAATTTGAGATAGTTTGGCCTTAATCAATTTTTGCTAATCCTTGCTAATTAAGACAAATGAACAGGTATTTATAGGTAAGGAGGATTTTTTGACCGTTGGGGACACAATGGGTATAATTAAAATTGTTTCAAAAGTCATTAATAAAATTAACCCAGTTTATCCCATTTAAAAATTCAATAAAAATTATTTTAATCCGCGAGGTTCGGGTGCGTGGCCAGAGGTTCGGGTGTCCAAATAGACAGTCAAAAATTCAACTTTTAGTGGGTCGGGTGCTCGAAGAGTGAGTCGGTCGACTGAACAAAAGTCAGTAGCATTTGTTCGTTAGTTCGGGTGCCCGGCTCATAGTTCGGTTAACTGAATTGCTCAATTCAGTCGCCCGAGCCCAATTTTGAAAGTAATCGTTCGGTTGCCCGAGTAGTTGAAAAGTGCTCTGATATAGCTTCGGGTGCCCGAGGAAGATACGTTCAAAATAGGTTTGGGTGCCCGAACACAAAGTCAACATGTTGATTTGTTCTGTCGCTCGAGCCGCTTTACACGGCATAGGTTCGGTCGCCCGAGCCCTTTCAATGTTTTCTATTAAGTTCATTTTTAGCCTGACTTGATTCCCCTGATATGGTAAGTGATATTGAGGACTTTCTTATGTGCAAGTGTTGGGACTTAGGGTATTTTCTAAGGCCTTTTAAAGTACGCCAAAAAATCTGGCGTCAGTCGACCGAAGGGTGTTTCCTAAGGTCTCTACGGTCTTTGAGCTTTAGTTCCTACATGCATGCCATGCATTAATTATTACAGACTGTTCCTATATTACTGTTACAGACCCAAATTATACAAAATATAAATTACAATGAATCTTTAGGGTCTTTAGTTTTCAAGTCTTTTCATGTGCCAGCATATGATCTGATAATATAAACCTGCACACAAACTTGACAGACATCAAATACTAGAGTATTTGTCATTATCAAAACTAGGTGTGACCTATAAGGTCAACACAAGTTGTAGCAAACGAAACACATCTTTGAGATGCATTCCCTTCTCACAACTGAAGTCTTTAAATTTCTGAAGTGAGAAAACTTTCAAAGGAGTGGAGGACAAACTTGAAATCTTAAAAAAAAAACAAAAAATTGTTTGAAGTATTGAGTGTGGCACATAAGAAATATCCCCTAGTGCATCAGAGAAATCAAAAGCATAATCCAAAATTTGCAAATTTCATCCAACAATTTATAACTATTATGTGCAAAGTCACTATCAAATTCACTTTCCTTTTTTGAGATATTCCCCCATATTCCTCCTTCTGATTACCTCCGTTATTTCAAACTTTGAGCAATTTTGAGACTCCCTCAAAGTAAAAATTCCCAGCATCATCTGCTTTTAAAAATTTGCCTCCCCGCTTGTTTGAATTCATGCAATTATTTACAAGTATATTTTTATTTCCTTTCCCCCCCCCCCCCCCTTTGCTGATCATTGTTCATACACCTTTGTAACCATAGCTGTCTTACATATATTTCCATTCTATGAGTTCTCAGAATTATTAACCTCTTGACATGGATCGTCGTTAAAACTTTCTTCTTTCTCTCCATGTGATTGAATTTTATGCTCCACCTGAGTGATTCTCCCTTTGTGACTGCAAAGTCCCTTCTCAATTCATTATCCCCCGCCGAAAGATTCTTCTCATGCTTTCCTTTTAATTCTTGGTTTGTGCTATGAGAACCTTCTTGGGCCGCACTTCTGCTTGAACCCCCACTAAAAGAAAACCTCCCAGCCCTTAGTTGAAAATAAATTAAACGTGAATCAGTAGAGCCCTTTGTTTTCTCCAAAACATTATTTAAGCCTGAAACTTTCACACATTGAGCCTTCTCAAGTGCCTGGCCCAGCTGAGATAAAAATGGAACTCCTCTGAACAGATAATTGGGCCAAGTCTAAAACAATCAACAAGTTACCCAGCCCAATCTTCTGTCTCCTCATCCTGTCCAAGAGAAACCGTAGCTGCCTCTACTATCTTTGCTACTCCAGTTGCCACTCTAGCCGTCTTGACTGTAGGAATCGATGTTTACCTTTATCTTTTTGCACAGCCTCATGATTGTGCTGCACAGTGCAAATTTGTCCTTGCCAAAAAATGCACTTGTGGAAAATAAAGTGCATAAACTGTGGAAAGTTGTATTGTCTTTCATAATTTAGATGGATGTTATAAAAAAGAGATTACACATTGATTTATCAAAGATGGTCAACTAATGAAGGGGCTGGGTCGTTATATTTAAATGCCCACAAGGGTTGGCTTAACTGGACATGGGTGGGCTACAAGGTTCTTGGTAATAAAAAGTCTTGGGTTCGATTCTGCATTAGGCCAATCCTTGAATTGTCAAGAGGGATTTGTGGGGCCAGTCACATCCTTCCCTTGTTTGGTGCTGCCTTTTGGGGGGGGGGGGGGGGTATTGTAGCATGCTTTCTGACATTTGGGCTGTTGTGTTCTTATTGGGAGGTGGTGGATCCTGCTTAGATCAGCTTTGGGGAGCTGCTTTTAGCATGGCAACTGGCGGTAGAAGCAAATTTTTTTCAGGGATGTGTGAAATTCAACTCATGCTGCTTATTAGATCATTTGGAAGGAGATGAGACCTGTTACTGTGTTGAGTTCTTGATAGTGGGATTGAAGGAATTGTGTTAAAGAACCTTCTTAGTCCACTGAAGCAAATTTTTTTTTGATTCCAAGTATTCGCAGGAAGCAAAGGTCATATTTTTGGTATTACTTGGAAGTGAAGTTGTTACTTTGTTCTATGCCCAGTGAATGCATATGCTTTTATGGTTTTATTGTTGATTTGACTTTGTTATTTTTCAGAGGGGCAGTAATTGTTAGGTGTTTAGGCTTTCAAGTTGTTAGGTGTTGCTTCCCCAAGTCTCCCCCGAGATCAGCAATCGTGAGCAGTGAACCATATGTGGCACTCCTGCAAATTATGTCAAATTTTGATAATTATATTCAGCTGGGGGGCGCTCTTAGCCTCCATGTTTTCATTTTCAACCCACATTGAATCTAGTTTCATAATTGCTCTAGGACAGCCAACCCCTGTCCAAAGTACATTTCCACGACATCTCTTGCATTGATCCTGCACTTGCATAGCTTGATGCTGAAGGGCAAATCGAACTCAAAACAAAGATATACAAATTTTGCAGTTAAAAGCCTGCAGTAATGTCATTGATTTCATGGTGCTTAGCCTTTCTTAACAAGAACATGCAGAAAAATAGCTCCCATGTTTTAGAACCCAAATATTTTTACATTTGACTTGCTTGAGTTGTTCAGATGTTACCATGGTGCTGTTTTGTTCTAATTCAAATCCTGCAGCCATAACTCATATTTGATTATATTTATCAAATAAAATCTTGTTATATTTGTTTACTAATGATTTTTATTGTGTGCGCAGAAATCATTTGAAGAAACCATGGAGTCCATTGAGAAGGCCAAAACACAGAGAGGTAGAAAGTTGTAGAAAGCCTTGTTTGCATCAGACAGACTCGTGTTGTAAGTTTCTTATTGATCATTCATCATAGGTCAACTAGCATAAAAAAAATAATGGCCTAATGCTGGTTTTTAAAATTTTTCTTGTTAATAGGGTTTCTTTTTTATGATTTCTTAGTCATACAAAGTTATAAATGTAGATACGTATGATTGTGTTCGTGTCTTAATTGTCCTTCAATTTACGCTGCTGTCGATTTTGTAAGTAATGTACTAGACATACAGTGAGCTTATAACTTTCGTTTATAAATATTTTTGGCTTGAAAAACGTAAATATGGTTTTGTAACACAATCATCTGTTCCTTTTGAAATTTTATCTGGGGTAAAATAAATAATAATAGAACAAAAAAAAAAGCCCCTTTGAGGAAAATTAAAGTGGAGTTTGAATTTGGAGTAAAAGTATTAGAGAATTGTATTGAGATTTTATAGGTCCAGTTGTGGAAAGTAGTTTTTATTTTGTATTTTAGTTTTTTAAAAAAATATAAAAAATTAATTAATTATTTTTTTTTCAGAACATATATGTGAAATAAATAAATTCATAATTTTGTCACTATTTGTCGGTAAAAATAATCTTATTTTTAAAATAATTGCAAAAATGTTACATTATTTTTCAATTTCACAAGTTTATTGTAGAGCTAAAAAATATCTTTTTATTATTATTTTTTTAAAATTTAAAATTTTACTTTACATATGTGAGTATGAAATTCGGATCTTAACTTTTAATTCGTGCAGATGATGCATAGAGTTTCTTCGAAATCTATACAAAAATTTAAATTTCAAAATTTATTATTTCAAATATCATGTTATACAAAATTAGAAAAATTAGAAAACAAATTATCTATCTAATTATTTTGGAATATAAAATATAAAAAATAAAAAAATGTTTGAACGTTAAACATTCTCTTTAATTTTTTTTACCTTTTAAATAGAAATCTTAAAAATCTCAAAATAAGCTCAAATTTTTATAATTCTTTGAAAAATTGAAAATTTTAAAAAATTAAACAAATATTTTACCTAACAAAATATGCCTTTAAAATTTTTTATACATTTAACTTCATGACTTTAAATTCCCGTTTCCAAACACTATCAGTTAATCATGTTTTACTTTTATCTTGCTTCATATTAGATGGAGTAGCATTAATTTTTGCATATTTATCTAAGTTTTACTTTTTATATCCTCGTACAATTTTATTACGTATGTTCATATTATGGTACATTCTGCTCATAAGAATATACATTTTGTGAACCAAGTAAAATGTAAGATTGTTTGATTGGAGGAAAATATTTTTTTGAAAATAATTTAAAATTATTTTTCATTAGATAAGAGGGGAAAATATGATAGCATAAACATTTTATATTCGAGAAAGAAAAGAATCCTTTATTTGAGTAGTGAAATGCTGTTTTACTTCATGGTCACCTCGTCCATTAGATCTGACAAAAAGGATAAAAATCTGTTAATTCAAACTAAATTCGATTTGCTTAAATCGATTCATAATTAATCGCATATTAGATAAGTTGAATATGATTTAAATTTTTTTATCAACCCCTAAACGAGTTAGTTGATAGATTTTGAGTTTTATTCCATGGATATCCACCTTTCTCTTAACCATTGACGTCCAAAATCGTTGATAATTCTATATGCTTATGCTTATCAAGAATCCGTACAACCAGCACAAGCCCAGTTGGCTAAAGACCTAGTCCTACGCTCCCAACTCTTGTACTATTGTATGTTTCTTCGGGTCTAGTCCATGCCCACATTTAAACTTGAAGCTTCTCGTGATCTAAACAAAAACCCTAAATTCTTGATTTGAAAAAAAAAAAAATTGTAGTTTTGTGGTAGTTTATTAAATATTTAACAATTTATCAAATTATAATTTTAAAAATAACTTTAGTTATTATGTTAGGAAATAAATTGTGATAGAAAAATGACACTATCCTAATTAATAGTGTCTTAAAAGTTTAGCAGAGTGGGTTAGGGCTTCCTATGCAAAATGCAGCCTTGGCATTTGGAGTGTTTCAAAGAATTAGGTTTGGGCAGAGTTTATGAAATGTGTGTTGCTCATAACATTTGAAAAAAGTGTCTTAGGAGGATGGAAGGTAGTATTCATTGTTTGGTGAATGCTCAT